>NW_024038724.1:0-1380000 GCF_016077235.1 Cyprinodon tularosa | reverse complement strand
AGGGCCTTGAGGTGACATGTGTTGTGAATTGGTGCTATGGAGATTAACCAAACTGAATATTAAAACCCTGTAATGGTGGACTATATGTGCATTGTATACTTTTTAGATTGGTGCCAGTAAAACCTTCCTTATCTTCAACGCAGAGATAACAAAGGAGCTTGTGGTGGACTTCCGAAGGCAAAGTCCCACTACAATAACATCGATGAAGAGCCAGAAAATTAATATTGAGACTGTGTACTCATATTTAAATATGCATTCACCTTAAAAATAGACTGGAATCCAGTCAAAACCCTGATGAGTAGACCCTACCTGCTCGGGAGACTGAGATCTTGTAGAGTGGAGGGGGCACCCTTGAAGACCTTCAATGACTGTGTAGTGGCATCAACCATCTTTTATGATGTGGCATGTTGAAGAAGAAATATATCTGCAGCGCAGAACAAGTGTTTATGTATGCTCATCTGGAGGGCAAGCTCTGTCCTAAGATGCCAGCTGTAAACGGTGTAGGTGGTAGGAGACAGAAGGACTGCAGCAAAAGCAATATCACTGTTGGACAATGAAGTTACATGAAGCTGTAAATGGACTGGAGAGCTCTTATAATGAATGACTGCTGCATCCAGCGGAGCTTAAATCCTCCCTCCTAGAGCCTGTTAGTCTTTATGACCATCACTGCTCTCAACAATCTTGACACGTGTTTTATATCCATGCTTATATTTGCATAGTTTTTGCCTTTTTTTTCTGTGAATGACTGCTTGGACTTTTTGTTTTTCTCAAGCAGAGCCTAAGATAGGGATTTTCTTAATATAATTTATATATGAACCTGCAGGCTTCCATTTAGCTATATATATATATATATATATATATATATATATATTATTTTATTTTTTTTTACTTGCTGCTGAAAACATTCCTAAGGTTCCCACTGTGTGAATATAGAATAGAATTCAACTTTTTGTCATTCCACTGTCACAAGTACAGAGCAACGAAATGAATTCTCTGCATTTAACCCATCCCCTTGGGGAGCAGTGGGCTGCCATTGGAGGCGCCCGGGGAGCAGTGTGGGGTTAAGGGTCTTGCTCAGGGACCCAGAGTGGCAGTCTGTGGGAGTGGGGGATCGAACTCACAACCTCAGGCCGCCACTCCCCTATATCATTGAATGACTATTCTATTCTATTCTATTCTACTCTATTCCATTCATATGCATACTTTGTGTGGGTTCATCACAAAATATAAACACTTAATATTGATACTTTTTTCCCGCTAAGCACCCCCATCCCTCCTCAGTGCTCTGGAGGGGCGTGTCTTCGGCTCTTCACAACCACTATTGAGCATTTTTCCTTTGGATAAATCTAACAGGTACAAGTGCACTCTCACAAACAACTACAAGTGCTTGGTTCCAGGTACTAAGAGATTCCCTTCCATACAGAAAGCCCATATTCATATCTTCAACTCCCACAGTATACATGTCAGATTAAATAAAACTACTTATACTTAAGCGATAGTATCTAGGTGTTACTTTATTGTATGTCTCGTACTATGTCCGTTGGTTGTGCTGTTCTTTTTACATCTCTTTGCAGGTGATGAAGCAGACTGAAGATGTTTTATCGTTATCCCCCTTTTATCTCCCCTTTCTTTCAACTTTTGTCCGTATTTCTCATTTTCCTTTCCTGCTCAACTAACATTGCAGTGTCCATAAAATCTGTAATACTCCCTGCATGAATTATATTTAAGCTATTAATATGCATAAATCAAGCAGAACACTACGGCGACAGCCATACTGCTCCACTTGTGAAAGCATAATCTGTTGGGCTGTCGTTTCAAGACAAATATTCTTATTGCCATATTGCCAGACAGAACACACACACAAAATATATCTATATCAATATATATATATATATATATATCAATATATATATATATATATATATATATATATATATATATATAGATATATAACTTTATTATTGAACTATTTTCTGTAATTTATTATTATTGACACTTCCATTTTGCACGTCTACCTGCTGTTTTATTATCTTAGTGAGCATTGTATAAGCCGTTTACGCCCTGTTAGTTTTGAAAGATACAGAGCTGCATTAAACACATCTCCAGCTTTTCATGAATGCTCTGCACAGGCGGAAGCGCGCGTCCGGTTTTGTATGCGTTGATGGGGACGCGCATAGAGGGCGTGGAAAATGGAAATAAGGATGGGTGGGGAGGGGGGGTGTTGCACGGAAGAGGACGAACAGGAAAAAGAAAGGGCCGCCGCACACATACACGTCACTTGGGGAAGCTCAACACACTGGGCAGTGTTTAATTCTCTTAAGTCTTTTTTGTTGTTGTTCCCGTTTATAACCGCGAAGCCATCACAGCTCGAGGTGAGACTTCCTCTTTCTGCTCGGTGTGAGGCGTATGTCGTCACCCCACCGCTCGCGGGGGAGCGCTGACACTGTCACACCGCCACTGAACTTCCCGTCAGAGACGCGGCACGGGCGAAGAGAGCTGCTGCTGCCGCTGCTGCCGCTGCTGCTGAGAGAAAAGCGGAACGACAGCAGGGCTTGTCAAGAAGAAGGGACACATTTGAGACCCGAAGGCGTCTGAACACAGCAACTATTGTCCTCCAGCTGAGGGCGAGCAGAGGCGGTTCTGCTAATTAGCCTGCGTTGGTCCCTGCAGAGAGGGAGAGAAGAGGCTGCTAGCTGCAACAACAAGGGTTTAGGGGAGGGCGATTGTGCACATTTCCTCCCTAGGCTGCCTATTTCTTCTGTAATCTGATTTTATTCCTAACGATGGGGTTTTTCAGTGGATAATACCCTCCCTCCCTTCCGTTTAACCTCCACGTCGCACCCTGGCTCGGATTCGCCCCTCGGGCGCTGTCCTAGCAGGGGGGTAAGGGGCTCTCCATCGCCCGGTAGAGCTAACTACAGGCGGTGGTTCGGTCTTTGTGACCCTTGCCCGCCCCTGCCTCGCCTCTCGGACCCTAAACCCGAGTCGGAACATGGCAGGGAACCTGAAGAAAGGTGGGGGGATCATCGGAATGATGAAGGATGCCTTCCAGCCACACCATCACCACCTTCACTCCCATCACCAGCCGGGGGCCGTGGACAAGAAGACCGTGGAGAAATGCTGGAAACTAATGGACAAGGTTAGCAAGCACACACCTACACCAGCTAAGGGTTGTTTATTTGTTTTATGTCCATGACAACTCTTAGCCAACTTTAGCTAACCTGCTAGCTAATCTGTGCAGCTAATGTTAGGTTAGCTAGTCAGCTAGACATTAGAAGCTCACTTTCGCTAATATTGTCTCCTAAAGTCTGTTTATCTTTCCTATATCTCTGTTTATATGAAATATTTTATTTAAAAACAGATTTAGTCTGATAATGGCCTTAGATCGATCTTCTTACACCAGTTTAAGGTCTAAGCTAACCATGGTAACGGTAACCTCTTATCCTAAATATTAACATGTTTAACAAACTCTTCAAGTTCCTACGGAATCATTTAAAACACATCAACCTGTAGGCAAGTAGTGAATCATTTAATCTCCTGTACGTGTAGTCAGCTGCCTGTCAGCCTTCTAAAGCTGCAATAAATTGTAGGAAAACATGAAGTGTCTTTGTAACCGGGTTAATTATGCTCTTTTTTTTTCTTTCTTTTTTTTTTTTTAACGAGACTCATCTCACAACTTCTCGGAAAAACGTCAGAAGCAACTCGACCCCCAGTTTCCTGTGCGATTCAAACAGCTTCTTCTGTCTCTTCTTGTTCTTCCTTTTTTTGATGTCTCTGCTGTAAGCTGTGAAGCTGAGGGGCTACCATCTTACCAAAGTTTTCCACTTTAATTTATTCCAGCGGCATGTGGTTGAAAGCAGCTGTAACCATTTCTACATGGCATTTTCATTAACATGGAAGCCAACAAGTTGCAAATCTCTACCCCCCTTTGATCTGATCTATTGCTAGTTCATAGTACTAGATCAGGGGTAACCAATTAAAAATCAATGGGGTCCGAATAAAGAAAATCATCAACCAGTAATGGTCTGGAGACATTTTTAATGATCTGTTACTTTAAACAGAATTTAACACTGAAATTAAATGAGGTGCATTTAATTTAATTTAGGTGTTATAAATTGAATTTTTAAATAAAAAAATAGAAGAAAAAAATAGAGATTTTTTCCATTTTAAAATCTTAAGTGTTTTTGAAGTAGAGAATAACAATTTTTCAGTTTGGTATATAGATAATTTCCTGATTCACATATTTTTTAAAACACCTGAACTGACTGTATTTAATTTTTTTTTCTGGCTTAATAAAAGAGCAGTGGGCTTTGCGCTGCCCTGCAAGGCTTTAAACCCGGGTTTACAATGGAGACGAAGCCATTCTCAAGCACATATCAAAGTGCTAATTTGTGAGCCTGGATCCATATTTATGTTTGATTATGTTCATGGTGGAGAATCCTGCTTCACAGCAGCAGGTTGAGCCAAACATACTCAAAATGTGCTCCTGTCCGGCCAGGTCAAGATCCGGTATTGCAATCGCACCAAACAGGAAAAGAATGGCGAGAAGACCCAGTTTGTCAAATTAAAATATAGTAACAACAGATCGGTAACTACAAATTAGAGCATAATTCTTATATATTTAAAAAAACTAACAGTTTATTTAAAAGATTGGATGCAAACTATTTGTACATCAACAGACCAGGAAGCAGATTTCTCATCTCCATCAGAAACTGCACATATGCTGGATGCTGATGGGGATTTTTTTTTTTTACATGGCATATTAGATAAAGCGTTTGCCTGTTTTGCTCCTACAAATTTAATGGTAATGGCTCTCTTCAAGGTCTGAGGATAAATCGGAGTGCAGCAGTACGAGAGGAACATCGGAGGCAGTAGGCATTGCTCTGCGCAGGTATTCTGCAGCGCTGCGGGGCGGAGCAGTGATGGAGGATGTGGGATTTCGGGGTAACAGGAGAAGCGGTGCTGTGACGTTTAGACACTGTCATCAGACAGCATGTGGTAATTTATAAATGTTTTAAATCAGATTGGGTCCGGATAAGCCAGCAGGCGGGTCTGGATCCGGACCACGGTCCGCTACTCAGTGACCTCTAATCTAGCATGATTAAAGAGATATTCAACTTTTTGAAATGACTACATGAATCCAGCTCTCCTTGCTTCTTTAGGTTCTCTTTCTATCAAAGAAATGGACGCTATTATCTTCACGTTTTACTCTATAAGAAACAATGAAATCCAATGGCTATTTAAAAAATGCTGTGTAACAGGCTTTAATTGTATTTGAAAACGAAAAGCAGATTTTTATTAAAAAGTAGCTGTATGGAATACTGGATTTGCAATTAATCTTTTATGGTTTATTTTGGTGCATAGATGACCTACGTCTTATATACGGCTGTAAGCCTTCTACACCAAACGAAGCTTCTACCGCCCTGGCATCCTCCTCCATAACATCTCTTCTAAATAAGAAATGTATGATAGAGGAGACTCATTCACAACCTCCAACACAAAAGTCTCCTCCTCTTGCATGTTTCCTTTGTCCATAGAGTTCCTTGACAGTGTTGTTGCTAAGTGCTACTTGGTCCCAATGTAATTTCCTTTTGGAAACTTACTAGCGCTAAGATGCTAACTGGTTAGCAAGATGCTTCCGAGAAACCGGCCACAACCAAAAAGCTTGCGAACCTTCTGCCACAACAATCCCGCCCCCTTGATAATCAACCAAACACATTCACTTTATTCACTCGTGTAAAGTTGTGCACCACTCGGGAGAATTTGGAACTGCAACCGTTGGAACAACCATTTCCCTACGACTTTAAGTACGGTCTGGAGGCATTTAGAAACATGTGGAAGTAGTGGAAAAATTGCAAATCTTTTTTTGTGAAGCTAGCTTATATGACCGATGCAAACAGCAACTTTTAAACAGAGCATGCACGAGCCAATTTCGCCTTGTGCGAACTCTGTTTAAAAGTTGCTGTTTGCATCGCTCTCACATGTGTTTAATAGGCGCTCCCTCTCAGGAGCTGGTACAGGGTTATGCATGTGCATTTTTATTTTTTTAAGTGGAGTGGGAGGGTCTTTTCAAAAATTCGCGGAAATCCTCCACTTTACCTTTAATACAAGTGATCCTATTACAAGGAATGCAGCACCATGTAAATATTGCTATTTTTCTGCATAATCGTGAGGCATAATATACAATTGAGAATGCTAAACTTGGTAGGGATTGTTCTGCTCAGACATATTCAGTTACTATTAAGTGGCTTTACCACATTACCCAGAAATCTGGATGTCGCCTGTCATTTGATGTTTGTGGCTCTGTAAATTTAGCCTTGGGCCCAAAATTCACGGCTTTGTAATTATAGGTACCGGTACATTAAGAATTTGGAACGCGTATTGGTGTTTAAATTTAATAATGCAGAATTGATGAATGACAGTATTTTTTTTTTTCAGGAAATGCTGTATTAACAAGTAGCCATCAGCAGCATATTTAATATTCTATGATTATTTTATGCAGTGTGCCTACATTAGCAAAATTTTAGTGAACGAGCTACTTATTCCATTATAGACAAGGGTAACAAATACTGTCCACTAACTTCAGCTTGTGGACTGCTGCTAGCTAAAGCTCCACCAGTAGCATGTCAGATATCAACTGCTAAGTAGAAGATGGTGTTATGATAAAGTTGGGTAACGTACTGCGTGGAGATCCCTTGTTTCTCATGTCAATGATGTTTCCATTCATTTCTGACAACTTAATCAAAGCACTTTAAATCTCAGGCTAGGACATAAAGACTTTCAGGTTTTTACACTGTAAATTTGAAACCCTTAGTGAACCTTAATGATGTTAGCTGGCTCAGCATGCCGCAATACTTTTGAAGTATTTAGAGCTTTGACACTTTTTCTGTGAAAAACCTGCAAATTTGAAACTTACTCACTGTAGAAAATCACCTGCAGTAACCTTAAACATATGGTTGACAATTATGTTTGCAAATTTAATTAGATCGACATCCAGATTAAACTTCTTTTTTTAAATGCCCTTTATCTTTATTCCTCTATTTTCCTTGAAATGCTTCACCGCTATGTTAGAAAAAAATTGTTTCGTAACTTTTATATCAGCCAATGTAATTTTTAACCATATTAAGTTGTGCGCTTCATTTTAGATCTATCTTTGTGTTTCTTATTTTCAAAAATATTAGTCACTAATTTGCCTGGTTTTATGAAGTAGTTTATGCCATATTTGGCATCTTTAAAAAAAAAAAAAGAATTATGAGTTTGAAACGTTCACAAATATGGTGCCGTATTTCAGCTTGGTAATCATTATTCTAAATTACATGCTATAAATGTCACCCTGGCAGCAGTACGAGGAAATTTTTGAGATGGGTTTCCTTGTTTTAAGCTGCAATTTCCATATATAATATCTGGTATACAAAGTAAGTGTGGACTGCATTCATAGTTTCAGAGAATCACTTTTGGGTGTACGATGTCTACATTTTATGCACATTTTTCATTTTTAAAACTATTGTAGGGCAGATAATTATTGTTAAAATACCTGTTTTTCTTAAAAAACACACTGTAAAGGATGTACCTTTATTGTTTGTATTAAATTAAACCCTTCAATAAAGTGATATATTTTCTGCTAAAAATAGAAATGATAAACTAAAGTTTTAAGCGATAGACCATTTTTTCCCCGGTTATAGGTCATCTCTAGTTATTAAAAACCTTTTAAAGTGTTAAATGGAGAGAAGTGGTGCAGAGTGCATCTTTGCTTAAAGGCAGTCAAGCTTTTACTTGAAGACAGAAGTTTTAATAAAAGCTGAGATGTAAGGGTCCCCAGATGTTGCGGCTTCATGCAGATGGGCATGCAATAACGTGTGTTTGACTAAGTGCAATTGCAAGTCAAGCAGGTGTAACCCTCATTTACTGTTAGCTGTAACACGTTGGTTTGTAGATGTAAAGAAAACTGATATGACTGACTAGCCTTGAATCCTTGCTGAAAAAGTTAACATAATAAATAGTATATTTACCTAAAAGTGTTATACCTCTGGGGGATAGAAATGCATGCTTTTAAAATGAAAAATTCTACATTTAATATTAAAGTTAGATTTTTTTGTTTTTTTGCAATCCCTAATCTGCAGTATATTCTGATACTTGCAGATCTGCATAAAAATGTCTCTTTGCTTGTTGAAGTTGAAGTTTTGCAGCACAATTTCCTACCTCAGAGTTTTGCCATAAGCACATTATGAGTATCTTTCCTGCTTTTTCAGTTTCAAGACTAAAAATGTCTTCAAATGAATTGCATGCTAAGTTAGGAAACTGCTGGAGCTAATGAATATTAGATTATGTCATATTTTCCTGTTTACTTCTGAAGATGGTTAATCATCTGGTTTGCCTCATGGCTTGGCTTGAGCTCTTTCAGTTATTCATCATTCGGTTGGTTATAAATCAAATCTTGGTTCTTCGAAGCTCTAATGCTAAATTTAACTCTGCAAATTTTATTTGAGGCTTCAGTTGCGAAGTCTTGAGTGGTTTAGAAAAATGGACCAATAAAGATATGGTGAATAAAACTATAAGAACTTCTTTTAAGGTGTTTTCTTGAAGCAACACTTAACAGGCCAGGAGTATTAATTATTGTACTGCGTTTCTTCTTTGTCTTGGTTTGCTTTTGTAATTTTTATGAGAGAATATAAATTAACAGTTATGAAGAGAAAAATACTACATTACCTTCACCAAACCAGCTAAGGAATATTGCTCTCATGTTTACACTTTCACTGATATTTTTTTCTACTGCTTCAAACTATGGTGCAATTTGATAGAAAAAAAATACAGCAGTTTTAAATTTGTAACTTCTTAAGACTTATATCTTGATAGTGGTAATTCTACAAATTGCAAATATTTAACTAACTTTAAAATCACTCAAGGTTTTTCTTCAGTCTTTTTTTTTTTCATCCTAATTGCAAACTGTTGACTCTAATAAAAGCAAATGCTGTTCGTAACAACATTTTCTCTGTGTTCATGACATTTTTCTTGATCGGTGCAAAATGATCTGGCCTGATTTTTCCAAAAATGAACCATTTCCTGTTCCTGCCACGATTGTTAGAGTCGCTGCTGAAGGCTGATAGTCGAGCTCTCTGAAGGCCCAAGTTTAGATCTGTAAATAAGAATCTATTTTTGATTAATGTATTTCTGGGGCTTTCCTTTGCTTAAAGGACATATGTTTACAGCGCACATGTCAGTGATAGTTGTGTATTTTAGCACGCTTCATGAAAGTCTTCCAGGTTTTACGCCAGGTTTTTTTTTTTATTTAATAACACTCACTGCAGTGACTCAGTAACAGAGCAGGAGTTAAACTGATGTGGATAAGGAAAGATTGAACATTACTGTCGATCAGATGTGTTTCAGTCCTCTCAACTTGGTTCCATCTGCTTGTGACCACAGATGTTTTGAAATTCAAATGAATAAGTTATTAAAACCAAATACCAGAAGTTCAGTTTTGTACAGTTACAATTTTTTTGTTGGAGGTCTGCGTGAACTTGGAGCACATGATTACATTCTCTCCCCCAACAGCCTCGCTTGAGCCCTTCAGATTTGCATGATAATCATATTCAAATGTTAAGTAAAGGAAATGGTGCTTAATGTAGTTTTTTTTTTTTTTTTTGAGGTAGAAGGGTTAGAGGATGCACTGATTAAAATGGGGAAGTGTAAACACATCAACAGCCTCTCCCAACTTGCCACCATGTCACATGTTGCAAACCACGATCTTCAATGCATTTTGTTGGGATTTAATTTAGTAGGAGTAATCATCAACTTTGAAATGGAAGAGAAATTGTGTATGGTTAAAAAAAAATGATCTGAAAAGTGTGGCTTGCTGTATTTATTCGCAGGCCTTGTGATGAAGCCTTTTGTAGAACTGCATTTTTGTTTTTAATTTACAACAAGCCTTGCACATCCACTCTTCTAGGTAACCATCATAAGCTCAGATTAGATTGTCTGATTTCAACCATGTATTTCATTTCATTTAACTTCCCATTAATTTTGAGAAGTTTCTCTGTGTCTGATAGAGAAAATTAGTTCACTGCAGCCATTTTTTGTGACTGTGGACGTGTGTTCAGTGTAATGGGCCTGAACCGGGCATTATTCTAGTCAAATCTTATTATAACAAGTAATAAAGATGGAACCAAAACATACATTTCTGTTCTAACTTAACCAGAGGACCTTCAGCTGACCTGCATCGTATGTCTTCTCTTGTTCTGTCAATAATGGTTTTCAGTATTTGGCAGGATACTGTAATGGATGATTCAGGAATCTTATGGAGAAAGTGAAACACTTCTGGGAGAGTGGATAATGCCATAAAATGAAGGATTAATATTAAATGTGTTATAATGCATAATCCACTTCTTTTAGATCTACTAGCTTTTAAGGACTGGAATCTTTTAGCATGTTCTGTACTGTATGTGTATTGTTTGGTCTTGTTTGGTCTGTTTCAATGTAGCAGGGAGCCATACCATTGAAAATGTGATTTCAACTATTTATAAACTCTGCATTTTAAGTGTTCAGACCGGTTGATTCGTCTTTCTAAATTTTTTTTTTCTTCATTAGCTTTTTATGAAACTTTTTTTCTGTCTGCTTTTTTCACATTACCACCACATACATGTTTCTAATCTACTAACCGTGTCTTTCTCCCCCTCACATCCTCCTGTTTCTGCAGGTGGTGCGGCTTTGCCAAAACCCCAAACTGGCTCTGAAGAACAGCCCCCCATACATCCTCGACCTGCTGCCAGACACGTACCAGCACCTGCGTACCATCCTTTCTCGCTACGAGGGCAAAATGGAGACTTTGGGAGACAACGAATACTTCCGGGTCTTCATGGAGAACCTGACCAAGAAGACAAAGCAGACCATTAGCTTGTTTAAGGAGGGGAAGGAGCGCATGTATGATGAGAATTCACAACCCAGGTCAGCAAAATGGTCCAAAATGAGACTTTTATGTTTTTCTTTATGATATTCTGCCATAGCAGAATTTTTTATAATTTTTTTTTTTATTCAACCCACCTGAAATTCGTGCATTTGACGTTGGTGTGGTCCGGGCTTAATTCAGTCATTTCACAAAACGATGGCAACCATAGCTACACCCCCAGGGTAGGTGTAGTTCAAGATGTGTCAAAACAAGTGAAGATAGATGTTGTGGTTTGAGCATGTGAAGATGTGTGGTTAGAAGGGCGCTCATTCTACAGCTGCCTATCACATTGTTTTTGAACCTCCCTATCTTCACCATCTCTTCACAATGATATTTAGCAGATCCAGTTGTTAGCTCTTTCATATGCTATACAGATTGAAAGGAAGCACAAAAACCAGCTTCTTACGCTGAAAAGTAGAGGTTTTTCTCTTAAAAGCCAAAAAAAGTTGAAGTGTTGTAATAGGCAGACAGAACCACACATAGCAGAAGTAGTTTTAAAGAAAGAACATGCAATTCATATAGCTGCTTATTTTAATTCAAGTTGGTGCTGTGTGTGTATGTGTGTATATATATATATATATATATATATATATATATAGTGTCGATTGCGGCAGAACTACAGACATGTTCTACCGCATCGATCGCAGATCTCTGTGGTACCGTGAGATTCGGCATCAGAAAACGCGTACTGTTAATGCTTGTTAAAAAAAGAAATACAGTAACTTGTTTCACAAGAGATAAGTTGAAAAAAAAAAAGGTTGATTCAGTTATATGATTAGCTTGAAGAAACCTAACTGTTTCTTGTCGACTGTCGGTAAATATAGTTCTAGATTTTAAGGGCATGCATCAAAAAGAGTTAAGGAACAAATGAAGATGACTGAAGGTGGTCTTAGCTAATGACATCCTGGAGATGTCCTCATCTATCTCAATAATCCAGGTAGGTAGTGTGAAGGGTTACTTTTAAGTTGACCTTTTGCTATCATTCAAGCCCTTTAAGGAGTGTTTTTTGATGATATAATTTATATAGGTTTCTATGATACCACATTTGTTTGCATCTGTTGTAAAGATGTGGATAAAAGGTTTCAGGGAGAAAGTTATCATCATGGCGCTGTGTTACATTACTGTAGGACGGCTCGGCAATATCCTTTCTTACAAAGTTTGGGCTGTTAGATTTTAGCAGCTTTTCCATGTTTTCCACAATGGTTTTGCATAACCTGGTATGATTAAAATGTTAATGTTATTGTTGAACCAATCAACAAATATTGCAAATTAGCTGGCCTTGTTGTGATGAAGACTATCTGATTTTGAGATCCGGTTTTGTGCTTTAGTTGTGTAAGCTTTGGAGACTTTTCATTTTGACAAAATTAATTGCAGTGATCTTCTCGCTGTGATCTTCTCTCGCGGAGTTCCAAAAAGAAAAAGCTGACTGTGTCGCATCACATTTATACTATAGAGGGACAAAAGCTGTGGATTAACTCTTTTTCTCCAGTCTGATTGATTTAGAAGCTTATTTTTTTGTAATGTATACATTGTTAGAGCCACTATTTAGTGTGGCGTCAACCATTTACTCATTAGTGTATTTTTTTTATTAAAAAAGTGCAAGTCAATTGCATTTTTGATTTATAAAGAATCAGTGTATAATAGATGCTGCAACCATTTGAAGTTTCTTTAGTTAGATGCATCCTTGTCTATGTAGGTTAGAACAACTGTGAGGGGAAATGAACTGTTTCTCTGATATTGCATGGATTCTGACCTTTAATGTAATTTGTCTGAATTGGTACAACGTGCTCTGATACATCCTCATCTTGTTACATGGTTCCTCAGTGAGATTGTTCTTTTTCTCAGCTGCCATGACCATAATCTTGCAGACAGAACGCCACAAAGGCAACCAAAGAGAAGAGGAAGTTTCAATTTTAGGCCCTTCTGTTTTTTGTTTTTGTTGTTTTCTTAACACAAATAGATTAAGCTGGTTGCTGCCATTTTAAGAACCTGTCAGTATGAAATAAATTTACATTCTCACTTCACGGCACTGAGAAGCTGCTTGAAAAGAAATTCCAGCTGAAAGCGGGAAAATGCATACATAAACACAGCAACTATGCATTTAAATACAAAGGTGGATATTGTATGAATGAAGAAGACAGTGGCTGTGACACAGGTGGGTATCAGCCCACTGAAGAACGATCCTTGGTAAAAATCCTGAAGAGAAACCAGGATAAATGTGTTTAAGGTGCAGCAGAGCTTTGAGTCAGAGGTCTAACTAAAAGGATAATCTCAATCCATGCTGCTAAATTGTCACACAGCTTTGACTATGCAGTTTTGAGTTACTTATCAATATAAGATAAGATAAGACACGTCTTTAAGGTCATTGTACCAACAAAAGTGTGGAGTAGGGCTGAAAAATACTGCCAAAAATCTAAATTGAGATTTTTTTGTTTAACCAATATTTTAATTACAATTTTAGTTTGATTTCCCACTGCACTAAACATCTGCATTTCGATGTTTCACTCCAGAGTTTCATTGTTTTCATGATCTTGATTCCTTACTTATTCAGAAGCTGTTGTGGAAGGACTTTGCTGTTACTTTTTTGTGAAAATGCTACCTTCTACTGTTAAGCATAGATCTACATGCTAGCTACAACGCTGTCTTCCATTGTCTGGTGGGAAACCTTATTGAACGTTAAATGTAATGCGACAAAAACTGAAGTCCTCTGCTCTTTGACGCGTTGAGTTAAATTAAGATTGTATTGCAAATACAGATTCTGCCCAGACCTAGTATGAAGTATTACAATAGAGTTGGCACACTGACCTAAAAAGTAGAGAGAGAAATCCTGTAGCAAAAACTATCTACAGGTTAAAAAAACAACTAATGAAATAAAAAAATATGTTTGCTTTTGTGTGTTTCACATGGCTAAATACTCTTTTAAAAAAACAAAACAAAACAAAAAAAACTGTCCCTAACTCCATTAGTGTGAGACCTCAGCTTAAACACCTGGTGTCCTGAGTGTGTACGATGCCTCAGAATGCTGCGTTCCCTCTGCATTATAAAGAAATAATCAGGTGTTAATTCTATTGCCAGTTTGGGGAAAAACCTCTGAAATTACCTTAGTTCTCGGTTTTACTAACTGCAGGTGCTAGTTACTTGGGAGGGGTTATAAAGCCATTAAACAAACTGAAGTAACCTCTTTCTACTAAGATGTTATGCATGGATAGCCAGTTAGCTACAGTCATCAGTTCTCATTTGATGTCTCTGAAATCCACTTTGAGGTCAGAACATAGAATAACTAACTGGAAAAAAATCTGTGTTTACTAAATATTATAGTAAATGAAGTGATTTTGAAGAAGGGATGTCCCGATCCAATATTAATATTGGATTACAAGCATGGTATTAGCCAAAATACTGATATTGGATTTTATCTGCAGCTTCTAAAATCTCCGCTATTTTCATGTTAATGGAAATGCTAAAGGCTTCTGTAACTCATTGGTTAATTTTACATGACTCAGTTGTTTTCTTACTTTTTTGTTGTTGACTCGTGTTCCCCCTTTTTGTAATATTACTCAATCAATTCTTTTCTAGTGTTCTACACTGTAAAATAACTAGCTGGTAGAATTTGTGCCAATATATCAGGTCAGTATCTGTATTAGCCAATTCTCAAAGCTGCAAGGTTGGTATTGCATTGGAAATGAAAAAGTTGCATCGGGACTCGGCTATTTTGAAGTATTTTGATGGATTGCTCAGATAAAATAAGATACTGTCATCTGAATACTCTAAACAGATGGCAGCCTTCTGAAAAGTATGCCCATTCTATGTACTCAATACTTTTCCTGGACTTCCTGCATCAATAAGTGTGACATTAACTTGATCAGCTTGTCGCTCTGGTGAGGCGTGATGGAAGTCCAGGTTGCTTTGATAGTGTTTGATAGGCTCTAATGTTTCTTTTTTGTTTTTTGTCCTTAAGCCTCGTCACACCTTAACTATTTAGCCAAGGTGTATGCCCTATGTCCCATAATCTTCTAAAATGCTGGCATGCTCTGAACTTTCTATGCATTTTTTTCAATTTGGGGGATATAAGTAGAGTATTCATAACAAGTCCAGAACTCCCAGCAACGCCTGGAGGCATCCGGCCTACATGAAAACATTTCTTTAATCGCAGTATTAACCTAGCTGCTGTTTACCACCTGTTGAAAGGGAGGAAGGAAAGGAGGAAAGATTCAGCGTCATGTCTCCTAGGAAGTTTGTTTGTCGTGGGCGTGAACGCAGGGAGGATCCATCACACTCATATCTCATTCAACCTATGATGGGGGTCAAGTCTGGAGGGTACAGACAGTTACCCATAAGTTATGCACAAGTTACTCCTAGGTTTTGGATAAACTAGAAACCATGACGTATGGGTAACTTACAATTAGCTATGACCCACGTATGAGCATACACTGGCATACGGCAAATATGTTGAGCATGCTCAAAATTTCTCGTCGTACTTGCTGTATGTCGACGTGTGCCTGTGTGCTCATAACTTAACCCATTTAGGCCTAAAACGCCTGGAAAAAACACCTTAAAAACCTATGGCCGATTTTAAAAAATACCCCTAAAACCTGAAGTTTTTCTGTAAATTCAGCAACTGTGTCAACGCCTTAATTATTGATATCTCAGCTTCTGTAGCAGATAGAACTCAAAATATATTTTATCTTTGAAATTCTTCCAAAAAAAAAATGTGAAAAGCAGTAATCAAAAAAAAAAAAATTCAACCTTTTATTTTTTCCATATGTGATCATGTCTTCATTGAGAATGTGCAATATAAAACGTTTTCAAAATAAAGAACAAACATTACATAAATAACTATCTGATGATTACTTATTAACAGTATTATTATGCATAATAATGCATATGTCTGTGTTATAAATTGCATACAACCTACCTCCAGATGGCCACAAATCTGTCCCGGGACATATTTTGGGGGAACTGCGTCCTGAAGAGAGGTTTACATACACAGCCCAATAAATGTCTTCATCTCCGTCACAGTCACGGGTGACCACTTTGCCATCTTTGCTCTTGTTGGAGTTTGGTTTGTTTGGTCACTGTACCTATTCGTCTCGGTAACTAGATGCATCCAAAGTTCTTCATTAAAAATATGCTCAAATGCCTGCAGCGGTGTGGCGTCTGCAGGCAAATCAACTTTCACTCCAGGTGTGCGGTTGAAAACACTCCGTGCATTGCGGTGGTAGTTCGATTGGTTCAGCGCGTTCAAAGTCATCATTTCATCTATACCGTCATCAAAGCCGACACACTCCTCAAAATCACTGCCTTCCGACAACTCTTCTCTGTCAAACTCCTCCATGTTTGCTTGAAAAAAAACTTCTTTCTTCTTGCTTGACTTATATGCTCTCCCGGCGTCAATGGTAGAATGACGCAACAGCACCCCCGGCTTGAATGGTAGAAATGCGGTAATGCTTTCCCGGCCTAAATGGGTTAAACAAAACTGACCCATAACTTATTCAACGTATGCCAGCGTTTTGCCTGATTTTTCGTACGTCAGGCATGCACTGGCTAAATCGTCAACGTGTGAAAGGGGCTTGACAATATTGAAAGATCTCGAAGAGGTCGAGGTCAGGCTCGTTTACTCACTACACGAATGCTGTGGTCATTAAACCATCAGATGGCATGGCAGCCGGCATGTGGAAACATCATGGTTTCCAGCAAATGGATTCTGACCTTCCATTCTTCCTCCACACTCTAGAACCCTTACTTCCAAAGTAAATAACCATTACTTACCGGTACATCTGAAAAGATGACTTGGGACTATTGGGCTGTTCAGCCTTGACCAGAATTTCTGGTGGATATGCCGGACTTCAGAACGGTGAACCACCATCTATAAGATTGACTTTTTCTGGCTTATCATCTTTCTGGTGGAGGGTGGCAGTAACTTTCTTCTGGACATCTATCAATCCAGCAGTCTTTCCCATGATTTTGTAGCCTGCTGACCCAAAGAGACCATTTAGAGACAAGAAACCTCTGGAGGTTTTTTGACTACTTAGATATTTTTTTTTGTTTTTAGTATGCAATGTTCTAATTTTCTGAGACACTACATATGGGATTTTAAGTATCTGTAATCATTGGAATTGATTTAAATGAAACAGGCTTTGAAATAATTCATTGTGTTAAGAATTTCATTCTCCAAAATTGGGGAAAAAACCATTTAGCACATTTGATATATTATATTTTCTGTAATGTTCATGTATTGATCTGTTCCTCTCATGAGTCACAAATATTGTCAATGTGTTAAAAGGAAATTGTAAAATGTTAGGATTCTAACATTGCTTTTAAACGGAGAGGTTGAAAATAAGGGTTCACTGTTCACAGCATGAAAAAGTGATTCTGCTGTGAGTAAGACTTTTAATTATTAACACTAACATACCATATTCAGAGGGAGTCCACACAACACAGTCAGCACTTCCTCCTTGTTCGCTTCACTTATTTCCTCTGCTAACCTTACGCAGCACAGACATCTCAGCCCTCTCTGTGAGAGAGAAATTTTACAAAGAGATCAGATGTGAATTTACGTCAAACCAAAGTTTCATCTTATCAAATATGGAAAACATAAAGGATGTTGTCTCAACCTGATCAGCTTGTACAATGTATCAAGTTTCGATGGTGAGGAAAACAATTGTTGGTTGAGATATTTTAGACATTTTTAGGAAGTTTGACCCCTCCGGTCTCTTTGCTGTGCCTCCATTGCATCCTGAGCAGCGCTGACATATCCAGCTGGTTCCAGGAAGTGGTGAGCTTAGACGCTGCAGGCTGATGCAGTTGTGCAGAGGGGTAGACTGTAGAAAGTGAGAGAAGTAAAAAAGGAAATTATGCATTTTCTGATGGATGTTTTCACAAAAAAAAAAAAAATAATAATGAATCCTTAACAGCAGATCTAGTTAAGTGGGGTAAATTTGATCAAAGCCCAATGATCATTCTTATTTATAATTCCAAGTGCATCAAAGTAAATGTTAATTGTGAAATAAAGAGATGTGATACACTCGAGGAATAGTTAATTGTAGAATGTTTCAGGTCTTTTTTCCTCAGATAAAAGTAAATTGGTAGATTCCCTGGCCTGTTGGGTGGTTCTGCATGTCTGCTGTTAAGCGTTATATATTTAGAAATTAAATACTCATGTCAGGGTTCTTACCAGGATTTTTATAACCAGGTTATAAAAATGACCAGATTTTAGAACTAGGGCACTGTAAGTAGGGACGGTCTATGGTCATAAATATGAGCATATCGGCCTAATTTTAGCATTAATTTTGAGTGCATCCCCCTTCTATGCTGAAATGCACTGTATGCGATTGATACTTGCTGCCTTTGCTCACCACCTGTGCATTTTACTTGGACTAAAATAATTAACCTAGTTAGTCTATATGCAGACAAATCAATTTGTTTTTCAACTTTATACGTGATATGATAATCAGTTTGAGGAATTGAGAAATGAAGAGGTTTAATTTAAAGCTTAGCTACAATGGAAACGATCTGTGGTTCCTGATGCACTGCCACACCAAGTCACTAAATTATTTTTATGCTGGGTTTCACACCTGAAAACCAGTAGGATATTCTATCAGTTGTTTTTAGTTGCTATTTGTAAAATATACAGCTCATGCTGTATATTGCAGTGCACTTTATAGGGCATGGCTTTAATGTTGTTCAAGCCTGATGTTCAAATTAACAGCTTGTTTTTGCTCCTGCTTCCCAGTGTTGAAGTCAGAAATTTGATGAAAGTTTATTTAACTTTAATTGTTACTTGAAACCTGTTGGAGTGGAAGTCAAAAGCACGGTTATACTATCTGAAACCCCGACCCATACCATCATGGCTTTTCTTCAGAATTTTCTTCCAACTCAGCTGGCTTCCTTTTCTGACACCATCTACCATTGGATGTTCACACAATAGGAAAGTGCATTCCACAAATACCTATGTGATATTATTACAATGTTCAGCAGGAACAAGTTTTTAGTCATCCAGCCTTCCCTGCAGCCGGACCATTGTCAAGCTTTTCGTTCAGTGATAATTTGGACCCAATTCTTCATTCTTATCTGAAATGTAGTCTGTTGTTCTGTGGTGTTAAGTAGCAGCTTCAGAGAGAGAAAATTTCCTGGGAAGTTTTTCCAACCACAACTAATGCTGTTTATTTTGTTTGTGTTTTTATGCAACTTTTTCCCCAAGTTTTTGAGTTTTTTTTTCTTTCCATTCATTCATGTGATGCACATGGGTGTTTTGCATGGTTTGCATGAGACTTAGTGTTGTTGAATCTATTGAAAATACACACTTACCTGCTGCTCTTTTGGCTGTCTGTAATTTTATATCTTAGACCTTTTATTTTTAAAGTGAGCTTCAAAACTTGCTCTTGAAGTGATTTCCAGGCAAATGAAGACATTCAAAGATTGAACAAAGACCAAATCCTTGGGGTTTTGTTCTTACTTTCACATGTTATCATGTTATTTTTCTTGTATTGCCGTTTTCGTTTAGGCAAGGACCTTTGTTCTAAATTATGACTTCCTATTTTTTGCGTTGTTGACACCCATGTGGAACAAAGGTCTGAATGGACAGGCTGACACTTTGACTATCTGTGGAACCCATCTTATCATAAATGCACTTGCAATGTAGGCAATCTTTGCATTTGCAACATTGGCTGAAATCATTGAGAAATGTAACGGATTAAATTAATTTCAATGCAAATGTTTGCATAATTGTTATTCATCCATCCAGCTGTTGGCATACATTTAGCCTTTTTTACCCCCATATACACCTTTTTAATTATGAAGAAATTTAACAGGTCTTTTTTCAGCTGTTATAATTCATTGTATTATTCATTATTTAGCTAAAACAAATCTTTAGCTGAGTTTAGGGTTTTTATAAGTTTTAAATCTTCAGCGGTTTTTATTTATTTATTCAGCTATCTTTTATTACACTGCTAACAGCTACTCTAAGTTTAGCTATTTATTCTAATCAGGTGTGAGCATGTACATCTGTATATGTTTGTATGTAATCTTTTAGTGGTTGGTCTAATACGTAAAATGCTGCTTTACCTGGAACAGAAGAAGCGGTTCACATTTAAGTAACAGAATATTTCAACTTCTTTTTAAACTTGCCTCCTCACGGCTTTATGCGCAGGTATGTTTTTTAGACCTGCACAAACATAGACACGCACCCAGGCAAACCTCTTGGTTATTTATGTCACAGTAGAATCTTAAGTAGCCAACTCGTTTCATCCTCGCACTATTAGATTATGGTGATTAGGATGACACAACTGACTATCAGCTCTGCTTTGAACAAGCAGTGTGTGGTGTTTAGAGATAAGTGAGTTCAGATATAGTGTTCGATAAGCCAAGATGGAGGATCAAGGTAAAATCTAGCTGTCATGTTTTGAATTAAAATCTCTTAGGATGATTTTCTCACATTAGTCCTGTAATTTGTGGTTCTGAGGATGGGAAAGAATGAAGATTTAAAACACATTAAGATTGTTGCACTACACAATGTCTTATGAGTATTACTACCCTTTGAGCCTTTTCTGCATTTCTCTTCACATTGCAATTAGATCCATACATTGGTTGGCTGATATCTGCAGCCTATATCGAGGATCAGTATTGTATCGTCATCAGCCCTAAAACTCCTTACTTGGTCTCTAATCGCATCCGTAAACTTTGATGTACTTTTTTTTTTAGAAATGTATGTGATGGACAAAGAAAAAGCAGCTTTCAAGTCTGTTTTTAAATAGTTAAGTCCTAACAGTGGACATTACCCAGAATTCCATCAGCATAGCGGAAATTTATATTTTTGTTTTCATTGAAAAAGAAAGTAGAAACAGCAATCACCTGTTTTTAGATGTCAAGGCAATGTTTAGAACAAAAAATTGAAGGCCATCCTTTTGTCTGCAGCCATTTGAGTGAGATCATTATGTTTTGCTTGAGATTACCCTCTTTGCAGTACAACCTGGAGAATTGGTTTGTGTTTGTATTAATTATTTTTCCTTTAAAGCAACTCTTTAATAAAGTATTTAATAACAGCGCTCCCAGCATTTTAAAGCTCTGTCAGAGACTTATTGGGCTTTGGCTTTTTTTGGTTAAGTTGTGATTAATAATATGGTAGATGAGCAAGTAGAGAGAAAAGAAGAGCTAGGTTAAAAAAAACAAAAAGTAAATCAACATTTAAATGCATTTGGCTCCATGGATGTACAAATATTCAAAGCTGGTCAAAATCCTTAATTGAATTGCTGCAGGCCTGGTATTGGCTTGTTTCCAAATGGTAAGCTAAAGAAATTCAATATTTTTAGTTTTGGAGTACTTAAAATAGTTTTTAATTTTTCAATTCTTACATCAAGATGCATACATAAACTACCATCTCATAAATTCTTATTCCCTTAATTCCGTATATGGGCACAAAAGTAGCATTAAATATAACGGTTAACCAATTCTTCCATGAAATTGTAATTGCAATATGCAATATTAACATTGCATTAATAAATGCAGCTCCAGTTTATTTTTTTTGGGATGGTGTTTTACCTCTGACAGTGCTTTCACGCATAACCTAAACTATATCCTGCTGTCTGTCCTGTCATGGTTCATCCAAAAACAGGAAGAGAGGGTGTGATCTAAGAACGGTTACATTTAAGTAGAACGGGAAGAAGATGAGAGGAAAAATAAAGAATAAAACGACATAATCTCTGAGTATACCCACAAACCCAATGAGGTGTTTAAAATGATTAGAGAACCATTGCATGAGGATTTAGAGGACTGATGCAACAATGTTGTACAAACTGTTTGTTGTTAAAAGGAAGGTGAAGAAGTGAATGTTTTAACCAAATGCTAAGACAGACTTTCTTCTTCTGGCTTTCTCTTTTCACTCTCAATCAGGACAGTCCCGCCCCTAAAGCAGTCCATTACAATTGCATGGCATTGTTTGGCCTCGTCTAAAAATTTGTGAAAGCAAATGGAGCAAACTAAGGTGTTTTTCTTTCTCACAGACCCCCACCAACAGTATTTTAAAGTTCCTCTTCAGCAGGTGATTGACTGCTATTCTATTTCATCAGTTAGTCGCCCTGTTGATCAAACGCTGATGATCTGTAAAGCTGGTGATTCCTGATGGTTTGACTCACCAGAGCGAATGTGGAAATGTGTACTGTTTTAAGTCTTGTAAAATTCCTCACAGCTGCTTGTCAGTGTTTTCTTTTGCTCTATTAACTCAAAACATAAAACATCTTTTTAAAAGCCTCCAGACTTGGTTTGTGTTTGCTCTGACAAACACGACACATGCTCGACTTCATATTTCTGCTCTTGAGAGGAGCTGTATTGCTGTCACTTTACTGATATATTTGAAGTTAATTTATAACAATACATTTCTTTTTATCTCAGATTTGTGTGGGGGTTTTTTTCATGTAAAATTTTACTATAAAAAGCTCCTCCTCCCTTCTTGTTGGATCTGGATTTGTGCTTTATTATTGAGCAGATACAGCGACTCTAGCTGCATGATGATATTGCAGCTACCAGTCCAGACAGGCTCTGTTCCTCTAAGCCTGACCTGCACTGGCTGTGTTGTGTTAGCGCACTGCAGTGCTGGCTGGCTAGCTGCACTTCTTTATCACAGCTAGCAGGAAACAGGAAGGGAGAAGCCAGCTGCAAGGTCAGAGGTCGCTATATAGTATGGGAGGGCAAAACGTAGTGTTTTAAAAAGGTTGTGCTTTTTTTGCTGTGGTTGTGGCAAAGAGTTACACTGAAAAAGAAAGGTAGTCCAAACGTGTCGGATGAGGGTAGGTCGCCGTTCGTGGTAGCCCACTCGGTTTGCATGGTCACTGCTGGCACAGCAGTCTAAATAGCAGTGACCGTTGTAGTGGTTGGCTGTGGAAGTGCTGGCCATTGCCCAGTATACACACAGCACAAAACTGCTATTGTAGGATGGAGAAATGCAACGACAGAGAGGACAGAGGCAGGCTTTACCAGTTGTAGGCTTGCCCCCTTTAAAGTTAGTACTTTGATTAGCACTAGATGTCATCATAGTAGTCATTCAGTCTGGTCTAATTAATAATTTCTTGTATAGATATTGTCTTTTTCCCGTTGGATGTTTATTTCCTGCATGTTCACTGAAAAATAATTGGCAGGTGTAAATAAAAACCTCTCACTCATTGTATTGTTGTTTTTTTGGCAAATACCCTTCTTTTTGTTAATGATCTGCCATAAAACAAGATTCAAAACAGAGACTCATTGACTACAGCTCTGGTGCAACAGACAGCTGCAACAGTCTGTGCTTCATACTAGGCTGTTGTTTGCTTTCACATGCCCCATTTCTTAGTCTATCTGAATGTGGATATATAAGCTGTTCCACAGATGTAATGTAAATGTATACCTGTTAAATTATATGGCATCTTTGGCTTTGTCATCTAGATGTTGATCCACCTCCTGATCCAATTGTAGCCACAAACCGAACCAGTAAATGAACGGGAAGACCTGTTTTTTTTTTTTTCTTTTTGTTTGACTGAGCAGTTCTATGAGCCTACTTCCTTATGAAGCTTCCTGTGTTGCTGTATTGTAACTTGACTGAATTTTTTAATAAGTGCTCTATCATGCAGGGAACATATTGCTTGCGATGTTAGTGTTTTGGCTAAAAGCTTAAGCACACTAAGATTTGAGACTCAAAACTGTACCTAATTAAAGTAAAATGTAGGGTGTGCATCGTGGGATAGTTTGAGCTGGACTTAATATGCTGTGACAGTTCAAAAAGTTTGTTTTTCGTGGGTCTTTTATAATATCACATTGTAGATACTTATTCAAGTCATGGAGCTACTTTGGTTCAAAAAAGTAGTCCTACACCTTAAACTGCTTTTTAATTTATTTTGCTTTATAACCAAAAAAAAAAGTATTTTTTTCATAGTTCTTTAATAAATAAGAAAGAAAACGATATATGCTGTTCAGACCAACTGTTCTGTGAAGGCCTTCAAGGTTGGATAACATTAGTGAGCTAATGGCTGACAGGTCACAGAGGAACTTAGGGTGCGTTAACACCAAACGTGTTAAAAAGGGCATCTGGTTTACATGGAAAGTCTATGGGAAATGCCTTCCAGAGGTTCAGCAGTAGTATTTTAGCACTAGCAGCAGTGCGTCCTGCAGCACATTCAGTTGGTGGAGCAGCATCCAGAGCGGCAGATGTCGGAGTTTGGAAAACTGAGCTTTTTGCCGGCTGGACAATCGCCGTAAAGCAGTCAGAGAAGCTGATAGAGGAGCTGTCTGGGAGACAGACACTACATGCTAGCAGTCATTTGTTCTGCAAAGCTGTCATCATAAGAGTATGGATCATGAATTAATATAGTGTTAAACTCCAGTAGTTTTAAAAACGTAGGAGAATGGAGATTTATTTACAAAGAAAATAGGGTGCTCTGATTATCGGTCTGCTACATTTTTTCTTTCTGGCAAAATAGTTTATAAGATGCCTACATTAACTGAAATTGGCATAACAGGTGAAAAATATTCCATTTTAGTTTCTGGTACTTGCACCTTTTACCACAAACCCTAAAATGTGCTTTATATTCTCTTTTAACTGTTAAAAATGGCAGCAGGAAATTCCTGACAGCCTGGCCAGCTTCAGAGAGCTTCAGTCGCCTATGCAGGGGGTCTGCCACTTCAAACAAAATATTAAGTAGGATCATAATCCTGATGAACTGACTGCACACAAAGCAAATAAAGCGAGCCACTCTCTTTAGAAAGATAAAAAGCAGCTGGAGGGGGGGCACTGACTGATTAGAAGCCTGTAATTGGGCTGTTTGTGTCCATAAAGGTACTAGCAGCTGGTATTAGCTTATGCTGTCTGGTTGGTTTACTACAACTTCACTTTTGAAATTAAATGAATGGAATTGGAATCAAGTTTTTGTTGAAAAAAGGATATTTACTCATGTTTTTAGGTTCCTCTGAAGGAATAATATCAAGCATTTGTTAAGCATGTTAGCATTGCTCAGAATTTTATTTTATTCTTGTCATCTGTCTGGAGGAAAGATCTCCCGAGCAACACTTAATCTGTAGATGATCTCAAGAATTTGTAACCCTCAGATTACTCTGCATCAGACTCCCTCAGCTACGAGCTTCACAGCAAATACTCAGCCGTCATAATCAATGAGAGTTCTTGCACGGTATCAGCATGCCAGGAGTTTTCACAGTTGTTGATTTGGTCTGGGTTCTGCATTGCTCTCTGGCTTTTAATGCAGATATGCTAAAGCAGATAAATCATTCACCTCTACTTTAGACTGAAAAGGTTTAGCATCCAAAAGAAATTACCAACACCTGTTAAAGCTACTACAGAGTAATATGGATGAAATCACATCGATACCAGTCTGTGACTGCTGCATGATTTCAAAGTTAGAGAAATTGTAATCCTGATTTGATCTGAGTATGTGGTGTTTTAAAGGAAGGATGGGCCTGACAAATTCTGTCTATAGATGTGCAAACCTTGTGATGACACCTGAAAAGACTAGATGTGTAATTGCAATGACCAGTGGTTCTACAAAGTCTTTGCCCAGTGACCTAAGGGTTAACATATGATGCAGATTTTGATTGTAAGTTTGAAAATCCTCACTATTAAGCAACACTTTGCATTTTTCTGTTAAAGAAATGCAATAGATTGTGCACAGCGGTAGAAAACTCTATTCAGCTTTCTTAGATTCCTATACCTCAATCCAGACTGTGTGTATCAACCTTCTGAGAATCTGATGAATAAGAAATGAAATCACATGGGGGGATGGTAATAATCTGTAGCCTCCATGGATCTTTTGAAGAAAAAGTCTGGTTAGCAAGGAATGATCAATGGATCATTATCTATACCTAAAATTTATATCTTTGCATTGATTTTATAAATTTAGTGTTAATCAGAAAAAAAAACAATAATTTTCGTCGCAATCACTGAGTCCGGGAGCGGCCATTTTTGCCCAAATATAGTAACTCCTGACATCTTCTGGCAGTGTCGTAATGGTGCGGTTAGCCTAGCGCCATTCTCCCTGCTTTACAAGCAAAATCAATAGGAACTACTAGACACATCTGCAATCACAAATTTTTTTAGATTTCGAGAGGATTTCACCATTGAAATTCGCGAGAGCTATAGTTAAACTGACAATGCCCATGTGTATGGCAGTTGGATGTTGTAATACATCGGGTAAAAGTGAAAAAACCATTAGCTATTTCACCTTCCCGATTCATGATCCACCACGTGTTTGTCGTTGGATTGCCAACTTGAAGAGGGAGGATTTGCCATCGGACTTCAGGCCAGAGAAAAAACACCTAATATGTAGCCACCATTTCGAAGAAGAATGTTTGCAAGATGACTTGAATAATAGTGCATTGTGACAAACACCAGATACATACAGGTGCTGGTCATAAAATTAGAATATCATGAAAAAGTAGATTGATTTCAGTAATTCCATTTAAAAAGTGAAACTTGTATATTATATTCATACATTACATACAAACTCATATATTTCAGATGTTTATTTTGTTTAATTTTGATGATTACAAATGACAACAAATGAAAATCTCAAATTCATCATATCAGAAAATTAGAATATTGTGAAAAGGTTCAAAATTGATGGCCCCTGGTGCCACACTCTAATCAGCTAATTAACTCAAACCACCTGCAAAAGCCTTTAAATGGTCTTTCAGTCTAGTTCTATAGGCTACACAATCATGGGGAAGACTGCTGACTTGACAGTTGTCCAAAAGACGACCATCGACACCTTGCACAAGGAGGGCAAGACACAAAAGGTCATCGCTAAAGAGGCTGGCTGTTCACAGAGCTCAGTGTCCAAGCACATTAATAGAGAGGCGAAGGGAAGGAAAAGATGTGGTCGAAAAAAGTGTACAAGCAAGAGAGATAACCGCACCCTGGAGAGGATTGTGAAACAAAACCCATTCAAAAATGTGGGGGAGATTCACAAAGAGTGGACTGCAGCTGGAGTGAGTGCTTCAAGAACCACCACACACAGACGTATGAAAGACATGGGTTTCTGCTGTCGCATTCCTTGTGTCAAGCCACTCTTGAACCACAGACAGCGTCAGAAGCGTCTTGCCTGGGCTAAAGAGAAACAGGACTGGACTGCTGGTGAGTGGTCCAAAGTCATGTTCTCTGATGAAAGTAAATTTTGCATTTCCTTTGGAAATCAAGGTCCCAGAGTCTGGAGGAAAAGAAGAGAGGCACTTCATCCACGTTGCTTGAAGTCCAGTGTAAAGTTTCCACAGTCAGTGATGGTTTGGGGTGCCATGTCATCTGCTGGTGTTGGTCCATTGTGTTTTCTGAGGTCCAGGGTCAACGCAGCCACATACCAGGAAGTTTTAGAGCACTTCATGCTTCCTGCAGCTGACCAACTTTTTGGAGATGCAGATTTCCTTTTTTCCAACAGGACTTGGCACCTGCACACAGTGCCAAAGCTACCAGTACCTGGTTGAAGGACCATGGTATCCCTGTTCTTAATTGGCCAGCAAACTCTCCTGACCTTAACCCCATAGAAAATCTATGGGGTATTGTGAAGAAGAAGATGCAATACACCAGACCCAACAATTCAGAAGAGCTAAAAGCCACTATTAGAGCAACCTGGGCTATCATAACACCTGAGCAGTGCCACAGACTGATCGACTCCATGCCACGCCGCATTGCTGCAGTAATACAGGCCAAAGGAGGCCCAACTAAATACTGAGTGCTGTACATGCTCATACTTTTCATGTTCATACTTTTCAGTTGGCCAACATTTCTATAAATCCTTTGTTTTTATTGGTCTTCAGTAATATTCTAATTTTCTGATATGATGAATTTGAGATTTTCATTTGTTGTCATTTGTAATCATCAAAATTAAACAAAATAAACATCTGAAATATATGAGTTTGTATGTAATGTATGAATATAATATACAAGTTTCACTTTTTAAATGGAATTACTGAAATCAATCTACTTTTTCATGATATTCTAATTTTATGACCAGCACCTGTAATTGGGACTTGATCAACAGTCCATACCGCACCGTGACGTCACAAACCTGTAGGTGGCAGTAGTGTTCTTTGACAGACATGAATCTCTCCAGTAAAGCACTTTCAAATGAAATTACTCTTAATTTTAAAACTCTTATCATTTATTGAACTGTATGTATTAATTTCATATTTAAAGTTCTTTCAGAAGTTTCAATTCTGAATATGAGGCGTTTCTTTTAAATTCAGAGAAGGCAGAGAGTGGGTAAATATACTTAATCGAAATGAATATCGCATCAGTAACAGAGGTGGGATGAATTCCTTACAAACCTAAAGGAGATTTTTGTGTTATGTTTCAGAAGAAAGCAGATTATAGTGGGAGATTGTTATAACAGAGATAAAAGCACACAGAAGCTGAATGGCTGTGGCGACAGCTTCAAGGCTCAAACGGGCTGGTGCAGCCAGGGAGCTGAAAAAATGGCGGGTGACCTACTGTTGAGGTTATACTGCTGAAGAAACACTCTCCTTTTATGATCAAACTGCAAGGTAAAGAAGCTCTTTCCGGAAGCATTGCAAGTTCTTCAAAGAATTGCTGAGTAGCTTATTGTTTAATTTGTCTCTGAGCATTACGGTTGAGTGTATTGCTCACTTCAAAAGCAGCCGCTGCTGCTGCATTCATCTTAAGGTCTGTTCTGTAGATTTGAGTGGAAAAAGAACCTCATAGTGTTAGACGGTTAACACAACAAGTGTTCACTGTTTTGAAAATCATTTACTACTGAGAGGGTGCAAGTGTCAAAGATTTTTTAAGTAAACTTCTGGTGAGAACAGTACTTTTTTTGGCTGGGTTTCAACATATGCCAATCTTAGTAATCCATTTTCATTTACTGTCCTTCCTCATTCAGTTTCCACCCCCTCCCCTTACTCGCTGGGTGTGTGCTGTGGCGTGGGGCAGCTGCAGCATCGCAGCGTTTTTAGCGAATGTCTTGTGCATGTCAATGCAGCCTTACCGGCTCAGTCTGGGTCCATGCTGCCCTTTTAGTTATGCCGTCTTCAGCACAGAGAACTGAACGGTGGGGTTTCATTTCACAGGATAGGCTCTCATTTCCTATTTTTTTTCTCTCTATACTGTCCCTTTTTACTTTTCTTCTTGTTTGCGCTCTTCTCAGCTTCCTTGTTGGGTTCTTTTTCCGCTCCAACTAATAAGTCATTTCTTCCTCTCTGCGCCTTTTGACCAGCCTTACAGCCTTGATTTCTAACTCATCCAGTTTGTCTACAGGAGAGCTGCAAAAGTTTGTCTTTGAACATTTGATTATTAGGGAAGCTAGGCCAATTCTTAGAGGAAGTTTCTTTATTTTGATGTCTCAATTTCCTGCCTGAATATTTTAGGCATTAATCTCTTTGCAGTTCCTGTCATCTCTTCACTTTGTGATATTGGTAAATACCTCATGCTGTAGATTTATATACCCTATAATAAATGCTTACTGTAGATCTGTGAAGGTTGCTGTGTAAACAGTATAGTTTAATAAAAAAAAGAGACTCATCTAAATAATTTACAAACTTTTTTCCAACTTTAATTTGAGGTGACACCCGTAGATCTCATCTGAGCAAGAGCAACTTGGGTTATATAGTTGCATCTCAGTTTTGAGTAAACAGCCCTTTTTTTTTAACTCCTATTAAGTAGCAGTAAACGCACACCTGCCTATACAGACATTTTCCCAGTCACTAACTTCTAAGAAAAGCTGTGTATGCAAATGTGTCGTTCAGGGGAGGGATGCATCATAACCTTAAGGTACAGCATAAACCATAGAACACAGTGTTAAGTCTAGAATCATGTGTAGATATTAAGGACACTAACAAGAACCAGATGTAGGTAGAAACTGATGAGAGAAAAAAAAAAAACGGCTTCCCAGAAGTTAAATAAACTACAGCAGTTTCTGCCAAGTACTGGCTGTGTGGTGCAGGTGATACCAGTTCCTGATATTCATTATAAGTCGAGACTATAGGATAGGGTGAAAAGAGTTCCCTGTTTTTATGAAGAAAACCGCTAAAAGTCTGTTGGAAATAATTTTCAGGTCTGAATCAAATGTTTGTTCAGAAACATCACTGCATAACACCATATCCACAGACAGGTTCGTAGTGGTAGGTTTTATGCTTTTAGAGTCCTACCGCCAAATACACGGTTCTGGTTGAATTGGGACCCTATTGGTACTTATCCTCCTGGGAAGTCAGAAAGTCCCTTTTTTGATCACTAGAGGTGTGGGATTTGGCTGATTTTCAGATGCCCTATATAATATCGATCTTTCAGTTCCTAATATCGATTTAAAAAAAAAAAAAACATCTTTACCTAAAATAATAAGGGAAAATGGGCTACCTCTGTCCCCCCACTCTAGCAGATAGTTTTGTGGAACCCTTTGGGTGTGCGGCGCAGCACCATATCTGTAGTTGAGGCCGTCACAGTGGAAGACGTGGACTGACTTAAACCCAAAACAACATGGATACAAAAATATCTAAATGATCAATATCTTCTGCTGATCTTCACAGCACTTGCTTTTTTTATCTATAAATCAAATTTTAATAGCTGGGAAAAATATCGCAGTATATAGTGATATTGCAATATTGCGGTAATATCTTATTGTGACCCAAGAATCGTGACACCTATCGCAACACCCAAGCCAATACCCAGCCTTACTGATCACAAAGACAACCCGCCATCAATGTCGTTGAAGATGCTCACATTAACTCACTTAAAGGACAACATGACCTGCTTCTCAGGAAGGCCCAGATATTCCCCCCCATCTCTTTTATGCATGTTATATCCTAATATATATGATGACAACTCAATGTGCAAACATCTTTTTATGTGGTCTATTTATGGTCTGTCACAGCCAAAAGTTCAGCTTTGCTCTAAAACCACATGTACAGAAATAATCTGGTGTGGTTGCCGCAGGACAAACAGTACTTGCAATACATAGAACTCTACCAGTGAACCTATAGGAGCTGATATTTTCACTACTTTTATTTCTACCAGCAGCCAGATAAACGCCATCAGAGGACATTTTCTTTTTTCAGTCAACAAAAGATAAATAATTTTTATTAGAAATAAAATATATTGCAATTTGTTTTATATCTGTTTAGCTGTTAATTTTGGATTTAAAAAAATCCATAGATTGTTGTATTTTTTTGTATCTGAACTCAGTTTCTAGTAAAATTATCAGTTGAGTCGATGCGTGAGCAGAAAAAATATTTTACATTTACTTTTAACTTTGTTGTCATTATTGTGGGTTTTGTTGCTTATGGGCCCATGTAGCTTTCAGAATTGTTGTCTTGGTGTCAAGGAGAAGCTTAACAGATTTACCTTAAGAAGTGGAGTATTACAGCTTTTACTCTCATCCTTTTGCTCTGATACTATGATTTCGTTTGTGATTGATGCAGATGCAATAGACACAAAGATTGAGACGAAAGGGACAAGGAAGAAAGTGATAGTGGGAAAAAATAAGAGCAGAGAGAAGAAATAAAGAGAGTACAGTACAGGAAAACATCTTTAAAGGTTGATTTTACATCTAAAGAGAGAGTTGTTAAAGTCAACATCTCAGCCTAGTGGTTACGGCATAGGGGTTGGAATCCTGAGGTTGTCAGTTCAAAACCCACTCCCCCAGAATGCCACTCTAAGTCCCTGAGCAAAAGACCCTTAACTCCACACTACTCCTTGGGTGGCTGCAAATGGCAACCCAATGCTCCCCAAGGGGATAGGTTAAATGCAGAGAGAGAATTTGCTTTCGCTGTACTTGTGACAGTATCATGACAATAAAACGCTGGAAAAAAAGAAAGATTTCACTGACTCCCATTTATTCAGATTTTTTAATTTATGACATAATTCGTTGCTCTGTAAATAATTTAGCCTCCAGTTACATTAGTCTGTTTATCATGCCTCGGCGGGGCTGGTTTACCGAAACAATATTTATTTGGATTTAACTGACATGCTGTGTGGATGCTTTTTTACAGTAAGATAACGCTACAGTACTAATGAGTTTTTTAAATGATAAAAGGGTAAATTTCTTAACTTTTGCAGGCGGAACCTGACGAAGCTGTCATTGATCTTCAGTCACATGCTGGCGGAGCTGAAAGCCATCTTCCCCAATGGACTGTTTCAGGGTGACAACTTCCGCATAACCAAAGCTGATGCTGCAGAGTTTTGGAGACGTGCCTTTGGGGACAAGTAAGCATGACCTGTTTATCTGTCTGTAGAGAACTATATTGCAGGGAATTTGTCACTACTTTTCCTTGTATATATTGCACTAATAAGGATGGCATAAAAATGTGATGCCGCCATGTTTACTCAGCTTGACCAAACAAAAGTATAGTTTTAAAAATGAAGTATTCCCATTATTGGAGAGGTTGGATAACCATATGCATTAATGAAGAAGTGAAAAATGATGAGAACAGCATAAAGAAGGTGTTCACAGAAAAAAAACACCTTCTTAACCAAAAGGAGGAGGAGGGCCAGCAAGAAAAGCCTGGGACTAATGCTTTTGATTTCTAAATATGCAGTGCGTGTGTTAAAAGCTCACGCATCTCTCTCATAGGGTACATTTCAAAAGCTTTGTTATGTTTCCTCTATTTCAATATACCTTGGGCTTCCCTTTTTTCTGTTGAGAATTAACTAGATCCTTTGTTGTTTGTTAATCCGCTGGTTCTGGTCAGCAGAGTTATTTCTGTAAATTTATATAGCACTAGTTCCCTACAGACATTATCTCAAGCACATTTCAAAACAAACTGATCTCAATCATATTCAGTTATTTAGAAGCCAGTTAAGTCCAAACTCAACACAGATTAGTCCAGTTTCTCTTATGCTGCCATAATACAGGTTATAGCAGTGCACTCAAAATTAAATACTTAAGGTTCTAAAAGCAATTTAGTACAACTTCATATTTTCACCTACCCTGTGCTAGGGATTTAATATAATGACTTATTAAATAAATGTAAGCTTTAATCATAAGGTTTTGACCAACTGTGAATATCTGGTTGTTGCCCTCTTTTCCAGAACCATTGTGCCTTGGAAGGTGTTCCGGCAGTCTCTCCATGAGTTTCATAACATCAGCTCCGGCTTGGAGGCCATGGCCCTCAAATCCACCATAGATCTTACCTGCAACGACTATATCTCAGTGTTTGAGTTTGACATCTTCACCAGGTTATTCCAGGTAGAAACACAGACACACTATACACATCTCAATTTGTCTTCCTACTGTGTATCATTTGTTAAAGAGAACAGACAGATGCAGAAATCTCAGGGGAGGCAATACAATTTAAACAAGCTGCCTTCAGACCGCACAATTTAAACCTAATCCATGTGGAATAATCTGTTATTATTTCTTGTCAGTTCTCTCAACAAAACAAATATGGCGCAAAATTAGGAGAAGGCTAAAATTTGGTTTCAGTTTGTTATTCTGATCAAATTTATCTAAAAAAAAAAAATAAAAAAAAAAATATATATATATATATATAACTACAGACTATTATAAAAGGGTTGCATATTTGTTTTCGTTATTTTTTGTCACAATTAATAAATGATTTACGCAACAACAATCCGCTGTATAATCAGTTGTTTTGTGCATTAATAACATTCTTCCTTAATTTATGTTCAAGTTGAATTTCAGCATATTTAAGTGGGGATAGGGACAAAAACAATATTTTCTCTTTTACCTTATGGTATAAAGCTAGTGTAATTTCACAATTCAAAGAAATAAAGGTAAACATTGTAGTATTACCAATGTTCACCCTGTGAACTGACCCCCATTTTATTTAAACAGGTTTATTTCATGCACGCATAAGTTACAGCTGCTAAAAAGCTCATGTAAACATTTTTCATCATTCATAATTGAATTTTTCTAAGAAGAGATAAATATTAGACAACATAATGAGAAAAGCCAACAGTCAACATGTTCACCTTTCTAAGTTGTTTAACCTTTTTCTGTCTGAAACTTCTGACTCATCATCTGGTCCCTGGATAAAATTATTCCTTGAAAATTGTATGCAAGGCTCTGATAGGATTAATGAAGCCTAAACCGATTACAGACGTTTCCTGCCTCAAACAAAGCGATCCTCCCTCTAATGTCCTCAGGCTCCAAGAGGAAGTAATGATGATGATGCCATTTTTAAAGGCTGCTTTTTACACGCTACTGACGCAATGTAAAAGGCTGCTATGAGTATTTTTTATTGCTTATTAATGTAAAGTTATCAAAAACCTTAATCAGTAAAAACCAAACACTAAATGCACAGCTGGTTTATATGAACTTTTAATGAAAGTCTTCTGTTTTTAGCAGGATCATTTGCAGTGAGGTTAGAGTGAGGCCTATTAGAAGAGATGTGGCTCGCTGTCTAGATCTGAGAAAGGCAGTTTGAACGTGTCACTTCCTCTGTGGCTGAACTATAAAAAAAAAAACAAGATGCAGGTACAAGCCAAAGAAAACCTTTTACTCTCATTCTGCAGTTAACCTCACAGCTTTCAAATTTCACCGTTACTGTGGGTTTATCCAATAATGGCAGAAATATCACCACTGATGCACCAACTCCATCAGTCTATAATGAAATATGCGCTCAAAGGTCGCGCATCGTGTGACCTTCTGCATTGGACATAGTGTCACACCTTGTTATTTTTTTTAATGGGCTAAATACATCCCGAAATGATCAGTATTCCGTTGTACTACATAGTGTCGGTTTGGTTAAAAAAAACGAACAAGCGAAAATGCTACATCTGTTGGGGAAACACCCGGTAGCTAAAAACAGGAGCACTTTAGCTGTTGTATGTCGAAGCGATTTCATGAATATATTCCGTCACTGGGTGGTGTTATTTTTACTGGTTTTTCTTCTCTTGGATTGATGAATATTTTTCAAACATTTGAATTGTGTCGAGCCCCGGTTTTGACTGTCACTTCTCAGTATATGCAACATCACCATCTTGGTCACAACTCATAAAGAAATGTGCTCAACCTGTGCTGTGGTTAGTTCAGATGAAACAAGTACCGTATATCCATTCCTGTTGGTCTTTTTAGTGGAAACAGGCTTTTTTCTAGAAGACGTCCAATTAGTCATTCTAGAGTGTAGCTTTCTTACGTTCACATGCATTGCTCACAGATGTGCCGTGGGAGAATAAACGGTGCAAAGCGTCCATCTAGCCCTTGTTTTGTTTTGATGATGCTAGATAGCAAGCTGTCTGATAAAGATAGATAGCAGTGTTGGAAATGAAGGCATATTTCATGAGAAATTTAGTAAAAGCATATGCTTGATTAGGGAGGCTGAAACGTGCACAGACTGAGAGGCTCATAATGTCCATGCAGTTATCTCAATTATGTGGGGGCCTTAAGAGTCACTGAACTTTTAGCAGTTTCTCTTAGCATTCTGGCTAGGTAGAGAACTCGAGACAATATAGAAAGATCAATCCAGTCATAAGTAATAATTTTCTTTGTGTGTTTAGAAATGGCGTCACAAGGCCTCACAGTTTCATTTGCAGAAAATAATTACTTGACTCAATGCTGGTGCCTTTTCGTCCCTATATCTCTATTTAGAAATGCATGCTTTTTTTTGAAGACCCTTACTTCATTAAAGCAGGCATTTCTCATGACAAACTGCATGGATTATTAGTCCAATCAACACTATTTAATAGCTGCATTAGAAGTATTGTTACTGTGGGATTTTTGTATTGTATTTTAATGTCTTAATGCTTTTGTTGTTAGAGATATGGAAAACTTTCAATTAAACTGTGGTGAACAAAATGTTCTTGTTTTTAAACACTGGGGACAATATTTTTTTTTTGGTCTGTCTAATTTAAAGATAATAGACTGTTAGGAAGTCTTCAAAGAAAAAAAAAAAGAGAATCGCTTTTCCAGGGTATAATGATTGTACAGCAAACGATTTCAGTTCTTTTTTCTTTTCATCTTGATTTTTTTTTTTTTTTATAGCAGGAAACTGAGGGCCATAGTCCTTTTTTTATTTTTTACCGAGAAACAAACATATATAGACCTCCAGTGATGTTTGGGAAAATGTCCTTTACTAAGGACCATTATCACTCTTAACTTACATTCTTGCTGGATATTTCAACCACCTAATAAAATGCACAAAGCAAAGAGTTGCAACAACACCTGCAGTTAGTATCAATGCCACGCTAAATTAGTATTGTATCCACATACAGCCTATGAATATCAATACTTTTCAATGCATCAATATTTTTGATAATGCTAGTGTACAGTTCATTTTAGTAGGAAGTGTGGTTTTCTGGACCAGACTCGATTAATCAGGAAACCTTTTCCCAAAGGTATAACTCCCTTCATTAAAGTGTGACTCACCCCGTGTAAAAACATAACTCTGTCCCCAGAGGAAGTAGAAAAAAAATGCCACCAAAGTAATCAGTGTCAATGGACAGGAACAGGACTGTGTTAAGATAAGTAGTGTTTTTTTTTTTTTTTTAGCTTATGTAAGCCTTATTGTAGCATGGAGAGGGAAACAAACGTGGGCAGATGTTTTGAGATTCACCCCCTTGAAATCGGAGGTCGGAGGGATGTTATCAGTTTGGGCCTCCTGCTTTGAGGCACAGAAGCCAGTGTTCCAAAGTCAGTGGAGGAGGTTTTCAGACAAATACTGCAAAATAAAAATTTTTTTTAGGAAAATCTAAAAGAAATAGTGGACGGTAAGATTTAAATAGCACCCCATAGACCAAGGTTGTTCAGTTTGAATGCAAGAAAAATATGTTGTTGAATGTATATGTTTCCTGTATAATTTTAACCACCAATTGTCTAATAGCTCTTACCATGAAGGTATAAGAAAACTGTAAATAGTTTTCAGAACAATACAGAGGCCACCAAGGTACATGTCTAGAATAAACTGGAAGCTTTGACCTTTTTCTTGAGAAGCAAATAAGGTGGACAGACAGGAAGCAGACTTAAAAATGGATTGGTTTTAAAATGTTCATCTTCAAGCACATCCAAAATATCCACCTACCCTAAAAAAAAACCCAAACATACTCTGTAAAATGTTTAAGGTCAAACGAAATAATGTTTGTGTTTTCAGGCCACATGAACAAGAAATGTGCTTGGGGGAATAATGATTAAGCTGCCCAACTTAAGTTATTCCAACTGTCAAGATTGCTAGTGGCAGCATCGTGCCGAGTACGTCGCTGGCTCACTGGAAAACTAGAATAACTGGGTTAAAAAAAGCAGTTATTTTGGTTGGGATCCTGTGTATTCAAACTGATTCTGAAATGGAAATAAAGACACTGATTCCAATATCAATCCATGTGGTCCTATTCATCTAAACCTGAATACATAATTGAATCAGGTTTGAATAGAGTAAACGGGCATGAAGTTCAGACTGCTTATTTCATTTTTTATTATGATTTCTATGGATCATTATAAGACTAAGAATTGGCTTAAATTCTATAAATTAACGATTATAATGTCAATAATTAGTACTCCAGGACAGTACTGTAAATAATTTGAATTATAGCTAGTATTAAATCATGTCAACAGCCTGTGATGCCAGAGAAAATGTGCTCTATTGTCTACCTATAACCACAGGCTCACTGAGGCTGGATCAGCCTATAATTCCTCCTGATGTTCACTAAACAGATGTTCAAACCCACTCATACATGTTGCAGTATCCAGTACTTCTTGCCTCTATGGTTTTTCTTGTTTTACTATCTCCGTTCTCTAAAACACTGTGACTCATTTTGCCTTGCTCTTGTGCTCCTTCTGTGTTTCTGTGTGTGGGTAGCCTTGGTCATCCCTGCTGCGAAACTGGAACAGCTTGGCAGTTACTCACCCAGGGTACATGGCATTCCTCACATATGATGAGGTCAAAGCTCGGCTGCACAAATTCATCCACAAGCCTGGCAGGTAAGAAGCAATCCGAACACAAACACTTTTTAAAGGGTACATTTTAGTGTCCCTTATGCTGACAGATGTTTGTTTTTTCTTAGTAGCTTGTTAGCTGCATTTCTCAGGGTTTTTTGTTAGTATATAGCTTATGAAATGGGCCGTGTCTTTTTAGGGACAGTTTGAATCTGGGTGATTTTTATGCTGCATATGCTGTAATTTGTGTGGGTGCGTGCGGGGGAGTCCAAGGAGCCCAGGGCAGCGTGGCACCGGTACCTTTCATCAATGGCTTGATTGTTCATTAGGATGCTGATGTCACCCTTCAGGCCCGGCCCGCTAAAGGCCACATCAACACCAAAAGCACTTACTGCTCACTTTAAAAGCAATTTTCTTACACTTTAATACAGATCTGCCTGACCATTACATTTATTTTTTATAAAGCTACAACTTAACTGCATTGACATTTTCTATGTTGAGGAAAAACCTCATCTTACTTTTTGGAAGCTAACATTTGAAACCAGTTTTATTTCTAATGTTACTCTGTTTCTCCTTAAAAAAAATTTTTTATTGCAGATTTCTTAACTTGAGGGGAAACGGCATGTGAAGCCCAGAAATCCCGGTCTCTTGCTGACTCATTGGCAGCTCCTCTTTCACTGTGTTTGTTAGATTTCCTCTTTCAGTTTTAATATCTCTCTTTCAAAACTGTTTTAAATAAAGATGGAATAAATCAGGGGTAACCAATCGAAAATCAGTGGTTTCCGAATACAGAAAATCATCAACCAGTAATGGTCCGGAGACATTTTTTATTATAATCTGTTACTTTAAACAGAATTTAACACTGAAATAAAAAGCAGATTTTAATGCATCTACATTGAATTTTTAATAATAAAAAAGAACTGAAGTGTTTTTTCAAGTAGAGAACAATCGTTCAGTTTGGTATATGGACAATTTCCTGATTCACATATTTGATAAAACACCTGAACTGACCGTTTGTTTTGGAGTTTTTTTTCTTTCTATAGCTTAATGAGAGCAGCGGGCTTTAGGCTGCCCTGCAAGGCTTTAAACCCGGGTTTGAATGCGACAAATCCATTCTCAAGCACATATCAAGGTGCTCATTCATGAGCCTGGATATTTATTTTTGATTATGTTAATGGTGGAGAATCCTGCTTCACAGCAGCAGGTTGAGCCGAACACACTGAAAATGTGCAGGGTCATCTTTGAGCACACCATTTAATTTTTCTTTCACCAGTTCACCGCGGGTCTTCCAGCAGTCCACTCTTTCTCTGCTTTTTTTTTTCTTCCTCGTCTTCTCCCCCTTTCCCACCGCCCGGCGTGCCACAGGTTTGCCTGCTGTGTCTAAAAGTGTCTCGCAGCAGTGACTCTGACTGACACAGCTCAATGGCTAATTTGTATTATGTTTAGCCTGGTCCCGGCGCTCCAGACAGCTTTACCATATTAACAGGAGAAGCTGCGCAAGTGACGTTAGACTCTGTCATCAGACAACATGCGGTAATTTATAAACGTTTTAAATCAGGTTGGGTCTGGATTAGCCAGCAGGTGGGTCTGGATCAGGACTGCAATCCGCTAATCTGTGACCTCTGGAATAAATTATTCTCATTTTCGAGTTTCTTGCAAACCTCCATTTGAGCTGTCCACCATTTAATTATTTCTATGTCCCCAGCAAAAGCATAATAAACCTAAAGTCCTGTCCTGCATGTTTTCTGACTCTTTTTACTGTTGCAGATCTGGTTTAAAAGAATTGGTAATAAACTGTTTGTTTTTTTTTTTTTTTTTTAACATATAAATATGCTAAATACATGCATCCATTATTTGAAACATTTCTGAGTTTTATTAGGATTGTGGATAGGCCCTAAATCCCAGTAAGTAGTCAGTGTCTCCATTTTGCTAAGTCTGTTAGTCTGTGGTATTTGATTACTTTCCCCTCACTTTAGATCCAATTGGGTGATCTTCAATGATTAGTTTGGTACTAACTCTTTGTATCGTAGAGGTAAGCATTTATGTGAAAAAATAATGAAAAGATGGCTTTAAACTCCACACAGAGAAAGAAAAATGCAGCAGTCCATTCAGTCTGAGGGAAAACCCTTTCATCTTCTCTCAGTACTTTTATGGAACAGTAATACATATTTCCCTTACTTATCGGCTATATTTTTTCAAACACTTCTTTCTAATTCTCTGCCGGCTGGCTCTTACTACAGAGACAGAAAGCCTGTGGTCTCCTTCAGTAAAGGCGACTGGCAACTGTTAGGAAAAGACCCAACTTTCAAAAGGATCACGGTAAATATGAGGTGATGCTAAGAAAAAGTCAAACTGTAACCACAGAGCCGGGTCCAGACCACGGTTTAAAAATTGCTGTATTCAGCAGACTGTTTTAGAAGCAGCATCAGATTTTTGTTTTGTAATATGGATTAGAAAATAATAATAATAATAATAAAAAAAAAAAAAAACAAGGTTAGTTTGTTTACAGATCTTCGATTTCTAATGTTTCTTTTTTCTTAGGTTTTTTTACAGATGTGCTTATGTCTCCCCAGTTATATCTTCCGACTGAGCTGCACTCGACTTGGCCAGTGGGCTATTGGCTACGTGACAGCCGACGGGAATATTCTCCAAACCATTCCTCATAATAAACCCCTCTTCCAAGCCCTCATAGATGGTTTCAGGGAAGGCTTGTAAGTTTGGCTAATTTATATCTGGTGTGGTTTTTCATCTTAGTTTCTGAGCTTTTTCTCTCAGTTCAGGTTGTGCTCCTCAGATTCTTATTTTTCACACGTTTCTTATTCTTTGAAATGTGCATCTCTATTTGAACTTGGTTACCCCCTTTCGTTTGGATCCTTCAGTTAAATCTGCCTCTCAGCTTCAAGTGAATCCAGGCATATCTAACTTATCCCTCTCCCTCAACTACTGTTATAACTAAAGCCAAAGCATTGATTCCTAATGCGGCCCTCACTGGGTTACCCGGCTGGCTTGAAACTCGTCTTTTCCTGCCTGTGGTGATTCCTGTGTTTAATGAAAACTGTGTTTGGCCTGCCTCAACCTGTAATAAAACGTTGATTTGATCTGGGAGAGCCTGTAAAGTATATGGCCTGTGTCTACAAAACATTTATCAGACAGTAATTACAGCATTCAGCCCATTTGTGAAATTGTCGTGTACTGTACATGCATCAGCTCGCATAGAGTAAATGAACTCCACAGATGTTTTTATTGCTGCAGGTTGTTAGGTACACAAGTGGTATAATCATTCTAACTAATTACTTTTCAATTAAACTGCTTGTTCATTTAACTAGGCATGTTTTCTGTAGGCACATTTTTATGCTGTTTTACTTCTTTTTTTTTTTCCCCCAGCTATTTATTCCCTGATGGTCGAACCCAAAACCCGGATCTGACAGGCCTCTGTGAGCCTTCACCTCAAGACCACATTAAAGTCACACAGGTCAGAGCAACACCAGCAGCTTCTTGTTTTGTTTTTTTTTGTTTGTTTTTTTTAAATGCATTTCCAGTTTTATTAAAATAATCCATGAATGTTTATCTATCATTCGTAGCTGTCCTGAATTCCTTCGCTCTTTATGCTCACTATGTTAAATAGGTCGTGTTCTTAGACAAACCAAAGCGCCCCTAATTGTATGGTATAGCTCTGAACTTAAAGGTCACAGCTTTTTCGGGGGAAATGGTGAGGGTTAAAAGAATTTAATGCTAAAGTTCTAGTCAACCTTACTTCTGAAACTATGAAACTACAACTACGCCTCCGCTCTAACTGAATGCTCTTCATCCTTCCCGGCTCTGACAATCAGGTGGTGTCAGTTCTCCATGATGTTACATTTTTCTCTTTTTTTGTGTGTGTGTGTTTTGTTTCCGCCCTCAGGAGCAATATGAGCTGTACTGTGAGATGGGCTCCACTTTCCAGCTCTGCAAAATCTGTGCGGAGAATGACAAAGATGTGAAGATTGAGCCCTGTGGTCATCTCATGTGCACCTCCTGTCTCACTGCCTGGCAGGTAAAACCGTGGGTGGAAGCAAAGGGTTTGGGGTTGGTGAGCTTACAGATAAATGAATTGTGGTTCTAGTTTGTGCATATTATGGAGAAGAGATCATTTTTATGTCTGTGTTTATTGGTAAAGAAGCCGCTGTTTGGCTAAATGTTAGCTAACATTTTTAAACTTAAATTCTACGTTTTGTTTGAATTCAATCTAAGCGGTTTGTCTATGTTGGGGTTTAAGTTACAGGCAGATCCAACAGGAAAAATGCACACCAACAAAAACAGAAAGGGGGGTAATTTCACTGCTGCTTCTTTTGCCTTGTTTTAAACTCCTTAGATCAGGTTTTTTGATTGGTTAGGATACTTAAACGGGTCTGGTATAGATGCCAAGCTGTGCATTAATAATTATAATTGATAATAATTTAACTGTATTGATCTCACATTGGAGAAATTTATCTCTGCATTTAAGTTAAAATCTCTTAGTTTATTTTGGTTTGACATCTTGAAATGCAGCTGAACTATTTTGAATGTCTGCTGTGTACAGGAAGAAAATCTAGAAATCTTGGTTTTAAAATGAAACTATTCAAGAACCCGGTTTAGCTGGTTTTTCTGACGTGCTTGAAGGTCACAGCTGGTTGTTAACATGCTGTTACTCTCATGATTCTGCTTTTACTCCAGGAGTCGGAGGGTCAGGGAACAGGATGCCCTTTCTGTCGCTGTGAGATTAAAGGTACCGAGCCCATTGTTGTAGATCCCTTTGACCCCAAGGACAACAGCGGGGGCTCAAGTCGGGGCACCATGGGGGCAGAGGGAGCTCCATCGCCAAGCTATGACGACGACGATGATGACAGACTTGAAGACCCCCACCTGGTAATGAGCAAACTTGCTTGCACAAAGGTAAGACTGTGGAAAAAAGTTTGAGTAAATTGAAACAGAATGTATTTTCTATGGTCTTCCCTGTTATGAAGCAACCCACTAGGGACACCTCACACCAGTCTCTGTGTAGATAAAACACATTCTAGTCTGTCACGTCTTTCTCCTCTGAGCTACAAGCTCACGTCGTGTTACTCAGGGCTTTCATCTCCATCTTTCAAGCTGCCAGAGGAGCCGTTTTTTTTTTTTTTTTACCTCTTGGTGTTTGAAATTTGGGACATTCTTCTGTCTTACATCTTTTTATGCCTCTGAGAAAATCTTTATACATTATTTGGTGACTACCTGAAATAGCAAACTCTTTGATGTGATCCCAGAATCTTCTTCTGCTCTCTCCAACCCAACCTGATGAATGACTTCTATAAGTTGACGTATTATCCATAATTTTAAGCCAGAACTTATTTGATTCTGCATTTTCTACATAGCTTAGTGCTAATACAGTTTTAGACTGGATCTAATGTTTTTTTTCTCCTCTGTCTAATCCAGGTGGAGCGCCCACCATCACCCATGTCCATGCCTCCTCAGGCATCTCTTCCCCCAGTGCCTCCCAGACTTGACTTGCTACCACACAGACCTCCAAACCCTCCGGGGGCATCCAGTCCAGGGGCCACCAGTAAGGTAATAAACCATCCCATTCAACTCTTCCAACACATCCAGTTTATTATACAGCAGTATAAAGGTGGTCAGGATCGTAGCCGGAAACATTTGTCAAAGCTTTTAAAGAGTATTACGAATTTGTTTAGTCCAGCAAGGATACCATGATAAAAACACCCTGGACCAAGTGTGTCATCTCTGAAGAGAAAAGAAGACGGAGGGGGAACAAAAAAACATACCATTGTTAAATAAAAGCATGTGCGAATTAATATTTTTACCTTTCTTCTTATTTCTTTGTTAGGCTGTAGTTAATAAGACAATCGTATTTATTTATTTAACCTTTATTTTACCAGGAAGTCCCTTGAGATAAAATCTCTTTTTCGGGGGAAACCTGGATGTACCGGAGAATTTTCACTGTATTTTCTATTGGTTGATGATAAGATGACTGCTTATAAACATAAACTGCAGTTGGGAGGTGCCAATGGCTGTGTCCCTCAGTCACTATATAGAGCGGGGATTATACAGTAGACTTTATAATGAACTCAGTTAACTGACCGTTTGGACAGATGATCAATACTTTTCGCTCCCTGTTGGTCACGTAACCCTGCCTCTCCGCATGGTGCTAGCGTCATCTTTATTTTTCTCCTCTCGTCGGTTTGGGACAGCGGGCTGCTGTGACAACAAATCCCATGATGCTTTGCGAGGAGAGTGCTCCTCATAAAGCATTCAGGGATATATCTGCTTGTCTAGTGACCATAGAAGAGTCCACTACTTTTTCATCAACTAGATATTCGGACACTCATTTACAATGGAATAACTACTATATAGTGCCCTATGTAGTTTTTAGGGCAGACATTCAGACACAGCTCATGTTTACAGATGGTCATTATTTTAATCCTCCTGATGAATTCTGGTTTTCCATCTAAACTGATTGTTTCCTGCATTGAAGAAAAATGTCTTTTGGTTTGTGCAGTTTTAGGTCTAAAATACCTTCTATCTCTTTTATCTCTTTAGGCAGCATCACATCACAAAGACAAGCCTCTTCCACTTCCTCCTGCCCTGCGGGACCTCCCCCCTCCTCCTCCTCCAGACAGGCCCCATGCAGTTGGGGGAGCACCCGAAGGTTGGCATCCGAGACGGCCCCTACCCTGCACTCCAGGGGACCCCCCTCGAGAGAAGCTCCCTCCCACACCCCCAAACCGTCCAATGACGGACTGGAACTCCAGGCCTGTTCCCAAAGCCCCCGCCGCCCAATCTTCATCATCCACACCTTCCTCCTCATCCACCCATGCGGCCATCTTGGGAGTGGACCTCCGTGCGGGTGTCAGGGAGCTCTCCAATAGACACTCTCTCCCTCTGGCTCTGCCCTCTGCTCTAGACAACCGCTCAGACTCTCAGAAGAACAACAGCTCCCTCAGCCTGGACCATCAGCTGGTCAGAACCACCACTAACAAGCACACGCCACAATAAACAGCTTATTCATCAGACAGGAGGAAAGACTTTAGATCAGAGCTGTAGAGCAGTTTTTCCCCAACATTTATTCCTCTTGATCTTATTTATTATTTAAATTCATTATAGGTAAAAAGCACATTGAAGTACTAAACACCTTTAAGATAATTTGATTTATAAAACCAAGTGCAGTTTTTGTACACTTTAATTTAAAATGGAAGAAGAAAAGATGGAAATCTTTAGGAGTATTTCTGAAATGTTTGTAAAAAGTTAAATAGTGGAAAATTGATTTATTTTGTAGATACAAAGTCAGTTATTTTTTATCTAAAAAGTGCAAAAAAACTTTTGTTAGTAACCATGATTAAGTTAAGCAGATACTTTGTGGATGTTTTCTGAGGTAAAAAAGCAAGAACCAAAGGTTTAAAGCAAAACTTGTATTTAACTTACTTGGTTCATTATTTAAGTAAAATTTAAGGGATTTTTTGTACACATTTCCCATCTTTCCAAATCATTGAAGTAGAAATAACCTTTATTGTAGCACATAGGGGAATTCAGGCTTACAAGCATTAAAGGGAAATGCATCCGAAAGCATGCAAGTAGACACAAATGTAAATAAAAAACAAAAGCAACAAATTCAAATGTACATGTTTCAGTCAGCCAGTGGGACACGAGTGTATAAATCCAGCACCACATCTAATCACAAGGGAATGGGTCACTTACAGGAGCTTGGTGATTTCCAGCATTACACTTAGATGTCCGTTTGAAATGAGAACCTAAAATTTCCTGACCTTTCAATAATTCACAGTCAGCCATTATAACAAAGAAGCTGCTGTCATGTGGATGATTGAGTGGAAGTTTACCGCTGTTTAAAATCAGAGTGGTCAGTGAGGCTGATGGTGTTTAAAGGGCATAAACTTTCTTCAGGGTTAAAAACTGCAGACCTACAAACTTATTGTGGTCTTAAGCTTATCAGTGCACATAGATAAGAGTAATCCAACAGCATAGCCCCATTCTGGATATTTGTCTTCTGACAGACAGTCATTGCTCTGTCGGATAAAACTCACAGACAAGGTAGTTACAGGAAAAAAGCACTTTACTGACTGGATGTGCCAAGTGTGGGATAAAAACAAACCTCAAATCTTCCAACTCAGTTTAACTGTGTTTTATGTATTTTCTGAAAATACTGAAGACCAACTATATGTTTGGTTTTTTCACTGAGGTGCTCTGTCTAATGCTTTAGTCTCTCTGTTAGACATTTAGTGTCGGTCTTAACCACCTCCTACTGTCCCCCTGAGTGTTCTGCATTTTTCCTCAGTTTGTCATATTATCAGAAAAAAACGTAGCAAGCACAAAACCGGAGCAGGATCGATGGCAAAGAGCTGACTTCACTCTCCATGGATGAGTAGGCGAAAAAAGTCCCAGGCGTTTAAAATCTTTTCCTTCTCCATCATTCCTCAATACCAAACTTTTTTTTATCCCTCAGAGATTAGTTCTCCGTGTCTTGATGATAGAAAATTTTGTAATTCTTTCTGTCCTGTTTATTATTTTATATAATCCTTAATGCATTTCTCAGGAGCTTAGGCGAAAACAACCTTGGAAGTTCAATTCAAACACCTCTAATAGGCATGAGGCACTCCAAGGCCAGGCCCTACTAAAAAACAGATTCTCCTCCCATGACCCTGGCATTGGCCTTCCTGGAGAGGCGGAGAAGTGTCTCCCGCCCCTTCTTATGGGGGACAACCACCATCCCAATCTGCTAGCTCAGGGGAACTTTCCCAGACCTCCACGCAATGTTGAAAAGGCGTGTCAGCAATGATAACCCTACAACATCCAGAGATCTGATGTAGTCGGGGTGGATCACATCCAACCCCAAAAGTTTGCCAACATAGTTTTCTGACCAACTTTGTGTTCATCTCTGTAGTTTCCAAATTCAGTAAGAATGTCCTTATGAGGTTGAAATGTAAGTGCTCTCCAACTGAACTAGGGCTGAAACAATCGGATTGATCGTAATTAATCAATTATTGAAATAATCGTCAATTAATTTAGTAATCGGTTTAATGTGTTTGTACAGCAACTATACCAAAATTGTAAAAAAATAAAAATATGCAAAGAATTTACATATAAGATTTAAAAAAAATAATTCCGTCCGTCAATACGTTCTATCCAGAACTCCTCACTCAAAAAAAAATTAAGTTTCACCTGGTTTCATTTCTTCTTTAAAGAACCTTTTTCTATCCGATTATTAATCGATTAATCGAAAAAAAATAATCAACAGATTAATCAATTTGCAAAATAATCGTTATTTGATGCCTTAAACTCAATATTATTTCCAGCTTAACCTAACAAGATGACATAAATTGGTCTTTTCACAAGCTTAGTTTAATTCTATTTCGACCGACGATGAGGAAATGAGACAAAATAGAAATAAGAATTAAATTGTCTTAACTGTCATTATACATACAAAAGAGCATAATTTTAATTTATCATTAGTTACATTATTTCATGCTACTGTTAGTTTATCTTTGAGCTTCTTTGTTGTGCTGGAAGTATTTTTTTCTCCAGTTTGAAATGGCTATCAGTCAAAAAGCAACTAAATTATATTTTGTTTTAAATCTGTGTGTCCAGTCACTTCATGTTGAAATCTGTTTCCCTCTCAGAGTTTTGCAATGGCTTCTCAAGATTATGACAACCCCAAAGTGAAAGCATCTTCCTCAGCCAATGCCATCTATGCTCTGGCGAACCGGTATGTCCACCTGGTCCTGAAACTACTTGCTTATATACATTCCTCACAGGCGATCCTGAAGAATGACTTTGTTTCAAGTTGAATTTTGGTCTTAATGTTCAGTTAATATTCTTGAATTGTTTGTTTGTCACCAGACCATCTACAGCTTTGAGGCAGGTGACTGGAGAGGAGAACTGTGACAGTGAGGAAGACTCGGAGTATATGATTCCTTCATCTCGCCCCATCGCGGTACCACCTATACCGGATACCTTACCGGTCCAAAGGCCCCCACAGCCTCAACCCATGGCAGCTCTCCAGGCCCATACTCAAGCCCCCACACTCAACTCACGGTATTCAACCTCCAGATTTGGCACCAATAGGAAGTTTTAGTTTCTGTGTGAGCTTATAAATGCATTGTTTGTTGTTGTAGGCTCACGGTTGGTGCAGAGGACGGGCCAATGTTGGCTGAAGCCATGTACAACATCCAGGCGAGGTTGCAACCAGCAATAGATTCAGGTATTTGGTTTTGCTAACCATCATACAGAATAGACTGTTCATAAACGATGTCAAAGTATTCCCATTAAGAAGGAGCATCTCCGACCCTCTGTGTGAAAAATTGAACTTTTCCTGGTTTTGTAATTGGATTACCTTCCACCTTCAGATTACTCAGAGTTGCCTCCTCTACTGGTCACCAACGGCCCCAGAGATCATGCAGCAGAGGACCGAGATGAAGACGATAACGGCTATGACTTCCCAAAGCCACGGCTACCGCAGCCTCCTGCTCGGCGGACCCTTTCAGAAATAGGGGGGTCCTTATCATCATCTTCATCCTCCTCATCATCATGCTCATCCTCTGTGGCCGCCTTCAGTCGCCTCTCTCTAGATTCTGATATTGGAGCTGCAGCATGTAAGTTTAAGAGTTACCCGTCCACTGTTTTCATGCAATATCGTTTTTAAATTAATCAGTCAGTTTATTCACACAGTTTAACAATTTTCATTATTGAGTCACAAACACATCATCTAACAACACATTTGAAAAGGAAACAGTCCACATTCTTCTCATATCAACACTGCTCTCCAAATTTCAAACAATTAAATTCAATCAGTTTCCTTGCTTTTATCTGAAAATCCAAGATCTTGCAAGATTTTAGCAATCTCTTGGTCATCCAGCCTTTTACATTATTATATGGTACTTTCTTATCATATAACAATTTAAAAACTTCCATAAATGTTTCACACATTAATACTGTATATAAACTTTCTTTTTTTTCTGTCTATTATGATTTTAACATTCTTTATTTTATCTCAACATTTTTGGTTTGTTAATTTTACTGTGATGAACTATGAATACCTGTAAATAATCACTTACGGTATTAGGAAGTGAATAGCCTTACCGATTTCATCTTTAAAGACATCAATTAAATTTGTACCATTACTGGTGATTCTGCTTGGTCGAGTAAACACTGGATAAAACTTCGTACTGGTCATCCCATCTAAACAATCTGTAGTCATTTTGTGGTGGTCTTGTTTTAGATTTAGCATTAGTAACGTTAGAAGCTTATTTTTCAGTTAGATGGGCAATACTTTAATGATCTCTACAACTTATATTTTCAACAAACTGAGGTTCCTTTTTGTTATAATCTTTTGTCTCTCTGTTGCTTCCTGAATTAACCATAAATGTCATAAAGTAGTTTCATTTTGAATAGCTTCTTAGACTTATGTGCCACATCTGCATACAATTGTAGCCAATCAATTAAGGCTGTTAACACTATTTTCAAGTCCTCTTTACTTACTTGGTAACAGGCTATACAGAAGAGAGAGATCAGTTGACATATTGGTTATAAGATCAGACTTACTGTATAAGCTTTGAACTGTGCATCACTATGAGAAGAAAAGCTGCAACCATCTTCTGTTTTCTCGGCTAATTTTGGTACTCCTGGCTGCCTCAGTCAGTCTGTGGAACAGCAACTGTTTTATTTGTAACCTAGCAAGTCTTTTCCAAAGAAGCAGAAGGAATAATGTAGGAGCACATGTTAAACGCTTCATAATTGCCTTAAAAAAAAAAAAAATAATAATAATAATTTATTTTTTTCCTCTCTCTCTTACCAAGATTGAGCTTTATGATGGTATTTTGGTGCAGCTATTGACAATTTTCATGAAGGTGTCATGTTGAAACATTTGCATGTATTCCTTCCGGAGGTTTCAGCCACAGCGTAGGAAGTCTGTTCAGCAGTGGCTTCTTAATTTCTCACGCCGATGTCTCTGTGTTGCATTGACATTTACCACACATGAGCACTCTGCATGTTTGGATCTGAGAGCCAATTAAATCACTCTGCATCAAGCTGACAAGCTCAAAGATTATAATTGGCCTCTTGCAGTGCTTTGTTAAATGTCACAGCAGTGAAAAGCCGAAAAGGTTTCACATCGTGTGAAAGGACACGTGTCATCCCTCAGACCTAATTATAGTCATGAAAATATTTAACTGTAGAGCTCTTTCCATTTAAACACATCTTTAGGTTGACCTTTTGTTGCTGTTTAAATCCAAAGACTTCCTCTTTTCTTCTTTAGCTGTTTTAGAGCCAGTGGAAGCACCAGAAAGACCTCCAAAACCCCTGCCCAGACGGATCAACTCGGAGCGCCGCCACAGCCCCGTCCCACCTGTCCCTGTTCCACCCAGCAGCGTAGCAGCAGGTGTGGAGGCCAACCCAATGATCAGCAGCGAGATTGAGCACCTCATGAGTCAGGGATACTCCTATCAGGACATCCAGAAAGCTCTGATGATTGCACAAAACAATATAGAAATGGCCAAGAACATCCTGCGCGAATTTGTCTCTGTTCCCTCCACTGCACACATTCTCACATAGCAGATTGTTGGGTCCATGATTTAAGGTTTGCTCTCTTTGCCATAGCTTGGCCCAGCCCTGGTTTGGTTTAGGTTGGCACAGATCAACCTGAAAAAGCCCACTGCCTCCAGGACTACGTAAAGTGCTGGCTGACACCCTTTGCTCCACCCCCCCTCCTCTACCAAAAACCCCTCCTGTGGTTTCAGAGCCACTTGTTGCCCAGTAAGCTTTCAGTATCTGCAGGAATCTGCGCCCTGCACTCCACGCGCTTTCAAAAGTGTTGCGCCTTTTTTACTTTACGGTTTCTGGAGCCGCTCTTCAGAACCGGCTGAACGCAGCGACCCCAGACATAGGAATCTGCCGAAGACGAACTCATCTTTAATGTTGAAGCCTCTCGCTGAAAATATAATCAACACCTCACAAGTAAAACTAAAAAAAAGTGTATGACTATATGAGAATTTAATATATAAGTATATATTAAATGTGTGTAATATATACAGTACGTGCATAAATAATATGTGAAACTGGTTTTGCTTGGAGGGTTGCTGTTGGTACCACTGTGGGGGGGGTTTGATTACAAGGAAGAGGAAGGATGAAACGGGCGTCTTCCTCACCAGGATGTGTTAATCAGCAGCAGCACCTTGAAAAATGCGCAATAGAGCTTTTCATCTTGACTTAAGTCTGATACGGCCTTTAATTAACGTTACTTTGGTACCTTTTTTTTTTTTTTCTTAAACATTTGTTGGCTTTCTTTGAAGCATGATGATGGTTTCAGGTCTGGACATGTTGCTGGCTACTTGTGCTTTTTGTGGACGTGAGCGTGCGTGCGTGTGTGTGTGTGTGGGTTTATGTTTGCCAGACTTTTTGCTCCATTCGTCCTGCTCTTAGATAAAGCCCCTGGTCCCTCCCTCTCCTGTTCGTCTCTACATGAATGTGTACCGCAGTCCGCGTAACGTGACTCGCGCTCAGTAAATGTACTACTGCTCTAGTTGAAAAGCCAGGGCCTGCATCTGTAGAGAAACTCGGAGGATGCGTCCTGCAGCGGCCAGACAGGCTGGTTGTTGTGTGATCTGTGGCGGCTCACGTTTTCTGTCTGTGGGCTGAACTCGCTGGCTGGTCTGAGTTTCTGTCTCCAGCTGAGTCCAGTGTTACAAAAAAAAAAAAAGGATTTACTTTGGTAATATATTATTGTTATATGATCATAAATATTGTTGTTAAAGTTAATTCAGAAGTGTTTCACTGCTGCTATTATTGTTAGTGCTAAACAATTAAAGCCTTAAATGTACATTTGTGAATACTGTGTTTTAACCGTCATCCTGTTTCTTTAAAGTGACAGTATCTTCTGTCTTTCCAGTTCATAATGTAGCATACTTGAAAAGTACATGCAGCTTGTGAGCCTCTCAAGCTGCCGAGTCGGCCTGGTAGTGTTTATAACTTTTATTTTGCTATTTCTAGACTATATACAGGGTTTCTATGCAGTCTGAAAAAGTTTGAAATATGATTTTTATGCCTCAAAGGTTGGGAATGTACAAAAATCTGAGTTTCCACATAATGTTTGTATTTTCATTCTCTTAAAGATAAAAACCTCAAAATTAAGAACATTACATTTAGCATATTAAGAAGTCTTGTAGAAAATGAAGGGTAATTTCACAGCCTTTTTGGGGAAAGAGCTGCATGGTTTTAGGAATTCAAACTATTGTAAAACTATATTTATTGAGATTATTCACATTTTTCTTACTTTCCTGTAATCATAAGCCCTGAATTATCCCAAAGCTTTGGTGCCTGGTTCACTAAGATCTGGGTGAAGTGTTTGCATGAATGGCAGCAAATGCCCATCCTATAGATCAAGAGCTATATAACTTGCAACAGAGAGTGACTGTCGAAATACTAACCATTCCGACACTAAGTTTCAGTGATGACTTTACAAGTTTTACAGCCAGGTAAAGCAACCCCTGACATTGCACAAGGATGATTTGACAAAATAGGTCTTTTGGAGTTTAAAATAGACATGGAAAAAGAATTTATAGAAGCTAAATGACTATAAATATGACAACCGTTGGTATGAAGCTGAGGCAACATTCAGCTGCACAATGGTCATCTGTATTTTCCCAGGTTGGAGCAATTTGCAAATATCTTGGTTTTCTCCTTAGGAGAAGAAAAAAAGAAGTAGGCAGCTGAATGCTATTGAATAGCAACAGGTGGGGGAGGGTTAATGTTCCATTACTCAAAAAAAATACGTTGATTTATTAATTTTTTTTAATATACAATTTTAAAAATTGTCAATTTATATCAAACTGCAGTTGGTCTATGTTTAATGTTGAGTTATTCAGCTTTATCAGGGTTTGATGATGCAGACATTGAAGAAAAGTTGAATTAAAGTTGACCAGAAGCCAGAAAAGCTGTGTAATTGCCCTTCATCAACAATTTAAGGTTCGTTTTTCTTTTTTTTTCTTTTTTCTTAGTTTGCATAATATAGAGATAACAGTTTAAACTTAGTTGTCCAAAGATGAATTATATTTTATTTCGTAAACAAACAAAAAAAGTACTAATTTGACCTTATAGAAATAGGAACCCTGTATATACTGGCAGCAATAAAGCAAACTAAATGCTTTAGTGGGTTTTTGTTAAAAGCTCATACTTTCTCTTCTCTGCAGTTCTAGTGTCTCCCTGCTCTGAAGGGGAGCGAGCAGCGAGACTTTTTGTAGCGTAGGCTCATGGGTACGCTGGCCCAACCCCACGGTCTACGGTAAAAATCAGTATTTGGGCCGACTGTAAGAACTAACTCAGGAATACATGCTGTCAAAAAGCAGAGGAGACTCTGCACAGACAGCAGCTCACCTGTGTACAGCCAAAAGTAACTGCTTCTTAATCACACTTTAAGTTGCACATTTGTTTTTTTATATTGTTTTTTCTCTGTGTTTGCAGAAGCAGCTTTCACCTCTAGGTACTCTGAATTTATAGGGTATATATTCACACAAGCAGCTTTTAGGTACATTAAGTAAAGGCTGTCCCAGTATATGAAGAATGTCTTTGTGTTTTGTTTTTGTTTGTTTTTTTCAATCAGGAGCCACTTTGTCTTCTCTTCAGGCTAATGTGTGTGTTGACTGGAAGCTCACTCTGTGCTGTCTAGCTCCTTTTTATGTTTATTTCCTAGTTGCCTTGAGAAACTTCTTGAATGACGGGTGGTGACGGATTAGGGAAGTCCGCAATCCTCAATACTGTACCGACGTTTCAAGGCTGCATCTCATTCTCATGTATTATTATTCATCTTTATTTTTGCACGGCATACCGATTTGTGCTTTGATACTGTCACTCTAAAGAAAGCCAAATTGTATAAAGTAAAGAAAAAAGAAATTGATTTTTTTCTATACTGTACATTTAATTTTGTCCCAAAGGTTTTGTTTACTTGATTTCCATGACTTGTGCCACGTTATAGAGATCATCACCGAGATCCTTACTTTGTTTTTTTTTTAAAAGGCCTTGATATTCTAGGAGTGTCTGTAGATGTCGATCTGTACCTGTTGGTCTCTGAAGGCAACATAGTGCAGTAATGCTTGCATCGATTTGTCCTCTGCCTCTACAGCCGCATCTAACCTCATCCTCAAATGTTTCAGTGACCCTTTTCCAGATCAGTGCTCAGTCCTGAGAAATTTCAATTTTCAACCAGGAGAGGGGGCTGTGGGTTTACTTTAGTCTTTCCCCCTACATCAAATAAAGGCATTCATTTTTTTAAAATGGTTTTTAAAGCTCATATCAAATTGAAAGTATGCACATTGCTGTTAATAAAAGAATAAGCAACCGCTGTATGTGTCTTTTTTTACATGTACATGTGAATCTCTGTTCATTAGAATATCCACTTGATGTGAAATACATTAAGCAAAGGCTTTTTGCAGGTGAATAAAGTTCCTCTATACGTAAAGATTTTAGAGCAGCTCATTGTTTTTGTGCCACTTGCAAGAGAATAAGAGCTTTTCTGGTCTCTAGACCCTCTTAGTTTTAACTTGTAAACATCACCTGTGATTCTAAATCTGTCTGGTCTAACTCTATACCAAAGATGCTAATCAGAAGATTTTACAAACTAATGGTAAAAATGTGACTACCTCAGTTTTGGTAAAAAGCTGATGAATCAGGAGCATTTAGTAAACAGAATTTACACAGCCTTTTAACTCCAACGTTCACTTGTTACATCTGTTAACTCTAAGCAGTTACATGCTATGCTCGGTTTTACATGCTTATGCAAAATTACCATTATATCATTAGGTAGTATTTAGATTTAAATTTTTACAAATGTGTTTGTAGCTGTCCAGGATTGTTGGACAATGGATCCTATCAGCTCATATGCTGGATCAGATTTAAAAGATTTTAAAAAGATTTTAAAATCTTATTTTCTCTGAAAATGCATTTTCTTTAGAAACAAGTGCAGCGTTCTACCAGGAGATTTTATGGATCTTGATCCTTTCCTCCACTGACCAGCTTTGTGTACTGACTTCCTGTTTTCAGATCTGCCAAAAGTAGTAAAGAAGCTTGGGCAAAAATTCAGACGTATCAGCTTCATCTGAACCACCTGCAATGTTTCTCATCCATCTTCAGCCAATCATCTTGGGGCCACAACTCCTTCAAAGCAATCATCTTTCCATTCATTTAGCTTCTTGTCCCACGCAAAAGCAAACTTTCACCCATCTCCTCCTTCACTGTCAGGGTCGATCCCAAACCGCTCCTAAAGCACTAACCCTTAACTATCAAGTGTCACTCCCAGTGAAGTCACACTCGCAGCTGTTGAAGGCGCCTTGAATGGGATGGCTTCTTCCCTCCAATGGAAAAGGAAAGTTACTATGGCAACACAGTGATGCTCCTTGTGCGTAGCTGTAGCTCTGTGATGCAGGTTAACATAACATTAAACATTTGCCCCTTTCTTATCAAAAATGTATACAGTTAAAACTATTTCAAAGAGGATCTTCCATTGTGGAATTAATTACGATTTTTCATATACTAACTTGTGATTTTCTGTCAGCGTGATGAAGATCCAGCAACTCAGCGAAACTTAACTTTGGCAGAATGCGTTTCCTCTGCTAACAGGCCGCTTTAAGGTCTACTCGCCCTACCCTCTGTGGGGTTTGGGATGGCACTTAACTTGGAAGACCCTCCGCGGGATCACGCAAACAGAGGATTAGTACTCAGGGTTGGTGTTTAGGGGCTAGTTTTTTCGATTGGACCTCAAAATATTCTTAGTCCCTCTGGCTTATTTCACAACCAGTGTCCGGGCCCGGATAAGGCTGCTATAATTCTTTAGATTACTCATCCAAGCAAATATCAATTCACAGCATCAAAGTCTTCTGTCAGGGCCTGAGCGCCAAATAACATCTTTCATGTCGATTTCTGTTTCTTGAACCTGTCAGCCTCGGCAGATGGCCGCTCACACTGAGCCCGGTTCTGCTGGAGGTTTCTTCCTGTTAAAAGGGAGTATTTCCTCTCCACTGTCGCTACAAGCATGCTTAGTGTGAGGGGTTCAAGGAAACAGAAGCAGAGATCCAAAAAGCAGCTGTAAAGGGCGGCCCGGTCTGCCTGCTTTGATGACTAAGTGATCACTGCGGTTTATTTTCTAGCTAACTGACCTCACTTAATTGAGAACAGGACTGTGACGAAGAGGAAGGGTGACACCGGAAGCAAATGTGCAAACTAGCTGGAGGCCAAAGCAAACATTGCTTCTCTAACACCTCTTGACTGTGGTAGACCGCTTTCTTGCTAAACCAGTTGATGTATAAAATTCACAAAAGATAAGCCCAGGACTATAACAGACATATTCAGCAAGACGTCATTTATTTGTATTTTAGATATTTCCTTATTTAACTCCAAATTGTATGGATGCTATTATATTTTAGAAAAAAAACATTTGAAAAGGTTTAATATATATTTAACCATAAACAGACCAATCATGATGAAGAACTTGTTCTTTTTCCTGATCTGAAACTGAGAAGATTACGGACAGCTATGATATTCTGTTAAAACCATAGAAATCCTGTAAAAGGATTTTAGGATAAACTGCAGACAAAACGTATGGTTTGAGAGCTACTTTTGTTTCATATTCGCCATTTAATGTTTAAGCTTCACAATTTATAATGCATTTAGTTACTGCATTAGAAACCAAAATGTGATTTGATCTCTGGCCTGAGTGGATCAAATGACCATCTTCTAGAACTTGTGCGCTGAAAGAGGTGCTGCTAAGAAGGAGATGTTCATATTTATACCAGCCAGATTGATGCAGAAGCTTTTGTTTATTGTCATAATGGTTATATATTTCCAGATCTAAAGTTTCCATCAATTAAATGCTATATCATTACTTAATCAAATATTCATATCTCTTTACAAGAAAGAGTTTCCTTAACTCTTATGTTTTCGCCTTTACTAATTTTTGTCTCCTCAGCTAACGCCATTTTTGTTATTCCACTCAGAACAAGGATTACTTCAGTTTAATTCTGACTTGACATTTTTGTTTATTTTCCCCAGTGGGGAAATTAGTCTGTCAGCAGCAAAGGAGAAAGACGAATTGAGTGTAATACACTGCTAAAGAAATATATATATATATATATATATATATATATATATATATATATATATATATATATATATATATATATATATTTTTTTTTTTTTTTTTTTTTTTTAAGTAATTACTAACCAGAACAGTTAGGAATATACATCACAAAAAAATTATTGTTTACATACTTGATTACTTATGAATTTGGGTGACCGAAAACACTCAAATTTAGCATTTCTGACTGGTTAAAAGAAAAAACACCTTTAACTGAATATATTTGTTTATATTTGGTTAAAAGAGAACACATTTTACTGAATATATTCTTATTCATTTTCTTATTTCATCTTGGCACAGCCTGAGACTTTTTTATTTCTTTTTTTTATTTAGTCTTCCTGTTTTTGCTGATTAGACCTGGATTAATAGCTCTTATTTTTCTTTGTTTTGTTTTTCTACTGTACAGCCCTTTGTTAAAGCTGATTTTTTTTTTAAGTCCTCTTCAAAAAAAACAAAAAAACAAAGTAGCATTGATCCTAGATATTTGGGAATTTTTGTGAAAGGATGCAATTCAATTTATTTATATAGCACCAATTCACAACTCATGTCATCTCAAGGCACTCTACAGAGACAATTCAACCAGATCATACAGTCAAATTGATTCAAAGTTTTCTATCTAAGGAAAACCCGTTCATTGCATCGACTCATTAACTTGAAAGCAATCCCTCACACCAAGCATGCTTGTGGCGATAATGGAGAGGAAAAACTCCCTTTTAACCAGAGGAACTGTTGATGTGATCCCCTCTTTTCCCCTGATGTTGTAATGTGGAGTGTGTTCCCATTTGTACCCCCACTCCTTTCAGATAAACACACCAGGAACCCCTACAGCAGCCTATATAACCATCAATGTAACCATCAATACAAGCACAACCACCAACGCACCCATTTTAAAATCCACAAAAATAAAACCATGTGAAATTGCTCAGTAGCAGCAGAAGGCCCTATGTTTTAAAGTGCTGGACAGTTAGTTATTTAGATACGGAGATATCACAGAAATAATAACTTAATTCAAAGGGAGATAGTCTGAACAGCATGGTGCTCAGCAGTCAAAACAGGAAGTGAACACGATACGTCTCACCGACAACAGCAATAGCACCCTCTAGTGTCAGGCCTGTAGAAGGCGATAACAGAATGAACACAATTGCAGACACAATAGTAAATGTCAGTTAAATCCCAAGCTGAGCTTTGAGTTTAAAAATCTGACCGTTGAAGAATGCTTTTAAACCTATTTTTGTATATATTGTATTTGAAAAGAATCAAGATCTTTATCTGTGCTTTAATAGGTGTTCACACATTTTAAACAGTTGTGATGATCTTCCTCCTATGGGGCCTTCTTCTGTGTTCTCTGGGTACATCCCACTGGAGAAAGCCTCTCTGCTAGAGACATTACTCACTAGAGCAGACATCTGCTTCTGCAGCCCCAAGTGGCTCTTTTGATCCGCTGCAGGGGCTCTTGATAGTGGCTAAAAATGATATAATGAACCAACAAATGTAGTATACTAACAAATTCTTAGACTTTTTTTTTTTTTTAATAATATCTGAATTTAATTTTTCACAAGGGAATGACATAAAAAAGGGTCAGAAATATGATTCAAGATCCATCATGTTTGTCATGAGCTTGGAAATTGTCTGTTTTTAATGTCAAATAATATAATATAGAGGAAAATCCATGCCTTATCTTTATAAAATCTTTTTTCTTTATTTTAGAAGGAGATTTTCTACTGTAGATAATTAAAAAAATAATAAGCAGGGATGCAAGATATTGGAGTTTTTGCCAATAAATAGATATCATACTGACTGATGGCCGATAATCGATGCCAGTATTTTTTCCCCTCCAATGACCTGGCCTCAGATAGGTGGAAATGCATGGATGGATGTTTGAACATAGGACACTGTTAAAGTCAGTGTTTCAACTCTTAATTTATTATCATTTAACTTTATTTGGTTTGATTTTAAGAACTTAAAACAATACATTTTTGGTAATAACAGTGTGCTTCATAACTCAGAGACCTTAAAATGCATTTCAGACACCCAATGCAATTTAACAGAGCTGTTAAAATGTATGAAGGAAGATGATGACATGATTGTCTTTAAGCTGGAGTTGCTCAGTCACAGTCATTCCCGTCTCCTCAGTAGCGCAGATATTATGGGAACCAGCAGGAACACAAAACACTTAAAAAGGGGAGTATATGGTGGTTTAAGGCATTGGATCTGAAGGGGACTCTGTGTCTCTTTGGGTTATGTTAGCTCAAGTTTCAATAGTCAAAGAAATTAATTCAATCAAGAGAAAAATATGCAGTGAAAAGAACAACTTCATGCAGTGATTCCGGTCTATCTCTGTCTTTCTTTCTGTTAACAAGATGACAGCTATAGAAATTAAATTCATTAAGATACATCCCATAAAAATGTTATATTAGAGAGCAAATACAGCTTGAATACACACACAAAGATTGGGGGAAAAATCAGTGCATGGAAATTAAATAGAAAAAATAAAAACCAGCAGTACAAAATGTAATTTTTCTGCAAGGCATCTGTATTATTTAAGGCAAAATGCAACTCCATGATCTGACTGTTGGCAATGCTTTTGATCAAACAAACAAACAAATATGATCAGATGTAAAAATACACAGAAAATAATTCACCAATAGTTCAACTTCTTATTCAGCCTCACAAAAGAATGTCCTTCATTTACAGAACACTGGGAGTCGAAAACATGAGTGATATGTATTTAAAATGACCTGCAGGTTTGTATTTAAAGCATAAAAATGTATAGCTGAAGAGGTGAGGCATCTCTTAACTTTCAGTGTGAAGACTGAAACATTACAGGAAACAAATAAAACTATTTTCCTACCTAAGCTCCACTTTATCTCTAAGAAGCACCAAATCATAGAAACACTATCTGGTCATTTATTTTTATTTATTTTTTGTGTGTTATTTAAATAAAGAAATATATACATAGACTATAGTATGTACACCAACTGAGCTGCATCAGGATGCTCTTCAGTGGATTTCTACGTCACTAAGCGCTTTCCACATCTATTGGCATCCGTGGTAAAGATGTGTAAAGGTTCAAAATACGTGTCTTTCACTGGGAATCCTGGATTATCCGAACTTTAACTGGATATTATTTGGATTGACCTGACCTACTGAAGGCTAAGGTTGATTTTACTTCTATTTTTTTCTGTGTTATTTTGGCCATGGGAATCCTTTTGGAATAATAATTCAGTTAAAAGCTCAGTGATGGACCATTTTTAGCTTTCTCTGAGGCGCCACCGGATTTTTGATTCAATTCTGCGGTTAAATCAGATCTTCCACTGAACGCATCAATGCCCAAGAGCTGCTTTTCTTTTGTTTTTTTTGCTCATCCTAAGCTGTCTGATTATGTACGACAAACACAGAATTAAACACACTAGAAAAAAAAAATTTTGTCAGGTCTCCCTCATACTAATTTAGGAAAGAACTGTCAAAGATAGTTGAACAGTTCTTAAAAAAAAAAAAAAAGGTTATTTAAAGGAAAAATATTGTTTAGGTAAGTTTTTAATTAAGCCTAACAGATAACAGATGTTCTCTCAAACACCTGAATTTTATTTAGATATATATATATTTATATCTTTGTTAATTTTTTTCTCTCTTTTTCAGAATATATGATCCATAATTAAAGAATTTATTTCAGGATTTTTACACATCTTTATCAATGGAGGCAATACATTTATCCTCTTCTGTGTTCAAAACAGACCCTGTCATTTGAGCTCTAATTCATGTTCAATAGACAATCAGCAGTATGAAGGCTTTCACTAATGAGACGGAGAGTCAAAGGATGGTGGGTGAATGACAGAGTTACATAACGGAGCTCTCCAATTGTGCTTGAATTGAACTTATGGGTCATAACCTACAGCAAGAAATGAAAACATCTTTTTAAGTTGAACAGTGTAATGGTCAGCTGATTAACTCCATGATGTAACTCTGAATGAAGGAGCTTTGGTGGAAGCTTGAAGGCATCTCGGGGTCTGAGCCTGAGAGGGATGCACCAGGAGCAGCTTTCAGGAGGTCGAGGTTCACCTCCTCACTTCTCACCATGCAGTGCTCATCACTCCAGAGGTCAAGTAGAGAGGGACAAAGAGATAAGATGATGGAGACATGACGTTATTATATCAGCTGAGGTATGTAGCTGTATGTGGTCAGGGATTAGATGTTTACCTGGTCACTGGGTAGCTGTTTTTCTCCATTGACCCCAAGCAGAATTGCCTCCTCTGACTTGTCGCTCTTCATCTCCACCACAATCTTATCTTTGGCAGACTTCTCTTTAGTGCTTATGTGGGACAAGAAGAAGCTCAAATAAGTGACTTAATAATAGAATGATGATGTCAGTCGTTGAGACATTAGGGCAGTTATTGAACGGTACCTGATGTGGATGTTAAGCTTTTGTTGCCTAAGTAAATCTATTCTCCATGCATGGATTAAACGTCCTCAAGAAATGAAAAACTGATTTGGTCCTAATGTAAAAGCAAATCTTAATGTGGACCAGCCTGTCAAATCAGCTATATGTCTCTCATTAAAATGAAACTGAGCCAAGATAAAAACACTAACTCTCTGATCAATTATTTACACCTATTGTCAGACTCCAAAGATAATCTTTAATATCTTTATTTTATTATAACCTTCTTTGTGTTTAGAACCTAGGCAAATTTTTGGTCTTTTCACCCTTTATAGGGAAAGTTACAGTTACCCCCATTGATCAGAGAGGTCTAAAAGCACAAGCTTTATATCCAGCCATTCAGTATAGATACTGCTACCTGGCTGCACATGTTATTTTTGCATTTGACCAACTAGATTATATATTACCTATTGTAAATTAAGTTGTAAAGAAAAAGTTAAGAAAAAGGGTAAAAAGCTAAGTTAAAAAAAAATAACTGAAAAGTTAAAAAATAAAGTTAAAAGTTAAAATCTAACTAGCTTTATCAGCTCTTTTTCTTTACTCTATCAGGTCCAGTCAGCAGCCCAGCAGTCGACAAATAAATATGTGCTTATTGTCGGAAACCCGAATCTGGTCACCCTAGCAAAGATGCTTCAGCTGCGCATCAGAACTAAACTGGTACAAGCATCAGAAATGAAGCAGCATGCACGTTTTTGGAGTGGCTAGCTTCCTGCCATGGAGTCCTGCACAAGCATTGGGCAGTCGACTCGTTCATGTGTCAGGGTTCGCCCACAGGGGGGAGGGACAAGCACATGACCATGATTGACGTGTCAGGAACCAATCGTGCACAACGGACCGTCTTTTGTGATTGGTTGGGGTTATTCATTGATTTCTCATTGTAGCAGGGAATATTTATTTTAGTTTCACTTCCAGACCTTCTATTTCACTGCTTGGTAAGCAGCTGTGGGGAAATATTTAAGCCACATGGTAAAAAATGTGTCAGAAAAGATCTCCTACTGCACCTTTAATGCTCAAAGGTAATACTATAACAAAAACGTGTTTCTTTCACTCTGTGAGTGTTCTTACAGAAGCACTTTTATGTTTCTCAATGCATTAGGGTAAGTGGCCATTCTTTGTTATTACATTGATCTTGCATTTTACCATCAAAATATACATATTTTTTGAATTTTGCAAAAGTAATACGCTCTTTTCCTGTCCTCCAATGACACTATTGGCTTGAAATGAAATTTTTCAAAGTATTTCAATGAATGCCCTATAAAGAGTTAAAGATTCTTTACAAAGTGAGCAAAAGGCCCTTTTAGTAGTCAGTTTGGTTAAAATTAAAGCTGCAGTCTCTCTCTTCCTTTATAGAAACGTGCTCTGCACAGGGAGTCTGCATTAAGGGTGTTTGGAGGAACATCAGGTCCCGTTGCATCTCTGCAGTGAGTGTGTGGCTTTTGATGAGTTTCTGTTTTTTAAAAACACTTCAGTATTGAAGCAGTATTAAGGTAGAATAATTACAGTGTCCTGCTGCGTCCGGATCAGGTTTGTTACTTTTATCCCAACAGAGAAAGAAGTCGGTAAAATCTAAAGGCTCCTAAGTGGTCAGCGACTATTGGTGGGTTTCACTTTCAGAATCAAGACTCTAATATTCAATGAGGGAATCTTCTTCAGCGCAGACTGTGTAATTTAACGCTAGATTTGGTTTTATTCTTACAGTTGTGTTGATTCTGTAGTGGCAGCAGACATGTGAGATGTATAGACACTGTATGAGCAGCTCTACTTGTGCCAAAAACTCAACAGAGATAGCAGTTTGTCTTATGCTGTCATTAAATCGCACATACCTGCTCTGTTTTGAAATATACAAAAATAAAACAAGGAAATAAACACTCTAAATGAGTCTATTGAGAAATAAAAAACACAACAGAAGATGTTTTCATTCCTATTAAACTTACAAGTCTTGTTTTCCAGACCGATTGCAAATCTTGCCCTTTTTGTAGAGGAAGTAAAGGACGCTCCCCAATATGGCCAGAAGCAGGATACAGATAATGATCACAGCAATGATAACGCCATTGTTTCCTGTTAAAGAAGAAACAGCAGAAACACAAATCAGGACAGCTGTTTTTTTTTTTTTTGATAGAGATGACGTTTGGAAGTGGAGGAGTCCGATAAAAAGTGTGGGTGTGTCAGAAAGCCTTCCATGAAAACAGCACTTCTAGCATCTTTCAGCTGACATCAACCTGGCAGCTCAAAACAAAAGAGGTGAAAAAAGTTTTAGGTTCACAGGAGAAGAGGTGTGCTCATAGCGAAAAATAAAATATAATCAGCATCATGGCATGCAGGGAAAGAGGTGAAGGTAATGAGCAAGATAGTTTCATTCAACAGGAAAGAGGTGTCTGCTGGAGGAGAAGGTGATATGTCAGGAAAGGGAAAGGATGCACTTTGTGTGTTGTAAGAGATTCAGCAGCAATATGACACACAAACCTTTTTTGACCTTCTCTGGTGGTTTGGCTGTTTCTGGTTTGACTAAGGAAATCCAAATGAGGACAGTTATTAACGTGTTAGTGGGTCGATGTATTAAATGACTGATCTGACACACACAGACACACAGCGACACCCCAGCAGGCATTTCAGATGCTCTGAATAACAAAATTGGACTAAATGAGTTAATCTGTGAATCCTGGTCAGTGACCTGGGTCATTTCCCACTGTAGTCCTGTTTAATCTCATTTCACAAGAGAGAAACAAAGACCCAGAACAGCTTTCCTCTGAGGGGATGGAAAGTTTCCTGGCACAGCAGATGTAAAAGAAACAAAATAGAGATAAAGACAATCAAGGGAATGATTTTAAGCCCGAGCCTCTTTAGTTAGGCACATTGGAGTAAATTTTTTGGGTATATCTCTGGACAGCATATTGCTTACAGAAATTCTATGCTAACAGTTTAAAAAAAACAATCTTAGTACTTTCATTATTGGATGTAGATGGTCTTTTTTTTCTCAGGACATGGTGGACGTCATCATAAAAGGCATATTGTTCAGAATATAACTACTACTGAAAAAAATGATTACATTATAATTCAGGCAAAACAAATGTTATGGAAAAAAATTAAGAGTTATTTAGGATTTATTACGGATTTATTTAGGATGCAATAAAAATCAGTCATTAAATATAGAATCTACTTTAAAAGTGGAATATACAGTACTTATATTTTTGTTATTGGAATTATTTAGAGCAGTATTTTTTTAAATACAAATTTAACTAAGGCTAGGTTCACACTGCAGGCCTTGATGCTCAATTTCAAATTTTTTGTGAAATCCAACTTTTTTTGCGTTGCCTTTCATATTTCCAAATATATGCGATTTCTATGTGATCTCTTGTGCGAACTGCCGTCATTCAGCTTAACTGTCCCGCATGCGAGGTAGAGGCGAAATGACGTCACACGCCAGCATGCTTCGTGTTTAAGTAAACATGGATGTAGTGCTAGAGCACATCTAGTGGTCTTTCCAAACCTTAAAACCTCAATCTTTTCTAGATTGTTAAAAAAAAATGCTGCTCTCTGCATCATCGTCCGCCATGGTGTATGTTTTTCTTGCTGCTTCTGTGTAGCAAGAAGCAGAATTGTGACCTATGTTGGTTACTAATAGCGTTCAGACACAGGTCACATTTGGAAAGATAAGATTGGTATCGGATTTAGGACCACATAGCCAGGTGGCCTGGGTCGGATTGGAAAAAATCGGATCTGCCATGAAAAGATCAGATCCAGGTCGCATATGGGGAAAAAAATCAGATTTGGGTCACTTCAGGTTGCAGTGTGAATGTAGCCATAGTCTCCTTGAACCCCAGTTGGTCTTGGCAGATGGCCGCTCACACTTAGACTGATTCTGGTGGAGGTTTCCTCCTGTTAAAAGCGAGTTTTTCCTCTCCACCATCGCAACAAGCATGCTTGGTGTCAGGGATTGCGTTCCAGTTTATGAGAGGATGCAATCAACTGGTTTTCCTTAGATAAAAAACTTTGAATCAATTTGACTGGATGATCTGGTGAACTTTAAATTCCTTGAGATGACGTGTTGTGAATTGGCGCTATAGAAATAAACTGAATTGAATTGAACATATTGCACAGAGCAATGTCAGAACCAGTGAAGGGGAATTTAGGCTGATTTTGGTCTATTAATCAGTACAGGATTATAATAACATAACAAACCATTTATGTTAAATAAATTAGCTTGATAAACAAAAAAAAAACTTTAAATACTGATGTGCAATTAAAGAAGGAAATTAGAGTCTTGATTTTTTTTTACGTTAAAAGGTAATACTGTACATATTCATTCATTGACAAAATCTATAGGTGTTAGAATTAAAAACAGACTACAATGAACATCTGTGCAGTATCTGTATGTAATACAAAACATAAAAGTAACACAATGTACTGGCAACTTAAAGCAATAATTTCTATTTTCTTTATTTATTCGATTAAAAAAAGAGTAGATGACTCATATAAACAAAACTATTTCTAAATCACTGAAAAGAGCAATTTTTTAGCATCTTGCAAAGTTGCTTAATACATTTACCATTATTTCTGTTTCCTGCATGTCAAGAAAAATGAGGGATTGATCATTCTTAAACTTGCTTCAAATTCATTTATCTGGGTCCTTTGTATGTGGGCATGAAAAAATTATAATTTTTCCGTCTCTTAACAAACCCCTCAGAATAGTTTGCTGTAATTTATTAGTTTTATAGGCAACCCTGCTTTTTCTCCAAGCCATTTTTTGAGACTGAGGTCAAAACCTCTTTCTCAAATCTCTCATAACACTTTTGTTTAGTTACTTTCACAATAACTTGGTAATATTGTTAGGACGATTGTCTATTTGGAGGAACAATTTTTACCAAAGCTTTATCTTCCTGGCCAATGTGCCGAGCTGTTGCTTAATTTCTTCAACATGATGCTCTTTCTTTCTGATACCTTCTAATTTGGGAACAGCAATGGTCTCCATTAAGCAAAAAACTCAAGCTTTGCATTCCCTCATAGCGGGATGGTGTTCTCATACTGGTTTTCCCTTCATCTCTTCATAATGGCCAGAAATTATAGTTCTAATTTTTTCAGTCCCCATGTCTCCAAAAATGAAAGTCTTTATACATTTCAGCAAACTTTAAGCTGTATATGCATGTTGCATTTGGCCTAATGCCTTTTACCTCTCAGTTTTGTATGTGCATTTAATTCATCAATTGCATTTGGCAGGTAGACTAGTCTACCTGCCAAATGGCCACCCATTCTCTTCAAACCTCTCAAATATAATTTTACAAACATACAAGTTCAAACACCATATCTGTCTCTCTTTGAGCTCCAGTGAGATTGAGTTTATCTTGAATGGGGCTTAACAGGCACAAAATGTCTGGTCTTACCTGTGGATTTGGAAATGGCTGCGTTGGTGGTTGTGCTTGTATTGGTGGTTACATTGATGGTTGTATTGTCTGCTGTAGTGGTTGTATAGTCTGCTGTAGTGGTGGCTGGTGTGGTGGTGTGTTTATCTGAAAGGGGTGGGGGTACAAATCGGAACACACACCACATTACAACATCAGGGGAAAAGAGGGGATCACATCAACAGCCGAACAGCTTCAAGGTGTCTCTTTTGCAAAGAGGACACACATTGAAGTGCTCCAAATTACAGGCAACACTTTACAACACGTCACAGGGAGCTCATGACCGACAGACAGAGATTAAAACAAACAAACACAGACACAGACAAGAGGAGGAAAGGACAACTGGAGAGGAAGGGGGAACAGGGCATCTTCACACACGTGAACGCACAGGTTGGACAGCCTGAGCTGTGCAGTCAACTCACTGATTACGGCTTTGATGTTGTACTCGACTGAGTGTGTGCCATAGCCGTTTTGCGATTTGCAGAAGATGGTCATGTCCGAAGCTTTGACTTTGACTACACTCTTAGCGCCGTCATCGGTCTCTGTGTACGTTGCAGAGCCTAAAACCTGCCAAGGATACACATTTGAAGACGGAAGAGTGATGTCACAAAGGAAAGCGTCAGATTCAGGTGAAAGATGAAAAAAGCATCCGAAAATAAGTTTCAGGTTTATAACCACAAAGTGAAATACATTTTGCATCACAGCATCAGTCTGAACAGCTTCCCTGTCTTTGCTGAGAAGTGGAAAAGTAAGTTGGGTTTGTCGACCATATTTGCAGAGAAAGCCTTTTCAGCTCCGACTACAAATTTTCTATAGGGATAAGATTTCAAAATACTGGTTTTACATTGTTTAAAACTTCAAAGTTACTGTGCAAATAATTACTATGTGTGATTAGATTTTAAGAAGTCAGAAGACGCACTAAACTGTAACTTCTTGCTGATGTCTCGAGGTATTTTTTCAATGTCTCCACGCATTCTTCCTTCTTGATAGCTCCATTAAATTAGTCAGGTGCACGATTCCTGCATGCACCCCTCCGTCCCATATTATTAGACTGCCACTCTCATGCTTGGGATGACAGGAGGTGATGTCTCTAGGAATTATCCTCTAATGCATTTTCAAACTGTATTTGGCCTCAGCATTATTTCCCATATGTTACTCCAAAGCACATTAATTCCCTAAATTGTTTCCTGAACTGTTTGATCGCTGCACATTTCAGTGTTGTTGTGCTTGTAAATAAATGTTTGAAGTATTTGTAGGTATCTAACCATGATAAACCAGCTTTAGGGGAGTCTCTATGATATTTTGGTCTTCATTTTATTCTATTTTAATGATGAGCGCCTATGATTTTAAAAATGGAGGCAATGTTTTGGAAGTCTTCCTTTAAAAATACATTTCATGTTTGCCTTGAAGTGTAAATCAACATAACCCTGGAAAACCAGGGCATAATCATGTTGGCATTGTAAGTTCCTAAAAGTAATAGTGATCTGGTGTTTGACTAAATTTGAAGGATTGACTGTTTTTTGGTTTTATTGTGTATCATAGCCATCTTGATATCTCTTAATATGGTTTCTAGTCTGTGTCTCCTCCAGTCTACTCCTTAACTGGTATTATGAGGATAAGGTACTTGGTCTGCAACTCTATAAAGGTTGATTAGTTTCAGAGAAAAATCCCAACAAACACCAGTAAAAAACATTTCCCCACATAACATTCAGATTTAAGAAATAATAACTGACATTAGCTAAATTTAGCTTTCATTTTAGAGCTGATTAGTTTGCTGTCTGACTAAAAGTTGCACATGGCTTGGCTTTTGCCATAATGGACCTAATCACTCCAACCTTTAGGAGTGTAGTGCGATGATTCAGTCCTTCTTGCAGGTGTGCTGAACCTGAGCTAAGGTTAAAAGATGATTCTCATTGGTACCTTGTCATCAGAGGTAGTCCAGGTTATATTGGGAGAAGGGGAACCTCTGGCATAGCAGCTAAGTTCAACATCTTCATCTTTGTAGTTAATATCATTTTCTGTAGGAATGTTGTTTTGTGGAGGGCCTGCAAAAAGAAAGGCATAAAAACATTTAATTTTCTTAAAGCGGTGGTGAAAATGAATACATTTTCTTCCAAAAATACACTATCGAATGTGTTAAAATAAGAAATAAGTTTGAAATATGCATATTTTAATCACCCTGAACGTCTACTTGTAGTGAGGAGTTGGTTTGCATTCCTTCAACACTTGGCACTGTCACCACACAAACATACGTCCCTGCATCCTCATATGTCACATTATCCAGATTTAGAAGGTGACCCCTTGAAACCTCCTTTCCATCCTGCAGGAAAAAAAATACATTAAACTCACTTTGTGCTACAAAGGTTCAAACTAAATGTTTCATAATGCATCAGACCTCCATTTTTTTTGTTTTTTTTCAGTAAAAACATATCAGTTATCATCACTAAGCCTTAAACTCCCTGATGCATCCAGTTATTTTGTAGATGTTAGAGAAACAAGATCACAGTTACCTTAAGCCATGTTGTCTCAGTGTGGAGAGAAGACAAAGCATTGCAGGAAGCAATAAGCTTATTTTTCTGCACCACCTCTAAAGGGCCTTTAGGCTCAATGACAGCCTCATCCAAATCTACACAAAAGGTAAAGATTTGAATACATAATAGGTCACTTTAATCTGATTACATCATCACTACAGATAATATCAGAGTGAAGTCCTTACAGTTGACCCTCAGATCAATGTTTGCTGAGATTTCTTCAAACGTATCCATATTCATTGTTTTGCATTCGTAAACACCGCTTTGCAGGCGAGTAACTCTCTCCAGCACCGCTGTAGCGTCGTCTGTCAACTTCTCACCCTTTAAAATCCAGCAACAATCTTAGAAAATATTTTATCTTTTTATTTATTCTATACATACAAAATGTTATTTATATGTCATTAATATACTTTCTCACAAATGTAGAGATATACTTCAGAAGCTGAGATAATTAGAAGAAAAAAAGAATAATTGAACAGGAATATCTTGTCCGTACTTTTTTTTTCTGTGCACATTAGATGGTATACACTGAACACTAGGCTTTAATGCGGGGTGAGATGGAGGCTGTCAGCCTGTGGTTTGACAAGAGGAAAGTAATCTCAGCCCAGGTTGCATTAAAATGGCCTTCAAGACAATCATCACAAATCACCACAAGCTCATCCAGGAGGAGCATGTCTTGCAGGTCTGTGACAGGATGCAATCAACTGGTATTCCATGACAATATGATTGAAATGTATTTGTAAAGTAAAGTTGAGATGACATGTGTTGTGAGTCGGTGCTATATAAACTATAAAAAACTTAATTAAAATCAATTAAAACTCTATGGGGTTTAATTGTTGGAAGCAGGATTCCAGGTCGCCACTCTTCCTCCAGTCCAGCTGATTTCAAAGTGAAATGCAGAAACTACTTTTATCATTAAAAGTGGCATTTCTAAGTCTGATGTCTGTTTCAGGAGGGGCGTATGACTCTGTAGCTGTAGTCCAAAATTTGTGAATAGTTTCAAGGTGTTGCTTTATTGTATATCTCGTACCAAGTCTTTTGGTTGTGCTGTTCTTTTTTCATCTCGTTACAGGTGATGAAGCTGACTGAAAATATTTTGTCATTGTCTCCTTTCTATCTCATCTTTCTTTCATCTTTTCTCTTTTTTTTTCTTTTTTCCTTTTCTTCTTCTGTTTTTCTGCTCTATTTACAATGCAGTGTCCATATAAACTGTAAAACTCCCTGCATAATTATAATAAAGCAATTTATATGCATGAAACAAGTGGAGCAATATGGCAATTGCCATACTGCTACACTTGCAAAAGTAAAATCTGTTGGGCTCTTTTTGGCATCAAGACGCAATGTGGCATCTGCCACATTGCCAGACAGGACACTGTAAAAAAATAAAAAATAAAAAAAAATTTGTGAATATTAATCTATTTAATTGGTGCAAAGTGTCCTTCAAACTTTCCATTAATACTTGTGGATATAAAAACTACCAATAATCTTTTTGCACTTTGCTGCTTCACCACATGTTTGTGTTGGAATAAAATCGCTAAAGCATAACATTTCTGTATAAAAATGAATTAAAAAAACTTATGTTGTTTATAATAATCCAATTTCAAATGAGAAACAGTGTGATGAATCTGTACAAAATAAAAAATGTCCCTGACATTTTGATATATTTCCAAACATTTTAACACAATCTCAACATACTCATGAAATAAGTCGTATATCTTCATTTATTTTCTTACCTTATGTATAATCTGGATCTCTTCGGATTCACTATTCCCATCAGTGATGCAATGGAGCTCCACGGTGTCCCCCTCCTTAATATGACCGTTTGGGGATTTAACAGAAATAGTTGCTGCAGTAGAAGGATCTGAAAAAAAAAAATTGGGAAGGTTACACCATAACTGCTGACTTTAAATTATTATAAAAGCTAGAAAATTCAATGTCATATGAAAAATATATACTTCTCAAAATATAATAAATCCAAACTTATAAAATTACTATGACTAAATAAAGTTTGTTTTTCTATCTAAGCATTACTTTTCTTAAAAAAAAAAAAAAAAAAAAGTCTAAATTCCCCTCAAATCCAGTTGATAGTAAACACATTCAAAAGAGCATCATCAACAAAAAAGGAACACTTTGGTTAGTGATCTTTAATGAATGGTGAGTTTTGCTATTACATGTAAAATGCACCTAAGAGGTCCAGAACAACCAAACACTAGAGGAATTCTCTCTGAATTTTAGTGTCCATATAGTGATTAACATTCAATAGCCTTCATTTAAGTCTTTCTAGGTTGAGAAAAACTTAGACTCAATCTTCATATATTGACAGAAAACTCGGTTAGGTGAAGGTTACTCACAGTAAACAGTGGGCTGAATACGTTGACTTTCATACATCTTCTCGGCTCCAGGAATGTTGTATTGGACCTCACAGTAGAAATGTGCATCTTTGTCCTCCTTCTTTACTTTAATAGACAAGTAACTTTTTATTGAAAATAAACCACTTGATTCGGATGTGACCTCTTGTGCTATTTGCACACCTGGAAGACAGAAACATGTCAGCCATTACAGAGCCTATAGTTAACTTATTCACAAATGCTAAAATCAATGATTTTAAAAGAAATTACTGATTTGGGATTGATAACCAAGAACTGTAACCCTTTGTCAATACTGTTTATTTTGCCAAACCAGACAGGGTACAGTATTATTCAAAAAAAGTAAAACAAAAAACAAAAAAACTGTGGACTTTGTTTTTTAAGTTTAAAGACGTTTCACTTCTCATCCTGGAAGCTTTCACAATTCAATACCAAAATTTCCAGATAAGCGTTAAGTTCCAAGCTTTATAGAGTAACCCAACAAAGCCTTGTTATGGCTTAGAAAACATGCAAAGTGAACCGACAGAACAGGTCCACCCCTTAGTATAGGGAAGTTTTTGAGGTCGTTGTTGGCCCGCAATACTGCGATACTGGCCTACAGAGATGGCAAAAGTACTCACTTTCCGTACTTGAGTAAAAGTACAGATACTTGTGTTAAAAAATACTCTGGTAAAAGTGGAAGTACTGATTAAACTTCTTTACTCAAGTAAAAGTAACAAAGTACAGGCTTGTAAATTTACTTAAAGTATAAAAGTAAAAGTAGAAACCACTTTTTTCATGCCGTTACCTACATTTTAAATGGATGTCTGCCAATAGGACTAGATCTCCGTTGTGTTCATTTTCAATCATCTCGTCGTCCATACTACTATGCTAACGCCACCGCCACCAAGCTGCAATGATTTGCCGCGAATGAATACCGCAGAAGCTGTCGATTCATCTTGTAGTGGTGCGTCAAATGCAACGTAGATTCCCATCCAATTAGATTGAATTTGGTATTGATGATGTGAAAAATAATAACGGTAACTCCATTGAAATTAAACTCCTTACATTTTTTAAAATGTAAGGAGTAGAAAGTACAGATATTTGTGTAAAAATGTAAGGAGTAGAAGTAAAAAGTCGCCATAAAAATAAGTAGTAAAGTAAAGTAAAAATATCAGAAAAATCTACTTGAGTACAGTAATGAAGTATTTGTACTTTGTTACTTCCCATCTCTGCTGGCCTATGACTCTGACAAGGGAGTCAATAGGGTCATTGTTGGCCTGGCCGTCCAGGCGAGATGTTTTTGTCCCCTGCTTAGCGATGGGGCTTGAGATGATAGCAGGAAGGAATCAACTCTATTGCTGCGTTGTAGATTTTTGACAGCTGGATCTTACTTTCCCTACTTAATCATCATCAAATCCCTTCTTGCATAGTATGGAGAGAAGTTAGTTTAAATTGAGTTGATTAGGACGGGTTGGTCCTGATATTGGTTCGTTGTTTGAGTCACAGACTCAAACAGATGTCGTCTCAGTGGAGCTTCCATAGTTGATCACATTGCCATAGTAAGACACTTAACTCTGTTATCAACAGGTATTACCTTAAGTAACAGAACATTATTAAAATTCACTAACTTTTTGTATATTTATATAAGTATCTTGAAACCACACACTAGCATATAGATTCCCCTAAAGAAGTACTTTTTACAACATGAAGCACCAATGAAAACAATAGACACTAAAGGCAGCCTTTGATGGGCTGTGCCTCACCATCTGGAATATTACGTAGTGGCGTGTTTTCTCTGTACCAGGTGACATTCGGTTTTGGGTATCCATTTTTCACCTCACATGTGCCAATCTATGTAAAGAGGTAATTAGAAAATGAGTATATTGTCTGGAAGTTAATTTTCAATGGTTCATCTACGTGATTTAGGATTTGATTACCTTTGAAATTGGATCATTTATTGATATTCCATTTTCTACACCTTCTATCGTAGGTTGATCTGGTTTTTCTAATGGGAAAAGAAGGAAACGGAAAGAAGTTTAACATCATGTCAGCATTATGTAGATCCATCTCTAGCTGTGATATCTTTTTTTTTTTTTAAATATTGCAGTAAATCTTACTAAACACTCTCAGCTTTGTGCTTCCATTCTTGGACCCTTCAGTAACGCTCCGGACCTCACAGATGAACTCCCCTTCATCGCTCAGCTGCACATTACTGATGATCATCACCACATCCTGCGACGTACTATTCACTTTGATCCGGCCAGTGAATGGAGTGTTTTTTTCCTCATTGTTTTGAAGACTCTCCTGGTGGTAGATTTTTTGCCTTTTTCCTGAACTTGTTTCCTGCAGGTTAAAACATATTGTCAATGAAAGGACAGCTTGTATCACCTTCCTCGAGTCTACAGGGTTTATAAAGAGAACTTACATGGAACCATTTTATCAACAGGCCACCACTGCCACTGATGCCGTCGTCCGATGTAAATGAGCAGTTGATTTCAGCTGTTTCTCCCAAATAGACTTCCACGTTCTCCACCATGTTTACTTCCACTTTAGCGCTAGCTGAAGGGACAAAAAGAAAAGTAGTTTTTATATACTTTTGTTTTAAACTCAGCTTAAAATGCATATATTCCATCGGTGCAAGAATTGCATTTAGTTAAAATTTTGTCTTTTTTACCCTTATGGCTGCAGACTTTATATGTCCACCACATTTTAAACAGGCTTTACAGAAAAAGTTGCTTGTTAAACTGAAACTCTAAGGTGAGATACTGACATATTATGTGCCCCAACTTTAGGATTCTGATGTTTTAAACATGTTATACTTTCATGTTTAAGATTATACTTGCATATGCTTGATTGCTTTCATCAAATATTCATTTTCTTCACTTAACAAAACCATTTTTTTAAAGCACAGCTGAAAGCATTTTCAAAATAAGTAAATTAAAAGGCAAGAAAAAAATGCAACTGGTGTTTGTAAAAGTATTCATGTCCAATAAAACTCCAAATTCAATATGATTTACTATTATTATATATTGTAGACAAATACTGTGTGATAAAAATGTATAAGTTTTTTTTTGGTCATTGTTTTTAATATTTAAAAACAAACAAATTAAGTGTTTATTTGTATTCAGCGCTCTTAAGAAGATAATCAACGTTCTTTGGACCTAACCTGCAATTCTTTAACAGTTTTCATATACAAACCTAAGGGAGGCATTGAAGTTAATGTATAGGAAGAAAGTCCTGCCCGGTAAAAGAAGAAGGGAGAGATACTATGATAGGAATGAGAAGCCCACACATGCCCCCATAAATGCGCCGCATTCCAACATGGCACCCTCACACAGGAAGAAAGGCGTGATTTAAATGCAGTATAGTAGTTCCACTGTTCCTTCATGATCTGTACATGAAGACCGAATGTTTTTCCCCCTTTATGGTCTCCTAAATTGACACATCCTTTTAGTCTCTGGATGGACCCCCAATTACGCTTGGAGCTACATTGTTTGAGTTAACATGCAGGACTTTCTTGGGAGAGAAGGAGTCATGAACTTTAAAGACTTTTTCCTATAGAGGAATGTTTCAAACAAGACTAAGTTCTGTGGAAATCATCGCATTTTTCCAGAATATGCTCCTATTTGTCATTAAACTTTTCTTTTGCTATCCGTGAATGGCTTTTACTGATCAGACGCCAAAACTACACCATATTTAATTTGAATGTTTGCTAATTTACCTCATATGTACTGGAGTAAACATATTCAAAATAAGATATAAAGAAAATACCAGAAAAGTGAACAAACTAGAGATTGTGTTTTTACTGGAATTGAACATCAGCATGCTGGTCTTTAATGATTTTTCTAGACCATTGAATTTCTTTTTGTTATTGTTATAGAATATGATGTGCATTTATTCTTTACTTTGTTTCTGAACTAATTCTCTAATTTTGGCATCCAAAACAACCCAGCATGAAATCCTCTCTCCCTCTGCATCAGCCCACCTGTCTCTCACTTGGCTGTGTTGCTGTTTACTCCAGGCTAATGGAGTTGGATGGATGCTTTCCTGGTAAAGAAATTCAATTAGCTTCTATGACACAGACATTTCCTGGCCATTAACAATGAAACAGCCCCACTCTTGACTGACGTGCAAGTCCCAACCCCTAATCTAGGAACTGCAGCACCTGCAGAAAAATCCTGTTCTTCTAAAACTCCCTCTTCACATCTGACAGATACATCACATTTAATTTGGATTTTGACCAGCACCCATGCAATGCTTACAAAGCATCTGTCTGTGCTACCACAGGGCTAGGAATCAATTACTGATGCTGTAAGGCCACATTCAGTAATAGTCTTAATCTGTGTCTCAAAAAAACTGAGTATACTCTTTCTTTTATGTGTGATAGATGTTTCATGGTAGAGAGTCAAAGTTATCATTTCCCGGTTTTAGTGAGGCGTTTAACACAACTGTGATATCTATGACATGTCTAGTTAGTCTGCTTCACGCAGGCTGCAAAAAGTGAAGCAGAATAACACTTGCATAACTTCTTGCTGAGCTTCCTGAGGTAAACGATCAAAAGTGATGATGCTAATGCAGGTTGGACAGTGATGGTTAGGCCTCTTGCTTAACAGCTGGTGACCAGCCCGCAACAGTAGCGGATCATTCATTAGACAACAAGGGTGCCATTTTTGATGCACGGGATGCTCCGCACAATGTGCGTCACCCTTAGGAACCTTCTAAAAATAAATGTATATTTTTTCACAGAAGCATTACATTTTTTTCTTTAAGCTGACACTTTTAAGGAGAGACCATGATATATCAGACCATATCAGAAAACTACGGTATACATTTTGCATTAAAGTTTGTGTTTTCTTTTTGAACCCAAGCTATTTTCCCTTATTATGCTAAATGCTCAAATAAGATGCATATGAAAAAGGGTCAAAGGTTAACTTTTAAGTCCTGATGGCTTAGTTTTTACAATAACACTGATTAGCATCTAAACTGTTTAGATGGAGAGCTGAGGAACGTCTATTGTTCTGGCTCTCTTTCACACACACACCAACACACACACACACACACACACACGTTCTGTAGTGAGGACCGTGTGTTGACTTCCATCGATTTCCAGTCATATTTAACCATTTCTATGCCCTAAAACTAACCCTAAACCTAAGCATTACCAATGCATACCTAACCCTAACCCTAACCAATTGAGGAGTAGCGGCCTAGTGGTTAGGACTTTGAATCCTGAGGTTGTGAGTTCGAGCAAGACCCTTAACTCCACATTGCTCCCCGGACGCTGCACAATGGCAGCACACGGGATGGGTTAAATGCAGAGAATGCATTTTGTTGCTCTGTACTTGTGACAGTGGAATGACAATAAAGTTGAACTCTATTCTATTGAAACCTTAGCCCTAAACTTAACCATTACCAAAATAGCATGTGAGGACTGAAATGTCCTCACTTTGCAACAACTGCTCCACAGTTTGTTGGTGAAATTGGAAAAATGGTCCTCCCTCTGGGGAATACAGGTACACACATACAAACACATCCATGTTTCAAATAAAAACTGAGCACCTTGCCTAAACCCCCCACTGACTTCCATTCATTTTCAAATTTTTTGAACAGCCTAAAAATGTCATCCTAAACCTAACCATAAATGCATTACCTGAAACCTTACCCTAAGTTTAAACCAACAAAGTGAAAAATGAAAGGTCTTCACTTTACATAAAAGTCCTCCCTTTACTAAAACTTTGCAGCAAGTACAAGTGCACACACCCACACTGATTACTTTTATTTCTGCAGCCTAAGCCCACTCCTAAACCTTACCACTACCATACAAACCTGACGTTAAAACTAACATAAACTGAAGTCTCTCCAAACTCTGATGCTGCTTATTTTCCTAATATTGTGATGAAACTTTTCCTTTGGACTGCTGTGTGGTATTGATAAAATAATAACTGAGATAACCAAACATATAGCATCTAAATATACATATATATACATCCAAATTTGAGCTGTCTACTATATATATAAATTTTATATATATATATATATATATATATATATATATATATATATATATATATATATATATATATATATATATATATATATATATATTTAACAAACATCAAGTCAAACGCAGCTGTTGTTTATTTTGACATTTTTAAAAGCAAAAAGCCTTTTCAATGAGTTTGTGCAAAATTAAATTTCCAGAGATTGCTTAAAATGGAAATTAGCATTTTAATTTTTAGACAGCTCAAATTTGGATTTATAGAGACCTATAAAGACATTTTGTGATACTAAAGGGAAACATAAAACAACTAAAATTTGCTTCAGCTTAATAGTTGATCAGAAACTGGTCCTAAGACTCATTTAGTCAGATGATTGTAAACTTTATTATGTTGTCTACCTTATAAGTTAGTCACTCTATATTCATATGCTGCTGTTTTTTTTTTATGAGGTAGAAAAGTCATCAGAAAGCTCATTAATTGTCTCATAGCTCCCTAGGACCCCGGGTTCCTGCAGCATCTGGTGTGGCAAACTCACAGGCTCTAGCTCAAATTTAACAAAACAGCCTTTGTTTGTCACCCCATCCAACTATTTATCAAAGTTTAGTCAGTTACAGTATGTGTCCTTTTAGAATATTTGTTTTGGAGCCTGGAAATATTTTATAACTTAATCACAAATATCCATTATGAGCTTTGAATGAAAATGAAATAAAACAGCTTTTTCTACTTTAGTTGAAAATAGAAAAATGGTTTTATCCTGTTAGATCAAAGGAATGTTTTAATTATGCAGCAATAAATCCTCTGAACAGGAGAATATTTCACAGATTTTACGGTGAAAAGTTAAATAATAGGTTCCTAAAGGTCAGCTTCTTTCCTTTTTTTATTATTGTGTAATTGTTGATTTACATTTGTTGTACAGTGTCCTTAAGTGGTTTTAAAGGAGCTTTAAATAAAGTGTATTTCTATAGTTATTATCATTTTGGATATAAGCTGAGTGTGAATGTGTGCTAAATACAAGAACGTCATGGAAATGCACTGAGTAACATCAAGTTTTAAAGAGGTTGAAAACAAGCAAATATTGCATCCGGTCCTAATGGATTCAGGGAAAAAGGATGGAGGATACATGAAAAATTAGCTGTGGGGAAAATTAGGAGCTATGGGGTAATATATCTAAATGCTCTGTCAGTAAATTAATTTTAAGACTAATACGTAATGTTACAGGTTACATCATTTAAAACGACACATATTTTAGTGCTCTTGTAGATAAGCCTCCGGTTAGTGCAAACGACTTTCAGAAGCAGAGCCATAAAGCAGAAGATAAGATAACCTCAAGAGGAAGTCAATCAAAACAAAACTTGCTTTCAGTCTTAGCAACACAATCAGTTTCTGCTGCCGGTGATAACAAAGCCGAGAGCTCAGCTGGAGGCTTTTCCTCACCTGCACTTTTTGCATGAAAGACCGAAATGGTAAATTTCTGTTTTGATTTTTATTGTAATAAAAATAGCAACTCAACATTTTTAATAGTTTCAGATGTTCTTTTTTTAAGTCGTGTAAACCAGAAACTTACCATGTCAAACCTTATGCATTCATTCTGTACTTAGCAATGTACAGAATACTGAGCAATGGAGACATATATCTATTGGAGACTGTTAATCCCTAAAATTAGCAGGTTGACGCAGGTTCTTCAAACAAGGGTTGGCATGCTAAAAATCGCCATTTGGCTCCCTTCCCATTGACAAAAATGGCTGGGTCTGACCCCATGCTGGCAATCGGCGCAGCCTACAGTATGTACCCCACCACTGCATGTCTGGTGACACCTTTATGCTGGGTTAGGGTTGATGTCACCAGTGTGACAGAAATCAGGAAAGTAAACAATGAGGAGGAACATATAAGGAAGCCAGGGGATAGCATAGTAAGTGAGCTTTACTGTATCGTTCTTTTGTCCCTTCACATTCTTTCACCAGTGCTGCTCAGTGTTCAAATGTAAGCAGAATCCTTGTTGGATTAGATGTGCGCCATGTGTTGACATCCGTAAAGTGCATCCATTACGTATTTTTCTTCCTACTTCTGACTTCTACTCATTAGATTTTCACCCAAGTATCTGTACTTTCTATTCCTTACATTTTTAAAACAAACGTTACTCGTTTCTCTTGGCTTCAGTTTAATGTTTATAAATATTTATTTGACATCATGTGCTCCATCCAATGCAGATCATTGGTGCCGTCCCCATCTAGGGAAAACTAGTGTAATTGATGAGTCATATAACGCAAACACTCATTGGTTAGCTATTCATTAAATTTGTGCTGACGCCAAAGGAAATAATCAGAAGCAAGCAGGTGTTCTTCACATTGCAAACGCGAATTGCCATGCTACAATATGGATTCAGAAAAAGATGTTGAAATGTCTGAAAGGTCGGACACAGGCGAGACCGTATCGGGAGATGGAGACCAACAAGACCTCCCTCATAATTGGCCCTATCTCAAAGAATTTTTCAAAATTGTCGAAAAATTCAGCTTTCAGTTTATATAGTGGCATTGGGCTGTTTTTTTTAAAGGTTACTTTATACTTTTATACTTTAAGTAGTTGTTGGAGCACATACTTGAGCACCAGAGTGCAGTATCTATACTTCTACTTAAGTAACAAATGTGTGTACTTTTGAGAGCACTGCTGTATAGCAATTAGAGACGAGCCATTTCAAGGGGATTTTAACCAGGTTAGCTTGCAGATTGGTAGGAACAGGGTCAATGTTGGTCAGTGAGTTTTTCCTGCTGCCACTAACAGCCTGAATTTAAACAGGTTATTCGGCCAGTGTAATAAGAAATAGCACTTTTTCCAGACCTTTTACTTAACCTGTATTTTTTCAGAACGGGTTGTGTTTTTCAAACTTGACTCAGCTGAAAGGTTTTTTCAAAGTAGAAAAAAAGGACTTTTCAATACTTGAAGCATTTTCCTTTACAATATATTCTTGGAGGTCTGGAAAACTGTTATTTCAGGTCTCTGACTGTGCAAATGCCTCAACACAGAGTATAAATCAATGCTGCTGACATTTCAACTGGTATATCTGTGAACAAAACACAATGCGAAGATCATGTGAAAACAATCTGAAAACCTTGTGGCGAGTTTCCTTCTATCCCACTTTAAACAAGCGACCTCTCTGTGTTCAGATGTAGCTATTACTATAAGGCAGCTTTTATTCCTTTTATCTATTTCCATAAACATCTGAGACAACAAGAAAAGAAGGAGGGGAAGAATTTTAATTCTGTTAGTATTGTTGTGATCATCAGATTTTCTTTTTCACATAAAAATGTTATGAATTCACTAAAACCTGAGTCTTTAGCCTTGATTTTGCATGTATTCTTAAGCCTAATGCATTCATTGAGCTGAACATTTCCACACAGTTATCATGATCAAAAGAGTTCATGGGCCAAATGAATGGTGTAAAAGGCAGAATAGAAGTAACAAATGCAAACATTGACACCCTTACGTTATTAGGATCATTCTTCTTGTATGTTAGGGCCAGTTTGATGCAGTGGAGGAAGGGTAAACATTTCTCCTTGAAGCTTAAAGGCAGACAGTAAGAGATGAATTTCACACACAGCTGTCATTGTATAGTAATTACTGAGCTAACTAAGTTAAATAGGGTGAACTCAGCTCAGTCTCACCGGGTGCTCTTGGCCTTTCAGAAGACTGTATCAGAGCAAACACTAATATAAATAGTTGATTTGTTTGAAATTGACTTTATTAACTAATAAACCACATGAGTTAACGGGCTTCTAACAGTCTCATAACCTTGCACCAAAGCTGCAAGGTTATGAAACCTCACAAGTATGTCCCACCCGAAACCTTTTGTACACGATTGAAATAAAGAAAAAAAAAATAGTCTGAGGGCTTTCCAGATGCAGCAGTCATCTCTGACAGGTCGACTGATGAGATGAGGCGTGTGCAGCTCTAAGGATGAGATCTGTTTTGACTTTGTCCCTGTGATGGTTTCAATTACAATCAGCCATCGACCTGTCGTTCTCTCACTCTGCTCCGCTCTGGCACGGAGCCCAGACCACAGATGGCTCACCTTCAGCACATTAAGTGCCATTCAAAGTAGATTACGGTCCAGAGCTGATTTTAAAAGGCAGCAGAGGCTCAGGTGCCTGAAAAGGCTTCATAGTTACTGAGACAAACTTCTGTTAGTTAGTTTTTAGATAAAAGTTCCCCTGGTTTTGTCTAAAAACCTTTACACATAGGAAAAAGAAAGTCTTTAAGAAAATATGTTTGACAGGAAAAATGTCTGTCTTAGTATTACTGGGTATCACTGAAAGCAGCTGTAGGTTTATAACAAACATCAACCAAATTCTGAAAACTAGCAGGATCTAAATAAAAAAAGAACAGAAGCAGAAAATCATTAAATAAACTTTAAGCCAAGGACGAATGTTCTGTGTCATATGATCTTTATCTCATGTCTCCTATTGGCTACAAAAAATACTTAAACAACTTTAAGAGGAACTGATTTCCCACTATAAACAGTTTTACACTGGCTGAAGGAAGCTGATACAGAAATGTAAACATTTTATTAGAAGTGTTGATTTCTCATGTCATCCCTAAAATATGCATGGATTTTAATACCATTTTCATCATTTGTGTTGCTAAGAACAGTTTCAAGATGATAATTCCCACTAGAAGTAAGCAGTAAAGCAGTCAGTAGTGCTATTTTACAATCTGCTATGCATTTGCGTCCCAAAAACCTTAATTCTACCAAGTGGCTCCTTTTGCTGAACAAGCAGGTGAAAAAGCAAACTTACTTACATACCAACCAGCTTCAAACTACATGCCAGGTTACCTCACCGAAGTGTCTCTGCAGTACATTTAAAACAAAGCTAAAACCTGACTCTAACGTCGAATAATTTAATAACAGACGTTGTTTGTGTTCATATTATTTGCAGCACAGTCCACCTTAGTCTGGCCTATACTTTAATCTAGGAATTGTTAACCCTGGTCCTTAGAGCCCACTCTCCTTCATGTTTTAGATGTGTCTATACTCAGGCACTCCTGATTCAAATGATTGCGTTTCCTCCTCAACAGCGCTGAAAGGGTTAATCATCATTCCATTCAGGTCAGGTGTGTGGAGGCAGGAAAACACCTAAAACATGTAGGACAGTGGGTTAAAAAACCCTGCAGTTTAATTCACCCCATGGCAGAATATAGTAATACAAAGACTAATGTTATACCTTTATTTTACTGAATTGCTTATGCTATGCTATAAAAAGTAACATTAAAATAATATAAATATTATTTAAAAACAAAAATTGTATATATAATGAGATGATTCAAAAAAGACAAACAAATTTTTATTTCAAGCAAAAATTAGAAATATGTTCACATCAGTGCTTATACTGTCGAAACAATAACAGTGGATCCTGAAAACTCGTATGTGCTTAAACATTATAGCTGATGTAGCGAGCACATAAGCTCTGCAAATGTTACACTGATCTCTACAGTCAAACACTTCAACTTTAGTTTCATCAGGCCATTATTAATGTGTATAAACATCTAATTTAAAAGACAATAAACCCTATTTCAGATTCTTAAATTCTTCGGTTTAGAAGATGCAGGTATTTAGGTTTTCCTTGCTGACCTAAAATGTGGAAGGCTACTTTTGAAACACTGTCAACCCATGATAAAAATGTTATGTCTCTTTAAATAGTATATGCAGATATCTCGCTTTAGCTCTCATAAGAACTCGTGTTAAAAAACTGGAATATGCATTACCATGATCATTTATCAGACTAGATAACAACCTTTAAAGTGATTCTCAAACATTTCTGTACTAAAAGGGTATTTTATTAGTCTGATGTTAGATTCTAATCTTAACCCCCTTGTTTTTATTAGGTTTAAGCAGAAAATAATAAATAGAAAAACAGCTTTGATATGCCCATCTGTGTGTTAATCTACAGTACATAATGTGTTTCATTTGGTGAGACATTTTAAAATAAATATTTATTTATTCATTTATACATTTATACTGAGTGTGCAACTGAGTGTGCAGCTGTTCAGAGGATCTCCATCTGAAGTTAAGTTATTTTCTCTGTGATATCTCTGTATCTAAGTAACTCTAACTGACTACTTTAAAACATAGCACCTTCTGCTGCACTTTTCTACTGAGCACTTGTCAGTTTCACACGGTTTTATTTCTGATAGCAAGAAGTAGCTAGCCTAGGCTAGCGCTAGCTTAGCATTGCTATGGCTTCTCTCTCTCCCTCCCTTGACTCTTTTCCAACTCTTCCTTCTTCCTCTCCTCTCTCCTGCTCTCTGTGTCAGATGTTCAGTTATTCCTCTGCCTCCTTTAGTGATAATGGGATGTGTAATAAGTGTAGCATTTTTGTAGCTTTGGAGGCGAGGGTGTCAGAGTTAGAATCCAGGCTTCAGGCTGTTGAAGTAGGCCCCCCACGTAGCTGTCCTCCAAAAGTGCCTGAGCAGCCAGGCGATTGGGTAACTGTACGCAGAAAGCGTAGTCGTGGATCTCTGCCCACTGGTCACCACCAACCCGTTCACGTTTCTAACCGGTTTTCCCCACTCAGTGACACACCCACTGAGAAGCCCACTCTGGTGATTGGCAGCTCCATAGTCAGAAACGTGGCATTAGAGACACCAGGGACCATAGTCAAATGTTTGCCGGGGGCCAGAACGGGCGACATCAAATCCTACCTGAAACTACTGGCTAAGGATAAGGTTAAATACAGTAAGATTGTTATTCACGCTGGTGGTAATGACACCCGGTTACGCCGATCGGAGGTCACTAAAATTAGTGTTGCTTCGGTGTGTAAGTTTGCCAAAAAAATGTCGGACTCCGTAATTTTCTCTGGTCCCCTCCCTGATCTGACCAGTGATGACATGTTTAGCCGCATGTCGTCATTCAACCGCTGGTTGTCTAGGTGGTGCCCTGAAAACAACGTGGGCTACATTAATAATTGGCAATCCTTTTGGGGAAAGCCTGGTCTGATTCGGAGAGACGGCATCCATCCCACTTTGGATGGTGCAGCTCTTCTTTCTAGGAATCTGGCCACATTTATTAGTCCTCCAAAACCCTGACCACCCAGGGTGCAGACCAGGAAGCAGAGTTGTAGTTTAACACACATCTCTGCAGCTTCTCTACTGTTACCCACTCTTTACTCCATCCAGACAGTGTCTTGCCCACGACCAAAATCTAATAAATTAGCAAAGATTCCCAAAGGAGTAAATCATGATAATCTAATTAAAATCAAAATAACTCCAATTGGGGAAAAAGTTAAAACAATTAAATGCGGTCTGTTTAACATAAGATCGCTTTCCTCTAAAAGTCTACTAGTTAATGACTTGATTTGTGATAATCACATTGACTTGTTTTGCCTTACAGAAACCTGGCTGCAGCAAGAGGATTATGTGAGCATAAATGAGGCAACTCCTTCAAGCTATTTAAATTTTCACATCCCCAGAAGTTCTGGGCGAGGAGGAGGAGTAGCAACAATCTTCCAGTCTGACTTACTGATTACTCCCAAAACAATTAATACCTACAACTCTTTTGAACATTTAACCCTTAATTTCCCTGATCCAAATTTCAAGGCAAGAAAACCTCGTCCACCAGGTCCTTACTCTGAATTTTTAGATGAGTTTTCAGAGTTCCTTTCTGATTTGGTATTAAATACTGACAGGGTCATCATAGTGGGAGATTTTAACATCCATGCTGACATTGAAGGCGATAGCTTAAGAGCAGCCTTTAATGCTATCTTAGACACTATTGGCTTTGTTCAAAATGTGAATAGTCCCACGCATTCTCATCTTCATACTTTGGATCTTGTGCTGACATACGGCATAGAATGTGAAGAAATAACAGTATTTCCTCACAACCCTGTCCTCTCTGACCACTTTCTAATAACCTTCAGGATTACTTTAACAGAGTTCTCCTCCCCCAAAAGAAGGTTCAATTTTAGTAGATCTTTATCAGATAGTGCAGTTATAAATTTTAAAGAATCTGCTTCACTTTCTCTCTGCTCTGTGTCACTGAGCAGTGCTGCAGAGTGCAAAAGCTTAGCTTATTCCCCTTCACAGGTTGATGATTTTGTTGATGGGGTTGCTAGTTCTCTGCGTATTGCCTTAGACAACGCAGCTCCTTTGAAAATGAAAACCGTTAAAAATAGAAAGCTTTCTCCTTGGTTTAATGCAGAGCTGCGTACTTTGAAGCAAAATGCTAGGAAACTGGAGAGAAAATATCGCTCCACAGGCCTGCGAGAGTCCTTCCTAGTCTGGAAAAATGGTTTACTGCTGTATAAGAGGACCCTTTGTAAAGCAAGAGCAGCATACTTCTCCTCATTAATAGAGGAGAATAAGAATAATCCTAGATTTCTTTTTAATACAGTTGCCAAACTCACCCAGAGCCATAGCTCTGTTGAACCGTCCATTCCACCTGCTCTTAGCAGCAATGATTTTATGGGATTCTTTATAAATAAGATTGATCTTATTAAAAATAAGATCATAAGCACTCCTCTATCCGCGATTGTACCTGAGGTAGTCATGGAATCTGAACCGGGTTTAGACTGCTTTGATCCAGTTGAACTCTCTGAATTAGCAAAATTATTGTCTTCATCTAAGCCTTCAACTTGTATGTTAGATCCAGTTCCAACCAGGTTATTTAAGGAGGTATTCCCTTTGATCTCCTCCTCCATTTTAGATGTGATTAATCTATCTCTGTTACAGGGATATGTACCTAAAGCTTTTAAGATTGCTGTAATTAAACCTCTGCTTAAGAAACCGTCTCTTGACCCAGATGACTTGGTCAATTATAGACCTATATCCAATCTTCCTTTCTTATCCAAAATTCTTGAGAAAGTAGTTGCCAAACAAGTTTGCGATCACTTCCACCATAATGAACTTTTTGAAGAGTTTCAGTCTGGCTTTAGAGCTCATCATAGCACTGAAACAGCTCTGGTGAAAGTCACTAATGATATTCTCATGGCCTCAGATAATGGACTTGTATCTGTGCTCGTCCTGTTGGATCTTAGTGCTGCATTTGATACAGTTGACCATAATATTCTTTTAGAAAGACTTGAATATTTTGTTGGAATTAAAAGAACAGCACTAGACTGGTTTAAATCTTATCTATCTGATCGAATTCAGTTTGTTCATGTTAATGATAGATCTTCAACACGCTCAAAGGTTACCTGTGGAGTACCACAGGGATCAGTGCTAGGACCAATTCTCTTTACTTTATACATGCTCCCAATTGGTAGAATTATTAGACAGCATGGGATTATTTTCCACTGTTATGCTGATGATACCCAGCTATATCTGTCTATAAATCCAGATGAAGCTAACCCATTACATAGATTACAGGCATGTCTTGAAGACATAAAAACCTGGATGACTCTTAACTTTCTGCTTCTGAATGCAGACAAAACAGAAGTTATAGTCTTTGGACCAGAGTCTCTGAAAAAGAAACTGATTAGCCAGTCACTTCATTTGGATGGGATTAAACTGATTTCAGATAATAAAGTAAAAAATCTTGGTGTTATTTTTGATCAGGACCTGTCATTTAAATCCCATATCAAAGAGGTTTCTAGAATTTCCTTCTTTCATCTGAGGAACATTGCAAAAATTAGAAATATCCTGTCCAGGGGTGATGCTGAGAAACTAGTCCATGCATTTGTTACTTCAAGGCTGGACTATTGTAATTCTTTACTATCAGGAAGTCCACAAACTGTAGTTAAAAGCCTTCAGCTGATCCAAAATGCTGCAGCCAGAGTTCTAATGAAAATGAAAAAGAGAGATCATATCTCTCCTATCCTGGCTTCTCTTCATTGGCTTCCTGTTAAATCAAGAATAGAATTTAAAATCCTCCTTCTCACATATAAAGCCTTAAATGGCCAAGCTCCATCTTATATCAGAGATCTGATTGTTCCTTATGTTCCTAACAGAGCACTTCGCTCTCAATCTGCAGGTTTACTAGTGGTTCCTAGAATTTCTAAAAGTAGAATGGGAGGCAGATCTTTTAGTTATCAGGCTCCTCTCCTGTGGAACCAACTACCAGTTTTAGTCCGTGAGGCAGACACCCTGTCTACTTTTAAGGCTAGGCTTAAAACTTTCATTTTTGATAAAGCTTATAGTTAGGGTGGCTCAGGTTATCCTGAGCTATCTCTATAGTTATGCTGCTATAGGCTTAGACTTTTGGAGGACATAGGGACCCCCATTTCATCATTCTGCTTCATTCTCTCTCTGTTCTCCTATTCTGCAGAATCTGTTAGTTCAATCTCTAACCTTCTGCTCTCTCTGCTTTTCCTCAGAGTAGCTTTGCCTCGTCTGTTCCTGTTTGGCTGTGACGTCATCCTGGAAAAAAACATCAGCTGTGCTGCTTCTATCAACACCCTTGTTAATAGATGTTGGAGATCGGCCTGTTTTCCAGTGTGGTCCTGTTTCTCTGACCGTGACTGAGTGGATGTGCTCTCTTCGTCCTCTGGCATGGGAGCTGCCTTGGAGCTCGTCTGCCTGGCTGTGTGTTTCCTGGACGGGGCCCGCCTTTTACAGCTGCTTTTTGTATCTCTGCTTCTGTCTCCTTGAACCCCAGTCGGCCTCGGCAGATGGCCGCTCACACTGAGCCTGGTTCTGCTGGAGGTTTCTTCCTGTTAAAAGGGAGTTTTTCCTCTCCACTGTCGCTACAAGCATGCTTAGTGTGGGGGATTGAATACATTAGGCTAATATTTTGCACTCTATTTTGGATCTTAGGTACTTAATCCTAACAGTGTCAAAAAAGCTGCTTCTCTGCCTTTCCACATTAATACGGTTCAGTTCTAAAATCTTTAGACATTTAGTCATACTGAGAATTATGATAATGATAATAATAAAAGTAATTAAGGAAAAAGAAAAACAAGAAAAACATGAGGAAGAAAAAAAAAAGAAGACCAAGCAAAGTAGAAGGCCACACAACTTGGTACAATAACCCATCTACAAAAGCTAATTTTAAATCACCTTAAGAGATCTCAACTGGTCATGAGGAGAACATATTGTCCTTGAATCAAAGAGTTTGTTTTTTGACACTGACTAAACCTCACTGAAACTCCAGATATAATTGCTTCAAGTTCAGCTTTTCTAATTTGTTAATTTGTTTTCTGTCAGCTTCCCTGCATCCAAAGCGCTGGTAAATCATGAGCAGATTCATTTCAGATTTGTAACGGTTCTTTAGACTGAAAAGAAAAACATTAAACTATAAACAGTTGCTGGAACAAAAGGAGTTAAATACTTTGTATCTCAGCAATTATTTCTTCTGTGCCCAATATGTGTGCTGCCTCTTGCAAGCATATTTTAAAAAGAAGTCATAGTTATGCATTTTTTAAAACCAATTTTCAAGTAATCTAATTTTTCTAGATGACGTCTTCAGACACTCAGAGCATTACAATCTGAAGTTAAAATATCTTTTCAAATAAAGCAACTAAGCAATAGACAGACGGAAATGTGACGGATTTCCAGCTTGAATTTTTGTAAAGGGTAAAAGATAAAAATGTACTGATTAGATCTGAGCTACAGACCTGATCCAGGAAGTAAACACGTCGTTTCACGGTGGGCACATGACAAACCTTTAAGTCTGCTGCATCTCATTCACGAGCTTCCAAACAGAAGGAAAAATCAACAACAAAACATTCAGTGAATGAAAAGCAGACTTTTTTTTCTTCCTCCTCTGTAGGGAGCAGACGTCAGAGTGTTTATACCAAAGATGGAGCATGCCGTTCTGTTTGCAGTACTGCTTCTTTATGTAATCAGTGTTTTCTGACATGAAGAATTTTATGCTGATTCATTAATATTTACATAACTAAAATATCCTTGCTTTGACTCTTATTAATACAAATATTCCTCTTGTTGTATGCTGACAAGACATGTAATCGTCATGTGAAACGTAGACACAGATCCCTTTTTGATATGTACGGGTGCAGAAGGTCACAAACCGGAACCAAGATATCATTTTCATTATTCCCTCATTATATTGTCAAGTGACTGTGCAGCTGGAGCAGCACACAGCCAGGAGCACGTGAAATCCTAATCATCTTAAAAGTAATGAGCTCTACATTGAATCATAGAAAAATGATGTTTATTCTGCTGGTGGAGAGTTTGAAGGCACAATGCAAGACCCGATAGGCTGATTTAATGAAGCGACAACGATGTGACATGTTTTCAGTCCCCTTGCATCTAAGAATAACAGCAGCCTCTCAGGCTTGTTTGGTTAAATGACTGAGCAAACTTACAGTGCCCCGAACTGATAGGCATCAGAAATAGCAGCCGGACCGCAAGACATAAGAGAAAGGGAGCATGTGAAAACAGTGGCTCAGTCGGGCTGTGGTTAAATGGATGTAAACACATCTGAGAGCAGGAGCAGGAGTCAGGATCTGCTAACAAGGGTAAAATAGATTTTAAAAAATGGATTTGGCTGAAGTATGACGCATCATTAAACCCACGTCATCACTGGGTTCCTCACTCAGCCTCTATTCCTATGATTTAGGTGCACAGGACAGTGAACTGAAAATGAAAGAAAATGCTGGCAATGTCAAAGAAAAACATGTGAAAGAGAAGTCTGGAGAGCTGCTGTCATGGCCCCCCTTCACATGGTTCATTTAAGAGTCAGATTTCTAAGGCTGCTTTCTATCCCATTTTGAAACTGAAAATAACAATTAGTCTGAATCAAATAATAAGAAGCCTTTATAAAACTAAACTTAGGAAGGTGGGCTCTAGATTTGGGGAGTTGTGGCCTAGTGGTTAGGGCATTGCGCTTGGAATCCGGAGGTTCTGAGTTAAAGTGCCTCTCCCAAAGACTGCAACTGTGTGAGAGGTCTCCGAGCAGGACCCTTAACCTCACACTGCTCCCTGGGCGCCCCACAATGGCAGCCCACTGCTCCGCAAGGGGATGGGTTAAATGCAGAGAGTTAATTACGTTGCTCTGTGTTTGTGACAGGGTTATTAAAATTAAAGAAGAAAAAAAAAAGCTGGAGATGGGTATAGGGAGATTATAGCTCTGTTGCCCAGCCTGGCAGCAAATGCCGACCAAGGGTTGCATGTTCTCCATGAGAAGGAAGGAAGGAAGGAAGGAAGGAAGGAAGGAAGGAAGGAAGGAAGGAAGGAAGGAAGGAAGGAAGGAAGGAAGGAAGGAAGGAAGGAAGGAAGGAAGGAAGGAAAATAACTGGAAAAACTTAAATAAATAGCCTTTTAAGACATGTGCACAGCTCTCTGTCCACATGTAAAGATATATAAAAGGATGGTTCTCAAGAAAAAGCGAAATGAAGCTGAGCTATCAGCTCTCCTTCAGGTCTCAGAGTTACACCAACAAACTTTACTCCAAGAAACCAGAGAAGCAGCCCACCACTGGGCCGTCTCAATATGATCTTTTGCCCGGCGGTCCAACCCAGCTAGCCACTTCTAAACAGGGCAGAGGAATGCAATGCGAACCTCTTGAAGACACTAACACTGAGGTCCTTGTCACATGTTCATCAATCACATCCATGCAGCGATAGGCCCTGGGGCCTTTTAACACGCATGCACAGACAAGCATGTCTCTGACAAGATTTAAAGCTCCTATGAATCACCCTCAGCACTCCTCTCTCTGAAGCGTCATGAATAGGTCACTTAAATGAAAGAATGACAGATTTTTCTACAGCAGATATCAATAAATATACTTAATGTGTGGCAGTTTTTGTCGTGACACTTTTAATGTCCAACAATTGAGCTAAGTCTCTTTGACATACAGTTCACAGTGCTGCCGGACTTTCCCCATAAACCCTGGGAAACAAGCTCTTTAGACTCTTTTAACAAGTTTAAAATCTTGTATTTAGTTTGTGGCTATACAGTCTTGATCTTTCTGTTTAAATGACTTTTTTTTCACCTAGCTAAGCAATAAATATGCACATTGCACAAAATAAAAAAAAAGAACTGAACTCACTGTTAAATCTGGCAGTTCTGTATTAATCTTCCAAAAACACAATAAATTAGTTTTTAATTTCATAATATTTTACCAGAACTAAATTGGGACGGTTAGAGCTTGTTCACTTAAACAGTTCAACTATCATTTTTTAAAATTTTTATTCAGCTGCAAATTTTTGAAGATGCATTAAATTATTTTAAATATCTTTTAAATTGTATATTTGCTCTAAATCCATCTTTACTGTGAGCAGTTTTAGATGTCATCTCATCTTCCATGAAGAAATTATCCATATTTCTAGCTAAATACAGCCAATATGGCTTTTGCAATATAAACCAATTTATAAATTCATAGATTGTGAGAACAGTTTAAGCTCTGTTAGTGTAGAAAATCCATTAGCAGAGACAATTATAATCTATAATATTCACGAAAATGATATAATCCAGCTTGCCCTAATTTACATATAGCATTAGATAAAATAAATTTCAACACAAGCTATGAGTAAAAATATATATTATGTAAATCTTTATCTGCTTTCTTAATGCCTTGTGAAGCAAAATATTCAGTTGGAGAAGAAGGAATTAAATATCCAGAATTACTTCCTGACTTCATGCTCTGACAAATTACTCTTAATTCAATGTGAAAAAATTAAGTAGTTAATTTGTCAAAATGTCCTTGTCAAGACCAACAGATGCACGACAAGAACAGATGCATTTGTTCTCTCTCAGAGCTCTATATAAATAAATTCATTATTGCTTTTCTTGCAGCTTTTTCTTGACACATATTCTGGGCAGATCTTTTCTATTGCATGATGTCTGAAAAATATTGAAACAAAGTTCTGCAATAGGAGAGACCTTTAGAGATTTTCCGGGATGTTCTGCATGGAACAAAATTCTGTTTCCACTAAATATGTTGTCCTTCCAGTCGTACGCAATGGTAAAAAATCTCTGATTTTGCAGGGTATGTATTTGATTGAAAAGTAACACCATCTACATTTAATTTTATTTATGCTTCTTTATAACACTGATAAAATACTCTTTAGTGCAAAAAAAAGAAGGTGATTCAACATCTTCTGCAGCCAACATATGTTTATTGTAAAGCTGCTCTATAAAGTTAGAAGCATTATCTGTCTGCTATATTTCTATCTAGATTTATAATTCAGGAAACTTATCGACCCCAAGTCTAATAGTTGTTGCAACTATGGAATAATGCATGCATTTGAAAGTATTATTCCTACCTAATTTATTTTCAGTTGACCAAAACGTTTCTTTCTAGTAGTAAATATTGTATTACTGAAAGGATTATAAAATTAACTAAAAGCATAATCTTTTATGAATGATTTTTGTGTTTATTCATTTTTACAGAAAATGACATACTGAAATGTATTTTTAAAATGCACTTCATAGTAGTATATGTATTGGAAAAAATATTGCCACTTTTAGTATTACAGCAATGAGCCCATTCTTATTACAGAACAGCTTTGTTTTGTTTTTTTCACTGGTGTATTTATTGGTAAACCTGTCTCAGTGCCATCTTCCCTAATCTTTATATTCCGCCACAGATCTACTTTAGGCCTTTGGTTGGGCTGCTAAAATACACTGATATGATTTCAAGTCACAATAAACCTTTTGTTAAAAAATAAAAGATTGCTTTTGAACCTACTTTTGCTCTGGGTATGTATAATTGTTGGAGTTAACTGTAACTTGCTTTTAATGTTTTTTTTTTGTTTTTGTTGTTTGTATGTTTTACTCCATGAGCAAGACAAGATGCTATATTGTCCTGATAATGCATGTACTCTTTATCATTATTTTCTTTTTGTTATTTAGTGATGCTGGGGCAACATAAAACATATGGCTGTCCTTTTCAGTTTCTGTCTCTCAATGGATCTTTTGTCCTATGTCCCTGTAAGTTTCGCATTCATCTTTTCTGACATTTTTATTTTTCAGGGCATCCACTTCTTAATATGGATTCTAATCCAATGCAATACATACAGATGTCTAAAGCTATGATTCACTGAACCGTGACAGCCTCAGTGTGGCATCCTCTGGGTTCAGGTGATCTTTTCATTACTGTGTGCAGAAACAAAGAGACAGACAGTGGCAGCTGTAGCAACCAGGCTGCACATTCCCACAATGCCTCAGGGGAAAACAAGGTGAACTTGTCCCACTCATATGTCAAACACTTTGCCTAACAACACGCATGGATCCTCCTGGGATCTGGAACCAAATGCTAGCGGCCTCCTCCCATCTTGTCACTAGAAAAAAATTACGATTAACGACTCTGCAAAATGCCTGGAAGATAATGGAGACTAGGAATGTAAATACCAAGGAAAGGATCAGAGGGGACCACACAACGGAGGGGAGGAGGAGGAGGGAGTTACACTGCTGTAGGATTTCTCTAGAAGATCTGATGGTACGACACTTTTCAACAGACCACCTGTTGTAAGGATCATGGCTTGGTTCCCAGTGCATCATGCTCTGTCCTCAAAAGTATCTCTGCTGACTCACAAGCTTCACAAAAGCTCCACAATAAGGCTTTAGAGGAGACTCTTGTAAAGTCACTCCTGGCAGCAGAGCTGCTGATGCACTTCAGGTCATTACCGGGAGTTTAAATTGAAGCAGTAAATATAAACTCTGTTCTACCTGCTCTTAACAACTGCCACTGAGGTGCAACTAAATAAGGCATTAACGTTCCCACTTCAGATTATTTCTACTAGAACCAGTCGGCTTTGATTTTTTTTCTCCAGGCAATATTTTTCTTTAAAAGCTAACTTTCCAACATGAAAAAGGACCTATTCTAATTATATAACAGTAGGAGTATTAACAGAAAAGAGTAAAGACGTGCAGCTGTGGTTGCTTTTTAAAGCAACAGACAATAAAAATTATAAGATTTTCTACATGCATGCTTTAGAGCAGATGTAAAAGACAGTTTGTGTGTTCTTGATTATAAGTATGGGAAGTATGCAGATGATATACCGATCTACACGTCACTGTCTAAGGCAGGCATGCCCAAAGATGTGCCATGGAGAAACATTTATGATATTCTCATGGGGCTTGATTTCCTTAAGGTTTATGGTGCATTTTGCCCCCAATACACCAGAGCAAATTAAATACAGCACATCTTACATACACACAGCGCCTGCAAGGCTAAAATTGGTTCCAAGCAAATTAAGTTGAAATTGAAAGTGTACATGTTCTATGTTAAACTACATGTTCCATGTTAAACTATACCCACAAAAATCCTGCAAAACCTTCTTCCCATCTGCTAACGGCCTTATTAAGAAGGCCCAGAGCTCCCTGTGACACTGACACTTCCTCTCTCCCTCCCCTATTCAGAACCCAGAAGCTACACCAACCTACTATCTCCAGACCTCCTCCATTACAATGGGCTAAATAGCCTAGTGGTTAGAGCAGTGCGCTTGTGCTCTGGAAGGTTGCAACTACCCGGTACGATCCCAACAGCCTCCACTCTGGATCCCTGAGCAAGACCCTTAACCCCACACTCCTCCAAGGGCTCTGCACAATGGCAGCCCACTGCTCCCCAAGTGGATGGGTTAAATGCAAAGTGTGAATTTTGTTGTTCTGTACTTGTGACAGTGTAATGAAAATAAAACGCAGGGGGAAAAAAACATTATAAGACAACACCGTTGCCATATTGCTGCCAAGGTTTAATGTAATAATCATATTGACTGCATTTAAAATATTTTCCACACCTTTATCTCAAATGTTGCCCTCAGTCTCTGTGGACTTTACCATCTAGACCTCTATATTATATCTGGTGAGGACATCATGCATAAGGGGAAGTTGGCCATATGTATTACTGCCTTTTTGGGTATTAATTAATTAAATCTCTTTATCAGCAGCTTAACAAACACAACTTTCTGGTCAGAGTGCAATGATACAGTGGTACCAATCTCAGTATATAACAATATAACTGGCCTTGGTCAGATAACCTTGGCTAATTGCTACAGGTTTTCTGCTTTTTACTACCAGAGAATTGCAGTGGTCAGAGGTCCCATGTCTGTTTCACCAAACAATTTGGAAACTATTTCAGCCTATGTGAGCCTTCTCAGACCCCAGATACGAAGATCCAAACACACTCAGCTGCCAAAAGTGACACAGGTTTCCATCAGCTGAGGCTAATCCTGCTTTGATAAGAAGCCCTTTGGTCTTCTGTCAACTGTTGATACATTCCAAAGGAATTTCAATTGGAGATTTGGACTCTGAAAGTCAATCTACAGCTCTACTCAGTGCCCTTTACTCGGTTTCCACTCTGAGATACTTTGATACATCCTCCGGATATATTTACACAAAAAGAATAAAAATGAGTTCAGTTTATGACTTATGACTTTATGTGGGATGCGGTCATATTCCCATGTTTTTCTCCACCACTCTCATAATATAAATAAAACACACACACACATAAAACAAGGGGGGTGTTATTTTCAGCCTTCCAAAACTGCACCTACTTCCACTGCTGTGTGTGTATGTGTGTGTCTGAGTGGATCTCAGTGGGCCATTTCCTAGTGCCTGCTCCCATGATGGTACAAACTCCCCCTCCATCCTCTTTCCCACGTTTCAGTCCACCAAATGGTCTCCATATCAGCCACTCCATGAGCAGGCGGCAATAAAACAACACACGCTGTATGGGAAAGGCCAGCAGGGACAGTATTTTTCTGCTACTCAGATTGGGACGATGTAGAAACTCAGACCGGGAGCGGGAGCAGTCTCATGACATGGCTCTTCAGCTATGAGATGTGCCCTGTTTGCTACTGGCATATTAGGGCTAAAGATAGATTACGCACATGCACAGATGCAAACAGCCACACACTGAGAGCTCTTTACCCATTCACTCACAGGATGAGGTGCTCTGCAGAAGCTCTTTGCCTTTTTTGGAAGAAGGCGCACCAATGAGTCACAGCTGTTTTATGCTCCATCATAATGTGAAATGTTTCTGCTGCCTTTCGTTCCTTTCAGTGCAGGTGGTTATGACCTTACGTGCAAAACAAAGAGAACTATTTTCTAACCTTAGTTACATGAGCAATAATAGTGTAAGCTACACGTTAGCTTCATTTGTCAGTTTTCCAACAGGTGGTGTGTGACAAGAACGTAAACAATAGGCATGAGTATATTTACACACATCAGTCATCTGCATGATTATTTATGCACTGCGTTGACGGGATTATTGACAATCCTACATTTTTGGTACAGAAGGTACAGAAAATATCAGGCACACCAGTTAGTAGACATTGCTACTTATGTTAAAATCCACTAAAGAGTAATAATAATGAAGGGTATTAGGTAATTATATAAAGAAAGCCAAAATCTTATATGCAAAGGTTATTTTTATTTTTTGCTTTTAATGTAATTCGGGTCCAAATGGAGACAAACTATCCATCAAGTCTTTCCAGCTTGTTTAGCACTGACCAAAACAACGGTCTGACAGGAACATTTTAAAATCCATTCCTCCTTCCAATCAGGGAATGGCCCAACACAAAGGGAGCACAAAAGATCAGACAAGCAGTATAAATATGCTAATATGCTAATATTTCATATTAGCATATGCACCAACTTGGTGCATATGCTAAAGAAAGTGTCTAAAATGTCAACTCTGATATACTTACTGTACTGTACTGCTCTCTCCAATCTGTGACATGATCTTGTCCCTGTTTAACATAACTAATTAATAACCCTAACAAAGCCAGAATAAAATATCCTGAATGACGTTCTTTCTGTTGCATATCCTGTTGAAGCTCATAAACAGAAGTAAGAAGAAACTAAATGGTATCGATATGTAAACAAAACTGGAAATCAATATTCTAATGACTCTTGAGATCTATCAATACAAATCCAATCATCTTGAACAATCCAATCAATACAATCCAATCATCTGATGCTGTATTTGAAGCTGTAGCTTTTATTTAAGACTCTTTATAGACTATATAACTATTTCTTAGAGGTGGATGAAGCAGCTTTTGATTAATGCAATTCATTTATGTATTTGTTTTGCCTTTTAATGCATTTTTGGATAGAAGTCCTCACAAATCAACAGCTCTGATATTTTGGATTTTGCATTGTAATTTATGGTAAGTTTGAGAACTTTGTGCTGTTTGTTTTTTTATGTCTTGATGTCAATGTTCTGCATAGAAAAATTAAATAATGGACATTCTTTTATTTCAAAAAAAATTCTGACTAAAATCGCACCAAAATTTATTAATTTAACTAGCAGTATGTTTTTAACAAACCAAAGAACAAAGTAAACCATCCCAGCCAAAAGTAGATTCTAAAAGTGATAAACACATTGTCTAGATTTAGCAAATATTTGCATACAAGCATAAAACATCTCAATCCTTTTAAAAGGGCTCAAGGTAAAAATCTACTTAACTGAGCTTAACTCAGTTACACCAACAAGTGTCAAAGTTGATGCTGACTCTGCCCCTTCTAACAGGAGTTCAAAACCCCTAAAATGGGTTCTTCTTACCTCAGGGCAAAACAAATGCAAATAAGCTGTAATCTGTGATTTAATTATTATATTATTGCTTTTGTTTATTTATCAGATTTTCCCAGAATAAGCCTAAAATTAATAAAACAGAGTAAGTTCAGTTTGGATTCTTTTGCTTTAAGAAGTATTCCAGTTCCATTAAAGCGGAGAGATTATTATAAATTATATAAATGTTAGGATGGACCCAATACTCTAGTTGACCAGGGATGAGGGGGATGGCATCCCCCTTCTTAAAAAAATATTTAAAAAAAAAACATTCCCCTTCTTAAATGACCATCCCCCCATACCATCCTCTGTGACATTTTATTACTGAATGCGTAAAATTTCTATTATATATTAACAGTGATGGCAGTTACTGTTAATATAATTACGAGTATCCTGAGTAAAATTAATAAAATCAAAGAAGTGGCCTACCATGATTATGAAGCTGATCCCAGTGGGAAATTTGTCCTCTGCATTTGTCCCTAACTATCTAGGGGCAGTGATAGCTATGCCAGTCTAGGGACTGACTGCAGTTCTACTGTAAGGTGCCTTGGTCAAGGTCAATGACCGGCGAACCTGACATGCAACAACCATACCATAGCTTTAGGTTAAAGATCAGTTAGACTATGTATGCGTAAAAATAAATTTAATTCCACCAGTTCGCCCCTTCTTTTTTTTTTTCCAACTAGACTACTGGATGGACCTGAAATACCATTTAACCTGACTAAACGCTGTGACGTCTGTTTGAGGAGTCAGCAGCCCTGACTACCTCAGCACTGAAGCCTAACAGGCTGCATTACATCAAAGGGATCCTGTAGTCCATTAGTTCAGCACAGAACATTATTTTCAAAAACAGCATTCATTATTAACGTGGTTTTGGCCTGACTGAGAAGAGTAGGGGATCCCAATGGCTTTTTAGTCTGGGCCTTTGTAATTGCTGCTTCCAGAAGGACTGTCTGGACAGTAAGAATCTAAAGCTTATAGGTGAGTAGTTTTTTGTATTTATCTACACTATGATTAGATGTTAGAAAACACATGAAAATATGTGAAACTTAAAAAAAAGATCTTCATATATCTGTCCATGCTTATAAAATACAGTGAAAAATAAATTTCGTTCTATTTGTCTTGTTAATGTTTTCCTATTATCAAAGTAATTCTAAATTCAAACTGGGTGCATAAGTGAACAAAAAATTCAGTTTCCAGATTATATTTTTTTTATGATATTTTTTTATTGAGGTGGAAAAATATTGTTACTAACCTGGATCAGAGATAAATATACAGACCTAAGCAAAGAAAATGATGAAGATTAATTTATTTCGGTAACTATAACACTAAGTGAAACACATAATAAACACTAATGGAAAACATTGATTTTCTTTAAGCCTTTATTTTTGACTCCAGTGATCCACAGTGAGATCTAATAATAAAAAAAATAATTGAACTTTATCAATCTCACGCTGGAAAAATTCCCCTCTGCATTTAACCCATCCCCTTTAGGAGCAGTGGGCTGCCATTGTGCAGCGCCAGGGGAGCAGTGTGGGGGTTAAGGGTCTTGCTGAGGGACCCAGAGTGGCAGTCTGTGGGAGTGAGGCTTGAACTCAGAACCTCTAGGAGCCAAGCACAATGCCTTAACCACTAGGACACCACTCCCCTTTTTTCAGCCTTTTAATCAACTGTTATCCACAATAAGGAAAACATGGAACAGTTCCCAGGAAAAAAAATATTGCTGACCAAAAGGAATACAAAGACAACTTTATTTTTGACCCCTATGATTTTAACATTTCTACGATCCACAAGACAGTAGGGGATATAGTGGCGTGGTGGTGGTCCCATGTACAGTGGCTTTGGTCCTTGACCTGAATGTGACAGGTTCAAGTCCTGGCCTGGTGCCCTCTTTCCCCCTCTCTACACCTATTGCCATTTCCTGTCTGCCTACTTTCAAATATTATAAAAGCAACTAGAGCCTAAAAAATAATCTTAAAAAAAGAAAAAAAAAAAAAAACTTAAGTTAAATTGTTCCATGAACTGAAAAAAATATAATTGTATTTTTTGGAGTACATTTACCATCCGTACACTGTCTCTTACAAAATTGGCAAACAGTCACACCTTGTAAAGCAGGGGTGTCAAACTGGTTCCAGAAAGGGCCGAGTGGCTGCAGGTTTTCTTTCCAACCAAGCAATAGCACACCAGACTCCATTCATCTCATCAAGTGAGTCTAGTCTTGAGTTAGTCAACATGATGACTTAATGAGATGAATGGAGTCTGGTGTGCTATTGCTTGGTTGGAAAGAAAACCTGCAGCCACTCGGCCCTTTCTGGAACCAGTTTGACATCCCTGTTGTAAAGACAAGGCCACATTCATACCTCTAGATCAGGGGTGCTCAAGTCCAGTCCTCAACAGCTACTATCCTGCAACTTTTTGATGCAACCATTTTTAACACACCTGAATCAAAAGAGTGGCTTGTTACCACGCCTCAGCTGAGCTAAATGAGGTAAATCACTCAGATGTGCTAGAGCAGGCATTCCCAAACTCGGTCCTCAAGGCCCCCTGTCCTGCAAGTTTTAGAGGTTTCCTTGCTCCAGCACAGCTGATTTTAATTGAAAGCTGATTAACAAGCTTTTGGTCTACTGCAATCATTATAATCAGCTGTGTTGAAGCAGAGAAACCTCTAAAACCTGCAGGACAGGGGGCCTTGAGAACTGAGTTTGGGGATGCCTGTGCTAGAGAAGAGATACATCTAAAAGTTACAGGATGGTAGCTCTTGAGGACTGGACTTGAGCACCCCTGCTCTAGATTAAATCCTGCATCGGAGAAACAAATATATGTCTGATCAGGTAAGTTTCACATCTGTTTTGTTGTCAATTCTTGGGTCAGACTGCCTTAAAGCAGCCTTCTAAGTCATATGACCAATTCATTGATGGCTCCGGCCCTCTCACGTTATATAGGTATGTTTTTGAGAAGACCATCTAAGAGTATTTATCTCAAATTAGGCTAATACTTGGGTCACAAGTGGTTTTGTTTTAACATTGAGTTAATGTGCACTAAAGCAGATGAATGAATCAAAATGACTACTAGTTACCAACAGTGTTTAATGTGAGTTATTTCAGCCATAATGGGACAAGCAGGCATAAGGAACAGGGCCAGTTTGGTTTAGGCGTTTTTAATTATTTATTTTGACCATATAAATAAAATCATCATTTGCGTAAAATCAGGTTGTCTCTGTCTAATTTCACATTTAGCTCTATGATCTAAAAGTTTCACATGAAAACCAACAGGCTGGAATACTAAGTAGCTTTTTATGGGGAAAAAGCTTTTTTTCCAGCATTGTATGTGATACCCCAACCCTGATTTTAGTGCAAGACCTGATGTGGCCTGAGTAACCAACATCATGCAAACACTGGCAGCAACTTCCACCCTCAGGAACCCACTTCTGATACTGATCAGCCCATTAAATGTCTGTTAGTTTTCACTCCATCTTCATTGCCACTAAAGCAGCCCTTTTGCTTTTAATTCTGATATTCATCTAATGCAACTTAAAGGAAATGTTTAGGCTGCACACTCTAAATCAGTGAGGTAAATCAGTGGGCGATGACAGCTGATAAGCAATCTTCAAACTGAGCTTATCAGATTTACAAGTCTGCTGGCATGCAAATTCACAGTTTATCTTAATGTTATTTGATCTGATTTATCGCAATCCTTTACTAGCATTATTTGTTGAGAAATTAGATTAAAAACAGCAGTTTACCTAGACATACTAAGCTTAACCCTATTTATACAAGAATCTCATTTTCAATATATTTTTAATATGATCAACAAGCCTTTATTTTCAGAAATCCTTTCTAGAAAACCATATAAAACAAAATATGACTACTTTTCCCTCCAACCAGCACTTATCCTTTAAACACCAGTTATTTATGCTATGAATAATGTGCTGCAACACTGTCAGAAGAAAGATGTGTTTTAATCTCTCTGCAGCAGAGGAAGGAACTAGAAGTGTTGTTTTATTTGTCTTACCATCACAAAAAAATATATTGCTTTGAACAGCAGTTTTCTTTTTTCTGCTGGGAGTGTCAAAGCTTGGTTAATGATGTTTGTATAAATGTTACGCACCGTTTGCATCTCCTTTTGGCTGCCTTGTTGAAGTAGAATAAATAAAAACCCACAGCAGCTCAAATTAGACCTCCAGTCCTGTTTTTTGAATATTGCATCTGGGGCTCATACTAACCTTCCATCTAAGGCCAGAATAACAGCAGCCATACTAAAAGGATCCTCCTGCATATCTACATTTTCTTCAACACACAATCCTGAGGTTATAAATGACGCAACAACCCAGGGACTCCGGTTATTAGCCATAGCTTCCCTGGTAAACAAGCAAACCTCTGACGTCTGATCTTGGTCACGTTAGAGAACAGGAAGGACCAGATGAAAGTGCCGACGCCCCTCGGCTCAGTTTGGGGGAACTTGCACACAATGGCAATGCTCCAAACAGCAACTAAAAGAGATCTGTGAGATACTAACCCAAAAGGAGGAGACGCCCAAGAATTAACAGAAACATTGTCAGCAACCTAAGATGGAGGAGAAAAATACAACTTTAAAGTTGATTCAAAGGCATGGCATTCTTAGAGATCTTTATGTTATTATAATGCATTTAAATATGAATTAACCTGCAGATTGACAGCATAGATCTAACACAACAGCATGTTTCCGTACACATTGACAAGATTTCCTGTTGCTTTGCAGGTGTGGCTCGCAGAAAATGGTGCAAAGCAAAAGTAAAACAAATATTTTAAGATCAAGCTCTACCTTGAACTTCAGATTGAGCAGGAGTTTTGATTTAATAGTTTGCTTCTGTTTTAATATCCTCCTGAAGCCCTGCAGGCTAACGGATTTTCCTGCTGAATGTCCTGCAGGTATGTAGATGCTTGTGATTAAAAAGAAACAAACAGCTGCTTGTTTATCAAAGTAGATGGTACACATCTTGTTACCTGTATGTGGATTCTAATATTGTTTAATGGTACACAACTTAATCATATACAATGTGTTGATGAACTGATGTAGCTGTTAAACCTAAATGTTTCAGATCATCATATTTATTTCGTCTGAGGCGAAGGAAACTTGGGTTATGCAAACACACCTTGTTATACAGGAAAAAGTTGATTTCCATTGAACCTAATAACTGGTTGTTCCACCTGGGACTGCAACAGCAACCTCCATTAAGTATGCATGATAACAAGGAGAGAGTATTTTATATTACAAGAAAATTTTGGCTCACTCAGCTTTATGGAATTAAATTAAGTCAGTCATATTGGGTTTTTTTTAACATAGATAACTAGTTTAAGATGAAACCACAGCATCACGATCAGATTTAAGCTCAAATTTTGAGAATTTGAGAAACCTCTTTTAGACCATGAACTGTTTTAAAAACGGCAAGAGATGGAGTTTGCCTCACATGAAGCTGCAACTCATTTCAAGTTTCAGGGAAAGGGTGTTTCTCCTAAAGAATTTCTTCAGGACAGGCAAAAGTATCCAGTCAGCTGATATAAGAGCATGCAATGGCATGTGAGGATGAAGCAGCTCAGATAAATGGTAAGACTGTTATGAAACTTGAAAGCAATATAACCATTTTAAGTACTACTACTAGTAGTGTTGCACCGATACAGATACCAGTATCGGGCGCAGCCCCTATATTACACTAAAATAGTGGTATCAGTATCGGTGAGTACTGACAAATAGGGCACTGATACCATTTTGAGAGCCAAAAGTTTATTCAACCATTGTCACCCATTCCAGGTAGGAAATAAAAAGTTCTACTGGATTCACTTTGTATTAGTCTTTTTCCTGCTTCACAAAGGAGGCAGCAGCTTTACAAATCCATGACGGTCATTATTTTACATCCAAGTAGTATGCAGTTCTTCATATATACACACACATAAATTTCAAACAGATGGTATCGGTATCGGCCACTACTGCACAGCCTGGTATCGGATATCAGTATCAGGGCAAAAAAATGGCATCGGCACATCAATTACTAGTATTTACACCTGTTTAATACTAGCCAGTATTGGGGCCTTAAAACAAGTGATCTTGTTTGTTTGAACCAGTTAAGAGTACTGCAAGCTCATTTTGTCCCAGCAGTAGGTATGAGAGGAATGCTTTGCAATATCCAATTAAAAGAGAGTAACAATAATCCATGTATGAGGTGATAAAAGCAAGTATTAGTACCTTTAGATGGGGGCTAGAAAGGGGGAGCTTGAGTTTTGACAGCTGCCTCAGTGGAAGAGAAGACAATATAACCACAGCCTTGACAAGTTTAGGCTGGGATTATTCATATGGAAGGGATGGAAGGGATACGCCTTCCAGTCTTTCTTTTTTATTAGGCAATTTTCATTTTAAAACAGTATTACATTAATAAGAGAGATGAGAGATGTTTTTTTTTAGTTCCCCATGACTAATTCAAGAATTTGCAGTATGAGAAGCCCATAGCAACCTTTTCAAATAGCTGATTGGCTGTCCCACTCCAAGTTATTTAATGATTCTACGATATAGAAAAAGTAATAATTTTATTAATCTCACACTGGAGAAATTCACTTCTGCATTTGACTCATCGCCTGGAAGAGCAGTGGGCTGCCATTGTGCGACACCAGGGGAGCAGTGTGGGGACCCAGAGAGGAGGCAGTGGGGATTGAATTGGGTACTTGCAACCTATTCAGAGCACAACCGCTCTGCTCTAACCACTTATATCCTGATCATCTATGAAAACAGTTACACATGCTGTAGGTGGAAGCTTTAGTTTGCAAGTCTTTTTTAGAAAGGTTTATACACAGGATAAGAAGCAACAGACCAATAAAATCCAACCTATAAAAAAAATGCAAAACTTTAGAAATCACTATTACTGCACGTTAGAGTCCAAACTGTTGAGGTTGTAATAAAAACTGTTTATTGCAATAAAAAGACATTAAAAAAAAAGGATGTGTTCAGTTTTGCATTGGCCATTGGAGTTATCAATCTTTACTCAAACACACATTTTTAACACACATGTTTTATAAATCACACGTCTCTGACAGTGTTGATTTCAACATTCTTGTAAAAACCCCTCCGCCACCCCAGCTGTTAATTATCACTTAAGACCACTTTACCCTGTAAAGCCATCATTCTGACATTGGAGTCGCTGTGACTGACAAGGCGGAGCAGATGGCTCGTCTGAGATCCATTAAAGCACCTTTGACCCAGAGTGAAAAAAGGGAGGCTTCTGGAGCCCTTCCAAAGGAGAAATCTCTCCAAATTTTTGACTGTTGCATGCTTGACTTACCAACTTAAAATATGCACATGCAATCAAAACATATTTCTTTGATTAAAATTCTCAGAACGCAACTTTATACACTAGCTAACATAGCTGTTAACCCTCATTTTAGTGTGAGTTCATACTGATTAAATCCTATAGATGAAGTTTGTTTTTGTCCAGCATAAAATAAAACGACTGCACCATCCATGTGAATGGAAGGGGTGGTGTGATATTAATGTGCCAAGCAGACATATCAGACAAATGTGTGTGATTCAGGGCGATGGATAAGTGCAAGCTTTCACTCAAATAGAATTTGCCAGCAACCCGAATGTAAGCAAAAAAATAGTTGATATCTGTTATTTTGTTCCTCAGCTATTTGCTGTTTATATTTTTAAAACAAAAAGGCTGACAAACATGTTTTGGATTAAGTTGGCAAAGCTTCTTCTGTCTTTTAAACTAACATGAACTCCAGTTTATCAATATGTTATGATCACTGTCCCTTTTATTTTATTATTATTTATTTTTGCATAGAAAAGGGATATATATAAGAAAACAATACTATGCAGAGCAGAGGTGTAACAGTTTATTCACACAAAAATTGATGAATGTCGAAATCGGTAAATTGACCAAACATGAGGACTATCAAGTCCAAGTAGGAAAAACAATCTTCAATGGGGAGGTTTTTACTCCTTGAATTAGTTGTAAGTATCAGAGGTTTTAAAACGTAGTGGGAGGAAGAACAAAACAATCCAATCTAAAATGAAAGATTTCTACAACTTGTAAAGACATGTTTGCAATTTACTTTGGCTACAAGTAACGAAAAGGCAGGCTAAGTGAACAACAGCAAATGTTTCAGCTGTTTCTACTCAGAACTCGAGCTTTCTACCTATTCTGTTAATATACTGTCTTTTATTAAACTTTTATTTATTTATTACATTGCAACTTAATCGTGTCAAATGTTTTTCAGCAGCACTGTTTTTAAATATGTGTATGTATGATCATTTGCCAGATGTTAAAGGTAAGTCTCCATCTCAGGAAATGTGATAGACTAAGTTATCTTATCTTATTTAAGGTGCATGTTAATGTTCTCTAAAATGCTCAGGTAGTGAGGTTTAGAAGATATGCCGCACAAGAGGGGATTGTTGGCTATGCTTTTGAGTGTTTACATTGTGAATGTCAACTACTTGCTTCTCCTCAACACAACAAACAAATCCCTGACTTTGCATATACAGGGCTGACCATTTAATAGATCTGAGGAAAAAGAAAGGAGGTCCAATCTGCCAATCTGCTTTTACATCAATGAAGATCGCTGTAATAATGCCGCAGTCTTTCACAAAACATGTAACCCTCTCATGTAGCCATTCTAATCTAAACTGTAAACCTTTCTATGCACTGAGGGAGTTTTGCTTTGTTTATTTTGGCCTGTTTACATCCCAACCACAATATTACATATAAAATCAAGTAGATTATAATGTGTGAAAAAAACAAAATGTGTTTCTGCATATTGTTTAAAGAGTCTTACACAAATTCCCTGTTTGTGCAAAAACATATTGGCCAATAAAGGTGATTCTAATCCTAAATGTCCCTGTTATAATCTTCAGCTGTGCTTTTATCAATTATTTTAGGGTTCATCTAACATATTGGTTTACTTTTTTTAAATGTGACCAGTAACTCTGTAAGCAATAATCCAACAATCAAGCATCAGATTTATTACACTAACCTCATTAGACCTCAGTTTCAGAAATCTGTAATCATGAACAATCATCAAAAACAAGTAACTAATGAGAAACAAATCACAAATCAAACTTGCATTATAGCTTATATCACAGAGATTGCTTTAGAAATCCCTCATAGATAATCGTTAGAACCTGGTCTGAAACCAGCACTGAGAGCAGAATGTAGAAAATATCTCCAACCTAAGGAAACCTGAGAGTCGCAGCAGGGACACAATCCTTCATTCTGTGGTTTCTGAGTGCGACAGATTCCCTCTTTAACCCCCACAGAAAATTAAGTTATTTTTGAGAACATTCTTTTGCAGGTTGCACATAAAGGCTTTGGCTACTTCCTGATATTTTGCACATCCAGTGTTTTGTCTTGTGTTTGTAGCTTTAGTCCAATTCCAAGTATTGATTTGATCGGCACAGCTAGAAATTTGCCCCGGAAAAACCAGAAAAGTTGTTTTTATTTTTTTCATCATTTTGTCAAGGAGATTTTTTTAAAGACAAAAACAAAAATGGCATCTGCACATGCTTTGTGTCAATAGCAAGATACGAAGATGTACTTTTAGCACATTTTCTACAATTTTCAGGTTTTTGAAAAATAAAAAAAGAACAACAGCTAAACATGGTCTGCATTTTCTCTGTGTTCAGTTTTAAGCATAAAAATCTCTTAAAATGTTTTCCTTTGTTGTGGTAAAATTATGCTCAAGACATGCCATATATACACTATATTGCCAAAAGTATTTGCTCACCCATCCAAATTATTGGAATCAGGTGTTCCAATCACTTCCATGGCCACAGGTGTATAAATTCAAGCACCTAGGCATGCAGACTGTTTTTACAAACATTTGTGAAAGAATGGGTCGCTCTCAGGAGCTCAGTGAATTCCAGCGTGGAACTGTGATAGGATGCCACCTGTGCAACAAATCCAGTCGTGAAATTTCCTCGCTCCTAAATATTCCACAGTCAACTGTCAGCTGTATTATAAGAAAATGGAAGTGTTTGGGAACGACAGCAACTCAGCCACGAAGTGGTAGGCCACGTAAACTGACGGAGCGGGGTCAGCGGATGCTGACGCGCATAGTGCGAAGAGGTCGCCAACTTTCTGCAGAGTCAATCACTACAGACCTCCAAACTTCATGTGGCCTTCAGATTAGCTCAAGAACAGTGCGCAGAGAGCTTCATGGAATGGGTTTCCATGGTCGAGCAGCTGCATCCAAGCCATACATCACCAAGTGCAATGCAAAGCGTCGGATGCGGTGGTGTAAAGCACGCCGCCACTGGACTCTAGAGCAGTGGAGACGCGTTCTCTGGAGTGACGAATCGCGCTTCTCCATCTGGCAATCTGATGGACGGGTCTGGGTTTGGCGGTTGCCAGGAGAACGGTACTTGTCTGACTGCATTGTGCCAAGTGTAAAGTTTGGTGGAGGGGGGATTATGGTGTGGGGTTGTTTTTCAGGAGCTGGGCTTGGCCCCTTAGTTCCAGTGAAAGGAACTCTGAATGCTTCAGCATACCAAGACATTTTGGACAATTCCATGCTCCCAACTTTGTGGGAACAGTTTGGAGCTGGCCCCTTCCTCTTCCAACATGACTGTGCACCAGTGCACAAAGCAAGGTCCATAAAGACATGGATGACAGAGTCTGGTGTGGATGAACTTGACTGGCCTGCACAGAGTCCTGACCTCAACCCGATAGAACACCTTTGGGATGAATTAGAGCGGAGACTGAGAGCCAGGCCTTCTCGTCCAACATCAGTGTGCGACCTCACAAATGCGCTTCTGGAAGAATGGTCAAAAATTCCCATAAACACACTCCTAAACCTTGTGGACAGCCTTCCCAGAAGAGTTGAAGCTGTTCTAGCTGCAAAGGGTGGACCGACGTCATATTGAACCCTATGGATTAGGAACGGGATGTCACTTAAGCTCATATGTGAGTCAAGGCAGGTGAGCAAATACTTTTGGCAATATAGTGTATGTTATTTTGTGGGTTGTTTATAGCTGTGTGGAGAGTAAAAGTTTGGTTTAAAGAGTCATGGCTTGGAAACGGATTATCACCCCTTACTTTTATTGGGGTAGGCTATAGCATTCATTTTCTTCTAAACTACAGATGAAATGCTGGGAAATATCTGAGTGTTATATGCAGATTCAGGCTTCAAGCTAAAATATATTATTACAGATGTATAAAGAGAATAGAAAAAAGTATAAGCACTTGGAAAAAGGTTAACAAAGCATACAGCTGTTGTACTTATTTCAATGTCACATTGTAGAAGTCTCATCTGCAGTGATTGTGTAAAATATCACCTTAGAAACACAATTACAAATAATTGGAGTCAAGACTTAAATGTTTAGTTCTTTTTTTACCAAGATTAAAAAAAACGAAAGCACTGCAAATGACACCCTGTGCAAACAGGTGGGGTTAAATGTGTGCTTTCTTCACATGTCAGCTGATTCAAACCCACCAGCATTCAGTTTGACTTATTGCTCTTCCTGTTCATCTGTTGCCATTTCTGCTCTGTCTCAATGCTTTGTAGGATGTATATAAACCTACAAATGACAGCCAACATCACCGTGGTGATGCTGGCTGTGCCATTTGAAATAATTATGTTTGAACAATTTCCTTGCACAAATTACTGCACATTTGATTGTGTTTATGTTGGAAAAATTGCATGGTTTGCTTCTTCAAGGCACAATTTTCTAAATTAGCAAGTTGCTGGTCTTGTATCGAACTATGCTAGATTCAACTGAACACTGTAGGACAATCAGTCAGTGTTTTTCTGTTCCAAAACATAAAACTACATAGTGCAGAATAAGTATAACATCAATCTGAAAATCATTCAAAATTATATTAATTTAGGTAGAAAGTAAACCAAAGCTAAATGCTTCTTATTCAGATTTTAAACTAAGTTCAAACTGAATCTAAAAACTGGACAAAGAGTAGAAGAAAATGCAATATATGTGTTATAAGATGATGCATAAAAAAAGGATTTAGTTTTGTTGAAATCCATGTCCTTAAATAAAAACCTGTATATGTTGTACATAATATATTTAACATGAAATGTTTCTAAAGTCTGTTAAGTCAAATGATGCATCCAAGGAAACATTATATTCGAACTTCAAGGCCACCACCTTCAGCTACAGGAAGGAATATTAATTGTTTTGAATCTTCAAACCCCTGGTCTATGAATCTCTGCTCAGTGAAGGAACTAAATAGCCAATCAAATGTGGCATTGCCGTAGGAATCACCAGAACTAGTTGGGACATTACTTCATGCTGTTTGCAAGAGCTATCTCTGGGAATCTGCCACATTACTTTGCATGTTCTATAAATATTGATAAAGATTAAAACCAGTGAAATGACTTTAAAGTCCTTTTTTATGAGTACAAATGACTTTAAAGTGAGCATCTGTGCAATCAACAGGGAGATCACTCTTAATACAAAGAAACTCTTCTTTTTTATAGCATCTAATTAACTTTTATTAATACTAACTGAGACTCAGTGCTTATTCACACTGAGTTTTTTCTCTGCTGGGTTTATTAGTTCTTCCACTCAGACAGAGAAAAGTTTACATTAAAAGAGAGCTTTAATGGTGGATCATTAATAATCCCAATGAGCAGCGATGAACAAACTTTCACACCATACAAGTTCATCCAGTATTGTTTTACAGTGTCATAGCACATATACAGTAACAGCACCACAATAAGAAAAACAACATCAAATAGGTTACTAAATAGTGACAGAGCTGGGCAGACATATGTTCTCTTTGTGTGTTTGTTTGTCTTTAGGCCAGGGTGTCGGGAAGCACCAGGTGTGCACAGCTGTGTGCGTCTGATCAGAGGACATGAACAATACTGAAACCCAGAGGAAATTTTGGTTCCACACATTCTCTGTGTTTCTTCGCTGAGGTGAGCTTAAATCGGGTTGATAGGATTTGGCCTTCAGACAAATTTTGAACATCACAACATCTCTTAGGTGATGTTTTTTATTGGAGATGAGGCAGACTTTGTTTCCTGATTACCACTAATGGCTTGGTGAAATCTAATATATCCAAAGATTATCTCTACAATATAAATGTTTAATGAAGTAATGTCTTTTTCAATTTTAAAACTTACATAACTTACATTATTATTTTTTAATCAGCTTGACCTTATTAGAAGACTGAATTTACTTTTTTATCTGGGACATGCTATTCATAATCTAGGAAATGCAAAACTCAAAACGTTTGGGGTATTTGAACAATTTGTTTAGTTTTAATGTTATGAGAAAGTATCTCTCACTGCAGTAATGCGATAAAAAACGAGAAAATCAGGTAATCTCATAGTGGTAATCTGTGATACAGGGCATTTTCCAGGTGGGCTGGTCCTACTTTCAGCGCGCGAGGACCGGCCCACCTTAAATCATACCCCAACGGTAACTCTCCAGCCGAAGCTCCTACCTGTGACAGTAAATAACTCAAGGAGCTCAAGAAGTAATACAATGTTAACCACCTACATCATGGGTGTCAAACTGGTTCCAGAAACAAGCAATAGCACACCAATCAATAGCACACCAGACTCCATTCATCTCATTAAGTCATCATGTTCAGACTGGACTCACTTGATGAGATGACTGGAGTCTGGTGTGCTATTGCTTGGTTGGAAAGAAAACCTGCAGCCACACGGCCCTTTCTGGAACCAGTTTGACACCTGTGACCTACATGATGCACGTCCTTGTGACGGTTGGCGTACGGTGTCATTTTCTATTTCCTCAAACTGTAAAATCCTTGGAACAATCTAAATTATAATAAAACTAAAATGCTTTCTTTAAACCAAACCACAATGTACCTCTTATGTTTGGCGAAGTTATGTTTAAATATTTTGCAAAAATATGTTGCGGTGCATGATGGGGTTTTGCATCTAAAGGCTAATGTTTCCCGTCTTACATATATTGTTGCCAGGTTGGGATGTTTTCCCAATCTGGCAGTTTAGGATGGCCGTCTATGGGTAAAAAAAAATGTTTCTCTTTAGATTTATGGCCTAAGAGATCAATTGACTTTGGTTCATATTGGGCGAGATTTTGTATATCCAGGCGGTTTATGAAAATTTTTTGGGGTGAAAAAGGTGAGTCAGGGACATTTGGGAACCCTGCTGATGTGGTGAGTGGGGGCGTTACTCAGCAGCAGTCACTGTTGCGTCCAATAACCGTCTTAATAACCAAAGCCAGTAAAACCATAAAATTGTTCCTACTCTGAGCCTGGACCCATACAATGGGGTTAATGCTAACTTGTTGTTAAAATACTGATGTAACCTTATAAGATTTTTTTTTCTTTTTTTTTTTAATTTCAACCCAGAGGTTCAGGTACAGCTTTCCGTTTAAGGGATACTGTTTAATACCAATCTTCTTCAAGATTTTCTCATATATGCAAGGAAGGATTTTCAACTTTCCTCCACACTATTTTCTGTTATCACTACTGGAAAGTCTTATATGCAAATATACTGATGATGAAAAACTACAAAGTGACTTAAAGACTGAATCACAGCTTCCCTGTTAAGCTTATTACTAGCAAAGGTTTAACAAACGTGTAAGCTTCCTTACGTTGTTTTCCAAAGTAAAAAAAACTTTAAATTGCTCTGTCCTGCAAAAAAAATAAAAAGCTGTTGATATCAGGGTGTGTTTGCAGACTTATTCTTTTGCTGGAGCTGCAACATACTAACGATCATTGGCTGCTACTTAGCACACACTCACAAAATGGCCTCGATGACAGCAGCACAAAGCCCTGAGAGCTTTCTCCAGCAGTAACAAGCCCTCCCAATCCGCTGCACTACCGTATTGACCCAGGTAATGGAGATAATGGATGTTATTCGCATCGAGAGGAAGATCAAACAGTGAAAGGAAACCCTTTGTTTCAACAATTCCTGCTCCCAAGTGCAGAGCCATTATTATGGTTCAGCAGGGAAATGATGCACTGAACCCAAACACAAGCTTGATAGAAAACACTAAAAAACAAAGCATTTATGAGTCTCATTTTGCTTGGCATTAGAGTAATGCTGCAGAATTAAATCAATGATCTCACTGCAATATTTTGGAGTCAACATTTGATGTAAGTGTAGCTGAGGAGCAACAGCTGTGCCCACATGACCATGTAGATCCGTGGATTATCTGAGTCCTGCAGCCTATTCCACAGACAAACACAGACCAGACAATAGTGTGAAGCAATAAAGTATTTTAGTCCAGCATAGAAGCTCAAGTTCATTTATAATGTATTATATCCTAAAATACAGTGGCGGTCAAGTCATTGAAGATAAGTCTCTTTTACATTTCGTTTAAAGGAAAAAAATTAAGAGTTAATATTAAGATTAATATTATTTTTAAAGAAAAATATTAGAAAAGTCTGTTATTTTTGTACTACTATGAAATATTGTTTGTATCGCTTTGTGACTTAGTGCTGAAGAAAATAGACAACAGGTGAAGGAGACAGGAGGCTGGTGATGGCAGCAGGTAGGAATAATAAAACTAATGAGACCACTAAAAGCCAGAGAATCAGAATGAATAAAATTTTAGGAGACACTGTGGGACAGAGAGGTGCAGATGAGAGTCTGTAATAAAAGTATTTTGTTCTATTAGTTTATTGATAATAGAATAGAAGGATAGAATAGAATAAAATTCAACTTTATTGTCATTATACTGTCACAAGTAAAAAGCAACAAAATTAATTCTATACATTTAACCCATCCCATTGGGGAGCAGTGGGCTGCTATTGGGAGCAGTGTGGGGTTAAGAATCTTGCTTAGGAACCCAGAATGGAGGCTGTGGGGATTGAACACTCCCAAGAACTCAGCAACATTCCCAAAAGTGATAAATAACATGTAGAGACATAAAAGTAATATCAGGTGGGGAGGTGCTTTAAGGTTTCTGCATACCCGTCAGAAAATAGCTACGGTAGTTACATCCCTGCTTGAACAAATGCCAAGCAAAATCCCTGCTGCCTTTTGATTTTTGTTTTCTTATTTAGATTTTAGCCTGTTTTTACCAACTATTTCCCATTCAGATCTTTGTTAGTGTTTTGTTTGTGTCACTAAACTGAGACCATTGATTCCTACTTGAGTAAAAAAGACTTATTATTCAGGGGATGAATCTGAGTCAGGTTTAGAACATATTTCTATTAATAGGAAACTTTGTTTTTTTTTGTTTTATACCAACATGACTTTTGCTCCTCTTTTACAGTCTAATCCAATTTTATTTGCTAAGCAATTATAAAATTACCAAAGCTGACCAAAGTGCTGTACAGAAAAATTGATAAAATGTCACAGATAAGAGACAAAACAGCTCAAACATGGGTAAAATCAAAAAGGTGGGTTTTGACAGGAGATTTAAAAACAGTCAGAGAGGAGGCCTGCCTGATGCACTGAGGAATGTCATTCTAGAGCTTTGGAGCTGCAAAGCTAAAAAACACGCAAATTCAAACATATATGTCAGAATTCATGGAATTCTGACATATATGTTTGAATTTGTATCTATTCAGATCATGTGCTGTCCCCAAGGCAACGCTCGGATTAGTTATCCACATCAAAACAACACCACTTAATTAGGTGATCAACTAAAGAGCTATCTCTCAGGTCATCTATCAGATATGCTGTGTTTAGTTCTTTTTTCCAATGAAAAGTACACCTTTTAAATGTTGGTCATGTGCTGTCTTTTGGTCTTACACTTCCTTTGCCCTTCACTTTTTTACAATTTTCCATTGTTAAGCACACAGTACACATGCTGTCCTACAAATCCAAGGAATGGAAATAGTTTAAAAGAAGTCAGAGTCCAATGGAGATGTCCACAAGTGGACGTTCATCATTTGATGGTCAGGAGAATTTTATATCAAGGCTGTTTTGAATGATTATTAGAAAGCAGGGACAAAAGGTTGAAGAGATAAAATATGGCTTAACATGTTTTATTTTTTTTTTAGATAAAGACATTTTTTAGATGCATTTATCCTCAGAAACTGGAATCCTATAATTGTCACTCAAGGCTCACTGATCAGAGCTATAATCAGCTCTGATTACCAGGTTAAATACTAAAAAAGATGTTATTTTGCCACTTATTGAATGTATCAGAGCTCAGAAAATTTGTTTTTGTGTGAGTCAGCCAAACAACAGCCAGTAATTTAAACAGCTGTTAGTGACGCTTTGATAGATAAAGGGGGTTTCTTAAAATTCTGTTATTTTCTGTTGGATTTAAACCTTCTAACTTTATGAGACCTCAAAGAAATTATAAAATCATCATCAACCCGGAAAGACATTTGATCAGTGCATCTTATAAAGCAAACTAAAACCATTATTTAGGATCTACTCTAGTATTAGTGATCTAGTGGGACAATAAACAGGGTCAAATGGGGATAAATGTGAATGTAGAATGCTGGAGAAGAAGCTGATCTCAAAAGAGAAATGCTTTTGATAAAAAGGAAAGTCAAACATTTTCCAAATAAGCATCTCTTTCCGTTGTTTCCAGATGACTCTCAAGCTTTGTCCACTATTTCCTTTCCAGGAGTTACAAGAGGTCTGGATAATGCTTCACTAATCTCAACAACCATGAACTCACAAAAACAACTTTGGACAGCTCCAGATGGATAATACAAGGTAATGGTGTGGATGAAACAAACGGTAGAGGGTGACTCCTCTGCTCTGTGTTTGCAGGGGGACACATAAACACAACATGAAATGCTCCAGACTTTACTTTGAGAAGCAGAGATAAGTGACAAGGACATGTTTTCCCCCCACACTGGGATACAGTTTTATGACACACTTTTTGGTTTAAAGAAAGACTTTCATGAATTATATTTATGTGGTATTTCCAACATTATGTGACTGATCGCTGTTTAATCAAACATTGCTCAGGAGGGGCTACAAGCAATGTTAAATAAAACTCCTAAGAAGCATGAAATGACACCACATGATTTCAAAAATGTGCCACATGAGAATTCTGAATTTGGAGACTTTTATTTATGATCTGTTGAATCTAATATTTTTGATGCTGTTGGTCAGGATTCAACAAGGGCGTTTCTTGTCCCTCCCTATACTACTTCCTCTTCTGAGGGGGCAGAAGTGCTTCTGAGCTCAAGTCTACATTTTTCAAAGCTGAGAGGAATGACCTTTAAACCATAGTGGTCTAATATGAACGCTCTTTGGTTTGTTAAGCGTACGTCACAGGAAGCTTATTCATTCCTTATCAGGGATTGTCTCCTTTCTGATGAAAGGTTGCTTTTTTCACCAATTTTTAGGCAGTGACTAATTGATCTGCTGTAGTATTTAAAGAAATCTGTACTTAACTGTAGTATTTAAAGGAAATCCAACTTAAGAGTAGCAAAAGTATCTAAATATTTTGAAAAAAGGTTGATCTATTGTATTGTCTATGTAATAACCAAACTAAAAGTGGCATATTATGCTGAAGCCAAAGGAATACGTTTTTGTATCTTTAAAAAAAAAAGTGATGTGCTTCACATGTGGCCTCCTTTTTTCCTACACTTCCATATAAAAATTCAATGCTTCTATTGTCTTGTGGGTGATTTTAACTCAGAATAAATCCATCTTAGCCATGAAGGTCTTGAGACATTTGCTAGAGAACATTAGTGAACAAACAGCACCATGGAAACCAAGGAACACAGCAGACAGGTCAGGATGTGAAGAAGCTTAGGGCAATATCCAAAAGCACCACAGAGCACTGTTTACCCAGAAAATACAAATATAAAGCCTTTAATTAGAGAAAAAGCCAAGAAGCCTGTGGTAACTGTGGAGGAGCTGCAGAGATCTTCAGCTCAGGTGCTTAGAAAGGTTGCAGGTTCATCAAAGAGGAAAATTAAAACATACAGGACAAGCAAGTCATGTTTTTCCACATTTCAGGTCATATTTCTTCTTGAGTGTTGGTCTACCACATATAAACCCTTTAAAATACTTAGTAATTAAAAGTTGTATTAAGAGAAAATGTGAGGAAGTTTGAGTTGCACAAATGCTTCATGTTTGACACTTTAGAGAACATTTAGTAAAGTTGTTTTTGTCATTGCAAACCATGAAACAAAAAAAGAATCAATTCAATAGAGTAATTTTACTCTCTTTATCTCGGGCTGCATGAGATTACATTACTGATCAAGACAGTTGAATACATATAGAATAGTATTTCTGCATGGATACATTTATTTCTGATGAATGACTTTGAGGTGCAAGAAAGTCAGCAAAGGACAAGACCAGGAAGTGGACTTTATCAGGAGAAAAAGATAAGGAAGGGATAAAAAACAATGGCCTGAGCTCAAACAAGACCTCAGTGCAACACAGCATGAAGGAAGAGGGAAGTCTGTGGGGTTGGTGGCAAACAGGGTCAAACAAAAAGGTGAAGAGTAGAGATTTAAGGAATGGAAGAGAAGGGAAGACAGTCACAGGAACAGGAAGGCATGAGCTGTTTGAACAAACCAACTTCCATCTTATCCTTAGGAATGCATACAATGACCCACTTCTCATGACTCTCTGTTTAAGGAAAAAGAAAATAAACTCCACGGCAACACAGGTGAACAAATTTCTCTCTGCTTCTATGTGGCGTCAAAATCTCCCTCCTCTGTGGATCTGCAGAGAACCAGAGCTCAGACATGAATGTTCTATGCTAGAGGAACATAGTTGAGCTATTCTCTGCTGCCCCAGCCGCCCTGAGCCACTTGATCACTGCTGGGACAGTGACAGAAAGCAGACAGAGAGCTCCCTCATTCTGCACCTCTGTGGGCGCTGCTGGCTAAAAATACACGCAGCGTACTTCACAGTCCACCAGAACTTTAGATAGTAAAGGAACGTGATCTCTATTACAGAGCAGGTTTCCAAGTCCACATGCAACAAGTGAACAAGCCCATCATTGAAGGCAGCCTTTATTCAAGCCAGTCTTCATTCACTCTTTATTCCTATGTTAATGTAAAAAGCAAAATCTTGTGAAAGCAACTTCTGTGCACAAAGAATAGAAACTAATGAGCAAATTAGGTGAAACCGTTACGCTCAAATCAATTTAAAAAAAGAAACACCAATAAGAGTAAACGGGATTCCTGCTGGTTAAAATAACTAAAATGAAATAAGAAAACAAGAGAAGCTGAAAAGATGATTTGCTCCAACAGGAAAACAGCTTCTTCAGGAGTTCAATTTCTAAACCACTTAAAGGTAACAGAGTTAGTCATAACTTGATTACAGGTCATGCTTGCATAAAACAAATGCTCTTTCAGTTAAGCCTCCTTCTTATTTTATTTTGACTTTGCAGCCTGCATGTGTACAAAGTATACAAAGTAATCCTAACATCCCACCTAAACATTTCCAGTTCTTCCTGAATCCCAGAAATCCCATCATCCATAGACTCACTCACCTCCCCAGGTGTGAAGGAGAGCCAGGAGTCCCAACAGCAGCAGAGAGGGAACATCCCGTACGGCCATGGTGTTGAATCAGAGGCAGTTATGTCTGTGCAGGGCTTTGCTTAGAAGACGTCTGCTCCTCTCTTGTTGAAATGCTTCGACCCACACAGCAAGAGACAGGAGCAGCATGAGGAGGCAGATGATGCAGAGGACGGGGGGGGAGACAGAGCTCCTCCACTGCAAAAAGAAACAGTCCTTTGAGAGATAAATACACTCAGACACTTTCACAAGCTGATCTACCAATTAACTTTTCCTGATTCCCTTTTATAGCCGTCCCACAGCTCTGTGCTGTTTCCTTTATGGAGATAATTAGACAAGACATACGTTCATTCCTATATCTACTGAGCAAATGAGTGGATATCTTTTGCAGTGGATACAGAAGGAGGAACAACCAACTAAGAGAGAGAGAGAGAGGGCAAAGCTAGTAGAGGGGAGGGTTGAGGTCTGGTAGAAAATACGAATGATGCAGACAAGTTCAACTCTACTATACCACACCTTTGTTGTTTCTGAAACTCCCAAAAATATCAATTTTTAAATTGCCTAAAGTACAGTATCTTAGATTTTATCAGAAGGAAATCTTGCCCTTTTCAGATACTGACAAGGGTAAACCTGGAAGTCCTAAAGTGTGGGTGTGGTTGCCATTCACTACACATTCAGTGAGATCTGTGAGTGTGAGTTGCACGTAATTATGACAGGTTCAGATTGGTTTGATAAGATCAGCTGCTGGCGTAAAAGTAGTTGGTGAGGGTTCAGATTAGAAAAAAAGACTATATTAAGTTGTGAAGGGGCTATGAATCCTCACGGCTGGGACATTAAAGTGTTTTTTTACAATAAAGTTTTGACTCAGAGAGCTGTACACAGATGCCATGCCTTGCAAATGAATATGAAAGGAAAAGCAAGTTTATTTCAGCAAGAATATTCAAATCGTTTCACATGGTGATGACAGGATAAAGGAAGACATATTTACGCAGTGTTGTTAAGTTTTCATTAAGAATCACAGTGATTCACTGTGAAAATGAAGAATCTCTGCTGCTGCCTCTTTTTTGTGCTTGAGAGGCTTGATATCCCATTTTAATCCTCTCTCTCATGGAGTGTCTTCTTCTTTTTTTTTGTTTTTTGTTGAAATGTTATCATTCAATTGTTGGGGTTGAATCTTATGGAGGACCTACAGGTGCTGGTCATAAAATTAGAATATCATGAAAAAGTAGATTGATTTCAGTAATTCCATTTAAAAAGTGAAACTTGTATATTATATTCATACATTACATACAAACTCATATATTTCAGATGTTTATTTTGTTTAATTTTGATGATTACAAATGACAACAAATGAAAATCTCAAATTCATCATATCAGAAAATTAGAATATTGTGAAAAGGTTCAAAATTGATGGCCCCTGGTGCCACACTCTAATCAGCTAATTAACTCAAACCACCTGCAAAAGCCTTTAAATGGTCTTTCAGTCTAGTTCTATAGGCTACACAATCATGGGGAAGACTGCTGACTTGACAGTTGTCCAAAAGACGACCATCGACACCTTGCACAAGGAGGGCAAGACACAAAAGGTCATCGCTAAAGAGGCTGGCTGTTCACAGAGCTCAGTGTCCAAGCACATTAATAGAGAGGCGAAGGGAAGGAAAAGATGTGGTCGAAAAAAGTGTACAAGCAAGAGAGATAACCGCACCCTGGAGAGGATTGTGAAACAAAACCCATTCAAAAATGTGGGGGAGATTCACAAAGAGTGGACTGCAGCTGGAGTGAGTGCTTCAAGAACCACCACACACAGACATATGAAAGACATGGGTTTCTGCTGTCGCATTCCTTGTGTCAAGCCACTCTTGAACCACAGACAGCGTCAGAAGCGTCTTGCCTGGGCTAAAGAGAAACAGGACTGGACTGCTGGTGAGTGGTCCAAAGTCATGTTCTCTGATGAAAGTAAATTTTGCATTTCCTTTGGAAATCAAGGTCCCAGAGTCTGGAGGAAAAGAAGAGAGGCACTTCATCCACGTTGCTTGAAGTCCAGTGTAAAGTTTCCACAGTCAGTGATGGTTTGGGGTGCCATGTCATCTGCTGGTGTTGGTCCATTGTGTTTTCTGAGGTCCAGGGTCAACGCAGCCACATACCAGGAAGTTTTAGAGCACTTCATGCTTCCTGCAGCTGACCAACTTTTTGGAGATGCAGATTTCATTTTCCAACAGGACTTGGCACCTGCACACAGTGCCAAAGCTACCAGTACCTGGTTGAAGGACCATGGTATCCCTGTTCTTAATTGGCCAGCAAACTCTCCTGACCTTAACCCCATAGAAAATCTATGGGGTATTGTGAAGAAGAAGATGCAATACACCAGACCCAACAATTCAGAAGAGCTAAAAGCCACTATTAGAGCAACCTGGGCTATCATAACACCTGAGCAGTGCCACAGACTGATCGACTCCATGCCACGCCGCATTGCTGCAGTAATACAGGCCAAAGGAGGCCCAACTAAATACTGAGTGCTGTACATGCTCATACTTTTCATGTTCATACTTTTCAGTTGGCCAACATTTCTATAAATCCTTTGTTTTTATTGGTCTTCAGTAATATTCTAATTTTCTGATATGATGAATTTGAGATTTTCATTTGTTGTCATTTGTAATCATCAAAATTAAACAAAATAAACATCTGAAATATATGAGTTTGTATGTAATGTATGAATATAATATACAAGTTTCACTTTTTAAATGGAATTACTGAAATCAATCTACTTTTTCATGATATTCTAATTTTATGACCAGCACCTGTATAGAGTCATCTTGCAGGAAATATTTAAATCATGCATTTTGAAAAGTTATTTGAAAAGCATTTTCTACTACTTACACATATTAAATTCAACTATAAAAGAGTAAGTGTAAATTTTATTTATTTTATCCATTATTAATAATTAATTAATAATGCAATTTAAAGATGTATTTTCAAATCATATTTGGAAATGGAAATGTATTTTTATGATGTCTTTGTGTGTTAAAATGAATGATGCTTTGAGGTCTGACAAGGTTCTCTTGGACTTTGGCAGAAACAAAGGCCTAAGCATCATGGGATCTCCACTGTGCTTTACTGTGGTTATACTGTGTTTTTGCCAAATTGTCCATTTAAATTAATTCAAAACCCACCTAGAATGCTTATTTTTCAGAAGGCTCAGCTCCAATCTTAGTTTTATTTAAACAAACAAGGTGCTACGCATTTCTTTTGGAAAAGAATATTGATTTCTCATTGCAGGAATTATTCCCAACAATTTTTTTTTTTTAAATGCACTGACTTGCTAATGATTAAGATTTAATTAATTACATTTTTTTATTTTTTTAGTTTCAGTCTGAGGTTCTGTTGCTGCCGTAAAAGATTAATCTGTTCAAGGCAATCTAAGGATTTTAATAGAAATACCTGTAAAACTGTCTGGATTAGTTTTTTTGTTTAACTTTTGTCCATTATATAAGACTGAAATAAAGCAAGTGAACATTTCTGGAATCCCTTTTGAAGAAAACCTTTTAACATTAGTCAAAGAATTATAGATTTGCAAGTCATGATAAATCTCCACCTCGCTAATAAATATTCTATTGTTTATCTTAGTTTATATAGTGCTGAAATCATGATCTCTGCTTTATGGACTCAGTTTGTTGATAGGCAAACCTGATTGTATTACCTTAAATACCTGATGCATTAAATACCCATATTATTGCCATGCCACCATGAAAATTATTTCTTAGGGCACAAGTAGGGTGGTTTAAAACAGATATTAAAAAATAGCATGAAATGAACTTTTGCAGACTTACAAGGCATAACTTTTAATCCAGTGGAAAAAGTATTTCACAATTTGGCCAGAATACCAACTCATGAGAATAACACTGTGAGTTCATATAACAGAAGAACCATTACATTTAAGGATATAATTTCACTGATACAATAGATTTGTTTTCATTCATCACATAACATAAACATTGCTACACAAACAACAGAGAGAGAACAGTCACTCAGAGAAAGACATAAAGTCAAGGTCCTACATGGGAATATTAGCTTTCATAATAATTATTATTTTCTTTTTTGCATTCTTTGTTTTGATTTGTTTTGATTCCAAATATGGAGGCTGAGAAAGAGCTGCAGGGAGTTATGTCTGAATATTTACCAAGACAATGTCTGACATAGTGACTTTCAGTCTCTTCTGGAGAGGTAAAAGAGGATCTGGCACTGAGCCTTCAAATGTTTTCTCATCTTTTAAAGATTTAGTCCCACAGGGACAGCCCAAGCCTGCATGGGGCCCAAAGCAAAATTCGGTTTGGGGCCCCTTTTTCTCTGCCAATAATATTACTGATGAAATCAACAGCCTAATGATCAGATTATTCACATACCACTTTTAAACTCATTGCATCTCTGGCAGTGATGTTTACAGTCTGGTGTTACTTAAAATATTAAAATAAACTATAATGGATTTCATTTAAAGTAAAAGTGTTATGTAGTTTATAGTTTTTGGTTCCAACTGCAACAGCATTGTGCAAAAACAACAACAAACAAATGATACGACTTTGATTAACTAAAATAGTAATCAGGTGCAAAATTAAATTAATTTTGAAATTAACTGATTAGCTCTTAAAACTATGTAAACATATGTAGCTATTATTATATGCAAAAGCTCTATTTGAAAAGAAAAAAACAAGATTCACCCAAACTTGACTTTTAATGCTATACTGCTCATTTCAATAGTCCACTCACTCCTTAAAACCTGTGCCGAGTGTTTTCTGTTTGCAAAATACCTGCTGACATCACTGTCAGAGATCTGATAGCAAACTGTGTTGTTACTAATACTAATCACAGCCAGCCCACTTGATCAGTCCTCTACCGTGAAAGAAGTCAGGTTGTTCTTTAATAATATGAGTTTTAAATAGCTCTGTTCTGCAGATGCAACAGTCACAGGGAGACGATGGGCCTTCCTCAGAGCTACGGCTCGGCTCAGATCTCATTTGAAAGAAAAATGTGAATAAATGGTTTCATCTGAGCTTTAGGGTGTCTGGAAGGTTTTCCATCTCTAAAGCCAGGCCACTCTCATCACTCTCAGACTGTTCTCCAAAGATAAGCTTGTCTTGGAGACGTTGACACTGGTCTATTCTTGTCTGTGTATCATTCTGGTCCAAGAATGTTTTTCTTTCCTTTTTTTGTGTGTTTTTGTCACTATATCAATATGTAAATCATTATAGAAACAAAAGGAAAAAAGGATTGTTCTAAGGGTCCCACGAGTTGCCATGGGGCCAAAGAAGTCCCGTAGAGTTTAGTGAGTAATGTAGTCAAATCATAGCTACTTCCTGGAGTCTGTTTTTTATTTAGATTGTATTGATTTTTTACAAAAATGCATCCATCCATTTTTCTTACAAGCTTACTCCCAAGTGGGGTTGCGAGGGGTGCTGGTGCCCATCTCCAGCTGTCAGTGGGCGAGAGGCAGGGTACATCCTGGACAGGTCGCCATTCCATCACAGGGCAACACAGAGACAAACAGGACAAACAACCATTCACACTCACACCTAAGGAGAATTTAGAGAAGCCAATTAACCTAACAGTCATGTTTTTGGACTGTGGGAGGAAGCTGGAGTACCCGGAGGGAACCCACACATGCTCAGGGAGAACATGCAAACACAAAAATCTTACAGAAAATAAATATTAAAAAAGTGTTTTTTAAGAGTAATTGTATTCATACATATTGAGCTAACTTTACTCTGGACCCCTAAATAAAATCCAGTGTAACCATCTGCCATCAAAAAGCCCCTTGGTTAATAAAAGTAGTCAACTGCTATGCAGATAAATCTCTCTTCTGAAAAAGTTAAAATCATATTTATTCATTGCACACTGAATGATAGATCTTTGTTAGTTTGACGACTGTGGTTTGTATTAAAGGTAATGAGAAATGCAAAATTCTAAGAAGGCTTTATTGTTAAATTAAATATTTTTTTAAGTACACGCTGATAAACATTGTAAAATCCATGTGAAAAGAAAACCTTTTTTGAAAGCAGAAAGATTACTGGAGTTACAGTATAAACAGCCATACAATAATTGATGTCAACTCCTGTTTCATTCTGTTGGAATGAGTTGGAAAATCATGTCTTATGGTTTTCCAACTGTCAGAGGAGAACTCCCTGTTCCTAAAACAGCTGCATTGTTCTGTCCCGTTCAACCTATTGTTAGAGAGCATGATGACTGGGTCTTTAAAACAGATAACATGGGTGTAGCTTGAGGAGATGTGGAGTAGCTAGGCAAAAAATAAAAGAGGTTATTTTTTCCAACAACCCATGTAAAATTCCTCACAGGCAAATTTCAAGAATGTCCCCTTTTCAACCTTTTTAAATTTGACACATCCTGGATGGGACATTTGGGAATATCCCAGGGCCGTGGGGTTTTGGGAATAAGGCAGAGAGAAGCAGGAAAAAAGGGTTGTCCACTCTCCCACTAGGTTCCCAAGGACCTCAGAGCGGTTACTATTTACAGTAGCATGCTTAAACCTAATGACAACAGGGGAAAAGAAATATCCCAAACAAATCACTATTTTGTGTTTGTGTTTATAATTAGATAGTGTACAGCGCCGTGCAAAAGAATTTAGCCCCTTTGAACCTTTCAACCTTTTGCCACATTTCAGGCTTCAAACAAAGATATATAAGAAGAATAATATATAATGTATATGAATCAACAAGTGGGAGACAATCAATTTATTGGATATTTTAAAGTTTTTAAACAAAGTCTGTGTGGGGTGTGTAAAATTCATCGGCCCCTTTAAATTTTAGCGCAGGAAAGTCTCCAGAGGTTCAGTGAGGATCTCTGAGGTTGTGTCCAAATGTGTCCTCAATCACTATGTAGAGAGGGGAATATATAGTATTTCGAATATACTATATATATCTGCTCGTCTAGTGACCCTGGATGATCCCTACTTTTCAAGGTGCATTGTCATACAATTTCGAGTCCACTACTTTTTCATCCACTACACATTCGGACCATCACTTAAAATGGCATAACCACTGTATAGTGTCCTATATAGGGATAAGGACGGACATTCGGACGCATCCTGAATAATCCAATGTCGACCGAAATGACTAATGATGATAAATAGAATCTACCTGTGTGTAATCAAGTCTCCGTATAAATGCACCCAGTCTATGATCGTCTCAGAGGTCTGTTGAAAGTGCAGAGAGCATCATGAAGGTCTGGGACAATGTTGAGAAGTTTAAAGCTGGATTTGGATACAAAAAGACTTCCCAAGTTTTAAACATCCAAAGGAGCACTGTGAAAGCAATGGTATTGAAATAGAAGGAGTATCTGGCCACTACAAATCTACATAGACCCTGACGTCCTTCTAAACTTTCAGCTCAAAAGACGAGAAGACTGCAGATCGCAGGTGATGCACTGCAAAACCATGATGAACTGCAGGGATCTAAACCTAAAGTGGGAGATTCTGTCAATAGGACAACAATCAGTCATATACTGCAAAAAGCTAACCTTTATGGAAGAAAGTCATTTCTTAAAGATATCCATAAAAAAAGTCTTGTTTAAGGTTTGTTACAAGCCACCTGGGAGACACAGCAAACATGTGGAAGGAGGTGCTCTGGTCAGATGAAACAAAAATCGAACTTTTTGGCAACAGTGCAAAAGTGACAGGAAAAACGGATTGAACCAAATGCGGGACCATTCTGGAGAAGACTTGTTGAAGTCTGAAAAAATGCCTGAGACATGGACGGAGATTTATCTACCAACAAGACAATGATCCAAAACATAAACCAGAATTTACAATGAATAAGATAAGATAGACTTTATTGATCTCACAGTGGAAAAATTCACTTATTCACAAATAAACATATCCAGGTGTTAGAATGGTCTAGTCAAAGTCCAGAGCGGAATATAATCAAGAATCCGTGGAAAGAACTGAAAACTGCTGTTTACAAATGCTCTCCATACAGAGCAAATTTCAATTTCTCAATCTGCAAACTGATAGAGACATAACCCCAGGGACTTACAGCTTTAATCGCAGCAAAAGTGTTACTTCAAGGGGGCTGAAAAATTCTGCACACCCAATTTTCCATTTTGTTTTTTGAAGTTTGAAATATCCGATAAATTTTGTTCCTCTTCATGATATTGTCCCACTTGTTGATTCTTCACAAGAAAATGTACAGTTTTATATCTTTGTTTAAAGCCTGAAGTGTGGTGAAGGTCAAAGTTCAGGTGGGCCGAATAATTTCTCGAGGCATTATTAGCAACTTTCAGAGACTAAATTATGAACAGTCTCCTTGATCTGCATCGGGTATCAGTTGGTATAAAACCTAGAGTGTTACAACCTTAATTCTCGAGGAGAATGTGATGTCACAAAAAAGTAGTGGGAGGAACATTAACACACAGGATAAGTTTAACTTGGAGATGTTATTTTTTCATGCATTATGCAGACACACACAAAACAACTATTCTATAGACTTCTTTAGTCTGTAGGACAGTAGATGGATATGCTAACACACAAATAACCTCAGATAAGATATTAAACCCTTGCCAAAGGCTATGTTTTTAACAGTTTTAAAAGGTCAAAGAATTTAATTCATTATGATTACCCCTAAACTACACACTATCCAAACAGTTCTCTCAGTATTCAGACAGTCATTGCATGATCATAAGGAGAGAGAGCATGAATCTCTCAAATACAGGAGAACTGAAGAAGGTAGCACCTATAGCGAACAGACAGGAATACAGAAAGCCGCTGGAATGACAAAACTTAAGGGAATGATAGGGGTCTGAGACTGACTGACTTACTCCAAGGTAAAGGGTTTTCATTTTAATCTTATATGAGCAAACGTTTTAACCGGTTCAATAACATATGCCTCTTTAGAGAGAGAGGAGCCAAGAAATAACCAACTACTACAATTTCTAAGCCTTCTATTTATTTTAAAGATAAATAGAAATGGAGGTATTTTACTGATTTGTGACATTTATAACGGTCAATGATAACAGGCCATTTCTCAAATGATCTTAAAATGTGCTTTTATACAACGACGGCAACAGAAAAGAGAACTTTTAACTTAATACTGTGAACTCTGTGAGCGCTCCACTGGAAACTGCTGCTGCAGCAGTGCATGCTGGGACAGCTGTCAAGCTCAAGAACGGACAAGTCTGTTCTGATGCATACTTGGTAAAGAGGGAGTGGCGAGAACAACATCCGGGGACTTTGTCCGTTCTCAGTCTTGTGTTCTTGTGAATTAGAACAGTACTAGGGCTGAGGCTGATGAAGTTTCACGAGTACACAAGCACATTAGAATGCACAAGTATACATATTGAGAAACGGCCATGCTCTGTTAAGGACCAGTTGTAACAGAAACAAGAGCTTACAAAGGTTCCTACAGTAGGTCCACACTGAATGTTTAACAGCCGGCACTGGGGGAATGCACATCCTATGTGGGCTGTGTACGTCACCCAAAGGGTTTGATGCATATTTGCAATAAAGGGTGTCAAAGGTTTAAGGCTCAAAATAAAATTAAAAAAAGAAAAAACACAATTTTAAAGAAAACATTAAGTTTACCTCAATTTTATCAGCTGCTGGATATGGTTCTTTAGTTTTACTGTTTAAAATGGGATTTATTTTCAATACCAACCTGATCAAATGTCCACAGATTAAGGCATTGTTATTTTGAATTATGGAAAATGGAAAGTTGCTTTATGCCTGCATTCAAACTGTTTTGTAATGGTGAAAAGTTTACTTGCAACGTGTAAAAAAGATTGCTGAATCTAATGAACACTAATCCCTGTGTGGTTTTTATAGTATTAGAATGTGTAATTTTTGCTGTTTAATAAACTAAGATTGGTTAGAGGACTGTCTTTATAAACTTAGTATGTTTTGGGTTTTTTTCAACTTTGTTTTTAATAAACTTTTTCTTGCAAAGCAGAAGCCGCTGGAGCCAAGGCAAAGAAAGCAGAGATAGTGCTTAACAAATACAGACATTCAGGCCTAACATAATAAACAACATACACAAAAAAAGAAACAAATAAAGCTGATGAAGGTTCTCAGTCATCCAGGTCATAGTCATCCCGTAAAAATTCAAAAAATATCCACTGGACTTGGTTTTCAAGATTTGAAGACGTTTCGCCACCTCTCCAGGAAGCTTTCTCAATTCAAATGTCTGGATCCGCAGTGAGTTTGAGTCTTATATAGACAACGCCTTGTATCGCTTGGAAACATGCAATGGTAACCGATGAATGGGTCGTTAGTTCCATCGTTAGCCTGTAATATCTGAACCTGTCTATGATTCTAGGGGTCGGTCGTTAAAGGGGGGATTGCCATTAAGGGGGGGGATTGTCTCCTATAATACCTGAAACCTGTCTATGATTGTTAAGGGTTGGTCGTTAAGGAGGTATTGTTCACCGGCTGGGGCGGGTAGGTCCCTCGTTCCTCTGTGATGGGGTGGGGGGTTTGGTGATATCTGGAAGGGATCATGTCTATGATTGAATTGTATGTTTTTGGAAGCTGGAATCTGAGTCCACCACCTCTGTTTAAAGTTGGTTTTTCTCTCTTAACATAGATGGCTTCCTTCACGCCCCTCTCAAACCACCTATTTTCTTTATCCAGAATATGGACATTCTGTTCCACAAAAGAATGTCCTTTGTCCACAAGGTGTAGGTGTACTGCGGAGTCTTGTCCAGAGGCGGCCGCTCTTCTGTGTTGGGCCATGCGTCTGTGGAGAGGTTGTTTTGTTTCGCCAATATAAAGATCAGAGCATTCCTCGCTGCACTGAACAGCATATACCACTCCGCTCATATTCGGTCTGGGGGTTTTATCTTTAGGATGCACTAGCCTCTGTTTAAGGGTTTGGTTTGGCTTGAAATGTACTTGGATCTTGTGTTTGGAGAAAATCCTATACACTTCAATGTTTAGGCTTTGAAGTGTATAGGAAACCTACTCACACAGACCAGTATCTTCTTTTTGACTCACACCACCCACTGGAACACAAACTCTCAGTCATCAGAACCTTACAACACCGGGCAGAACATGTCCCTACTAAAACAGATGGGAAGCAAAAAGAACAGAAACACATCAAAGATGCTCTCCGAAACTGTGGATATCCAAACTGGGCTTTTATCAAATCAGCAAGGAAATCCAAAAGACACGCAACAGAAGACAGCGATGGGAAAATTAAACACAAAAACATCACAATCCCTTATGTTGCTGGAGTGTCTGAAAAGCTCAAGAGGATTTTCTCCAAACACAAGATCCCAGTACATTTCAAGCCAAACCAAACCCTTAAACAGAGGCTAGTGCATCCTAAAGATAAAACCCCCAGACCGAATATGAGCGGAGTGGTATATGCTGTTCAGTGCAGCGAGGAATGCTCTGATCTTTATATTGGCGAAACAAAACAACCTCTCCACAGACGCATGGCCCAACACAGAAGAGCGGCCGCCTCTGGACAAGACTCCGCAGTACACCTACACCTTGTGGACAAAGGACATTCTTTTGTGGAACAGAATGTCCATATTCTGGATAAAGAAAATAGGTGGTTTGAGAGGGGCGTGAAGGAAGCCATCTATGTTAAGAGAGAAAAAACAACTTTAAACAGAGCTGGTGGACTCAGATTCCAGCTTCCAAAAACATACAATTCAATCATAGACATGATCCCTTCCAGATATCACCAAACCCCCCACCCCATCACAGAGGAACGAGGGACCTACCCGCCCCAGCCGGTGAACAATACCTCCTTAACGACCAACCCTTAACAATCATAGACAGGTTTCAGGTATTATAGGAGACAATCCCCCCCCCCCCCCCCCCCCCCCCCTTAATGGCAATCCCCCCTTTAACGACCGACCCCTAGAATCATAGACAGGTTCAGATATTACAGGCTAACGATGGAACTAACGACCCATTCATCGGTTACCATTGCATGTTTCCAAGTGATACAAGGCGTTGTCTATATAAGACTCAAACTCACTGCGGATCCAGACATTTGAATTGAGAAAGCTTCCTGGAGAGGTGGCGAAACGTCTTCAAATCTTGAAAACCAAGTCCAGTGGATATTTTTTTAATTTTTACGGGAAACAAATAAAATAAAACACGTACACAAAAGAGGAAAAACAAAATAACAAGTAATCAGGGAGACCAACATATATATAAATAATATCCACTCAATATGATAGCTTGTCACACTATAACTCTGGGTATTTTTCCGGACCAGGTGGAGGCCAGGTCCATAAGCCTTGACCTCCACCTGCGAGATGTGGCGACATGGAGGTAGGCAAGAAATGGGTCTGAGGTCCGATAACATACAAAGGGTTTGTCCTTTAATGCCACAGAAAAAGCCTCAAATGGAATGATACCAGTCACAGTTTGTTTCCACTGGTTAAGAGGGGGGTGTTGTCAGTTATCACAATGCCAAGATACATTTCCGGGCGCAGTGCAGCAGAATGTGTAAAAGGTCTCTGTGGCGAAAACCAACTGGCAGGTCATCCTCCAGTCCTAATGTGCAAGTCCTTGCACTCAGATGTAGATGACACTTGAAAATTAGACTTAACTGCTGAGCAATTATACTCCAAAACTGTTGGATATGAGAGCTGTTCCATAAAGAATGAGTTAATGAACCTGCAACAGATTGACATTAATTACAGAGCTCCGAAAGGTTTGGATTCAATCTGTGTCTGTCTACAGGAGGGATAAAAAGCCTATGCAAAATTTTAAATTGCCTCTCCCATGCAGAGTAAGACACCAGGACCCTAGAGGGCTGTCCGCCCAGACTTAGAATGTTAAAAAGAATAGTTTCCAACCAGCCATAAACATTAACAGATACCCTAGTAGTGTAAGTATTAGCCTTAGCCCTGGATGTCTTTCTGTGTCAAAAAACCTCAAAGAAATAATTTGAATAAAACAGAAAAAAAAAACTTGAGATCCACATTTGCCTCAACCATTTTTGGATGTTTTTTTTTTTATTACAACTCCTGATTTACGTCTTCACCACACCCTGTCATGTGTGTGTGCTCCATTCTTCAGAATATAATGATAAACCGCCTTGTTTATCTCACAGTGCTAAGCTCATTGGCTAAGGAAACACTAAAGGAAGGACAGGAAGGAAAGGAAGGAGAATAAGTCATTCTTTCCAAGCAGCTCAGGCCCAAGAGTGTCTTGTTTTGGGGGGTACTCTACCCGCCTTGGATGAGAGACAGCTATTGTGTGAGTCTTTCCAGTGGACATGGGGGCTTTGAGAGGGCACCGGTTGATTGAGGGAACTTGGGGGAGGAGTGGGAGAGAAATTTGAATTTCTGCTAAACTCCGTCACAACCAGGGGACTGGGACAAAGAGACACTTTGATAACTGCAGTAGCAGAGAATTTCACATTGCTTCTCCATGGTGATTACATATTGTAGAGGCATTAATCTCTATAAAACAACCCTCTGACATGTTTCTCTGTGCATCAGTCTCGGTATAGATTGGTATGGAGCAGAACACAAAATGAGAATACGTCCAAAATGTTTATAACTTTAGTTTGAATTCAAGAAAACATAAATGTAGTCTGAGCAACATTTTTAAGCCACAAATCAATTCTCATTGCAAATGTTTTTCTGTAAGATTTTTGTTCCCTTTGATATCTTAAACATTTCAAAGAACCTGAAAAGCATTGTTAAAAAAATGTAAGTAAACAGTTCAAATGAAAGTCTCACCAGCCAAACCTCTGGCTTCATTTAGATACCTCTGACAAAAATGTTCTAACATACTGAATTTATACACTATAGGTGTTTTACCTTTTTTTTTTTTTTTTTTTTATCAAATAACATTAAAAAAATATGGATGTTGTTTATTATTTCTCTAAACTCTCTGAGATATCTAAAATCTATTTGATGTTTTCAGATATAAATCAATATTAAAAAAAATACATTATCATTGCTTCTATGAAAAAATTTTGCCATTTGTCTCCATTTCATCCGTATCATTTAGAAAATAATTGATTTGTGAAACTTTTAGGCTTATCAGGATATTAGAGGTTTGTGACCAACAAAGAGACGGTTCAAACAATTATTTTCCTACAATAATTCTCGGTGCTGTGCATTTGCAGAGCTATGTGTCATGGAGCAGGAAGCTGCTACTGCTGCCTGCAAGCTGTCGAACATCCTGCAGATGCACAAACAAAAGCCCTGAGAAGACAGGAACGTCACACCGTGGAACCCCAGCAGTCTGAGTCATCCTCTTGGTATCTCTCTGAGTCACACAAGGAAACCATCTCTGAGTCTTGATCTTGTCCCCATCCTCTTCACATCACTGCGTTTCAATGAGCAGCAAAGATGGAGAAATAAATGGAATTCAGAGTCCCCCTCTGGGTCTTAACCATTCTGCACTCCAGTAATTATAACTGTGTGGAGTTACAGTTTTTATTTTCCCAAAGAAGTCCAAACGCCCCTTGTCCTCTTTCTAAAACACACAAACATGTATTATAGATGTAAGTTTATGTAAGACTAGTGCACTGGTCAGCAGCCAAAGACATCATCACATCCAAAAATAAACCCTAACATGTGGGAACAGAAGAGCAGCCTAATGTCACAACAAGAACCACAGATCGTCAAGATTCGAGAGAAAGCAGTAGCTTCATAAAACAGCCTAATTGAACAGTATATGAGTTTACTTTGGTTAAACAAGCATTAGCTGGTTCACAGTCTAAATACTGTAGATATGCAGTATTGTCAAAACTATTGACAGCACTAGAACTTTTCCCAAAGTTTATGTAAAATTCACAAAGGTCAATATATCTTATCACAAAAAGGTGCTCTGATCAGGTGACACACAATAAAAAAAACTACTTAGTAATAAACTAACAATCAGGAGAACACTTCTCCATGGGTGAAACATGGAGGTGGCAGCATTGTAATGTGGTCCTGCTTTTTTCAGCAGGGACCAAGAAGTTGGTGAAAGTTGATAAAGAAATTAATATTTTAAATGCAAGGCAACCCTGAGAGACAATCTTTCAGTTGGAGAAAACAAATATAGACCTTGGGGAAGCATCATCTTCCAACACAATAATCTAATTATCAGACAGAGGTAAAAGGGGTTTAGATCATAGCATATTTAGGGCCGGATTTATCAGGATCCAATTTTGCGTGCAGTAATTTGCGCTCGCAAACTGGAATTTTGCGCGAGGGGCTGAACCATGGTTTGCGGGTGATTTAACAAGAGTGATTGCGTAACTGGTGGCAGGTGCAAAACTGTTGGAGACGCCCTATTTAAATGATGGTTTTGCGCGTTTTGTGGTCTGCGGCAAAGTAGTTTGTACAAACTAGTGCATTAAGAAATTTAAATCTTACAGTGACACCCCCACCCCCTCCAAAAAAAAAAAAAAATATGTATATATATATATATATATATATATATATATATATATATATATATATATATATATATATATACATATAAAAAACTTTGGAAACCTTTATTCCCTAAGGTGGTATGTGGCTGAATTTCTACTTCACTGCAGTAATAAAAAAAAAAAAAAAATGCACATACCAAATGGCTCACAAGAAGTGACTGTGGATGAGATTACTGCACGTACGCATCCCCGCAGCATTGGCATGTTGCTCCACAGGCGCAGGGGGAGGTCAGGGTTCTCCGGTAGGGCGTCAGGGCGACATGGCATTTAGAACGTCGGACAGCACTTCTGAAAAACGAGATTGGGAGATCCCAGCTCTCGCTCCAACCGTACGCTGGAATGATCCAGATGCAAAAAAGTGCAATGTTGCAAGGAGTTTTGTGATATCTGGTATTGCGTGGGTCCTCCTTGTGGCTGGCTCCAAATCCATTCGGAGTTACCCCAACAGCTCCAAAATGGCAATGCTGGATAAACAATATGTTTTGATGATCGTTTCCTCGTTCATTCCAAAAATATTCACACGGACTGAAAAAATGCGTTCTCTGCGTCTCCTTGCTTCATTTCGATGTCTCCTTCTTGCGACAATAACCGCTGCCGTTAGCAAAATTGCTTTCAGGTTTGATATATCACTTTGCGAGTGCTAAATTAATATATTTACATGTTCTCCTCCCACAAGATGCACTTTTGCGTGTAAATGCCCCATATTGCATATTCATAGCAGAAAAAGTACTAAATGGATAAGAGGTGCTATTTAGCACGTTTTAAAGACCAAATCCTTTTAGCACGCTGTTGATAGATCCGTTTGTACATTTTTTTGCGTGCGCAGTGAAATAGCTCACATTTTTATACACGCAAACCTTTGATAGATCCGGCCCTTAGTGTTATAGTGGCTCGAAGACCTGAAACCCCATATAGAATTCAGAATTTGATTGGACTAGTTAACTATGTCTATCACCTGCTTATCTCTGCCCAGTTCTTATTACCGCTCTATTTAACCTGCCTGCAGACCAGCAATCAGCGCCAGATTGTTTAAGCCTGTGGTTATAGTTCTCTGGCATACCTGTGTTTCTAATTGTCTGATCTTGAACCTCTGAGCCTGCCCGTCCCCATTCTGATCTGTTTGCCTGACCTGTCCTCGGACTCCTGCCCATTATTTGCCTGGCTGTTAACTGAACGTGGAACTGTTCCCGACTCTGTTCTGGATTTCTCTCCAGCACCTCTTTGGACCTCTGATCTCCTGACTCTGAAAACCTACCATGGCTCTGACATCATGGCTCTGAAATCATCTTTGGTTTCACCCTCTGAATTATCCTGCCTTCCTTCATCTGCTGGGTTCTGGTCTCCTGCCTTTCCTCCAGCTTGCAGGGCTTCAGCAGCTGAGACTCACTGGGCGCCGCCCGTCATGTCTCATTGGCAGCCGACCGGCTGGAACCTACCTCTTCCCCTGGGCTCGAACTGAACTATAAGACCAGGTTAGTGACTCACACATTCATTATGATCCTCCGCCAGATAGACACGATCACTAACCTGCTGTCTCCTCCTGCAGAGGTTCCTACCTTAGATGCCGACACAGTTCACTGCAGTTCTGTCTTTAAAATACATTTTGATAAAACTAACTGCCTATACCTTGAATACTGGGTCCTATTCTTTTGAGCCTAACAGCTACAGCTGTTTAAAAACAACAATATATATAATAACGTCTTTAGTTATGCCAAGTTGAGAAGGACATACATTTAAAAACCTGCAGCAAGGGCAGCAAATTTAAAGGGGGTTTCTTCATAGCAGATCACAACGGATGGTCCATTTTCGAACAAAAACATGTTCGATTTTATTTTGTCATTACAAAACATATCATTTTCAATCCACTTTACAATGATGCCTATAAAGGTGTTGATCTATGACTTTATATCAAAGGTAATAGTGGCATGAAAAACTCCAAGGACTAAAAATTACAGTTACAAGTCATTTTGTCCACACAGCCAGCTAGACTGTCCATTATCAATGTAACTGATGTTCAGTCATCTGTAGGAAGCTGAGGAACAGACAAAGAAGAGGATGTCCTCCTCACTGAAGTGGAAGTGTCTCAGTGGGTAAAACATCTAAATGTAGTAAATTACTCATCCTTTGCTCTTTGTATTTGGCTCACAAGTTAGACAGTTTGTCCAACAGTCTCCTTTTCATCCTGACATTAAATGTGTTGCAAGTTTTTTTTTTCACATCTTTAAAAAAAATTTTACAGCACATAATGACAAGCTTTCAATCATAAAAGTGTGGAATAAAAACTTAAACAGGTATTTATGGGGAAAAAATCATGTGAAAAAAATCATTAACATGTTTTTTTACATATTAAAAAGTGTTATTTGTTGATTTTTGTACTCTCATCACATTTGTACAGAGTAAATCATATATGGTACTGTATTCAGTAAATGTAAAAAAAAAATGCTGATGGTTTAAGACAAAAGATGCTTTAAGTCTTTTTAGAGAGGAAGGATTTAGTTGAACAGAAAACAAATGGAGGAAGCCGACTGCTGGCCTGCCTACAGTCCACAAGGATGGATACCATAAAAAGATCAGGACTTAAAACTTCAGGTCACTGACATAGAAATGTATCACCTTTTTATAGCTTTGACTACCCTTCTTATGCATTCCTGTTGGCATCGTTGGGAATAAAAACAATTGCTCTTTGTTATATATGCAGAGGTCCTAAACGGGATTTCCCATGATCGTATCAGTTTCCTGCTGTAAGGAGGAAAAACTCAGTGCTGAGGTTTAAACAATGAAAGAAGTGGCCTACAGTTGATATTGTTCTAAGCTTTAAAGTTTTTTTCTGCTGCATTGTCACAAGAGCTGCTAATGCAATGCGACAATACATGGATGTACTACTTAGCTATAATATCAGTGGGAAATTAACCTCATAAAACTGTTCAAATGCACAAGTTTAATCCTTTTTGCAGATTCCTTTTTTTCATGTAGTATATTTTACCAAACCTATTTGTACAGAAAGCCATCTTAGTAACACTAATCACATCTCAGTAAGAAAATTTGTGTGTAAGTTCCAACTATTCTGTGGCAATAATGGATTTTTTTTTTTTTTTTCAATAGGTCTTGCTTCTTACCCCGTCATATAGTCGTCGTTATCGTGAACAGCTGTTTAAAAGGTGTTTTTTTTACTAAATTCAATGGTTTCTTTGACATATCAGCCATTCAGAGGCCTCTGTCCTCTATTCATGGACTACCTTGTTGCTCATAAGGTGTAATAGGTGTAATTTCAGGGGTTGTGCTAGAAATTAATTAAATGCATTACTTAATTAAAAAAAAATAAAGCAGGTTGGCAACGGATGGACAGATGGACAGACGGAGAGATGAGACCTCATCAGTGTGAGGGTTTTGTTCTTGAAAACCATGACTTACACAATCACACATGTTTATAGTTCAAAAAATATATATAAAAGATATCACAGAAACGCCTATTGGATCACAAATGATGGGAACAGCTTATATATTTCAACCTCTACAAAATGTATGGTTTTTTTTTTCATGTGTCAGAAAGTTCAATGGCAATTCTAGTTTGAAAAAAATGCAATTTGCTGAAAATCATTCCACGGTCCTGGCTATAAAGAGCTTTAGCTCTTTATATTTATATAGCATATCTAATGCATCCCATAGTTTTTCTTTAGTTGTTGGTATTGTTTACACATACGTATGCCTAATGTCTATTTTTTGCTAGGCTAGATTTTTTTAATGTAACTGTGGCTAACTCACAAACCATACGCGGACCTATATTATGTGTTGCACCTTTGTTGGTGTAGCTTATTCATCAAAATTGAAAACAGTTCATTAGGAAAAGATAGATACAAGCTTCAACAATTAAATTTTTTTGTTTTTTGCATATATATTTATATATGTATATATGTATGTATATATAGATATATGAATATATATATATATATATATATATATATATATATATATATATATGTAGGGGAGAGTGGGGTAAGATGAGCCATTTTTTACTTATGTTGTTCTGGACGTAAGGAAAAATGACACAGAAATAGAATGAAAACATATTATTTTATTTTAGGATGTCTCCTATCAAATGAAATTATCAGAATGCATCTCTGACAAAGCTGCCCAAAATAATGACTTCTCAAAAAAAAGTGTTCCTGTGGCTCAACTTGCCCCAGGTTAGGGGTAAGTTGAACCAAGTAAGTGGGTAAATTGAGCCATCTTGGGGTAAACTGACCCTCTAGGTTTTAAAATGTAAACATGAGCATATTGTGCTAACAAACAGTTTGAAAAGTTTTGAACTCCTGAGAACCACCAGTTAGTTTCAAAACCATTTAATCAAAATAACTAGTCAATATTCCAACTGTAAAGGTTGCAGAGGAACATGAACTGTTGTTCCCTCCTTGCAGTTCCTCCAACCTTTTGAGGTTGAGGTAGCTTCTTCAGCACATCACTCCGTGGGAAAGATGCCTCATCATTTTCCTTGAATGCAAAGGTGGGTTTCTTACTGCCAGTGATCCCTCAGATTCTTCTCAGAAATCTGGCACTCACTTCGTTGCCTGCAAGGCTGCCAACCAAGCCAATGTAATGGTGGCTTCTGCATTTGGATGCAAATTTTACGATGACGAAGTCACCAACTACCAGATCTGAGACATCTGGTTCACTTCTTTCATCACTGGAACTCTCGTGCTCAGAAGTGTCTTCAAATGGGATGGCAACATCACTCTCCTCAGAGCTGATTTCTACTGCGATTTTCTTCTGGGTTTGTTTCCTCTTCAGCATTCCTTTCTCTTTTATGGTTCTTTCTGTTTTGCCTTTCTGTTTATTTTGCCTTTCTTTATGGGCACTTTCGATTAACTGCTTTTCAGGTGTATCAGTCAGGATTCTTGTCTTCACACGCTTTCGGTTTGTTTGTTTCCGGGGGTTCTGACTTTTGGGTAAGGGTAGAATGTCATTAGGAGACATATATCCAGCATGGTTGGGGTGTGAAATTGGGTCACTTGGTGAAGCACATGCATGTGCAGGGCCTGGTGAAGGTAGCTCAGCCAAAAGGGAAGTTGAAACCACAGGTGCATCACCTGCAGCTGCAGGCTGCTGCTCCAGGTTCGGCCTGTCTGACACCATGGATGGCTCAAACTCTGCATCAGAGAAGATATCTCTGTTGTAAGGGAAAATCCCAGTGGATCTGAATCTAGAGGAGATATTTCGTGGTGTCATTGCTGACATGAAAGCATCGCTCACACAGCCAGGGATTTGGTATATGCTAGCTGTTTTTCCTGGGTTGGACCTCATCCAACCATCGAGAGATCTGCTGTAATAGGTCTTAAATGGACCATACACGCACTTATCCAGAGGCTGCAGGCGATGGGATGTGTGAGGTGGAATTGTGAGCATAACAATACCACCTGTTTTTGCTATCTCCAAAGCCTTCAGAGAAATGTGGGCTTCATGGTTATCCAAGATCAGCAGCAGTGGCAGGTCAGGGGAACACTTGGTCTGCTGAACCAGATGCTCAAGGAACTCAACGAAGGTGTCTTCATTGATCCAGCCTGATCTGGTGGAGGTACCAATTGACCCTGGTGGTGCTTCTGTAATGAAGTGGTCTTTGTATCTAACCCTTGGGAAGATAAACATGGGTGGGACTGCATTACCAGTCGCATTGACTGCACAGACCACAGTCACCAGTTCGCCTCTGTCTGCAGATGTGATGGCGCCCACTTGTTTCTTTCCTTTTTCTGTCACGACCTGCTTTGGTGTGTGAACTGTTGTTACTCCTGTTTCGTCAACATTATATATCATGTTTGGAGGGAATTTATGCCTGTAAAACAAAGAAAAGAGCAATGATGATAATCAGAATAGTTAAACCTTAAGTAATGCAAAGTGTTTGTAAAAATGGGCTATACCAGGCTATATGCATTGCCATCAGTTTGTTGTTAATTTACTTAACTGTTGTATGTAGCTTTCATAAATCATTATGTTTTCAAATACTTGAATTCTGTTACCTGTCCATCACCTTAGCCAGATTGTCGAAGAACTCTCCAACTGTTGTTCTATTAAAGGCCGTAGCCCTTCCCAAAGATGTTGCTTCGGGCATACGGCAGGAGAGATGGTGGCGTGCCATAAAATTCCTGAACCAATCGTTACCTAAAAAGGAAATGGTACTATATTGAACTACACAAGATAAATTGGTCTATGCCAACCTACTGAGTTATGTTGTTTCTTGCACTTCCTACCGGCTAAACCTTTCTCTCTTCAGTTGCTGGGGGTAGGAATGTTGTTTCTGATTGCCAATTCTAATGACAGTTCCCGGCATTTCTTTGGTGTAAGGCCATGGAACTGGTTTGTGAGCTGCTTCATATGGTCTGCTAGCTCCTTCTCCATCTCCTCTGAAAAGACTCTCCTTGCTTTTGCTGTTCCACTGTACCCTGCTGATTTTACTTACTTTACCTCCCTCTTCTTTATGTATCTCCTCAATGTTGACCTGTCAATATTTCTCTCTTTTGCCACTGATCTGATGGACTTTCCAGCCTTGACATCATTGGCTGCTCTTTCCAGCGCTTCAAGGGGTGTTGAGCCCCAGTTTGTTTTTCTCTTGTAGGTTCTTGGCATGATCCCTGTTCTACAATGGGAAACATTTGACAAATCAGTTGAGTATACTCAAAGAAATACTATTTTATACGTCTGAGAGTGCTTGCCTTGTGGTGGGGTAAGTTGAACCATTTGCTCAATTTACCCCATAGCCTTTGGCTCACTTTGCCCCATAGCCACCATTTTGGAAAAAATGGGCTAGCTTAGAAATTCAGGCTAATCTTTAGTGAAGTGATTCACATGATTTTATACGTAAGAAAATCCCCAACAAGTATAATATATAATTTTAGACCCAGATAAATTTGGTTTGATATAACAGTCATTTTACCTGATATGCTGTAAATTTACTTAAACAAGCAAAAAACAGTTTCTTGTGTAAAAAAGTACTTACCCCTTCTCCCATGTGCTTGTCTTTATCGCAGCAAGTTGGAAATGATTGGTGCTTCCTTAATTTATGGTCAGATGACAAAACATGTGAACGGTTACCTAGATACAAGGGGTGGGTCAACTTACCCACTGGCTCATCTTACCCCACTCTCCCCTACCTTGTTTCCAGGGACGCAAAGTAGGGGAGAGTGGGGTAAAGTGAGACGTTTTTTACATTTGCTCCCCTCCAAGTGAGCTAAAATGATATATCAGTTAAATTTACACATTTCCCATTATCAGAATGTATTCAGGATGAAGGGCAGTGAAAATATGATGTTTTTTAAAAAAGTGGTCTTGTGGCTCACTTTACCCCAGCTAAGGGGTAAAGTGAGACAGACCAGAGAAGTCAACGGGGTAAAGGGAACCAACCAGGGGTAAATGGATCCACTTACTTTGTCCACTCTGAAACTACCATAACAACATATGTTGTAACAGGTTAGAATCCTTACAGCTGGCCTGACAACCTCACATCCCAGAACAAATGCCAGACTAGTAAAATAACCATTGGAATTGGTCTATTAAGCACATTTTTTCCTACAACACTATCCCTTTTTTTATATGTATATATAAGTCTTAATATCAAAACACAGTCTCGGGGTCAGAACACAGGACCTTTAGAGCCAGCTAGAACAGCCTGGGACTCAACAGGACTAAATCCACAATCAGAGCATCACTCATTCTCTACAAATACAGTAGGCCTCTACAACTACTCCACATTCCAGCCCTGAAGATTGCAGGTAAAGATGAAGAGTTGTTCTCTACGTGTGGTCCCTCCACGCCTCTTAGGTTGAGGCAGCTTCTTCACCACATCTGCTTTGGGAACATGCGCCACATCTTTTTCTTTAATAGCAAATGTGGGTCTCTCCCACACTTTTGTGTTTCCCTGAATTTTTCTAAGGAATTGGATAAGAATTTCATCATCTTCAACTTTCTCAACCATGCCAATATACCGGAGGTTCCTGTGTTTGGTTGTAAAGTTAATCATGACAAAGTCACCCACAGAAAGATCTTTGTTTCCTGGATCACTTCTTTCATCCTCAGAACTCTCTTCTTAATTATCAAATGGGACAGGGACATCACTCTCCTCAGAGCTGCAAACTACGATTTTCCTTTTGGTTGCTTTCTTTTTCGGTTTTCCCTTTTCTTTGCTATTTTGCTTTTCCCCCGCCAGTTTCTTTTGTCTTTCTTTATAAGCCTCTTCAATTGCCTGCTTCTCAGGAGTATCAGTTATGATGGCTGTCTTCACATGCTTTCATTTGGTTTGTGTTCTGGATGGACTTTTAGGAAGTGATAGTATTTCACGAGGAGACACATATCCAGTTCGGCTGGGAACACGTGGCACATCTGAATCAGCTGGCGAGGCACATCCATGTGGACCATGCACAGTGGATGGATAAGCATCAGCGGGTGAATTATCTGCAGCTGGTGGTTTGTCTGCAGGTGGTGGACCATCAAGATCATCTGCAGCTGGTGGTTTGTCTGCAGGTGGTGGACCATCAAGATCATCTGCAGCTGGTGGTTTGTCTGCAGGTGGTGGACCATCAAGATCATCTGCAGGGGGTGGACCATCCAGATCATCTGCATTGGCAAGCTGCAGCTCAGGGTTTGGCCGGTCTGACACCATGGATGGTGCAAACGCTTCATCAGGGAAAATGTCTTGGTTATATGGGAAAATCCCAGTGGACCTAAATCCAAAAGTGGTGTTGCGTGGTGTCACTGCTGACATGAAAGCCTCATTCAAAAGTCCTGCAGTCTGGTAGATGGAGTTAGACCCCATCCACCCATCAAGAGCACAGCTGTATTGGGTCTTGAACGGGCCATACACGGTCACGTCGAGAGGCTGCATGCGATGGGATGTGTGGGAGGGTGAGCAGAATAATTCCGTTGCTCTTGGACATTTCTATTGCCTTGAGTGCGATGTGAGCTTTTAGATTATCCAGGATTAGCAGCCTGGGACGATCAGGGGTGCAGTTAGTGTGCAATTGTCAGGGACAGGGATATTGTTTCTTTCTGCATATTCAAAGGCCAGTTGACGGGACTTAACTGGAGGAAGGCCATGGAACTGTTCAGCTAGTTGTTTCAAGTGTTCGGCAAGTTCCTCCTCCATCTCATCTGTAATAATTCTCTTTGCCTCAGCTACTGCACCCCAGGCTACCGATTTTACTTCCCCTTTCTCTTTTTTCTTTATGAATCTTAAAAGGCTTGACTTGTCAATATTTCTTTCCCTTGCAGCTGCTCTTAGAGACTTCTTTCCTTCCTTGACCTCAGCGGCTGCACTCTCCATCTCCTCGAGGGGTGTTTTGCCCCAGGTTGTCTTCCTAGTGTATTTCCTTGGCATGATGGCTTTTCTATAATGTTTTTGACATTTAAAATAAAAATATAACATTACATATTAATTAATATGTAATTAATAGTAATATTACATTACATATGCAATATAATATTACATTAAAATATGTTTACAACTAAACTTAACCCGTGCCTCATGGTGAGGGTAAAGTAAGACACTGTATCACTTTACCCCACAGCATTTGTCTCAATTTACCCCACCTCCACCATTTTTGAAAAAATGACCTTTCTTAGCAATTCAGGCTAACCTTCAGCTAGCATCATCACATGGTTTTATATGTTGGTAGTTCATCAACAGGTATGATATCAATTTTTGTACTTGAATCAATTTGCTTTGGCACAACAGTTGATTAAGTTGACAGCAAGAAAATTTACTTTTACATGCAAAAAAAACATTTTGTTAGAAAAAATTTTGCTTACCTCAGCAAAATGAGCTTCTCTCCTTTAGGGAAAAGGGGAAATGGGAGGAGCTTGGAAACAAAAAGGGTCACATGGGCACAAATGTACGGTGGCTGCCTGAGAAGTGCAAAACACATTTACAATTCAAAAACACATTAACAAATAAAAAACAAAATAACATTTGAAGAAACAAAATTATATTTTATGAAACAAATTTTTTTGAAAAAAAAGTTTAAATTTTTAAAAACAAATTTACATTTTAGCAAACAAATTTACATTTTAGGAAACAAATTCACATTTTAAATAAGTTAGATTTTAGGTGAGAGAAAGTTTCATTTTAGAGGGAAAAAAATACATTATAGGGAAACAAATTTACATCTAAAAAAAAATTGACCGTTCGGAAACACTTGTACAAGTGCAAAGCCAAAAACAAATTAACAAAAGACGGCTACACGGATAGGGAATGTCCCAGTGGCCGGATGTGACGTCACGATTACCCTGACTTGTAGTACAAACAGCTCAATCTGTAGTCCTCCTGCTTCACGTGAAAAGTCAGCGGCGATTTTAGATGGAAAGAATTGCACTGAAGCTGTTTTTCTTAAGTTTACGCTAAGCGAACAATGTTTTGCCCTTATTGTGGAGCAAATTTCAGCCAATTTACACCATTTTGTTCTTCGTGCGGATGGTCTCTGGAACTTTTACGGGACACGAACCAGGTGGCAGGACCAAGTAGCAGTACCAAGCTCAATTCGTGGCAGTGGCTGCGTTGCAGCAGTTCCGGTGGCTCACCGGCAAATGGCACGGTGTATTACTGGCCGGAGCCATTGAATTATTTTGTCATGTAGTTTTTTTATTACTTTTCTTTGGTATTTAATTATTTTTTGGGTATTTTTCTTGCCGTTTTTCGGCAAATGCCTTATTTATAGTACTTCTAACTAGTTTTATATAGATATATATATATAGGCTATATATTGTGATGTTATCACTTAATAACCTGTATTAAAGCTACAGTGTGTAACTTTTAGCGACATCTAGCGGTCAGACTGCAGACTGCAGCAACATGAACATCTCCCCCCCACCGCTTCTCCCCCCCAACAGTACGGCAAGCGTTACGGGACAAAATGTCTTCCACGAGGTCCGCATCACCTACCTTCTCAAGTGATGAGGTTTGTTTACATAGATAATTTTACAGATAGTATTTCATTAGTCTGTGTAGGGTATAGATTTCATGTAGACTTAAGATAATAAATATACCCGTAATTTTTTCTACATCGTTGTGACGTTTTGGAGATCTCGCAATCGCTAGTTTGTTGGCTCTGCGCTGCCGTAGCGCAAAGATGTCTGCCTCCATGGCTGCGAGACCCGCTCCTATGTAATTATAAATAACGAATTCTAAGGCAACGCAAATATTAAGGTTAAGAGGCTGAGCTCGTAGATGATGATAAATAACATAGTTATGTATAATATATTACATTTCTGACTGTATATCCCTGTAATTATTACACACTGTAGCTTTAATGTGTTTTTGAATTGTAAATATGTTTTGCACTCAGCCACCATACAAATGTGTTCTGTTGCCTAGATACAGGGGTTGTCTCACATTACCCAGTGTCTCACTTTACCTCGCTCTACCCTACTAAAATTTTATTACATTATAATACTTCCGTTCCAGGGATGTTTCGAAGCTGAGAGAATTGGTTCTTTTAAAGATCTGGTTCAAATGAACCAGATCCCGAGAAACAGTCGAAATTCCCATCCAGTCAGCTGACGTGTGACCAAAACAAAAATGGCTGCGTGGATGATAAACTCCTCACATCTTTTTGCGTTGTTATTATTCATTTTTTATCATTTAATCTGGTTTCGTACGACACATTTCCACGCAGTGAATTCTCCGTGACTTTTCCGTTTCACTCTGGGAGCCTTTCTGGATCTTCTCTGAACCATGGAGCAAAAACGAAACCAGGAAAATGAGCGGAAGTTTGATCGGACCGTTTGAAACCAAACATCCGCTCCTGTAAGCGCGTGTGTTTGTGATGCTATCCTGTCCTTTCAGTAGCAGAAGCCATGAAAGCAGGGATTTAGTGTTAAATGATAAGAAGTTATATACTAACGGTTTATTTGATAACGCAGAAGCAACGGGCCGCCGAAGATGTGACGGTTATTTAACTGAGTAACCACTATGTGCTTTGCTGCGACCTCTGAGCAGGGAGAAATAGCAGGCTAATCTCAGCAGGAAGCACCATGGGTTTGGTGAACTTTGTGATATCCACAGTTGGGAAATGCCTGGATGTGGCAGCTTTACTGTTGGACCTGAACTTTCTGATCGTCCACACCGTGGTGAGGACCCTCCTAACGGTCATCGCCTTTATCACCAACCTGCCCACCCTGATCCTCAACCTGCTTCTGCATGTGGGGGACCTCACCCTGTTCTCTGCCATGTACATGGCAGAGACAACATCAAACCTGGCCCATTGGACGCTCAGCATGCTGGGCAGCCTGGCTCTGGCTCTGGAGGGGCTCCTGGAGAGTCTGAAGATGGTGGGCTACCTGTCCATGCACGTCCTGCTGCGTGGGAAGGATCACCTGTGCAGGGGTCTGGTGTCTGTGTTGGAGGGTTGTGGCATCGCTGTCAGCTTGGTGGTTTACTTCACTAACACGGTGGTGAACTTTGCACTGATTGCCACCCAGAATGTCTACCTGGCGGCTGTGGGTGTGTGGCAGACGGTGTCCAGTCCACTGCAGAAGGTGCTGGAGTTCGCCCTCACCTTCTTCACCTTCCTGTACAGCAGCCTGGTTGGAACGTCTGCCTTCCTGTGGTCTCCCTGTAAGCTGCTTCTGGATTTTATCGCCTCCCTTGTCCAGATGTTCATCTCCATCTTCATCCTGAACATCTATGGCCTCCTGCTTACCGTTACCATCGCCCTGTTGACCACCGCCTACCTGAACCCCAGACTGAGCCGACAAGCAGCTGTGCACATTTTGGTTTACGTGAACTCCTTCCCTGCTCTGAGAAGACTGTATCGGGCTCTTTGGCGGTTCACCTCAGCCCTGTGGAGGACCCCGGATGTTCTTCAGCGTAATTTGCAGCTCCTGCACCAGAGGCTTCAGCAGCTCTACCTGCTGGAGAGAAGATTTTGGCTTCAGCTGTCTCATCATCGCAGCCTGCTGGGCCTGGTGCTGAGGACAGCGCTCCAACGGGATAACGCCAACCGAGTGAGAGGTGACGGCGACGCCGGAGAAGAGCGACGGGACCCACCAGATGGTAGAGACGGACTCCAACAGGAGCCCCGGGATCCACCTTCATGTAGTGCAGACAGACCACTAAAGATGTCGCCGTCTTTAGGGAAAGACGGTAAACCTCTGCCTGCTGAGAGTCTGCTCACTCTGTTAAAAGAGCAGGAGGAGAGGAAAAAGTGCGTTATCTGTCAGGACTGCATCAAGACGGTGGTGCTGCTGCCGTGCAGACACCTTTGCCTGTGTAGGGACTGCACCAACATCCTTCTGAGGCAGCCGATCTACCAGCAGAACTGCCCCCTGTGCCGCCACATGATCCTGAACACCATGGACGTCTATCTCTAAGAGACGCCACTGATTCCACGCAGCGATGAGCCAGCCCCAAAGCCTTAAAGTGTTTAACACCATACAGAGGAATTCAATGTCACATTTGGGGATGTTTTCCATTTCTTTTCCTTAAAGCCCCAAAATAACATTTCCAAGTTTTTTTTGTTTTTGTCTTCTAACCCTGAAGAAATGTATTTTTATTTTAAAAGGTGCTCTGGAGTTCAAAAGAAAATTTCATGTTTTTTGAAAGTTTTTTTTAGGCAGAGCTTTGTTGGAGACTAACAGAGAAAAATGTCAAATTCCTCCCATAAAATATTTAATACGCTTGTTTCAGATGATCCTTTAAATGAAGTACCAAATTTTCTTTTGCTAATCTTAGCTAAGATTTAAATCCTATTATCATAATTATTTTAAAAATTATAACAGTTGTGTTTTACCATTAAGGAGATCTTTTTTTTTGTCCCTTTCTCTCTGTAATCTGTGATATTTCCATTTCCATCTGAGGATCAGTCATGCATTTTACTTCCAGCAAAGTCCTCTTAATATGATATTTAAGATCTGATCTCCAAAACATGCACAGAATCAAAGGTTTGGACAAAGACTCCGGTTATGGTTCAGAAAAGTGCTGTTACATCTGATCGAAAGACGCTTTCTCACTATTAGATGCATTATTATCATCCTCTCCTGCATCGCTGAGTCTTAGAACGCCGTGCAAAGCTGTGTCATATTAGCGCAACACTACTTTTCTGCACAAGTCCGAAACTATTGCCTTTTAACATTTTTCTGTGGGTTGCATTGTTCAACCTTCTGTTTACCATCAGCCCCGAGCTTTATTTCCTGTTGTTCTGTCTATTATTGGGGCTTTGCCCAGTCTTCCATCTGAGGTGTTTTATTACGGTCACCAACAAAATAATCTATAAATGGTTTTTCCTTTCTCCTAAAACTGTGATGAAAAAAGATTTGTGATGTTCAGGGGAGGAAAATAGGACCATAAACTAATAAGGTTTCCCTTTTTTAGCTTGCTTTAGCTGCTCAGTTGTTGCTCTCTGAAATGTTGAACATATCAGAGATGTTCCTATTGATCTGTTGAAGGTTTACAGATGTCTTTGACTCCAGATGTTGAAGTGTTATTAATTGTGGGTGTGGTGGGATCAGGGCTGAAACGTGGCCAATTTTCATTTTTTACACAGTAGTTGCTGCTCAGTGTGACAGCCTGATTTAAGCCTTCTCTTTATAAGTATAAGCTCTGAATGTCTCTTGTTAATGAGCCTGTTGTCATCCTAAGCTGCTCCTCTCAGGTATTTCCTAAACACTGATGGCATTCCTTGTTGAAGTGGACTGAAAACAGCTCACATGACTGTTATCTGTTGCTCTGACCAGAACGATTTCACTATGAACAGTGGGATTTACATGACTGGGATATCTGAATGCAATGTGAGTTGTTTTGTTGTTGTTTTTTTTTAAACAAGATGGCTGCTGTGTAACTGGAAGGTTCATAATAAAACAAGAAACTAAACAAACTGTCGTCTTTTTTTTAATCAGCCTGTTAGACATATTTAGAGCCACACACTCAGACACAAGCATAAGATTTCAAATTCTGCAAATCAACTGCTCCTTTTTATCTGTAGATAAATTCTGCACTGCAAAAAATCTAAATCTAGATAAGTAATTTTTTCTTAAAATAAGTGCATTTGTTCTTGAATTGAGGAGGTAAAAGAGACATTTTGCCAATGGAACAAGACAATTTACACTTAAAATAAGAAAACACAATTGCATTGTCTTATTTCAAGTGCATATTATCTAATTATCTTATTTTAAGAGTAAAATTACTCATTCCATTGGCAAACTGTCTCATTTACCTACTCAAATTAAGGGTGAATACACTTAATTTAAGATTTTTTTTACTTATTTCTAGATTGTTTTTGCAGTGTGCTGCTGTTCTTAAAATGGAAAGTGAAGAAAAAGCTTCCCAATCCAGAGGATGCCTCCACTGCCGAGTATATATCTCTTAAGTGTTTTATTTATTTATTTTTTTATGTTGCATTTGCAGTTACTAGAGAGCTCAAGCTCAGACAGATTTTCTATTTCATCAGAAATCCTGAGTATCCTTTGATTTGAATCTTACCTTTTCTGTTTGGTTTCTAAGCCTCAATTGAGTCTTGCATCTATTTTTTTCCTCTTATAGGTTTTTTTCACCATTTCTCAGTATTTAGCATCAACTCTGATAAGTCTCCCTGTCCCTTCTAATTAAATAATTTATATAGCATCATTCTGCCACCACTTTGGTTAAGCGCAAGGAGGGCTTTATTTGTTTTTCTGCGCACCAGGAATTTCACTTTTCTCCACTGTATGGCTGTGGCAATCTTCAAAAAAGGTTTCACTGAAATTAATTTAGGTATATCAGAGTAAAGGAGCTAAATCCTCATGTAGACCTTAGTTTGCTGATTTTCTTTTTTATTATTTTTATGGTTAAAAGGTTTTAAACCATTTATGCTTCTCCATTTATTGATGAAAGCATCAATATTTTGGGTTATAAGTGTCTAGATAGTGTGGAGACCCTTTACTAAGCTCTTGTTCTGCTACAGGAGATGTACCGTTAATAGCCTCCCAAAGGATGTGTCCTGATCTGATGCCCAAACTTCCTCATGATCATTTTACCCATACAGCTCCCTGCAGGACCTTAGAGGCTAATGTGAAACTACTGTAAAATAAGCTTTTAGTTGAGCAAAACACCACAACAGCCTTTCGATGTACTTGGTGGCTGATTTCAAGTCATTAAAACTAACTGTGCGGGAACTTACCAGTTAATTCGTAATGTGTTCACAGCTGCTGAAAACTCTCATCAGAGCTGATTGTGTGAAAAACGATGCAGAAACTTAGTGGTCCATTTGATTTCAATAATAGGGAAGTTGTTTTTCACACGATGCAATGCCTCACAAAAAATGTATCTCTTTGTTTTTAATTTTAAAGAGCCCTAACAGAAAAAAAATATCAGTTTCATCCCATTTGGTCATCTTAAATTGTAAGATAAGAAAAGGGACTTTTTATAAAAAATCATGAAGGGTCAGCATTTTATTCCAGATCAAAGTGTAATTACTAACTGGGAAAAAAAACATAATAGAGCATTAATCTTTGCTTTGATCTACGACTTCTTATTGATTGAAGAATAAAAACACATTTTGAACGTGTCTGAAAACCAGACAGCTTTTATGCTGTGAGATTTTGAAGCGTTTAGAAGCTCGGATGGATTTATATATCTACACAGAGGCGACGGACAGATGAGATCACAGAACCCTTTCACTTGTGAACACATCTGATACCGAGGACAGAAAAACACTTGAGTCCAGAGACGGCTCAGCTTTCATGTCTCCCATCTGCAGAGATAAGGGGATTGCTCTGTGGAAGAATGTGAATAAGGAGCTGCAGGAAGGCAGCGGGGCGCGAGAACAGGGGGGGGGCTGATGATGGTCATATATATTACAATACATCAAAGCCTTGTGGTTTTAATCATTCTGGTTCCCGTTAAACACAACGCTAACATCATGAACCACGTTTGCAGCAATGCAATTATCATCTTAGAAGATAAAACTGATTGGATGTAAATCCTGTTGGTGTTGTTAAAGCACACAGCTGATTGATTATCAGCTCTTTCAGTAATCATTGATTCAGCAAACCCTCAGTGATGAAAAGCAGCCGTGGCTTTATTCCAGCGTCAGCAAGTTTAACAGAAGAGAGGAAGTTTAGTGTCAGGAGAACAGCAGGAAGCAGCTACAACTAAAGAGAGCTTTATACTTCAGGGATTTAACCTCTGCCCTCTGACTCCTGTTTTGGGATGGGAAATATGTGGGAAATCTCAGTCGCACTCATCATGATCATTTTTTTTAATTATTTATTTATAAAGAATTGTTTACCACTGACATAGTTCCTGCATCCTGAATAAACATGGTCTAAACCAGTTTAGACTGAGTTTATGCCTGGTTTGATTGAATCCATTAGGGCCAATCCTTTCAGAGATGCTTGATGTGATGGGAAATGTTGTGGGTTATGATACTGCAGAGCGTAGGTCTTCAACAGGGGGTCCGCGACCCCTAGGGGGTCCACGGAGGTTCTGCAAGGGGGTTGCAAAAGTTTTGGTTGATTAGACTTTTTTTTTTATATCCCCCCCTGCAATTTTTTCCACTAATCAAAATACTCATTGACATGAATTCAACACACTGAAATAAAGAGATAAATGGAGGCAGAAGATGTCTTTCAGTCATCAATGCACACATTCAGCGACACACAGGAGCTCTTTCAAGCTGGACACCGTTTCATTAATAACACCTGTCCCATCAACCAAGAATCAGAATTAGAAATAATTTAATGATCCCTGGGAGAAATTGCTTTTGTTATATTACTCAATCTGTAATAGAGTGACTATAGGATCAGTTTGATATAACACAATTTCCTACAATATATAATTAAGGGGTCCCTGCTCCATCTGTACATCAGTTTGGGGGTCCTTGGCCTGGAAATGCTGTAGAACTGCTGAAATTCTCCAGCTTTATGTTTTATCAACAGCTAGCTGGTTGAAACCAGGACAATGACCCCAAACAGAAATCAAAAAGCTATTTCAGAAAAGGAGAACGGAAGATAGCTTTTTGATTTTATCTAAAATGTTTGAGTCATGCTTTACAGTCCATGCAAAGAAACCAATTTGACAGCATCAAAATAGTGTCTGTTTCTATTTTTGGGGGATGGATGAGCATCAGTTACAAATGTATAACAACTATTTTCTATTATGAAAATCCCTGTTTAGCTGTAATTTAAACATTTTCTATTCTGCAAATCCAAATTACAATAATTCTGTCATGTTTCTGTACCGATCTCATAGACGCATGATTGGGACGTCATCTTCACTTGTTGGAATCGCTATTTTTGACAACCTGCCTCTGCAGAAATGCTGCAGGCCAGCTTACATTTCTCATCAGTTTCCCACAAGAGTATCACCTGAAAGCTCATTAAATCTATAAAGGCTTGATGCTTTTGAATGGATCCTACCTACACAACCTCTTTGTTGAAAGGTTCTGTTTATAAAATAAAATCTAATCCCATACAAATTCTTTTTTTTTGGTTTTCCAATATTAACAGATTATACTATAGAACATGAACAGAGGAAGTGACAAATCACTGTAGCATTTAAAGAGAATTTCATTCATATATCTGACATCGAATAAAATCCCTGTTTACCAGTAATAAAAAAAGGTCCATATAAAATAATGATAGTTGGCAGATTAAAAATGCATTTAAAATACATACATGTTCACCATTGTCTCCAGAAAGCAGAACAATATCTGTTGCTGCTCTTTTAGGCACAATAAATGCCACAATAATTTCAATTTTTTTATATTTTTTTGTAAGTTAACAATTTGATGTTATATTTACAATATTTTTTAGCATAATACGGGTTGAATCACATGTTAAAAGCCAAACAAAGAGCCCTCAGCAGTTTCATATCTCATTGATCTAAAACCTGACTGCAGCTTCAGGGCAGGAATTTACTTTTTGATTCCCGACCAAAACAGTTCAATTCCTTCATTTTGGATCATTTAGGATCATTTGGGAAAATCATGTTCCCCTGAACATGTCTGCAGTCCAGATCAGGTCACATGTGATCTGGAATGATCTCATTAGGTTATGTTTATGTGATCAATCCAGCAAAAAGTGACATTAAACTCTCATTATTTAGTTAATGAATAATTGTTGCTGGTTAACGAAACAGTTTAATCACACCAATATTTCAATATAAAAAATACTGAAATGTCATTTAAGTGATTGTTTCTTACCAATGTATTTATGTACTTATGTGCTTCCAGTTAAAGTATTTCCAAAGCGATTGATTTATACATTTTTAGATGTTATTGATGGATAACTTATCCTAAATCCAGTGGCTGAAGTAGTTTATTCATATTTCTGCTGCATTTAAAACCCCATTAAACATATATATATATATATATACTTTATATTCTCAATGTTATATGGGCTTTCATGCATTTAAAGCAAGTAGACAGAGTTGGAGAGGTCACCTTCCTAACCTGTCTGCTCAGTGGAAAAGCTGAAAACTCTCATTTACAGTCATTAATATGTACATCATTGCAGCTATTTGACATTTAACCTTCTGCTTATCAACAGTTTGTTTAACAATGCATAGAGTCACTCCTTTTTTTTCTAAAAGTGTCTAAATAAAAGGCTTGCTGCAAAAAAGAAACTATTCATGTCTGTTTTAGTCAAACTTTTTTGACCGTACTAAAAATGACCACATAAATTGAAATTCACCAATCAGAGTTTTAATCTAGCTGGAGTTTGTTTTGAACTCCTGCTTTAATATTAATCATAAAGTCACAAATATCTGCTTTGCTTATGTCTAGACATGCTTGATGATGATTGCCCCTTTTTTCCATGAGGTGATTTAGTTGCCCAGCAGTGGTACAACACTGCCACCTGCTGAACAAAGCAGTGCAACAAACTGGGAATAAGTCAACAGAGTGGGAAGGAAAAATAAACTATTCCCCCAAACAGTCAGATTAAATGTTTCCCCAACAGGCTTGTTTATCAGACTAAATGCATCTTTTAAAATCAACTTTGAAACAGTTGTTTAACACACCCTAAATTAAGACCAGATTTCTATCTTTAAAGTGTTTCTGTTTTCTTTTTGAAAGGAGGGGTCTGGTATCAGATTCTAATCTTACACAATATTTGACAAACAAACAAATTAAACATGTTTGTTTTTCATCCTTATCAAGTTAAAGAACCGAGTTAATAAAATAAATGAAGTTGGGTATAAAATTCAAATGTTTGAATGGTCTATACTGTATTGTACTGTAATGTAAGATTTTTTCATCTCTCAAACTTTTATATATTCTTTATTTAGATCAGTTTAATGTTCAACCAGGGTGCAATGAGTTTTTTTTTATGTGTTGTTTTAAAAAAATGTATAGTGTAATGATGTGATAGTTTAAAAAAAAAAAAAAACATCTTTTGACAAGTTAAATATCAACAAAAGTGGGATCAGCCCCCCCAGGAGGGAAAAAAGTCTCCAACAAAGGCTTATGTTTACATCTTGTCTTCTTCTTTATCCACAGATACAGCATTTATTAGGGACATTAATATGTACATCATTGCAGCTATTTGACATTTAACCTTCTGCTTATCAACAGTTTGTTTAACAATGCATAGAGTCACTCCTTTTTTTTCTAAAAGTGTCTAAATAAAAGGCTTGCTGCAAAAAAGAAACTATTCATGTCTGTTTTAGTCAAACTTTTTTGACCGTACTAAAAATGACCACATAAATTGAAATTCACCAATCAGAGTTTTAATCTAGCTGGAGTTTGTTTTGAACTCCTGCTTTAATATTAATCATAAAGTCACAAATATCTGCTTTGCTTATGTCTAGACATGCTTGATGATGATTGCCCCTTTTTTCCATGAGGTGATTTAGTTGCCCAGCAGTGGTACAACACTGCCACCTGCTGAACAAAGCAGTGCAACAAACTGGGAATAAGTCAACAGAGTGGGAAGGAAAAATAAACTATTCCCCCAAACAGTCAGATTAAATGTTTCCCCAACAGGCTTGTTTATCAGACTAAATGCATCTTTTAAAATCAACTTTGAAACAGTTGTTTAACACACCCTAAATTAAGACCAGATTTCTATCTTTAAAGTGTTTCTGTTTTCTTTTTGAAAGGAGGGGTCTGGTATCAGATTCTAATCTTACACAATATTTGACAAACAAACAAATTAAACATGTTTGTTTTTCATCCTTATCAAGTTAAAGAACCGAGTTAATAAAATAAATGAAGTTGGGTATAAAATTCAAATGTTTGAATGGTCTATACTGTATTGTACTGTAATGTAAGATTTTTTCATCTCTCAAACTTTTATATATTCTTTATTTAGATCAGTTTAATGTTCAACCAGGGTGCAATGAGTTTTTTTTTATGTGTTGTTTTAAAAAAATGTATAGTGTAATGATGTGATAGTTTAAAAAAAAAAAAAAAACATCTTTTGACAAGTTAAATATCAACAAAAGTGGGATCAGCCCCCCCAGGAGGGAAAAAAGTCTCCAACAAAGGCTTATGTTTACATCTTGTCTTCTTCTTTATCCACAGATACAGCATTTATTAGGGACTGGAAATATACTTTTTTGTTTGAAAAATGGAAGGTTGGTCATTCAGAGCTCACATGTTTAACTGGCTTTCTCTCCAAGTTAGAGACACAACAGGAATTAAAGTTCTCTTAGATCCCTGCTTTGTTGCTTTGTGTGTGTTTGTCTGCTGGAGCCAGTTCTTCTGAGGGTTTTTTCCTGATAAAGGGGAGTTTTTACCTCGACTGCTGGCAAAAAATTAAAACTTGGAAGAATTGGTTTATTAATAAAGAATAATGAGAAGAAGAAAGTTTCCCAATGAATCTGAGCAACTGAAATATGTTGAAAAGCTGCAGCTGGCGAAGATGTTTATGAGCAGAAACCTCAGGATTATTACGTAAGGACACAGATTAATATAATTTAAAACCATGCAGCTGGTGGTTGTTTTTTTTCATTCAGTCTCGTATATAAAATGTTTGTGACGGTAATATTCAGCTCTAAGGAAATCTGATTCCAGTATCTGTGAGGTTCTTTCCTGAGTTTACTGTGAGCCTGTTATTTATAAAAACAGATTGCCTTTTTATCATTTATACCCCTAGATTTCAATCCAGGAGTTAGAGTATCACCTTACATTCAACCAGACACCCATGCTGGCCTGTACTTCAGGCAGTGATGTGACATTTCCAGAGAACTTTGCAGGCTGTGAACCAATGGAAATAAGTGACTGATGCCAAAGAGAGATTGATTAAGCTCCTTTTGGCCCAGCAGGGAATGATTATAAGCACATATTTCTACCTAAACTATGGTTGGGAGTGTTAAAGAGAGAAATCAGGATAATATTCACCTGATGTCATCTTTGTTAACAGCATGATTACATTTTATTACAATTGAACTATCTACGTAAACAGTTGTCTATTAATAGAAATATTGTTTACTGCTGGAAAGAGACAGAAAAATGTTTTACGTCAAGCAGCTGACAGAGTTGAAAGGCAACTCATTGGTCCGGGAAGTTATGGTGAAATGGCGGAACCATTAAAAACAGAATAAATCCAGTGGAAAATAAATTTGTTCCCTTTTTCTGTATTTGCTTTTGCAGTCATCTGCTTTAGTAATAAAACTCAGAGAGAAATACTTTTTGATCTTGTTAATGTGTAAAAAAGTCACATTAAAATTGATAAATTATTGATTAGATGTAACATGTATTTTAAATCGAATGTAATTTTAAATGATTTAACTTTAAATTGACACAACATGAGTCAAATTATACAGTTATCCTTAAATACTTGTAATTTAAATATTGGCTCATAAAGATGTTTCAATTTTAAGTTGATCATCTGGAAAATCAGTAGGATGGCTGGATGGAGTGTTTTCAGAGGCTGAAGTTGAGATAACTAATGTCTGACTGGTGATTTCTTTCTAAGGGGAACATTTCTAGAAAGCTGAAAAACTGGAAAAACTTTTCCCTGGAGTCTTCTTAACACTTCGAAGTTGTATAGAATCCAGCATCTTAGCATGTGGACTATAAATCATACACCTGTGAAAGAATGGGTTGATTTCAAGATCTCAGTGAAATCCTAGTGTGGTATCTTAGTAGCATGTGACCTGTACTGTACAATGAGGTCAACAGATGATGAGCCATATAGGCCACAGTTTTATGCCACCAACTTTGTGGGAACAGTTTTGTAAAGGCTTCTTCCTTTTTAAATTCTGCACCAGAGAACAAAGAACGGACCTGATTATCCCAAATTTAAAAAGCACCTTTCAGAGACAAAGCTCTGTATAATATAAGCTGTTCAAAATAGTTCAACAAAATGCATTTACAACATAAATGCATAACATTATGAGAAAATAGAGGAAAAATTATTTTCGTTAGGTTTTTAAATCACTCCACAGATCAAGTTGCAGAGCTAAACAGTTCACTGGTGGAGGAGCCACATGATGAAGACCCCTTAGTTTTTAACACGGATATTCTTAGTTTTGTATGGAAGACTATGATTCTGTGTGTTTGGTTTAAAGCTGAGACACATAATCAGGAGCCGGGTCATATATTGAGATATAAAGGTGAGATAAGGTGCTAAGAATGCTGATATGAGTTTATTTTTTAGATTTAGTACGAAGTCAAGCCTCTGCGCTTTGAATAGCTTAAAGTTGGGAAGTAGATTCTTATTCCAGGATGGTAAAAATACGGAAGACCAAGAGTGTCCTTGAAAAAGAAAAACAGTAATTTCAAATGTAACATTTAAATCATGCAACTTGAAATCCAATTTCAAAGCATTTTCTTATTATGCATTTTAATTTGAATTCTTAAACAGGAGTTGTAAATTGTATTTATTAATCCAATATTAAATGCCAGAATTTAATATTGAATATTAAAAAACAAATACCTCTCCTAATCACACATTTAAAAATATTATTCCTCATTTCATTTCTTTTTATCTTCCATTTTCAAATCCTTTTGGAAATTGCATTCTCCTTTTGCCCTCCCCTCTCCATTTAACATTTCCATGACCCTCAGTGTGCTACAAATTCATAAATACAAAACGCGCAATTAGAAAATGCTTTTCAAATAGCATGATTTAAATGTTACATTTGAAGTGGCTGTTTTTCTGTTTTAATGACTCTCTAGGTCTTCCATATGAAAGGACATTAGAGAAGTCTTGATAATATGATAAAAAGAAAACAGAATAATAGAAAACATTTGTGGAAACCTATAGTTAGGTTACAAGAGTAACGAATTATCTGTTATTAAGTCAAGCTGAACTTTTTGTTTTATATTCTTGAAATAAACCAAAACAGACAGAGAAATCTGCTGATTGGAGTCGGGAAAGGTTTGAGTTTGCAAACAAAAGCATTCAGAGACCTGCTGTGCTTATGTTATACTAAAATGACTCAGAAAACTATTTTCCTTTTTCACTTTCTCCCCTAAAATCTGGCCAAAAATATGAGAGGCTTTTATGTGGTCTGCAGATTTATTAATGTTTCACTGCACACAGTGCAGCGATGACATGACAGCTACTTGAATCTAAGGCCGGCGTCTATCCAGAAGCCAATGTGCAACATCTGTGAGAAGAAATAAATGTCACCAATTGAAGTGTTTAGCAGATTCAGAACAAACAGAAATATTCAGCGTCTTTGACACATCATCTGTAGATATATACAAGTTAAACACAGAAATACTGCAGCTGTTTCAGCTAATTCCTTCAACTTTAGCTCCTCAACCACAGAAAGCAATAAAGGAAAGGCTAAAGGAGTTTGTTTTTCATCTGCCTCTTTGGGATTGCTTTATGAATGTTTTACAGACACCTCATGCAAAAACAGCAGAGTTTTTCCAGTCTGAGTAGACAAGGAAGCCAGTGAAAGTGCTGTCAGTCTTGGTGCTAGAATAAAACCCATTATACTCTGTAAGAGCCACCTGGACCCACACCTGATCGCTGGGGACGAGGTGCAGCAGTGAGCCGCCAGACAGAGATGCCGGTTTGGGCCAGTTGCCATAAAACTGAAAGTAAGACGCCACAGCATGACCGTTCTTCATCAGGTCAAACTGCAGGCTGGCGCGATACACAGTGGCGTGCACCGCAAAGTAGTAGACTCCAGGGACTTTGCAGGTAAAGCGTCCTGTCTCTGTGTTGTAATCCCCCTGTTCGTTGAGGAGGATTGTGTCAAAGATGACGGCATCGCCAACATTTTGAGGTAAAGACTGACCCTGAGACAGTTTGACACTGAAAGCTGATTTAGGAGCCACTGCACACTCTCCTGGCTGGCCCCTCTCCCCTTTTTCTCCAGTGTAACCTTTATCTCCAGTTAGGCCTCGCATCCCCGTCTCACCTGGAAATGAAAAGGAGTATAAACATGAGAGGCGAAACCTCACAGAAATCATCAACACTCCCCAAAAAAAACATTACCTAGCTAGCAGAAGTAGGGGAGACTGCAGATGGTTCAAGCTATTTTTATTTCTTTTCTCTTAATTCCTCTGAGTAAATTGGGCCTAAACAAACCATTTCTTTATATATGTATAAAATACACATCTGCTTGCTAACTGCCCATATTATTTAGATATCATTCATAAAAAACAAATATGTCACAAATAACCCCTTCCCTGTAGGCAATCTGGGATGGAGAGCTGTAGTGTTTATGCAACATGTCATAAATCTATTTAATAACACTAATCATTATTTGTCTTTTGTCTCAATGAGCGCTTTATTCTGAAAACTTGTATTGTTTATAAAACTTAGTTAACAAATAAACTGTCATTTTGGGCTCTCTGAAAAGTCCACATAAATAGACGAGCTAAAATGACACAAACTTTAAAGCTTTTAGAATATTATTATTTAACATCCCAACTGCACATATCAAACAGAAAAAAATACATTTAAAAAAAAATATATATTTTTTAAAGCTTAGATAGTCACGATTCTGCCCTTTGTGGACTTCTGTTTAAGTTTATTTTTGAGTTTTCAGTTACATTTTGATTTATGTCATTCTGCGTTTATTTTTTTTATTGGTTTCTTTTCGATTTTGTGTCTTTCTAGTTGCTTTCTAGTTCTATTTAAGCAGTGTTGTATTTCTTGTGTTACTCTCTGTTGCCCCCTTGTGCCAGTATCCTTTCCCCTTTGCTCCCTTCTAGTTACTTCTATCCACACCTGCACCCTATCAGCTCATTAGCCCATTATTTTCTGTCTCCCATATATACACCTCCTTTGCAGTTTCTTCTTCTTTGTGCTTCTGTTACCATTTACATCTAAATTAGAAAGGGGCGTGTTGGTTGCGCAGTGGTTAGCGCATACGACCCATGTACGGAGGCCTCGGTGCTCAATGTGGCCGACCCAGGTTTGAATCCGACCTGTGGTCCTTTGCTGCTCTCATACCCCCTTTTCCTAGTGTCGTAAAATCTCAAAAAATTAAATAAAATTGGCGAGAAATCATCCCTGCCTCCTCATCTCTGCATTTGTGTCCTCAACTAACTTTTACTAAACCTGACAAAGATATCTTAAATCTTTCTTAAACCTTTCAAACGTTAATACGTTTTAATGGAAGTCCTCATGAAAATAAGGACAGTTCCTTCCCAAACTTCCCTTCAACCAGAGTCTTATATGGTTTTCTTTTTTTAACTGGGATTTGTTGGCAGGATAACAATAGAGTATGCAAAATAAGAAAAGCTCAAAATCCCAAGCAAATGTCCATGTCCATACACACAAATGGACCGGGAATATTAAGTCTAAGAAAATGTATTGTATCTTATTTTAACTATAGAAAATGAGAAGAAAAGCATGTTGGGTAGCTGTCAAAAATAGTGTCTAAATTCTTTTTTACAAAAAATCACATATATTCACTGGGTAGAAAAATTCCTCACCTTTAACAAAAATTATTGCACTAATATCTAACTATAAAACCATTTTGTCTGAGCCTGCTTCTTTTTTTCTAGTTTGCATAGAGGCACCTATGAGCAGGAATCAAAGCCCAGGACCTTTGGACTTCCACACTTGTTTAGTTTTTCTTGGTTTTGCTTTAAAAACAGCATGTTTAGTTCACCCCAAAAAGATTTAGATAGGTGCATCCCCAGCACTGCCCATCACTGTGCTGTGGCGTGATTTAAAGGGTTTTGGTGCTTAAGATACACTATTTCTCTGTAGACACATCAGTATTTTAACCCCTTAGACTTTGTATTATAACATTTTTGTGGATATTCATAATTTAAGTTGGCATATTCTAATTACTACTGCATTGGAACTCTGCAAATAATCATTTCCGTTACAGCAAATGTATACAATAACCTATAGAGATTTTCAGACAGATGAACTTTGACCAGCATGCACATCATCTGCTGCTTTCCTCCATAAACAAAGGACACCTGTTTTCATACATGGTATGTTCTTACTGTGCAAACACCACACTGATGCTTTTTTTTGGCCACAACCTCTTTCGATCAATTTAATTACACTGAATACAAAGCAGGCTTTTCATAATGGCTGGGTCTGTTGGTTTTCTATTACTCTGTTGCCTCTTGTTAAAATTATGCACCATGTGGAAATATATATATAATACAAAGCAAATCAATATACAATTTTTTAAATTTCTGAGCAATCTGAAAAGTGTGATGATCATCTGTGGTTGTAATAGACAGAAAGGAGTACCTGGATCCCCCCTGTCTCCCTTCTGGCCTTTCTCTCCCGGAGCAGCGTCCCTCCCATCTCTTCCATCTCTTCCCGGCTGACCGGGACTGCCATGAACCCCAGGAGAGCCCGGGATGCCAGGGTGGCCAGTGCACAGACTGGGAGGGATTTTATTGTCTTCCAACTGGCTGGAAAAACAGACTTGTAGGGCGATGAGGGAATATAACAAGGCAAACAGGCGGAGTGAGGTCATTGCACTGGAGTGGCTAAAGAGTAAAGAAGTAGAGTTTTAATCACTAATATGAAAGCTATCAGACAGCTTTAAACATATTTAAACAAAATAACAGTAGAGCACAGAAAATATTGTATTGTAAATACAATTTTATGATAATAATAGCAGGAGGGAGCATGCTAGTATAGAAGAAATTCCATGAACATGTCAGGCAGTTTGAAATGGAAAACTTTATTGGCATGTCATTAATCATAGTTAAAACAACTACAATAAAACATGTAGAAGATTCTTCTAAGGAAATATGCTGAACTCCAGCTGTTAACTAAAACGAGTGCTGCTGGGGAGTTTTTCTTGGAAAACAAACAAATATTAAGCATTTGGTTATAAAAGGTCTTACTTTTTTTTTTTTTTTTTTAGATAAAAACTTTGTATTTGAGTGTATGGGTAGTATGATGTTGTGGGGTATGTGTTGTATCTGTGGCGGTAGAGCTTACAAACTAAAACATGACAAATAATTCTGAGGATGCAATCTTCCATCCTCTATAGAACCTCCTATTCCAGGTCTTTGGATCCAGTAGTTCCAGGTTATCAATAGACAACACCCTAAAAACACCACCAGCACTTTGCAGAACTAGCACTGAGACACCATGCATAGGAGAAATTTGAGAGAACCTCACACCGTAAATTCTGACCTGGATTTGAACCCATGAAATTATACAGTGCAGCTGCAGTCAAGTATAATTGACCAGATATTGAATTTATATATTTTATTTCCTTTGGTAGAACTAAGCACATCTAATTTAAAAAACAAACAAAAGAAAATCAATTATAATCATAAATCTAATACAGGTGATTTATGGGTCACAGGTTTTTATTCTTTTTAACGTGTTTTAATTATTACTTCTGGGGTGTTTAATACTGCATGCCTACAGACTATTAGGAAATGATTAAATTAAAGTTAGACTTCCTCTGTCCTACTTTTGCATGTGGATAGGTATTAACTCATTAGAGTTAAAAATGCTGCAGAGAAGATTTCACTATTCTTCTTGTTTTATTCAAATGTTCAGTAGGGAGTTTTGTTTAAGTGTTTCACTGTGTTTTTATATTATTATGTGGATTTCAGATATTTTAATAAACCTTTAAAGACAACATTTATAGGGCTTCCTATTATGTCACATTACAGCCACAAAGCTTTAACAAGTTTACTGGGATTTTGCACAGCTTTCCAAAGCAAAGCATTCTGCATAATTATTATTAGGTGGGAAATGATTCATGGTTTTTAACTTTTAATAGAGCTAAAACTGAGAGTGCATTTGCTTTCAGCCTTGCTGACACAATACCTTTCAGAACTATGTGTTCCAGCCATCACAGTCTTAGTGGGTTTATGTCTATGGCAGGTTTTTAATCTTGGCTCTTGACAACATCTTAATCTTAAAGGTCTTGGTTCTTGGTGGTCTTTTCTCTAGATAACTGTTTTTTAATGTAAACTGTTATTTTGTAGCTCTGTCTGTTGGTTTAGGGTTGTTGTCCTACTGGAATATGAACCTCTGTTCCAGTCTGAAGTCCTTTACAGCCTGAAATTTCTCTATCAGACCACTCAGGTCTTCTGGCTCCAGCCTGCTCTGCATAACTAGAACCAGAACTAAACATGGAGAAGCAGCATTTAGTTCCTTTGCTCCACTTATCTGGAACAAACTTCTAGAGAACTGTAAAAGTGCGAAAAGCCTGAGTTCCTTTAAATCAAGACTAAAAACAAATTTGTTTAGGATTGCCTTCGACTGTTCTAGTTAAACAGTTCAACTGAAACATCATTAGTTCAACTTTTTAATTTTCTTTAGTCTGTTCTATTTTGTTTCTGCAGTTTTATTTTTTTTCTACTTGTTTTGATTCTGTTTTATTTTTCTATATTTTAATCATGTAAATCACTTTGCATTGTCTTTGTACTGAATTGTGCTATACAAATAAATTTGCCTTGCCTTACCTTGCCTATTGTTTGCCCATTGTTTACCATTAATTCTGACCAGTTTCCCTTCTCCCCTATAAAGAAAAGTATCCCAGAGAATCACGTTGACCCCACCATGTTTGTCTGTCTCCTACACGCCCTACCCTGAGACCTTTAAAAAAACAATCTTTCCTCATTTTATTACTTAAGTACTCTGTTAACTACAGCTAAAATTGGATCGTTTACTTAACGACTGAACATTTACTTCGATTTACTGTTAGCAGTGTGCAAAATTTACAGGAAAAGTCCAAACTGCTAAATCAGCATCTTTACCGCCTAAAATATGGATGTTTCATTCAGAACATCTGCACACAAAGAAGCATGGAGGGAGACTAAACTGGAGAGAAACAGTGAGGAAAAAATGAGGGTGGGACGAAGAATCACACGTCAGCATTCCTGGCAGCAGTAGAGCTCAGACAAGAGGACAAACACTGGAGAGTTGGAGCAGCTGTAGACCCCAGATAATTAGAAAAGGGAATGTTTCTAATGAAATCATAAAAAAAGGGGATTTTAAAATGTATTGATCATAAATATAATGTTAATCACAGATGCATACAGCTCATTTAACTAATACAAATATCGATAAAGCATTAATGTTTCCAGAAAGAGGAGTAGATTTTAAACAACAGTAAAGTGAGAATCAGTGCAGCAGTAGGTGAGGGTGCATATAGAGAAAATTCTGCATTTGTGCTTGTTTGAATAGATAACTAAGCACCATTAAATCTCTTGAGACTAAAAAGAGAACCTACAGACCTGTTTGAGTGACTTCCTGTTACCTCCTTGCTACTTGCTTTTTTTCCCTACAGATAGTCAATATGTGTTATTGCTGCAAAGTTAAAGGGGAACACCGTTTTTTTTTTTACATTGGGCCCTTGATTTTAGGTTATTGCATCATGTTCTATTCACCCATATGAGTTTTGTGTCATTTGGAGCTGTTCTAAAGATATTCCATTAGGGTTATATCCAAGTAACGTCTTCCTATGGGCCACGAGTTGAAGGCACAAACTAAGCTGTTCATAATTTTTCATTTATGGTACCCCAGGATTCATAACATGTAGGCGAATCACTGTCCCCCAGACATCTGTGGTTATATTTTTCATATTTATATCTTTTAAAAACGAAGCGTCACATATGTTATCCAAGCGCGCCGGCGGTTCGCTAAACTGCTGCTAGTTTCACTCACATGCCTGGAAGATATCTAGTGCTACTACCACAGATGATCTCTCTCTCGTAATTGGAATTGAACGATTCAGATTAGCTCGTTGAATGAATAGAAGGGGTAGAGCGTAGCCGCCTGTGGCCAGGGCTGCCTGTCACAACTCCAGTCCAGCGCGCGGATGACTTCATACACACTCTGCTTTGTTTTATAAAAATATAAATATGAAAAATATAACCGCGGATGTCTGGGGGACAGTGATTCGCCTACATGTTATGAATGCTGGCGTACCATAAATGATAAATTATGAACAGTTTAGTTTGTGCCTTCAACTCGTTGCCCATAGGAAGACATTACTTGGATATAACCTAACGGAATATCTTCAGAACGGCTCCAAATGACACAAAACTCATATGGGTGAGTAGAACATGATGTAATAACGTAAAATCAAGGGCCTAATGTAAAAAAACGGTGTTTCCCTTTAAAGATTCCAACCAATCAATCATCCATGTTCGTTCAAGTGGAGGATAACAAACTGCTTTTGGTTTTTTAATTTTATAACTAGAATGTATGTAATTGCCTTCTCCTGGCATGAAAAGGAGCCACTTACCAAAGGAAGTTCTGTTCGGACTTTTTAACAAACCATACCTGCTCTGGTTACCACTATATGGGCTTTGACAGCTTATAAATTCAAGGATTTATCAGTAATCGGATTACAGTTTGCTCCTTAGAGATGTAAATATGTGAATTGGACTATTAACATAAACCAGAAGGTCATCTTTCATAGTTTAATTATTTCAGGGGTCATAATCTGACATTTTTAACAGAAGTGTACTATAACCATTGGGCATAAGGTGTAGTGCAAACTATTTAAAGTGTACTAAACAAAGAGATTTAATTTCATGTAACTTCTATGCTAATCAATTAAAATATTTAACTATCACACTGATAATAAATCTGATATGAAGTACATGGGTATAGAATGGTTTGTTTACTAGACCATAATAGAAATGAGGTGGCAAAGCGAAGCCCAGACATACTGGGAACATTTAACCCCAACATATGAGGAGCTGAAAATGACTCAGAATACTGTAAAATAATCTCAGCATTAATTAGGATAATTAAAAGTGATTCCCTGCAAATGGTTGTTATGAAATAGATAAAAGTAACAAAACATCACTGCTCTAAATGAAAGGTATATCTTAATATTTGTTTTTGTATTAAGGATAAAGAATACAGAATGGACATGGGGACTTATTATGATTATATGACCGTAATTACATCATTTGAGTTCTTTGTGCTAAAAATTAGCAAATAATTACATGTGTTTGCAAAACAGAAATCACACAGCAACAGCTATTGAAAAGGGTTTGGCAGAGAGCAATCATGTTTCCCGTTTGCTGCTGAATACTTAGAATATTTTACAGTTGTTCAGTTTATATCAGGAGGACAGACTTCTTTTCTCAAAGCACATCTAGGTTCATTCACCTTGCAGATGTGTTGCTAGTTTCAGCTCTTAACGGCCTGATGGAAGTAAAACAACTTACCAGGATTCAGTGCAATCTTGCTGCTTCAGATGGTGTTTGTGAGTTGAAGAGAAAAACACTAAAAAAATAAAAAAGCCCTTCTCTAGACCTGAGAGTTTGGCTGGGAAAAACTGAAAGGAAATGGTGATGAGATCCAATTAGAAAGCTGGGGTCAGTGGGAGAGGTGGAGCCACGGTGGGGAGGAGAGGGAGGAAAATATTTGATGTCTATTCAGGACAAACACATGAGAAAGCTACTCACAAGGGGATTCATACTTCTTCACATTTGAGCTCATTATTTAGCCAAAATTAATTTTATATATCATATATGAAAGACAAGGTTTGTCAAAATGTCTTTTTAGAAGTTAAAATCTATAAAGTTCCTCTGAGTAAATACTTCTCAGTTATAGCTGCAACACATTTGGGGCATGTCTGTAAGACTTTTGCACATATAGAAACTAAAATTTTGCCCACTTATTCGCTAAAGCACTGAAGTTCTGATAGTTTCGAACGACAGTGTGAATGAAAAGCATTTTTTTAAGTGTGTTTCACATTCCCATTTGAACTAAGACACTCTATTGCAGCTCTGCCTGTAGGATTAAGGTATCCTGCCGATATATTAGCAGGTTTTCCTTTAGGATTGCCCTGAATAAGCTTCCAGCTAACCCCTCCACACTGCAAAAATTTTTTATCTAAGTGAGTCACTTTTTCTTAAAATAAGAGGAATTTTTTCTTGAGTTAAGCAGCAAAGTGAGACTCTTTGCCAATGGAATAAAACTACTCACATATTAAATAAGCATTCCAAGTGCATAATATATCAATCATTAAAAATACTAACTTCATTGGCTGATAATCTTATTTACCTACTCAAATTAAGGGTGAATATCATTTTCTTATTTTTACTTTTCTCTTATTACAAGCAATTTCTACTAACTTTTAGATACTTTTTCCAGTGCACAAACTCTGGTCAGCTTCCATGATGCCATGTTTTATCAGAGGAACCCTTTGTTCTGGTTGTTGTGAATTGTAAATATTGTATGACACATAAAAAACATTTCCCTGTTGTTCAAAGAGCTTAGTTGTGGTCTTATCTGACCAGAGCAGCCTCAGCATGGTTTTGTTTGAAGATATTTGTAGAGTGTACAAATATAAGCTTTTCTGCTGATAGTCTCATTTGAGTTTTGGACCTCTGCAGCTCCTCCAGAGTTGTCTGGGACACATTGATTGCCTTTCTGAGTAATGCTCTCCTTGCAATATGTCAGTTTGGGTGAATAGTTGTGCTTTCATAGGTACGTCATTGTCCCATACTCTCCGTTTTCAGAAGAGCTGTCAGCTAAGGAGAGGGACCTCCTTTGTTCGTACTGCAAGGGTCAGAACCATACAGAATCCTCTCCTGGCCTGACCCTGGATCCTTGCTTCCCCGAGCAAAGCAGACCTCTGCTCTCAACCTGGACCTACAGAGAATGTTTTTTATCGAATATGCACCAGAAAGCCCTATACCACAGCTGCACGAAAGCAATTACCCAAAGACATCTTCAGAACCGGCCAGTCTGCATCTGAGCAGAAAAACTTTAAGAAAAAGCCCCCAAGTGGAGGACTTTATACAAACCTCCAATTAAAAAACAAACTGGTGATCTCCAGTGGAAGATTTTACACGGTGCCGTCACCAGAAACTCGTTTTTATTCCGTTATTAATCGAGGTGTTTTAAACGAGTGTCCTTTCCGGTCTATCTGAAAATGTGTTCCATGTTTTTATGGAATGCACAAGACTAAAGACAATATTTAGGCTTTTAATTAGTGTTTTTGGTCTTTTTGGGATGGTTTTTACAAACGCCCTTTTTATACGTAGGATGAGTTTGCCAAAATAGAAGAAACAAGCCAACGGCCCGACTTTTTGATTTTTTAATCAGTGAAGCAAAGATGCCCATTTACCTGTCCCGTAGAGACAGGGGACAGAGGGACCTCTCCTTGATGACGTGGCTCTGTGGAAGTACAACGTAAAAGCCAGAATAAGACTGGAGATTCACTTTCACAGAGCCACACAGAACATGGAGGATTTTATTCAGCTGTTCATAAAACAGCATTTTATGTACTGTGTCAGATGAAGGACAACTACAATTTAACAAGCTTCTCATTTAATGATTTTTAACTGACACTCGTTTTGCATCAATAATTGTTTATATGTTTTTTATATGTTTTGAATTGTGTAAATTAAGTGTTGTTAAAAGTCATTTTCAGAAGATGGTTTGATATACGCTCTATCAGATCTGTAAAGCTGGGTTTATGTCTGATGTTAGGATAATTATCATTGAAGATGTGTGAGTTTATTAAACCTTGGTATTGGCTGCAGGTTGCGTGTTAGAACTGATATTTTCCACAATAGTTAATCAAATTAAGACAGTTCCTCTGTCTGGATATACAGTTATAATCTTCTTTCTGTACGTGGCAAAGATTTGGAAATTAAAGGGAAACGGGGTCCTTCAGCAAAAATAAAATGTAATATTTTGATAAGGCTCGAGCCATGGATGTCTACTCATCTGCTAAAGTGTATGATGTAATGATGTGATGATGTGGCAGACTGGAGATGTATAAAATGCCTTTTTAACTGTTAATCGGGGCCACTTCCTTAGAGGTGAGCCCAGAGGTGAGCAGCTGCCATTCTGTAAACTTTAAGCAATATCTCTGATCTGAGTAAGATTAAAATTTCTATCAGAATCTGTTGTCATGTCTCCTGGTTATTTTATACATATAAGTTATGAAGTGTTATTTAAAGAGTTGTCCTGAGTGATCTCTTCGCAGGGAAAAGAACCGGAGAGATAGAGCGTCAAAGTGCATACGCAGAGCCTATTTTTAACACTGACATTGACTTCTCTGCTGCGATTCTTACTCTTCATGATGCTGATCAGAAAACTGAATTTTGCAGTTTTTATTTTTTATTATAAATTATTCAAAACCAAGTGTCCAACGTCCCATTTGTGTTAATTTTGCTCATAAAATCCTCTCCTAAATCGGGATACTTTGTGGTTGTGGCTGTAACAGAATAGAAAATATGGCGCAACACTGAATACTACCCAACTGTAAAACAAAATGTAGAAAAGAAGACATGGTTACTAGGAAGGGAAGGGTTAGGGAGGGATTAGGAGCTAAAGAGGGGAGGGTGATAAACAGAGGAATTGTTGAGATGTTGCATAATGAAGATGGGGAAAAGCATTCAGATCTTGACCACAGAGAATTCACAGGGCTGTGGTCAAAACAGATTTTTCCCACAATGCTCTGCTGCAGATGTTCTCAGTGTTTCATAAAAAACAAAGACAGTTCTATGAGAGAAAAAGATAGAGAGAGAAAAGAGGAGAGTATGAGACATACACACACTTTCCTCTTTGCTAGGCAATTTGTTTGGAACAGACGGTATCTCCCAAACTAAAATCCTTATCCTAGTCTTGCAGGACTTGGACTGCAATCCTCTTTTCCCCATGTAATCCTTCAGAGGTGGCGTGAAGTTGATAAAGAATGAGTCTATAATATACTTTTGGGGATGAAGCTGTAGTTTTGACTGGTTTTCAGTTTACGGGCCAATAAAAATATATTTTTTTTGCTCTTATCATCCAGCCCCAACTCCAAAAGAAAGCAGACTGATGCCAAATCTGGAGGCGCTGTGAAGCATAAGATGAAAGGATATTGAGCTAAAGAACAGGAGGGAGTCATCAGTTTGGGATATTTGTTTATTTAAGCATTCATTATTTTCTTTCCATTGCTGAACTGAACAGTTTCTTTAACCAAGGTCTGATTTACTGGTGATGCAATACAGTATGGATGTTTTAAAAAAAACTTAATTTCTTCATCCTTGTCAAGAAGTCAAATGTCCTTGTAAGCTTTTAAAGCTGTCATTTTTAACAGCTCTTAAAGCTTTCTAAAGTTACTCAAAAGTTCTGCTTTGGGCTTTTGATGGTTTTCTCTTTTTCCTTTCTGTCCCACTATTGTTCCCCTGTATGTACTCATAACTAAGAAATATGAATACAGTGAGCCAAAACTACATGTTCGGTCTAAATGTATTCAAAGTAAATAAACGTTTAATAATTATTTTTGAGTACCCGACATGAGAAATTCCTCCTGGTGCACCTCTACTCTAAACTATGCATTTAATTACCTAATCACTTCTTTAAATAATTACTCTAACAATGATAATCTCTGAGTTAATATGAATCACCAAACTGGTTTCTAGTTTGAAGGATGAGCCTTTAAATCAGGAAGGTCAAACTTAAGTCCTCAGGACCGCTATCCTGCAACTTTTAGATATATTCCTGCCCCAACACATTTTAATCAAATATAATAAGAATCCTGCAAAGGGCCTAATTGTTTAATTCAGGTGTTTTTAAAGCAGACATGACACCGGCCCTCAGGGACTGGATACCAACATCTCTGCTTTAGATGCTTTTTAAACTGGTATTGTAGCCTACTGGACTGGAAATAAAAGTTTCATATATTAAGGAATAGGAACAACAATGTTTTACTTCAGTCCACTCTTGAGAATATGTGTAACATAAATACCCTACCTTCTGATGTCATATTGTTAAAAATTTCAAACTGTGTGTTCAAAAATAAATGTAATGATTCAGAAGAGAGGGACCCAATATTATGGCAAGACAGACAGTGGGATAACTTAAAAAGCATTTATTTAGGCAACAATGGGCTGCGGGTCTGCAGCAGCAGTGGCTAGGGCGTCCGAGGCAAGTAACTCTGGGAAACACAGGTTAGTGACAGTGAAAACCTGATAGAAGATGATCTGAATGCATGAGTCACTAACCTGTTTTAGAATTCAGACTGTGCCCAGTGAATGAGGTTAATACCAGCCGGCCAGCTGACAAGACCCAGCGCTTGATACACAGAGTTCCAGACACCAAAGCCTTGAAGGACACAGAACTGACAGGAGATCAGAATTGAGCAGATGGCGAAGGAAGGACGGCTTATTCAGAGGGCGAGGTCAAGAGGCAGATCCAGGTTCAGTCTACAGTCGAATCCAATAGAATTCAAAGACAGGTCAGGCAAGCATATCAGATCAGGGGCAGGCAGGCTCAAAGGTCCAAAGACAGAAACGGGTCAGGATCAGGCAATCGGAAAACACTATTAGTAACGCTGGAAAATTCTCAACACCAAAGGCTCAAGAATAATCTGGCACTAATGACCAGGACCAAGCACCATAATAGAGGCAGGAGCAGGTGGATCATATGAGCAGTGATGGAAAAACAGGGCAGAGTTAGACAGGTGAATGAAATGAGCAATTAAGCCAGCCATCAGAGCTAAGATCATGACAATAAATTCATCCATTTAATCAGTTTAGGCATGTTTTGCTAACCTTAACCTTCATCCTATTTAATAAACCATCCTGAATCCTCAGTCTCCTTAGTCTATGCATTAGGAAGCTGCTCCTATTATAGTAATGGATCTTCATTGGAGAAGACTATGCTTTTGGTTTGGTTAGGCTCGTCACTCATTTCCATGTTGCCAAAATTTTATGTTTGATTTATTGCATGTTAACCAGAGTTGAACTGGCTATCAGGTGTACCTGGCAATGCCTGGAGGGCAGACACACAATTTTGGCTGTCGTAATGTAATAATGTAATTCAAAGATTTTTTTTAGGATATCTTAATAAAGCATTTAAGAATAAATGTAATCAGCCACAATGGTATATGAGGCAGAAAACATGTCCTTTCTTACCTCCTGCCCTTACTATAAGCTGAGCTGATCAATTTAGTTACAAAGCAACAGCAATTGGAGAGATTTCTCCGCATTTTCTCTTTGCGTCTCTGGAAATGCATGATAAACTGTGATGAGACAGGGGGCAAAAAAGCGCAGAGAAAAAAGGCTCAAAAGCCTTTAAAACGGACGCAACACAAAATGATAATATTTGCTTAACCTCAGTGCAACAGCTGGATTCAGAGGAGGAGGAGGAGAGAAACATGACCCAGCAATGACAGACTGAGGAACAAGGAACTAGGTACTGATGTACAGTAACAAAACATTTAATTTTATAACACTTGCAATATCAGAATGTAGCACTGTGGGAATTTTATAACAAAAGATAGACACAGAAGGTTGGAGCCAGAATTCACGCAGATAGACTTAAGTGATTTAATAAGTATTTGACTGCTAAGAAAGTCCGTAGTTCAGCAGCAAGGGCTAAATGGCTGGAACCTCTCTAGAGGGAAAAACACTGGTTATTGACCACGCAACCCTGATGGATGACGATAATGTGAGTCACTAAACTGGTTACAAAGATCAATCCGAGCCCAGAGGAAGGAGTGGTATTCATCCGGATGATTTTCCACACCGCACGGCATACGCCGCCCAAAGACTTCCAGCAGCCAGAGCCAGGAGGGCTGCAGAGCCAGCTGATGAGGAAGGGCAGGAAGGAGAAGCCAAAACCGGTGTTGATGAGATAGCAGAAGTCCAGGCCAGAAGATCAGAGATCCAAAGAGGTACCGTAGGGAAATCAAAGCCATGGTCAGGAGATAGATCCAAGGTCGTAGTAGGCAGAACTGAGAAGGACTCCGAAGACGGGTCAGGCAAACAGATCAGGACCGGGGCAGCGGTCACAGAGGTCTGAGAGCAGAAACTAGTCAGGATCAGGTTAAGAGAATAAACAAACTGGGTATGCTACAGAACTCTCAAACACAGCTCAAATAATCTGGCACTGATGGCTGTGACCAAATAGTTTAAGTAGAAGCTGGAAGAGGTGGTTCAGATGACAGGTAAAGAAAACTGGGTGGAGCTACGCAGGTGGATGGAATAAACCAATAAATTCATCAGTGCCAAGATCATGAACGTTTCATGTACAGAGCTGATGTGTTGTGTATGTTGGGGGCATTTATTTGCTTTGTAGATTTTATATCCAACTTAGTTATTTTATCTAGATATAAAGCTATTTATTTTATAATATAATGATGTAGTGTTAGTAATACATTGGTAACATTTATTTTGTTTCCTTATGTATTAATTACATTGATTTAACATCACATAACTTTTTTTTAAAAAGGTATTTTACTTTTCAGGACATTTTTATTTCACTTATCAATATAATCATTTAATTAAAGACATTGTTTCAGTAATATTCCTTTGAAGTGTTGCTACTCTACCTTCTCCAAATCATTTTACTAAACGAAGAACCAACTTTCCAGAAATGAACCACAGATAAACAATACCTTTATAATAAAGTGAAAACTATTGTTTGAGCACAAGCTTTGTTGTGTTAATGTTAATGTTTTCCTTCAAATATCCACTGGATATGCAGTAACAAATAAAAAAAATCTGCTCTTAATAAGACTTCATACATTTTTATTTTAAAAACTGATTTATAAATGTATTTATTCTACATTAACCTATTATTGTATTTTTTTGTCTTTTAAATACCAACATTTTAAACAGGTTTATATATTTGTCTATTTGACTACATCATTTTTCAAATATGAGATATGTTGAACCACTCACCAAATAAGTAGCCATTTTACCAAAATGTACTTTTCCCTTTACTCATTTCTTTAGAAAAAACACATCATAATCTATAGATTCGCAGTCATCCAGGTCATTGTGAATTTTAATTTTTTTGATTAATCATGTTAGTTTAATAATTCATTTTTATTTTCTCTGATTATTTGTGTTGCCTTTATGCCACCCAAATTTCTTTTCTTCTCATATAAATATTCCATTGAGTTGTGGTGCTACTGAAATGTGATATATAGATAAACTTGCCTTACCTATTGAAGATGCTTTACCTCTCATCCAAAAGGCTTCTAATAGTTCTGAATATGCTGGAAGAAGCTTATAAGTTTTAGTCAAAGTTGTCAGAGTAACTGATAATAGAGTATTTATGCTACTATTAGCCACTGCATTTTATTTAAAACATTTTCTGTAAGATTATGTGGCAACTTGGAAGAACTGAGCCAGAGGATCTCTGTTGGAGAGTCTGAGCAGTGGAAATCATCAGCCCTGGGTGATTAACTTTGCCTTATCTCTCAGCCTCCTCTTGTGTCTCTAAGTTATCGCTTATTTGTTTGATTCATTCCTTTTTTTATCACCCGAAGATTGAATTTTCCCTGTTGTCCCTCTCTGTATGATTCTGCACAAAGTTTAAGAAATTAAATCAGAATGTGCCAAACCCACATATTTTTGTAGAATTGATAACTTCAAAAGTGTCTTTATAGATTTGCCTAAAAAGTCCGCCCTAACCCCTCAATCGCTACATAGAGTGGGGACTATATAGTGGACTTTATAGTGAACTCAGTTAACTGGCCAGTCAGACAGATAAAAACTACTTTTTGCTCCCTGTTGGTCACGTGACTCCACTAGACATTCAGATAAAATCCTCCTATAAAATGGACTAACACCCATATTGTGCTCTACTAGTTAGGGAGGACTTTCATACAAATCAGACATTTGCAGTTGATTCTGAAGTCTTTACACTTTACACACTCTATAAACCACTGAATGGATCAGAACCTCCATACATAACAGATTCCTCCAACTTGGAGGAGACCCAGGAGGATAAACTAGAATCACTGTAGGGATTATATGCATCTCTGCTTGCCTATAATCCTCTTGGGATCCCCCAGAATGAGCTGGATAGTGTAAAAGTAAATGAACTAACATGGTGACTGAGTTATTTTGCCAGAGGTATCCTTTACATTGGGAAAATCCTTTAGGAACTGAGGACACACCTTCCAGCCTCTTAATAAAACACTTATGCTGTAACACATGCAAGCAGTAAGGAAAAGGACCTCATGAAACACATGGATCTGCTTAATGTTTCAACAGAAAGTGTGGTTTCCTGGGAATGTTGTGGGCTGGCAGCTCTATCACACATCAGCACAAAGTCCTTTGAATTCCCGTCACCAGGCTGCATTCAGGAGCCTTATTAGCAAGCCCCTGCTGAGGGCCTGAACTGCAACGCAAGTTAGGACATGGATTTAATTAGAACCACCAGCCTCAGCACTTTTAGACTCCAGACACTTTCTGGAAGACTCAGAGGATGTGCAGCTAATTTTAGCAAAAGAGATAGTTTAAGCTGCATTTAGTGGGTGTTTAGGAAATTGGCCCTAAACTTTTTCCTCGATTTTTAAGAGCGTGTAAAAACAATTTTCTAGATTGTTGGGGAAATCTTGGACCGTTTTCAGGACTTTTTGAAACTGTATAAGAACACCGTTCTTTACTACTTGTTTCTTAAGTTTTTCTTTATAACTATAGGAACTTTGTTTTTTCATCCATCCATTTTCTGACACACTTAACCTCAAGTGGTGCCCATCTCCAGCTGTCCACAGGCGAGAGGCGAGGTACACCCTGGACAGGTCGCCAGTCCTTCGCAGGGCAACACAGAGAAAAACAGGACAAACAACCATTCACACAGACCTAAGGAGAACTTAGAGAAGCTAATTAACCTAACCATCAGGTTTTTGGACTGTGGGAGGAAGCTGGAGTGCATGGAGAACATGCAAACCCCCATGCAGAAACCTTGGGCTGGGAATCGAACCCACAACCTTCTTGCTGCAAGGCAGCAGTGCTACCCATTTTCATACTTTACAATTATAATTTAAAATTTCCAGAATATCGTAACCCAATTTTTAAAATTTCTAGAAAGCATTGAAGCCTGGTTATCTGAACTCCAGCTCTATATCCAAACAGCTTGACATTAAAATGTACCGTTTTCCATAGCAGTTCTAATTTAGTAAATCATAAAAACAGATTGTATACCTTTCCTGGATGTATCAGACCGCATTACAACAGTTTTGCAGACTCTTTGCCTTGGAAACCTTTTAACGTTGTAGGAACCATGTTGCAGACTTATAGAGAGGACATAAAGACCAGTATAGTTGACTTTAACTACTGGTTTGAAAACCAGTCTTGTAGGGATTTTCAAATTTTGTAGACGTCCTTATTTGCCAGACTTGAAAACGTGCAAGGCAAGATTTATATTTTCTTATATTTTCTAGATGTATCTCTTACTTTCCAAGGTGGTGCAAAATTTTTTTTTTTTACTTTTTATGTTTATGCATTTAGCAAATGCTTTTATCCAAAGCGACTTACAAAGTAGACACAATTTTACAGGTGTCAATTTAACAAATTCTCTAGAGAAAAAAAATCCCTAGTCAGAATCAGTGGTGACAGCAAAGACAAAGAGTGCAAAAAGGGTAGTAGAGGGGTCCAGAGGTATGGGTAAGAGTTAGGATAGGAGATGCTCTTTGAAGAGGCAGGTCTTTAGGAGTTTCCTAAAGATAGACGGGGACGCTGCTGTTCTTGTAGCTCTTTGTAGGTCATTCCACCATCTTGGAACAACACAAGAAAACAGTCTGGATTGTTTTAAGCTTGGTGTAGACACTGCTAGACAATCCATTGCTGACCTAGTTGTGACATGAGCCTTTAAAGCAGACGGGAGTCGTACCCTTAAGCACTTTGTAGGATAATATCAGGGACTTGAATTTAACGCTGGCAGCCAGGGGTAACAAGTGAAGCTCAATGAACAGAGGGTTGACGTGAAACTTTTTGGGATGATTTACGGCCAGACGCACCGCCCCGTTCTGGATCAACAGTTTAATCGTACAGGCTAGGAGACCAGTCAGGAGGGCGTTACAATAGTCAAGGCTGGAGATAACCATAGACTGCACCAGGAGCTGGGTAGCATGTTAAATTAGGTATGGCCAGATATTTATGTTTAGTAGTGTGATGGAGGTAACATGATCTTTAAAGGTCAGCTGGTCATCAAATCATGACCAAGCAAAAAACTTGGGTGTCTTTTTAAGACTTTAAAGGCCTTTTAAAGACTACTAAGGGTGAGTTTTCCTAGTTTTCAGTGCTGTAGGAACAGTATGGTCAAATAAAAACAAAGGAAACTGTTCCAGACTTATAAAGACTGTGTAAATGCCATTTTTCATCTTTTATGAAACATTGAATCTCGGTTCTCTACTTTTAAACTGTAAACACATATTTCCCTGAACTCTTAATAGCCTAAAAACTGTGGTGACTCAACAGCAAAACACTGATATCTGGATGATTAGAAACATTGTAGAACCTTGCTTTGCTCACTTTACAGGCCTACTTGTGAAGAAAAAGTGCAAATAAATTAGTTTTTAAAACCTCACAGAAAGTCAATTGTCCAGATTAAAAACCTCAAGTTATACGGTAAAAAACTATTTAGCATATTTTTCAGTTTACTTGCCGTAGAAATGAGTGACCCAAAGGAAAGACACGGACAAAAAAAAGAGTAAAGGCGACATGTTTATTATTTAAACTATCACTTAAATAAAAAAAGTGCATAGAAAATAAACATGATTAGAAACTTTTTTTACATTATGTACAACTTTGTTACCTAATTATACATTCAACCAAGTAGTTTGTGGTTTATTTTTCACGGTGGTGGTTTTCCTTCACTTCACTTATGTGTAGAACACTGTTAAATGGGAGAACAAATGAATGCTGTAAGAAGACCCTTTTTTTTGTCATTTCTTTTTTAAATTACAAAAAGCAGGAAGATGTTGGTATAAGACAAAGGTATATTCAAGGCATAAGCAAACTGGCCCATTCATGATCCCTCTTTGTCCACATCCTACTGTAACCCCCATCCTGCCTTTTTCTTAACACTACATCCCATCTTAAGCCGTCTATACACAACAAAATTACAAATACAGGTTAAGTACTCATACGCCCTCTCCGAAACTGAAAGGAACGGTTCCACACGGATGCTGTGGAAAATAAATAAATTAAACTTTCTCAATGTCAGCATTTTGAGTTTTTATAAAAAAGTACATCCAAAGTAGAACCAAAGCTTCGGAGGAGAGAAAGGAAGAGGGCCAAAGGAGACAGGAAAGCTGTTCGAGGTCAAGAATTAAAAACATAAGAAGCCATTATGGTGGTTTCTTTAAACCCATGGTCTGTCTGCACAAACCGAACTCCAAATTTTACCACATCAAGTAAGCCGTCTGAAAAATCCCTGTTAAAAAAAAATCTGAGAAGCATTAAAAGAAAAAAAAAAAAAACATTCACTACAACAACCAGAAAAATAAACCCAAACGTCTGATCTCAAGAAGTTCACAACCACATTGACAGTTACATTTCTTATCACATGAAAAAATGTTTTATCCCAGAAAAATTTTTTTTTAAAGAAACTGCAGCGCTCCTTGCTGGTGAAGGATTCGCTCACAGGCACAGCAAAACTGGTACTGGATATCAATATACAAAAAGAATGATGCACGTTAGTTTTATCTGATAGTACTGTAACACAAAACCATTATAGAGTACACTGAAACATTGCTAATAACCGTTATAAATCCATTGTTTTGCTACTGTAACTAAGTTTGTCTGTCCATTCCATATATTTGTATAGATACAAGAACAAGAAAGTACTTTGCATGTTTCCATATACTGTTGAGTATTTATACTATAATTACAGATGATGAAGGAGAAGGGCCACTGCTGTGGCGTGGTAAAATGTCTGAGGAGACAACAGAAGTTGATGCCTTATTGTATATATATATCCTGTTGACAGCAAAAGAACCTCGACTTATTGTTTACTGAGAACTCTGACCCTGAAAATGGAGCTTGTATGAAGAGAAAGCCCTTAGCATCAGAAACCATTTCTACCAGCAGTACTGGAGGAAGCCACCTGAGCTGAACCAGTAAGAACCACCAAATAATTCCCAGTCCTTGAGAATAAACCACTGATGCCGTTTGAGGTCTTCAATAACAACCAAGAGACATAACTCGATTAAATAATAATGATAATTATGTTTTTTTTTTAAAGCAGCTGACCAAGTATCAACACCATCACAGTTCTGGTGATGTGAAGGAAGAACATACATTCATTGTTGACCTTAGCAGCAGAACCCAGCGAGCCCAGAGGCGGCATCATGGGATGCAAACGCACAGGGGGGGCCTGTTGGGAAGGTGAGGGCCGCCGGTGTGGTCCCTGCCTTCACTTTTTATTTAGCAGAGAGAATCAAGTGCACTTTGCTGGAGCTTCACAATGAGAAACACCCGTCAGAGCCAGGCTCACACAAACTCTGGGTTTATGTTCTGTGCTTCTGGTTTCTGCACTTCTGTCTGGAGAAAGAACTAAAGTTCTTTTTTTATTCCAGATGTCTAAACAGTGCCCGTTAAACAGTTCAAGTGCAAACCGTCTATGATTCGTATTCTATTTTCGATTCACCAGAACAAAAACAACAGGGCAGTTGCTGCTAACGGCCTGTAGGTAGGTCATATAAGAAAGTCAGCTCGAATAGAGGAGGGCGACAAGTTGGCAAAAAAGAAAACGAAACATGGAGACTGGCTTCAGGTTTTTAAATATTCACTCTGGGACACGAAGGCTTGCGAAACATAAAAAAAAGAGACCAAATGATAAAATTCTTATCTGAATGCTGGTGAGCAATGAATGCTTCTTAGTTTTTCCGTTATTGGCTCAATGGAAATGTGACGAGTGCTGCTGATAAGAGTTAAAATAAAGGCACCTCTTTATTATCGACCAAGTCTACAGAGGGACACGGTGCTTTGCAGAAGAGTTCACTTTTTCACTTTTTGTCAACAAACAACAAACCTAATGGTATTTGACTCATATTGCAGCCAAAATGAGGAGTTAACTAAGAAAGGTTTACAAATTAAAAAAATACCTTATCAGTAAAAAGGGCCCAGCTACAAACCTACCAACACATGGCTGTCCACCTTAACAGGCCACCTTGCATAGAAAGCATTGATTTGAGACGCAGCCAGAAAGCCCATAGTGTCTCGAGAGGAGGACCCATTCAGAAGAAGGTGCTCTGATTGGATCAGATGAAAAGCCTCAATAATTCAGTTAAAACGCAACAAACACCTTGAAACATGGCAGTGTTTGCATCACACTGCTGGGATTCGTTCCTCAGTAGGAACAGAGAATCTGGTGTTGATCATGTAACGTATAACGCCAACTAAAAGGCAAACCAATCAAACAGACTCTCCTCATGCAAAGCTGCTAGAGACTTGCCCCTAATGACACCAAGACTAAAAGTAAACTGTTTCCTTCTGACTTACGAACAGCATAGGAGGCTCAGCCATCACAGCTTGCTGTTAGGAGACAAAATGTGAAAAAGGAGTGAATCCGTTTGCAAAGCACTTTTGTTGAATTTTACAAACATGGATAGCTTATTTGTTAGTTTCCAATTAGCTGTGAGCCGGTCGGCCTCATGGCTGATCAAAGGAAAGCTTCAATAGCAGCAGCCTGCGAGGGGAACCGCCTCTCAGATCAACGTGGTGTAGAGACCATAAGGCTGGAGAGAGGAGATATAGATCCGCTGTAGATCCACAATCTAAGCTCTCTCAAGTGCATAATAATAGTTCACATGACGGCCATAACCAGTAGCTACAACTGGGACGTAAAAAAAAAAAAAAAGGGAACAAAGTAAAAAAACAACTAAAAACATCAGCTCTGGCCAAATGGCCTGATGAAGATAAAGAGCTACTGGTGGACTGAATTAAATGGGAACCAAACCACAGACCAGTATCAGTCTTTGGAATCAAAGAAAAACATTCAGGCTCCAAATTTAAAAACAAGCAAACAAAAAAAAAAAAAACTTTGTTTAGGCAGTGGAATACGAAACATATCAGCAAAGCATTAGTGTTTGTAAACCTCTATTTCCTACAAAAATGACAGTAAAATAAATATGAATTTTTAAAAATATAAATACCATCGTTAAGTGCTATTCACTAGTGAGTGCTTTAAATTTTTTTTTTTTTGTAAAAAAAATATACATTATTTACATCGTTTTGTTTTACCAAAAGCAAGCATGATATTTCCCTGTCTGTGGTAAAAAGACAGATAAACAACTAATAGTAATAAAACCTTTCTCCATAATTAAAGGTCACAAGAGGCCCGACAAGAGAGGGGAGGGGGGAGGAAGCTGCAGGAAACTTCAACTGAGAGGGGAGGGGGGGTTTGGTTCTCCTGCTGCTGTGATTTAGGAGGTTTAAACATGTCTGATAACAGCAGACTTGACACTTCTATCGGTTTCCTCCTGCATTATTCCAATGAATCCCTCCCCCCCCCCCTAAAATAATGAAAACAAATAAAATTTTAAGCACGTCTATTCAAGCACATCAGTAGGTTTCTCTGGTCCCTTTGGCTGTCAGTCCACCAGAATCTCTAGCTGCCTCGCTCTCTCAGGCCAGAGGCTTGTTCCAATCAAACTCAGATTCAGTTCAAACCAATCAGCTGATGCTGAATCAGAGGAAAACCTTTTACAGCAATGGTAAAAAATAAACGTTTCTCTTATGAACAGAACTCTTCTTCCCTGATGTCATGTTTTTTGTTTTTTTCCTGTGACCACTGCTCCCCCTAGTGTTTCCATTTGTACAGCTCCTATCAGGCTGTGCCTATTTACAGGGTCAAATATACACTTCACAAACTTTTACTGGGTGGGGCGGGGAGGGGGGGTAGCTCTGAAGGCATCAGGGCACACTGAGACAAGGAGATATGCATCAATAACACTGAAATAAACAAAAAAACAAACAGGGTCCTAATTTTAAACTCCAATAGAAACAAAAACAAAAATCTGTTTCAAGTCCCTTCAACAAATTGCACTTTGGTGTAAAAATGGATCCAAGTTCTTTGATTTTTTTTTTTAAATAATTTCCTTCAAAGTTCATATTAGTAGACCATAACATGTTTTAAAAAATTAAGGATTGGCCGATGTAGAAAATAAGAATATGAAGGGGTAACTATCATCCAAATATAACAAAGGGTAATATTGCAACGTCGTATCTCTTTACTCACCTATCGAGGTGAAACTTTCAATGCCGAATATAAATTAGACAAAAGGAGGCACAATATGTTTGGATTTCTACATATGGCCCTTTCTGCACACACGGTGCGACCTGCAGCTGCTATTTCCTGCCAACGCCTGCAGCAGCAGTTGTCATTTGTAGCTTAAAACGTAAACAAGCAGGAAGCTTGGAGAAGGAGAACGTCCCGATGCTCAGCAATCCCCCACCTGTCCTTCCGACGGGGGGGCGGAGCTGTCAGTTGAGGAACTTGCGGCATCTTTTGGTGCCGCAGTTGCAGGGCAGCTTATTGTTGGCGTCTTCGATAGGGAACTTGTAGTCGTACGTGAGCTCCTCCCCACAGCAGATGCGGCGAGAGGCGAAGATGACGATGTGCTTCTGGCCGTTCACGGCGATAACTCGGGAGTAGCAGTTAGGCTCACAGGAGTGGTTGATGAAGCGGGCGGCGTTGCCGTGTACTGTGGCGTCCACCACCTCGTACTCATCGATGCGAAACATGTAACAGCCTATCCCCTGATGAGAGGACACAGAGGACAGGTTTTGGGTATGCTTTATTCATCAGAAGACATGGAATGTGTTCCTGAGTCCTACCTTTCCGTCGTAGTATTTCTCACGTTTGTCGGTCAGCACGGATCGAATCACGTTTCCAGAGTATTCGATCACCATTTCTCCGGCCTCAATGGTTTTTTTGCAGAAAAGCCCACGGCCGTGAATAGGCGACCTGCAGGGGGAAATAAAACAATTGAAATTTTTGCCCCGTCACAGAGTCAAGGGACACATGTGCTCAGGATAACTTTAGAGCAAAATGAGAAAAGGTTGTTTTTCCAAGTCATTAAGAAGCCTTTCCACGTTTCAGACCGCAGTATGGTTATATTTAAAAGCGTAAACTTTAAGCTTGAAATAGGCTTGTTTTCATAGATTTCCCCGTATGCAGAGGGGGCGTGTCCTTGTGTGTTTGTATTTACATAATGGGTAAGCCATCTTTTGTTTCCTGTGTTATTGCCCCCGCCCTTCAAGCGAACAGCGTGGTAAGTTGGCTGTTATTAAGGCAGCACACTGACCGGTGTATCAATATTCACTGAAGATGGACACTGCAAAGATTGTAGGAGACGAGATGAACCGTGGGCATTACGCCGAGAATGTTCTGAAGTATTTCTTGAATACATGCAACTGGATTCTTTAGCAGCCAAGATACACATTGCAAACTTCCGAGATGACATCCAGAAAAAAGACTCGTGCAACATAGAACAGAGAAAAACGTGCTCGTTCTATTTACTTAATTGGAGGCAAAAAGATCTGCAAAAATACCTTTCTCTTTCATAATCTATATGTTGTGTTTATTCTAAAAACATTTGCATTAACTATTACAGTGGGTGTGGCTTCTCTGCGATGTAAGTGAGCCTCATTACCACACCCAGCAGCAGACGGTGGAGAGAAGGGCTACATTTTACCCCATTTACGCTACTCTCTGAAAACCGATCCCTGCCGAGCTTGGATCAGTTAACCGCCCCGCGCTTGGTCCTTTGCGACCATTTACACACGACGCTAGCACAGTTTCTCTCCTCCTAGTGATGATAATGGTACTACCGCTCCCTAGAGATAAACAAGCAAATTAAAAGGGTGACACCCGTAACATTCAGGAAGTTATATTTGTGTTCATTGTGATATTTTTCGTTTATGCTGAGAGACAGGCGAAGAAGGCAGCCTTTGGTGAATTTACTTGACAGTTGACTTTTGGGAATTGGATACGACTAACGATGGCCTAATCAGGGCTTACAGAGGCAGGAAAAAATGACGGATGTTGAGGTTTATGATACTGCTAAGTACATCACTGGAAATCGTGTGGTACGGCAGGGAAGCTAGTATTTTTATGAATGTCTGAAATTTCATGATTACGGAGGCTGACTGTAAGGAGATGACGCGGTCTGCTCATGCGCTCTTTGTTATCTGAGAACTGAGCCAGTGCTCAACCACAGAAAGCAATACTGATGAACTAGTTCCATTTTAGAGCGGTTCGGTTGAGTCTGGCGCAGTCCGGTTCAGTTGTGCGTGCCATTTATCTCGCTTACCGTGCACGGACAATCTCTGGGCGTTTCAAAAAGGTAGTGTAAATGGGGCTTCAGATTGAGATTTCTCTACTTGAGTCTCTTCAAAATGCCTTCTTTCAGATAGTGTGGACTCTACAAAATAATCTGATTTCCATGTCTGACATCATCGGAAGGGCTGCTCAGTGGTGCAGTGGGTAGCACTGCTGCCTTGCAGCAAGAAGGTTCTGGGTTCGATTTTCCAGCTTCCTCCCACAGTCCAAAAGCAGGACTGTTAGGTTAATTGGTTTCTCTAAATTGTCCTTAGGTGTGAGTGTGTACATGAATGGTTGTTTGTCCTGTGTGCCTCTGTGTTGCCCTGCGGTGGACTGGCGACCTATCCAGGGTGTACCCCGCCTCTCGCCCATTGACTGCTGGAGATAGGCACCAGCACCCTCGTGACCCCAATTGGAACAAGTGTGTCAGATAATGGATGGACATCATCGGAAGGCTTGGAAATCATACTTTCCTAAAGTAGTGAAAAGGCCAAAATGCCTCAGAATGTTGAGTTGTGAGTTTCCATGACTGGTTACATTTTGCATTGCACAATTCATTTAGAGTGAATTTAAGGCCTTTTATTGGGACTTATTGTGTCTTTCTTTATAAGCCCCATTATTAGACAATATGAGTCAATATGTGCATAATTCTTGCAAAGCTGTCCTCTAGTCCTGTTTAAATATGAATAGCAAATGGTAGTTTCTAACCTGTAGACTCCAACCGTTTCTTTGGAGGTTGCTTTGAGCTGTTTGAACCTCGCAGTAAGTGGCAGCTCCATGGAGGGCCGCCTGAAGGGGCAGCATGAGAAACAAATGTTAAGTTAGTATTCTTGTCCATTGCAGCATTATATCACTGAGAGCTAAACAGGGGCTTACCTGGCAGTCCTGAGCTGCCCTTCCTCTTCATCTTCCTCCTGAGGACAGTACTCAGGGGGCTGGCGATGTTTAGAGGCCAAGAAGTTGAACATATCAAATACAGACCTCCTGGTGGGTGAGGAGGGACACAGTGTTTGAAACAGTATCATAAAGACCACATGCATGGCATAATGTATTTCTTACAGTTAACTGCAATAGTCTGCAGAAAGGCAATTTCTGTGCATTTCTGTGTGGATTGCTTTTCCCACCCAAACATTTTGTAAAGTGAACGTTGCATATCAGTTCCTGTTCTAACCTGTGGTGGACTTCTGCGCGAGCTGAGCCGTGAGGGTTGAGAGGAGGTTCATCGGTTTCCTCTGGCTTGTGGAAGCGGAACCGGTAGCTTCGGCAGTGTCTGGATCCATAGAGCTGCTCCAGCAGGAAAACCACAGCTTCATGGACGACGCCGAGCATCTTGAGTCCGTTCACACCTGAGAGTAGAACAGAAAAGACCCTCACAGTAAAACAGCAGCCTTCAAGTGAGTGAGGAGATGTGTTTTCTAGAGCAATATATGAGTTTTGTGTTGCCAGCATCCTCAGTTACCTTCAAAAGAAAGCTCTTTAAGTTGTGCATTGGAGCGAGCCTCCTTCACCTTTTCTGTCACAGACTTCCAGGCTTCTGTAGAAAGAATTGTGAAATCTACATTTGTCAAAGCAAAATGGCAAACACGACACCCAAAGTAAGGGTGGGCTCCCTTGGCTGACCTTCAATACTTTCACAGCGAATGTGGAAGCCTTCCTCGCTGTAGATTTCAAAAATGATGCCTCTTTTGGGTTTGCCATCCAAGCCAGAGTCTGTGCTGTTGCCGTCCTCGTCGGGTGGTGAAGCCGCTGGAAAGGACCCAGCTTCTCCAGCTGCAGGGAGTTTGTCTTTTTCCACCTTTTTTCCTGGTACGGCATGTCCTTCAGGGGTCTTCTTCTTCCCAAACAGGCTGGAAATAGAAAAATAAGGTGTTAGACTGTATGTTAGTATTTACTTTACAATCTAGAATGAGGAACTATACTCACTTCTTATTGGTGGCCTTCTCCTGAGGCCTGCCAGTGTCCATTGGTTCGGGAGAGTCCAGTTCTCTAAAGCAAAGGTTTAAAAAACTTCATTTAATTATTTTCTTACTTCAATCTGTCATAATAATAAAAGCGGAGCACCTTAAATAAGTATTCACACCCTTCTGCATGGGACTTTCCACAGCTCTCTTTCAAAGGATGGCCTCTCACCAAACATCCATAAAGGTCAGAATTGTGGAGTACACGTAGGGCTGTCACGATAACCTCACAAATTAAATATCACGATATCAAGAAGCTCACCGCGCTACAAAACCATCCACCGCCATCACCGCATCTTGGGACAACAGTTGAGAAGGATAAAATGGCAGCTGCACTGATATCAAAACCAAATGTTACTTCGCCCCTTTGGGAGCATTTCGGTTTTCAGCCAAATGAAAAGGAGGAGCCTGACAATTTAAATGAGGCAATTTGTAACACAACGAATTTAAGGGCTCATCTAGCTAGCTACCACCCAGCTGTTACGGTGCGGCTACCGCCGCCTCCTGCCACACAGAGTCGTGGGTCGGCTCATGTCGGTGCCAGCCGACACTTTGGAGTTGGCAAAGCCTTTGCTGGAGTCGCTAAGTAAAGCAGAGACAGTGACAGACTTAAACGTCTCACAGCCGCTGTTACACAGTACCGGGTTGTAGAGATGGTGCCATTTTCCACTGAGGAGAAACCTGCATTCTGGTTGCTCCTCTAATGAGCGCATCGTCCAAGAGGGTTTTCAGTGTCGCTGGAAATGTTGTCACCCCTCTCAGATCCTCTCAAACCGCATAAGGTTAACAGGCTGGTTTTACTGGCCCGCAACAAGGACATAGCTGAGCTTTAAATCACCGTCTTGTTTGTTTGTGTGTGAATTAAGAATCATGGCACCTGTTACATTTAATTTTGTATAGGTGCACTTAAATAAAAAAATAACAAAACGGGCACCTGTTTTTCTTTTTTAATTAAAGATGCTGAAGTCAAATTTGCCTTTAAAAGTTCAGCCTTATTCTGAATTTTGTTAAGTTCACTCGGAGAAATGAGGCATATCTGTGCCATCACTGCCCTTTGATCTGCATTCAATAAAGTTTATAAAATTGCCATGTCTTTTTTAATAACCTTTTTTAATGTTTAAGTGCCATTTTTCAAAGGAAATGTTGCCATGTAGATGGTAATTTAACAATATAGAAACAGATTTGCAAAATAGATTAGAAAAAAGATGGTGCAATAATATCGCATATTGCAATATTTAGCGTCCCTGAATAATCGCAGGGGGAATTCCTCAACCGCGACAGCCCTAAGTACACGACTCCCACCTGAGCTGTGGCTCTGCCCCCAGCTCTTCCAAAGTAACCATAGGCCTCTTTGGCTGCTTCTCTGATTAATGTGAATCTCTGTGGCTTTTAGAGAGCAGCTGCATGTATACAAATATTAAATTACACAAATAAAGGACCACTATCAACTATTTCATTGACTTTTGAAGTGGATTTACGTGACTTTTATTAAAGAGGTAAATATATATTCCACAATTTTCCTTAAATATCACAATCACATGCTACTTGGTGTTAAGGGCAGATTAGACTTCTGCAATCACACACATCAAATGTCACTTGGGTCTGGTCGCGAACCAGTTTAGCTGGTATGCTTCAGCACCGTCGATATGGAATTTCTAGGGACACACAGCAGTTTCCTGCCAAAGCGCAAGGGGGAGCCTATTTGAGAACTCGCGACAACTTCGGCGGATGGTCACGAGAACTTCGGTGGCACCGGTTTATCTTCCAAAACAACAATAGTGTGTCTGCAAGATATCACGGTCACAGAGATGCATCTAGAGTTGCTAGACATGGAAGAGGAACAGGTTCTGTTAATGGAGTTGGCAAAAAGACCGATTAACCTTTTGTCATATTTGTCCACTGTAGTTCTTCCTTGGTTTTTAAAAATGTCGTGGGGCTATGCCTCAGAAGCATAAACTGGCCTTTAGTCTACCACATGTGACAAAGATCAAGGCATTGTAAATAAGATGACAATGAGGAATGGCTCACCTTGGGTTTGAAGATGGCAGCTGTTTCCCAGGGTTGCTGTGACATTCATTTGCCTGCGAGGCCTTGAGCTTCTTCCCACTGCTGATGTCTGGACTCTGTCTGCCCCTCTTTACTTTCTTTTTGCTTTTATCCGCACCTGAAGCTGTGTCTGAAGCTGCTGTTGTTGTGTTTGTTGGTTTCTGGTCAGACGCTTTGGGAGCAGGATTTGTTCTGTTACTCTGGGAATGCAAAGAGGACTGTTTCTGTGTGAAAACTCCAACAACATGTCCCTTGTTGGGGCTCACATGAGGTGATGGGCTGTTAAGGTTCTGACTGGAATCCGTGCTCTGCGCTCTGCTCACAGGTTGAGACTGATGCTGCAGCTGGACGTTACCACCTTCTGTTTCTCCGTGCTGGTTGACAGCCATACTTGTCGGTAGGACACAGATGCTGCTGGCAATAGAGGTCTGGACAGGGGAGGCGAGTTGCGACACGAGAGGAGCTCCCCCCGCTGGCTGAAGGACCATGGGCTGATCCGACAGTCCCAAACCATGTGGATTTGCTTTAAAGCTGAGTACAGGGGTGGAGAAAGACACCGAGCCTGGTGCAATAAGCCCAGCAGAGCCGCTAGGTGGGACGGAGACCACATTCAACACCGACTGGCTGGGACTGAGACCAGCGACTGAGCAAGGTAGGATGTGAGTGGAGGAATCGTGGCTAAGGATGCCGGTCTGAGCAGGACCTGGAATTCTCTGCTGTATGAGAGCAGTGGGATCCAAGTACATGACGCCACCGGACTTTGGCCTCTTGATGATATTTGGGACTTTGCGGTGAGATGTAGAGATGGTGCTTAGCTCAACCAGGCTGCCAGCTTGTCCAGGGATGCTGGCAGTGATCTGCTGGGAAGACAGGTTGATCAGAGTCATATTAGGAGGGCCCACTTCAGACGGAGCCAGAGCCGGCTGGCTGCGGCAGCGAGCTGGTTTCTTGTTTTTTCTTGGCAGACGAGAGATGGGCCTCTTCTTGCCATGAGAGGACGCAAGGACAGGAGGGGAGGAAGTCAGGGAGGAATGACTGGAGACTATGGCGACGTTGGGACCGAGCTCATGAGGTCGACCAGCCTCTGAGACCAAAATAGGGGATTGGTCTGACGGCTGAGAGGGCAGACCGATGAGCAGTCCTGAGGTAGTGCTGGGTATTCCCGTCTGGAAGCCTGCCTGTGTGGATCCGGGGAAAGTGTGAATCTGAGAGGGGTGAGGTATGGTGCCCAGGACTTTTCCACCAGCTGGGAAAATTGGCTGGGCAGGAGATAAGCCACTATTTAAGCCTCTGGTGATCGTCATGGGGCTCAGCACGGCAGACGAGGTAGCTTCCATCACTCCTGCTGCACTGATTTTCTGGGTGACGCCGTTTGGCACCGTCTGAACCAGGTAGAGTGGCTGGAACTGCTGATTGACCACAATGAGCTTATCAGGGCCTGGTTTGATTACTGCTGGGCTGGAAACCTGAGCCTGGGAAGGTCCTGGACCAGGGACTGGACTGGGACTGCCTGCAGCAGCTGTGGCTAGGTATTTCTGACCCTGAAGAGGCAAAGAGGGAGAACTTGGCAAACCAGAAGAGACAGAACTTCTGCTTGCATCCTGGCTAGCAGACGTTTCAACCCCCTGACCAATAGCAGGGCTGGAAATAAACTGGTCTGAAGTCATTTGGCCCTCTGCAGCCTGCGCCTCTCTGTTTCCCAAAGCAGGTCCGTCATGCTTATTGTCGGACGGTGACACACTGGGACCCGGAACTTTCTTATCACCGTTCTTTTCACCGCTGATATTTTCTGCGTCAGAGTTCAAACCAAGCATGGTGCTGTCTGAGGTATTCGAGATGAGGCCACTTGCTGAATGATTCTGGCTGGAGCTGACAGACGGGCTGCGCGTCGTCAGAACTGAGAGGTCTGAGGGTAGCTCTAGAGGAAGATATGGTTCTTCAACTGATATGGAGCTGTTAACACTGGCCTCCACCACCCCTCCGCTTTCTGCGCTAGGCAGCGGTTGAGAGAAATCATCAAACAGAATGTCCTTGCGCCTATTTAGGTCATAGGACTCGTCCAGCAGCAGCTCAGAGGACGACGGCTCGGATTGTTGACCCAGAGTTGGCAGCGACATGGATGGCGTGTTTAATACAAACTCCATGATATCTGAAGGCAAAATGTTACCACATTCATCGCTGTTGTTGTTGTCAGAGTCAGATTTGAGCAGGTCTGTGCTGAGGGAGAGCTGGGCCTCAAGCGGATCCTGACCCTGGTTCTGTGGTTGGGCTTTGACGCCACCACTAAGGGGAAGACAGTTTTCCTTCTGGTTCTTTCTGCTTTCTCGTGTGCTCCCTGATCCGCCACTGCTGTTTTCAGCCTCTTTGCTCGATTCATGGTGGTCAGTTTTGTCGACGTGTCTTTCTCTGCCTCTCCTCTTGGGGGTATTTTTCGTCGGTGTGGAGGAGGTGGTAGCTGTTGTGGTGGTGGTGCTGGTAGTGCAGACACTCGTGTCGCTCTCAGAACCATCATCAACGCCGTCAAGCTGACCGATTTGCTGTTTGCCCAAGGTCCTGATAGGTACAAGAAACATAACATGAGAGCCATATAACAAGTAAAAAAAACACCACAGAGAAAGATCAGACAATTTTTGGATTGCAAGTCCTGACTGGTGATTGGCCAGTTGGAGACTTGTAATATTTCCTCAAATCACAAAATCACTGAAAAATGTTATTAAATAGAAATCAGGATTTTGAATGGCTTGTCTAGACAGTTTGGTCATTGAGAAAAAGAGAGCCAGACTTTTAGAAGATAACAGGAAGGTTAAATGGAATACAAGGAAGTTGACTGGTTTTATCCTTCTGAGCTTTTAGCGTTTGTGAAATAATCTTTTTCTTTTTATAATGAATTTCATCAATATCCAACTCATAGTAGTTGTCTTATCAGACCTCCTTGCTCACATCCAACTTAAATAAAGTTTAGGATATTATCCAGAGAGTAAAATTATGTTTCTTTTTGTTTGTTTTTTAATGAAGAGGTAAGAGATGTTTTTGAACTAGAATATGGCGAAGCAGTTTCATCTGTTGCCATTTATTAGCTTGTATCACTGCAATGCTTTGGTTAAGAGGAAAGTGAAGGACATGACTCGATTTTAAAGAGTCTCTGCTCTTATTTGGTGTGTATTTTGTGCTGGTTTGATGCTGGGTTGTGGCTGTAGAGACAACTCTTGTTCATAGGTTGCTACTGTGCTGTGTATTTACGTTTTACATCTTTTATTTTATCTGGGTATAACTTTAGCTGTGTTTTGCACATTTTAAAAGGTTTGTGCTGGCTCGTAGCCTAGATTATACTGTTAAATCTGATATGATACATTTCTATACCCTTTGTCATTAATGCATCAGTTATCACTGTTGATGTTGAGTAACTATGACAAGGTTTCTTAAAAGGTTCCCCCTGGGGCTAAAAGTGTAAAGACAAATCAGAATCAGTTATAATTGGTTTCAACATTAAAACTATCATGATTGGTGCTTCTCTATTAAAAACATGAAAAACTAAATGAACATTTACAAAAAAAGTTTACTAACAGAGTACTCAGCATGTCCTCTTCCGTTTTCTCCTGAGCCCTTTGCTGTTGCTGTTCCTCATCTTTCAAAAAGCGCTGAAGTTGGGATCCTCTTCCCAAACAGTCGTCCAAGCCCTCTATAGACGGGAGGCCATGACCGGGGTTGATTATTGTCCGAGTGAAGTTGTAGTAGTAGGAGTCTTTACCCCTGTTCTTCATTCCACCATCCTCATCTTCTCCACTGTCTGCAGATGAAGATGAGGTGCTCATATCATCTGCTCCATCCACCTGCCCCTCAGCTGATTTCTTCCGTCGGCCAGTCCTTCTCTTAACCACAGCTCCTGCTCCGTCGCCGCTGCCATAAAAAGGAATGTCCTCCTCGCCGTACGAGTGAACGCCGTAAAATGGAGTGAGTCCAAAGAACATGTTGGAACGTGCCCGAGCGCTGCGCCGTGGGTAACGCCTCTTAGCTGAGCCTGAACCATCGCTGTCATCTTCATGGTGCTTGTCCTCCATGGCTCTGTCATGGTCGTCCTCTGGGCCTTCCCCATCGTCCTCCTCAGTGCACTGAGAGAGTAGGCTGTGTTGGTCTCTCAGCCTGTGGCGTGGACGTTTTTTACACATCACATCTTCTTCTGTCTGAGTCTGGGTGTCAGACTCAGAGCTGTCGCTGCTGCTGGCAGAAGGTGAGGAGAACAGAGTGGAGGGGGGAGAGCGATGGGTCCCCTGTCCAGCAGGGGAGTTGGTGGAAGAGGTGCTTGTGGGACAGGAAGATTGCCTCCCATTGGGGTCAGTCTTTAAATCGGCCTTGAGTGGAGTGTGAGAATAGAGTTTAACAGGTTTCTTCTTTTCTCTGGAGGTCGCCGACAGCTGATTGGTTATCTGTTTGGTGTAAGGCTGAGTGGAGCTCACCTCACCTCTCTCTAAACTTATCTGCTGGAAGCTTTCTGGAGTGCTGCTGTACTTCCTTTCTACGACAGGGTAATTTTCTCTGCTCTTTGCAGACAACCTGCCCTCTCCGTGGTTCTGCTGCTTCTCCCCCTGAGGCTGCCCCTGGGCTTTGGTGCTGTTTCCAAGCGCTGGAACTTTGCTGTTGTAAGAGCAGGAGTTTGTAGCGTGCATGTTGGAGCCGCCTGTGGTTTTGGCGTTGTTGTTGAGAAGTGGAGCTTTTTTGTTGCTGCTGTTCTGATGGGTCTTTTCTCTGTCTCGATCTTTGGATGCATCTCTGCTGCCTGTTGATTTGACTTTGGGGTGTTTGTCTTTGGCAGCTGAAGCAGCACCTGGAGAGGTCAGGTTCGAGCTCCGTTTACCAACATCATCTTCCATCGATGTCCGTGACGATAACAGAGACTTTCCTGCTGGACCTGGAGAGTAATCGTTTGATTTCAGTGTACTGGATTTCTGTGGGGAGCCTGATTTTCCTGCGATAGATTCCTTGTGGAGTGAAGACGGTGTGATATTTCCAGTGGCGCTGCTACCCTCCTTCCCTGAGCTGGGCTTTTCTTTTGATGGGAGGATGTTGGAGGGTGCAACGGGCCGGTGGCGAGGCAACAAGCTTAGACCATCTTGGTCTTTGCTTCCATGCTTCGTCTGCTTATCAACCTGTTTGGTGCCTCCACTCCTTTGCTGACCTGAGAGAACAGCAGTTCCCACCGGAGGAGAAGATTGTCCTAACCCCACAGGAGCCAATTTTGGACTCTTGCTCTCACTGCCAGTCCGCTTAGATTGACCTTTATAGCTGGAGTCCTTAGAGGAAGGTCTAACCTTGTCAGAATCCCTGCCTGATGATCTATCTTTACCTTGACCCAGGTCTTTTCCTGTTTCCCTGCTGTGCTGTCTGTGTTTCTCAGAGTTCCTTTGCCCCATATCTCTGTTAAGAGACTTAGATCTATCTGAACCCTTGGAGTTAGGGTTTTTGAAAGATGTCTTACTCTTATCTGTTTCTTTATTACCCAAGTCTCTATTTGTAAGTTTCCCCTTTTCAGAATCTCTTGAGGAGTCTCTGCTTTGTGGTCTTGGAGCCTCAGATTCTTTCAGACCCGAATCTGTGCCTAAAACTTTTCTCTTTTCTGACTCTTTGGCTGAAATGTCACCCTTGTCAACGTCTCTTGGCAAAAGTTCTCTGGGCGATCTGCTTTTATGCAACTCCTTGGGTCCTTGGTCTCGATTTGTCGTCCTTCCCTTGTCTGCATCTCTCAGACTTTGCTCTCTCGCTGCTTGCAGCCTGTTTCCGTCTGTGGAAAAGGATCTACCTCTATCCCCATCTCTTTGGACTGGATTCTTCTTTGAGTCTTTGATGAGGTGTTTGGATTTCTCTGGGTCTCTGGCTGGGGAGGGAATGAGAGGAGGAGGTGAGGTGAGGGGTCGTGACAAAGTCTGCGGTGGGGTGGTCACACCTCTCTGTCTACTCAGCTGGTGGGGGGGAGGAGAAAGGGAAGGGGAGCTGTGACGTCGGGAGTCAATGTGGCGAACGCTCTGGTTCTCCAGTGAATCTCCAACAGCCTGGCTTTGGGGCAGCGAAGTTCTCTCTAAAATGAAAGAAAGGAAATGAATTATTAGACTCTCCAAACTATTTATAGCTATGTTCCAAACATAACACAATATGCATGTTTGTACCTGGAGAAGTCACGTGCTTGGGGTCTATGGAGCGCTGACATGGGGGGTAGCTGGGATGTCGGTTTCTGGTGTAAACCCTGAGCTTTGGGGTATTAGCCGGAGAGAGGTTTTCAGAGCGTCTCGGTGACTCAAATGGATCAGGGAAATCTGTGAAAGAAAAAATAAATAAAACACAAAAAATTCAAATACTAGCATTAACTTTACTTAGACAAACTTTTTTGTCATTTTGTATACACAGAGTGAATACAAACCAAAATTGCGATGTATACAGTTTTTCAACAGTGAATGAGCATTACCATTTATAAAGTGCAGCAATGATCAGAATGTACACATTGTAGGAGAAAAGGAAATGCCAACTTCAAGTCATGGGCATTGATATGGAAATGGAAATAATGGAAAGGTTCTGTAAGTTTTGCACTTAGGAGTCTCAGGGACTCTCTCTGCCCCTTAATGATTGCTTTTGATTACCCACATTCATATAATGCAAAATATAATAAAGTTGAAAGTCTTCTTCCATTGAGCACATGTGGTAGGTAACTTGCATTATGATATATAAACAGGCCTACTTGCTCTTTAAGCTCATCACTCACAAAAACAATCAGGAATGTTATAAAAAAAAAAAAAAAAGATATCAGAGCAAGTAATCTAAGTGTGAACCGTACACACTGTAAACTTCCACGCATCTGAAGATACCAAGGGAAGAAGAGCAAGGATTATTTTGCTAATCGATTAATCTGTTGATTATTTTGTTTTTGATTAACTGATTAATAATCGGACACCAAAAAGGTTCCTTAAAGAAGATTTTTTACAGAATTAAATAAAGTACATATAAAACTTTCCCACTTGAGGACTTCTGGATAAAGCATAATGACTCTATCAGCTAAAGGCATGTTTTAGAGTCTCTATACTCCAGGTAATGATTAATTGATTACTAAATTAGTTGAGGATTATTTCAATAATCAATTAATCCAATTAATTGTTTCAGCCTTAATTTCTACCAGTTCATGTTGCAATGAAAGCAATTTAAACATTTTTAAATACCATGTTAATGGCTTGGTATTAACTTGGTATTTAACTGTGCTTATATTTGCCATTAACAATTAATCAAAACAGTTTGGAATGCGCAGAATTCCTGTACAGATAAAGTACGTTTTTACCTGTTATAGGAGGAGGGCTGTGCGCAATTGTGCGATTCTCCTCTGGACCCAACACACTCTTCATCTCAGACTCTGCCACTGGGGGGTGACAAACTAATATCCTGCAGGTGTACACACAACGCTTTCGAGCATCTAGAGTGCTCCAGTATACCCTTGAACACCTAAGGAAATATAATAAATGAGGTAATATCAGTTTTCTTTTCAGTTCATTTCTGTCCGTCTCTGATAATAATGAGCTGAAAGATAAAAAAAAAAAGAAAAAAAAGAATCACTTACTGGTATCCAACTGGGAAGAGCTTACGTTTGCAGTCTGAGAGTTCAGTCAGTATTCCCAAACAGTCAACCGTCATGGAGCCTGCAGTGATGATGTTTGAGTCAGTGTTAAACACACTCTGGAGTTGACATTAATGTTTAATTTTTAAAATCAATGTTTAGCTGCTGTTCGTCACCTATTATCATGTGGACATTTTCAGGCTCCAACCCTGCCAGCCACTTCCTCCTGAGACTGATTCCTTCAAAGTCAACCAGGATCCTGCGGGTCACCTCAAACCCTGTCACCACCTTAGAAAAAAGTACACACAAGAAGAGGTGAGATGTAGGGACACCATTTAATTAAATTACAGCTCCATGTGTTTTGGAAAGGTCTCTTAACAGCTCAAGTTAAGTCAGAATATGTGGATTCAGTGTTACACTAAAGTAAAGACCAGTGATGAACTAATGCTGCGTTCACAAGAAACGTGATTTAGTCTGTGATGCTTGTCCACATTGCAAGTCTGCAGCATGTAACACTTCTTTTTGCTCCTGTTCCTTCATGATTTTAATTGTTACATGAATGAGTTCTGTTTTATTTGACTTCCTGCCGCCCCCTCCATCAGTGCCCTCATAACATAACAACACTAACACATAGCAAGCCTCTCTCTGATTGGTTGTTGGGGCAACAGTTCATGTTTTCGACCTCAGGCATCAGCAGCTGATGCCTGAGGTGAGCATTTAAGCACATCAGATGCTTAAATGCTCATGAAGCACTGCTCTAGCTTCTCGAAATGCCCTGTGGAACCTCTTAATGCTCCTTGATGTGCTTCAGCCCTACACTTTGAACCGCACGAACAGCAGGCTTACATGCAAATCGTGTTAAGTGTGAACGCAGCATAAGGCAGCTAGTTGTTTGCATTAAGACAATGTATGACGCTTCATTAGATTAAAAAGCTGTATGTTCCAGGACATAGTGAACGAATTCCAGGGTCTGGGTTTAGTCTTTTCCTTCAGTCAGAGCTTCCAGTATAAGAACATTATTAATAAATCTGCAGAATCGCCTCACATCTCCTCTCTCAGCAATCACTGCATCCCAAACAGCCGCCCACAATACTTTCTCTCAGCGAGTCGGTGTCACATATTCCTCTATCCTGCTCTGCAATGACGTGTCCTCTCCCCACAGCAGAGACAGGAGCTCTTATGAAAAGTAGCTTTAGCTGATCGAGATGTAGCAGCCCGCCGTGTTAAATTGTGACCTAACGCCATTACAAAGATGCTAAGTGTATTTAGTTAGATTCCTATGTTACTGAAAAGTAACTAATGCCATTAATCCCAACACTGCTCACAACGATGTGCCGCCTAGTGTTCCTCCACCACTTAAAATCTTGATAAAATACACTGATTTTTCAGGTTGTTATGTAAGTAGGGCTACAACTAACGATTATTTTGCAACTCGATTAATCTATCGATTATTATTTTTTTGATGAGTAATCAGATAGAAAGGGTTCCTTAAAGAAGATTTTTTACTAAATTAGACCAGGTGAAACTAAAATGTTTCCACTTGAGGATTTCTGGATAGAGCATATTGACAAACAAAAAAGTTTTTTTAGACTTATGTAGCTTTTATTATCATTTTGTATACACAGATTCCAATTAACTGTTTCATCCCTAAATGTAAGAAAATGTTCAAAGGTTTTCAGGGATATCTGTAACTATCCAGGGTACAGTCCATACCTCTCCTTTACTGAGATCCCTGTGCTTTGGACAGTAGACCTTCCTGTCTTCCAGGAAAACGCAGTGGCTCTGGCGGGCACACATGAAGTGGTAGTTACTGGTGCAGGAGGTGAGGCAGCAGCCCACAGTGGCCCCGGTCTTTTCACACCTCTCACAGTTCTGAACAAAAAGTAGAGCAAGTTATTGACGTCTGCAGAATACAAGCGATTAGCGAAGAGCAAAGTGTCTCACCGTTCGCCTTCCCCTGTGAACAGCCGTGTGAACATTTTTTAAAGCGCCGTCGTCGTCTTCAAACACCTCCACAGACCAAAGAGCGCAGTTCACGTGAGCCCACTCATTCTGACCGATATAAAGCAGCCTGCCGCAGTCCTAGAACAGAAAGCAACGTCTGCAGGTGAAGACTCAGCCCTTTTGATGTTGAACGGAGCATTAAGATTATTCGCGACTTACTTTGGTGTTCTTATCTCCATAATGGAGGCAGAGAACACACTGCCTGGTATCAGTGAGACCTGAGGGAGGAGGTGGCGGCTCAGGGGTGTCCTCATGGTCTTAGGAGAAAATCAAGCCAAAAACAGAAGGAATGTAATAAAAAAAACAGCCCCATTGGAATACTTTAGCGTGCTGTTTGACTTACCTTTCAGAAGTTTAGGTGGTGGAGGTAGTGGAGGAGGTGACGCTGGCAAATCGAGTTCCCCTAAATTCTTGGGCTGTGGAGCTGGGATGATCTTTTTCATGAAAAAGGGATGAACGGCACGGCTAAGCTCCTGTCTCTCTTGCCACTGTGCGTAGTTGTGGTCCAGGGATGGAGGAAGGACAGCGTTGGGAAGAAGCCCGCTGCTGGTGAACAAGACCACACAGAAACAACTTTGTGTGACACATATGCTTACAGTGCTGTATAGCTGGAGCTTTAATAGTTAAAATGTCCAACTAAGAGCAAAGATGAGCTTTGAATATAAAATTAGTTAAAAATATTTAAGTATGAAGGAGCCTTCTAAGTAAACGAAGGCTGGATAGTGATTCAACAAACTTGCTGCTAAAAGCTCTGACAAATCAGAACATAGAAAACAAGTTTGCATATGAAGGGGATATATTGCCCCAACAAGGAGAACATTTCAAAAATAAAAGGAGAGGCCTTAAAAAGTATAAAAAAAAAAAAAAAAGACCATCTAGGCGTAACAGATTAAAAAGGAAGAAAATTATTGATGCCATTATGTAACCTCTATGTAACAGAGCAAGCGATTTTTATCCCAACGTCCATGACATGTTTCATATTTAAACTACTGCCGCACAGCTGTTGTTGATGAATGATGCAGTGGTAGCTAAAAAAAATCAACTAAAAAAATCAGGGAAGGTTTCAGACAGCTTGAACAGAGCAACGAATCCAGCAGTGCGCCCAACCATAGATGTAGCCCCATCAGTTGTGATAGATGTCATTATCTCTGCAGATTCCTTTAGAGTCCCTGGTAACAACCTAGCAACCGTGGCAAACCATGCCCAGCAATCAGCATGTATAAAAAAATGTTCCCTGCATACTTTTTATTTTATCATTATGAAAATACACATTGGCCACTCGTGATCAATTATTTGAATAGTGTTTTTTAAAAACATTTTTTTTGTCATAGCCATAAATAGGTCTACATTGTAAAACTTCTTGGGATCGACTGAAACTCCGCCCACAATCAACTGGTAGACCGCGATCAACTGGTTGGGTACCCCTGCTCTAAGCTATCGCTGCATTTACTAAGTGTAACCGTTTTGTTTTTCCACAGAACAGCAGCCTGATGACGCTAAAATCTGTATATAAATAACACTAGAGAAAAATGTTTCTTTAGACATGTTTCTGCTAAGCTGACTTCTTTCCAGCCTTGGTGACCAGCAAAGGAGACATCAAGAAACGATACCAGCTAATAACAGCCCCATGATATACTTGCTAAAGTGTATAGCACGGCTGAAATAATACATAAATCAACAGTCGAAGCCAACGAGTAAACAAAGTATAAAAGGCCATCAAAAGAAATGCCTTAGAAGAGCCAGAGAAGTAGCCTGACGTAGTCCGACTCAATTCTAGTCAGAATATGAGTCTGATACTGCTCTATAGAGCTGTGATTATGGGGCGTGTTTCGAACGAACCAGGAAAAAAAATGCCTCTGCACTCAATTGGACAGACCTACAACCAATAAGAGCAACGGAGTGCGTGACGTATGTTAAGCGAGGCATAGTTGTTGTCCACAAAAATCAAAGCGTGCAGTTTCACGCCTAGAATAAGAAGATGAGACTTGATTGCGTTTCTCTGTTCCTCTTTTAAAATTAATTTGCTGTCGATATCTTCTAGAACAGACCTAAAAGCAGAATCTACTCACCTAAACTCTCCAGCGGCAGCCATTATTGTTGTCACCCAAGCGCGCATTGGTCACGTGGTTGATAACGTTACTGTTGGTCATCTGTCCATCATCGTATAAAGCCCGCCCTGACAATTTGATTGGATCGCCTGACAGTGGGCGATAATACTCGCGCTACTATGGAGCAGAGCCAGACCGAACTTCCCCTCCCCTGGGCGGGACTAAGTTCGGAATGGCACCCAGGCTACCAGAGAAGATGAAAAGGTGCAGGAAAGCTGACAACTTAAAAGTCCGACAGGCTGGAAGGGTAGGTGAGCAAGAAAGGCTGGGTAAATAAAATAATCAAGAAAAATCCTAGCTGAACAGCAACAAAAAAGGTCATTTGTTTATTATTGCGGCACATCATCATAGAAAATCTGTCGGACGATGATGATATCTGTAGACAATGTAGAATGTTGTATGCTCAAGCTAATACCCTTGCTGGTAAATATGGTGCATGTACTGATGTAGTAAAAGTGGAACTATCTAATGCATATTGTACCTCTCTGTATACTGCTTACCTGTGGTCTACATATAAATAAATAAAAAACAGCCTGCAAAGGAAACAGGTGGCCTGTAATGATGCATTGTGGATACTTTTGAAATGGCCACGATTGACTATTGTGAGTCAATACCTTACATGTTGTTTTACGAAAATGTATGTAGTTTTATCTGAAGGATAAATGCTACTGGCAATTCAATTTTATGTTCTCACTTACCGACGTCACGCGTAGAGTGATATGATGCCCATTCCTGTCTCCCCCTACGCTCATATCTAATTAATAATTGGTGTTTTCTGTTTTGTCTTCTTTACTTGTATTGTTTTATTCTAATTTTATATATTTATTGGACCATGAGTCCAAAACATATTAAACTAAGATATATATGAAACATTTAAGAACTGTCAGGAGGAATGTTTAAAAAAAAAACAAATTAATATTGGATATCCCAACATGGCACAATTATGAGTTGCTACAAAAGTCCCTATGAGCTTTAAGTAATAAAAGTGGACCACTCCAGTATTAGGATGATTCAGCTTTAAGAAAACAACAAAAACATATGTTGCTCATTATTTTAATAACTACAGAGCAGAGCTTCTTCGAAACACTGAAGGGCTCAAATTCCAGCTGTATTACTTGTCAAACCTTCTGCCTCTGTAATTACAGACCTAACTTGGAGAAGAACTTTAACAAATTATAGCGCATCACACATTTGTTAATACCACAGAGACGGAAAGCATAGGATGCCAGGGGCCTTAGCTCAAAATACAGATTTCCAGACTTTATTCCTATTAGTATAAGATTTCATTTGTCTCATTATGAAAGAATGTTTTCCCTGATTTAATTTCGGTGCTTCCTGTTTTAGCTTAGCACGACATGTTCCTATTTAACCTCGAAGACAAATGACAGTTTATATAGTAGTTAGCAGGACAGGACAAATACCAAACAGTGTTTAATCACTATGTTTGTTAAGTTGGGATAGAAACTCACTTGGCAGAGACTTTTTGCCTTTCCCAGAACCTGGATTCTTTCACTTTGAACCATGGGAAGATTCGATCCATTTGCTGAAAGGGGAAAACATTCAGTGAAGTTTAGATGTCAGTACAGACATATCTGCTGGGGCCAACGTCGTCAGAGATCACAACACTTAAGCTGGACAACTAAATGATGACCCTTTTTAGAACATGAGGGAAATTGTTTTAAATGTCAGTTAAGTTTAAATTTGCAGAGGCTGTGTCAGTGCTGCCAAACTTAAGTTAGTTTAGGATTCTTACCCGAATAAAGAACGATTTGAGCATACAGTTTGCTCTTCTGCTTTCAGGCTGGCCTCCATCGCTGTTGATGGCCGACTGAATGATTCTCACAATGTCATCACTGAACTCCACCTGGGAGACGGAGGATAAAAACACAAGCTCAGTATGACTGTAAAGTGAATCATCTCTGATGATCGCACAAAGATCTAATGAGCAGATCAAAATGTGATCTTCTTTTAATCTGAAGGTTGGGCCAGTGATGATGGAGGTAACTACTTATTCGTAGATATCTTCCCAGAAGTACTTTATAAAACTCTCTTCTCTCTTCTTTTTAACCATCAAGCATTCGGATACGGGGATCATCATCCCCAAAATGTGCTTTTAAAGGCAAAAAATAATAATTCTTAGGGGATTATATTCTGCAAAGAGGACAGAATGACTGCACCATATTGAGGGAGGGTTGGATGAGGCTATGTTTTAGAAGATCTCACTCAGTATTAAGTATTAATGATGGATCATGGCCTGAAGCTAACAGCTGAGGTCCTGGGGTGGTCTAGCTTGTCTCCAGAGCTAAACCCAATTGAAAATCTTTAACAGAACCTGAAAGATCTAGAAAAGATCTATGTGAGGGAGCTGACCAAAATCCCTGCAGCAGTGAACAAACCTTATCAAGCCCTACAGGTAACATCCGATATCTGAAGTTGGAAATATAGGTCTCTTTTTCCAACTAATTAATTACTTTAAAAAAAATCATTTAATTCGGGTTTCCTTGATTTTAGTTTTAGATTCCATCACTTACAGGTGAGGATTACCTATGATAAAAAGGAAAGAGTTCTACGTGATTTGCAAGTAGGAAAACCTGCAAAATCCGCAGTGTATCAAATACAGAGATGAAAAACTTACCAAAGATTTATAACAGCCCTGATCCATCTTCTTCTCAACAGACTCCAGGTCTGGAGGGGAGTCACTGGGAGGTGTCGGGGGAACCTCTGTAAGGACGGGAGGATCTGGGCCCTCGGGGGAACGTCGGGATGGAAGACTCTCCTCTGTTTCTGGATTTAGCTCTGGAGGCTTTACCGCCTGTCGCATAATAAAAGCAACATTCACCAAAAATTTCAAACAGCTCATTCTACAGCTCTCTTAATATATATCCAGATTCACTCGTCCAAAGTCCACGTTTTTGGTGAGTCTCACCTGTCTGTAGCGTAGCAGGTGAGTGGATGTGCGCGAGTTGAGCAGTGCATTGAGCACATTGCGGATGCAGCCCTGAAGCTCCCTTTCTAGCGCTGTCCTCCACTCGGCTGGGTGGCGCTCAGTGCATTTGATACAAGTGTAAGAAACACTCTGAGGCAGCTTTGACAGCAGCACAAAGGTTTCATCTGAGGGGGCGGGAAAATGCCTGATTATTAAAGCCTTTTTCCTTCGGTTTACAGTCTATCAGCATCCAATCAGGATTGCCTATCCAGATACTGATGTTGCTTTATTAATATAAAAAATCTCCCTTTACTTACCTGTAAGATTCTCACATTTGGTGTGAACCCATTTTTTGCAGCGACTACACTCCATCTTCTTGTTGTCACAGTCATCGTCATCAAAGCACTTATCACACAGTGGGCAGAGATTCCCTGGAGGAAAGATTACAAGATGCTAAAATATGTTTTAACAGCATTTTTTTTATCCCATCTAGAGCGCTCCCTACACCTTCCCAAACCCAGCATTAAAACCTTCAAATTAAATCTAAATAAAACTATTTGGTTTTTGTAATCTCCGCTACTGTAGGGGCAGTATTTTGATATTGCTGTGAGTAGTTGTTTTCCCCCTCATCGCAGTATATACAGTATTTACATGTACGGTTTGATTGAAAGGAAAGTTATTTGGTTGGCTGATGGTGTGGTACATTTACATACAGTTAATCAAAAGAGTCAAGTACGCCTGATGTTAAGCGAGCAGGGATTAGGTCGATTACACACAGAAAATGAGGGGAGGAAAATAAAAAATCTCATACAAATGTTTTGTTTAGCTTCTTTGACTTGCATCGTGAAGTAATTTGAGTACATTCCGGTTTCTCTAAATTATCTAAAGGTTTATTTAACCACATTCCAAGCTAGACAAAATAAACTTTGATTCTCAAGCATAAAAGCCACAGAGAACTGGGATATCATTGCATCATTCTATTATACTTTTTTATTTTTACACCTTTTTCCATTCCTTTTTCTTTGGATACATAGTATCTTACAGTATTTGAGTTTCACTAGTTTAGTCAAAAGTTTTTAACAGATATTAGTTTGACTTGGAGTTAAATCTACCTTTTTAATATATTTAAAATGGAAGCAGTTTTGAATTCATTCTATATGTATGCTGAGTTAACAGTTTGACCAAGTTTTGAGCTTTATTTACATCTTTATTTGTTGCCCTAACACACAGCCAGATGGCCGTGTGTTCACAGAACAACAAAGAAGAGTATGACAATTACTTTGATCCTTGGATATACAGTTATTGATATATGACAGAGGGTTGTTTTCCACTCTATGATTTGCTGCTGCCACCCCAGTTTGTAGAAGCAAAAACTGGGCTAAGAAAGCGAGCATTTTTTTTTTTATTATGATAAAGGGACATTTAAAAGGAAAATATAATAAATAAATAAAATTTGGATGTCACCCCAGTATTTGGAAAAAGTCTAAAATTCCCACGCCTTCAGTTTTTTTCATTTATTGGATATTCCTTTGTAAGTTAATCTATGGGTACATGCTCCTGTCTCTATAGGAGTATGAAACGAGTATTTTTTTCAACATGTAGATGGAGAGGAAGCAAATAAAAGCCAAAGGCCTTGAAGGAGCCTTCAGTTTAACCCCACCCCATCTTTCATAAAAAAAAAAAAAAAACAGCAGAGTAAAAAGAGAGAATCATAATTAGATTTTTATGGTCACATTTTATTTCAGTGACAATGTTAGATTTTACAGTGTGTGAGATTTGCATTGATTTATTTTTCAGTGTTTTAATTTTTAATTCAGGATATGACAATGTTAAAAAGCCAAATCTCTTTCGGTTCCAATGTAAGCAGCTTAATATAGACAGAAACATAATTATCAGTTTCTTTTATCTCAATGAGATACAAGCTATTAAGCATGAAATGTTGATTTTTGTAAACAAACATATCCGTTTTAATGTGGTATTTACTTCCCAGTGCAATTAGTTTGAAGGTTGGATTTTTCAGAATTTTAATGGTGAGCTTATGCAACTGCAGTAAAAGGATTTTTACACATCTTAACAGAAAGGTCAGGAAATATATAGGCTTCATTATCTGATACTGAAATTAATGATTTATTTTATGTCTACACTGTTACAGCAGAAGTGCTGATAGGTGATTTTCTCTTACCTTTAGAAAATAGTTTGGCACAGTCGTGGCACATAGAGAAATCATGTGACCACTGGGCATCCCAGGACTTCCCGGGTTTCGTGGCTCCACAACTCTTACAGCGCACACACTTGGTACAAATCTGAGAGGGAAACCCATGTGAGCAAGAAGTCTAAAGCGCTTCAGTAAAAAGTGTGAATAGTATGAAAGTGGCACCGTGATGAGAGGAAAAATGTTTCGACAGACACTAACTAGGAAGGGTCAGCTAGATGTGAAGTGGAAAAATCTTGAGAAGTCAAGAAATGAACCAACAGGTGGAGGGAAAAGAGGATAGGAAAAGTGTGACATTTGTCGAGTAAGGGGTGGGAGCGCAGAGAAAAATGTGGATCCATTACCCAGACTCTCTTTGTCTTGGTGGGTTTGCTGGGGTAGTTGGGACCCAGGCACTCCGGGTGATAGCTGTTACGGCACTTATCACACTCTAGCAGCTGCTGCTACAGTGGAAAAGAACAAAAGGAAAATATTAACATTTGAATAACAAATCTAGCACTGATAGCTTTTCTTTTTTAAAGTTGTTCATACAGGAAAAAGATGTTTCTCATTGGCCTTTCCGATTGAGTTTATTCTATCCAGTACTTTCAATTTGTTTGATTTAATATCTAATCCTAGGAGATTGTTGAATATTTTAATTATTATTATTATAAGTTTAGATCAATTTATTTAACCAAAACTGCAATAATTTTCTTAAAATTGTAATATTCACGGGACAGCGCGACAGGAATGTATTTTCCTCATATTTCTAGCTTTAGGGCCATCAGTTCATCATAATAACAAAAAAGTCAGATTTTTTTTTGATTTTCTTCCTACCTTACTTCATATTCAGATGATTTCATATTTTTTACCTAGTATGAAGTAAACTAGCGTTTCAAAGTGTATGACTTCGGTAAAAAAAAAAAAAAAAAAAAAAAAAAAAAAAAAAAAAAAAAAAAAAAAAAAAAAAATATATATATATATATATATATATATATATATATATATATATATATATATATGTACATCTTCTCTTTTAACTGTAACCTTTAGAGCAGTGGCTTCTTCCTCTCCGAGTGGCATTTCAGCCCAGTTAGGCACAGGACTCATTTCCCTGAGGATTAAGACATTCCCAGAACAGCATTTATCTCTGGTAAAGCAGCCTCCTGACTGACCAGAATATTGGATGGACATTCCCTGGCTTTTTACATGTAATGATGAATTAATAATCTAAAAATTGTCTCCAATCATAAAACAGATTGTGAAGGCCTATACTTTGTTACCTGAAATACTGGTGGACTATTTATTTTGTTTTCCCATGTCACACAAAACATTGTCTTAAAATACAACCACAATGTTGATCCATTTCTCTAATGTTGTAAATGTTACCAGAACATCATCGTATTAGCTATATATATATATATATATTTTCTATAGGGTATGAGAAGATCTGAGAAAAAACTTCTGTTCTTGCACAGGATCTCTTTTAAAATAAATAATTGTTCTGAACCTTCCAGCACACATCCTTCATCTTTTATAAAGATTGACACATAACAAACCAACCCATTGATAAGAGGTAATGGATACAGAGGCTTCATTGAGTCGCTTAGATTAAATATGTTCACACATGCAAAACTCACACTGTGCAGATTTTCCACAGCGTGTGAGTGCAATAATATAAGAATGGCAGGAAGCCAGAAAGCTGATTAAATGTAGCGTGCTGGCAGGACTAGTGAGCATCTTTCCTTTCAGGAGGTTCCCTACGCTGTCAGTCCACTCAGTCTGCTTTTGTCTTGAGCTTTAGACTCTACTAAAAGGCTTACTTTAGCTTTCTGGTGCTGGCGCCCACAGGCCTGGCAGAACCGGCAGCGTCGGCAGCACCAGTTCTCAAACTGTTCTTGAAGGGGGCGCTCTGACTCCCCCAGACAAAAGAGATGGAATGGTTCACAGCACACCTGGCAGAAAACAAACTGGGTTGGGGGGGGCAATGGAGGTTAGAATTAATACACAGAAAATGAATGTAAATAAAAATCTTAAAACATTCTTTTTTTTTTTTTACTTAAACTGGTTGCAAAAGTAACCTTGAATGTTTTAAAAACAATAATTGGGATTTTATGCAATGGAACAATAAAAAAATGTGCAATACCTTTTTTTTTTTTTTTTTTATTAATTTTACTTTGAGAAAAGCTTTTGCTTCAATTTATTGCAGCAATTCTGAAATCAAAGCATTCTAATTGTGATTACAGCTGCCACCTCCTGGTCTGCATGATGCTGCCACCACCATGGTTTTACCATAGGGATGATGGGATCAGGATGCTGTGCAGTGTTTTTTTGCCAGGCTTTTAAAGCTACAGTGTGTAATTTTCAGCGACATCTAACGTCCAGACTGCAGACTGCAGCAACATGAACGTCTCCCCCCCACCGCTTCTCCCCCCCCAACAGTGCGGCGAGCGTTACGGGACAAAATGTCTTCCATGACGTCGGAATCACCTACCTTCTCAAGGGATGAGGTTTGTTTACATAGATAATTTTACAGATAGTATTTAATTAGTCTGTGTAGGGTATAGATTTCATGTAGACTTTAGATAATAAATATACCCGTTATTTTTTCTACGTCGTTGTGACGTTTTGGTGAGCTGCTTTGCATGGTGATATAAACAGACGAAGTAATTGTAGTCATTAGTTTAACAGCGAGATTGTGTTCACTGGAAGAATATATATTCCCCGTTTACAGAGTCCAAGTCTTGTTTGTGGCACGGGGGTTACAAGGCGAGGAAGAGGGAGAGAAAGGGCAGAGAGGCCGGGGTGGGCGTGCAGCTGGGGCCAGGCGAGAGAGGGGAGCCAGCGGGGTGAGAGCAGAGGAGGAAAGGCTTGAAGATCTCCAAAGGAGCCGGAGAGAAGTAACCGAGGTATATATCCAGAAAATTATTCTACAGAAAATTACTGAATCATTACCTGTGAAACGTCAGGGACGTTGCTGAATAAGTATACTGGAGAGTAACAGCATCATCACGCAGCATGTTATTGTTTTAGACAGGTTTGAGCATCCTGTACTCCAAAAACTGCAGTGATATTAGACAATTGTGTGTGTAGGATTAATTACCTGTCCAAGAGAAAACTGGCAACTTGAGCGTCACTTTGAAAACCTTTTTCCTCCATCAGTGACTTCCATCGTGTAAATGCCGTGCCAATGTTGATCCGTGTTTTTTGTCGTTTCTTGTCACTCTTGCGTTTATTCTCGTCGTGTTTCCGCTTCTTAAATGACGGGGGTTCGGTGTCCGCCGCTTTTCGTTGTGATACAGAGTAGGCATGATCCTCCATTCGTCTGATGTTTGGCCACACAGTGCCAAACAGTTTGCAAAGTCACTCACGCCTGCCGCCTTGTTCACCTTTCTTGTTACTGAAGCGCCGTATACCTGCTTCTTCTTCTTCTTCGGTTTCAGGAAGACTAAACGCTTCTCAGGCATAATACTGCCATCTACTGTTCAGTACCGTCTCAGTTCATCTCTCTCAACTTGCCGTAGTTATTTTCGAGCGTAATGGGAGATCTCGCAATCGCTAGTTTGTTGGCTCTGCGCTGCCATAGCGCAAAGATGTCTGCCCCCATGGCTGCAAGACCCGCTCCTATGTAATTATAAATAACGAATTCTAAGGCAACGCAAATATTATGGTTAAAAGGCTGAGCTCATAGGTGATGATAAATAACATAGTTATGTATAATATATTAAATTTCTGATTTTATATCCCTGTAATTATTACACACTGTAGCTTTAATAGATAAAACAGCAAAGTATTTATTTAACCAGTTCGACTGGTTTCTCCGGTGACAGCTCTATATTTCAAAGTTTACTTTATATCAAAGTAAAGCAGGTGCAGTGATACGGTCATGTATCCTTATTACTTCCAGTTCACATGAAAACACTACTTTTTGTAGGTCTATATATACAATCCCAATAAAATGCATTTCAACTTGTGATGTAATGTGACAAAGTGTTATAAGGTAAAATGTGTATTGATATAATTCTATAAAGTGACTCTTTTTGTTACCTCAACATTTCCACTGCTTGCACATAGGAAGCAGAGTACCCTGGATGTGATGGGCACAGAGGTGAGCAGGCTGAGTCCACCAGCTTCCCAAACCTTCTCCACATCATGGTCCCTCTTGAAATCCACTCTGATACGATGCACTCCGTCGCAGGGAGCTCTGGACTTCACCTGGTCCCTAGTCGAGGGAGTGCTCAATGAGTTTAAAGTACTGCTGCTGGTCGGTTTGGTCGTCAGCGGCTTTTGGTGTGGAAGTGAAAGAAGGGAGAGAAAGAATTTTTTGTAATCTACGATAAATATCCATTTCTGAATATAAAATGTCTTTGCGAAAGCTTACCTTGTCTTTTGTTCTCTGTTTTGGAGATAGCGGAATAGTGCGGGAGGTTGACTTCTTTGCTGTTTTTGAGTCTACAACGAACAAGGGCAATGATTAAAGACTTAAGCAGAATATGACAACAGAACAAGTACATTGAAACGTGTATTTCTTTAGGCACTAGAGGTTGGTAGTGACGGACAGAAAATGCTCCAAAGGTAGGAAATCAGACACAGGAAGGTGGTATCAAGGACTACAGCCCCTGTTTTAAGCCCAGTTCTGGGTCTCAGGGCAAATTTTATTACAGGAGAAAAACAAAGTCACCAATCTCTTACCTGTTATGGCTGAGCTCTGCTGCTGTGTTGAGCACTGTTGGGATTTTTTCTTGGGTTCGCTCAGAGAAATCTTGGGTGAACCATCTTTCTTTGAAGGTGCTTGGCTTGGGGTTGGCCATTGCTCTGGGAGTTGCTGACACTGAGTGGACTGTGAGGGGGAGTTCTGGGCTGAAGATGATGAGGAGGAAGAAGACGATGAGGAGGAGGAGGAGGATGATGAGGACGAGGATGAGGAAGAAGGTGAAGACGAAGATGCAGGGGGAGAAGCTTGAACAGACTGGTGTGGTTTGTGCCCCTTTTTACTGGAGGTGCCACTTGTAACTGGAAGCTGTTTGGCGTCTGGAGTCGGCGGTGGAGACTGAGGCTGGGATGAGACCACGCCTGGGGTCTGAGTTTGTTCGCCTGGAGCAGGCGACAAATTGACGGCTGGAGACGACTGCTTGGATAGAGGCTGTTGTTTGGACTTCTCCTCTATCAGCTTTAAAGGGGGAGTCTCGCTATTTTTCTGAGCAGGATCATCTTTTAAAGGAGCGGGAGGAGCTTTGGAGGCAGAGTCCGAACTGGGGGACTTTACCGGATTGATACCCTCTTTTTTCTCGGGAAACTTCTTTTTCTTGTCCCTTTTGCCTTTACCTTGCTTTTGGAGGAACATCTTTGAGGGCATCCACTGCAAATTCTGGCATTTTCGCATCCTGGAGGTAGGAAATAAAAACAAAAAACAAACACTTTACCTCTTAAAAATAGATAAATACTAAACACTACTAAACTATACTATTTCTTTGAGTTTAATATAGAAGGGAGTTCACATTTTTAATGCCGTGATCAGAACTTTGTTAACTTTCAAACAGGAATTTTCTCAACAACACTCTGTTTCCCTAAACGGTTAACCATTTATGTTAAGAGCAGATGTGACATCATAGTGTTTGAGAGCAGCATGATTAAGAAAGGATTCAATGTCTGCTTTTCTGACAGGCGGACCATTAGCTTGTTCTTGATGGATCAACCCATATGCTAAGACTCACTTGCAGCATTGCTTCTTAATGTTTCGGCCTCCAAACTTGGGCTTGTCTAGACAGTTAGTGCAGACGCCGCAGTCTTCTGGAACCTGGCAGCCTGAGCACTGGCCACAGCGACGAGACCGACGGCCTTTTTTCATTGGAGCTTCTTGAACAGCCTTCTGTCGTGTCTCTCTTGGCTTTATGGGAGGAGACTGGGGCTCTGCCTCCTCTGAGCCTGCTACTGATGACTTATCTGTGGGTTAAATAAAGCATAAACACATTAGCATTAAGAGTAAGATATCATACTTTTATGTTTGGGGTTGATCTGATAAAAAAAAATCAGACATAAAGATCAGCAAATCTATAAAACTTAAGAGAATGAAGCCAACTGCTTTTCAAATGAAAGAATACTGATGACCAAGAAATTGTGGGTACCCATTTTGGTTACTCCAAATCTCCTGGGGTGCCAAGAACCTCACATAAATTCTAATTCCCCAAGATGACATAAAACTAGTCAAAAATAACAGGAACAGAGCAACCCAACTCCTCTCACTCCTCCAACACTTCACCGTGTTCTTGCTTCTTGGACGAGTGGATTTCTCTGCCCCTATGCAAATCCATGACTACATGGAAAAATTATGCTAGAAATTCTAAAAAAAAACTGTACTCAGAACAAATTAATCAGCATAAAACCCATTCATATTTATTAGGAGGCGCTTTATAACTTAAGCATTATCAATAGAAACTCTTTTTTTTAAATTTCAAGTTGGAATAGAAGTTGTAAAGAAAAACAGCACCATCATTCCCCATGGAAGATAGGATCTTCTCTCTCTCTTCCCAAGGCAAGGCACTAAGTGTGGGCATATCGTCAGGGAACACGGCCCGATTACGACCGAGAGCCACAGCTGCACGACGACACACATGCTTGATGCGAGGACCACGGACAGAGGTCTCTGAAGAGTCGCTCTCCTGACCCTGCGTATGAACACAAAACATGAACTATGTTGAATAAAGGTGTTAGATGGTAGCATAAATAGTAAAATAAATATAAAAAACATAACAGAAATATGCAGAGAAAGGCTCTATGTGGAACAGATACCAGGACAGTTCTCCACTGTGTCTTCATCTTGGTGGATATGGCTTTTTAGTGAAAGTAGAGATGCAATGAGTATTCAAACTGGTGACTAAAATCTGGACTTTTTAGTTTTATTAGGCAATCCAAAAAATAAATGATCAGTTCTTTGTCTAATAAGTAATTTCAATCTACATCTAGGGATGCCCCAATCTGCTGTTAAGATCAGATATTGGTCCAATACAAGCCAAAAAAAACAATATCGGGTTTTATTGGCCTGCATCTAAAATCTCTGATATTTTCATGCTAATAGAAACATTCTGCTTCTGTCTAAAGTTACTTTACCTCATGGGTTAATATTATATGGGTCTGTTATTCGCATACCTGTTGCTATTGACCGTTCTCTGTTTTAGTAATTTTAGTTGATCAAACCTTTTCTATCATTCTACAGTACAAAATAAGTAATAAAAGCATAAAGATCTTAGTGCTAAGATTGTATCGAGTCAATATCTGTATGGAATGTAGGTATAGTGTTGGAAATGAAATAGTTGTATTGGGACACCCCTAATATGCACAAACATATCATGCTGACAACTCTTTTTAGAGTTGATGCTGGAGAAGTTGATGCTGGGTGATAAACACTAAAAAAGATCACCTTATAGACAGTATCAGAGAGATGTTTCCAAAAATGTAGAAGAGGCAGAGATTTGTCAAGTTTTGTCTGCAGTTTATCCAGGCTGCAGGAGGGTGTGAAAGTGTAAAGCTACACTGGAAAAACAATCTAGAAATAAGTAAGATTTATTAAAGTGTATTTACCCTTAATTTGAGTAGGTCAATTAAATAGTTTGCCAATGGAATGAGTATTTTTACTCTTAAAATAAAATAATTAGATAATATGCATTTAAAATAAGACATTACATGTTTTGATGCATTGTCTTTGATTTGATTTTTTCCAGTGTATGTGTTTGGTTTGCTTACATTTTTTTTAAACTGCAAGTCCTGCTTTAGAGAGAGAGCTACCAGTCTATGCATATGGAAGAAAGGCATTCTGAATGAATAAAAGTACATCTAGTTCTTTTTTCTGTGTGATAAGAATTCCCCTCAAAAACACTTTCTGTGGGACTTTCCTCCAATCTCATTTCAGTCTGAGTACATGTAGAGGTTTCTATTCATAGCATGTAGTCAAAGCATCATTATCGTTATTACTCATCGTTACCTGTGGCTAAATGGGAGAAACAGAAAAATGAAGTAAGAGTTAAGTTATGTAAATGGAAAAAAAAAAACTGACCTGGACCTTAGTTTCTTCAGGAGGCTTCAGCTTATTCTTCTTTATTGCGATGAGCTGGTCTTTGGCCTTCTTTAGTAGTCCAACCAGTCGCTTGTCAGTCAGAGGGTTCTGTCCTGCTTCTGTCTGCACTGGGACTGTGTGTCTGGCCTGCTGCCCTGGAAGGCTGGCTGTCTGCTGGTTAGATGTACTTCGTTTCTCTTTTTCTTTTTCCTTCTCTGCTTCCTCGACCTCTGTCCCTTTGTCAGACAGTCTTCCTTTCTTAATGTGGCGACTTTTAGCAATGGACATTGAATGGGCTCCTCTGACTTCTAAGGAAGCAGTGTCAGAAACTGTATCAACTGATGTGGATTTCTTTCTCCCAGGCGTCTTTTTGGGAGCAACCGTGCCTTCTGAGTCCCTCCCATCAATGTTAAACAAACCAGAAGGTGCATTTGGGGAGCCATCAGGAGTGGACATCTTAGCTCGTTTCTCCAAATCTTTCCTTCCATCCCTCTTATTTTCCTTCTCCTTCTCACGGTTTTTCTCACCCTCTCTCTCCTTTTCCTTTGGAACTGGTTCTTGGGAAGTTGATGAGCATTTTTCCTTCACAGCATTCCCACCTCCTTGCCCAGTGTCCTGAGAGCTCGAAGGAAAGAGAGGGAAAAGAGGGGAAGAAGCGGATGATGATGTGTTTGACAAGGGGGATGGGTTTCCTGGTCCACCTCTTCTGGTGTCAGGTGTTCCTTGCGAGTGCAGACCCCGAGGGACATTGGGGAAGGTGAAGGGAGACGTTAAGGCATTCGTGGATAGTGGACTTCCAGATACCCCCTGCAAAGAGCTGGGGTTACTGCTGGAGACAGAGCCTGTCAGCGCAGACACCTCAGAGGCACCTTTGATTTGGATGCTTCGTCTTGTCATGGGGTGAGAAGGAGACCGTGGGTGGCCACGATGTGTTCCCGGTACCAGTCGTCTCCTGCGCCGCAGTGTTCTGCTGGAACTAGGAGGCGTCTGGTGAGGGGACAGAGAGCCGGGGCTGCTCCCTGAAGAAGACTGCAGGGTAACTGACTCAAAGATTCGAGAGTGGGCCTCGCTGGGTGTGAAGCGTGGCGCTCGGAGCAGCGAGCGTTTCTGGAGGGGTGCATCAAACCGGGATGACGAGGGGTGTTGGTGGTGCGAATGGGGATGAAGGGGGGAAAACAGCCGGCCTCCTGGTCCTGCTCCAGCACCAGGGGCCGGAAATGCAACTGGAGCAGCTCCCCCTGCTCCTGGGACACCTTGAGGCAGCAACCCCACGTCTTCGGGAGTAAGAGGTGGAGGACGAAAATTGTCAAATATGGGCTTTCGAATGAGGCCCTCCTTGGCATACTTAGCAAAGGAATTGGAGGGGGATGTCCAGGTGAAGGTGGCCTCCCTCAAAATTGAGCGACTCCTTTTGTCCGACAAGCCTGGCAGCCCTGTTGGTACGGACATAAACTGTGGGATGGGATGAGGCATCCATGACGGCTGAGGGTGGTGTTCGCCAATAGCAGCTGTGCTGGAGGAAGCAGATATTGGTTGTGGAGCAGTGAGGAGAGGAGGATGTGGGGGTGAAGAGGGGGAAGAAGCTGTGGATGATGCCTGCTGCGAATTTCCAAGGGAAGAGGAGGACATCAGTACCCCTGTCGGTGGGCTAATGATAGGCTTTTTAACTCCTGCCGTTCCCGTCTCTCTCACCCTCTGTTTCTGACTTCCTCGGCCAGTCCCCTGTGCTCTTCGACCCCTCCGAATTCCCTCTGCTAGCACATGTTCTGGTTCAGACGGAGGTGTGGTAGGCCTTGAGCTGTTTAAAAGACTGGCCTTCCTCTCTCCCTGTGAGGAAGGAGAGTCATCCTCTGGCTCTGATAGAGCTTGTGTGCCCTCAGAAACCTGGGAGTCCGACGAGGAGTCATCCAAGCTCGGGGTGCTGGACCTGGAAGATTCTCCTGAGGAGAGCTGCAAGGAATGCTGTGATACAGCACTTGAACCACAAGATTGTGCACTATGGCTAAATCTCCCATTGGCTGCAGTGTTGGTGTTAGTGCCCAGCAGACCAGAAGCTGTTGTTGGGATGGCGGGGACGGGACTAGGAGATGACGAAGGGACAGATTCGACAGGAGCAGTTGCTCCACTGCTAGTAGCCACCGAAGTAACAGAGACAAGGGCAGGAGAAGGGGATGAGGAGGTTGTGGGCGTAGGTTGGGCAGATGCAGCAACAGTAGGTGGAGATCCAAAAGTGCCCTCATCCTGAATGAAGCGCTTGGGAGTTTTAATGATGCGAAGGGAAACAGTACTGACAACTGGCATGATGAACTGCCGGATGTTTTTGAGTTGGGTCTTCCTGATACCAGCCTCGCCGCCTCCTGACCCTCTCCCCACAATTCCAACAGCTTCTTTCTCCAGTCGCTTCTGTGCTCCTTTCTTAGCACGCTGCAGCAGTTGTTTGGCGATGGTTGCATCAGTATGTTTGGAAGGGGCGACAATTCTAACTGGTTTTCTGTGCCGTGGGCTTTTCCTGAGGCCTACTGGCCTACCTGGCTTAGTGGCAGACGGAGAGCTAGGTAGACTGGAAGAGTCTTGGCTTTCGGCAGCATCCATGTTCCTTACGTTGGGCTGCTCTGTGCTGTGTGGTTCCGTGTCTCTGTCCCCACCTCGCACCCTGAAGGCCTTATGTTTTCCTTCCCCGCCTTCCATGGAGGCAGACAGCTGTGCTGCAGCTGCTGTTTCAGCTTTGAGCCGTTCGACTGATGGTGGTCGGCCACGTCTGCGTCTGGGTGCACCAGGCAAAGTCTTGAGGCGTGACTTGAGAGGGGTGGTTTTGGTCTCTGTCAGCCTCTTCAGGTAGCTAGCTTTGGATTCACCCCGTCCTGCTTTGGGAAGCTTTGCCTCAGTGTCATGAGGCTGCGCAGAGCCCCCGGGCAATCTCTTGTTGCCCTTTCTGTCCTTCTCATCCTCTGTATCTGTACCCAGCTCAAATCCAGCCTGCCTACTGTCCTCTGGAGATGCATGGCTGCCAGTACTCCAAATTTTCTTGCTGCTTGAAGATGGGGGTCGGCCCCTTCGTTTCTCACTTGTGCCAGGTGGCCTCCCAGGCAGCCTTTTCACTTTCTCTGCGGGCCTTTCAGGGCCATCAGGTTTCACTTGCGTTGGAGAGGGATACGATGAGTCAGGCAGTAGACTGGCAGCAGCTTTTTGAGCAGTGAGAATTCGTGGTGGACGGCCTCTGGGCTTCTTCTCCTGAAGGGGTACTCCTTCTAATGAAACAGAACAAAATACATCAGACACCTAGAAGCATCTGGGAAATTGCTGTAAACATTGTGAAAAAAATCATATCTATAAAAATGAAATCTATTTCACTTGCAAAAGGTTTCTACCCTTTTTTTAAACCAATTTCCAACCAATTGTCTCAGATTTGAACGGTTCGTGGTCCTTTTTGAAATATAAAGCAAATAGGTTCACAATGAACCGTGCTTACACACAGTTTAGGCTTCAGTACTGAAGCATGCAAAAATACCACCAATATATAGATAAAAGAATAAACAGACAGTTGGAATCTTAAGGCAATTGGGATGCGGAATAAAGCTAGAAATTCAAATATTTCTTCAATTTTTGGTTTTCTTTTTCAATATTATCTGGACCTGGGAAAAGCATAAACCAAATTCAGAGTGATCTGGAACCATGTTTTAAGTCTAATTTACTATTACCTGAAGAGGATGATGACAGACTCTGTATTTCTGTTTGTTCTTCAGATGGACCAAATCCTCCAAACACTTCATCCTACAAGAGAACCAAAACTGCTTAGAAGAATCATTAAAAAAAATACCTTTAGGTTCAAGGACTGTTATACAAGATTAAAGATGTATAAGCAAATAGTCTATTACAGAACCGTGAGATCTGCGTTTGTCAAAAAATCAGGGGTGATCAGATTCTTTGGGATCCTCTGAGCTCTGCTACTTTTAACAGGGGATATGTCTAAGAGTGGAGGTGAGTGTGTCTTTTTATCATGTTTATTTATAGAGGTGTGTGGCAATGCAGCTGAGATCTTGTTGGCCCAGTTTGGAGAGAGGCTGCTCTCAAAGTGTGTGCACACAGAATCAGATTGACTCTGCACTACCTTGGAGTTACATCACCTTGCCAATGGTGCAGATATCATTGAAAAGAATTATGCAGACTGAAATGTTTTTTTTTAAAGCTAGAAAACTGTCCTATATCTGTTCTATATATAAATAAACTGCAATGATACAGAGTAAATAACGCTGTTTGCCCTGGCAAGCAACATTAATCTGAACATCTGACACTCCACATAATGCATTCAAGCATCTTCTCTTTACACTTCTCTCTCCTTATCCCCCGCCTCGCACCAATGCCAGTATCCTCTCTTCTCTCACAGCAAGCTGCTCCTACTCTGTAGTGGTGATGCAGAGCTGATGGGAGGCAGAGTACCAACAGTAAGGCTACAACTTGCTGAGATAGAGTAGAGAACATCAAAACATGCTATTCAGGAAGCCAGATCCTAAAGCCGACCGCTCAGATCCCAAAAAAAGCACACAGGAACTCCGGACATATACTTCATGATACTACTTATACCATGGGATTTGCAATAAATTAAATAGAATTAAAAAAGTAGAAGCACTCTTTGACTGAACTGCACATCAAGATGTAAACAAGCACAACATATGACTGAGGATGCGGGGGAGGAAAGAGCAACCAAGGCAGGCGCGCACACCAGAGTGACGACCCGAGAATTGCAGTAGGAGGATAGAGAGGAGGCAAAAAATGGAAGAGAGACAAGGAAACAGCATGATGACCACCAACAACAGTTGAAATCCAGGATAAAAGGGCTCCAAGTTTTCAGCACACTTGTATGAAAACCTGCCAGATTCCAAACTAAACAGGCCTCCTACCATCAACAAGATCTTTCCTTCAGGCCCACTACATACAGCACAGCAACACTAGGCCTGCTGTTCGCTCCACGGCACGGCATGGAACTTGTGCACTTGTGACATGGAACAAGTGCACTAGTAGATAGTAGTGATGTCACACTTGTTTGCTTGTTTGCCTTGCAATATGCACACTGGAATTGGGATAAAAAAGACATGGTTCCCCCTTTCTCCTAAAATATTCAGTTTTTCTAGAAGAATGGTTTTCAATGCATCACCCTTTCACCTTAAAGGAATAGTACACCCAAAACATGATTAGCCTTCATTTTCTACTCACCCCCATGCTGAACAACACTCTGGAGTACTTTTTTGATATCTCAAATGCATCTGGAGATGCCGGCTTCCGTAGCGTCGTGATCGCGCATGTGCGCGCTTTCAGGAAATCCTATACACTACTGTTTATGCTCTAAAAACATTCTAAATGACTTCGTTTCGAGTAAATTCTGGATGCTACCCACTCAGGACACTTGGAATACATTGGACGAGCAGTATGGAGGAATATTGAAATGTTTTTTGTGGACTTTTATGGACCTTTCTGCCTCGGGCACCATAGACCTCCATTATTTGAATGTCAGCAGACAGCAAGAAGCCTCCCAGATCTCCAGATGCATTTGAGATATCAAAAAAGTACTCCAGAGTGTTGTTCAGCATGGGGGTGAGTAGAAAATGAAGGCTAATCATGTTTTGGGTGTACTATTCCTTTAAGTCTTTAGCAGTTTTACTTCCTGCTGCTCTGCTACATCTTATCTGCCCGACATTACATGACATAAATCACTAACAGTTTGAAAGATAAAAAAAAAAAGAGCGTGAAGCCGATTCATAGTGGGAGCATGACTGTTGGTTTCAGGAGATGTCAGGGGGACTGTCCCTGATACTTGTGAGGCGGATGGGAATTAGGTTGGAGGTACGCCTTTCTGTATCGTTCTGATGCTGCTTTTACACTTTAAGAAACAAGCTGGACTTTTATTTTAAAAATGTTGAAGAGAAATCACACTGACTGCAGATAAAAGCCAATATGCTGATTTGAGCTTGAAATCTTCTTCAAAGGTGTGAAAGTTGTTAAGCCCTACCAACCCACACATATCCAACAGAAACCATGAAACTGATCCTCACCTGCTCTGTGTTATAAAACTCTTGCTAAGGTAAACACCATGCAACAGTAGCAACGATCATCTGCCATATAGTGTAGTAGATAGAAAGAAAGAAAAAAAACAACCACAGTACAAACCAAATCTTAGGTTAGCAGTAAACTCAGTTGTGAGAAATCCATGAGAGAAACCTCTAGGATGTTTAGTTTAATGTTATTCTTGAGTGGAAAATCTACTGAAACAAGAAAGGCAATCTCATTCCATAACCTGCAAAAAAACGCAGAATTGCAACACTTGCACTGCAAATCATCTAACACTAACAAATAAATGTTTACTATGGACAAGAAGCTGCAAATAAGTCAGAGAACTCGCATTGTGTTTGGTAGAAATAAAGACCTAAGTCTTCAAGTCAAGCTCAAGCCACAAAATTCACAACTTAAGACTTTACTTTAACTCGAAACGCAGGACTTGAGTCTGATGCATAATCTAATACCAATTTGACTGGACCTAAAAACTAACCAGTAAGTGTAAAGTACTGATGTTTTCCCCTTGGAATTACTATAGTCTGTACATATTTAGTTTCTATGCCATCACGGATGATTCCCAACAGTCCACATCCGTTAGAAAACCAGATGCCAAACAAGTCTGCTGGTATTTAATGCAACCTTAAACATGTATTTACAGTCAGTAAGCCACATACCACAACTATGACAAAATGTTGCAACAAATTTCTGTTAATATGCGCCTTACAAATGTTCTTATCTCATCTTCTGTTCATCAAGGACCGGGTTGTGATGGACACCAGTCTCAGCAGAGACTCCCAGACTTCCCTCTCTTCAGACACCTCCTCCAGAATGAGGCACTCCCAGGCCAGCAGAGAGACATAGTCTCTCCTGGGTCGTCCCCTGGACCTCCTCCCAGTGGGATGTTCCCGTAAAACCTCCCCAGAGAGGCGTCCATGGGGCATCCGACTAAGATGTTCGGGCTGCCTCAGCTGGCTCCTCTCAATGTGGAGAAGTGGCTCTACTTAAAACCTCTGCTGGATGACAGAGCTCCTCTCTAAGGGAGAGCCCAGCCACGCTGCAGAGAAAGCTCATTACAAACACTTGTATCTGGATACCTTATTTTTGCTCACGATACAGATTTCATGACTATAGGTGAAGGTTGGAACGCAGACCAACAGGTAAATGGAGAGCTTTGTTTTTTGGCTCAGCTCTCCCTTCACCACAACACACTGTTGCAGCATCAACATTATAGCAGCAACCACTCCAATCAATCCATCTCCTGCTCCATTCTCCCCTCACCGGTGAACAGAAAACCAAGATACTCAAGTCTCTCCACTTGAAGCAGGAGCTCTCCTCCAACCTGAAGGGGACAAGCCCGCCTTGTCAAGTTAAGAGCCATGGCCTCCAACCTAGAGGAGCTGATTCTGCGAGAGCTATACATCTGTACAAATAAAGGCTGGCTGGGTTCATAACACCAGTCTAGAGTTCCTTTCCTAGCTCAAATAGAGTTCTTACTGTTGACCATGTGAAAAATTAAGGGAAAGGAGCTACAACTTTATGTATTCTGAATCAGCCAAACTGGATGATATGGATAGTCATTCCAAAAAAAGTTAAAAAACAATCCACTGGACTAAAACAGTCCAGTGGATTGTTTTTTGACTTTTTTGGAATGACTATGACCTGGATGACTGGCATGCTGTGGATAGCTTAATGCTAACAAAGTTAGCGGATCAGCTTCTATTAACCGCTTACTGCGAATGTCACAGGCTGGATGAATGCTTACTGCTTTCTCCAAGACATATATACAGACTACAGTAGTTCTTGAAAGTTTACACACCCTTCTAAAATCATCTGCCATTAAAATTAATTGAAACTGACCCAAAAAAAAGGACATTCTGACAATTTGAATATATATACACAAACAATCCTAATAGGGCACCTAAACTACAATTACACTTTGAGGTGGTCACTGAAATCAGGTGTTTTCTGGGACCATTTATTTATTTATTATTTTTTAAAATGAAATAAAAAATCAATATTTAATTTTACTTAATTACGATTTTGTATTTTTTCAATTACTACTTTTTGAGTTTCAGTTGGTTATTTGAATTACAAGTGTAAATGTATGATTTTCTTCGATGGGACTGTATGTAAACTTTCAAGCACAACTGTATGTTAAAACCACATCATACATTCTATCATACCTGCAAAAATATCTTGCCAATAAAACAAGAATACAAGAATATTTTCAGGGATGCGATGAAAGAAAATTACTTGTAGCATTTCGCTATTGATAAGGGAATTAGATTTATTTTACTAAAATTTGTATTTCTCATTTGTTTTCTCTAAATTCCTAAAGGAAAAAAAAACTCCTGCATCAGACCAAAGCATAAGGTGAACATTTGCTTTTTCCAGTGTCCAAACACTGTACATGACAGCCTCCAATAGGCTCTTGAGCGCACCCATGGGGAGATCTCCTGTTCCTGCAACTCAGAAATGAGGAGATGAGGACAGTTGGTGGACAAAAACAAACTTACTGGTGGTGTGTTGCACTGTTTCAAAACACAGTAACCCTGACAAAGGATGACAGACACAGAGTAGAACATCTACTCCTTCTCAAAACAAGAAGGCAGCATGCACTCAGGTTTTAATCAAAATAAAGACAAAGATAACACACCCACTCCTGATTGCAATCAGAGACAGGGACAAAGTCCAAGGGACACCCCTGCCCCAACCACCGCCAACACAAAGGAAGAGAAAGACGACACAATTGCCGCTTTTTCCCAGTCAGACAACTCCAAAAGCAGAGGTGAAAGCTCCTTGCCCGCCTGCTCTAGCAGAATAAAGCCATGGATTGGAGGGTTTAGGACTAATTCGCCCCCCCCCCCAGAGCTGACCCGTTGGGAGGGGAGGGTGGGGGTCGCTCAACACCCTTTGATATCCCTGTCTGCACTCTTTCAGTCGCTGCACTTTGTGAGAACTAGAATAAAAGCAGACACAAGGCTTCCTGCTCCAATCCACACGCTGTCTTGGGAATGGGTAATCGGGTGTGGGGGTCTACCATTTAAATAGGCCAAACACCTGCCGGACTCAAGCCCCTTCCACTCAAGCACACCATTTATCTTAAAACCGCTGAGGCAAAGGGATATTTAGGTGGATACGTTCTGTATGAAAGATTAAACTTTAATAATAACATGGGAGGCGAAAAGATGCGGCAGAAGGCCAGATAAAGAGGAGCAGGACAAAGAAGAAACGACGCAAAGTTTGCTTGGAAAGGAAGAAAAAACCAGGGGGGTGATCTTATTTACAAAAACATCTACATGTTCAGTGCTCACATAAAACAGATAATAACAGTTTGCAATTTGCTAAGATCAATGCCATAAAATCCCTCTGTGCATAGCAAAGCAAACAAATGCCTTCATTTGGGCAGCAGAAGCCAAAGGGCAGCCTTTTGAAACACTTAAATAGGCTTAGAAATCCATTCCAAAGTGGCAGCTGTCAGAAGAAAAGTTGCTCTGCCTCTCAGACAGGGCTGTGTGTGTGTGTCTAAAGTAGATTTTTTTTTTTTTTTTTTTTTGCTTAAACGAAGGCGGGAGGGATGCGGCTGGCTGACTATTCAGGGTTACCCCATGAGCTCAAGCTCTTGCAGTGAGCCTGGACAAGCCTGCCTCGCTCTGGTCAGGAGAGCACTTAACACCATTTTTCTTTTTTTTGGTGATAAAATCACTAGGCTATCTCTTGCACTAATCTATATCCAAACACTAAAATGTTACATCCAAGAGCATCTCTATAATCATATCTGCTTAGATTTTTATTACTCATAAAAAAAACTCTACATGAATGAGTTATAATACACAGTTTAGGATTGATACAAAAATAGTTATCCATCCAATAAAAAATTCTGATTAACATCAATTTTAAATTTTAAAAATTTTTGAAGCACATTTCTATAAAGTTCCTAGCAGTAGAAAGCTGTCAGCAGCTTTGGACAGATCACAGCCTTGCCTTCTAACCTGCATAATGACATAAGCATGTGTGCACATTTCTGACTTTTATTGTGGAACAATATCGTTCTCATATGATCTGTCAGTATGGCTAGAAAGTAATATAAGTTTAGCAAATGTACCACTAGATACAATGCCTTCAAACCTTTTCATGCATAAGCTTTTCACTGAAATATGAAAGCTTTTAAAATATGACACACAGAATATTGGTTAAATGAATTTGACTGATCAACAATAATGATTTTAATGTAATGCAATTGGATTGATTTGTTTTGCTGTATTTGTTTACTGACCTCTGTTTGATTGTTTTGTTGAAAGGTCCAAAAATAGATTTTATTAATTTCATTTCATTACTTTATTTTATTTTTCTCTAAAGTTATTTTAGTAGTTCAACTGGGGTAGAATTAAATGTTGATTTATTTTTTCTATAAACCAAGCTGATAAGAAAGCAATAGTATTAACCCTTTATAGGGCAAGTTAGTGTTCTTGATCGCTTGCATACCCCTTACAAATGGAGCCCCCCATCCCTCAGTGAGGTCTAGAAGCACAATCTTATTTTATTTTGGCATCTGACCAATTAGATGAGCCCTTGAATGATATATTAGCAACTGTAAATTAAGCGGGGGGGGGGGGGGGGGGGGGGAGGTTAACAAGTCAAGAAAAAAAAAGGTAAAAAGGTAATTGATAAGTTGAAAAATAAAGTTCAAAAGTTAATAGGCCTTGTTAACAATTATATTTAGGTTTATAAACTAAAAAATGTAAGTGCCGGTATCAGCATTAATGCCTCTAAGGTTACATTGGACCAAAACAAAATGTTTCTTTCACTCTCAGAGTGTTTTTCATGAATTTCTTATAGAAGCACTTTTGTTATTTTTCTTAATATATTCGGGTAAGTTGGCGTTTCTTACTACATTGACATTTATTTTTGCATATTCAACATATTCATATTTTTTTATGTTACAAAGGTAACAAATCTTGTCCTGGATTCCAATAACACAATTGGCTTGAAATTTGGATTTTCTAAGTATTTCACTGATTGCCCTATAAAGGGTTAAAATAAATATATGTTTTTTTTTTTTATCAAAATATCTAATCTATTGTACCTTATTGTTGATCTCTCGGTTAAAAACAGGCGATCTATCCAGCTCTAAACCTGGTGGTAAACATTCCCACTCAGTGTACTCCTGCAATGAACGCATGCTGCGCATCATGAGGGAGGAAGATGGTAGTTCGCTTACACGAACACACCCCCACATCGCACACGGTCCGTCTGCAAGGGGCTCGTTGTTATTGTAGCCAGCCCTGCATGCGCACCGTCACCAGCAAGCCTCATTCGTCCGATAAAACATGCCCACATCCTCCTAACCCACTGGCTATAGGTATATCCATAGTCTAGTTTATAAAACCACCAGCCTCGCCTCGAGTAATAAACCAGATATTAGCTCCGTACTGACTGTACAGAGAGGGGGAAAACATGTCCACCTCCCATTTTCCTATGCATCAGCAATAGCCCCGATAGCTAGCGTGGCGTACACTGTAGCATGGCAGCTCTTAGCTTATCCCAAAACCATTAACTTCTGTGTAAAACTTGGCTTACTAAACCCCTCTTTTTGCTTCTACTCGATTGCGTAGGGATGAACTCATGGAAAGTAGACTTATAAACCATAATAACAACATAAAAATAAACAACTTTATCACGGTGTAGTTTTGGTATACAAACAGCTAGCATGGAAGCTAACCAGGCGGACGTCTTTAAAAGGTGACCACCTCGATGCAGTTAGCCCTTTTAAGCTAATTTTGATACCACCTGGCTATTTAGCTGCTAAAGATTAACTCATGAAAATATGTGAACGGGTTAGATGTGAAGTGAACAAGCACTCCAGAAATACGCTACACGCAGCTAAATTCACGTTAGCTCATCACAAACCACAACTGTGCTCTCCTTCTTTAAGTTTAAGCTTACATATATATGCATTACACAGACATTAATAAGGAATAAATGCTCCACCTGGGTGTTTAAACGCCAGTTATCAGTAGGCCGGTAAAACATATGCTTAAATGGGACGTTAACTTTTACATTGAGTGAGAATGTATTCTCAAGCCTGATGGGTCTTTCTCATCTGAGTAACTAACTAGCAAATATTATTTAATAACGTATAGTTAAGGTGTATAATAGCTTGTGTTTCTTCCGTATGTTAACATGAATGTGGGATGTAATTAACAGTGTTATACGGGGGTTTCCCTGCTGTGGTTTTGGCTAACACAGTAATGTTAGCTCCATCTAAACTGTGTGGAGGTAGCATTTCTCCTCATCCGAAAAGAAACTTTCATTCATATAAACGATTGAGCTAAAATGTAGAGTTAGTGTGTTTATTTAAAACAAAACCTTAAAAAACTATAGAACAGTTGAGTTAAAGGCCAAAAAGCTCAGTGAAAGTTAACCGAGCATCCTTCCAATGACAAGTTTTAAGGGGGCTGTAACCGTTAGCTCTTCTCCTCACAGGGACCAGGCGCTCCGCCAACCGGAGCTTCCTAAACCCGCTGAGTGCTGAGCTTACCTCTGCACTACTAGAGTCGCTGGATTCGCCCAAAACATCCCGAAATTTCTGCAGGTTGCTCCTGATAACCGAAGAAACCTGTAGTGCAGCATCAAATCCGGGTCCGAGTCCGGCGGCGTTTGGCTGGGCTCCCGATACGCTCCGTAAAAATGCGGTAACCCTAACACGGCCCGCTCTCCTCCCGGTACCGGAGTTGCTGCTCCCTCCGGGCCGAGCAGGGAACCGCCACCGACAGCTGTGCGCCATTTTACACTCTCTGCCTGTCTGCCCCTATGATCAGATACCTCGGTGTGGGCGGTGCATGCACTTCACATAAACAAGCTCTATCACAGCGCTGGTTCGTAATGACGGAGTACGCTGGAGTAGCCCGGACAATGCATTTTCCTCGCGCTCCTATTCATGATCTGCATGGCTGAGCTAATTATGTTCAGGGGTTTTGTCCGGCGCGAAAGAAATCCACATTTAAATCATTGATCAGAGATTACAGAAGAGGATTAATGCCACTGAAAAAAGTTAACTGATTTAAAATTTTATTTCAGTATAATATGAGAAAAAAAAATCAGAATTCTGACTTTAATCTCAGAATTCTGTCTTTAATCTAAGAATTCTGACTTTCATATCGGAATTCTGACTTTTTTCTCAGAATTCTGTCTTTAATCTCAGAATTCTGACTTTTTTCTCAGAATTCTGAGATTAAAGTCAGAATTCTGACTTTTTTTAAGAATTCGGACTTTTTTTCACAATTCTGACTTTGATCGCTGAATTCTGACTTCAATCTCAGAATTCTGACTTTTTTTCAGACTTCTGACTTTTTCTCACAATTCTGACTTTTTTCTCAGAATTCTGACTTTAATTTCAGAATTTTAACCCTTTTCTCAGAATTCTGTCTTTAATTTCAGAATCCTGTCTTTAATCTCAGAATTCTTACTTTAATCTCAGAATTCTGACTTTAATCTGAGAATTCTGACTTTAATTTCAGAATTCTGACATTTTTCTCAGAATCCTGTCTTTAATCTCGGAATTCTGACTTTTTTCTCAAAATTCTGGCTTTAATTTCAGAATTCTGACTTTTCTTAAGAATTCTGACGTTTTTCTCAGAATTCTTACTTTAATCTCAGAATTCAGACTTTAATCTTGGAATTCTGACTTTTTTCTCAGAATTCTTAGCCTAGTAAATTAGCCCCACCCACCAGTGGCCAAAATCATTTTTGCCTGTGAGTTGTAAATAATACCTTTTATCTCCCATTTAGTCTGGTTTATCAGGCTACAGAATTCTGACTTTAATCTGAGAATTTTGGATCTTACTGTAGATGGGCACCATGAAGGAAGAGATGTGAGAGCACGCAGCTTCACTGACAAATATGCGAGTTGTTTGGGAGGGTCAGTAACACATTGGTGGAAAATGACTGAATTAGGTGACTTTTTATGTGCCTGAGGGGTCCCCAGTGATGCTATTTCATTAATGGAAGAGCAGAAGTTGATTAAAAACAGAGAGCTAGTTTAGTCTCTAACACAGACATATCTACGGCCTGATGCTAACATGTTTGTTAGCTGTCAGAATTCTGAGATTAAAGTCAGAATTATTATACTGAAATAAAATGTAAAAATCAGTTAACTTTTTTTCCCAGTGGCCCTAATCCTCTTCTGTAAGAGATAGACTGATAAGAACCGTCGAGTGGCAGCGCTTTTCAAAGTTATAAGTGCAAGAGGAAGGTTGTAGCCTACCAAAACCATAACACTGATTGTATTTTTTATTTTATTTTTTTTGTATTCTGAAGTTGAATTGTATAAGCGCCCATTAAAAAAAATTTAAATAAAATTTATCTAAATTGTAATTTTGTCTGAAAAGGTCAAACCTTTCAAGACACTTTTCGTTACTTCATGGCAGCCCATCGTAATTAGTTATATAATTAATGGAGACTCCCAACACACCAGAATATATATCTGCACATTTTGTTGTGATGTTTCATACAAATTAATTTAATTAAAAATATATTAATTAAACAAATTAAATTAATCAAGAGTAAAACACTTATAAAAAGGAATCAACATATCTGATTTGTTAGGGAAAAAATATGTTGTGAAATAGACATAGATACAAAGCTGGTTGCATATTCTGGTATTTTAAAGACCCAGAAACCATAGATTCTACATTTCTTTTCCTCAAAAAAACCAACATTTACAGAAGGTCATGTCTGTTTGATGCAGTATATTGACTAGCTCAATGGAAGAAAACAACAAATATATAACAACAAAGATTGTATTTAAACAAGAAGTCTCACTATATATATATATATATAGCATTGTAACTCTGGTGCATTTGTGGGCGATCAATTCTTCACCTAAAAAGTACTTATGGTGTATCTAAAAAAAGTTTGCAAGATTTTTTGCATACACTAGAGGTGTTTCAGCCTTCTTTTTCTGCGCTTCCTCTGCCCCTAATGCGTTTTGTGGTTTAGTACCTATTTCTAACAAAAATGCAATGAACTCTTTAATTGCAGTCATTTTATGCCCAAGATGATCTCCTGAATCGAAAGTAAGGGGTATGGAGGACCAGAGGAGTCATTTCAAATATATAATTAGAAATCCAATTTGAGAAGCCTTTTCTGGTTGCATATATTAAATTTAATTTAAACTCAAATAAATGTTAGTTAATGAGTGTTCATGATTGTATATAACCTTATCTATACAACATACTAGTGAAACTGGAGGTTAGATACTTGGTAATATAGATGACAAAAACAGGTAGAAGTAGTGGAAAACTAGATTAGATCAGGACAGGTTGAAAAGTAGCCTACTTCAAAATAGGCACTTTGTTAATTAAAACAGATTTTAGATCAGTTAGATTACATTGGACTACTTATTGTCAGGCTCAGAACAAGTGGATGTAATGTTTGAGGCAGACAGAGATTTCTCAAAAAGTTTATTACAAAACTGATCTGCAGTGAACGGCATTGGCATTTAAGGCAGAAACCTCTGCGGAAGTAGAGAGTGTCTATCTGGTGGAGGATGATAATGGACATGTGAGTAACTAACCTGGTCTTATAGTTCAGTCCGTGTCCAAGACGTCCTGGAGGTTGGAGGACAGGCAAAGCCAAAGCCGGTGTCGAAGATCTGCATGTTAGTCAGAGCCAGGAGATCAGAGGTCCAAAAAGAAATCCAGAGGGGTGTTAGGTAGTGAGTTATGAGATGAGGTGGAGGCTTTGAGACGTGTGTCAAGTAGTGGAGGGGGCGTTTCCGCAAAGCACGTATCGAGGCCTGTTTCATTTAGGGAGGAGTCCAAAATCGATGAGGTCCAGAGCCTCGCACCCTGCCATACCACATGACCGCTTTTGGAAGTCTGTTTTTTTCCTCCCTTTATAAAAATGAGTTGATCCATCAGTTCTAACAAATTAAAGGGCAAATTCAAATTGTTGTGTTTCATCCAAAATTCTGAAGTCTTTTGTTTGTGATCAATTGAAATAGTTACTCTATTAAAATTAAATCCTTTCCAAATATCAGTCTTCTGGGGGGAAAAAAAGCACTATCACTGCTACTATGATGGTGATAAATGACACAGTTGTAGCACTTGGTGGAAAACAGTCCTGTGCTTGAATTTATCCTCTGAATATCCACCTCATTTTGGGGAATTCTCACTTATTTTGCATACCCAAATGGAAAAGCAAATAACTCAGGAACTGTAAGCCCAAATTACATGTGTGATACATTATTTGAAAGCTAACATCTTATAGTTTCTGAATATATACATAAAAAATTGATAGAGAAAAACACCTGTGCTGCATCAAGCCCAAACTGCATCAGTTCAAACACGACTCAAAGTTGTTGTTTTTTTTTTTTTACCAAAAATAATAGGTCTTTTTTGAACGGTAGTTATTAAGACATGCTTGCTTGTTGTGGCTGCTTTGTCATGGTACATTTTGACATGACCTTTTATTGGTAAACTTTTATTGGTAAACTTGTGAGGAAATTACAATTTAAATTGGGTTACTTCTCTTTTAATAAGGCCTGTTTTTAGTTATTTATTTTTTGGAGCGAAGAAGCACCTAGTCTTTATTATGTACCTGTCATTTGAATGTAAAGTTAATGTATTTCTGTTCAATCTATAAATTTGCTGCCTCTTGGCCAGGACTCCCTTGAAAAAGAGGTTTTTAACGTCAATGGGATAAAAAAAAACAATTGGATAAAAGCACAATAGCACTGAACTCATAGAGAACTTCAAACTTCAAATTTTCTTTAAAAAAGAAGTTATGCTTTTTTCCACATTACCCCTCTTATTTCCAAAATTAGGAGGTATGGCGTTCTTAAACATCCACCTGATCGCTGGTGTTCTGTCAGATGAGCATACCCAGTCACACAAACATACCCATAGTCAGAACCCGTTTATCCCTATAATTTATCCCTTTAGTTTTGTACGAAAAACTACCTAAAAGGGCGTGTATTCCTTTAGTCATGTACAAAAAAAATATTTTATTACTTACTTTTTGCTGTTTTTTTGAAGCATATGGCGATCTGAACTGGACTACATCCTAGATGGTCCGCCAGTCAATTGCAGGGCCACTCAGAGATGAGTGATCAAGCTAACATGCAGGTTTTTGGACTGTCCAGAGAATCCCAGAGAAAACCCACGTAGACACAGGGAGAGCATGCAAACTCCACACAGAAAGGTCCTGGTTACCGGGATTCAAACCCAGAACACCACACCACCGTGGTGCCCCTATTTTACTCAATTCTAGTTAAATCAATGTCAGTTCACTTGAATTCAAACCTATTTAATTCACTTTGTTTCAATTCAAAACACCAAACTGGCCCCTCTTTCTTAGAAATATGTTTTGTATCATATTTAGAGAAGCCTTTGACTAAAATACAAGGAAGCTAAAGATAAGGCTCAGTGTTGTTTATAGTGTTCCTCTATTTCTAAGGAATTCTTCTTTGTTAATTAATCTCCAGATATTCTAGAGGAGTCCCTAGAACAAAGTTGGCCTTCTTTATCAACTTGTTGAGCTACTTAAAGTAATATTCTCTGGTGCTGTTACCTCAGCAGGGTATGACAGAAGAGATCAAACTCTCCACATCAAACTCAGAGCAGATATGCAGTATCTCTCTGGAAGCACTGATGGACCAAAGCTTCCTTAAGACCTACAGGCCTGGTCCCTTCTTGGAGACGCCTTCAAAGTTGCTTCTCCAGTTGAGCTTGTTGCGCTGGTAAATGCCAAGGTATTTATACTCCTACACCCACTCTTCAGCCAAGATGGTAATAGAATCAGACGTGTTTCAGTTTCTTCTGAAATCTACAACCATCTTGCTCGCTTTTTTCTTTTACATTTAGAATCAAGTGTAAAGAGAAAAAAAAAGCTACAGTGACAGTATTGTGCCCTGTGGTGCTCCTCTGCTGCGGACTACCTGGTTAGACAGTTGACCCTTCAGTCTAACAAACTCTGGTCTATTTTTCAGGTACTCTTTGATCCAGGCAATTGAGTCCCCCAGGGTTTCTCACAAAGTAAGTCAAGCTGATTTGTGTTAACTACATTGGAGGAATCAAAGAACACGATCCTCACTGTGCTGTCTGCCTGTGAGTGGGTTTGTTGTAGCAGGTGTATGATGTATCTTCAAATCCAATTCCACAGCAATAAGAAAATGCAGGGGGTCATGATAGCCGCTTCCTTGTTTGCTGACATTAACCAACAGATGTCACTCTAGGAACTTCATGATGTGGGATATCAGGTCAACAGGTCATTGAGGGGTGCTGGTTCAGTTTCCATTGGTGCTGAAATAAGCCAGAAGGTCTTCCATATAACCATGGAGATGTGTATAACAATACTTAAATGCCTGCCATCACCAGAGAGCACTATAAATATTTTCTAATAAATGGGTTATAGCACTGTCATATGGAGTAGATCTCCTTAAATGTGACTATCATCAATCCAACCATTATTTGTTTTATTGTTAGTCATGTTTTTTGCCATTCTTTAGTTGTGAATCCAGCAATAAACTGCAGTGACCCTCCCCCTAATAAAAAATAGCTTAAAATGAGCTTTGCTTTATTTTCTTTTGATTTGGTGTCTTTAAAGGATATCTATATAAATCTATATAAATAAGGGTTTACGTACCCTCCTATTTTGATAGACCAGCAAATTCATGGAAAACTTCCAGGCTTTCTTCTTTTATGTATAATTGCAAACAACGTGCTTTTCTGGGGCACGTTGCACAAAAGCTAGATTCCGAAATTCCAGGATAAGAGATAAAACCAGGCTCAACTTAGCGTAATGAGGGCATCCTGGTTTCCTCTGTTCCACAAAGGCCAAGCCAAGCTCCATGGGTGCTATTATTATCAACAAGGTGTAAATAGTCAACCTAAATGCGGGTCTGTAGCTTTTTTAAGAGATCTGAGGTCGAACACAGATTAATTGAGTCAGTAAACAATATTAAATTGATTAAATCCATAAACAGACTAAATTACACAGTGCTTGACCGCTTCTCTTAACTGAAAATGTCATAATTTAAGAAGTTACTTATTTTTCTTCAAATGTGCAAAGAAAAAAATGAAAATGAACAGTGGAAGCAAATGTGGGAATATATGCAGATTTTATTGATTTATTTATTATATCTAACAGTTTAATTTTTGCATTTGTAGTGGGAAAATGGCAAAGATTTTTGTAGATGTTGTATGTCTCTAGAGATGCAGATTTTGGACTAGAGATGCATCAATGGGATATTGATATCAGTATCGGTCTTGATATTTAAGAAAATTCTGGCTCGGGTATGGTTGACAGTCCATTTCAGAAATACATACAAATTGGGTTAAAAATTTCCTGAACAGCAGAAAGGTTTAGCCCTCTATGGGAATATATCTTTGATTATTTTTATTTTTTCTGACACTTTTTATGTTTTTCTACGGTGACCTTGAGTGTCCAGAAAGGCGCCTTTTTAAATAAAATTTATTATTAATATTATTTATTAAATACAGTCAATTTAAGCCCTCACATATGCTTATTTGTTTTCAAGGTGGAATTATTTCTGTTAACACAATTTAATGTTTTTGTTTCATTTCTGATCTTATCTGAAGTTGCATTTTGGGATGAACACCTACATTGATATACATTTTTTTTTTACTTGTAGAGATGTATTTATGACAGTGTCTTAAAAAATCAACAGAAATGCTGATAATATTAAGGAAACCAGAGTTCTGGTATTGGAGAAAATTGGAATTAAGTTGGAAATGAAAACAGTGTATCTCTGTTGGGGACAGATACCTTTAGTGAGCATGGTATAAATTGTTATTTACCCATAGAAGTTGACTGACCTTAACCCCAAAGAAACTATTGAGCATTGTCAGGAGGAAAATGCCAAACACCAGACCAAATCTGCAGACAATATGAGGGCCACTATCAAAGCTGTCCTGAGTTTCCCCACACTACACTGCCACAAAATTCTGGCAAAAAGCTTCAACCAAGAATAGTGTATTTACTTTCAACATGGCTTTACCTTTCCATCTTAAAATCCAGTTTTTATTAATAATATGTAATTATCTTAGTCTTCTGAAAAACCCCATTGTATTCTTCTTTAGCTGTAAGCCACATCATCATATTAGCTGAAATGAACAATAGAAATTCATCACTGCTTAATGAATCTGTAGGAAACTTTTTGAACTGAATAAACTTTTCTTAATTTTGAGATTTACATATATAACTCCACATAACATTAAGTAATGTCTGCATCATTAGATAAATACCTATCTCAATTAGTAAGCCAGTTGCTGGTTCTGCCGTTAAGCTTTTATACCTCTTGAAATGCAGGCTGCCTGTCATGCTGCCAAAGCTTCTGTTCTTTACAGCAAATAAAGTACTGAACACATCAAATGGCCCAAACAAGTCTAATCAAGTCTTTTCAGGCCCCACCACCTCTTTGTGCTTAAAAGGGAACACTAAGAAATTTAATCTTATTCTATGGTTGTGCCACTACATGCAAACAAACCCCGCTCTTTGCCTATTTTCTGGTGATTTTATTTGTTCAAGACAATTTTTTATTTAAGACGAAAAATATGAAAATTCTATCATTATTGTAGTAAAACTAAAGCCAGCTTAACTTTTCCTAATTCTGGGATACGCTGAAGTGTCCAACATGGTTACAGACTGCACAGTGGTCTGAACCATTGCCATTTAGAATCACTATGTAGACTTTGTGTTTGGATCTTCAAGGACCAAAAAGATGAGGAACTCAAGTTGAAGGAGTATTTTTTGTAGTTAATAGAGTAACCAAAATAAGATTTACAGATTAAACTGTTGATGTCCAGTGAATAAATTATTCTGGACTTAATATCTTCACTAAAATATTAAAGAAAAGTAAAAATTTCAAAAACCGTAGAAAATAGTTAAAAACTGAGCAAATCTTCATACTTGATCTCTGGGTCTGAATTTCTCATATACAAACAGAAATCTTTAATCTTTAATTTTATGTCAAAGTACTTTGTGGAAAACTGGAAAACTTACGTTTTGTTCTTTTTCATTTATAATACGTAAAAATATTCAGAAAACAAAGGCTCAGTTTATACATAAACAACTGTTATATTCACAAAACCACTACATTTCTTTTATAATTTATATAAGTTTTATTATTCATACTGTACATCCAAAATAATCTTTTAGTCACAATTCAAACAAAAACATTGCATTGTAATTCAAATGAGATGATTAAGATGGTTAAAAATTAAATCGAAATCAGAGCATGCTAATAAATCCTCTCCTCAAATTTGAATAACTCTTATTTAAGGTGAACCTCTTCGATTTCAATTTTACAAGTCTTCTACAAAGCTGCTTAATTTTACAGAAACTAATTAGTGTGAGTGTGTTTAAAGGAGTAAAACTAAACTGCTGACATTTAAAGCAAGGCTCTGGGTTTTCAGCATCAATTCTAGTGGTCAACCGGCAACCTACACGTTAATCCTCTACACTAAAATGCTTAATTAGGATCCACCAGTGAGCTGGCAAGTGCTTTTATATGTTTTACATCCTCCAAGGTAACTATAACAATTTTAGTTGCTTTTTTTATCCAGATTAAAGTGATTGTGAAGGTAATTAACTTCAACTTGAGTCCAGTCAAGTCCAGTGAAACAAATAACACAGACAGATGGACTCTGTTACATAAATGTTGTTAAATGTTCTCATCTGTTTGGATCAAGAGGACCTGAGGAGGAGCCTAACCCCTCTCTGAAAATGATCCATAATTTATGATAAAAAGTCAGGCAGTCAAATTGTCTTGGGAAGCTTGCAAAAGCTCTGAAAATCCAAGAGGTTTAATTGCTGTCAATAATTCCAGTTTAAGATTTGTAACAACACCATCAGGTCGCATTTGCAACTGCTGTAAGAAGCCGCTACATTTTCAGTTTACATAATTAGGAATCTATAAATCTACTAGTTATGAAAAATCCATGCATTTGTAATTTATTATTTTTGGTTCTCTTCATATGACTTAAAATAGTTGAATTCCTCTCATCCAACAGGAAACACACTTTTTGTTGGATTTTTTGGGTGTGGTTACGAGGGTACAGTGTATTTCTTGTGAATCAGTGAATCTGAGAGAGTCCTAATGGTTCATGAGCTAAATCTGTGTCAATTGATTTGACCACCTTTTGAGTTTCTGTAAGCTTGATTTAATTAATGTATGGTTTTAAAATCTAAATACAATGTTTTAAGGTCTTTAACATCAAAGAAGTTAAACCGGACTGTTTTTATTCAAAAATATCTAAATTATGTTTGACTTAAGCTAATTTTGAGCACAATGAGCCTGCTAAGATTTAGCCAACAGATCAATTATATGTAGTATTTGTGAACGTTTAAAGGCAGAACATAGTATATTCTTCATCCAAACACTTTCATCAGTATTTTAACCCATGACTTGCCCTAAGACACCTACCCTACATAATACAAAAGTTAGATGGGAGTTCACCCTGAACGGATGCTTCTGGCTCTGAATCCCACTGCGGTTGCCGTACAAGCAGGAGCTGCATCATCCTGCAAGGGGCTACCCCAACTGGGCACTATGTGAGGAACACAGCTACAATTAAAGTAAAAATTTGCATGGACTGTTTTCACAGAGAGTTACAATTAAAAAGGATGCTTGTCAGAAGGGGCTAATTCAAAAGCAGCTAGAGCAGAGAAGTAAGAATAAATCCACAGAGGTAAGTATGGATTTGCCACTGAAGCAAAGGAGCAAAAACAATAGTAGAAGAAGAGTCAATGATCTTCACAGCCGAAAGTCTGGGACTACTAGCCGCTGGATCCCAGCTGCTGCCTGTCCTGCCGATGCTGTTCCAACCACTGTAAGATCTGCTGTTTGAGGTCCTCGTTCGGCTTGATCTGGTCCATGGTGAGAGGACTGCGGTTGAAAGGGTCTGTTTGGTCACTGTGAGGAGGATATCATAAACATATTCTCTTATTTTAAACCCAAGAATGTACAAATTGACAGTTTAAGAGTTGGTATAGTAAGGGAAAAAGAGAATGTGGTACTGAGTAGAGTAAATATAACCATAGTTCAGCATCAAAATATCTGTAAGCATGAGACAGGTCACAATTGCCATTGAAATGATTTTAAAAATGGTTAATTAATTTTCAAAGAAACTTCCAGAAACAAAATGACAAAATACAAATGGTTGCTGTTTTTTTCTAAACAAAAAGAATAATAACAGAAAAGTTTTTTTAAGGCAATACTGAAAATTTTGAGTGCTTTTCTCTTTAAATTCTCCGTTTATGCTGAGAGCCTTTGTGCAGGAAAAGAGCAGTAACTTTCTGAGCAGAAAATGTAAAAAGGTAAGAGTCGATACGTCTTCATTCACCAAAAACTATTTCTGCCCAATGTTATAAAACAATGAGAATATTTGTTTGGAGAAAAACAACCACTGAAGCTGAGGGCACAACAGATATCATACAACACTAAAGACAGAAAGCTTGAGCAGTGAGTCAACAGCCAGACCATAAAAGCAATGACAGATGTTGTTTGGCATAAGATTCTTCAGAGAAAATGGTTGTTTTAAGATAGTTCAGGTGTACTTTTTATTTGACATTTTTCAGAAAAAAAATTCTGCAGATATATATAGATCACGTTACTAAATAAATCAACAATTTGGGAACAATAAACAGGTTCCACAGAAACTCCCCCCAACCTCTTACCCAAATTAGTATAAAAAAATAAATAAAGAAAAAACACTTCTTTTTAAGTTAGCAATAGTTTTTTTTATGGTTTACTAAATGACTCATTTATATTCGGTCCTTTTAATGATGCGGGGTTTTGAGGCAAACAGGAGTGCTGATGCCTGCCGTGTCAGGATACCAATGCAGGTCAGCACTGTAAACAGGTTTAATAATAATAATAATAAATAATAATTTAACTTTATTGATCTCACAGTAGAGAAATGTATCTCTGTTGTTGACCCATCCCCTTGGGGAGCAGTGGGCTGCCATTGTACGGCGCCCGGGGAGCAGTGAAGGGTTAAGGATCTTGCTCAGAGACACAGAGTGCAGGCTGTGGGGATCCAACAGGACACTTGCAACCTTCTCAAAGCACAGGCGCACTGCTATAACCACTAGGCCAACACTCCCATTTAAAACATTTCCACTAAACTCTTCAGAAATCTTGATATTTTTGATTTCAAAAATTTCACAGTCATTCATCACTTTGATGAAAAGCAGACAGATCTCAGAGTACAACCCCAGCTATATCCCTGGATAGTGTTCAGGTCTTCCTGGTCCTCAATCTGAGGCACCTTTAGTTCAACTTTACTGTTCTTAGCTGTTAGGGGTTTTTCCTTTCCCTTTTTTAACATCTACTTCAGCCAAACACAATAAGACAAGACAACAAACCTGAGGAGATGTCTTGCAATGGTGGATCGATCAACAGTTACATTGGAAGAGGGGAGGAGGACAGGATCCAACATCAGGGTGGACATAATAGGGTCCAAGAATTCATCTGGGGCATCAGCATAGGTTTCCTCTTCTTGCTGCTGCCTATCAGCATGGGACTAAAAAGAAGAAAAACAATCTATTAAGAAAACAAATATTTCCTGCCGTTGTCATCGTTGGCTATTCAGATTAACAATGTTTTCCATTTCTGCCATTCTTCCAAGTAAAATGATACCTTAATTTTATCTGCAAGGAGGCCGAACGCCACAATCATGTCGCCGGGCTTGTTGATCTTCTTTAGCACACGAACAGTCTGGGAGAAGAGTGTAGGCGAGTATGAGCGTCCATCCTTTGGGACAGTGGCACAGAAGTTCTCCTCATCACTGCAAAAAACACAAACAATTGATGAGATTTTTAGTCTAATTTATTTTCCTTCTAATCTTGGATTTCTACCTCACCTATAGAGAAAACATAGATAATTTAAACAAATAATCTTTAATTAATTAGAATAATTTAGGAGCCAAATGTTTCCAACATACCCCAGGTTTAGGTAGATCGTGCAGATGTCAGAAACGAGCTGCTGCGGCTTAAAGTCGAACTCACTGAAGTCCTTGACTTTAAGTGCACCCATTTTTGGACCAACCAGGTGCTGCAGAAAGTAGTTCAGCATGGAGATGATTCTCTCAGCCAGAAACGGGTGCACAAAGATACCCTTGATTTCTGAGAAAGAAATAGAAATAGAAGAAAATAAGAGAAGGACTTTATTAAAACACAAACCACAGGTTTACTTCTAACAATAACTCTAAACATAAGGTCAAAATCATCTAATTTTAAATACATCTTTAAAGCTATTTTAGCACTTTCAGTTAGAAACTTGAGAGAAAAATGATTAAAAAATAAAAAAACATAGTTTAGGAAATACCTAAACTACAAATCAACCATAGAACTTAATAAATATGATGATCATTGCTCATTCTTTTTTTTCCCCTGTCGGATGCTTTTATTATTAATCCCCTGAAAACCTTGAATCCAGCATCCTTGCACTTAACGGTGACTAACCACAATATAATGGCGAGAAAAATCAATATAAATTCAAATAAAAACCAACAGTATTAGTAATGCTGCAAGCTCGTGTGCTCTGAGTCATTACTACTAATCTATCCCAGTTGATTTTCAGACTCAGTCACCACTGGTATTCCATTTCTTTAGAACAGGGGTATCAGGTTCTAAACAATAAGGACTTAGGGCTGCCAGTGATTATAAAATCTGTTTGAACTTCAAAAATGAAAAAAATTTTCTGGTTCAGCTCTTCAAACCAAGGATTTGTCAATAACCAACAATTCTGTAGGAAATATATTTTTTCCAAATACTTTCCCAAATTATTTTTCTACAGGAAGTCATTGAAAACGTATACATCTGTTTTATTTATGTATCTTTGTAGGTATCAATATTATCAGAAAATGGGTGCATCTTAAAGATCCTCTTGAAATCAGAGTGACTGACAAGAACTTCCTCTTCAGGTTTTGGGGTGTATGAGTGGGGTGTATGGGCTCCCTTAGTTTCATACTTGTGTATGAAGCACTTTCAGGCTAAATTTGAAACTTTGTTGAATGTGGAGGTCAATATATGGAGTGATTAACTAAACACCATATTATTTCATGCAGTAAGTCTTTCCTGCCTGACCTGAGGTCAGAAAGGCCAGTGTGCCAATAGTCTCATTGGACATGATGTTATGGAAGCGCCCCAGTTGTCCGAACATCTGCAAACTCGACTCTTTTTCTCTTCTGGCATCAGGGGCCAGGTTCTCCCACTCCCCTCTGTCACGCTCCAGCTGCAGAATCTTAATTTTACTTAAGTACTAAAAGAAGCAAACAAAAAAAAAACACAATGTTGAGTGAAAAAATATCACATAGAACAAAAATGTTCAAACTTATTGAGAACTATTTTGTATCACCTGAATGGCCTCATCCAGTAAGAAGATGGCATCATTCATCAGCAGGTTGAGAAACCGGAGGAACAGAGGGGGGTTCATGGCCTCCAGGTTCTCAGATGCATAGTTTGCTAAATGCTGAAAAAAGTAATCCCAGAGGAAGAAATAAAAATAAATAAAAGATTAGGCTACACTCAAAATATTCCAATATACATATAGCGGGTACGGAAAGTATTCAGACCCCTTTAAATATGTTCACTCTTTGATTCATTGCAGCCATATGATAAAAAAAGTTAATTTTATCTCTTATTAATGTACACTCCACACCCCATCTTGATATAAAAAAAACAAATGTAGAAATTTTTGCAAATTTATTAAAAAAGAAAAACTGAAATATCACAAGTATTCAGACCCTTTGCTCAGTTTGAGTAGAAGCACCTTTTTCAGCTAGTACATCCATGAGTCTTCTTGGAATGATGCAACAACTTTTTTTACACCTGGATTCTGGGATCCTCTGCCATTCTTCCTTGCAGATCTTCTCCTGCTGTTCTGTCAGGTTGGATGGCGAGTGTTGGTGGATAGCCATTTTCAGATCTCTCCAGAGACCTGAAGTTACCTGATGGAGGGCTGCAGTGATAGTTGACTTTGTGTAACTTTCTCCCATCTCCCTACTGCATCTCTGGAGCTCAGTAACAGTGATCTTTGGGTTCTTCTTTTCCTCTCTCACCAAGGCTCTTCTACCATGATTGCTCAGTTTGGCTGGTTGGCCAGGTCTAGGAAGAGTTCTGGTTGTCCAAAATTTCTTCCATTTGAGGATTATGGAGGCCACTGTGCTTTTGGGAACCTTGAGTGCTGCAGAATTCTTTTGTAACCTTGGCCAGATCTGTGCCTTGCTATAATTCTGTCTCTGGGCTCCTTGGGCAGTTCCTTCGACCTCTTGATTCTTGTTTACTCTGACATGCACTGTGAGCTTTAAGGTCTTACATAGTCAGGTGCGTGCCTTTCCTAACCAAGGTCAGTTAGTTTAATTAAACACAGATGGGACTCCAATGATGGAGCAGAACCATCTCAGGGAGGATCAGAAGACATGGACAGCATGTGAGTTAAATGTGTCACAGCAAAGGGTCTGAATACTTATGACTATTTGATATTTCGGTTTGTTTTCCTTTTTAATAAATTTGCAAAAATTTCTACATATCAGTTTTTTTTTCTATTAAGAGGGGGTGCTGAGTGTACATTATTGAGAAATAAGATCAACGTTTTTAATTTTATCAAACGACTGCAATGAAACAAAGAGCGAAAAATGTAAAGGGGTCTGAACACTTATATTTATATATATATATATATATATAAATAAATAAAACAATTAACCAGATCCAGGTTGAATTATTCATAAAATTCTGCGTAACATCTGCTTTTGGGTTTTAACTGGATACTGGGAAAGCAAACAACTAAACTAGTAATCATTTCAAAAAAATCTCTTAAATATTAGGGTTTCTACTTAAAACTTGTTTGCATCATCCCACCCACTTTTGATTTTTTTAAACATTGAGATGATTCAATTTAAATTTAATTACCTTAATGCTCTCTCTATAGCTCTCTTTGCCCCACATGTACTTCAGAATCGGATACATGGGTCTCCTGTAGTTGAATTTCTGTTCAAACTGATGAGGATCGCCTGAGTAAAAACAAGCAGAAAGTCAAAAAGCTAGATTTGTTTCACCTTAATCAGCTTCTCATCGTTTCCTGTTAGGAAATGCAGAGAAACATCAAAATCCACCTTACTACCCTACAAATATTTATAGAATTATTTACTAACTAGATGATAATGCGAAAAAGATCAAACTAATTGAAATGTGATTTTACTTACCTGTAAATTCAATGTCAACAAACACAGTGATGAGGGCCTCAGCCAGCTGAGGTGCATGAACATAGGAGCAGAAGACTCTCTCTCTCTGGAAAACGATTGGCTGAGCAGCACCAGGAGCCAGGGGCTCCATGTGAGGCATCACAGCTTCTAACACCTCTGCTAGCTTTGCTCTTAAATGAGGATTCTTCATCCTGTTGCACAGTTAAAAGATAAGCAATGAAGTCAAAGGCTTAAAAACTGATAAATACTTGCTCACCTACATACATGAACATGACACGGTTTGATAAATCGATGAACAAGTCTTCCAGGACCATTTTGATTGGCAGATGTTAAAATAGTGAAGTCTAAGCTTTCCAATGATGCGACATTTTAAGAAAAACATTGATCAAATTCCCACATTTGACTTGTTCAAATTCTAAAAAGCCAAAAAGGAGTATTCAACGAATGCTTTTCTTAAATGTAGAGAGCAGAGCTGCAGACATTGCCACAGAGCTGCTCCAGCTGCCAGTCAAACTACAACCCAGCTCCCCATTTTATGACCAAAGGCGAACCTCTCAACGTTTCCCATGAAGACTGTTATGAAGTTAAGGATCTGCTCAAGACTTTCTGCAGACGTCTCCAAGACATCGTCCGCAAAGCGTCGCAGGAAGATGAAGAAGTCTCCCATGTTTTCAGCAAAAAACTCTAATAAAAAAAAAATAAAAGAACAGAGTTACCCATCACCACTGCATTCTGGAACTTCTGGCATTACCATAATAACGCACAGCAGCAGCTATTTGAAAAATCCTTCACAGAGCTGACATACTCATATCATTTCGAGGTCACTCTACTAACTCTAACCTACCAGGTACATAGCAGAGCATGGAGCTGTGCAGGGATGCCAGAGGAAAGCTGAGTGCTACATGTTCGGGCCCCTGGTTTCCCATGCTAAGCTGAACTAGCAGAGCAGCAGTGGAAGCTTGGAGGTTAAGGCAGCATTGCAGCATGACGGGCTGTGTAGTGGCAGCTTTGGTTGACAGATAAACCATCATCAGACGCTCAAACTGCTCCAAGAGCTGCTCTGACATGGGGCTGCCAGCTCGCTGGGCATCCTGCCATGTCACCTGGAGCCGGTGGAGAGACTGGTTCATCTTGACCATCTGCTCATGCAGTCTGGAGAGGCAAACCACACAGAGGATTTAACAACAACAAGCGTGACGGGAATGTAAGTCTGGTGTTAATGTGAAAGCTGTTATTTAACAAATACTACTTTTGTTTAAACAACATACTGGTAGTCATTTGTACCTGTGAAAGCCAAGATGCAGAGTGAGCTGTGTGAAGATGAGGTTTTCAGTCAGTAGGCTGTAGGATTGTGCAAACTCAACCTGGTGCTGAGGAGGCAATGGGATCAGGCAGGTCTCCTTGTCGAGACCTGGGAAAGAAACACTTATCCTTAATGAACAAACACCAGCTTTATGAATTCATTCACAACCTTTGAACCTTTCCTCATTTTACCAGTTAAGAAACACAAACCTAAATGTATTTTATTGAATGGGATCATAAGTAATGAACCAACGCAAAGTGATGTTAATTTGTAAAGTCGATGAAAGATTCAAGGCTTCCATTTTATTGCTATAGATATCCTCCAAAGTGTTTGCATCTGTATTCAGCTGCCTTTACTCTGACAAACCCAAATAAAATCCACAGAAGTCAACTGCATTTAGCCAACTAGTAACTAAAAAGAAAGACACTGCTGTTAACAGTCCATTATTTATTATTCTGTGGGTAACTGCTGCAATCCGAAAGTTGTGGGTTCAATATACTCCTGAAAAATGTTTCCCCACTGATCTACGCATCAATGTTTAATTTGGTCTGAAGGGTAAATCTCTTTGAAATGGTTTAACTGCATCATGGAGACTAAGGAGCACAGCAAACGGGTCAGAAATAAAGTCATGGATAGGCTTAAAAGGAAGGTGTGGTTAAAAAAAATGATTTAACAAGCTGTGGATTTCTCCCAGAGCACCGATTAATCCATAATTAGTAATGAGTCTGGCACCACTGCAGATCTACCAAGATGTCGACACCTACCTACACTGAGAGGCCAGGCAAGGAGAACATTAATCAATGTAGTAGCCAAGAAATCCAAGGAGCTGCAGAGATCCACAGCTTAGATCAAAGCTAATTTATGCTATAGAATAAACAAACATTTGTATTTTAAGCTCATTCCACTAAACGATTGTGTGGTGGTTCATATAGATTTGTCATAAAATCCCAAATACATAAACGTTGGTTGTTATGATGCAGTGTGAATGTGTAAATGCTCAGGGGAATATGCATTTATGTATATATTGACCTCTTGCGTGGATGTTGCGGTTTCGCCGCTCTTCTTCGCTCACATCTTTGTGCGCGCAGTAAGTGGGGTTAAAAGTGAGCAGCTTAGATGAATGAGGCTTGCAGAAAGGCTGGCAGAGTTTCAGGAGAACAGCGCCCAGGTTGAGGAAAAATGCATCCGAGGCATACATTTGGAAGAAGATCTCTGGCATCTGGTTGGCCCAGATCTTAGCTCGGCCTGCATTGGCCTGCAGACAGTTGCCGAGCCAGGTGAGCAGCAAGTGGCGTGTTTCGGCAGACCGCTGCAGGAGGGTTTTCATGATCTGGTGCAGTTTCTCGTGATATTGACCCATGAACTGCAACAAAAAGAAGGCAAAGTTTAAATTCCTTTTTTATAAAAAAAAAAAAAGAAATCCAACAAGACTGATAGATAAAAAAATACCTGGTGAATGTTGGCCTCCTGGACCTTTGTCTCCTGGCCACTGGAGCGAGAAGGGTTCAGGAAGTAGCCATGCCCCTCTACAACGCCTGGGGTTTTCAGCAAGCAGGATATATTCAAAACCATCCCCAGCAGGCTCTTCTGGTAATGCAGACCATTAGCTGGGTCTTTGGGTTGTATGTGCTCCATCAACACCTGTAGGAACCAAACAGGACCATGTTAAAGGACCGTTTCATAATAATGTGGGCCAAATCAGGTAGAGATAAAATGTGATTTTTTTTCCTAACCTTTGCAATATCCTTATTGTGGCTAAAATAAAGGAGGACATCCAGATAGAAGTAGAGCAGAGGCTGGCAGAGGTCCAAGTCTTTAATGCGCCCCTGGAAGATATCAAAGACTGGGACTATCACCTCCTCAAAGGTACGCACCTCCTGGTCTGACAGCAGACCTGCAATGACCTCTTCTACAAACTCAACCACCTCCTCGGGCCCTAAAATACCAGGAACACATGGGAAAACAAACATTGAGCACAAGTGAAGATCAAAGCTGAAACAATAAGAAATCTTATCCCTAAAGCTGGACCTACGTGCTGCAGTGAAACCTTGGAGCAGCAGGTCGAGCAGCTGCTCATAGATATTCTGATTGACGTAGATCTCTGGAGTGAGCAGAACAGTTCGCCCGTTGGACACAGTCAGGTTCTTGCAGCGGACAGCAAATGAATGTAACTTTTCAGGAACCTTTGTCAACTGGAGCAAAGATGGAACAGAAGTGAGTAAGTTAAGGAGACGATTGGTGATGTTTATGTACCAGCTACAGTAAAGAGCTTGTTGTTGTAGTTTACAAAAAAAAAAAAACACCTCCTCCTTGGCTCTCTGGTAACAAGCAAAAAGGTAAGGGATGGCACATTTTTCTCCTGCATCCCGGTCAGCAGAGAGGTTCACTGCACTGCAGGATGTCATGTAAATGAGATGGTTTCCTGGTTCTAATAGCAACAGGCGGTTAAACACAGCCTAAAGAAAAAAAGAAATAAGAACACATTTAAGCACATTTTACTCCATAGAATTAATCTTCTATAGTCTTAATCAACACGGTATATAAATCTTTTTTGTATTCCAATATGGCCACATTTGTTCAAATTTAAACTTCCTAATTTTTTCTTGCTGTATTGTTTTTTAATTCTTGTTTATTGTGTTTATTGTTTTGTTTTTATTACTGATAGATGTGTATACAAGTGTTTTTGTTTTCCTATAGCTTTTGCCGCTATAAGCTAGGAAGTAACATTTTAAAGACAATGCTACAAAACAAAATGCAGAAAAATTGATTATATTCAACCTTTTTAAAAGAGCTGGACACTTTGCTATTTCATCTGTTATTTCCACTTGCCATTGGATTAAAACCTGCTTTACTGACCGGTTCGAGGAGAGTTTGCTCAGAGATATCTTTTATTATAGATCATAGTCTGTTTTCACTATAGTCAAATTACAAATGTGGATCAGAATCCTTTTACATGGAAGCAGAGTTTGGTTAAAACATCTTTACAAAATACCATACGAATTATTTCAATTATAATGATTTTTTTTTTTTTTTTACAAACTGTCTCTATAATTCATCAAAGATAACTACCAAAATAAATAAATTCATATATTAGATGTTCAATATGTGGTGATTAAATATTTTCTGGGTAGGAAATGAAAGAAACAGGGGATGACATTGAAGTGATTTGGTACAGAATAAGGCTGGGACTTGAGGAATAGATTAAATGGTCAAGCTGCATTCATTAGAAGAAGAGAATAAAAAGAGAAATAAATGAATGAAATAAAATTATCTTTTATTTCCTAGCCTATAGCAGCAAAAGTGATAGGAAAACAAAAACAATCAGATACAAATATATCAGTACTAAAAACAAGACCCTCCAAAACAAACAAGAATAAAAACAATACAGAAAGGAAAAATTATGAAGTTTAAATTGGAACAAATGTGGCCATATTGGAAATAAAAGAAATATTTATAAACTGTGTTTTCCATATACTTCAAAAAAATTATAGTGCTTTATAACCTGCTCTATGTTGTCCATGTCCAGCCAGTCCTGACCATCCAGATCTGCAGCCATTTCTTCCAAGTAAACACACCGAGGAGGGATCCCATTACCTCCTCTCAGACTGGGATCACCTAGTGTGAAAAAAAAAAAAAAACAGAATTTAATGAAAGGCAACGTAGAGTAGAAATAAATGTGTGTTTTCCATTTTTCACACCACAGAAATATGTTTTATTAACCGCCCATCCCAATTTGAATGATTAAAAACACAATTAAGCAAAATTAAACCTACAGCTAACCAATAAAATCTGCACTGCCTGGCCTCTATTAAGTATACCTGTTCAATTGCTTATTGGCACAAACTGTTGATGCAGGAAATACCAACATTAATGTCAGAGTGGGCTAACTGCCATTTTAAGCATGTCAGTATCAGTCTAATAAGAAAAACAGGGCACACCAATATTTATTGTGATGTAGTTGTAGTTTTTGTTTCAGGATAGACACTGACTGATGTAGCTCAGGGTGGTGGGATTTAAACTGAAGCAGAGAAGCAAGCAGGTCTGCAAAGGCAATGAAACCTGATATATAATATTAATAAATACAGGCTATCTGCCATAAAGGAAGTATTAATATTGAATATCAATACTGGCCCCAGGTGTTTAAATCTGTTCATCGCTAGCACAAACTCAGCCACCAGCCATTCACATGGAAGAGACTCAAATTATTAAGACATCAAATGAGAATACAACTTGCTGAAGAGGGGATTTAAAGGGCACTGCATTTGTTTCAACCAACATATGAACCAGGAGTAGAAGCCCAACTCTGTGAGCAAAGTAGAGGGAAATTAAGCCAGAATTCACAAAAAAACAATACCTGATGAGATTACCATTTTATACAGCTGCATCCAAATATTATGCTCAGAAAATGGCTTAAAAACAGTCTAAGTTGGCGGTGCTATCAGTTAATTGTTTACATAGGGTTCCATAGTACCAATCAAGGGTCATTTAAAAGGTATGGAGGACAATATTTCATGTCAGGGGGGATCGTCTAAACAAGTGGTCCTCCTAATTGTCAATCATTCTGGTCATATGTTTACGTAAGGCCGTCCTACGTGCTCATCCCGTTGGCTATTTTTTCTGCACATGCGCACTTTCAGGCATAAATGGTGGGTGAGCTACGGTTTCAGATAGTCATTGAAGCTTACCTTTCACACCGAGGTTCTCTGAAAATGGCAGAGGGTCGTAAAAGAAAAAGTGTCTATAAAATGAATGAGAAGAAAAGAAAGGCCTCAGAAGAGGAAGATATATCCCAAAATGCTTTGCACGGAGAGCCCTCCTCACAAAGCATTTGTTGCCATAGGCTGTTGCTACCCGACAGCAGTGACTAATAAAGATGGCGATCCCTGCTCTATGTAGTGATTGAGGGATTCAGGGGTTAGGGCGGACGTTCAGATACAGTAAGATTGTATGAGCTATGAGAACAGCAACTTTTAAACGGAGCGTGCACAAAGAGAAATTGTCTCACGCATTCTCTCACACGTGTTTAATAGGTGTTTCCTCACGGGAGCAGGTACAGGGTTGGGCATGTGCATTTTTTTTTTTTTAAATGGTGAGGGTAGGTCTTTTAAAAATTTTATGAAAATCCTCCACTATACCTAAACATCAAAGCCTTCTGAGCTTGTTGCTGACTATGTCATCCTTTGTGATCATAGTGCACCGATCACAGAGATGGAGAACTACTATTGGTGGGAATAAGCAAAGACAAAAGGCGGGTTGGGGGGGGGGGGGGGGGGGGGGGCATACATTTCTCGAACATTATGACTCATTTCTGAGCAGCCTGAGTGATAAAAAGACCCAGCCGGCTCAAAGTGAAACCTTGTAAGGATGGAGGTCTTAAAGCATGGTGACTCATCTCTTCCTCACTGGAAGGTTGGATTTTGATTTTCAAGATATTGAGCTGAGCTGCATCAAGTAACGTCCCTGGAGGAAAGTGGAATCCACAGCTATTTATAATCAGTAGCGTCATCAGCAAAGCCTCCGGTTTTCAACTCCCCTTTTTATTAGAGAGACAGACCTTCAGGGAAGGCCTCCTTTACTGGCCTTTCTCTGCCGATATCCTTTCCAGCTGCATGTAATGTAACGTTTCAAAAATATAAAAGAATTTAAGAATATGTCAGAAAAAATGGGACGAAGTGACTTCAAGAAACATGATGTCAACATCATGAGATTATAAGAGATCATTTTTAGAGAGTTAAAAGTAACTAAAACCCTTAAAATACAAAATGTTTTTGCCCATTCTGCTTGATATTTGGAAATAAAAACATCTTTGAAAGATTTGAACGCTGCACAGCCTTGTCATCTCAATCCAAATGGATTTTCTCTGTGCTGTTGAGTATAATATTTCAAATTTCCACATGACATCACAGCCTGGGTTCATCCAAGTTACAGATGGCAGCTAGATCATCAGCTTATACTCACTGTTATCGAGAGTGATTAAAAATATCCTCTGGATCATGTGGTTGACATTGAGCTGCTCACAGAGCTCCTGCCGGGACCGGAAGGAGCGGCTGATCTCTGCCACGGAGTCATCGTTGTCGTCGACACTGTCAGAGACAGAATTCTCAGACTCTGACTGGCTGTCTCCAGAGTCCTCCGCTATACCAGCAGAAAGAGAGAGACTAGTGTTAAAATTATTTGCGCACATTTGTCATGGTGTTATATTGTGAGATAATATAGTTGTGAGTTTTAGTATCTTTGCATCTAACATTAGGTATGAGTATTTAAGGCAGGTAGAGTTGCTAATGGATTGTATAGCTGTTTTTAAATTGTAATATAAATATGTAGCATAATAATTTGATACTGGAAAAAAAAAGACATTTCGAATCCATAAATAAAGCTTCACATTCATGGTACTGGGCCCTGTCCTGATGAAACTGCACAGAGGTTTAGATAAAACAAAGCTGGTAGCAAGCAGATACTGGATGGAATAAAAACAAAGAAGCAAAACCAATCAGCAGTCATACAAAAGTCAATATCTGCAGTATGAAAAGCATATATCCCATCTGCAGACAGACAAAGCCTGTTACACTTCACAATTATTGTATATTTTTCACTAAAGGCCCAATTCATACATATATATATCAGTTTGCCACAGTTTTACTCTTTTCCCTCAAAAAGTAAAAATAAGTTTGCAATGTGGTGATTACTGTTATTCAACCGTTCTACAAAAAGAAGAGATCAGAAAAGTACACTGCATCACATCTGTGTGCAACATTCAGTGTGTGTATTTTGTAATGAAGAGTCTTTTAACTGTACTCACAGGGCGGTTGAGCAGACTGCTGTTGTGGTTTTTGGCTTGATGCAAACTGCTTGGCATCAGCCAGTGAGCTAAAGAGGGCAGCAAAGGGGTTGCAGGAGATGTTGTGATTATTGTTGCCCTGGTCAGTCATCTCACCGGGGCTCCACTCCTACTCCATTTAAGATCCCAGCCTTAAAAGGAGAAGCGGAAAGCAGATATAAAAATGTGTTCAAATGATTGCATAAGATGTCACATTGATAATGTCATATTCTCACTTTTAAAACAGGATTAAATAATGCAAAGTTAATAAAATATAGGGGAAAAAAATAGGTCATGCATTTAATCCTGTCGCTTGCATCACTTCTGTCAAAGAATGAGAGGAATGTTTTTCTTCTTTTATGTTCATTTTAATTATTGAATCAAAACTAAAGGTGTACAATAAACCCATTATACTTTATAGTCCTTAAAAAATTGGATGCTATCAAGATGTTTCTTTGAAAACGTGCCCTGAGTCTGAATGTAATCAATATTGACTGGCTACTTTTAAAACAACAACAACAATCTTACATTTGTTGTTGTTTTTTTCTGGTCAAATAATCTAAGGTCATATTAATCGTTCTTGAGTTTGGTTAATAAACAACTATACATCAAGTGAAATCCTCCATTATCTTTAAATCTTTAGCATGTTTGTTTAGCCTCACACCCATATATACTGCAGATTTCTATGTCTGCAGTGTCCAGTTGTGTTACTAAGCACTTACATTATAAATAAAACAACACAATTAAATTTCTCCAGTAATGTAACATAACTGTATAAAAAACCTATCCAATCAGGATGAACCTTGGAAAATGAATCATACCTCATATTTCATGTGCTGGTTGGTTCATTTTCAGATTTTTTCAATAAGCTTTGGGATTCCTCTCATGACCACCACAAATATTAGTTTGTTTTATGGAAATGCTAAGTGAAACAAAAAGATGCAAATGATTCTGATCAGGAAAAAAAAAAGAGTATATATACACACACACTTTTTTTTTTGGGATATGTATAATTCTAAAATTTTGATTAGTAAATCAACCTCATTCAGACTAGATGAGGAAGCCATTGAATTTAGGATATAAATTTGAGCGGGCCATTCAAGCCTATGAATACAATTTGGTATGTTGAACTGTAGCTCTGTTTAGAGTTGGCATTGTACTGGAAGGCAACACACTGTTCAGTGTTTGCTGATGGCAACTGGCAGCATTGGATTAGGAATTCTAAGGTATAAGAAAAAAAAGGCTGATTATGTAAAACACATTAAATCAATTAGTAAAACATTCTGAGACAATGCATTATTTTACTTCCACTTTTCAGTGAAATGTGATGTTAAATGGTCAATCAGATTAAAAAGCCAATAAAATACATTCAGGTTTATGTATGCAGGTTTCGGACAGCTTGCGTAGTTCTGCAGTATTTGAAAACGTTATTAAACGTCTTTCCATATCAGGTGAAAAAGCTTCAGGCCTCTGTTATGAAAATGCAAAATATCGCAATTAACTAGATATGGTAGTTTAAATATAATTTCATGTTCTGAGAAATTGCAAAGGCGTTGATGTAAAAAAAAAAAAAAAAAAAAAAAAAAAAAACAATACAAAGAATGCTAACTTAATAATAGTAGTTGGTAAAATATTTGCTGGAAAATGACAAAAGCAGAAAATAATAAATTAAAGAAATAACTGGTGAATAGATTAGATGTAAAAACAGAAAATAGATAAATAAATACAGAGTAATTGGTGAACCAGATCTGATAAACACTGTCATTACCCCACCATCCTGCTCACCTGTCAGCAGATTAACAGACCTGTTACGATATGATTATTAATCAATTTAAACATAAACGCAAACGCTTATTCCATCAACCATCCGATTAACTTCGTGTTACTCTAAAAATGGCATTACAGCAACAAACAGTTGTGTTCGCAAAAGCAAGTAACAGTTAAAACTGCTTAGCTAACTGGTTAGCAGGTAGCTAGTTAGCCCTTACATTGAGCAACAAGCTAAACTGTCAGGCAGTCTTCAGCGTTCGTTTCAATTGTCGACAAACGCATTTGAGGTGTTTACAGTTTAAATAATGGGTGCAGGCAATAGAGACAGCTGTCGTACCTGTCTGGCAAGCAGATGTTATGGAGTTTCAGAATTAGAAAAAATGCTACAACGAAGCCAAAGGGGCAGTTCCTTAGTAAATAGAAAATGCGACGTCATCCATGTGCGACAGGAGGGGATACCCTTATCAGCAGCTTAGTAACGTTCACATGTAAAGTGAAAAAGTAGTTTAAGTTTTGGGTGGATTGTAAATAAAGATGAAAAAAAGCAACTCAAAATAGATTAGACTGATAAAAGTAGGGCTTTCAAGTTTTGATCTGAGCTTGGAGTGAACTTTGAGGCTGACAAACAAATCACTATTTTAAATCATGACCTTTTGTTATTTTTATTCAGTCAAATGGCTGTATATAAAAATGAACAGATTCTTTCCCTTAAACCATCTTCCTAAATTTGTTTGATACCACCAGTTTCCTTTACGATTCGATACCGAGTAAAATAAAGTCTGGTATTGGCAAAATGATTTATTTTGCAAATACACCTTATGTGTTTGTTAAATGTACAAGATAATAAAACTGCTTCATAACAATGGTTTTCAAACTTGCTCCTCAGGACCCACTGTCCTTTATGTTCAGGTGTTTCCCTCCCTTAATAAACATGTGATTAACAGGCCTCTGCTGTCCTTAGTGGCTGCTGGGGTGAAATGCAATAACCTGCAGGAGCCAAAAATATTTAAAACATAAAAAGTGAGTTCAATCTTTATACTCCCCATGTTTTCCCACGTTTTTCCCACGTTAATAGTGCATTTAAGTCCTACTTTCCTTTCTAATTCCATACATTTCTTCCATAAAACATAATAGAACATATCAGATCATTCCTGAATACATGTCAAAATTGTAATCCTGCTGAAGCCTTGATATCTTTTTTGTCGATGTAAAGATGTAGTTGTAATAATGTTTCTGCATGAAAAGACAAGAACCTGAATTCCAGCAAAAATACATGGTTGAAGTCATTTTAAAGATGTATTTCTTAAAGGGAGCAAGAAGCAGAAAGAGCTTTTCATAAAGCTATGTGGGGAAAATGAAGAACTCTTCTCTGGGGCCAAGAACCCAGCTTGGGTACAGAAACCCAAATTTCTGCCCCTTTTTCATAAATAACATAACAAAACCCATGTAAAGACTCATGTAATATTCCCTTTTCCTTATGACAATACTATATACTAGATATCATTTGTGATCCAGGAATTGCTATTGTCATGTCCTGTATGTACTAGAATGATTCTGGAGAAGATGGGGCTGCAGGGAAAGGTGAGTCCCTTGCAGGCCAAGAAAAAATGGGACCACCTAAAAAAAAAAAAAGTACAAAGTATCTAAGTTTTGCTTTTGCTTTGACAAACAACGAAACACACATCATCAAATATTGCTGTTGAGCTTTGAGTGTTGTATTGTCTGTCTATAGGACTACAAGTTCCCAAAGTCAGGAGGAGTGAGTGGAAACCCACTGCTGCTACTTGGCCCTGGTTTGTCCAAATGGACGACGTGTTAGGATAGAGGGCTTCCAACACACCCCCTGTCCTGTATTCTTTCATCCCCATGTACACCCCAGGGCTAGGTGCAGCAGTGGCTGACCATGGAGAGGAAGAGACAGAGCCAGCAGCCAGAAAGTGCCCTAAAAGATGCAAAGATGACAATAGAGAGCTGCTCGACCTGATCAAAGAAGACCTGACATTTCAAAGGGAGGTGGAGGAGAGAAGAGTACAAGAAAGGATGGACAGACTCTTTTTGATTATGGAAAAAATAGCAAATAAATTAGTTTTATTTTCCAATTCTGTTTAAAATATATTAAGTTCATGTGAAAGTGATTTATTGATGGTGAGTCTTCATCGTTCATTCAACAAATGGTCAAATTTTTCAAACACATTTCCACCAGAGGTAGATAGAGTACCCACAAATGCTACTCAAGTGTAAAATGACTTAATCACATTCTTACTCAGGTTAAAGGGAACAATTTGTTCTTTAAACATATTACTCCAGTCAAAGTAGAGAGAGTATTTGTTAAAAAGCCTACTCAAGTACAGAGGAAAAAAAATCAATAATTAAAGTATGTAGAATCACTAAAGTTACAGTACACCGTTCACTGTATTACACTGCAGGTATTTTCCTAGTTACGCAAACAAAAACAATGATGGAATTTACTTTACCTGAACATGATTAATTCTCAGCATCAGATATCTATAATATCTGTAATATAATATATACATATATATTTATATACACACCTGGGATCATAGCAAGTTACATAGGGAAGTGTAATGTCTGCTAGGTGATGCATCTTACACTGAGTGATGGGCGGAGGCAAAAGGGGAAGGCTTGACCATTCAAATTTATAGATAAGGCTTCCGGCCTACTTATTTTCACAGACCTCGAAGAACCCAGTCCAGGTAAAACATTTCTTTGGAGGACGCAGCCCCTGAAATAGAACGCACCCCATGTCAAATGGTTTGGACTCATATTAAGCCTGCAGTGTGTTTATATAATCAGCAGAGGGTGGCAACACACTGCATCTCTGTAGGAGCCTTTTTTTTTTGTCAGATGTGATTTCTCCCAATAGCTTTATAACTTTATCAAATCAAATCCCTTCTTTGACCAAAAAAATATATCATCAGTGGACCTAAACAGTTTATTGCTTCTCTGACTTTAAAACTAAGCACATCGAAAGATCATAAAAACACTTTAATTTGGTTTTAATGCACTCTTTTGGTGCGACATCTTCCCAAGGCCTGCATGATTGGCTGGATTAACTTTGAGTGCATTCAAAATAATCCTTAATATGACACCTATGGTCCCAGATCCTAGGAAAATCCTGAATGGCGTGAGAAACCATGTGGGTCTTTTGGATAAGTCAGGGGCAAATCTGCGGATGTGTAAAAGCTAAAAGAAAGTTTTAACAGACAAGTTAAGACTGCATGTCATACATTCATTCAGTTAACCTTATCTAAGCACTACTGAGTAGATTCCTAAAAACAACATAGGGCTAATTTAATTAATAGTCTAAGCAAGGATATGCATCAAAAGCATTTAAAGTGCTCTATTATGAAAAATATTTTGTTCTTGTGAGCTTTAATTGATGTATTTGAGAATTAAATTAATGCAGTACAGTCCTACCCTTTCAGTGCAGTGGTAAAATACAGAAAACTAACCTGTTTTGACACAGCATATATCCTCTCTAATTAATGCACAGCAGTAGTTTTGATAAAAGAGAAGCATGCAGCTGATGTCTTTTTTAAGGGCAGATTTTCCAATTGGTTTTACATTTTACAAACAGCCACTAAGCGTTCCTCTTAATGCAACCATCAAGAACTGTTTGTCCTGTTGTCCTGGTAATGGAGTTTAATACTTACTCATCATCTGCCCTGCACTCAGTTCATTTTTGCTAAACTAGACATTATTATTTAGCCAGGGTTTCATCTGAACCATGAATCTCATTAAAGCTTTTTTAGACATGCCATGTGAGGAGTCGTACTGATGTTGGTGATTCAACATGTGACCAATCAGATGTTGTTGTTTTTTTTATTTTGGGAATAGAAAGAGGAAAAAGGGGGGGTTGCACAGTGGAGCAGTTGGTATCTCTGTTGTCTCGCAGTAAAACAAATGTTCTGGGTTTCAATTCCGAGCTGGTTTTTTTTTTCCTGCACCATGTTTGAAGCATATTCTCTCTGTTTGTGCTTGGATGGGATCTCTCCAGGTACTCTAGCATAACTAATGGTTGATTGGTCTCTCTGTAATGGCATCGAGTTGGAGATAGTCCCCATTAGACTAAAGGTTCTATTTCATCCCTACTGACCGCCAGAGGCGGTGCTTCAAGCACTGAATGATCATTCTTGCGCATGCGCAGGTCGAGTATTAATGACAACAAAGTCAGCTGTGACCTGCCGGGGACCCACGTGACTCTATATAGTCACGTGGCACCCGGCAATCAATCCCTTTTTGTTCTTCTCGCGCGCAGGTGTGTTGAGTACCGGAGTGTGGTCGTGTGAAGCTGGTTGCTTCTGTGTATACCACTAGTTTCCTGGCTGCTTGTTGCTGGTAGCCCCGTGACCGGGTTTGGTCGGAGCTGCGGGTAAGTCTCGCCCTCCAGGGGCTGCACAAGCTGCTTTCACCTTACCAGATCTGCGGTGACTGGTAAGTTTTCGTTCTTTTCTCAGCAGTAGTTTACTGTTCGCTTTGATTTGCCACGTTAATTTTGTGGCTCTTTTGACTCACGGTAGCGTTTCTGCTCGCGCTGAGTTGTTTTCAGTTTGTTTGCCTAAGCCCACCAGTAGCGTTTCTGCTCGCGTTGGGTTCTTCTATAGTTTGTTTATCTACACTCACCAGTGGCGTTTCTGCTCGCGCTGAGTTGTTTTCAGTTTGTTTGCCTAAGCCCACCAGTAGCGTTTCTGCCCGCGTTGGGTTCTTCTATAGTTTGTTTATCTACACTCACCAGTGGCGTTTCTGCTCGCGCTGAGTTGTTTTCAGTTTGTTTGCCTAAGCCCACCAGTAGCGTTTCTGCTCGCGTTGGGTTCTTCTATAGTTTGTTTGCCTAAACTCACCAGTGGCGTCTCTGCTCGTGCTGAGTTCATCTTTAGTTAATAATCGATTTGCTAGTGGCGTTTCTGCTCACGCTGAGTTTGGAATCTCTGCGGGGGTTTTCCTACAACGAGTCGCCAGTAGCGTTTCCTGCTCGTGTTGACTTGTCCTTGGTAGCAGGCTGATCACGCCTTTCAGCAGTATGATGCTGGATAATTTATGTTGCTCGACCTGTCTGGCTCCACTTCAGCCGGATGACGGGCATGACTTGTGTCCCTCCTGCCTCGGTGTGGAACATCTCCGGGAGGCGCTGTCAGATGACGCTTGCCCCAACTGTCGCGTCATGCCCCGGTCGGTCAGACTGGATCGGTTGGCTGCACTGGAGCAGCCTACCGACTGGGCGAGCGCTTCGCCGCGTGCTCGTTTGCCGATGGAGAAAGCGGTGTGCAAACGATCTACTGTGGCTGCACCTTCGGTACCGACGAAGCGTGCTAGACGGACCGATGCAGGGAGGTTGTCCACCAGAATGGATCATCTCACTACTGAGCTGGCCCAAATGAAAGCCCTCCTCCAGTCCTTTCAGACTGCTGGTGATCGCGGCACGGCTCTCCCTACCGAGCAGGATGAAACGTCAGTCAATGACGACGATGCTGTTTCTGTGGCGGCCTCTGGCACCCATTTCTGTGAGGACCTTCCGGAGCTGGGCTCCGGGGCCTCTGGGTCGGACTCCATTGCCTCCCAGGAGGATACGGGGGAGTCTGTGACATCCGCTATTCGAACGGCTCTTGCCCGTTTACAGATTAGTGTTCCTCAGGCCCAGCCTGCGGCTTCCAGCGCCTTCTTTAGGCGCAGTAGGTCAGAGACTGCCTTTGTGGTTCCTCCCTCGGCGGAGTATGTGCGGGAACTGCATGCTTGCTGGTCAGACACCAAGGCGTTTTCACGTCTGACGACGGATGGCAGGGTCCTGGCAGCTATGCAGGAGGCACCCAAGGTTGGCTTGGGGCAGATGCCAGCGGTGGAACCGGGCATTGCCTCTCTTATAATCCCGCCTGATGAGGCCTTGCGGCCCAATGCCCGTTGTCCGCGTCCTCAGTGCCGTATTACCGACGACCTTCTCTGTAAGGCCTATGACTCTGGGGCCCGCATGGGCCGGATTGGGAACTCTCTCTCCCATCTTATGCTGGCCCTGTCTTCCTCCTTGGAATCTGTTCCGCTGGATCATGCCACGCAAGGCCTGGTTGATGCATCTCTGCAGGCCTTTGCTCTTATGACGAGGGAACTTGGACGCACACTCTCCACACTGGTTCATGCTCGCCGCCAGGTCTGGTTGGCGCAGTCACCACTAACTGAGCCTTGTAGGAGGACCCTCCGGGCCCTGCCTGTGGTCCCGGGGGAGCTTTTTGGTTCAGCGGCACTGGACGCCTTGGACCGTACGGCTCAGGCCTCTAGAACGAGGCAACAGCTGGCAGGGCTTCACAGACGTGATCGCCAGCCAGTAAGCACCTGGGCAGCTGCGGGTCCTTCACGGAGGTCCTTAGTGCCTTCTCCTTCTCCCACTGAGCCCCAGGGTCTGTTACCAGGTCAGAGATCGGTCCGGGGACCTGCTCTAGATCGGAGGAACAGAGCTCGAGACCAGGCTGGGACGAGGTCCTTTCATCCCTTTCGAGCCGCGCAGTCTGGCCGGCGTCCTCCCGGGCCTTCGAAGGGCCGGGGGACCCGCAGATGATGCCTTAGGGCCGGCGGTCGGTTATTTTTCCCCGGGACAGCTCAGCTTCTGGGCTGCCCACACCCCGGACTTGTGGGTGTTGTCCACCCTGTCCCGGGGGGTACCGTCTTCAATTCCGCCGCCGGCCACCTATCCCTGGCCGGGTCAGGATGACTGTGATCCACGACCCGGTGAAGGCACAGGCACTGAACCAAGAAATCTGCACCTTGCTGGCCAAGGGTGCTATAGTGCCTGTGGACCCCCTGCTGGATCCAGGGGGCTTTTATTCCACGTATTTTCTGGTTCCGAAGAAGACCGGGGGCCTGCGTCCAGTCTTGGGCCTCAGAGGCCTGAATGTGTACTTGAAGGCCATGCCCTTTCATATGCTGACCACCAAGGAAGTGTTGCAGGCGATTTCCCCGGGCGATTGGTTCACTTCCATAGATCTCACGGATGCTTATTTTCACGTTCCGATCGCTCCGCCCCATTGGCGGTTTCTTCGTTTTGCTTTTCAAGGGAGGCATTTCCAGTTCAGGGTCCTCCCGTTCGGACTTTCACTGTCCCCCAGGGTGTTCACCCGATGTGTTGCAGCGGCCCTCTCTCCTCTGCAGGCACAGGGATTGAGGATCCTCCCATATCTGGACGACTGGCTCATTTGTGCCGCGACGTGGGACCAGGCGGTTCGAGATACTTGGTTAGTGCTCCATCATGTGGGATGCTTGGGCTTGCAGGTGAACATGGAGAAAAGCAGTCTGACCCCCTCACAGGAGACTGTCTTCCTGGGCATTGCCATGGATTCCATCTCAATGACTGCTTGCCCGTCACCCCAGCGGGTGGACAGTATATTGAGCGTGCTCCCGGAATTCAGGCGCGGCATGGCGCTGCCTCTTGTGCGGTATCTTCGACTCTTGGGCATGCTTACAGCTGCGTCCGCCGTAGTGCCCTTGGGGCTGCTGTCATTGCGGCCCCTCCAGATGTGGTTGAACAGCTTGAATCTGGATCCCACACGGAACACTCATCGTCTCCGAAGACTTCGGGTGGGGCCTCAGTGTCTTCAGTCTCTGTCCCAATGGAGGGTGAGGTTGTTTATGACCACAGGGGTCCCGCTCGGTTCCCTCCCGTGTCGTCGGGAAGTTGTGTTTACAGATGCATCCTCCACGGGCTGGGGTGCAACCTGGCGGGGTCAAATGGCACAGGGGACATGGTCCCAGCGGCAGGGCAGGGAACACATCAATGTCCTGGAGTTACAGGCTGTGCTTCTGGCTCTTCAGAGCTTTCTTCCAGGCTTGCGGGGGAAGCACGTGCTGGTGAGGTCAGACAACACCACAGTGGTCTTTCACATCAACCACCAGGGGGGCACGAGGTCAAGGAAACTGTTGTGCTTGACTCAACGGCTTCTGACCTGGGCAGCTCCACGCATAGCCAGCCTCAGAGCAGCCTACATCCCAGGGCCGGAGAACGTGCCAGCAGATTTTCTATCCCGTCAGAAGCCGCTTCCAGGGGAGTGGAAGCTTCACCAAGAGGTGGTGGAGTGCATCTGGAAGGTCTTTGGCAGGGCGGACGTGGACCTCTTTGCCTCAAGGGACGCATTTCACTGTCCCCTTTGGTTCTCGTTGGACAACAGCAGCCCTCTGGGCCACGATGCTCTGGCACACGACTGGCCCAGGACCCTCCTTTATGCCTTTCCGCCATTCAGCCTACTTTTTCAGACTCTCCTCAGGGTACGTCAGGAGGGGCACAGGGTCCTGCTGGTGGCCCCCTACTGGCCAGCGAGGACTTGGTTTCCTCTACTGTGCGAGCTCAGCTCCGGCTCGCCAATGCGTCTCCCCTCCAGGAGAGACCTTCTTTCCCAGATGGGGGGTCAGATCTTGCACCCCGAACCGGACCGGCTCCAGCTCTGGATTTGGCCCCTGCAAGGCCGGGGTCCACCTTCTCAAGATACACTGGGTCCATAGGGCATACAATGGCTAATGCATGGGCGCCGTCCACGCGAGCTGTCTATGCTAACAAGTGGACGGTCTTTGCGACCTGGTGCCGTGATAGAGGGCAGGACCCGGTGCAGTGCTCAGTTTCTGACATACTGACCTTCCTGCAGGCATTGCTGGATCAAGGACGGTCCCCATCTACCTTAAAGGTGTATGTGGCTGCCATTTCCTGTTGGCATGTTGGGCTGAATGGTTGTTCTGTGGGCCGAGACAAGGATGTTGTACTGTTTTTAAGAGGTGCTCGGCGTTTGCACCCACCCAACCGCCCTGTGGCACCGGCGTGGGACCTTTCTCTTGTGCTTGAGGCTCTTCGGTCCCTCCCATTTGAGCCCCTGGCGTCGGCGGACCTCAAATGGCTCTCACTGAAGACTGCGTTCCTTTTAGCTATGGTTTCCGCAAAACGTGTAGGGGAGTTACAGGCTCTCTCAATAGCCGAACCCTGCTGCCGGTGGAATCCTGATGGCTCAGGCGTTACACTGTGGGCTGATGTAGCATTTATTCCTAAGGTATCACTGCCAGCAGGCAGCACCCAGCCTCTCCATCTTGCCCGGTTTGACTCCGGAAGTCCCTCTGAACCACTGTGTCCTGTCCGTGCCCTTGAGACATACATCAATTCCACGTCATCCTTCCGAAAGACAAATAGCCTTTTTGTTTGCTACGCTGGCTCACGGAAAGGTCAGGCACTTTCTAAGCAGCGACTTGCACACTGGGTTGTGGATTTGATCTCCAAGGCTTATGCCTTGCAGGACCGGCCACTGCCGGCGGGAGTGAAATGCCACTCTACAAGGGGCATGTCGACATCGTTTGCTGCTATGACTGGGGTGCCATTGGATGTTATATGTCGTGCGGCCTCCTGGAAGTCACCTAGTACCTTTACTCGGTTCTACAGGGTGAATGTGGCTGCGCCCCATCCGCTTCAGGGAATCCTCGAGCAGCATGCCTCTACATCACATTAGGTGGGTGGTGTAGTCGTTGTTCCTTGAATGTTGCTGATTCCTCGTGACCTTGTTGATATGAGTCATCCAGTGCTTGAAGCACCGCCTCTGGCGGTCAGTAGGGATGAAATAGAACGAAAGTTACTACCGTAACTACGGTTCTATGAATCCCGGATGACCGCCAGAGTGCTTGGTCCCTCGGAATCTCTGCTTTCGCGAGAAGATTGAGGGATTGATTGCCGGGTGCCACGTGACTATATAGAGTCACGTGGGTCCCCGGCAGGTCACAGCTGACTTTGTTGTCATTAATACTCGACCTGCGCATGCGCAAGAATGATCATTCAGTGCTTGAAGCACCGCCTCTGGCGGTCATCCGGGATTCATAGAACCGTAGTTACGGTAGTAACTTTCGTTTTCACAGTTAGGCGTGGTTTCTCCTTGCCCTCTATTTGGGACATTTACAGCCAAGTGGTGGCAGTTGTAATAAATGAATCACACCACCTTGGAGACAAAACAAAACTGGAAACCCAAAATGGACAGTCACTGTTTGTTTGAGCTAGTTACCTTATCAGAGAGTCTGATACCAGAAACATAGAGATAGTAAGCCTGATGTCAGGACTACCAAAAATAAAGATTTGCACAAACAGGTTTATGGTTCAGAATTAACCTGATTGCCTTGACTCAACCTTAGCTTAAGTTTGGTAGGAGGTGCAAATCAATTAGAATGTATTCTCTGCTTTCCGTTACGTTATGTGTTCAGCAGAGTCCAATAAAAGGGAATGTGTTACCTGTGCTACTGAGTCAACACTGCTATCAGCCAAGTTATTTAGTGTAGATTGTGACCCACATTTCTGTTGCTTATTTGTCAACCTTTTTGTTTTGATTTTTGAAACACTGCTCAACACTGGGATATGGATTAGTGATTTAGTGATAAACTTTTTAGCCTTAAATTTTAGCTAAGATTTGTAAATATGGTCTCTTTTTGCCTAGGATAAATTTTAGTTTTTAGACATGACCAAATAAAAATCACAGGCCCAAGTATTTGTTTGAAATGCATTTATCCTAGAAGCACCAACTTTTCATTAAAGATATTGTATGGATCTGATAGTTTAGTGAAATTAGCTAGTTGGACTGCTGTACAAACTCTTCTCCATAATATCCCAAGTGTTCATAATCAGCAAAAGGCCCATGTATGAAAATAATTTCTCTGCCTCTTGAACCACTCTAGAATAATTTTAATCCTATAAAATCTGACTGCTGTTGGAATATTCCCATGAGAGCAGGAAGGAAAAAAAATTCACTGATGGAAGTCTGGCAATTCAGTACATTTATGCAGTTAGATAACCTCATTCTTTGGACAAAGATTGTTGAATATAGACCTGACCAGATGCAGTAAACCTGCATCAAACGGCCAGCCCCACAGGCCTACATGTTTGGCAGGAAAAATGATGGGATGATCCCTTAATGCTCCAGTAAAATTTTTTGAAACGTTGAAATTGCTCCTTTTTTAGATGTATATTTAATGTTAGCCTATTTTATCTGTTTTAAACCCAGTTTTGATGCATGGCTGGGATCTTTGTTCTGTTTGGTTAACAAAGACTACATCATGGTTTCAACAATCAAGCCCAAACGATTTCCTTTAGATAAAAGGAAATCAGAAAAAGTTCAGGAACCACCAAGATTCCAACCTAACACAAAGTAGAAGTTAGCAGTAAGGAGAGTTTAGCTTCCAAATTGGCTGAACTTCCTATAACAAAGAAACAATTCATGCAAAACTGAATTCAGCTCAGTTTAAAATTTCAGCTGTCTGCACAGAGAAGTCAAATATCTTCTGCAGACTAACAGTCTTACTTGGCCAAAATGGAAGAAAAAAAAAATTAAAAGTACTGCCATGCATGGTGTTGACAGCATAATGCCCTTTCTTAGTACAGAACAGCTAAGTGGATTATTTGCGCAAGTACAATTGGATCCCCAACAGAGCAATGAACCAAAACCCACATCTGACTGGATTTTGTCGATGGCCCTCAGCTACTGTTGAAACTGTATGAACTTCAGTACTTCACTGACATGAAGTCAATCAGTTAAAAAAACTTTTCCAATTTTGATAACAAAAGGGGTAAATTATGCAGAATTTTCCAAGAGCCATTGATTGCTACAAAGCATCTGTGGTTTTCTTGAAACTTACTGAGCAACTTTTAAGCAAATACTACAGGAGGCCTGTCCATCCAGAGAAAAGCCACTAAATTAGACTGAACTGTTTTCTTGCATAAAAAAAGTAATAAATGTTTATAATATTCTGCTTGGAAATATTAAACTAAAAGTATTAGTTTTTTGAAAGTTGATACCTCAATACTGACTTCTTGTTTTTTGTTTTTTCCCCCACAATTTAAGATAAAAAAATTGTATCTCTTTGCATTCTTTGCAATGTAAATGTGATGAGGAAACAGTCAGAAATGCTAGGAAAAAAAAGCAGTTTATAACTGAGTGGATTGAGGTTACATACAGCATAACGCATGCCAAGTACAAATTCAGGAAAGGCTTTTAACTAGAAAACAAAGTGTAAATTATATAAAAAAAAAAAATACATTACTGTACATTGTGTTAACAAATAACTTGAGCAAAACTAAAATAATGAACACAAACTTTACATCCAACTTAGTGGAAATAAATTCAGTGACGCTGAAATCTGTTTGATCGTCAAGTTGAATAACCTAAAGGAATACTTTGCACTGAATTCTAAGTATCATGTAATTATTATACTGTCTTAGTATAATAAACAAAATAAGAGACAGTATTCACAGTCTTTAAGCAGGTCTCTGCAATCCTTTCCACCTCGTCACAGTTTAGACCCAAGAAGGCTCAGCCTTTACTGAAATGTGCTGCAGTAAAAAAGTGTCTCTTCAAAAAGTCTTTGTTCATGTCCTTCATCTCTTGGAGTCGACTTCATGGCTCTTTTTTCATTACTGCTCAGTTTTTTTTTTTTTTTTTACTTCATGTTTCCCTGACCAGCAGTCTCTGATCCTCTGCACTTCATTACTTTCCATACTGTGCCCCTTTCCCCAGTCTTAGCCAGTCTCTCCAGGGGGACTGCACTTTGTCCGGATTACTTTCTGAAATCCAAGAGGAAGAAGAGGAGAGCTGGCGTGTCCAGGTGGAGGTCGTCCTGCTGGGTCGTCGGAAAAACGACAGGCCGTTGGAGGTGGGCTTCTTCTGGAGCTCCTCTGTCTGCTGCTGCGACTTCAGCTGTTGGTTGATGACGATCTGGATGTCATCCTGAGGGAGAGAAAGGAAGGGGAGAGACTGAGCTTGATGGCTGAGTGGGATATGATTCAAAAACACAATGCTTTCAACGCCTTATTAGACCTTTAGCATCTGGAAGACTACCAGCATTGTGAAGTATTGGCAACTACAGCAGTGCTACTCCAGCCAACATGTTAATGTTCTTACTGCCAGGGAAAACTAATTTACCAGCAGTTTCTAATTATCGATTGCCTCCCTTTAAAATACTGTGGGAGCCATCAGGAGGTGTCATATATACATAATTGTACCATTGAAATTGAGCCGTTTCATTTGCTTCCATGGCCACAGGTGTAATAAATCCAATGACTGAGCTTGTAGACTGATAGGATGGCCACTTAACAAAAGGATTCCATAATTCCATAATTGTTTTTAGGTAATATAAAATAGTAGAAATTATGGGAATGAATGCAACTTAGCCATGAAGTGGAAAAATATATGAAACCACCAAGTTCAGAGCATGAAGTCGACAACTTTTTGCAGTGTCAGCAGCTACAGATGTAACCATTGAATGGGTTTCCACAGCCATGCAGCTGTATTGCAAAGTTCAGTGCAAAGAGTTGGATCCAGTGGTTTGAAGCCCAGCATCAATGGACTCTGTAGAAGTGCAGACATGTTCTCTAAAGTGATGAATCACGCTTCTCTACTTGGTAGCCCAGTGGATAATCCTGGGTTTGGCGGTAAGGGACTTTCCTGACTGTATTGTGTCAAGAATAGAATAGAAAAATTGGTTGCAGAGATTGCACTAAGATTAAAGCCCTCCCTTTGTTTATAATAAAACAAGTTTAGCTTGTTGCCAAACCAGTAATCAGTTGTGCAGCGAGAATTGTAATTTCCAATCTGGACCATGCAGAGAAAAGAAGCAGCATAATTATGGGTTCCTGGGAAAGTATAATTATGTCACTGCATTAATAATAATAATAAAAAAGGAATAATGTGTGTTGAAAGGGTTTATACTTATGGACTATAGCCTGAAAAGTTTGCTATCCTGTCAGAAGGCTCAGCTAAGACTGTCCCAGTCTTAGCTAAGCAGGTCTATATCTGGACTTCTTTAAGATGTCTTGCACTAAATTTAGATGGTGACATTTATTTTTATGTTTACACAAAATTTTAGGTCAACTAAACAAAGGTTCACTGGAACATAAAGGTATGAATGAATGAGTTGAATGACTCCTATTTATGATTTATGTTGATGTTACTATGAAAGCAAAACTGAAGAAAGTGCACAATCTTTATGCTTGTGTGCCTTCTAGTTAAATATGAGTTACTTTGCTTGAAGGGGTCTAGTAACTATAACTTCCAACATTTCTGCACCACAAGCTCTCTCTAATTGAATGAAAAGATTTCCCGATGAAATTATGGTGCCTTGTTAGCATATCATAATTTATTTCTTTGTTTTAACATTATTTGTTAGTAAATTAAGAGCTTTGTGTATATTTATCATAACAAGGTGCATGACCAGGGATAAAATATCGCACATGCACACAATGACTAAACAACAGTTATGAAACCAAGCAAGGCAGCTACTTGTAACGGAGGTTCGAAAGAAAGGAGGAAAAGTTTAAGATGAAGTGTGAAAAAGCACAAAAAATATTTATTACCAAGAGGAATTAGACCAAAGTAGTGATTATAATACAATATGAACATTTGTTTTTACTGAAGTGGGAGCTAAGGCTGTGGGAGCAATCAGATTTTGCTGCAAAAATTGATTTTTCCTTGAGTAAAAGCTGCCAGCAGATGGCGCATGTTTATCCCTGCTGATCATGCCCAGTGCAACATTTTTTCAGCCTCTAAAAAGGACTAAGAAAACAGAATTGTAATAAAATATTGACCCATATTGTTTTATTTAAAGTTGAATATATGATTTTTGTGGGGGTTTTATGGGAAGAGTAAGGTAATCACTGTACTTTTAAATTATGCAGCCCTTTTATTCCTGAAAAAATTAGACAGTTTTAACCGTGTTTTACTTGCCTACATCTAATTAGATCATGAGTAAAGTTGGAAAAATTCTTTTCCCCGTGTTCTATTGCCTGTTTTTCAACACGTCTGCCAGTGTTTGTAGTTCATTGAACTAATAAACTAACAGTTTCTGGTTTCTTAAAGCATCAAAAGATGTTAAAAAAGGGTTTAAATATAAATAAAAAAATATATAACTAGTTAAAAATATTTGAAAAGTTCACTTTACCATTAAAACGAGTAATTTGCAAGCTTTAGCTGCATGAAAAAACAGAATAAACTTCTGATTTTGGATTTAGTCTAGTTCAAAATATGTAAGATATGTTTATTAAAGCATTTTTAAAGAAAAATATCTTTGACTAAATGACAGTAACGCCAAACATCTCAGTCCCACTGAGACTTTAGTTTTTTTTGTTTATTTCTAATTCCTTATATGTTAAAAATATATCCATGATCCATTTAATGATTTTTAGGAAATTATTTTTTTATCCATTTACATCTTAGTTTCAAAAAGGGTTTTAACAGCAAACCTTTTAGCTGTAAACAGATAAGCTTCTCTACTTGAAAAGTTGCTTTCAAGTTTCTGTATTGTGCTAATAATATGAAAATGGGATTAACTTTAATCTTTGAATACAAATAAGGAAATGTAATCACAGAAAATTCAATCAGCGTTTTGATCTGCATTGTTTCCATCAATGCTCAGACGCTCAGACTAGGCAGCAGATGGTTCGGCTTGGCATCGTCACTCAGCAGCCGCGGACATCTGCTGCTCATGTCCACCCAATCTGCTTGTAACTTAGTGACGATCCACTGTGATTCACGCCGTTGTTTAAAAAATACAGCCAATTTTATCATCTATGTTTGAGAATCTTATGGAGCTGAAGTGACATCAGAAAGACTAAAAACAGAAGATTAACTGCAGCCTGAAAATGAGCTCACCTGCCAGGCCTCCAGCTCCTGAGACAACTCCAGTTTACGTTGAATAGCTTCTAATAATTGGTTGTTCAAACACATCATGTCGTTTTTGCTTCGCACCAATTCAGCCTCCATCATGTTTTTCCTGTTGAGAAATTGCAAAATGTTCAGTTAATCAGGATTAGATTGAACACACCTAGATCTATAAAAAAGAACTTATCTTTTCTAAACTACATGTACAGTACAATCTTTAACAATCTACACGTCTTCAAAAATCTGCCGCCGTTTTTAACATTCAAAACACAAAAATAATTGAATTTGATAGAAATTTTATGTAAAAGTTTTGAAAAAAAATTTTAAGTGGAAGGATAAAATTGTTTTTTTTTATTCCATAAGAATTTTACAAGCAATATTTTGATTATCAAGATATGCATTTATATTCAGGTCTCATAGCCTGTTTGTCTTGGCTACTACTCTCATTAACGAACACATTGCCAAACAGGTCTTCTTTTACTTTTTATTGCCGGATGGCAACCAACTTAAGGTGCGTTTTCTGCCACCTACTCGACTGGAGTGTGGTCATCAATTATCTCAGAGGGAAATTAATAATACATACCTCAGTGCTATGCACAAATGCACAATCAACAAACAGGTCAGTTTAGCTTGGTGATTTTGTAGTTGTTGCACTCTTTCTATTTTCTACAGAAAGCGCTGTGAGATATTCATAGCTATTGTTCAATAACCTAACTGTGGTGGCCTGGTGGTTAGAGAGTGGGGCATTTCCATCCTGGAGAGGCTACAGGACCGCTGGTTTGAAACTTGTCACTGATATTTAAAATGCTTCCCAGGTGCTGCTAATTGTGGAAGCTCCCTGCTCCCTGAGAAATGGTTCAACAAAGGCAGGGAACATATTTCCCAGTAGTACTATTAAGGGACATTTCTTTTCCTTTTTTTCAAGGTTTTTATGCCGCTAACAGCTAATTTTAACAATCAAAACACTTAGGCCTACACAGATAACATAGATTTATACAGAGAAAGAAATAAGTTTGTAAGTTTTTACTGAAAAATATCTTTAAAATAGTGTTTTTATTTGACCCTTTACGACTTAAACATTGTTTGATGAGCAGACTGACACCTCAGCAGTTCAGCGCCGATGCATCTATAAGCCTGCAGCCTATTTTCTTTCATTTACTTCTAGTTAGAAGTTCCTGCACTGTTCGGCGGATGTGACGCCAAGTGCGTCCGTGCTAAATGTGTCCAACCTAACAAACAATTGAAGTGTGGTATTCAAAATGGATTTTCTAGATACTCAGAAATGACCGGCATGCAGCTCAACACTAATTGCAACTCCACGTAAGGTGATGAAAGTAAAAACAAATATTTTTTTAATTGTCAAGTACAGTATAAGCGCAAGCTACGATAACGAGCAGCAGTGCTGCAGTTCTGTGTTTTAGCAACAAGCTGCAAAAATATGTGTTGTTTTTCAGTCTCCTTAATGAGACTTGAAAACAACCAGACTAAGTAGTTCAAAAAGATGAGTTATGTACTTGGCAATAGCTTCATCCCGATCTCTGATGGCCTGCTGGACGAAGTCCTTTTGATCCTGTATGCTCTGCAGCTTCTGTAGTAGCTCGCTATTCTCCTGCTGGAGCCGGATGTTCTTTAGAGAGAGGAAAAAAAATAAATAATCATTGAAGGGTAAGACATAAATAAATAAAAAAAACAATCTATTGGAATAAAGACATTTTAACACAGAATTTTTATTATTAACTTTTTGCATAATATATCTATTTAGATTTTAACAGCAGTTAAAAATCTAATTACCGTAGCCAAAAGATGAGTAAACTTAGACTGATTTGATGCTTCTGTGGTTTGTTTACATTAAAGTTAGAAACTTTAGGATGTTAGAAAATAACTTTCACATTAAGGTCAGAACAAAAAAGCTTTTTAATCACAAAACCCTCGATACAACACAAGAACAGCGGGCAAACAGTACAACTGCTGCTGCAGTCTAGCTCTGATACAATGGCCCGCCACAGGCAATGCCCCTCCTTATCCATCAGTGGTTACCTGATCCCTCAGCTCCTGTGCTGTGCTCAGATTCCCACAGTGATCGGCCACCCTGTCCTCAAAGCCCAGATTCACCTCCTGCACAGACAGAGACATTAGCAGGGAGGTCAGGTTTCAGACACACTTGCACAACAGAAGGGGGTTTCTGTGGTTTTGGTCTTTACAGTCAAAAAAACATAGGTGTGGCTGGTTATTTAGTTACAGTGATAAATGAATGAGGAACAAAAGCAGTGAGACTCAGGTGGATGATTGGATTTGCATTCTAAAGGCAAAAAGAACCCGCTACCAGATCATATTAGACGTCTGCTTTCAATAATCAGTAAACAAGTTAAATTAATTCATATTTTTATAAATCATCTTTCACAAATAAGAAACTCAAAGAGCTTTACATAAAAAACTAACTAAAAAAGATGGGAAGAAAACAATAAATACAAAAGTCACTTATTGATTTTATCTAGGCAGTCAGTTAGTCAAAAATTGACAAAATAAAAAAAATAAAATAAAACTTAATATCCTTAGCCTAAGGATTGCAATTTGAGGATTTTCAATGAAGAATGATCAATTCCCGAAATATTAAGTAAGAAGACATTAGGGCTGAGAACTGAGCCATGATGAACCCTACAACTGCCTCTTCTGGCATTAATTGAATTGTACAAAAAGCAAAAGATCTATCAGGAAATATACATTTTAAAACCAAAAGTTTGAATAATTAGTTTATTCTACTGGTCGGGATTGTTTTATGAACAGTATTGATATCGGAGGCTATTCAATAGGCTAATCAAAACTAGAGATGCAGTGAGAAAATGGCTTTGATCGATGACCAGCCAGTCAGAAAAAAATTAAATGAAACCAGATTTTCTATCCCTGACCTGTGAATAAATTGCACATAAGTCCTACCAGAAAGGGGCAACAGCAAAACTCAGCGTTTTGCATCTGTGAGGCATCAAGATTAGTATCAGAAATGTGTATTTATCATCATAAGCATATGGAACAACAAGGGGGTTTTATAGCCTAGGACACGTTGAGACTTTAATTCAGCATGAGAACAACACTCGGTATAAAACAGGGAGTTGGAGAAGTTTCTCTGCTTTGTCCTTTCAAGCTGTCAAGCTTTGTGTCTAAAGAAGTATGATGTGAATTTAGATGAATATTTGACTTAAGGAAAGCTGCAAATCTTAAAAATCTGAGCTCATCCTGTTGGGGATGGATACAGAGAATGTGGCTTTAGGATTATAGATGCCCTTACTGTGCTATCAGCTAATTCAGGTCTATTTTGAAGTGACAGTCCCCACTGGAGAAAAATCCACCAGCCACCACTGCACAAAATTTTGTGCATCAAATTCATTAGAGACTTTTAAATATATGTGGAAGAGGTTTGAGAAATATGATCCCCATAACTTTATCTGATTGAAAAATACATTTTTTTGCACTATATAATATTTTTTTCATTATGATACAAAGGGGCCATCTAAATGCCTTTGATTGGCGCAGCCGAGAGGAAGAGTAAATAACCGGGATAATAGAGGACTAATTTGTGGTTATTTTCCCTAAGGGTAGACCTTTTAGAGCAGAACATTTGCTTTATATAGTCATATTGAGGTATTGTGTATGCCTAAAAAACAAAATGTGTAATCTAGTGCTAAAAAAAACAGCAAAGCAAACAAATAAACCTGAGTTTCAGGAAAAGCTTGTTTACTCATAAACTGCAGCTTGCATGATTTAGTCACAAAAGAGCTCCTTCTTTGCGTGTGCTGTCATTATATGCTTATCAGAGCTTAGACAAGGTTTAAAAGAATGCATTGAGCTCATCCTTTCCTCTTTGGATTTGAACCAACAATGCAGCCGTTCATTGCTGTTTCCCTGTCCTGGCCCTCACCTGGGGACTGGATGCAGGTGACAGAGTTTGGGCCACTCCCTTCAGTCGCTGCAGAATGGCAGGTAGGTCATCCTGTTGATCCATGACGTTCGATTCGCTTTGACCCCGGGTCAGAGGGAGCAATAACTGGAGGATGGTGTCCATTTCTTGAGTTATCTGGAGACAAAAACATATGAATCTTTTATCACTACATGTTAGATCAATTGGTACCTGTTGAAAAAAATCTGGTCCAGCTTGTGGAAAGCAAACATATATGAAGTTATCAAAAGGAAATCTATAAAAGATGCATAATGAGAGGCAAATCAGTAATTGTCTTTTGTTCTGTTTCCTTTCTCTCTGCAACACACTGTATTCTCAACACTTGAATGACATTCAATATTTACACAAGGGGAGGTAAGACATATTACCGAGACCTAATTTTAGCTAAGCTGGTCAGATGACTGAATATTGTTATAAGAATAAGGAGTCCATCTTTATAAGAGGAGTCATTAAAACTGGCCAAAAATAAAATGTTTAATCTGTTTTCTCAGCTCATAAACCTGAACCTAAAAGCCCAAGACCATCTTCTTTAATATGTTAGGAATATGAAGAATGAAAAACGTAAAAATATTTACACAATGGAAAATAAGAGACAGGATACAAAGTGGATGACGCAGAAGCCTGGTTACATATCACATGATCCTGCTCAGATGTACTTTGGCATGAGTGTGAGGACTCATCAACCTCATCCCCTTTCATTTAACATCTATCCACACATAAAGACATTTACACCTTTGGATGGTGTCAGAAAAGTCACACTGTCATGTAGAACTTGTCATATTACCCTTTTCTGCAAAAGACAGCTACTTTTTCTTTATTAGCTACAACACATAGGTTGATATCCAAAACAGGCCCATATTGACTTTTTTTTTCTCCAAGATCTCACAGCAAAGGATTTTTAGGAAATAGATTTTTATTCTTGGTGGTACTTTTGGAGAGTTTTTACTGAAAACACACATGACGCACTTCGGGCAGGAATACTACAGAAACACCCACTTGCTGGGCTCCAAGTGCAAATACAGTAAAGTCAGCCTAAACAAAAATACTGGTGTCTCTTTAGCTCAGCATTTGACCAGATTTAAAGCCTCGCTGTCCAGGACAATTGTGTTTACTGTAGTGATTAAAGAGAGACTGTTTTACTTCAAGGAAAAGTCTCACTGGATAGGTTCACTTGAGTATACAGGCTGTCATGTGCTGTTCAAAAGTCAACAGTTTCTCAGTAGGCTAATTGTATAATATTGTATTACCTTCAAACAAACCTAATGTGATACTTCAGGTCACAATCTCTCTGTCATGCTTCTGGGTTGTTTATTGAAAACGCCAACAGCGTTTTTTAATGTTACTTCTGCAAAAAGATGCTGGTGATCTCTGCAGGGCTATAGGTTCTTTAGTTTTCATCTAAAGAATGATGTTTTCATGCTCTAAAAAAGTTTTTTTTTGGTTAAGAGAGTGAGTGTATTAGCTGCTATAGCTTTCTGTCCTTCTTAAATTATTTTTTCACATTGATAAACCTTTGGTATGATTATAGTGATGTAACATGAGCTGGTGGAGAAAGATCATTCTATGGAAAAAAATTTGGGATGTTTCATTTTATGTTAAAACATTTAAATGATAAACCAACAGACGCAGAATCTTTTTGTGGAGACAATCATTCAAAGATTATCTATTTAAAATCGATTATTTTAAGCAGTTTTATGCCCCAAATAGCATTTAATGTATTGTCTAATAATATTGCCAGCATTCCCTAAACTAACCTCATTAAGGCAATTATAAAAGGATTTTCAGTTGTAAAAGGGAAATCAATTTAAAGGACCTTTTTTTTTAAGACATTTATTTTTTGTAGTTGTTCAAATATGAGCTACTGTACCTGTTCTTTGCTGACCCCCCAGTCTGCCGCTTCCAGCTCTGACAATAGAGAGGCATCAATGTGGCTCCTGCTCTCCTGCAGCGACACCTCCTCCTGAAGCTCCTCCACCTGAGCTTGGAGCTGCTGTGAACGGTCCCGTGCCACCTCCACCTCCTGCCATGCATCTCGGAGCTTAAAAGAAAAAGAGGAATGCATGATTCCAACAATGTTTTTGGAAAACATGAATAATAAAAAATAAAAATCACATTTGCTCTCAGAGTCCAGATCCCCTCTGGTCTCAGTGCAGGAGGTGGGAAACAAAATGATCCTAACTAAATTACCATCTCTGTTGGATAATGTCTACCACCCCATGCATGAAGCTGGTGCTGAACTGGAAAGCTCCTTCGCTGACAGACTGCTGCACCCTAAATGCATCAGGGAGCGTTATCACAGATCCTTCCTCCTAGCAGCTCTAAGACCCTATAACCACCACTGTTCCCAACAACCACAATAAGTGTTTACATTTATTCTTTTTGCACAGTTTCTAACTTAGTCAGATAAATAACATGTTACTGTCATTTCATTTTTTCGCACTTTTCTGGTTTTGTGGCTTTTCTTCTCATATCCATTGCTGTAAAAAATGTCCACAGCTGTTATTGATTTTTTTTATTCTCCAGATAAAGAGTATTAAAACACTGTACAGTACAATGCTCTATTTGTTTTATGTTCCTATCTGTTATTTATATACACTTTTCTAAGATGCATTTTGTGTGACCACTTCCACTATAACCTTTTAATGCTGTAAACGACACAATTTGCCCATTGTGGGAAAATAAATGCATTTTGTATTCTATTCTAATAGGTCAGTTTTTTGAATTGGAGCTGTTCAGTTTTCAAGTGACTTTTATTTAACAAGAAATCCTGATCGGCCAGATTCCAGCCTTGAGCCCAACATGAAACCAAGCGAGCAAGTCAGGAATCCAGCTTTTTGGGTAGAAGCTACAATAGCAGGGATGAGGAGATTGTTTTGCAATTCTTTTAACAATCCCACTGAAACCCTGGTGGCTTGGTAGAATGTAGAGCATTGCTTTAAAACTAAGGCTTTTATTTATCTACCAACATCGTTTACCTATATGACATCCCCTAAATGGAGGGTTTTCATAGCTGTAAGGAAAGGGTGGGGGATATGCTTGCTGTGTTTGAAGGGTTTAGGTATCGGCATGTGTCTCTGTTTGTATACCTGCTGGCTGTGCTGCTGGTTGAGTTGGTCATGCTGGGTTAAGCACGTTTGTAAAGAGGCCAAACTCGCTTTCAGCTCAGCGTTTTCTCGACTGACGCTCTCCAATCGTTGCTCCAGCGCCTGCTCCTTCTGTGTGAGCCTCAACACCTGAAGGAAAAATTTACAAAAACACTGTATGTTATCGTCTCATCTGCTACCACAGACTGAAGGACTGAAAATAAAGTAAAGTGGAAACATTCTTGCTTCAGAAACAAGGGAAATATAATTGTTTTGATAAAAAAAAAAAAAGCAGCGAGGAACAAAATAAAATAGGAGGAAGAAGTTGGAGGCTTAAAAATTACCTATAAATGAACCTGAGGAGTGATTACAATGGTGTCCAAGATGTATATACACAGTATATGATACAATCATATCAATGTTTTAATAATTTTGGGATTAAAATGGCATGTCTGAGCAGTCCTATTAGTCCTCATCCACAACTTTTCTAGGCTGAGGAACATTTTCATGGCGGGTTAACCAGCTTTCTGCAGGTTGCAGCCATATGACCCAAAAGTCATCCTAAGCTTTATGCAATTTGTAAAAACATTAAAGAACAGCCACCCACATCTCTCACTCTAGACTCAAATTTGCAGCTGGAGCAATTTGACTAATTGTGGGGCACTGAGGTGGTAGCATCACACTGATGGTGTGATTGGCTAAGTAGTAAAAGAGTATCTATCTCCAAATTTAACAACTTTTTTTTCAGTCAATGGCTACATGGTTGAAACCTGGACACATTTAGATATTTCAACCTGATCTAAGAACCTAAACTCAAACAAACAAGAATAAACCTTTATCTGAGCTGACCTAGAGGCTCTTATCCATGTATCAGAATGGATGTTTGTACATATTTGATTCTGATTGAAGATGATAAAAAAAAGCTTAAAGTAAATCCAAAGTTGCGAATCCAATGAATCCATGTTTGCCCTTTTATTTTCTGTCCTAGCTTTATTTAAATTCCTACGATTTATTCTGCATTAGCTGCTCTTCTAATTGTATTAGTTTTCCCTGAGCTTTCTGTTGTCCAATGACACAGAGGAGGGAAATAGCTCTACAATATCGACAGATTTCATGCTATTTTTTTGCTCCCTGTCTGCTTGACTACAAAACACTTTAATCCTGTTATTGGAATGAGTCAGAAATTTATCTGCATCCACCTGCTCCTTCATGGCGCTGATCAGCTCCTCATCCTGCTGTCTGTTGTTTCCTCTGCTCTGCTGGAGCTCCTGTTTCAGCGCCTGCAGCTCACTGGTCATGGCTCTCTCCACCTCCATGGCCTTTGGAATCACAGAGGAAAAGACCAGAGAAGGGTTTACAAAGGAGAGCTTGTAGCTCTTAAAAAGCAAGAAGATTTATTCTGCATTTTCTTTGTATTGTTTTATTACCTGATTCAGGGGAAACAAACCTATGATACCAGGGATATCATAGAGTCCTAAGCTCATTAATAGAACTGGATAATTAGAGAACAGACATCTACAGCTCATTAAATAAAATCCCTATAAGCAAAGAAAATAGAGGAAGTTGCAAATTATATGAAGAAATTAGTTATTATTTGGTTGGATCTTCCATTCAATTGTTTTCAAGTTCTGCTTTTGGAAAAAATTGCTTGGCTGGACATTTAGAATTGCTTTAAGACAAAGTTTGTATTATTTGGACATTGGAATTTGGAAGTAGAGAATCTGGGAAGATTGCTGGTGTTAAGCACTGTAGGAAGGAGAAAGGGTAGAAGGGTATAATTAATTATTCATAATCTTTGTATGTGTTAGGTTGATTGGGTTGTCTGAAATTAAGCTGTTGATTAATTTATTTATTCACCTCAGGAGCTTCTGTCTGGTCAGAACCTGAAAAGACTGCAGGATGTGTCTCTATTCACATTCAAAATAAACCAGCCGCAATATCAGAAAGATTCTAAAAAAAATAAGAGTCAAAAAATAAAATAGGCGAAGCTCTGAATAAAGGTCTGTTAAACATTCACCATACTGCAACCATGAGACCTAACATCAGCCCGGCTCCTGTCCCCTGTTTCCTGAACCCAGACCCCCGGTTCCCCTTACTCAGCTGTTTGGCAGGCCGCTGTCAGGTCTCATCAGGCGCTCATAATACCAGATGAAACGCCGACCTCCACAGCAGAGGGAGAGCATAGGCGTCTTGGTGACATCTTCACGCTCCATTAGACTGCAGTGGAGCAGGAGGTAAACTTGGACTTGATGATAAATGGCTTTCAGAGCAATTTTAAAGAGGAAGTGAGGCTTACATAGGAGAGGACATGATGAGAGTAAAAGAGACACAATTGGACGAAAACAAAACACAGCAAACGGGAAACAAGCCTTGGAAAAGAAAACGAGGAGCTTTTAATTAACATTTCCTCTACTTTTCTCTCTCATTCAACAAACTTGGGCCGTTTCCACAAAAGAGGCAGCGACCCACTGGGAATCAGCAAAACAAGAGACAGAGGAGGACGCTTCTCCAGTAGAAGCACAAAGCCTAATTGATAAATCCTCTGGAATTAATAGCCTCTATGAAGCCACAGGTCTCCACCGATGCAAACACAGAGGCATCGACCAGCTGACAACCCCAGCTACAGCACAGTCCCTCGGGGGCCCCCTTTTAGAAAAGAAAAGCTCCTCCCCTGGGAAACATTGGCATTGGGTGTGAAAGGTAGCATCAAAATGGACAAAAATTTAAGATTTATCTCAGAAATATACAAAAGGCTTTTGTTTTATGTGGCTTGTGAGCGTGGTGATGCTGGCAAAGGGGTGAAGGTCAGGGAAGCTTTTCTGAATTCAGGCACTCTCCTTTTTCAGTAACTGAAATTCACAGAGAGAATTTAATCCCAGCTGTCTAATAACCTTCAGTGATCATGCAGTGAGGGGGAAACAGGAGGAGGAAAAGTAAAGCATGCCTCCAAAGTAAACCTTAGGAAAAGGAGTAGCGATGGTTCGAATGTTAGAAATGCCTCTAATCTGCAGCTAAACTTGAAGTTAAATCAATTTAAAGAAAAAAAATATCTAAGAAAAAGAAAATGTTTTAAATGATTCCATAAATGGTCAGCCTAATACTTCTTCATAATAATTCTTCAATGCTTTTTTTTTTACAGTAAGATTTAATTAAAGTTTAGTTTTAAAACTTTTAGAATGATTAACTAAACATTTCCACCCTCCCATTATAAACATACTCCCATGTCAGTTGGTATTTCTTATCAGCTTCTTTGAAATTTCTGTTTTTTCAGAGAAAACAGAAAATGTCCTACTCTCCTGTTTATTCTGGGCTACATTTAATGTTTTACCTTAATTAAGACTAATGTGAGTTATGTAATTAAAAATAAACTGACGCAGCAGACACATGCAGGTCTGGATCTGTTAATGTGATTAAAACCTGGAATCACTAACTGATTCCTGATGTTTAATCTTCTTTTCTGAGCTCAGGCTCCTGCGTACCCACTCACTTCTGAACTCTGTCATCATTGGGAATTTTCTGTGCAGGTTTTTCTGCAGCCATTTCCTCATAAGCTGCAGGACAGGAGATCCTAACGCCACCGATCTTTCAGGTGTGTTTGATATTGCTGGTAAATTGCTTCTGGATTCCATTTCTCTGGTAAATTGTCATCAAGCTTCCAGACAAGCTATTTATACTCCTGCAATTATAACATTTTTGTCTCCGGTAAGATGATACGAAATCTGCAAAACTTATTGTTGAAAAGCACCAAAACCTAAAGTTGAGAAGGTGGTATTTATGCAGAAAACTACTAAACTAGCAACAATTTTTAGTGATTATCAGAACCCTTATTAAAGAAACTTGTGAACAAAGCCTCTGATTGGTCATCTGAGCAGTTCCTCAATTATGTTGTAAAATTCCTTTTGCGTTTAAAGCAACACAGCAACTCCAAACATAGAGCCAGAGCTACAACAAAACAATCCAGTCAAAGTCAGGTCCTAAATCTGACTGAGAATGTGTGTCAAGAACTGGAAAATTAGTTTTTGAAGATGCTTTTAATCTAATCTGACTGAGTTTAAACAGCTTTGCATTAATCTGGTGGTAAGATTTCCCAGTTGAGCCTTACTCTACTGCTAATGCAGCTACAATGGGGAATCTGCTTCCTCTGAGTTTATCATTATGAACCACTTGATGTTGTGCATATAATCCCACCAAAATCTATTAAAGTTTGTCTTTTAATGTGAAAAACTGCAAAAAAATATATAAAAATTGACAGGGGTATAAATATACAGTATTTGGAAGTAAATGACAAATGCAGTAAATCTGCACTTTGCCTCTTGATAGACGTCCTTCTCTCTGCAGGGGGTCTTAAGCAGTGACTTTTCATTTGTTGGGGTAATTATTTCCCTGACTTTCCGAGTGAGAAAGAAATTATTTAGGTACTTTAAACTGAAATGACTCAAAGAATAAAAAAGGAACAAAAAAATGAAAGAAAAAAAATAGGTAAATCTACAAGCTACCATCAGGTTTTGTAAAGTTTCTTGATTTAATACATAACATTAAACATGCATTTACATCATAAAAAGAGGAAAACCTGAATGGTTTTGTTGTTTACTAAAAATCTAATTCCAGACCTATGACACTACAAAAAAATCCACCAAAAACTCACCCCAGCAGGCAGTAGCAATACTCTTCACCACGTCTAATCACCAAACATCCGACACAGAGCTCCTTCACAAAGCTGTTTCGTAACCTTGATCGCTTTATTTTCCAACATTTTACCAGCTAAACAGTCTATAACTAACCAGGAATGGATCTTGGCAGCCAAATTAAAAACTTGCTTCACTTCTATTCTCTCTCTCCTGAAGCAGCAAAGAGCTGTACTTTTATCTAAATTGACTTTTTCCTGAACTTCATGGGGGCATGTATTCCCAGTAGTGGAGGAGTTCCTTGATTATTTGGACCTTGACTTATGGGAGGATTTTAGCTGCTGCTTGGATTCATTTTTAACTTTTGCTCCTAGTTTCACAACAACAAGGAAACAGGTCCGCTAGGCGATCAGTCGGGCGGAAAGCAACAAGTTCACAAATGTTTAGAAGGACACGGCATGCTTTTCTGAGACTGGAAAAATACTCAAGGTTGTCCAGCTGAGGGATCCTATCGGTTCCTCCGTGTTCACAGATAAGAAGCTGTAAAATATGTCAGACTTATTTTTGCTCCCTGGGTGGGGCGTTTCTGTGAGATCAGGACGATAAAAGTTTGACCTAAACCCTGAGTCAGCTGGACGCTGTCACTGATCTCATCTATGATGTCATTCCATTTTTTTAAGTTAAAAGTTAACTTCAATATATCACCATTAACTGGCCTAGAGTCTAACAACACAAAAAGTAAAAAAATTATAGAAAACAATAATAAAGATTTCCCCCCCTACATTCACTCTGTAAAGTGAAACCAGTAGCAGTAGGAGATCCTGTATAAGTCTCCTCTCTGTATCTTAAATCAAGTTATTTCATTACCTTTCACTCTCCTTCTTGTTTATATATCATTTCCATCCTGCAACACATAGATCCTCTACCAGGACAAGTCCCAGCTACTGACCAGATTTCTCTTCTGCATGAAGAGTTCTGGTCACAAAGTTTAGGCTTCATATTATTACACATTTACTTGTACATTGATATCAATGCCCAATCAGTGGCTTCTAGTTTTATAATTTACAAATGTTAAACAAAATTGAATATAGCAGGTTTATATGTATACGGTAGCTATATTTTTACCTTAAAATAGCCATATGTTCATTGGATCTTGATCCGGCTACAATAAAAAAAAGAATGGGGAAAAGTAAAATAACAGTTTTCTGGTTTACTTTTTGGGGGTTTCCAACTAGAGGTTTTTTTACGCTTGATAAAATGTTGAGAGTTATGAACGAAACCTTAGAAATTATTAAGGCATTTGGGCATAATGAGGAGAAAATGTTTAGAAGAGTTTAGGAGAGGTTTTTTCAAACATAAGAACTCTATGACAGCTGCAAAGCTTGGGGGTGGCAGCATCATGCTGAGGATGTGTTTTTAAAATGATGATGCATTAGGAGGATGGATGAAAAAGGACTTCATTTAAGTTCTCAATTTTCTAATTAAAATCACTAATCAAACAGCTGCAATTTGGACTTAATCAGTAAAAGAGGATAAACCTCTAACCAGAGAGGTTGTAATAATTATTTGTACAATAGAAAAAAGAAAAAGAACATGTTTTAAGACCTTACTCCGGCATATAAACCACCTGAGAGTCTCAGCTTAAAGCTAAAACAGTTCTGACTCAGACTGATACAGAAGCAGCTTAGTTTCACATAAGTGGATCCAATTCCCCTCTAGTTATGCCTTGGATCCATAGCAGGTGTTAGTTTCATCCAAGCGGAGTTTCCTGTCACTATTATTCTTTTTAAAACTAAACCTCAGTGTCAGACTCACAGTTCTGAGCTCCTCCCTGAGGCGCTGCGTCTGCTCGCTGTGCTCCAGCTGCAGTCGGCTCTTGTCCCTCTCGGCCTCGCTGAGCGCCTGCGTCAGCCGCTCCACCTGGGAGCTCAACTCCCTCACGTCCCGCTCCAGGTCTCCCACCTGGCTCTCCCACTGGGACTGGACGTCCTCCAGCTTCACTCGCAGGTCATGGCGTCCCTGCTCCAGCTCCTGCGGATCCAAACAGGAATGAGTCAGAAGATTAACAGATGACCAGAAATCATCAAGTCAATCCTTTAGTTCATCAGTTTTTTTATTTTTTATTTTATTAATATTTAAAGATGCATTAGTTCTCACGCTAATGAATGCCACAATCAAATGTTTAGTTTTTGACAAAGCTGACCAGAAATAATAGATATTTTAGTAATATTGCATCACAAACAAATAAGGACTGAAACTTTAATTATAATTTACAACATATGTGTCAAATTTAAGGCCAGTGGGCCGGATGTGGCCCACCTCTGCAATTTATCAGGCCCTAAAGGGCAAGAACAAAACAGAACATCGCATAAAGTACAGCTGTTCCACTTAAGTGTCCCAAACTGTGAAACAAATAGAAAATGTCAAAAATGTCATTTTTATTTAGCTGCAATTAGCACTTTAAAAGACTTAATAACACTGAGGTGTCCCTATATAAAAAGAGAATTGGACACCCCTCATTTACAATATTTACTGCACTTTATGAAATGGAAATGTTCATTTTACTGCTAAGCTGCTGCTGATTCACCGCCTTAAAGGTGTGCAGAATGAAATATTTCTATTTTGCATACACTGACAATAAAAGTTGTCTAAGTCTTTTCCCTATAACATTGTCTTTTGCCATACTTCAGAAAGCTTTTAAATCCAAATCCCACTCTTTTCAAGACTACAGAGGAATCTTAATAGTTGTGCAGCAGATTCAACTCAGTTCTAACACCAGTTTAAAATTTGAAACCATTTAGACCTTGCAGGTAGAGCATGTGACCAGACTGACACATATCTAGACCATAGAGACATTCCCAGGGCTGTTCTGGCCACTGGGGATACAGGGGATGGGCAAATGTCCATGTTTGGGCCGGCACAAGGCTGTCATAATGAAAAGAAAAAATAGTTTATCATTATTCTCCTAATGTATATGTATACTAAATCATTATCAGTGTTCCAAATGGTATTCTAATAGAAACATAAAAATAAATTAAATAAACCACAACGATGATGAATGAAACTTAGACTTAGACAAACTTTAGAGTCGAAAATTTCGATACATTCAGCGTTTTGACAGTGAATGAGCAGCTAAGCAGTAAAATGAGCAGAAAGAGGAAGCTGCAGATTTGATGTTATAATCTGATGAATGATGCACCAGATACAAAGCCCCTACATTTAGGTTAAAATTATGTTGCATGAACCACGAGTTGTGGTTTTAAAGTTGCTTTCTGTCAGCTGACCCCTTTAAAAAATCAACTAAATATGCAGAAACAAATATAGATTACCTCCTGCACTTGAGAGAACATGCTGCTCCAATCTAAATTAATTGCTTCAATTGGTAACAAGTAATTGAATAAAGTACGGTTTTAACCTTAATTCAACAAGATTCACGTACTTGTTACAAATTTGATCAATTATTTTAATTTAGAGCAGCATTTTATTTTAAGAGTGCGTAAAATACTGGTTTATGGTATTATTTAAAAGAGAAATATTCAGAAAAAGGTTTCATCTACATTATAAGGTATTGTTTTCCAGTTTCTATTTTGGTCCTTACAAAACTAAAATTTGTGTTTTTTTTTATTGCATATTTTTCAAATAACAAACCAGATGATATTACTAGTAGCTTTTTTAACAGATTTTATTCTTTGTAACATTTCTTTTCACAAATTACCAATTGATTTTGTTATGTATTTAATGCTGAAACCAATCAACCTAGATATATGTCCCCTTGTATTCTGTGTGTCTCCCGTAAAATAAGGAACAGTCCAATGACTCTTTCAGCTAAATCTCCATCCTCTGTAGGCCCTGATAGATGATCTGAATAAATCTGCAAGACTTTAGATCAAACTGGCTTTAATCCTTCATAATTATTAAAGTTATCTACAACCAGTCCTGCTTTTTGTGTCCAAAATTGTTTTAAATTCAAGCTATATGACTCCCTAGTGGAAGCACTGATATTTTCAGTCTCTTATCACCTCTCAGGTGTGAGATTCTTTGCACCCTCTTCATGATCACCACCAGGTAACTGTTGCACTAGTGTTGTTCCACTTTGCAGCCTGTGGCATATAAAGCATTTCTGTGTCCACATTTGAGCAGGACAGGAGTGCTTGTGGAGTCATCGAAACCAAAGCAGAGGAAAAATATGTAAATAGTGAGAGCAACTGAGTAGAAACCTGTTATAATGTTAGGATTTATTTTTTCTTTAATGTGAGATGAAACTGACTTGAGGAGCCATTCTGAACCAACAAGTGCGAATTTATTTTCTTTAATAGTGCAGATGGGTTAAAATAATCATTTCATATCTGATCAGTCAACTTATAAATCTATCGTTTCTTCATTTAATAAATCTGAATGTTCATGTTATACAAATTCTCTGTTGCTACAAGAAGGGAAGGCACTTTCCTGTGAAACTCCAACCCAGTCAGCCGCCCACCCAAAGCGCAAACTTTCTTTTTTTTTTTTCTTTTTACGCAGCACATCTATTTCTTCATGTTCAATATCTACAGCCATTCCGTTATCCGAATCCTGTTGAAAACGCGTTAAAATTATGGAAATGTTCTCTTTTCCTACCTCCAGCTGGTCTGCGAACTGTTCATGAAGCTTCTCGCTCTGTTCCTTCAGCTGACGGTTTTCCAGGAGCAACGCGTTTCCCAGCTGCGCTGCCAAAATAACCTCTTCCTCCTTTTGTTTCAGAGCATGCAGGAGTTCAGAGGGCTCCTGGTAATCTGTTATTTCCTCAGCTCTGTAGGCAAAATAGAAGTCCTCCTCCAGCTCCATTTTCTTGGGTTTTAACCTCCATTCATGTAGCCGATCCATCGCTCTATATTAACAGTTTTATTATTTTAGTTTCTGCTCTTTTCCCTGTTAAGATGCATGAATTAAACGCGCAGAAGAGGTGCCATTCATCACTGAGAGCTCTCTGACAGTCTGGATCTCAGTGGGGGACACTCCGGTGAAAGTTGTCTGACTGCCCTCTGCGTGTGTCAGCAGCGATGGTTGTTTGGTCTCCAAGAGGGGGCGGGGCTTCCCTTTACCTGAGCGTAAACAGACACCTGATCCATGGCACCAGCGCGCGCGCTGCGTCATCGTGGAAACATGACAACTCCTGCATATGACCCAAACATGCAGAGAAACACGTTTCTCTGAGTTTCAGTAAAGCTTCAACTCCAACATGGATGGTGACTCAACTTTAAATTAATGACATTTAGGGCCTAAGTCTAATTTTACCACATTTTCCTCACCACTTGTAAAGCAAACATGTTTATATCGCATATACCTAATATTAAATAAAAGACACATTAGGTTATTGTTCACATTAACTTAACTTCTGTGTATTAGCATTTTCATGTATTGACTTTATTTCTTTACTACTTTTCCAATTTTCTTATTAACAAATGTTTCAATTCTAATTTAAAATGTGTATATGTATGTATATATATGTATATATATATATATATATATATATATATACAGGGCGACAGTGGCGTTGGATGTAGGAGTTTGCCCTGAAATCGAAGGGTTGACGGTTCAAGCCCCGACTCCGACTTTCATTGTCGTTGTGTCCTTGGGCAAGACACTTCACCTGCATTGTCTACTGATGGTGGTCAGAGGGCCCGGTGGCGCCAGTGTACGGCAGCCTCGCTTCTGTCAGTGAGCCCCAGGGCAGCTGTGGCTACAATGTAGCTTGCCACCATCAGTGTGTGAGTGTGTGTGTGAATGGGTGAATGAATGTAGTGTAAAGCGCTTTGGTCAGGTCTCCTAACTTGAATAAAGGCGCTATATAAGTACATGCCATTTACCATTTACCATATATATATATATATATATATATATATGCATATATTTGTATATGTATATATATGCTTGCTCACAAACACACACATATATATATAGATATATGTATTCTAAATGAATAAGCTTAATTAATATGAGGAGTTTTGTTGGAAGCAAGCCTTCATTATCTCACTTGCATCCACATTTATTAATATTAGCTCAGGAAATGTACTGAAAGCAAAATGAAGTTTGTGAAATGACCTAGTCAAACTCTTGAAGGAGGGTTAAATGGCCTGTAATGGGCCATTCATGCTTGAAATCCTTCTAAAATGACTAATTGATCAAGTTTTTTAGGGCTTTAACTAACAATTACTTAGCCAATTGCTTAATCTATCAGTTTTTTTAATTAATAATTGGATATAAAAAAAAGTTCCTAAAAGAAGACTGTTTACAGAATTTAAACCAGGTAAAACTAAAACTTTTCCGCATGAGGAAATCTGCATATTGACAGCAAAGATTTTTTATTTTTTTTATTCTTTATCATAAAATAAAAAGTAGTTTTTATTTATTTATTTTTTATTTATTTTGGTATAATTACTGCTCTGTGTTGCTGAGCTCTGTAAGCTACAGACATGATTTAGAGTCTCTATAATCCAGTTAACAATTAATCTATTACAATAATAATTAGCATTTAGTTGCCGGTTATTTTTATGATCAATTAATCACAAATAATTTGATTGTTTGTTACAGCCCTAAAGTTTTCCACAAAAAATAAATCTACAATTGCAAGTTCATTGGTGTTTTCAAACCTTTTTTTCTTGTAGGCTTTTGATGACAGTGATGTTTTAGTTATCTTTACCTTTCAAATTTTAAATGTTAATTTATACAAATAAACAAATGTTCAAATATAATGAGTCTGCTATGGAAGGTCTCTGGTTTCCTCAGAGAGGGAATCTGTGCCATTCTTTGTCTAGACGCTCTTCGAAGGTCAAGGGTCATCATCCATGAGCTTTCTTGAAGCAGAGTCCGGTGTCATGGGAATAAGAGACAAAGCATCCTGACGCATGGCAGAGCTTTGTAGTCAGAGAAGCCATGGCTTCTGTACATATGGTATCAGCAAACATGGAGGGACTGTACGTCACAGCCCAGCATGCCTCGCTGCTATTGTCTCCATTGTTCCTGTTGATGTGCCACCGGTGTGATGGGTTGTTTAACAGAGCACCTGCTGAGAAGTCCTGCAGAGCTCAACAATACATGCAAGCGGAGCTAATAAAGCGCTGGGGTTCATACATGTGTGCATACAGTCAGATGTGAGGAAGGAATTGTCTGATTAGACACAATAAATGTGAAGCACACGAATCGCTGCAGCACAGATGACACCAGCTTTTAGATCAGACTGCAGGTGCTTCTGATAATGCCACTTCTACACATGTTCCAGATAATCTGTGGTGAGAAAATGCAGAAGGAGATAGAAAAGGAGGCCTTGAAGCAGCACATCTGATGACCATAAAACCCTCAGAGAGAGGTGATAATGGCACCTTGAGGAAAGTATTACATGGTGACACTGAGCATTCACAGCATTATCAGCAGCACATGACGTAGTGGTGAAGGAGCTGGATCATTAAGAAAATTAAAGAACAAGATAAGCAGAAACTATTAAACAGACTTTGAGTGAACCGATGTCATAGTTTACCAATTCAGAAAAAGCTGTTGGACTTTGGATCATAATTTACCTCAGTCCGAATATATGATCTCATCCTTCCTGTATAACGTAACCAGGTCATAAAGAAGGTTTTATTCAGCTGTTCCTTAAATTCATAATCCTACGCAAACCCTGACAGTCTAAATTACCCCAAAAGGCACAGGATAGTAACTAAGCACTTTAATTAATAATGCAATATTTTATCTTGTTCTAAGGATTTGTTATTGCTGAATTGTTTCAATTCACTTTATTGAAATAGCACTAATTCCCAACACATGTCATCTCAAGGTACTTCGCAGAGACAATACATTCCTCAAATCCTCAGACGGGATAAAACCCAATGGTCGTCAATAGGGCTATTCTTTTATTTCTCAAAAAAAGTCCTAACAGGTCTGCCCAGCATGCATTTGCTGATTCTTTATTGCATTCAGCAACCATGCCTTGTGATCACGTCAAACGCATGCATTTCCACCCCTGTATTTACCATCCATTGTTAATATTTTATTTGATTTGTTAATAAAATTTTAGTTGAGAAATTTGTCAAATTTGTTATCATTGCATCGTTATAATGTCAATGGAGAAAGAAAAAAGATAAGCACCAAAAAGTAGCCACCATATGTCAGTGGTTAGACCAGTTTTTACATAATCATAATGGCACTAGCCTTAAATAACCTGCATTGGTCGATCTCTGTCAGAAACTCACATCACAGTCCAACCCTCAACTTTTTCTCAGTTTTTAGACAGACTGCTTACAGCTTACAGGTACATGCCGCCACCTACTGTACCTGAGTAATTTCCAAAACCTCCATCTGAAATTCTACTATTTAGTTTTATGTAGACATTTGAACAATGTTCTCCCAATTAGGTCTCCTTTTTCCCTTCACTTCGCAATATTCCTTCTTGACTTCCGTTTAGTTCCACCTATCTTACTGTTCCCAACATCCTTTTCTTTCAGTTGTATCCCCTCTCTACAATGTCATTTAGATAATTATGACCTATCCTCAGTCTCATCATCACCTTTGTCCACCCTTTATCCACCTTACTTACACTGATTTTTCTTGTTTTTTTTGTGTGTACATTTCTTACTGTATTATCCTCATTTCACCTTTTTAAGCACATATTTCTAATTCTGTACTTTTTACTATCCAACCAAATCTGGCACAACACAATATCTCTGATGAAATTTAGTGGCTTCCACCAGAACAGCTAATTCACAAATAAAGATAAAATATTGTTTCATCTGATATATTTTACATACAGAACCTATATCTGACTTCCACCTTGTATCGATTAGATAAAATACAAAACTAACTGAATTGAATCAAACTGAAGCTTCAGTCCACTTCCACCATCATGGTGGTCTGCCTGGTGAGGTGAAGTCATTAAAGGGATAGTTCGGTATTTTTGACATGAATCTGTATGGCATCCCCATCACCAGCGGCATGCAATCACACTGACTTACCCCTGGCAGCGTCCTGTGAGCAGAGTTATCGTCCAGTTTTGGTCAAGCCGAAAGTAGTCCTGCAGGTTTTTAGGTACAGCGAAATAAAACTTTTCTCTTCCCAAAACATTATGTGTTCAAAAGAGTGATATTTTCGCATCCCAAAAACATTGTAGTGGAAAAAGTCACACGTCGTTATCAATTGGTCCTATTTTCTCTCTTTTCGTATCAGTGCGCGCCGTCATTCAGACAGCGAGCCCAACAACAGCCATGAGACATGGCTGTTGTTGTTTAAACAAGCTGCATGACATCGAATGACTTTTCTGTCTACATCAGTGGACCTATTTAGCAAAGTAGGTAAAAAAAAAAAAAAAAAAAACAATCTAAAGATACTAGAAATATAAAACAAACATAAAAAAAAAAATAGATTTTGGAGAAACAATTGAAATATATTATCAATGCAGAAACACTAAATAATGAATACATAGTAAAAAATTAAATTCCAAAATATTTTAAGAGAAAAATTAAAAGCTTAAATATCGCAGTCTATTATTGTCATATAATTTAAATAAATAAAAGAAAAAATAAGAAAAAAACAAGTAGGCTACATAAGTAAAAACGTATATAACATTATAATGATGGTGAGGTTACTGAATATATAGTTGCTTAATAAATCAAGGGTAAGGAAAGTTATGTGAATCTGTTGGAACAATATACAATTTCATCATTTCAAGACAACAATTTCATTTTTTTTAATTATGAATAAGTCAATGTGTACACTATCTTTTTATGGTGTTTTATTTGGTATATTTCATAAAATCTAATTTCACTTTAATGTTGTTCTTTTCATTCTGCTGCACTTTATTGACTGGAAATGTTCACTCACTCACTTACTGTCTGGAAATTTGGTTTTGTATACCCTGGTAGAATAACCGGGAGAACATAAGGGCAAATCATCTTTATTTCGGTGTTTTTTCCAGTTGAAAGCGGTTTCCCGAGTTGGGCAATTGCACACTCCGACCAGCAGAGGGCGATATATCAGCGGGGTATTCAGTTAGACATCCTGTGAGGAAGCAGTCCATGTAAACACCGCTCATATCTGAGCGATAGAACCAGTTCACTACTTGCACATTGAACACGCCAACAAAAACTAATGTGAATTATTGTCTTCCTTCCGCTGTTGGAATGGAGAGAAACAAGAAGACAAGTTCAGCCATTGTTGATCTTGGGTGAGAAATAATAATTCATCGATGTTAATGTGTAAAAAGTTTAAAAATCCTGTATCGTATAGATCAATGCAGCTTGTATCCCTCCGCTTTTCTCACTGTGGACTCTAGATTGCATCATAAACTTGACTTTCAGACCAGGTGAGTTTACCTGTTGTCTCCACTTCCTGCTCAGGTACCCTGTGGGCGGCTCCTGCCTCATTCAGTGCAGGTGTGATGAGCTCCCCTGTCCGCTGCTGAACTGGCTGTCCGCGGAGCTCGGGGCTCTGTGTCCTGAGCTGACAGGTGAGAACTCCGAGGTCATGTCCTCGGTATTTTCCCAGGTTCTTTTTTTTTTTTTTTTAGTTGTTATTATTTTTTTTAATTATTATTACTATATGATGAAAATAGTTCTGACTTTGATTGGTGTAACGATCAGCATGCATTCTCATATGTTAAAAAAACAAATAAAGCCCATAATCTGATATATTATTGCAATTCATTTGATGCATTTAGTGGGCCATGCAGATGTAATAATAATTCAATATTAATAAAAACACAACCATAACAATAATATAGTATGATTATGATGATGATAATAATAATAGCACTCACTCACATTCATTCTCTCACTCACATTCTCTTTCACTCACTCACTCTCTTACTCACATTCACTCACTCACACATTCATTCTCTCTCTCACTCATTCATTGACTCACTAATTCATTCTCTCTCACTCACATTCTCACTCGCTCATTCACTCACTCACAAATATTCACTCACTCACATTCATTCACACATTCGCATTCTCTTTCACTCACTCATTCACTCACATTCTCACATACTCTCAATCACTCACATTCACTAACCCATTCACTCACATTCACTCACTCACTCACTCACATTAATTCACTCATTCACATTAATTTCCTCACTCACATTCATTCACTCATTCACACATTCGCATTCTCTTTCACTCACTCACTCACTCACTCACTCACTCACTCACATTCTCACATACTCTCAATCACTCACATTCACATTCATTCTCTCTCACTCACATTAATTCGTCACTCACTCACTCACTCACTCACTCACTCACTCACTCACTCACTCACTCACTCTCTCTAATTGTGTGAGTTTTGGAATGGTTATAATTAACATGTTCATATGGGCTTGTGATTTCACTCTCTTTATTCACGTTTCCAAAGTATATTTTAAAAAGTCACCATATCAGGATGTTCTTTTTGTCAAGTAAGTTTTATCGCAATATTTGACCTTGGTATTTCAAAAATCCTGCTTACGGCCCTGTCTGGGTGCCCATCTACTGTTCAGCTTATAGTAAATTAAGAATTACTTATGTAACCCTACGGATGAGAGGACTTTGGCGGATGTTTAAAATCCAAATGAACATTTTATTTTAACAAAAAGTTGAATGTATTTTCTTTGGGATCTTGCGAAAGACCGGGGTACGCGTACCCCCAGTGGTCCGCGAGTGCATTGCAAGGGGTTCAGAAAATATTTTATTTTTCAGGTAAAAAAATAAAATAGGGCTGGGATCTGTTCTGTTTTGTGAGGAACCAACTAAAAAAAAACAAAAAAACAAACAAACTTTTTTTTCAATCAAAAAGTCAGTTTTTCTCATATGTTTGAGTTTACCTTCAGCTGTGACACACATCTAAACCAAGCAGAGGAAGAGACTGGATGTAGAGAACAATCTGGGATCAGCTGTTTTTAAACTCCTGATCAAAGCAAGCTCAGATGTCATGATTGATGAAAACAAAGGAAAAAAATAATAATGAAGTCATTCTGACTGACTACAATTTGTGTTCTGTATTTTCTTCCCAATCCATCAAGTTTAAATGTGATTATAAGGGAGTTACTCAGAGGAGCTCCAGTTAAATGTTTTTGTTTCCTTACTAACTTCCAGGTGTTGGGAATAATAAAATGCCAAATAATTGAATACTCAAGTTAAAAAGATGAAGTAAAATACTTTTAATTTGCCACTTTTGGAAAGTCATCAATACTTATGGGGGTACTCATGGTACGACAAAATTCCCTGAGGGATACACAAGTCAAAAAAGGTTGGGAACCCCTGCTGTATAGTAGTAAAATTAAAGAAGAAAGAAACATGCATGGTTTTCCTAATATTTCCAAACACATGCTTTTAAAAAGTAGGAAGTTCATTTCTATTCAGTCCCCCATAGAATAAAATCCAGTGCCCCCAGCATTTCTATAATATAATCAGTGCATAAATCCAGCTGTTTTGTGATTCTGTCAGAAGTTTGTCAGACATCATTAGTAAACAATTTCAAATCCTAATCACATCTCGCAGAATTCGCAGCTTTGATAAAAGTGAAAAGCTGGTTTCTGCAAGATATTGTTTCAAGATGCCTGAATACAACTGGAACTAAACATATACTGCAAAGGTAGCAGAGGGTAAGTACCTCTGCACATAATGATAGATTCATAAGATGTTTTCCCGGTGCAACAAACTAAATCTAGCATCTAATGCTCTAGGTACTTGGGTTTCACTCCTATAATATAATATATTTTTGTTTAAGCTATATTTCATAGATTCTGTCTTTATCATACATTACTATCTTTATCATTTAAATGTTTTAGCAGAGGCAACATCTTCAAAAGCTCCCTGGTTTCATTTTTTTCAGACTTTAAGGGAGCAGGTGGTGTTTTGTTGGTGAAAGAGTTAAGAATTCTGCTGTCAAACATGTTTTCGCCCCTCGCTGATATGGATGTGCTGGAACCGTCTACCCTGAACAAGATCACTGGTGAGGAATCACTCTGTTTTATGGATGATGTTATATATTTACCAATGATTTTGGAGTCATACCTTTTAATGCATAAATCTGCAGACTTCCTTGTGTCAGAGTTGCTAGCGGCTCATCTAATCAAGCAGAAGGAGCTGCATGCTGAAGAGAACTTGTCAGACGGAGAATCGGTAAAAGAGCAGCGAGTTGAGCATCACTGCTACGATTTGGGTGAAGAATACAGAGAGGATGATGCTGCAGAGATGGACAAAAAGAAAGCGGAGATGCAGGCAGAGTGGATTTTACTGCTGCATGCACTTGGTTTGGATGCTTCTTCTCAATTTGAAGATGTGGAGAATGAGGCAAGCCTGTTAGTTGGATATTAAAAACATTTATAAAGACTAAAAAAAAAAGAGTAATGAAAGGTCAGAGCTTTTTATTTTTTAAATCAGGTGAATTCAAGGTATTCTCGTCTACCGGGTGGAGAGATGACAAACCCCCTTCTGAGCACCAGCTTAAGCTCAGAGCAGTGGGTGAGTTCACATAGATATTTTCCTATTATTTAAATTATCCTGTTTTAGTTTCATAAAAATGTTGTTTTGCTTTGGTTCTTTTCAGGCTGCACTTCTAAAGATCAATCAGACTCTGTCTGTGGATTACCGTTGTCGGCAGCAGATGATGATTAAACGATTTCAGGTTACGCTCGAGTCCTTTGCGTGGGGTGAAAAAACAAAGGTAGTTATGTTAAATCTTTTATTCAATGCATTTGCTCTGTTAACAGCCTTTCTGGTTGAAGGAGATTTCTCCTTGTAGATTAACTCACAGCTAAGAAAAAAAATTCAAAGCACAGCATTTATTTGGTAATAGAATTAATTCCCTGCTCATTTTTATTAGGTTTAGATTCTGGCATAAAATATATCTCTTAGTCAAAAAAAATAACGCCTTAAATCACAACATTACATTAAATATCAGTCTACAGAATGCTCTTTCTATGTTTTATTTAATTTATTCTGTATTTGTGTTTGTTTAAATGAAAAGGGACAATGTATTTACAGAGAAAACATACACTTATTACAGAAACTAAAATCAAGGATTTTAGTTAGGAGGCTAATTTCCATCCTCCATCCCCTGCCGGGTTAAAGCTGCCACAGACATTTTCTCTCATCTCACTAACCCGTTACTTCCAACCCACCTTCCATCCACCTGCCCAACCCTGTTTATTAAAAGCACCCCCATAAGATCTATAATGGCCTTTAAACAGGAAGTTATTTTAACCCGATAGCAATCGCACAATGAAATGCATATAAAAACCACAGTAAATAAATATGTGTCTTTATGCGTGATGAAGACGGCTCTGATTGTCCCACCATCATTATTTCCAGCGTTTAAGAATGAGCTGAATGTTTGCAGAGCTCTTAAATGGTAGTATGGTGTTCAAGGTTTGAAAAAGCTGCCTGTCCAATTGCAGTTTATTTTCAAAATGGAGAAATAGTCACCTTTTCAACCTACTCTTGTTCTGATTCTTTTTTTAACACATTGTAATGGGATGTGAGCTAATCTATTCAGAAACATTTATACAAGAATTCAAACTTATATTCTGCAAAAAGTAATTATGGTATGTTAGAGTGGTCTGTGTACAAACCAGAGATAATTAGGAGCTTTATTTTTTTTTGATTTCTTCTAATTTTCAGAAATGCACAACTGTTTTTTCCTGGCCCAAAATATAATAATGATGATTAAATATGCCAAAGTAATTTTCCAATTTTGATTTCCTGTAACGTTCCATTCCATTATAATGACCGAAAGGACAAGATCACTAATGCAAGCGGCCGAAATGAGTTTTCTTTGTAGCGTGGCTGGGCGCACCCTTCGAGATCGGGTGCGGAGCTCAGTTACCTGGGAGGAGCTCGGAGTAGAGTCGTTGCTCCTCCACATTGAAAGGAGCCAGCTGAGGTGGTTCGGGCATCTGTTAATGATGCCTCCTGGTTCCAGGCATGTCCCATTGGGAGGAGGCCTCGTTGAAGGCCCAGGACACGCTGGAGGGACTATGTCTCTGAGCCGGCCTGCAGTCGCCTCGGGGTCCCCCAAGAGGAGCTGGAGGAAGTGTGCGTCTTTGCTTAGACTGCTGCCTCTGCGACCTGGCCCGGATATGCGGAAGAAAAATGATGGATGGATGATTTTCTATACTTGAATATAACAAACATTTGGTCCTATATTATTATTATTTATTTATTTACTATAAAAATGATCTGTTAATCCTTCTAGATCAGACACTTTTAAGGGTCTTCAGCGATGCATTTTAAAAGGAGGGCAACAAATGTATTGCATCAATTCATCAACTAGATTGTCCATCATGTTTCCTAAAATAGAGATTTTTATTTACTTCCAGCAACAGCATATACATAAAAACATTATTTAAAAGGCATATCCAAAAGAACAGCATTACTCAAAACAACACAAACCAAAATAATGATCATATTTAACACACCTAAAAGAGTTCCATAAAAGACATTAAAAAGTGTATAAATACTCTTTTTTTCTATTTTATTAATCTAATTTACAATGTTAATACTAGGCAACAATTTGGGTCACTCTTCGTTATAGTGCCTACAGTATATGTTGAGTGTTGATTGCAGCGCCACTGTGTGGTCAATCTCAGAAACCAACAGTACATGCATTAAAACAAGACAAAATGTTTTATTTAATTCAGTAATTGAATAAAAAAGTCAAACCACATGTGTTTGCCAACTTATTATATGCAGATTGATATGTTTCAAGCATTACTTTCTGTTAAATATGATGACAATTGTTAAAAGCTAAGTTAAAATTCAGGTTCTCAGAACATAAAAACAAAAAAGGATTTGAACAGAAACCTCTTCAGACATTTATGACTTCCACAATAATGAGTAAATTCTGAGTGCTGTATCCAAGCCTAAAAATGAAAAGTTTAATGTAAAGAAAACATGTTGGATAACTATTGCCTTGAGAGAAAAATCCTAAAAAATTAAAAATCTGAAGAGCATTCATAAGGCGTGAGCTGATGCTTCAACACGCACACACAGATGCATCCTGCACACAAGCTGCAGATGTCAGAATCCTCGTCTTAATCAGCTGCTAGCGACAGGATCAGAATTAGAGGGGTCCAAAGTTCCCTTTTTAGATGAAATTAAATTCACTGTTTAAACCAGGGTCTAAGAGTTTGAAGAAAGAGCAGAGAGTCACAGGTTTTAGCAGGTGGAGGTCAAGCAGGATTGGTTCCCCGTGTTTCATCTTGTCTAAGGTGAGAGCAGACGTTTACTCTGACATTTTAGAGAACATTATGGTTTTCCCAGCCAACGTATTATAGAAATTTGGTACCTGACCACATCCCTGTGGTTGAATGACGAACAAACAGGCCCTGACCTACAGCCAAAAGACAATTTATTAAGCCATTTTCATCAATAAGATGCATGAAAGAAGATAAGGACATTTAATGTACATAATCAAGCCAGTTTTAACAAAAATGCTTTTATTTCTCATAAATTTTGATGTCTCTTTATTAGCTTATTATTAGAAACTAAACTGAATTGCATTACTGTGTAAGTGTCTAAACTTCCCTTTCTGACCTGAAATGTGTGTACTTATCCATATTTTATTGGGGTTTAACTGTAAATTATCAATATTTTTACTTGCCATTAAAAGTAAATGAAATAAACAGCTGATGGTTATTGTTGAGGCCATGTGCTGAAACGAGTCCCTTATACTTACCAGCTGAATCACTGTCAACAGCTGGACGTTCCATCATATATAGCAGCTTTAATCAATGACCTCACCAGAGCTGTATCAGCACCGACACTCCTGATTTAACAAGGTTTTATTTTGCAGGAACGCAGTGCTGCCCTAGCCTCAGTTCCGTCTATTTTGTCCCTCACTGGGTCCTCCCAAGTGTCTCCATCGCTCCTGCTAGCTGCCAGAGAAGATCAGTCCTTCATCAAACCAATAAAAGCTGGGAAGAGCACCGCCGTCTACAAGGTACAACTGTTCACTTGAATATGTATAGAGAAAGTTGTTTGTTTTTTTTACCTACGTGGTTGCTCTGACTAGATGCTGATGGGCAGCGTTCCAGACAGAGGAGGACGGCCCGGAGAGATAGAGCCTCCTATGCCAGTGTGGGAAGGACGAAGAGCACAGGGAAGCAGAGGAGGAAGAGGGGGAAACTATCAACATAAGCATCGAAAGAAGAAAGGGAAAAAAGAGTAGCCTGTCTCTCTTTAGAGGCTCTACTTCTTTGTTTTTTCTTTTTATTAAGATTGTTATTGCTTTTAATATAATTTTTTGTTATGGATATAAGCATACTTATAACCATTATGTACATACTTCAGAGAACATTTTGGAAGTACTCTAAAGCTTATAATTGGTAAGGTTCTGGTGTATGAGCAGATATTTCTGTAATTTTTTTTAATTCTATGGTAAGGCCTGGCAGAGATATTGATTGTATTGAATTATTATTTTTTGGCTAGCCTTAATTAAAGATTATTTTTGCCTCAAATTAAACCATTTGTTTTTGTGTTTGGTCCAACAATGTGTTCCGTTTATCTATCACTTAAGGAGCTGCTTTTATTTTGCTACAGTTATTCACCCACTTTGTTACTACAGCGCAGAAATCAAAAAACTTACAGGATTATTTAAAGTTACGCTTTAAAGTTTACATACCCTCCCACAGAAAATGATAAATTCTCACAATTAATTCTAATGACACAAAGTTGAAAAAATAATAAACACTTACTAAATTATAACCTAGTCAATTTAAAATATTGGTTTTGATTTTTTTTGGTTAAAAATAATTATAAAAACAAACTGCAAGTGCCTTACTCAGAAACAGTGAACCAACATAGATGTCAACAAGTGAAGTCTGAACATTTCTTGAACCTTACAGAAAACGCTTGATTGAGTATTGCTCAATAACAGTTTAGTTCAGGTGCTCCCTAAGGCTTGTTTTATTTATTGATATATACGTACGCGTGTATGTATGCATGTATGTATGTATACAGTTAAAACCAATATCATTATTTCCATTTTTATCAATTTTCCTTATCAATTTCAATTTATTTTCCAGGCTTTTTTCTGTCTAATGTAAAATCTTCCAATTAGAACTATGTATATTCTACTTGCATTTTCATTACAGATAACGCAGTAAATAAATGGCGGGCATTTAAGGAAAATGTCAAAATTTTTTGTTTCACTTTTCTGAATTTGCAATCCCCTGCTGGAACACATGGCTCCTATCTTCTTCCTTAACTGTGGGATAACTAAGATATTCCCATGGTAATTAAACCTGAAAAGGAATCTGAAAATTCATAAGAGATTATCTATGTTTGCAAACACTGCTAGAACAGTGCTGAGGATAATGGGACCCCATGCATATCCAGGACCCAGGTTAACTGGAAAAATAATTTAATTCAAAAATACATTATTAATAAAGGGAAATTTTATGTTTCAGTAACTCATAGGGTTAGTTTGTTGTGTTTTTTTTTTTGTGATCAAGTTGTAGCTTTTGATAGCTGTAGGCAGGAGGGATCTTCTGTAGTGGTCTGTCTTGCACGGTTCTGTTTAAGTTAGGGTTAGGTAAAAGTTGCTAATAGGATAAGGTCTGGGTTATGCCCTATAAAATAAATGCAAGTCAGTTAAATGTCCCCATATGTCATAAAAACAGTTGTGTGTGTGTGTGTGTATCAGGGGAAAACAAATGAATAGTAGTAATAACAAACTTTAATCCAAAAGTACTACACTGTTATCAGTTTAACAATTAAGGTTGTTATTTTAAAGAAATATCCCAAGGTATCTGCTTTCCTTCTACGTATGTGAAATGCAGACAGTGCAGAAAAACTTTTTTTGTGTTATGCAAATACCTGATATTTTTCTAAATGTTTTAGATCATCAGGTTAATTTTAAAATTGGACAAAGATCACCAAATTTAAGCAATAAGCACTAGATTATTTAATTTACTAGGGAAGAAAATCTTTAAGTCCTGTATGAAGCTCCATGGATCCTCAGCATCAGCAACCTCAGGTTCCCTGTCCTACCACCATTTTTAGATTGTCGAAATTATACTCATATTTTAGGCACATAGTTCCTTTTCTGGATTGAATATGTAAAAAAGAACCAACAAACAGGCATCCAAACAACACAACAAACAAACAACAGGTTGTGTCGATATATTTTTTCCTACCACCATTTTTAGATTGTCGAAATTATACTCATGTTTTAGGAACATTGTTCCATTACTGGATAGAAAATGTAAAAAAAAAAAAAAAAAAAAAACAGGCATCCAAAGAACAGCATCCAAACAACACAATGCTGCCACCACCATGTTTCACTGTGTGGATGATGTTTTCATAGTGATGTGCAGCTTAGATTCCTTTCCAAAAACAGTGTTAAAAAATATAGTCCACTGGACTTTTTTTCCAAGTTTAAAGACGTTTCCCATCCCATCCGGGAAGCTCGGTGTTGTCAGATTCTGATGACAGAAAGCCGAGCATGTCCCTACAAAACAGAAGGGAAGCAAGAAGAACAGAAACACATCAAAGGTGCTCACCAAACCTTACTGGGCGTTTGTCAAATCAGCAAGGAAATCCAAAAGACACGCAGCAGAACATAATGGTGAGATAATTTAATGCAAAAACATTTAATTATCCATATATGTTGCTGGAGTCTCTGTAAAACTCAAGAGGATTTTCTCCAAACACAAAATCCCAGTAGAATTCAAACCAAACAAGACCTTTAAACAAATCATGCATCCTAAAGGCAAAACTCCCATACCAAATATGAGCGCAGTGGTGTATGCAGTTCAGTGCAGTAAGGAATGTTCTGATCTTTATATTGGAGAAACCAAAAAAACCTTTCCAGACGCATGGCCCAACACAGAAGAGCGGCATCCTCCGGACAAGACTTGCTGTACATTGACACCCGATGAACAAAGGTCATTCTTTTGAGGACCAGAATGTTTTGGACAAAGAAGTACGGTGGTTTGAGAGGGGTGTGAAGGACGCCATCTATGTTAAGAAAGAAAAAACCTTAAATAGAGGGAGTGGACTCAAATTTCAGCCTTAAAAAAACCTACAAAGCAGCGATATAGTTGATTCCTTCCCACTATCATCTCAACCCCCCTCCCCATGCAGAAGAACAAAACATCTCGCCTGGTCAGCCAGGCCAACAACGACCCTAACGACCTCCCTTTCAGAGGCATAGACCAGTACTGCAGGCCAACAATGACCTCAAGGACTCCCCATTCCTAAGGGGCGGACTTGTTTTCTAAGCCAAAACAAGGCTTTATTTTGGGTTACTCTATAAAGCTTGGTACTCAGCACTAATTCTGACATTTTGAATTGAAAAAGCTTCCTGGATGGAAAGCGAAATGTCTTCAAACTTGGAAACAAAGTCCAGTGGATTGTTTTTTTTAAAACACTTTTTTTTTGAATGACTATGACCTGGATAACTGAGAATCATCGCAAGCTTATGTTCCTTCATTTCATTTTGCACTTCGGTCTGAATCTTACTTAATTAGCCAGAGGAACCTGTTTCCCATGTTTACTGTCCCCAACATGTTTTTTGGTTAGTTGCAACAGGTTGTGTCGATAAATTTCTTCCTACCACCATTTTTAGATTGCCGAAATTATATTCATGTTTTAGGCACATTGTTCCCTTTCTGGATTGAAAATGTAAAAAAAGAACAAACAAACGGGCATCTGTGAATTTAAATTATTATCCAATTCTAATGAGAAATGGTACAACAACAAAAAAAATATTTTTATTATATATTATCATCAGTTACACAATAGTTTTTGCGGCAGCGGAAGTCAGTCGGAGGATAGCTGATGTAACACATGGAAAGTTCCGGATTAACTAAAGGTCGAGATAAAACTGCGAGCGTGTGTCATAGCAGCTCAGAGTTGCGTCCATCTTTTCTCACACGAGCAGCGAAACAAACTTAACTCTTGAAAATGCCAAGAGGAAGCAGAAGCCGACCCAGCAGGATGAGCCCTCCTGCCAGGTAATTAAATACATTTAATGTTATTTGCCTAAATTGTTGAAACCGTGGGGAAACTGTAAGAATGCGAGGTGCGGGTTAGCCGATATGCTAACATTCAGGTAACTGTTACGGCGTCATCTACCAAAGTCTGAACCTGGAACGTTAGTGAGATTAACTGCTGTCAGTGATTTAAACTTTATTTAGTCATTTAAATCGGATGTTTTATAGCCGCTTTAAGCTGTTGTCTTTTTCTTGTAATCGACTTAAATGAATGAAGGTCATTATGTTATATAATGTCAAAGATATATCTTATTAAGACTTAAAAAGGTCAACTATTAAGTGTATCAGGATAACTTCTGGTCTAGCTATGTCTGTTGTTTTTAATAGACATATTACATCGATGTGTCTCAAATATTTATTTTGTTGAATTTCCAGCAAATATTTCCAGGTTATGGGTCAATTTTCTTTAAGATAAACAACAACCCTCTGTACTGAAAATAAGGAAAATCATTCTTGTAGCTGAAAAAAATAAAGTAGAAAAGGTGAGCTGATTGTTAAATAAAAAAAAAAATAAATTATTCTAATAAATTACAAAATAGCATATGTAATGTAATGCATAAATTTTAGGCTGTGCAAATATTTGGCCCAAAACAGTGGCTACATAAGGACCAGACCTAACATACTGTTGATGTTTCAAACAGCTTTCTGTTTTGATGTATGCAGTTAGATATGATTCTTTAACAGCTGTTGATGAGGATTAAAATTTTCGAAGTGTATAACAATGTAATAAGCAGTGACCGTGGGGATCCCAGCTCTGCTGTATAATGTGACCTGAGGAAACCTCCAGCCAGTGCCTTAAGGAAACATCAGCCTAGATTTCAACACAGCTTGCACTTTAAAATTATTCCTATTTAAAGGGAAACTATTAAAACACCTGATGTATAAAATTGTTAATTTAATGCTCTAGAATTATATTTTTCTTTTATTTCATAAATATACACAGCTGCTTAACTTTTCTGTTCCTATATTAAGGATTAAGGTGTTGATATAAAATGAGTTATTTACTGCATAGTTTGGCCTTTTGTTGACGCCGTTTTCCCTGACCTTTTAAATTGAACTTTACTTTCCACAGCCGGGCACCACCTTCACCTCCACCAATGGCCAGGGCGGCACCTCCAACTCATGCTCCGGTCCCCATGCAGGCCGCTCCATCTGCTGTTGGTGCGCCAGCCGCAGCGCCCAGACAGCCTGGCATGTTCGCACAGATGGCAACGACAGCCGCAGGCGTGGCAGTGGGCTCTGCAGTGGGACACACCCTCGGTCACGCCATGACTGGTGCCTTCAGCGGAGGCAGCTCTGAGGCTGCCAGGCCTGACGTCACATATCAGGTAAACTGATGAGCAGCCTTCTGTGAAACTAGGGTTGGAGAAGATTATTTTGTTTACCAGACAGCTGGCAGGACTGTAATTAAAGATCCAGTAAAGAGTTGTGATAGAATGAACATGACAGGTAAAGCTCTTGTTTGGACCAGGACAATAAGGATTTGGGACTGTAAATAAGAATGACCCATTTAAAGATTACCGGCCTGAGAAACGCTTGAGCCAGTTCAAATAAGGAAACCAAGTTTTCGTCAGAAAAGACCACCAGTTAGTTTATATCAGAATTAGATGAATTGCTTGATCACCATCAGAGCTTTTATTACACACTTAGACCAGCGTCTTAACTCAAGATGCCTGAAGTTGTTTTCTGCTAATGAAGGATCTGTCAACCATCATTGTGTGTTTTGTGTCCATAAGGAGCCGTACCAGCAGCAGGGACAGCAGCAGGCAGACCAGACGCAGATGTGCTCCTATGAACTGAAGCAGTTCCTGGAATGTGCTCAGAACCAGAGTGACCTGAAGCTCTGTGAGGGATTTGGCGAAGTGCTCAAACAGTGCAGGTTTGCTAATGGTAAGTTTACATATACAAATGTAAATAGAAAAACATTTTCTCGACTATCTACTTCTGGTTTTGTCAGAGTTTTTGTTTATTTTTTAAATAGCTTTTTATTTCAGAATTTCTTTTTATCCGCTCTATTGGTTTACATTGATTCTGAGTGCATTGATGTAAAACTAGTTAAAACTATATTCAAGGATTTGAACATTTTTAAGTGCCTTCATGAGGTTAAAGCCACAGGAGATATGTGTTTTAGGCATTAATTATAAATCTTCAAAGCCTAACGTGTAGACTTAAACTATTAAGGTTTCTTCTACTTTCTAAGAAATCAATAAAATAGGATTTTTTTTCTGTAATATGTCTTTTCCTCTGGCAAAAAAAAAAAAAAATCTCTATTGCTGTTTTCCACTGTTCCTCTACATACTCTGAGGTTTTGGTCAATCAACCTTTATTTATCAGCCCATTAAAGAACATTGGCATAATGGTCATCTATGACAGTATTGTTAATTCTGGCAGAGTGAGGTCAAAAGAAGTACTGCAGGGAAATAAATAACCACAAAGCAAAAAACCAAACAAAACTAATAGACATATTTTTTGGACTTAATGAAACAAGGTGGACCAACACATGTAGATAAGGCTCCATAAATCACAGCTGGCTATTCAAATGTCACATTAGAACTCAAGCAGCTTGGATTCTGGGCCTCTCCCTTTTTCTGTCTCTAGAGACTCTTGTCCTTGATCTCCTTAGTCTGCAAAAGGCGCTTTTGACATTGCGTGGGGTTTAGAGGTGGCTTAAAACAAAGAACCCTGACGTTTGTAGACCATGTCCTGGATACGTCTGTCCCTTGAAGCTCTGTCTAGCCTTTAACTTGTCAATATCCAAACTTTAGAAACTCATGTGCTTTAAAAACCTCCACTGGGGCTTTCTCTTGTACTCCTACACTCCTTTCTACAACATATCTTCCTTTAACTTAACTTTTCATTAAAACAACAGAAATTTCCCACTTGTTGGATTGATAAAGATTTAACTTGTCTCTTGAATACATCACTCTGGATGGTCATCTCCTGTGGGAAAGACCTGCAAGAACAAATCAGGAACTTCCGTATTATGATGAAAGCCACAATACTTATGGATTAAAATGCATTTTTTTTGTCCTCTGTAGTCTACTTTTCTAAATTGAAATTACCAAATAAACTCAAGTAAACAGAAAACAAGAAGTAAAATGTATTAGTCAGTGTTATGCATCCATAAAGTGTTAGTTTTACTTTCTGAATATAATGACCGAATTTAAATTGAATTATCCTTCTGTCTAGATGTTGTGAGAAACCTGCTGCAGAGTTTAATCCTAGTAACCTAAATATAGCAAGTCTCTATTGTACAGAAATGTTTAACTGATCAGTGAATCTGAGGTACTTCAGAGATGGTGAGCTGTTTCAGTTGTATTAAAAACTCACATATTTTATATCTTTCTTTCCCTTTATTTTTTTTTCTGTGAAGGGGACTAGAAAATGAGGAGCAGAAGGTAAAATAGAATGTGGATGACTTAGCATTAGAATGAAGGATAGTAGAGCAGTACTCAGTGTGACCACTAGGGGGAGTAGTGTCAAGTGTGCTTTTTTTAATGTGTTGTCAGGTTTTCTATAAAACTTCTTTTTAAATTTTTTTAAACAATCTCATTGAAATGTCTTTCTGTCCTCTTTAGGTCTTTCTTGAGATGAAGAAAAAAAGTCCTGCAGAGTTGAGATCATGTGTCAGCTCACCAGATACTAGTGGGGTGTAATCTTCAAGGGATCAAACCACCAATAAACATGCTTTATTTAAACAAATGATTTGAAGCAACCTCATTTTGTTGTGAGAACACAGCTGCAGAGTTTGTAATCATAGTCTTATAAATACTGTTTATATATTTTGGTGTCATTATTTTGAGTTGAGTGTAATTTAGATGATGCTTTTCATTAGCAGCGCTTTTATTCTAAAAGCTCAAATAACACAGAATATGTAGAATTAAGCTGCTGGTTCTCATCGTATGGTTTCATCAGATAAAGCAAATAAAGCACATGGATGATGACGTTGGTGTGTTTGATTTCACTGCCTCCTCAGCCACACCACACTGAACTGTTTCTATTCTTATCTGCTACATTCTTCAATTAGATTTTAGGAACATTGAAGCAGAGACACCTCAGGGCTCCAGCACCTGTTGTGTCACTCTGGTCTCGGTGCTAAACGCAAGCGACACATGGGAAGTGTGTCTTAAAGCCTTAGCTGTGAGAGAAGGAGCTGCTGGATGTATGTTTGGTAATCTGGATGTTTTTTTTTTTTTTGCACGTGAAGTTGCTGCGGAAGCACCCATTTATTTTTGGCATTTGACATTAAAGCTCACCCTTTACAACATGGCACTAGTGACTCTACAGCGCTCCTGCTGCACTAGAGTCTGAGTGGATTTCTAAGTGGTTGATTTTTACTTCTTGGGAACAGACAGGACACTTTTAACCATGGAGTCCCTCTGTGGGAGCAGGCGCTGAAAGACGGTGAGTGAGCAGGGGGTTTTCTTCTGTCTGATTTTATTGGAGCATGATGAAGATTCATAAGGGATCCTTTCATTCAAACACTGCTTTGAGGTAAATCTAGAATTAGAATTCAACTTTATTGTCACACACTGTCACAGGTACAAACCAACAAAATGTAGTTTGCATCTATCCAGAAGTGCTATACAGGATATAAATATATAAACGTGTAAAGAAACTAAATGGTTTATATAAACGTAGTAATTGTAAAAGGCTATAAAATAAATATGAAAGCTATGAACAGATTATACAGGAAAATTAAATATATATATATATTAGTGGGGTTATAATATAAATCTAGGTTGTGATTTTAACTGCAATGGACACTGCTTAAAATCGCATGAATAATCAGACTAGAAATCCAATCAAATCAACCGTTGAGTAAATCAGGTCTAACACTCTGTTTTGCAATTTCTCCACCCTGTGTGTAAAAACAATTTGAATCTTAAGTTTTAAACAATACCAACATGATCCCACACTAAAAAATGAGGATGCAAACGTATTTGATTTATAGGTAGGAGGTAAAAAAGAACATTGTACAAGCATCTTTTCCCACTAGGATAGTTTTCTACACGTTTAATAAGGTAGACTCACGCAAAGCAGGATCTTTTACCACTCACAATCACTGGACCAAAGTCCTGCGCTTACTCCTAAATTCTCTTCAGCTAACACCACCACATTCTTAAAGGATTTTACCCTGGGAATGATCTTGCTTCAGGATAAGTATGTTGAATCTCCACTGAATCCTTTGTGTTCATTTAGCCAAAGATTTCCAGAGCAATTCATGATTTATTTTAAATTTTCCAATGAAGACCAGTATTTACAACAAAGATCTGTATTTAAAATATCCAAATTCCCAGGGCCTTGGAAGAGAACTGGGCCCACAGTACCACAGAGCCTCAACCTTACTTAACAGTATGGATTATGACCCTTTTACCAACTGCTTTTTGTTTCATGCTGGAGTGTAAAAAAACAAAACAACTTTCAGTGTCAATCCTGTCCTGATTTAGCAAACTCTATACATGCACTCACCGGCCACTTTATTAGGTACACCTGTCCAACTGCTCGTTAACACTTAATTTCTAAGCAGCCAATCACATGGCGGCAACTCAGTGCATTTAGGCATGTAGACATGGTCAAGACAATCTCCTGCAGTTGAAACCGAGCATCAGTATGGGGAAGAAAGGTGATTTGAGTGACTTTGAACGTGGCATGATTGTTGGTGCCAGAATGGCTGGTCTGAGTATTTCAGAAACTGCTGATCTACAAGGATTTTCATGCACAACCATCTCTAGGGTTTACAGAGAATGGTCCGAAAAAGAAAAAACATCCAGTGAGCGGCAGTTCTGTGGGTGGAAATGCCTTGTTGATGCCAGAGGACAGAGGAGAATGGCCAGACTGGTTCGAGCTGATAGAAGGGCAACAATGACTCAAGTAACCACCCGTTACAACCAAGGTGGGCAGAAGAGCATCTCTGAACGCACAGTACGTCGAACTTTGAGGCAGATGGGCTACAGCAGCAGAAGACCACACCGGGTGCCACTCCTTTCAGCTAAGAACAGGAAACTGAGGCTACAGTTTGCACAAGCTCATTGAAATTGGACAATAGAAGATTGGAAAAACGTTGCCTGGTCTGATGAGTCTCAATTTCTGCTGCAATATTCGGATGGTAGGGTCAGAATTTGGCGTCTACAACATGAAAGCATGGATCCATCCTGCCTTGTATCAACGGTTCAGGCTGGTGGTGGTGGTGTCATGGTGTGGGGAATATTTTCTTGGCACTCTTTGGGCCCCTTGGTACCAATTGAGCATCATTGCAACGCCACAGCCTACCTGAGTATTGTTGCTGACCATGTCCATCCCTTTATGACCACAATGTACCCAACTTCTGATGGCTACTTTCAGCAGGATAATGCGCCATGTCATAAAGCTGGAATCATCTCAGACTGGTTTCTTGAACATGACAATGAGTTCACTGTACTCAAATGGCCTCCACAGTCTAGATCTCAATCCAATAGAGCATCTTTGGGATGTGGTAGAACGGGAGATTCGCATCATGGCTGTGCAGCCGACAAATCTGCTGCAACTGTGTGATGCCATCATGTCAATATGGACCAAACTCCCTGAGGAATGCTTCCAGCACCTTGTTGAATCTATGCCACGAAGAATTGAGGCAGTTCTGAAGGCAAAAGGGAGTCCAACCCGTTACTAGTACATAATAAAGTGGCCTGTGAGTGTATAGCTCTGTGTTAACAGGAAATAAAATTTATTTCTTAAGCTGTTTCTGAATGAAATGTTCTCTAGTGTTTTCTATTCAGAGGAACGGCTGATAAAATCTGCCTCTGCATGATTTAAAGGAAATGTGAAGTCACTAACCCAGTCCACCCAGTGCCTGATTCTCTAGTGTCTCTTGGTGGACTGGATATTTAGCAAACATTGGCAAAATGCTATTGTTGTTGTTATTGAAAAGGTCATTAGTCTATCTCAGAAATAAGATGCAAAAAGTGACTAAAAGTTATTCAACACATAGATCAAAAACAAATATCAAGCTTAGCTCCGGTATTTGATTATGCCAATAATTGTACTAATATAGTTTGAGGAAATTAGTCTGTGTGATGTCATTCCACTGCAGTAAAACTATGGAATTTAGTGGCATCAGAAGGTATTGAGCATTAATGCACATACATTAAAAACCTCAGTGTTGTTTTGTGCATGTTTAGTTCTTGCAGCTCTCTTTGACGTATAAGAGGAAAACTTTTACTTACCTTTCGGACGTGAACCAGCGCTGCTTCATCATGACCAAAGAGGAGGAGATCCCAGACTGGGTGGGAGCACAGGAGTTCTACGACAAGTACGAACCCAAGGAGATCCTGGGCCGGTATGTGTTTGGAGTGCAACATTCAGAATTACTGAGGGTATTTCCATTCCTTTTGGGTGATGACAAATATTTTTTATAATGATCTATGAATTGAGACCCATTTCAGCTGTTAGTTTTTAGCCTGTAAATCAGTTTTAGTCCCATTATGTCAATTTAAACAAACTCTAATCTATTTTATGTTGGTAAAACGGGACACTTTAAAAGAAAACAGTCTTAATTAAGAAGTAGCTATATCTGCAGGTAATAGAGAATCAATCATCATTATTGTCATTTTCAACCAATTATATTTTTATGAACATTTTGCTCAGAATGCATAAAAATAAAAAAAAAGATAAAAACAAAATCACATAAAACACTATGAGGCATGTGAAGAGGAAAAGTGGATAATTTACAGCAATTGAAAAATAAAACGCTAGAAAAACGATCTAGAAATATGTAAAAAAAAAAAATCATCAATTCATTTCAGGTAAATAAGATAATTTTCCAATGGAATGAGTTTTTTTTACTCTTAAAATAAGATAATAGATAATATGCACTTGAAATAAGACAATGCAATTGTTTTTTCTTATTTTAAATGTAAATTGTTTTATTGTCAAAGTGTCTTACTTACTTCTTTAAGCCAAGAAAAAATGCAACTATCTAAAGAAAAAAAAAAGGCATATTTAGATTTCATTTTTTGCAGTGTATAAAGTAGATCTCCTTTCCTTAGAGGCTGATGTGCTTCAGTTAACCTTCAGTTATGCAGTTCCAGGCTATCATCTATTTACTTTTTCTTATCTTGCTTGATTATTTTAACTTTGTGCATTTCAACATTTTTTTTTTTTCTGCATCTAACTCATCTCCTTAGGGGGGAGCGAGCTGCCATTGTCCATTGGAGCTTTCTGGGATAGGCTCACAGGACAAAGGCTAACCACACAGGCCATGACTCCCCGTAATTCTGTTGGACAGGCTCTATCTAACTGTTTTTAGGATTTCACTCCTGCGGTTATTATTAGGGAACTTTTTCATTTCTGATACGATATCAATATTGCAGTTTTGAGAACTGACCAATACTGATATTGACCTGATACAATATTACCTCAAATCATACAAGCTTTCATAAGTAAAGGCTTAATAAGTAATATTACCAAAACAGAGAACAAAATTCAACAACATAAGGTCAGAGAACAACTGACTCATGTTATATTAAGCAATGGGTTAAACTTTAACAGAAGCTGACTGATTTTATCTGTTTGCTAATATTGGAATTTTTTGGTCAAAATCAGACCAATATCCCACATTGATATAACCCATATAGCCTGATGACATCACTGGTTGTTATCAAGCTTAAGTCTGGCTACTTAAGTTGAATTTTTATTTTTTGACAGAGGTGAATAATATTTTCCCAAAGGGAGCAGTTAAGATAAATATCCCTTAATACGTTTCATGACAATTTCAAAGCATTTCAAATCGACTGCTGTTATCTTTGTTTGATATTCCAATTAGTTTGATAATTGGGTGCAGAAAAAAACTCAAAGATGGAAGAAAGATTTTGAAAACTGTTCATCCTATTCTTACTGTTATGTTTTTTAACCTCTATTTGCACTCACTTGCAATCAATACACAAACATTAAATAAACACTTAGAAAAATGTATAACAGAAAATAAGTGGGTTAAAAAATAAGTCAGCATAAAAGCAAGAAGAAAAGTAAAAATAAAAGTTAAAATATATATTTTTAGACAAATAATCGATTAATTGTAGATATATCAAATTTTTATTATTTTGTCCCGTTTAATGGCACACAAATTCATATTATTTGCTAGTTTTTCAAACAGTTTTATATTATTAAGTCCTTCATTTTTTTCTGTATGTGTTTTTATTTATGGCAGGTTTGGTCTTTGGTCGATCTGTAACAAAATATTCAAATTAAATACATCAAAGTTTTCTGTTTGTGAAATTCAAAACTGTGAAAACACATCTTAAAGGGCACTGTGCACGTCTGTCTTTATGTTTCCACTGATTTTTTTCTGTGGAGGGAATGGTCTAAAATACCTGCTGCTCTGATTATCATTCCCCGCTGCCTCTAAGATGGTGGCTGTTATGTAAGCCTCAGCGTGCAGAAGGCAGCATTCATTAACTTCCACACGTTGTGGACAAAGGTTATAGTGTTAGGAGGGTCTGGGGACCGATGGTCATGCCGGGTGATTGCGTAACGTCAGTGTCTTTCTCCCATACAGGTCAGCAGGTCGTTGGAAGTGAGGAAATTATGTTCATTGGTAGTCAGGTCCACATACTTAGTTTCATTAAGTTAAACTCAGGGATCTGACTCAACCTTTAAAAACCAACTTCCTCAGACTATAATAATTTAGATTTTAAATCTGTTGTTCCTGTAAATCACCAAAAGGTGAATAAAATCATGAGCTACTTAAAAAAATAAAAACACAGAGATTGTGTCTGAAGTGAACAAAAGTGTCACATTTGTGCTCAGATGTTGGTTGACGTTTTCTTCTCTGACAGGGGGGTGAGCAGTGTGGTACGCCGCTGTGTGAACAAGCGCACCGATCAGGAGTTTGCTGTAAAGATCATAGACATTACCCCATCTGACAAAATTACCCCGCAGGAGATTGAGGAGATCAGAGAGGCGACGGTGAAGGAGATTGACATCCTTAAGAAAGTCTGTGGGAAGGAAAACATCAGTAAGCACTTTTCCTAATCTCTAAATGTCCGATGATGCTCAGATATCAGCTGATCCACTGATGAAGTGATTTCTTGTCTCCAGTACAGCTCAAAGACTGCTACGAGTCCAAAGCTTTCTTCTTCCTGGTTTTTGATCTGTAAGTGTTGCGGTTTATGTTAGATTTACACGTCTAACCGCTCAAATAAGCTGCAGCCTATGTTTCATTTTCCTCCTCCCAGGATGAAGAGAGGGGAACTTTTTGACTACCTCACGGAGAAAGTAACTTTGTCAGAAAGGGAAACCAGGTCTGTAAGCCAGCTTTACCAACATTACTCCCTGTAATGTTTTTTTAAACAGATAAATGTTCATTTAGGAAGATTATGCGTGCTTTGCTGGAGGTGGTCCAGTTCCTCCACGACCAGAACATCGTTCACCGGGACCTAAAGCCTGAGAACATCCTGTTGGATGACAACATGAACATCAAACTCACAGACTTTGGCTTCGCCGTGCAGATCCAGCCAGGACAGACACTCAAAGGTGGGTGGAGGTTTTCAGTGGAGTCACAAGTCAAACCAATAGTCCCTTAAATCCTATATCTGCTACAAAATTCACTGACAACCTCAAGCTTTGACTTAAGGATAGAGATCAGCTCCAGCATCACTTCCTGTAAGATCAGTTGATACGTTTAGTGCCCTCCACAAGGAAAACTGCTATCTTTCCTTCTTACACAACCTGCTGTTTCATTAGAGCAACAGTTGGTGCTTTGGGGGGGCATGAATCTGGATCTAGTTGCAAAGCGTGCTTCCTGCTATGAACAGCACAGGACACTCTGATCTATTGGCTGCAGCCAGAGGGCCGTGGTATGCTGACCTTTCTAACTAGACTTCCCAGAAACCTTAAGATCATCAGCAGCAGAAACTGCCGATGAAGTGAACTTGGTGGACTCCAAGGGTTAGGACCGGCGTCTAATTAAGCTTGATGCAGCCATCCTCTGGTAACCGTAAAATATGCTAGACAAAAGTCAATAGATAAGCCTTAATTCAACTTTTAGTAGATGTATTTTTAAACACAAAAGACAGGAGAAGTTTTGCTTTGTTAGTAAAATTATAAATCAGAAAATTTAAAGAAAAGGTGAAAAAAAAAGAAATAATGCAACCACTGAGCTTCCACATACGTAAATATTAAAACTCTTATTTTTTTTTTATTAATTTAGCATTTCTGTTGATAAAGGGAGGTAAAGGTTGATCTGACTTGGTTGGACATAAAGCATCTGCATTTTAAAGTTTCCAAACACATCAAGCTTAGAAATGTAATTATGCCCTAATCATATATGCTGAAATCATAGGTGGTTCTAGACAGGCCGGCAAGGCCCAGTGTCCTCTAGAACTGGTTTTTCCCTGTAATGAACACATATGATGCAAAATTGAAATATAGGGAAGTAATTTTTTCTTAAAATAGTGTATTTTCTCTTAATTTGAGCAAGTAAGTAAGAAAAAATGCAGACTATATAAGATGATATAAGTTTAAAATAATAAGAAAAAAAGAACTGTTTAATTTCAAGAGCTACAGTTATTATTCCTTTGAGGAATAATGTTATTTACTTTCTAAATTAAGGGAAAAATACTATAATCTTAAGAATTTTTTACTTATTTAGATCATTTTTTTTCTTATTATGATATGCAGTGACAGAAGAGACTGTAAATGATTTGTCCCTTTGACCTTTTTAATTTTTCTCCTTTATAATTTACGTTAATGATTAATGAGAAGTTACAGTCAGCTTTAACCTCCAGCCGTATTAAAAAGAGGATCACAGTTCTTATCTGTTGTGGCTGACTTTATAAACCAAACAATGCATCCTTACCTTTTTTTTGTTGTTATTCTGTTGTTCAGTGTCCCCCATGAAAAAACATTATTACGTGAATCTATAAGGAATAATAGGAATGGATTGTAAAAGCAATGGTAAATATCCTTTAATGACACATACTTTCGCTGCACATTACTGAACTCTGGGTTTAGCTTTTTTTTTTTTTTTGCTAAGTAGATCAAACTTTTTGTAACCTTCATTATTAAAAACAGATTTTCACTTAAACATAAAAAAATAAAATAATTATTTCTCCCTGTTTTACATTAAATCAGACAAAACCGTTCCTTTCCATACAGAGAGACATCAATGTCACTTTCAAACAATCAACTCACAGGCAGGGTCTAGACATCTGAGTTCAGCAGAGGAAAACAGTCAATTGTTATAAGAAAACTGAGGAGATCCTAATCAATCCTCGGATAAAGTTTTTCAAAGCCTAAAGGCGCCATTTTCATCTGACCAAACAATTAAAGAACACCGTAAACATCACGGGAATATTCTGTGATTATACCGTTTAGGAAGAAGACAGTTCTGTCCCAAACACTAACTTTGAGCAAAAACAAAAGACCTTTGAAAGTACTAGTTACTAGCACTAATAGAGGAAGCAGCCATTACTCCAAAGGCAACAAGAATAAATAAATAAAAACAGATTAAAGTCCCCAAATGCACTTTGGGACAAAATTAGAATGAGGGGAAGCTTGATAGCCTGACAACCCCACCAACTGAGAATACGATAATGGAAGCATTGGTGTTGTGAAACTTCATCCATGCAGTTAAAGCTTTGTTAGAAACAGGTCTTTCATGTCGACATTGACCCAATCATACAGTCTGAAAGGGGCTTAATGGAGGAAAGTCAGGTCCAAGTCTCATCACTAATTAGAATAAAGTGTTTGCAAAGCTAAAAAGTGGTGTGGTCTGCAGCTAAACCTACCAACCTGACTCAGTTGCAGCAGTTTGATCTGCAGGAATGGTCACACATTCCTGCACACTTTTGTGAGAAGCTAAAGGATGGGCCTCCATCATAGGTTATACAGTTAAAAAGGCATTTTACAGCTGACTTTTTTCCCCACAAAATTGACAAAAATTAAATCCTCTCATTGTATTCAGTTTATTTTAGAAAGGGACATTTTCTGGATTAATACTGTGATATTTAGACAACAGAATTTATTTGATTAAACATCCCTATTCACTAACATGTATATTGTAACTATTGCAGTATGTCTAAAAACAGAAAAATGTGCACTCAGCTTTTACAAGTTGGTTTCTGCCTATTTGAACATGTGTTTAATGCAGAAGTGTGTGGGACACCGGGTTACCTTGCTCCTGAGATCATCGAGTGCTCCATGGATCCAGAACACAAAGGATACGGCACGGCTGTTGACATGTAAGTATCCAGAGACTAATTGGTGCCCATCTCACATGGACAGTAAAAGGGGGATTTCAACTTTCCACGCTGACTCCATCTGTTCTGTGTTGGACTAATCAAAGCTTCGATCAGAGAGCTTGCTTATAGTTTCTGCTCAGAAAGGTCACAGACGTCTCTGTCGTTGATGCTTGTGTTTCCAGATGGAGCGCCGGTGTTATCATGTACACTCTGCTGGCCGGCTCGCCACCTTTCTGGCACAGAAAACAGATGCTGATGCTGCGGATGATCTTAGCAGGGACTTATGACTTCTCATCCCCAGAATGGGAGGATTGCTCTGATACAGTTAAAGATCTGGTAGGCTTTTTTTTTAAAAACCCAACATTAAGGTTTGTCTTTTTAAAATTTCAGCAAAAGTTTTAATAACCTAAAGCTAATATTATACTGTTTAAGATCTCCCGGATGTTGGTGGTGGACCCAAAGCAGCGTTTCACTGCATCTGATGCTCTGAACCACTCGTTTTTCTCTCAGTATGTAGTTAATGAAGTGCGGCAGTTCAGTCCATACAGGCGATTCAAGGTAAGAGATCCTTCTTCTCATTATCAAATGTCATCCAAAAATACAGTTGAATGTTTCACAGCCTGTAAATAAATTAAATTAGTATATTGCGTGTCTCCAACAGCACTGGGACAAATGTGTAACATTTTTGAGCTGAAGGTCTTTTAAAACTCGTGAAGTTTAAGTGCAGATTTTCTGTAGGTCTAAAGACTGAGCAGAGCGTCAAGGATGCTTCTTAAATCTCTTTTTTTTATGTCTGCGATCTGTTTTGGTTCTTTGCTGATCTTAAGAACAAAAAAAAAATGTTTTAGTTGAGATTGCATCAAAGCAGCCAGCTGCAATACCACTGGTACAGAAACATTAAAATATCTCCCTATTTAGCTCAAATCACCCAAAGAATTAAATGACTGGGAATTAAATGACTGGTTGCTGTTTGTTAGTGAACTTTCATAAATCAAGTAATCTTACTCCCACCACTGTGCCACGCGTGAATAATTTTCAGGAATATTCTTTAATATCTGTATCATTGGACAGTTATAGCCTGTATATTTCTGCAATTTCCCAGCTTGGGATAAATAAAGTACATCTATCTATATAATGCAGAGGTACCAAACCTTAAGAAAGTTTAATTTCAACATAAAATGTTATCAATTTTAGCTCATAAACTGTTACCTCCATCAGGTCATCTGCATGACTGTCCTCGCCACCATGCGAATCTATTGCCACTACCGCCGGGCCAAGCCTGTTACCAAGGAGGTGATTAAAAGCGACCCGTATGCAGTCAAGCCCATCCGCAAACTCATCGACGCCTGCGCCTTCAAGATCTACGGCCACTGGGTCAAGAAGGGCCAAACTCAGAACAGAGCCGCGCTTTTCGAGAACTCTCCAAAGACCATCCTGCTTTCTATAGCCACCGAGGCGGAAGAGTCGGGCCAACACAGCTGGTGATACGTCTGAACAACTGGGAATTACTTCTACTCAAGAAACTGAACTGGTAAAATCAGAACAGCCCTTAAGTGTCCTTGGAGGATGAGGGGAGAAGTGTGGGGGACGTACCTCCTAAAGCTTTTAGTCAGGGAAGCTTTTGGTTTTCTGTTTTACATAAAAAATATTCTGTAAAACGAGTTCTTAATATAGAGGAATATAGCCTCCACTGAAGTCTTCATCTTTTGTCAAAATATAGAAATGTTTCATTTAGGATCAGTTCGTATGTTCCCAAAATGTCAATCTTTAGTTTTGACTGAACTCAAACTGCATAGGCAAAAACAAAGGGAAAATGTGAGCTGCTCTAATGAAAGAATATTTTAATTTGTATAAACATATTTATTAAACTTTAATATTAAACCCACATCTAATCTTTAAAGACTTTTCATGGTTTTGTTTCTTGCATCTCTTCCAGAGAACTCAATTTATAACTAATGCTGAAAAGACAAAAAAACAAAACAATTTTGTCAATTTTCCTTTGTACTGACCACAAACATGTAAAGGTTTCCCTCCAGGGTTTCATTTTTTTCATGACCTTGAATGCTTGCTTTTCCAGATTCCATTGTTGCAGGACTTTACCGTAACCTGTATGGTGGTTCTATTGCTTGCATGAATCTACATGCTAGCCCAAATTTAGCAACATCCAAATTCGTCTTAGTCTTGTTAAAAGTAACATAACCAAAGTTGAGTTCCTCTTTAGTTTGAAAATTGGATTTTGTTACATTGCAATTAATTGCCTAGCCCAATTTAAAACACACACAAAAAGACAGTACACACAGGTTATTTTCAGCACAGTGACATGTTTATTATAAAAGTAGTGAGAAGCATTCACATAAATCTTTACAGGTCACTAAGTGCTTGTTTCTGGCACAGCCTCTCCCTGCAGTGTCCGTTTACAGCCTCATTTGTGGTCTGGCTCTGTCCAGGTGGGAGGCATATAGTCATGGTGTTACATGAAACAAGATGTTTCATGGAACACCTATGGACTGCAACTTTGACTCAAATAAATAACAAAGGAATGAAAATCTTTAAAAAAAAAAAAAAAAAAAAGACTTGAGTGTAGTTACCACAGAAAGAGCAGACTCCTCTCCTGTTTGGAATGTTGGCGCCCTGCAGGAAAAAATGTTTTTAAAGACATGCTATGAATGTTAAGTTTATCATTGTACTCTTTCCTGTGTAGCTGGATAATAGCTGAGGGAAGTGCCTATCCAGGTTATGTTGGCAGGGATGAGACGAGGCTGTTGCATGGTGTCTGACTGTATCCAGCACAGAGCCCAGCTGGAGCAGAATTCAGCCATGCCCAGGGTCACCTTTCCAGTGATCCCATTAATCATCTAATGTTTATAACTATTAAGGGTGGGAGTAAAACATACCGTCCAGAGTGAAGGTCAAGCCAGTTACATTAACAACTGAGTGTAGCAGAGCTCCATAATCCTCTGCTGCAGGACTGAAAAGCAAAAAGACCATAAATGGAAAAAAAAAATCTCATTTTTCTTCAATATAAAAACCGATTAGTTTTAAAGGAACTGTGTAGATTTCATTCAAAGGTTTCAAACAAATTGTTGTCACTCTGACATAAGAACAAGGCACATAAGGAGCACTCTGATCTAGTCAAGTCAGTTTGTGAAAAACAGTAATTTAGCATGGTGTCTGACTGTATTTACTACGTGCAAAGTAACACAGAATTCGGCCATGCATCCAAAAACATGCTTAACATTAAAACAAAGACCAGGAGGTTGGTAGGTTTTAGTTTTCACTCTCAAAACATGCTTAGTGTGGATGTTTGGAAGCATATGAAAAATACACAGCATACAAAAGTAAATAATAATTGAACTTTATTGATCTCACATTGGAGATATTAACCTCTCAATCCCCTCGAGGAGCAGTGGGCTGCCATTGTGCAGCGCACAGGCAGCAGTGTGGGGTTAGGGGTCTTGCTAAGAGAGGCAGAGTGGCAGTCTGTGGGCCCCAACCACTAGGCCGCCACTCCTCCCCCCCAGATGCATAGTGAGGCCCTATTGTTCGGCCTAAACAGGATGTTAGAAGCTTGGACATGCTTTGTACCAGTTTATCATGGAAGGTTCTGGTTATGAATGAGTAGTATGTAAATAAACTAGTTATGTATTACCTCACATAGCTTCTTAAAGTGCTGTAAATACAAACTGAGGGAAAATCTTAAAGAATTAGTTAAGTACTTTACAAAAAAAAGTCTTTAGTGTCACTTTTCATGCATGTTTCCTCCTGCTGCCACATGAGGGCAGCGTTATGAATGAGTCTATAGGTTCTAAAGTTGTAATGTGCAGTGATAAGACAAATAAAAGCAGACACCAGCTGTTTGGTTGAGTTAAATCAAAACTTAATGCAGCTTAGTGTGACAGTGTCTTAATTTATCTTCGTGGTGCAAACAAACAGAGCATAATCTCTCTGCTGTCTGTCTCCAACTATCTTCTCCAGATAAAAACTTAAATTATAAGCTTTGCTGCTGCTTAATTTCTGTTTTTAACGTGGATATTAAGCCTGCAGTTAAAATGCTGATTATATTGTTATATTTAAATTGCTACACATTTTGTTCTATTTATTGCGTGGTTTTGTTTAGACAAAGAGGAATTAGAAATAATCGATTTCTTTTATTAAGATCAATCAAAAGGTCTATCTTAAACCTGCATTTTGTAAAAAAAAAAAAAAAAAAAATGTTTAGTTTAAATTGGAGGGAAAGCGAGGGCTCAGGACTTCCTCCAGGAAACCAGTTAGCTCATGTGATGAGCTAACCTGGGCCTGTGGGCTTTCAATCAGCCCTGTCGACACCTACATATCAAGCTAAGAAATGTTTCTGACTGCTAGCATAACAATTTGACAATAACCACATTTCCCAAGATTATTTGAGCCATTTTTTTGCTAATCCATGACCATGTGCGCTTCTCATCCTCACCTTCTAGCATCTCATGGTGATGACTGCAGTCAGGCCGCCGCTTTCACGCTCCTCCTATAGCAAACACACCACCAACATTATAATTAACTTACATACATTTACAGAAGACAACTTATTATCCAATGTTAAACATACATTTAGCCGTGAAGCGTCGCTTCCGCATTCAAACCAGATGTTAACCAAACAACTTTAGATTTAAAACGAAGAACATTTACACCTGATGACCTAAGTGGGCCAAATTCACTCTCGCACCTTTTAAATTGCATCTTTATCAAAGAATTCCTACATAATATCCCCTCTAACATCAACTGAAACCTACCTAAGCCAGCGTGGCCAAAGAGCATCTTTCTTCTTCTTCCCCTCAGAGCGCTTCTTCCTAGCGGTTCAAATCAGCAACGCAACTCATTAGCGCCCCCACTAAACTACAACCTGCTTCTTCTTTTCTATTATGGAGGATCGCACGCAACCTTTAGCTGCATACCGCCACCTACTGTACATGAGTGTGTAGCAAAATTACTTTACGTCATATGCTATTTTTAAATTTTGTATTCTGTAGATTAATAAATGATGCTTTCCTTAATCTGTGAATATCCTTTATATTTCCTTCATTTCCCAATATTCCTTTAAGACTCCATTCCTTGCCTGTCCTTCCAACCAATCTTCTCAATTTCTCCCTTTCATGTTCATAAGTTTTACAGTTCATCAATACATGTTCTACATTTTCTTTTTTCCACATCCTTCACATTTGTCATTATTTCCCTCCCTGTTAAATATAAATTGTCATTTAAATAGGTATGACCCACTCTTAATATGATGATTATTACTTCTTCCCTTCTGTTTCTCTCATTAATGATTTTATTTAATACTGATTTTCGTACCTTATGTAATCCTCTTCCTTTCTTTTCTTCGTTCCACCTCTTTTGCTATTTTTCCATTTCTTTACTCTTAATAAGTGATTTACCTTCCCCTTTCCCTAAAGGAATTTTAATGGTTATTGTTCCCTCTAATGCCCCTTTTGCCAATTTATCTTCCTTTTCATTGCCTTTTACAGCTTCAAGTGCTGGAACCCAACATAACCAAATATCAATTTCACCCCTATATAATCTGAATAGACTGTGCTGGATTTCTAATACTAAATGTTTTCTATCATTTCTGTCTCCCTGAATACTTTTTAAAACTGCTTTGGAATCTGTACAGACCACCACCCTATCTGGTCTAACCTCCTCTACCCATTGTAAGCTTAGTATAATTGCCACCATTTCGGCTGTGAAAACAGAGAGTTGATCTAATATTCTTTTAGAAATATATATTTTAAACTCTGGTATATAGATTCATATTACCAGACATCTTTTTAAATTCTTAGAACCATCTGAATATATTTTAAGGTAGTTATAATATGAGTTTCTTAAATATAAAACTACAACCTGTACTGCAAGACTTTTTTTCTAAGTTTAAACAAAAAAAAAAGTTTTACGCCTTTAAAATGTGACCTTTACATTTTTGTGAATTGCTATTTTATTCTCCTTGTAAAAGATTAAATAAGTTTAAATATTTCATGCTTTAGATAGATTCATAAACCCATTCTACTTGCTTAATGCCAAAACAGCATCAGATTTGTATTAATGTTGAAGGTTTCTATGCCTTTAACTAAAGTAAATCAAACTGAAATGTCCACCATGAGAAACATATATAGATTTACCACCAAGTGTGAAAAAACAACAATTTCAATTCTGAACTCCGTCCAGTAAATTGAAAGAGGTTTGTGAAACCTTTTTCTGAATTTTTACCGAAGCCAAAAAGTTTAACACAAAATAATACTGCAAAATACAAAGTAAATACTAGCCAAATTTGAGGAAAGTAATGAATAAACTCTCCCAAAAAATGTCTCATTATTTCTAGGATTTGGTAAGTATGGGAAAAAAAAGCAAGAACCCACACTGACAGGATACACTTAATCTGATTTGAATCAGATAATTAGTAAAAAAAATGTGTATTTGTCTTTCCATACATTCTACATAACAACAGCAGTTTTTCAGCCGGGGCTGCATAGTGATGTTTTTCACATGTTCTCCCTGTGCATGCATGGGTTCTCTCTTGGTACTCTGCCTTCCTCTCACAGTCCAAAACATGACTTTTAGGTTAGTTGGCATCTCTAAATTGTCCCTAGGTGTGAGTGTGTGTGCCTGTAAGTATGTCTCTATGTTGACCTGCAATGGACTGATGACCTGTGCAGAGTGTAGCATTCATTTCACCCATAGAAGAGCACACTGCCAGGAGAAACATGCAAGAATTAATACACAATGAATATGATTTAAAAAAGTATTTTATTATCAGTTTGTCTTGCATACATCAGTATGTCCAACCCTCAAGGCTTTATAAGACACAAATATATACATAAATGTAAATGACAGATAAAATGGACATCTATTTAACTTAAACATTTTCCTCTTATCATCATCACTGAAGCAGAGCACTTCAGGCTTTTTAACCAATAATGTCTTCAACAATGCATTTGTGAAATTATCATACAAAGAGCAATATAACAAAGAAGGCTATAATACAAAAAGTCTGTTTTCTCAAAATGTCCCTAAAATACAGATATTACATATTATTTTAGCTGAGCTTTTGTTATCATTTTATTTTATGGAAACAATGCAATATTTAGTTTGTTGGCATAAATAAAGTTGTATGTTTCAAAACTAACTCTCATCCTGATCATGTATATTGTCGATGGCTCCATTTGAGAAGAAACTGAATTCCACCATCGTTCATCAACACCTATGCAGATATGTTTTTTCTTCTCTTTTAGTTCTTTAGAAATGTTACAATACTAACCTATACCTTTTGTCAACCGTTATTATTATTATTATTATATTTATTATATCTACTGAATTCTACAACAAAAGATCATATTTAGGATACTATAACTTGTTTTGTGAACAGTGGAGCTTTTGAGTCCATTCTCTAAATGTTTTACAACTTTGTAAAAGTAATATTACAAACTGAAAAGTGTTTTTTTTATTTTGCAATATTTTCATGAGATAATTGTTGTACATTTTTCTGTTTAAGAAACAACATGGCAGTAAATTTAACTCTGAGTTATTGTGCTATTAAACTTTCATTTTTTTTTTATAAATAAGCATGCCTAAGTAAACAAACAATTATTAGAAAACAATCTATATCTGCTGTATCTTTGCGATTGATTCTTTTTAGATTTTCTTTCCTATGGGTTGTATGGCTGTAAATGCAAACCTTTAAAGAGCTTAATAAGCAAATAGTTTGTATCTAATAGTTACAGTAATGTGGCATGACTCTAAAAATCATCATTGGTATGATCTTTGATCCGTTTAGTTATTACTTTTGCCAAGATGGCCTGTGGTTATAAATTAAAATGGAGTTTATGAATCAGAAAAAAGCTGTATTGACAAGCAGCGTTTTGCAGCTTCTGGGAATTGTTTGGGTGATATGAGGTGATATGAGACACACAGATGAGCAAACAAACAGCTGATATAAAGAAATGCAGGAAAATATATTAAAGAAGCCGCTTTTAGAGGATGATTTGATCCCAGTCTTTCTAAAAGCAATGGTTATCAGGACTCCTACCTTCTGACACAACGGAGGACTCTCACCTTCTCTTCTCCAGACAAGGAATTTCCCAGACATCCTGAACATTGAAACAAATGACCCAGAAGATAAAAAAAGGCTTCTTATCAGTCTCTTCATTGACCTGTGCTTACTTTGTCCCGGTCATAAGCTATGCACTACTAACTTCACTCTCTCACTCACTCATTCACTCACTCAGTCATTCATTCACTCACACACTCACATTCATTCTCTCTCTCTCTCTCTCTCTCTCTCTCACTCACTCACATTCATTATCTCACTCACTCACTCACATTCATTCTCTTACTCATTCACTCACTCACTCACTCACTCACTCACTCACTCACTCACTCACTCACTCACTCACTCACTCACTCACTCACTCACTCACTCACATTCATTCTCTCACTCACTCACTCACTCACTCACTCACTCACATTCATTCTCTCACTCACTCACTCACTCACTCACTCACTCACTCACTCACTCACATTCATTCTCTTACTCATTCACTCACTCACTCACTCACTCACTCACATTCATTCTCTCACTCACTCACTCACTCACTCACTCACATTCATTCTCTCACTCACTCACTCACTCACTCACATTCATTCTCTCACTCACTCACTCACTCACTCACATTCATTCTCTCACTCACTCACTCACTCACTCACATTCATTCACTCACTCACTCACTCACTCACTCACTCACTCACTCACTCACTCACTCACTCACTCACTCACTCACTCACTCACTCACTCACTCACTCACTCACATTCTCTATTTTGTGAGTTTTGGAATGGTTATAATAAAGATGTTCATATTCCACTCCTTGATGGGCTTGTGATTTAACTCTCTTTATTGAAGTTTCCAAAATATATTTTAAAAAGTCAGGATGTTTTTTTTGTCAAGTAGGATTTATCGCAATATTTGACCTCGGTATTTCAAAAAACCTGGTTACGGCCCTGTTTTTTCAGTATTTAGCTTGTTTTGTTATTGCTTTATTTTCTTTCTATCTATCTTCTCTACATTCTTTATGGTGTTGTTACGCCTGATTATGGAGATTTACATATCCTTCCTGCTCACTATTTGAGCTGGTTTCAGTGGAAATTTCCACAAGTCCTCCTCTATAGTTGGCTTTCCAAACGTGCTTAGAATAAAAAAAAGTACAGTTAATGTTTTAAATGAAAATGTTTATTGTAATTTTAAATACCTATAAAGCACACAATGATGTTTACAAAAGTTCAATGAAATTCAAACTTTACTAACAAAACTGCTGATGTTCTTAAAAAAAAAAAAAAAAAAACAGCAAATTTGAATACGAATTTGTTTATTTTAACCTTATTTGAGTTTCTTCTGCTTACTTTCTTTGATTACTTAGCTAAAATGTTTTCATAACTTACTATTTTTCCCCATCTTTGCTGAAGTCTAGTGTCTAACCGTTGAGGTCGCCATGGCAGCGAGCCAGCGCGTGAGTAGGCGGGAACCTTCGGGGCTCCGCTCTGATTGGTCGCCCGTTTGCCTCGTTTCTTCTTCATCGGCGAGCCCATTGAAAGCGCTCTAGTCGGCTCATGTTAAAACGACCAGCCCGCCTGTGCCTTATCAACTCTCTTCTTATTCGGTATGTATGAAGAAACAACGCAATATTCCAGATTCTTGACGAGTATAGTGTTGTGCTGCAGGGTAAACAGTTTATTACTGCTGACAGTTGCACTATAAGGGGGTAAGTAAAGTCAACCGTCGGTTCTACAAATCGCGTGACATTCCACTCGCTTTAGACTAAGCTGTGGGTATGTTACATAAGAAGAGCTTCCATGTGTTTTTATCCCTTTCTGCTTGGATGCGGGTTACAGTGTCAACAGTCTACTGCCTGCCGCATTGGGGTGATGCAACAGTGACCAAGGATGACCATCCATCAACACACTGCCTTATATTATTATTAGAGACTTTGTAGACTTGTTATTAAATTTCAAACCAGCACATACGGTTTGCACGTAGGTATTTCAGTGAATATCTGCGTTTTTTTTTTTTTTTGCTCCAATGGATAAAATACATCCTCTGCATGCAAGGTGAAATCAGGCGTAAGAGATGTCCCCTTAAACCAACAACACAACAGTCCTGCCTGTGTTAGCTCTTCATGTCACCTGACATCCTTGGTCTGAATTGTCAGACTTAATAGCACCATTGCTGATCTCATGTTGAATTTGCCCCCCCTCCTCAGCATGATGACAACCATACAGGAGACAAAGGAGCTGTTCAGGAGAGCAGATGCTGTGTGCTTTGATGTGGACAGCACAGTCATCAAAGAGGAAGGCATCGATGAACTCGCCAAGTTCTGTGGTGTGGGGGATGCAGTCAGAGAAATGTAGGTGAACCACTTATCATGCACTTTTATCTTCTGTCTCTATAACTTTTGCACCACACTCTGCCGTTCTACAGTAGGGGTAATTAATAAATGCTGGGTCATCATGTGATAACCCAACAGTAAATAACCTGAGTGAAGTTGCCCTCCCCGCCTTCTTCAAATCAGACAAAATTGGTGTCAAACATTTGTGCAGCAAAAATTTCCATTTGTGCCGCTATCATTTTAAAGATAGTGGTTGACCTCTGATGACCCCTGGACATTTTTTCTTTATATCTTTAGAATGATAGGAGCACAAATCAGAGGTGTACCCAGAAAATCCTCAAAGGGGTGGCCAGTTAATAACCAATGTGCATTTAGGGGTGGGTGGAAGACGCCAGAACCTCAGGGTCAATCTACACTGTTCCAACAGGAACAGCCACAACATCCATGTTTTCTAAATAAAGACTTACTATACTTTCCTACAGCCTTTGCTAACATATAAACACATATATTTAAACATCCATACTGTCTAGATTAAAGGTATAGTGGACAAAATTGTGTCAGGTTTGAGTTCTGGGGCGGACATCTTTTATATTGTCATGACCTACTTTTATCAAGTCATTCTGCAAAAAATTGATATTTACATGTACTACTATCCACATTTAATAAATGTTGAAGTTATTATTAAAGTAGCTATTTATCTCTGATTTCATTGAAGACTCCTACATGACTTGCAGAGAGACTTGAATTCTGTATTTGTCATCTTTAATGTTAGTACATTGATGTGCATGTGAATTGACCACAGTGTTTCTGTAGTAAAGTAATTGTTAATATATGAAAAATTTAAATGTTGAATAAGTCTGAACATTCCCCTTCAGAGTATTAATGCTGCCACTTTCTGCGTTAGAGGGAAAAATGGTAGGGGTGACCACAGGGGGCGGGGGGCAATGATTTGCTAAGGGTGGACATGGCCATCCAGGTGATTGTCACCATTTTTTTCTCATTTCATAAAAGTGGTGGTGGGGGGTGGGGGTTTGGGGTTGGTTGACCTTTAATCTTCAAGCCCAAAGCAGTACAAACGACAATTTTTGCTGCACAAACCAGCACAAATGGAGTCGAGTTAATTGACACCCATTTCGTCTGATTTGAAGAAGGTGGGGTGGGGGGGGGTTGAGTTTTGATGACCTCTAGAGACATTTCTTTATATCTTTAAAATGAGAGCGGCACAAACGAAAATTTTTGCTGCACAAACCAGCACAAACGTAGCACCAATTTTGTCTGATTTGAAGAAGGTTGGGGCATCAACTTCACTTAGGTCACAAAATAGTGCATTTTTGTGAAATGGAAGGAAATTATTATATGATTTTTCTTTCTGGTTTTTATCCTCCCAGCCAAAGTAAGGTAACCCAATGGCATCACCATGGTTTTCTGTAGGATTGTTTGAGTGATAGACTGATATATTTTTACCACACATTTTTACATCTAGGCCAGAGGCGTAAGTTTGTTTTTCCTTTTCTTTTTACATGTTCAACCTGTCCTCCTCAAGGGATATGGAGAACTGTAGATGGGACCTTTCATGGCCCGCTTTCAGCTATTTGCATCCTTTTTACCATCTGCCTAATCAGGTATCCATAACTTGAGCAGGAGTTTATTTATAGGCATTAGAGTAAAGGAGTTTTTTTTTTTAAACCACGTATCCTTTTCCTTCAACTTCACAATTGATCCCAATACTTTTGCATGGTACTATTATCTCTTCACGTACTGCCTTTAACACAAACACATTCCTGTATTCATTTATTGTTTTTCCATATGGTATCCCGTGATCAGTATGGAGTCAAATATCCCTTCACATTTCAGGACTTGTAAAGCCATGGGAGGCTCGATGACGTTTAAGAAGGCCCTTACTGAACGACTTTCCATCATCCGATGTTCCAGAGAACAAGTAAACAAACTAATAACTGATCACCCACCTCAGCTGACGCCAGGCATAAAGTAAGTGTGCGGAGAGAGTCGGATAAAGTAAATCAATCCTCTACAGGTTTTGTTGTGCACTGCATGCAGAAACATTGCCTCCAAGTGTAAAGACCACATAAGATGTTATATGTCTTCATCTTGTCTGGATATTATGTCACTTTTGTCTTGTTGTTTTCTTTTTCTTAGTTCAATATAGATTTTTTTTTTAAGTATGGTTTTCATAAACCTGATCCATGTAATATTAGCCCTTATTTGGCTTCTTTCTTGGACAACATCAGTAATTGGGATACTAAACGTTAAAATTATGAGGTAATAAATGTATAATAAGATCATGAAATATTTTCTTTTATGCAGATCTAAATACCCACTAGTTATAAACCTTAACTGTAACTGAGGTACCTCAAACACCAGCTACTTGATATACTAACTAGTTTCAGCTCAGCTCTCTTAAGGTCCCACCAAAGCATTTAAATCAGGTAAATATCTGGATCCTGACTGGGGCATAGCTTTAGAAAGCTTTAGTTGTCTGACGAATTGCCTTATCATCACTCTAAGGTCCCTACGTATGTAGAGGAGTTCATGTTCAGTCATTGACTCCAAGGTGTCCTGATTTTGTGCCTACAGAACAAAAACCACAGCGTCCTTCTTCCTCCATTTTTTGACATTTTCTAAAGAAAAAAACTTTTGGCTTAGACAGTGGATGTGGTTTCCTCCACACATCTCTACTTTTGTCTCCTCTGTCCTGAGGACATTGTTCTAGACCGGAGGTCTTCAACAGGGGGTCCACGACCCCTAGGGGGTCAATGAAGGTACTGCATGGGGCTCACAAAAGTTTGGTTGATTAGACTTTTTTTTATATATTCCCCTCTGCAATTTTTTTCCACTAAGTGAAATGTCTTTAAATACACATTACCATGAAATCAACACGCTGTAGTAAACAGATAAATGGAGGCAGAAGATGTCTTTCAGTCATCAATGCACACATTCAGCGACACACAGGAGCTCTTTCAAGCTGGGCACCGTTTCATTCACAACACCCATGCCATCAACGAGGAATCAGAAACAGAAATACTTTAATAATCCCAGAAAGAAATTACTTTAATTACATTACTCCATTTGTAATAGAGTGACTATAGGACCAGTTTCATATAACACAATTTCATACAATATATATAATTATACGGTCCTCGCTCCTGCCATCAGTTTGGGGGCCCTTGGCCTGGAAAACGTTGAAGAACCCTGTTCTAGACCAGTGGTTCATTCAAATTATGGATGGACATTTATTGCATTGTTTATTGTTATATGGATAAATCCGCTTTCAAGATAGATTCATAAAACACTAAGATTATTGTTGTTTGGAAACTCAAAATAGAGAACCACATTTGCAGATTTATACCCTTTTGTCCATTGTTTGTTCCATTAGAGCAATTCAGTTCACAATATGACTGAATGCATTTACTTTGTGCAGTTTATTGATCAAATTCACACCTCTTCATGAAACTGGTGTCCTGAATAAGCCTAACTTTAGTGGGTTTGTTTTTCAAGTGCAGTATTTGTGAGTGCCTAAAAAAGATGGGAGATCAGAAGGAATAGTTTAGGGCTGCAGCTAATTGATATATTTTCGATTAATAATTAGATAGGAAGAGGTTCCTTTAAAAGAGTTTATGCAGAATTTAAATCAGGTGAGGCCAAAACTAATCCGCCTAAGGTATTCTAGATGGAACATTTTGACTTCTTTTTAAAAAAAATCTTGAATGCAATATATACATATATATATAAAATAAATAAATTTAGGTATGATTACTGCTCTGTCTGGGTTGTTCTTATAGTTACCAGCATATTTTAGAGTCTCTACACTCCAGTTAAGGATTGTTAATGACTAAATGAGTTGATTATCTTAATAATCATTTAATCATGATCCTTGTTTCAGCCCTAGAATAGTTTTCTATCATGATCTTTATTGTACCCAAAAAAAATACAGTGGTAGAAAATTTTAGGTTTACATCACCCACCCCTTATTAAGATGCAGCGTTGCAAGATAAAGTGTATTAAAAAGGACTAGCCATCCTTTTGTTGTTCTTTTCTAATATAAATGTCATAACCTTTCATGTTCACCATGCTAACTGAGAATGTGGAGTTAAAGCCTTTTGTGTTTATACTATATATATCAGGGTTTTATGGTCTGACCTGAGGCTAAATGGGACTAACCTGACAACAGCCAGATGCATGTCTCTTCTGGGCATTCTTGATGTCTTTTCTCTCTGGGGTTGATAGCCCTAACCCTCTGAATGCTCCAGGTGTGGAAACTGTCATTAGTTTGTGAGCCGTGTCTGGCTGCCAGCTTTCCCTCTTATCAATACTTTACAGGCTGTGATTTATTGTGAAATAAAGATTCAACATGTGAACTTAAAAGGTTAAATAAAGGGGATGAAAATATTTTAGTGAAAAAATTCTTTCTTTTGTTTATTTTTCATACTGCCTGAAGCTCACAGGTGCTTTTGTTGCTCTTCATTCACGCAGGGAGCTTGTAGACCGTCTGCATGAGCGCAACATAAAGGTGTTCCTAATTTCTGGTGGTTTTCGTTGTATCGTCGAACATGTGGCCTCTCAGCTAAACATCCCTCTGCATCACGTCTACGCCAACAGGCTTAAGTTCTACTTTAATGGTAAGAGCCTGTTTGACGCTCAACTTGTTTCAGAATGTTGATTTTTTTCTCCCCTTCTAATTTCTAACTCGATCTGCAGGTGAATACGCCGGTTTTGATGAAACTCAGCCCACAGCTGAGAGTGGGGGGAAAGGTAGAGTGATCAGCATGCTGAAGGAGGAGTACGGGTTCAAAACAGTGGTGATGGTTGGAGATGGAGCCACCGATCTGGAGGCCTGCCCCCCTGCTGTAAGTCTTTTGATTAAAAAAATAATAATTTGCATTGGCATGTTAGTGATGCGCTGCTCAGAGTTGAGTGGCTGGTTCCCAATTTCTGGAAATGTTTCACCTGCTGATTTTAAGTTTCACTGGTTGATAATCTCTCTATATGATGGGAACAACATTCACTATGTAAGAAGATTATCCTGTCCCCTGGTTCATTCATGCAAAAAGTTGATTTCTTTAGCATTTTGTTTAATGCAATTATGGCAGTTGGCACAGGTAGAGGTACTTTTTATATTTTATATCCATATTTTTATCTTAAGTGTATATATTAGTCTATTTTATTGCATGCCTTATACCCACAGTGTTTTAGATATTTTTATAATTTTATTTACCTATTCCATATTATATGTTTCATGTTGCACGGTTGTACCACAAAAAATTCCTAGTTTGTGAACTGCTTCACTAACAATGGCAATAAACCTGATTCTGCAACCTGAGGCTGTGGAGCTCCATTATGGCTCTTAGTAAACCACCTAGGGTTAAATAAACTGAGAAATATGTCCCCTTAAAGAAACAAAATTATGCACAGTATTCTATAATTTGGTCACAAACTGCTTTGTTTTCTATATAGAATACATTAAAAAAGGGGACTTATTGCTTGTTTTATTCTATAACCAAAAAAATAAGAATGCTTCTTTCTCAATTTAATCAAACAGCAAACAAGTTTTATTATTTAAAATAGCTGATAAATTTTGATTTTTCAAAGGAACCTTTATAGAACTGACCTGTTTCTTTCACATCAGGCATCTTCCATATTAAAGGTTGAAAGCTCAAAGAGATTTAACAGCTGTGCTTCCTCCAACCTCATAAAGATAACTTTTTGATCATAAAAAATAGAAAAGGTTGGAATTCTGAGTTGGGGAGCTTTAAAAAACCCAGCTGACATGTCGGTGCATCTTTAGCTGGAGTGACAACCCAGACTTTAGTACATTAGAACACATCTTGACATTTTTGCAATCTTCCCCCCCACAGAGCGCTTTTATTGGATTTGGGGGGAACGTCGTCAGAGCTCAAGTCAAGGAGAGGAGTTCCTGGTACGTGACGAGCTTCGATGAGCTGCTGAAAGCGCTGGAGAAGATTTAAATGTTCTAGAAGATTTCTGTTCCTCACTTAACCTTTTTATATTTGCACCCAAAGGTGTGTCAGTGAAGCGGTTATGACACTCAATAGATTTTTATACTAAAAACACATATTTAAACTTAAGACTAATCTTTTGTACTAAAAAAGTAACCAAACACCATGTGGGTGGACATAAAAATTGTACTAGTGTTTTTGCACGTTTCACATGGAACCTGAAAACTTGTAGCTGTTTTATTCTGGCATGTGCAATGAGAGCCTTATTAAAAATGTGTTCAGTACTAAGTCGCAACTTCGATCTTTTAAAGATTGTTAAAAATAAAGACAAGGAAGTGCTGTAAAGGATGTCGGAATAACTATTTATTTTCTCCCCCCTCCTAATATTTCTGCTTAAAATGAAAGTGATAAACATGGATCCTTTAAATCAGCCATTAATACAGTAGAAAGCAGCATTGCTCCATCCAGATCCCCCTCAATCACCGATGGAGGGCATGTTCCCACACTTGTTTTTTTTTTAAATCACCTTTAGATGTTTGATTAAAAACGGATTTTAAAACCCGGCATGCCGTGTCCGCAGGAAAAGAAAAGTTACGAAAACGGCACCAGGAAAAGCCAACAATATAAGAAAAAAAAAAGCACAGAACAACAAAACCTGGAGTGTTTGTAACAGACAGCAAATATAAAATTCTGATATCTGGATAGGTCAGTGAAGTATGTTTTTTAAATGATAGAAATTCCATGTTTCAATCAGCGATGACATAGCTTACATCAGAGTCACTTTTATCAACACATTTAAACACCATGTATCAACATTTAAATAAATAAATGGCAGCTGCACTGTGCAGTGAATTTAAACACTAGTATCATCTTTATTTTTTCCACTCTTACACTTTTTCCAAGTAATTTTTGTTGCTTCCAAAACCATAAACAAGTTTTTCTCTAAACTGTTTTTAATGTGGCACGAGATGTCGCACATGACTAACAGGAGGTTTCAATTTGGTTCCTTTCATTCCCTAAAATAGGTCAGCTGTGTGACCTTGATACTTTCTAAATCCATTATGATTTAATTTGGAAGTTTAGGAATGAATTCCTGAAGTTTTATGAAATAAATATCAAAACAAAAACCTGGCTGTTGTTTGGTACCACTGACAGAAGTTTGGACCAATAATAGAGATTCACAGAATGGGTGATAATGAACAAACGGCTTCCTTTACTGCAGCGGAGAAGCTTTTGTTGGGATCATGATCCTAGAATCCATGTGCTGAATAAGAGGAACTGCAGAAAGAGATAAGTGAAAGGGTTCGATGTTATAATGTCACTGCTTTAAAATTTAAGAACAGAGGGATTTATTTGGCTCACCAGTGTAATAAACCACTTCATGCCAGCCATCCTGTTGCCAGACGGCGTTCCTCGTGTCTTCCCGGGACTGAAGGTCTTTGTAAGCTGCAAATCAAAACAGTACAAAATGTTTTTGTTTCCATTCAAACATTTAACCTATGCTCTAATGATTCATTACGCACAGCACTGAAGAGATTTATTGTTAATTCTGTGAAAACCCAAGATTGAGTTTCTCAGAAAAAATGCTTTAAGACTGATGGATCTCCACTGACAGATACCAACTGCAACAAAGGTAAGAGGGAAGGGATCTTTGCTAAAAAATCTGGTATTTCTTAGAGTGCTGTATTTAAACATACTGACGTTTAGTGGAAAGCGTGGTTCAAAAGAAACAGTTGAGCAAGCAATAGGGATAATTCAAATCTTGGAGGCTTGTCGAGTGAACCAGAATCTGACAACAGCATCTGGATGCTTAGTGGTCCAAAGTCCTTCATTTGGAAATCAAGCCCCCCCAACTAGCATATAAAAAAAGGATTAATCAGGTAATATCAATCAAACAGAGGACGGTTGTCAACAATGTTTATGAGAACAGCTGACCCGTTCATCATTAACCAATGTGGTAGATCTATTTTAAACTGAAGCTAAAAGAATGGAAGTGTTTCTACCAGCAGCTTATATCAGATTCTAGATCAGGACTGATATATAAATATATTCCGATACCTAATGATTTATATATGAACAAGACATCTCTAATCTCTGCTGACTGCTTTATAGATATTGTGATTTTATTTTCCAGTATGACTTGTTACCGGCTATTGTTCCAAAAAGAACTGAGACCTAGGCCGTTTCTCAATATGTGTACTTGTGCGTTCTCATGTGTTTGTGAAACATCATCAGCCTCAGCACTAGCACTGTTCCAATTCACAAGAACGAGAATGGACAAATTACATCATATCGCTATGTTTATATTTTATCACTGCTGCACTTAAAGAAATGGAAATGTCTTGAGTGTACTGAACGTAATTTTGTTTTTTATACACGGTGTGTACAAACTTACAAGAGTTTGTCAAAGTCCCCGGATGTTGTTTTCGCCCCTCCCTCTTTACAGAGTTTGCATCGGAGCAGTCTTGTCTGTTCTCGTGATTGACAGCTGTCCCAGCATGCAATGCGGCAGCAGCAGCTTCCAGTGGAGTGCTCACAGTGCTCTGAGTATTAAGTTAAATTTTCTGTTGCTATTGTTCTATTTAAGTAAATTTTTAGATCATTTGAGGTGAGAACATTATACTTAAATGCGACACTATATGGCCTATTAAGTGATTTAGTACATTATTTAAAAAAAAGTTCAGATGGTGAGAGGACAGTGGCAATAAACGGGCCTGAGTCTAACCGTAGCCAGGGCTAACGTTAGCCCGCCTGCAGCAGCCCTCTCTCACCATAGCCGTGTGTGAAGCACTGCTGGCAAAATTTTGACTTGATTTGTGTTTATCTGACGGTGTTAATTATCATTCACTATATGAAAAATGTAAAAATTTATTGTTATCTAGAGACTCTTAATAACAGGAGGTGAAATGCAGCTCCAGATGAGCAGAGGGTGTGGTGACGTCACGAGTACGCTTCTCTTTCTATTGACCCATATTTATGCTGCATGCTCTCGTTCTCACCGAATCCATACTTTCCTGTGGTCTTCTCAAGAACCGACATCTTAATATTCGCGTGCTTGGGAATCGAGAAATGGCCCTACTGAAATCACCAAGCTGGACTGTCCAGCACACCGCCTCGTATGAAGTAAAATTGTCAGAAAGCAACCTGGGCTATTGTAAAACCTTAGTGGTGCTAAAGATGGATTACCTTCATGCAATGCCCCATGGAAGCAGTAAATGATGCAGCACAATCCCAAATCAAATATTCTGTATAGAATATGGGTGCCCTCTTTATTAGACCAACATCTTAATATTAAAAATCCTTTTTCTAGAATTTTTGGAGAAACGACATCAGGGATATAGTCTTGATTTAAGCCATAATGATCAAAACCAACAGAAATAACTTGGCTGGTTGTGTTTTCTATGCCGGTTCTGGAGAGGCAGTCTGTAGTACATGATTATTAAGTAAAGCAAAAAAGCTGGATCAGAATTTTTTTTTTCCCCTCTTAAGTGGCACTAGAGGTCGCTATAAATACAACAACATGGATCAAGACAGATGCAGCTGTGACACATCTGGAACAAGCCGTTTAGATCAGATCTTTAGGAGGAAATGCACCTTAACCATCTGCTGCATTTGTCTTAATCCCTCTTTGACTCCAGTTTAAAAACCAAACATGATCTTACCGATTAGACTTTGCTGTGATATTAATTTGAAGACAGACACCATGATTAGAAACTTATTTGCTGCCAAAACCAGCAATGGAGCTGATAAGTGATGCTAATTTGCTACCAGTTTCATCACAGATAGATAAACTAGTGCACATTTTTAATAATGTGTTATTAATTTTATTTTACAGTTCTTAATTATGTCTCAGTGGCGTTTGTGTATATAACATTTATACATCATGTCACATTGTTTTTTTTTTCATTGCGGTTTCTTAATGACACAAAGTTTGTTGATGGTTAATTCTTTTTTGAGAGTCAATATGATATTATCAAAATACTTGTTTTGTCAAAAATCCTACTTAGGCTACACTTGTGTAGTTTAGATGAAACTTTTCAATAAGTAAAGAGATCTAATGCAGTTTTTCAGTGTAAAAAAAAAAAAGAGAATTAACTGAGAAATAAGCTTGTTTGTCATCTAACCAGCGTACTCAGTAATGGGTGAAATATTATAGTTTATTGTCTTACCCCAAAGGTGATGGACCATGTAGAGGTCCCCAATCTGGGAGAAAAACCCTCCCACAGCTTCTCTGTTACGCTGGCGGTATCGAATCGCTCTAGCCCTGCAGACAAACAGCAACCAGAGTTAAAACCAGGGCCAAAACACACCAACTAAGATCATAAACTTCCCTCCTCTCTGAATTCATTCTGGACTCTGTCTAAAACCTGGCATTAACCTGATCAACCCATGAACTGCTGCACATGTTCTCAAACCTTAACGCAGGCCAGGACGGAGGTGAGCTGTTGTGGAAGGAATGTTTTAGCCTCATTATGTTCACCCCTATACAAACATGCGTCTTCAGATCACATTTGTTAAACTCCGAAGTCTCATTTCTAAATGTTTTTGTAGCTTTAAGCAGGACTTTAAGCTGTCATCGACACAAATGGCACTAAACTGGCTTTAAGTAGCTTCCCTGATATTACTTATAAGACTACAGGAGGTTTTTCAAATGATGGAGCATTAAGGCATGCTAGAAAGCAACTAAAAAAGCCTAATTAACCTTCATTACAGGGACGTCATATATATACGTCACCCTCCAGACAGAATAAAACATAAGCCTACATAAAAGCTGCATTAGATGTGTTGACATTAGAAGAACCGAGCCAGCTCAGTTATGCTGTCATATGTGATCAAACAGGCTGGTTAAAACTAAGATCCAACTTTTGCATCGTACAAGCAGACAGGGCTTCATTTATGATTTAATCTCAGTGACGGCACAACACAGCTTCAAATCCAAAGCCTCTCTGGGGGATAGCTCATAATGACAGTGAGGTGAGGGAAGGTTCATAAGCTGCAACTGCTCTGTAACTACAGTTCAATGAGTCAAATGAATTCAGGCTGCCTTACCAGTAATTACCCCATTCGATCATGGTTCCTGGCTGCAGGAGGAGAAAAGGAAAAACACAACATTCCTTATTGCAATAAATCATGTTCTTATTTCCAGATGAAATGCATTTAGATGCAAGAACAACAAGACATGAAGGCTTCTTCAATCATCTGAGGTTTAGACACAAATGTCAGATAAACTTTAAGACAATGGATAATGGCTTGCATTTATCAAATGTTGCGGGGGGGTTGCTCCTCTTAGACGTAGAGCCGACCTTTTCAGATTAGAAAGAACGACTCAATCTGCAGAAAATGGCTTAGTCTGGCTCAGATCTACGTTTGTTTAAATAAACAGGCACAATCAAACACTCAATAGTTTGGAAAAGATGAAATATTCAAATACTTAGAGGGAAAAATATACATATCAGGTATGTTCTTCTCTTTTCCGTTTTGGTTGAATGAAACGGCGTTCAATATGAGTGCAAGTAGTTTGGAGGAATTATTAGAAAGGGAGAATGTGTGATCCGATTTCATTAGAAAAGACAGGTATAAAAGATGTCAGAGTCTGAATATCTGCAAATTTGGTATAAGGCTTTGAAACATTCCATCTACAGCAAGTCAGAAGTTTACATACAATATGTCCCTTCACAATTTGCCTTTCTGGCAGGAATTTATTGTAATTTCACAAATCACAGAGAGTTTAAACTCAAACTTACAGGCTTAAATATTTACATTTAGTCATTGCTCTGCAGCTTCTGCTATAATTTTTTCTGAATATTTAACCCTTCTCCTAAACAGATTCAGTAAAGCCAATTTAAAAATCGCTCATTTTCCACAGACCTGACTTTAAAGCATCAGTAATCTTTGAACAGAAATGTAAAGCCATGGTAAAAGCTTTTGCCGTTCTATTACCGGATTGTATCCGACTCAAACTATCTCCATCTAATGAAAGGAAGCCAGTTGGGATCTTAAAAATACAATTTGCGTGCCATGAACTATAAACTACTAAAAGCACAGCCCCTCTCCTCGTGAAGCAAGTGTAACATCAGTGTGGACTGAAAAAGTTTTGAAGGAGGAAGAAGCACAAAATAGAGGCCGTCACCAAAAACAAGTGAACTATGTTTAAGAATCTGGATATTTGTTAGTTTATTTGTTAAAATACAATCAATTCTGAAAGGAATAAAGGTCAAATATCGCAGTAATCAAGAATATTAATAGTGTAAAAAAAAAAAAACTAAATAAAAATGCTCAGCATTTGCTGAAGGACATTAAAAGTGTATGTAGTGTATGTTTGTATTTCAAATTTATATTATTTATATAAATATTTTTTAACCCCATGTGACCTAATAATTCTTACAAAATGTAACAGGTTCTTGCTTGTAAAAACAAAAAAGAGGAATGGCTCATTTTAGTAATTAAAAGCCTTAAATATACATGATATAAAGCCTCCAATAGGATACATGGCTTTGGTGGATAAAAAGCTCTTTACTTTTCACACAAGCTTTATTTATTTTTGAAAACAAACCTTGATATACTTAATAAGTTGAAGCGTAGACATTTAAAATTGAGATTTGCATGTAAGTAGGTGATAAATGGAAATTGTTTAATCTTCATGAACAGCTTGTGCATTGATTACTCTAAGTGCAGAGTGTTGGGGGCGTTCCTCACCCTGAGCTGGTAAGACCTGAGCTCGTAGATGTTGGGGCCTTCTCGGGGAACAGGCTCATTCCAGAAGCTGAACTCCAGCAGGAGCTGATTCCTGCGCGACAGCAGCATCTTCCCGCGCTCCTTCCTGTATGCCGTGAACTCCTGACATCCAACAGACACAGATCGATGAGCTTTACTGAAGACTTAACGGAGTGGGTGGTAAAGGAAGAGCGACACAGGAGACAGTGATCACCTTATTCTGCCTGAGCTTGTTCATGACCTCAGTCAGAGCGGGGTATCCACCTCTGTAACGCCACAGATGAACTGCAGAAATATTCAACTTTAATGTTATTTTACAGCAGACAGAAGGTTAGATTTTTCACTAACATCAAACACACAAAAAAAAAACAAAAACAAAAAAACGAAATCTGAAAAGTGAAAATATGATGGTTTAGGACCGTTGCCTCAGATGAGTGATGAAGATTCAGTATACCATGCCTGCTGACTTCAAAACCATGCACTGCTGCACAGACCTGCTAAACTGCTGATTTGTATGTTGATATTAGTAATCCTACCAGCCTGGTCTTGTTCTCCATACCAAGTATTCCAGGTTCCCACCAGCTCACAGGGGTAGTACTTATCAGCATGGATGGAGGGCAAAACATCCTCGCTGTGACCAACGACAAACCACACCAACAATCACATGAAACCATGGTAGACGGGATAAACAACATTGCTTTCAAAAATCTATCTCAGCTGGGCATTATGGCTTTGAAATATAATCTAATCTAATCTTTGAAATCTAATCTCTGATATTTTCCTTACAAATATATTTTTTTCTTTTAAATTTTTATATTAAAAAGGACATATTGTATTTTCCGCACAATAAGCTGCAACTTTTTTTCCACGCTTTTAACCATGAAGCTTTTAATAAGGAGCAGCTTTTCTGTGAATTTTTTCCTAACCACCAGAGGGGGGAGTCAAAGTCCAAATTAAAGAATAAGGGGTTAATTTTAATTAATAACAAGAACATGATAGCAGCAGGCACAAAGGTGTACAAATGTCCCGCATTCCCACATTTTGCCATTTATTTATCTATTATAGTAATTAAGATTTAAGGCAACAGAAAAATACAATAGTGACAAATTATGACTTTGAAGTAAAAGGTTCAAAAGTTTTCTTTTTTCCCCCCAAATAAATATCTTAAAAGAATTGTGTGCATTTGTAATCCCCCCCTTCACTCAGATTCTTCAAATAAAATATACATACTAATACAAATAAAACACCCCAAGCTTTAAACATTTTATAGAGAACTGTTAAATCCATTGCTGAATTAAGAGAGTGAATGTAAACCTAAAAGCACAGCCGTCCACAGATCCACAATGAAAAAACAAGACAACCATCACTAATGTGCTCTACCAATATGCCATTTAGTGAACGCATAAATAGCTTTACACAGCTTCCTTGTTTAAGTACAAGGAAGCTGGTGAGAATAAATAAAGTCAAGCTAGATACAAATACTTGGAAGATACAAAATATTTTTAGACAGCAGTTTTCCTTAAAGAAGGAAGAATCCCAAACACTGTAAAATCAAAGCAATGGCATGTGTTTAATGGTCGACTTCACCTTGATGAGAATCTGAGGTAGAAATGAAAACCAATCTGAGCTTTGGATATTTTCTAAGCAGGGCAGGTTAATAGCCTTAAAGATAGAGGCGGTAAATAGCTTTTCAAGGCAGTTTGTTTAATTCTAATGATTTAATATAGACAGGTAAATTCTATTTGGTTTCCTTCATCACTTTATAGGTCACAGTCACACTTACCACAATTTATTGTAAGCATCCAGGCACTCTGGCTTCACATTATGGACTGAAAAAGACAGGTTTTATTATTGTTGTTGTTATCATCTTTAGAAGAATCGAATATTTAAATAGCCAACATTCTCATGGTGACTTACACTGAATTTTGTAGAGGTTGCTTTCCTCATTTTTGGTCAGTAGGGTGGAGTGTGCATCTTTTCTGGGATCAACCTTCCTGACGAACAGAGACTTGAACCAGCTGTCCTCCTTGTTTCTGCTGGATGTTGAAAACCCTCTAAACAAAGAACACACAGGAGGGATAATGATGGATAACTTCTACTTGGTGGCCTGAAAGCGCCCAAGGGAAGTGAGAAGGCTGTAGGGAACTGATACAGCTTAAAACGTATAGTGACACTGGTACAGTGGCGTAACTTTGTGAAGGACTGGTGTGGACATGTCCCCACCAACTTTGGCATGGAGGGGACAATCCCCACCAATAATTTCCGTTTTTTTCCCCCTTTTCACTGATATACTTTAGCCAACAGTAACTGGGGTTGGGTGCAGCCAACTTTTCAGAGCGTATTCAGTCCGTGTTTTTTCTCTTCCGCTGCTCTCGAGTCCCACCTCTTGAAATACCATGGGATATGTCGCTTTGGGACATAATATTATTTGGAGTCGCCATTCACTGCGTACAGAGTAGCTACGTGGAGGAGGAGAGACACACAGCACTCAGTAAATTTTAACCAGCAGCTACTTCGATACATGTTCAAGTTAAACTTAGGAGACTTGTTCGTTAAAAAAAAAAATTTAAGATGCCACAGAAAAACCAGTTTGTTACACATACAGAGCTTTTTCAGCTAAAAATGGTGTACATTTATTTACATTTAAAAAAGCTGGGCTTCTCAGAGGACCATTACTCAGAGTTACAGATTAAAATGAACACATATCTGTTGTTTTATTATTGGACAGAGAATCAGACTGCAGAGCTTCTAGAGATCCTGAAAATGATTTTCTCAGTCATCATTAGATTGGTAGACAGGTTCATAAATCTGTTTTTAAGCAGAGCAGAGACACCATTAGGGAGAGCTGCAGATTTAAAGGTGAAACAGATTTACTGCAATATGCAATAAAATGTATACACAAACTTACAATAAATAAGGTGCAATGTTATAATAAAATTCAACATATCTTTTTGTCTTTTGTAGTTCAACAACACTGATAAATAGCTGCACCAGCAACTCAGAGACAGCCAGACTCACAGGACACAGACTTAAAATTTAAACATAAGAAACCTGCAAGAATTAAAGCACAAATGATAAAAATCAGTTTGTAAATTATTTTTGAAATATAAGGTTCAATACATAGACCTTGGCTGTCAATAATATATGGGACAAATTTCTTAATGTAATTTTGCTGCTTGTGAAGGAGGATAATCACTGATGCAGCTTAAAGGGAAGCTATGCATGGATGGATTGATGGAAGTGAAGTTGTGTCCATACTAGGGATGCATGATATATTGATGTTGGCATCAGTATATGCAAGTAAAATAACCAAACTTACTTTCTGAGAGAAATAAACAGTATGGAGGTATTTTTTTAATGAAGCTAAAGAAGAAGTAACAAGCTGACCTTGAGCATTACATAGAAGCTAAGACAAAATCTGACAGAGAGTGCTGTTTTTTCACTTCTGCCAACCAAAAGACGCACATTTTAATAACACTGGTCTTTGATTAAATGCAGGAGACGCAGCTTCGGAGTAACTGAAGGCCAAACCCGGCTTTCTAACAGTCAACGGGTTAGCATTGCTAGGCTAATGGTAGCACGGAGAAAATAAAAAACACCCTAAATTTAATACACAACAGCCGCAATAAGTCGAGTTAAACGTGACAACATGGCATTCAGGTGACTGACTGCTCACCTGGCCCAAAGCGAAAGGTTTCCGGCTGACAGAGCCCTGCTTTTAGCCGGGGTAAATCCTCCACGGACTCTCTGAAGGACTCCCGTCGCCATCTTTAGTTTCAGGAAACAGTCAGTGATGGCCTGTGACCGCAAGGTGGCGGCAGAGCTCCGCTTCTATGATGGGGGGACAACACATCCTGCTGAGCGTCCGCTCACCTTTACACGTTTGGTCTTTACATAACTATTCATTTTGCAAGGTTTTTATCTCACAGATCAGGAAATGTAAATCCAACTGCAGAATAAATTAATAAAAAAAATAATAAAATTAATTTAATTAAATTAAAATAAATTAATTAAATGAAAAAAAACATTTTGTTTACACTTGTGTATACAAAATGACAAAATAAATCTGTCTAAGTCTAAGAATAAGAAGGAGCATTGTTGTTATAAAAAAGCTGTATAAAAGCCATTTGTATTTATTTTTCTTTTCTAAAACAAAATAAAACATATTTACTTTCTTTGCACATGTGGAAGCTCTCATATGTACCCCTACTTGTTTAGAAAGTAGGTAAAACTCAATCAAATTGTCTGAATTAGCTTTATTTGATCTTATTAAACATTTTTCTTGTATTTATTCTAGAGTTTGACTGGACCATTGTGACACTTAAAATGCGTATTAATTAAATAAGTCAATGAATCAGTAATCAATGTATGAGGCGCTATGGAATAGAATAGAAATATTTTATTGTCCATTATACAGAATGATGGCAGAAATTTGCCTTTGGCTTGCTCATATAAAACAATGTAATAAAATAAACTAAAATACAATTATAAATAGTTCATTACAGACACAGCAGCAGGAGATTCACTTCTTCAAGGGAAAGGAGGCAGAACAGACCAAGTGACATATGGGTGACAACTTGTTCAGCTCCTTGATGGCAGAGGGCACAAAGGAATTCTGTCTGTATCTCTGTCATGATGGAAGGAGCTGAAAGTGATGGGAGAGTGGATGGCTGTTGTCATCTGTTAACTTACAACTGACCCGATGCATTTACTGTAATGCTGAGACAAATTGACTTGTTGTTGGCCTGTAATCTTACTGCCCTGTTTAACAACTCTAAAAAGCTTAGCTTTGTTTTTGGCAGTTAAATGTAAAAAATGTAAAATTGACACTGGTAAACCTTCAATAAGATGTGGTCACTGACTTTAAAACCCCTCAGCTGGTGCAGCAGGAACAGCCTTTGCTGTGCTTTCTTGTAAACACAGTCAATACGTGCATTAAATGTACGTATTGAATGTAGCATTTGCTTAAAACGATGCCTGAGTATTTGAATGAGTTAACTTGCTCTACGTTCTGTCTGTTTAATTGAAGTCTTTTAACCAGGAGATTTGAAAGCCCCAGTGTCTGTTGGCTACTGAGGCACATTTCTTTAGTTTTATTTACATTTAACTGGAGATTGCTGTTCTGAAACCAAGTCCTGAGATTGATTGTTCGGTTTATTATTACATGAAATATATTGATTTATGTTCTGTACATGTAAAATAAGATAATAAAATAGTCAGTCTCAATAAAACAGGCTGTTATCATTTTTGATGCATAAAACAATAAGAGCAAAATAAAATATTGTCATAGAAATGCTGGCCTAAAGCTAAGGGCTCTAACAATTAAAAGGAAATGTAAAAAGTTAAGTTTTAGTAGTTATGCAAACTCACTATAGGTTCTGGCAGACTTCAGATAGTGAAAGATGTATTTAGAATTAGGAGCTGTACAATAAAGAGCTCGTCATCACCAGCTGAGTCCTCAGAACAACTAAAGGCATTTGGTTCTCAGATCTCAGTGTTCTTTTAGGAATGTATTTGTGCAAAATGTCATAACAAAATTAAAAATCTTAAAAGCAATTATAAAAGAAACCATTTTGGCCAGATGCTAAGTGTTTTTTTTTTTTGTTTTTTTTTTGCAGGAAGGTAATTCTCCTGCCTAGGTTTTTTGCTGACTCTTGCCCTGCATTTAGATCCATCAATCTTGCTATTAACCCAGATCAGTTATCCTGTCTCTGTTGAAGGAATATAGGGTGTTGTAGAGTTTTCTTTCTTAATAGTGGTTTGCTTAAATAACAAAAAATTCAGTTTTGGTCTCATCTAACCAGAGTGCCTTCTTTCACATGCTTACACTGTCCTTTACATGTCTTTTTGTAATCTGAAAACAACACTACTGAAGCAAAGTTAGCAAAGTTGAGTTAGCAAACTCCATATACACATTTGCAACGGTAGAACCGTGTAAGGCAGAGATGATCAGAGGTTAGTCTCTATCACACCCAAATTAAATGAATGGGTGATTACCATATTCCTGTAGAATCTAATGCCATGTAAAGGAGCACATTCAGAATTTTAATCAACTGATCACTTTTGTTTGAGCAAAAAAACACTTAACAAAAATGGCAGGAAAGCATGCATTGACGACTGCGAGTAGTTACCCCTATGATGACCCTATGCCTATGTGCTTTAAAGACATTTTGTTTTATATCTATTTACCATCGTGCTTTCTGAAATGGACCTAAATTTAGGTCCTCTACAGGGGCGGATCTAGAAAAATATTTATGGGGTGGCAAGAGGGGGGCAGGAATTTTTTAGGGGTGGCAACATATGGCATTTGTTTACACTGAATTTATTCACAGTTATCACAGTTTGGTGAGAATAGTATGTACAGTACTAGTGTTTCATGTGAAACAGTTCATATTAGAAATACATCATACAATGAGATCTCACTTAATAGGAGATAGAAGAATGATAACACTACTTCTAGAGGGGCATTATCACAGGAAAGGTATTAAGGTAAGACACAGGTGCTGAGTCGCAGATGTGACAGATTGACTGTCAGAGAAGCAGCTTTGCAGCATTTGCACAAGAAGAAACTATAGAAAGAAAAAGTTACTGATCAGAGATCTATGGACTGAGCTGTACTAAAGTGAGCAGAACTACACAGTAGAAATAAATGGGTCAAGGCACCTGACAAGGTACTGGACATCTATGAATTGTTTACTCTGAACACACATTTACCCCATTTGTTCCTCAGTAACTTGACATACAGCAGTTACGGCAACATGAAAGGGACATTTCATGCATGTAAATATGCTGTAGATAGAGCTGTATATGGAGGACCAACTCTGCCATATTTAAAAATAAATACAGAAATAAATAAATGCTCAATAAATAAATAAACATACAATTAATTGCCACCAAAAGTACAACCAACAAATAAATGTAATTAGAAATTATATTATAATGGCAGGCAGAAATTTTAAAAGGGCAGGCAGAAATAAATAGCGGCGAAGAAATAACTAGGGTAAAAAAATACAAAGGAAGAATAAAACAGACAAAAATATGATAACATGCACATAAATAAATACTTAAAAATATAAGTAATGAAAAAATGAAGTTGAAGATAATAAATGACAAAAAAAATAAATAAGGTAAATTTTAAAAAGGCAAAGAAATAAAGAAGCCAATTAAAAGAGTTATATACCTTTATGACTAGCTGTATAATTTCATTTCTACTTACATTTATTTGTTGTTTGTATTTTTGGTGGCAATTAATTGTATGCTTATTTATTTATTAAGCATTTATTTATTTATGTATTTATTTTTAAATATGGTAGAGTTGGTCCTCCATACTGCTGTATCAACAAATCAACAAAAAGGCGGGTTCTGTATGTTACATCAAAATCTCCACAAATCTGAAAAGAAGCAACATAAAAATACATTTTGCTTGTGAGTAGGTTCATACAGGTCATTTCTGGATAGTTTCATATTATATATACAAAAAAAGAAACAACAACTCTGCTTCATATTAAGCAGGATTCACACCAGTATCACATTTTTAACTTTTAACACTTTTGGTTTTATTTAAGGAAATATCAGATTTTCTCAGGTGCCAAAACAAAATGTAACAGCTCTGTAAAGGTTCACCAGAGAGCATAACATAAAGTTAACATGACTATAACAGCTGAATGCAGTGATTTCCATGTTGCTCAGCAAAACGCTTCACAACTTTATTTAGATCCAATGCCTTTGTGCGTTTTGATTTGAGTGCAACCAAACTATATAGTCTCTTTTCTGTCATAGTTGACCGCAAATATGTCTTTATGAGCCTGAAACGTCAGGCCTAACTAACATCATAGTTAGAGAAATAACGTTCTGCAACCTGATTTTTATCATCTCAAAATCAGCCTTGCAGCTATGCTAGCAACATTGTACTTTCATTATGATTTCATTTCTCGATAGATAGTTAATCAGTTTTTACCTATTTCATCCCGTGTCTCCTCTCCACATCACCCCTGGCTCCCTCGCTTTGCCTCATTTGGTTTTCAAAACAATCAGTCTCAGTCGCTCTCGCGTCATCTCGTGCTGCATTCACTGCAGTCCGACATTGGAAATTAGCGGTCGCAATTCTCAAATGATCCATAATTTATAAGCCTCGCCACCCCTACCGCCAACTGGGGTGGCAGCTGGGGTGGCAAGGCTGTCATTTAGGGTGGCAGTTGCCACCCTATGCCACCCCAGTAGATCCGCCTATGGTCCTCTACCAGCCTTATCATCTCACAGGACCTAAAGTGGGAGCTGAACATCAACTCCCTCCCCAAGAAAGCCCAGCAAAGGATGTACTTCCTGTGGTATCTGAAAAAAAAATCAACCTGTCAAGGACAATGATGATACAGTTCTATCCCTACATCAAATTTGTCCATCCTCACATCCTCCATCACCTTCTGGTGCGCTGGTGCCACCACCAAGGACAATGGCAGAATGCAGCGTGTTAGCCGTTCTGCAGAGAAGGTGATTGGCTGCAATCTTTAATCTCTCCAGGATCTGAGCGCCTCCAGGACTCTGAGGCATGCAGGGAAGATTGTGGCTGATCCCTCGAACCAAACTATTCCAGGCTGTGGTCCATCAGGACCAAAACATCACACCACAAGAACAGTTTCTTCAAATATATAATTTGTCTACACTATCAATAGCAAGTCAAATTCCTCATAATTGCAAACCTACTTGGAAATAAGTCTTATTCTGATTTTATTCTTATAGTCAATACATAAAATAAAATGGTCATATTTATGTCCTGGTGAAACATTTGTTTGTGGATTATTAACTTAAACTCTCTTGAAACTAGATCCACCCAAAGAAAGAAACTTCTGTTAAAAAAACAACAACGAAGTGTTAGAAGTGGTTGTGAGTGTGGCAGCTATCATTTTTGAAGAAAAACTTTACGAATTTGTTTCACCTTGTAAATAAAAGACTCAAATTTGACACATTTTTGCCAGTGGTGCCAAACATCATAAAAGATGCTGAATGGATCATTTTAGACTTAATATTGGAAATACAAAAAAAACAGGGACAAAATGATTTTATGTAGGCGTAAAGTATTTTCTATACAGGTGATGGCGCTATAATCAAGTTGATATCACTTAATGAACAGCTTTTATTCTATCATGTCTACAATAATTTTGCATAATGCTTCTCTTGGAAAGAAACGCTGCAAAGACAGACCTGCTATATTTAAAGCCTACAGACAAATTTAAGTTACGTTTATAAAAACGCATTCAGAGCCCAAATGCAAAATGACTATGCCAGGAAAATAAGGTTCCAAAGTTGTTGAATGTATTTATTACAAAAAGAAAAAAATAGGTGACTGGGCTGTTTACCTCCAAGCCTTCATGATGAGCCGGTCGCCACAGCTGGATTAAGCTGCACACCGGTGTTTGTAGGGGTTGATGTCACAGGGGTTGTATCCATGCAGGAATTCAGTATAGTTTTGATTGATTTATCATTTGATAGAGTGACTATGAATTTAATGGGGACCACATTGCTGAAACCCACTTGGCTACTTTACCACCAGTGGAATTCAGAAACTATGGAGCGATTCGTTCTAAGTTCAGAGACATAAATCATAAAGGAGTAGGTGCATGGTGAAACATTTTTGAATAACAACAGGTATAGTGTGGATATGTCTGGGAATTCAAAGAATCCAACCAAATTTTACTCTTTAGTAAAGAAAAGGCCTCAGCTTGAGTTGTAAAAGAAGAATTAAATTAGATTGCTCCCCACGGCATTGTTTAATTAGCTCAACCCATTAAAGAAACTTTTCACTTTAGTTGTTAAATGGTAAAAAAAAGAAATTCTTAGAGAGTCAATTCAATACCCAGTGGGATTTTAAAGCAGAGCAGGAGGTTGAAACTGCTTATAACTTCAGCAGTAATCACAGTGGTCTGATCTGTATTTGTACCAAACCTAGTTGGACATGGAATGGCTTTGCAAAAGGTGCATTTTATTATTGGAAGAAATGAGCTCAGCTTTAAAATAGAGAGCTCCAGTTTCACTACTCCAGCTGTATATGATACACACTATTACCAACATAGAAAAATATGTTTTTTAAAGTCTTAAAGATATTTTAAAGCCCATCTCAAAACAGTTTTATGTTTTTTATAGATTTAATATTTTGCCTTTAGTGCTGACTTTATTCTTCCTGACATCGATTCAACAAGTTTTACTAAAAGAAATCCTCAGATTTTGGTCCAAGTTGACATAATAGCATCGAACACATGCAAAAGATTTGTTAGCTGCACATCCATGATGCAATTCTCTTGTTCCACCACATGCCTAGGGTGCTAAGTTGCATTGAGATCTGGTGAATGTAATAGTAAACTGTCATGTTTAAAACACATTTTCTGCTGGAGGGAGCCTTTAAACGATAGGTAAATTGTGGCCATAAAGGAAAGGATAGGGTTAGTTAAAGCATGGTCAATTGGTAAAAATGGGTCCAAAGTGGGTTTAGAAGGATGGAACCATTTTTTCAGTATGCTACCGTCTGAATGTTGCAGCTGAAATGTCAAGATCTTGGCGCTGGCTTAATTATTCATTCCATTCACCTGTCCAACTCTGCCCAGTTTCTAATCACTGCTCATCTGATCCACCTGCTTCTGCCTCAATTTAAGGTGCTTGCATCCGGTTATCAGGGATAGATTATCCTCATTCTCTCTTGCAGGTGATGAGAGGGTTTTAAGTGTACCTGAGTGTTTCTGATTACCTGATCTTGACCTGTTCTGCCTCTCAACCACTGGGCCTGCCTGTTCCCGTCTAAATTGGCTGCCTAAACTGTCTTCGAACTTCTGGACCTTTGAGCCTTCCTTTTCTGATCTGTTTGCCTGACCTGGCTTCAGACCCCTGGACCTCTGAGCCTTCCTGTTCTGATCTCTTTGCCTGACCTGGCTTCGGACTTCTGCTTGTTCTCAGTTCTCTGGGGCTGCAGGATCTGGGACACTCCGGGCGGCACCCGCCACATCTTGCTGACAGCCCACCAGCTGGATTCTACCTTGTTCACAGGAAGAGTGCTGAACTGTTAAACCAGGTTAGTGACTCACATATTCATGTCATTCTCTGTTGGATTTCTGTGGTCACTAACCTGTGTTTCCTTTTACAGTTCTGAATTAAATGCTTTTTAATTATCCCATGTTGTCTGTTCTGAGTCGTCTGGTACCATTATGCAAACCTGCTATTGTCAAGGTTTGGATCTTCAGATAGCATTTTCCTGTTCTTAGTTTACAAGAAAGGCATCTAAGTGTGATCTTCAAGGTTTGATATGTTGTGTATTCAGGGTTGGTATCCTGCACACCCATGGTTGTGTGCCTCTCTGTTATCTTGAACCAGTCTACTAGCTAGCTTCTGACAACTTCAAGGCATTGTAATCCATACTATCTTCTCATTGTTAGATCATTCTCTGAAAGTCCCAGTAGATCAGCAGTTTCTGTAAAACTCAGCCAGGCCATCTGGTACCAACATTTCCTATGTCAACTAAACTCCCTCAGTTTAAACTTCAGCAATGTGCCTTTGCCATGGCAAGATTCCCAAATGAATGGAGTTGCTGTCATGTTATTGTCTAAGAAAACACTTAAACACGTGTGCCTAATAAAGCGGCCAGTAACATGACTGCTATTCCAATCATGTGAGCTATTCATGACAGAGCTTAATGTTCTGCAGCTCTCCTGTTGGCTTGTTTTTCAGTGTGTTTACCAAATCAGATGTAAAATATATATATTTCTTATTTTCCTCTTAGATTGGCTAAACTAAAAGCTGGCTATACAAATTTGTTATATGGACAAAAGAAGTAAAAGTTTAATCTATGTCTTTCTTTTAAACAAAAATCTGAATAGTGACCAATAAATATGAATGGTGTAAGAAAAATAAACTGTGAGAAAGGACTATGATCTGATCCTGGCATAGTTACTGGGATTTGATTATGACTGATGTAGATTTATCACCGAACCTCAGGACAATATTACAATATGTCTGGAAGTCTGAAGAGAAAAAAAAAATCTCACACTGCTATAATCAGTTTCTTTTTTTTTCCATTAAAACTTAATTTTCTCTAAAATAATTAGAAATTACTGCATGGTCTATGTCACTCCCCTGTAACATTATCCACTCATATTCTCACTCATTTTGATTGTTTAGGCACAAGTCTATACTGGGCCTAATTCCTTGGATTTCGCTTTTTGAAAGCATAAATTGCTCTAAACCAAGAGTTTCAGAGGAGCAGCTGTAAAAACAGCTGACATGATTTCTCTGGTAATGTGCAAGAAAACATAGGATGCCATTCATCTGAGAGCTTAGAAAATGTTTAAACATACGCGCATTCTTCAACTAATATGGCTTTGCCCCCTAGTCTCCTACACAGGGTGGATCTTCTATAAATCAAAAATCCCAGAGCTACATTATCTGATTCGCTGTCATTGAGATTTCTCTCACCATCCTGTTATTATCTTTGGCTGCATCACAGAAATACATGATGGGGAAAGCTTTCCAAGAATTGCAGCCGGACGTGTGAGAAAATACTTTGGACATTCTGTTTACAGCCTTCAGCCTTATCTTGTCTGGGCTCTGCAGTGAGTGAGTGCAGCTCTGTGGCTGACAGTGGCATTAAAACTCTTATGGTGTTCGCATTAAGTAGATTAATATCCAGGAATCTGTCTGTGTATATATTTCAATAATCTAATATAGATAAGAAACTGAGTGCAACAACACTTAACTACTCTGGAGTTGTAAACAGGGATTAGGAAAGGATTTAAGGATTCAAGGTTTTTTTTTTAACTCTCATACCATCTCAGATTTGCATACTTCTAGTATGAAATTTTGACTCAGGTAACTGTTTAATAAGCTTAATATCTAAAAAAAGAAAAAGATATAACTGAATCTTTCAGCAGTCCAACAACTGCAGGGTAGAAAACTTTCTGAGACTGGTGGTCTTCCACTGGATGCTTCTCAGCCGTCTTGCTTGCGGGGAAAGGCTGGAATAGTCTCTGTCAGGGAGAATTACTTACTATAGGTCTAACTGTGAGACGGTCTTGCTTACATCACATAAGTTTGGGGTCAGCAACCCAAACTGCTCAAAGGCCCATATTGGAAAAACAAAAAACAAATCTGTCTGGAGCCGCAAAAATTTAAGTCTTATATAAGCCTCATATGGCAACACAGGCTCTAAGTGTATTAGCCCAGTATAAAAAGGACTACGTGGGCTTAAATCTATAATAAGCATTCATGATTAAATGTTTATCCTGGAGCAAATATCACATAGTAGCATGAATGGAGAAAGGAGCAGTGAATGCTCTCACTGCATGCCGGTTCATCACACGGTTTAGGTTTTGTTGCATTGATGAAATTATAGAAAGACAATAAATCAGTCTTTCTATGGTGCACATGTTTCTGTTGTGAGGAGTTGATTGAGTGATTAGGAACCAAGCAGGAACTGACATCCATCAGAGCAGTGCTCTCTAACCCCGTAATCTCACCTCCTCTGTCACCAGCGTTACTTGGTGTTATTTCTTTTTGAGGATTTTAGGGGGAGCACCTGTTTGATCTGTGAACAGTTTTCCATGCTTGCAAAAAAAATAGCAAGAGTAGTGGAGTTTGGAGATGAAATCCACTTCTTTTACTACGTTCAGACCGGACGCAGCAGTAGCAGCAAAATCTCGTCTGCTGCTTCCTTTTTGCTGCTTGTACTAGTTTCTGACGCGCGGCTGAAGCAGCTTTGCTGCTCTGGCGGCGCGGTCGAAAAGTGGGTCTGACGCGTGTTGGGCGGAGCTACTCTATCCTTTCTTTGCCTCGCAGCTATATTTGCTGTGATCAGTGGGAATAAAGTAGTTTTAATATGTTTTTAAGTGAGAAAATCCACCTGAAAACTTAATCACTGCAGTCAGTTCATTCAGATTACCATCCTGCCTTCCAATATTATTTCTGTCGGAGCCGCTCAGACCCCCACATACCGGCGGTGCGCTGTCAGTAGGAACCCCATTCAACAGCAGCCTATGGCCCGGACGCCTCCTCGCGGTTCACCGCCGCAGGAAGGTGGTTTTCATGTATATTATCCAAACTGCGGGGAACCGGGATAATAAAAGCGAACACGCTTTGTTGACAGGTTTCAGCATTTTAAGTTAAAGTAGGCCTTAATAAACTGTTTAAGAGGAGTGATCATAGCGCTCTGTATCATCAGTAATGTGTCTCTCTCCCTGGCATCTCCCAGATCAGCGTCTGTGATTGGTTGATGCGGTGCGTCGAGCAGCAAAAGTTACATTTTTCCAGCTCGAGCAGCAGCTCGAGCAGCAGCTCGAGCAGCAGCGCATTTGCGGCGCGTCTCACGCGTCAGACGCGTAAACAGCTGTAGAGGGGACACATCTAGCATATGATAACTGTGTGTCTTGCAGGGGAGTCATATGTCAGCAGAGTAAACAGTGAGGCTCAGCAGGGCCCAGCTCCCCAGTGTGGCACCCAGTCCAAGAGAGAAGAGCATTTGCACCAAAGTCTATGGAATGATGGTGTTGAATACCGGGGACAAAACCAGGAAGTGCAGACGGATGTAGGAGTTTCTGCTCTCCAGGTGGGAGAGGGCTGATGAGATGGCGATGGATCACCCAGCAATGCAGTCCTTGACATGGTTTATGTTTTTCCTTCTAAAACACTTCATGCTTACCAATGTTAAGGTTATTTGGATGATAGCCATTCAGGCCTATCACTGGGAAGCACTTTGGAACAGGGACAATAATGATTACCTTTAAGCAGTTTCAGGCAGATGTCAGTGATAGTGGGATTTTAAAGATGTCCATTAACACATCAGCTAGCTGGTACAGTCCCTTTGTAACTGTTCCTGAATGTTGATGGTGCCTTCAGCTTTATGGAGTTTGATTCCAAGGAGGGTCTTCCTCATGCCTGCTGTGGTCACATGGATAGGCGGGTCACCAGGAGGTGAAATGAGTCCGGTACTGATGGGGATGTTGGGATCTTCAAAGCAGGCGTAGGACCTGTTAAGAGCATCTCCCTTGGGCATTTGGCATCTCTAATGTTGTACCCTGTGTAGCTTTTGATACCCTTCAATATATCCTATGGGTTACTGGTAGTAATGTGACCCTGAGATTTATGGTTATATGTGGTTTAGGCCCTCACACTGCCTGCAGTCATTCTTTACCTGGTCTCTCAGAGTGCTGATGCCTCACCTGTCGTGAAGAGAGTGTCCCTGCTTAAAGCAGAGCTCTCACCTCAGCATTTAGACAGGGTTTTTAGTTTGGATAACAGGTTACAGTCTTGGTGATGGCGACATCATCAGCACAGTTGGAGATAAAGCTGAAAACAGAGGAGTGGAATTCCTTCAGGTCCACCTCACCCTCATATCTAGCCGTCTCTCTGATGGCGTGCCAATCTATACATTGAAAACAGCCCTGAAGCATAGCAGCTACATCCCTGGGCCACCCACTGACTGTTTTCTTAATTGACTCTTATTAGTAAGCAATATGCTTGCACAAGAAGGATGTAGATGGGGTCAGGGACGCCACGATGGGGTCGAACAAGAGCTCTGTATGCCTCAGGAATGTTAGTGAACACAGTCCAGAGTGTTGTCTCCCCATGTGAGAAAGATGACATAGTAGGAAAAAGAAGGCAGAGTGTCCATTTGTTTCATGTGGTTAAAGTCCCCTTAAAGGACGTAAAACACCTCTGGATGCTTTATCTACAGTAAACTAATGGACTTATATAGTCTCCTGGATTAGCTTCACCTCCCAGTGGGATGGAAACAGTGGTGATAAACACTGCTGTAACTCTCTATGGCAGATGTATGGTTGACATTTCACTATCATAGGTAATATCGCATCAGAGGGGTTGCTTTTAGCCAGTCCACAGTTGGTATACCAACCTTTTTTAATGCGCATACAGCGCCTTCCCCCTTGTGTTTTCCCCTTCCAGTGGTCATAGTTTGCTCGGAATAAGTCAAGTCTGTTTATCTTGAAGGTGGAGTCTGTCATGTTACTGTTAAGCCACATTTCTGTTAGGCATAGAACACACAACTCTTTATCTCTGTAGAAACAGTCAGCCTCAGATGTAGCAAATACTACTTTATTATCCAGTGACGGGACACTGGCCTGAAAGACGGTGGCTTTCTGGCCCTTAGCTGGGCCAGTGCTCTTGCCCACTTCCCCCTCCTCTGTTTTGGTGCACAATGTTTTCTCTAAACTGTTTCTGTGCTGCACCAGTCCGCTTATCCAGTGCGGATTTCAGCCTAGGAAATATATTGAAAACTGAATTGTCTCTGATGGCCATCAGTTCCGTTGAGTTATATCTCAATCATTTTAACTAAATAAGTGCCTAAATTTGTCTGAAAGGAATAAAGATGAGGCCTGATCCTGGGAGCTTAAGATGCTGCTGTACCTCTTTTACATGACCATGACAACAATATCACTCGATAAGGCACTAGATCATGACCACTTCCTAATCCATGGCATTTTTATGCTGAAAATACATATTTTTCTGTTTTAAAAGAACATACAATGTTGTTTTTTTTAAATCTGACAATTGAAAAATGTTTCTAAAACAAAATGTGATGACTGACTTTTTTAAGTGAACTCAATCAGCAGGTTTACTAGTGGTTCCTAGAATTCCTAAAAGTAGAATGGGAGGCAGATATTTTAGTTATCAGGTTCCTCTACCAACTATCGGTTTTAGCCCGTGAGACACCCTGTCTACTTTTAAGGGTAGGCTTAAAGCTTTCCTTTTTGAACAATCTCATAGTTAAAGTGGCTCCTGTTATCCTGAGCTATCTCTATAGTTATGCTGCCATAGGCTTAGACTGCTGGAGGACATAGGGAACCCTTTTCATCGCGCTGCTTCATTCTATCTTTATTCTCTCATTCTGCAGTATTTGTTAGTTCAATCTCTTACGCTATGCTCTCTCTGCTTTTTCTCACAGTAGTTTCATCTGGTATGCTCCTGTTTGGGTGTGACCATCCTTGTGTCGCTGCCATCAACACCTTTGTTTATAGATGTTGGAGCCTGTTTTTTTTTTGTTTTTAGAGTAGTCCTGTTTCTCTGACTGTGACTGACTGTATGTGCTCTCTTTCTTTTTCTAAAATGGGAGCTGCCTCAGAGCTCATCTGCCTACCACTACAGAGTGAACGGTCAAATTTAAAATTCTGGCTGACAGAATAAATACCCAACTTAAAATCCAGGTAGGCAGGAGCCTTTAATACACCCAAAAGCCATATTTACAAGAAAAATTGATTGAACAGCACATGGTGTTGGGTTTTAATCCAGAGAAATGTGAGTTTAAAAGATTATGAGGACGAGATGATCAAACAGATCCCTTCACAGCAAAGCCTTTTATTAACAGTTTACAACATAATAGGGCGGGCCTTAGAAGACTCAGTAATGATTATCTGGCAGGATGCAGGTCATAAGATGTGTGTGATGTGTGAAATGACCATCTGGCTGGATGGAAGTCGCACAACCGTGTGACTCTGCCTCATGACCTACTGGATGCAGGTCATAAAAGTTTATGACCCTTCTGATTGAATCACAGGATAGAAATGTAACATCTTCTTTCTTTCAATGTTTCATATGTCCACACAATAATTTATCACTCTAACACACAGGACCATCAAGAGAGGCAGCAACAGTGGGATCTGAACTGAAACCAAATGAAATGAACTGAGTGGTAAAAATATAGAGAAGGGTGATTACTGAAAAGAAAAAAAATCATGGTAGTGAAACTACTTCACATATGACGAACAGCTGAGAGGAATCCAGGAAGCTAAGGTTTCTTACAAAACAAAACAAAAAAGGACAGAATTATAAGGGAGAAATGATCAGCTATATGAGATATAAAGAACAGATTGGATCGAACGATTTTAAACATGACTATCACTCCTTGGAAGACTGACACATTCCTCTTACTCCTCGGTAATTATAAAGCAATTGCTCACAAAACAAACATAAAAATACATAAACCTGCATGCATTGAATACTATTTCCTCTGTATCTTTTTTCAACTAACAAAAAACAAATCACAGATGACTAAAAATAACCAGGGCCCCACCCACACACCCACATCACACTCACAAAACCTGTATGCGAGATTCCATTCAACAAGCAAAACAAAAATAAAGAAATGACAAACATAATCTAATTAGGATTTATAAACTAAATGCCACAATGACATTCAGTACAACCTCAACTTGCATAAGAAATTATTCTCAAAGGAAGATCAATAACAATTTATGAGTATGTCAAAACGACCTATTCCTATTATATTAGATATGCTTCAGGTTTCCTTTTATAGATTTCAAATGCTGCATCCTTTGCAGTACAGAGAAGACAAGTCATCCTGGTTTGTGTGAAATAAAAAAATACAAAACAGCAGTGTGAGCGAAATCACTCCACATGTCATGGAAAATGTAAAAACCATAGTGTGGCCTCAAGATGACATTACCAAAAACAAGATGAAGGTAATAAATCTAACTTATTTTAGTCCAGGACTTTCACACGACATTCATCAGCTTCTATAAATTTATGGTGTTTTGCTCACAACTGTGTGCGTCACCCCACTGATAAAAATGCTTTACCCTAGTTCCAGAATCATGCCTTGGACATCTTAATCAAACCACTTAAACATCATAAACACTTAAATAAAAGTTTCTCTTAGACAGACAGAAAGTAAAACATTATTTCGGCCCTGAATTTATAGAAATCCAATCCAATCCACATTATTTATATAGCACATTTAACAACAAAAATGTTTCCAATGTTTTGTACATAAAAACAAACAAAAAACCAAATAAATATGTAAAAAAAGCCTAAGTCTAAAATAAATATATAAATAAAAAGTAACAGAGGACCACACAATTATGTGGTGTTAAAATTCAAAGACTAAAAGTGAGTCTTAAGAAGAGACTTAAAACACTCCTCTGTGGAGCAGATCTGGATTAAATGCAACATGATAAAATTCAGCTTTTAAAAAAATTATCGAATTTTCAAGGATATGAATAAAAACTATGACACCAAAACACAAAGGCTAACATCAGCAGGATCATGACTTGAGCTCTGCCCCTAATTCATGTTTTGTTGTAAATCAGCCTCTAGGAAGAGACAGAAATACATTTAGGGAAACAAAGAAGCCATTTGTGCTAGCTGACAAACTTCATGACGCATCATTGTGTTCGCCTTCTTTGCCTCTGCCACGGAGTTGTACTTCGTAAAGCAATATCTTGACACAAATGAGAGGTGTGATTGAAAAATACAAATTCAAGGCCAACAATGTATTTTTAAAGTGAAGAAACTGCTCTCCTGAGCCATGGTTTTCTTTCACTTACAGTATGAGACTTTTGTCTGGAAGCAATTTGGCCTGTACATCAAATCTTGAGATGCACAGGAACGCATCCACAGATTACAGCTTTGCGCTTTCTCATACATCACAGGCCACTTCACAAGGTCAGTCCACTGATTTATACTGGGCCGTCTTCCCAATATCCAGCAGTGGACGCATGTGAGGGAATGTGCTTCAGGGCTGATAGATGAATTTGGGCCCCCATATATTATACCCTGTGATGATCAAACAATGACTGGTATTTCCAACCATATTGCTTTCCAAGTAGACGCTGGTAGTTAGTCATATCAAAACCAATCACTGCATGGTCCATTATACAACAGCTTTATACTTAGTCATATTAAAATGATTTTTTCCACAAAAAAACACGTGAAAGATGTCCATCAGAAGTGAGCCTAACTCAAAATCAGATGTCATGAATCAACCAATCAGAAGCTTCAAAGATCATGACATCATCATTATCATTTTTCCTAAATTGTATAAAGAGAACAGCAATTTTTGTATGTTTTCTCCTTCCACTGGAGAACAATAAAATTTATTTTTACTCATTTACATTCAATCTATTAATCTTGTATGTAACAAATAGAAATGGTGATGATAATCCTAAATGTTATATATTCAGTGTCTGACAAAAAAAGAAGATGTATTTTTCTAGACACTGTGTTTAAATGTATGGTTTCACCTATAGGGATATTTAATATTAAATCAAAATTACGCTTTCAGCCAATAATAAATCTGATTTAAACAGAGCAATTTCTAAAAAAAAACATTTTTAGCACCCATTATAAACCAAAAGAGTTTACATTTGGTTTTGAAATGTCAACTCTTATATTGATGATTATGCTGTTTTTTCAAACGTTTTTCCCCCCATGAGTCTAAGTTGTCACAAGTTAAAATTCACAAGCATAGTGATTTATATTACCAATATATAATTTGCAACTGCAATTGCTTTGATGAATACCAGGATTATCTGTTCTGACATCAAAATGTTTATATAGAAAATGTTGTGTTAGTTTGAAAATGTTGAGATAATCTTCCTAACTGCAGCAATTAACATTTTTTACAGAAAGGTAATTATTTTGTATGGGCACAAACCAAGATCTGGTAGTACAAAGTTTCCCTGTATTTTAAAGTAGCAGGCAGAAAAAAGTGACACAGAGAATAAAGATTGTATTACTATAATTCTGTCATTTATTTAAACAAAACCTGATTCATAAATGTGAATAGTAAAGGTGCTACTGAAAGCAAGTACCGTATGATAATAATCTCTGGTTTTCTTTTTCTTATGCAGAGATGTTTTATTTCTTTAAACGTTTAAAGTATTTAAAAAAAAAGTTCTCACCTCTTCGACATCCTAAAGCAATTTCACTCTTTCGATTGACGTCATTCTGTGACAGCGTTTACAGAGACCCCTTTAAAGATATATAGGTAAAGCTTAAGTTTGATCTTTCAACATGTAGAGGAGAAGCCTCTTTGCGAGTTAATGTCAAAAGAGTGGGCCCACAGAGATGCAAAGATGATCTCATGTTTTCTTTTTGACTTTTTCTTGCCCTCATAGCACAGGTGCTTTGGTAAGGCTTGCTTTTTCCTTCCTTGTGCACACATCTGGAGAGTGTCAACACTTCAGTCCTGCTCACATATAAACTTTAGAATGAATGGAGCAGTGTGCATGTTCTCAAAATCTTTTCAGTAGTCTATAAACCCTTCAAGCTGGAAATGACTACCATCAAATTAAAGTTTAGAGTCTAATCTTCCAAATTCATGTATAATTTATGACCAAGTTTTGTATTTTGCTGTGTCGTAATAAAGTTAAATTTTTTCACTCACCAAATATTTCAAAGTTTTAATTATTCTGAAGAACACCCTGCATATTTCCTTAATCAAGTCTTTTTTATGATGTTTGTTCCAATATGACACATTAATAAGCACCTCTTTGAAAAATAAAACAAGTTTACTTGTGAATTGCTTTTATATTATCACTTTTTAAAATGTTCCTTGTTGTGTGAGTACTACAGTTTTTATCAAGGGCTTTGGTGCATTTCTCAAAACATTAGAATTAAACATTGCACAATAATAAGCTCAACCTCCACAACATTTTCCTTTAGGCACAAGCTATTGGGACTGATTTACAGCACTGTCTGTTTTGCTGTATTTTGGGTTCTAAAACTACTGCAGTGAGGACTACTAAGCCCCAGGGAGAACTGTTCATTGTTTCCAATAGTGCAAAGCTGTGAACAGTTGCAAATATAAAGTATAAAGTAAAGTGCATATTTAGTGTTTTGATTTTTATATATTTCTAATTTATTTCCCATATTTCAAAATCTCATGCCTGGTATATAATGCTGTTTTGACTTTATACAACATTTGGAAGCACTTCCAGAGTAGTCTGTCACAATGAAAACATGTTCAAACCTTTTGACCTGAACGTTCAAAAATGCTGCTGTCATAACTTGTCATTTTGACAGCACTGACACCTTCAGTGACATAAAAACTTGCTTTTGAAAAAGTTTGATTAGGGGACCTGCTTTTGAAGGATGAACTACCCATTTTGAGTTGCTGCCTTGCTTTTGTGATATTTACTTTCTATATTGAGAAAGTGACTCACCTTTAGAGGTTAACTACTATATTTTTTCAGTTTGCACACATTGAATGATTATGTGGATACTATATAATTAGCTTCATTAAGCCCTATCCACCAAAACAGCAGGGAAGGCAGGGGAAGTGTCTTACCAAGGACACAACAACTTAGACAGATGGAGCAGGGGCCTATTAACTGGCATGTTTGCATTTAAACATAGGAGCTACCTTAATATTGGCTTGGCTGATAATCTTGAGGGCGAGGAAGATAGTGCAAAGTTTCTTCGAAGAATCCGAGGGAGCTCAGTGCTAGAACTCCAACTTTTGCTCTCAAGGAACATTACGTGTCACTCTTCCCTCAACGTGAAATGGTAGAGATTCTAGCTTGTAATGAAAAGCTCGAGAAGAGATCACTCGGAACGAACACTTTAATTAACACTTCATAATGTATATGTACTAAATGACTATAAGATATGGTTTAACATAATATATATGACTCAGACCAGATAAATGGCTCAGGTTACAAATGGCAGCACCTAACATTGGGCTTGATTCTGCAGAAAGTCCACTCAGAATAACAAAGCATAAAGAAGCATTTTATAAAGTACATCTCCAGGGTCACACCTCGCTACTTTATCACATCTACCATGACATCCTGTGGAGACTTCAAAAGCTCCAGCAATATCAAGATAATACACAGTGTTTTTAGATCAAGGACAATGCACCAAGTTCTTTCCTAAATCATTGGTACGTACATAATAAATATGATAACTTTTTATTTTGACAGAAGAACTGTCCTAATTTGATTAACTGCATGGGAAAACATTAGCCGTAACACGAAACAGCTAGATATTGTTAGAGTTTAACTTGCACATAAATGAATAAAACGAAAACAATCTTAACAACCTCAACCAAAAGAGGTAGAACAAACTGCATAGAGAAATCAAAATTTATGTATATCTACCTTGAAGGGCAGATTGTGGAAAAAACACCATTATTCTTTTGGTGATGTTAGAGCAGTTCTCTGTTTTACATCGTTCATTCATTGCATCTTTATGTAAAAAAAAAAAATATTAAATTAACAAATTATTTAACATTTATATCACAATCTTGGCGCTGATGACTGGCATGATTGCTCATTTTATTCACCTGCCTAACTCCACCCAGTTTCTCATTACCGCTCATCATATCCACCTGCTCCAGCTTCAATTTAAACTGCTTACTTTCAGTAATCTGTGCCAGATTATTCTTGAGCCTTTGATGTGAGAGTCTCCTAGCATTACTTATTGTGTTGTGATTTCCTGATCTTGACCCGTTCTGTCTTCGAACCTTTGAGCCTGCCTGTCACTGTTTTGATCTGTTTGCCTGACCTGTCTTTGGACACCTGTTGGATTCTACATGGGGACTGTACCTGGATTTGTCTCTTGACTTCCCCTCTGGATTATCTTGCCTTTCTTCATCTGCTTGGATCTGATCACCTGCTTATTCTATAGTCTTCAAGGTTTCAGCATCTGGAACTGTCTGTGTATCAACCACTACTTCTTGTCAGCCAACCAGCTAGAGTCTACCATGGTCTCTGGGCACGGACTGAAATGCTAAAGCAGGTTACTGACTCAAACGTTGATAAACATCCTCCGTCAGATTATCATGGTCACTAACCTGTGTTTCTCTTCTGCAGAGGTAGCTGCCTTAGATGCCCTTGCCACTGCTACTGCAGATCCACAAATCCAATGTTTTTAAATAGGTTAAAAAAATACAAAGGAAGAATAAACCAGACAAAATATTATAACATGCAAATGAATAAATAATTAAAGAAATAAGTAATAAATAAATAAAGTTGAAGATTATAACGGACAATAAATAAATAAGGTAATTATTACAAAGGCGAAAAAATGAAGAAGCTAATTAAAAGAGATATATACATTTATGTCTCACTGTTTATTTTAATTTATATTTACATTTTTATTGTATTTTTGGGGGGCAATTAATTGTATGCTTATTTATTTTTGGAGCATTTATTTATTTCTATATTCATTTTTAATTATGGCAGGATTGGTCCTCCATAGAGGTGCAAATAGGCCAACAATTTAGACTTTCAAAAGATTTCAAGACTGTGATTTGGATGAAAACAAATATTAATGTGTTGTTTTGTGTCGCTAAGTATTCTTGTTTCTAAGTATTATGTGTTTGATGCTTAATGCATTTAATACAGTGATGTTAGGCATTTCATCACTGATCTCTCACAAACACCTAAATCAGTCTGGGTTTTGGCAGTTAACAGGAGTACAGCACCTCCCTGACACCATTGTGTCAAAAGTACATTGGTGTAGAGAGCATGGGTGATTAACTTTCAGTGGTTGGGCTCAGGCCCTTAGTTCCAGGAAAAGGAAATGGTAATGCTTCAGCACAACAAGACATATTATAGAATTTCATGCTTCAAATTTTGCAGAAACAGTCCGGAAGCGGTTATTTCCTGTTCCAACATGACTCTATGCCAGTGTGCAAAGAAATGTCCATAAAGATTAGGATGAGGGAGTTTGGTGTGGAAGAACTTGACTGGCCTGGAGCCCTGACTTCAACGTGATAGAATACATTTGGGAGGAATTAGAGTGGAGACTTAGAGTCAGGCTTCATGCTACGGGGAGACACAAGGGCTGTACTGGATGGCGAGAGAAATAAAGAGGAGCTGATAAAGAACTCTGAATCCCAGAATGCACAGCATTAACCCATTCTCATGGACAGCTCCTAGAAAGGGAAGTTCCAAAAAGCTGTTTTTCCTGCGATGTCATAGATCTACATATCTATGTGTGGGACAGCGTTTCTTTTGATTTGTCTCTTCAGAGGCTGCATAGGGGGCATGCACATTAAGGTCTTGACCACGCTGACAGACAGAGTAAAAGACTGCCTCTTTAAAGAAAACCTTGGAAAAAACACAGTCTTCTGTTTTGTTTCTGGTGGCTGGGCCCCAGTTGATAGAACTAGATAATGGCTGTCTAAGCCCCTGCAGAACAAATCTGATAATGCATTCCTAATCCAGAGAGTGATTATGCAGATGCTGATTACGGAGACATTGCTTTTTTCCCCCCACTGCTGAAGAAGACAGAAAGGAAATTGCAGTTTCATGCACTGGCCTTGTGTGCCAAAATCAGGAACCACCCACTAGTATGAGAACAGCCTCTACATCAGCCTGCTTAACTAAACGTGCTCTCCTGTTCATCAAATAGTTCACAGGCCCTGTCTTGGCAGAGAATCTTTTTTGGGTATAAAATAGATTCTTTTTATTATGGTGTATGCCTTTTTTTATTCTAAAACTCTGTTGGGTCAGAAGAAAGCCACTGGTGAATTTCAATGAGTGGCATAAGCACAAATCTTCCAGTTATGTGATTCTGTTCCGTCTATTCTTTGTTTTTCCATCTTGGATTCTCAATAAACCTGACTATAATATGCATAGTAATTGTCTTAGAAACATATATATAAAAGCTTTTTGACACCACACACCACTCTTACCCTAAATTTAACCATTACAGACCACTTCTCCAGTGTGTTTAATGCCCCCAGGGCTCTGATGACCTCTGCTAATTTCTGGTTGCCTTCACCTTCCAGGCGTTTTCTTGTTCTTCCCTGAACCCTTGATTTTCTCCAATTTCTCATGTTCTCTTTTGTGATGTTTACATCATTTTTGGGTTGTTGCATATCACTACAGCTGTTATCTGCTGCTTATCATTTATCACTATTTCGGGTTGGTTTGCCATTTGGTCTTTTTGTATCTGGAAGTCCCATATAACCTTAGCTCTGTCATTCTCCACCACCTTGTGAGGTCGTTCCTATTTTGACCTGAGGGTATCTAATTTGTACTCCGTACAGATGACTCTGTCCACTATACCAGGCACTTGGATCCTGCCGGTATCTTACTTGCTGTGAGATGATGGATTGTTTCTGTTGCCTCTTTGCATAACCTGTATCTGGGATCTTTCCTGGTATGGTCAATCTGGGTCTGTATTGCTCTGGTTTCCTAAGGCCTGCTCCCCTGCTGCCATGATCAGTTCTTCTATGCCTTCCTTCAGCCAGGTGCTCTCTAGCCATTGATTTGGTCATATCAACCACTTCATCTTTCTGTAGGTGTTACATCCCATGAAGGCTTTTTTTCCTCCCATGTTGGTTCTCCACTTCCTTCATCTCCGACTTCCACTGTCTGAGACATTCACTGAGCGCATCATTTTCCTGATGTGTGTCCACTTGAAGCTTACCAACAAGTAAAAAAGAGTAATAACTTCATGTTACGTTATGTCTTTGTTAAAAATATCCTATTTGATAACTTGACCATGTTTTATAATTTATTGGACTGTCATATTTCGTTCTCTATATATCTCCAACATTCCAAAATTGTAAACTTTTTTAAATTCATATCGGCAACCTTGCAGGAATTTATTTGCTTTTACTATTACCTCTGTAAGTTTTGATCCTCCAAAGACGTGTCTATACTTTTAGTTTTTGCTTTAATTATGATAAATTAAGTTAAGGGCATCATACTTTTAATATTCATTCTTTTTCTCTGAATCACAAATAGGTTTGCCTTGAAGAAATGTTGCTATAGCACCAAACATGGTATCAACTTTTAAGCATTTCTCCCAGTTCTGGTACTGAGTTGCAAATTGTTAATATTGTGAGAACCTTCACTTGTAGATCATAATTCTTCACACAATTAAGATAATTTTACTTAAATTTTTTATTAATATCCTGTGGTATTTAAACCTTATTTAAAATTCAAAACCTTACCACTGCTTAAATATATATGACTCTTTTATTTATACAATAAATGGCCACAAAAAACTTGAGAAAACATGACATTAAAGTCTGGATTTTTAGAAATTCCTTGAAAATAAGGAAAAACAAATATGTTAGAACTTTGAGAAGAATTTTCTTGAAACTTTGCCCTGAGAAAACAACAACAAACACACAAACAACAGCCTGAGAGGCACTTGAATTACGCTATTTGAAACTAATAGATCTAATATCATCTGTTAAGTTGATAGCACTATAACAGGATTTTACTAAAATCAGATTTGTATTAAATCAATAGGCTCATTGGGGATTTTTTATTAAAAAAGCAACCCAATGTGCATTAATCACCAACAGTCAACACAAACAATCAAATACCCACATCAGAGTTTTATCGTGGATGCGCTGTACATACACATGTCCTCTGTCAGAGCTTGTATGTTAAAGCAATTAATGCCTTGTACTTAAGTCCTTGTTCCAAGCACAATGGACATTTATAAGACGCCATGTTACCTTTAGCTCAGCCAAATGTTTGCAGAATTAGATCATCCACAATATGCTGTTTGCATGCATGGAGCCAAATTGCACATCTGAATTTCATTATCATAAAGCAGCACTATATTCATGAATGAAACTGAGATGTATAGACAAAGAGCGGTGGATTATTAAGCTGAAGTTTTAACAAAAACAAAAGATGGAGGTGTGTAAGATGACTGCTTGGGAGGCCAAGCAACACTTGACACAAAACAAGAAGCAGCAATTTCTCAATTTAAATGTAATGTGTCAGTCCAGTCACTGGTTACTCAGACACACTGTTATTGACAAAAAGAGGTTCAAGATTAACCTTGATTACACAAGCATTTTGTGTTTGAAATGCCTTTAATGCTGTCGTTAAGGTGTCAGCAATGATTTTGACAGTGAAATGCAGTTTTCCGAGTGTTCGGACACTCTGCTTGATAGCTGCAGATGGTTTTGCTTAAGGAGTGTTTGCATGTTCAATAATATTCTGATTGTGTTTAGTGTTATTATGCACATGCCCACATCCCCAAATTAGCATTGTGAGAAATTCTTCCATACAGACTTGATTTTATCGATATTGTGGAAAGATATCTGAACAGATTCAGAAAAACTGCAGCCATATGAGAGTTATTACCTGCTGCCCCTTCAAATGAACTACAAAGCTATTGAAGCATGTTGTTATTTTTTTGTTTATGCGGCTGATAGATATCTGTCAAATTCCAGCAATGATTTTAAACATATAAAGCAAACTTTATGTCATAACATTGGTTTCTTTACGAAATGCTCTGACTTTGTTGGAGTCAAGCTTGTGCTGAGGAAGTGAAAACAGTGTTGGATGACTGAATTGTTTGGACCGGTGCTAGTCTGTGCTTACATTTTACCTCATTCTTACCGCAGGATAAATGATCAAATGTGATGTGGATGACACGTCCAAGAGTCGATTTCTTGAGAAGCAGTTTGCAACTGTAAACGCAGAGATTACAGTTGGCACACATCAATGGCAGCGGGTCAACCTTTTCGCTGCTATTATTTTTGTCCCAGCTGAATTCAATTTATTTTTGTTAATTTTACAGAGCTGACTTGTTTTCAGGGTTTACATTTGTGGTTGCTTTTTAAAAAAAAAATAATGTTTTCTTTTACATTTTGACCAACAATAATATGTGGGAGTGTCCTGGTTGTGATTTTTAGCATGTGTGATATTGCTTCATAATTTGGGGCTGCATTGTAAATCAACAAACCCAATACTTGGAAAAGGTTGGGGAAGTGGGATTCAGGCTCTTTATGGCAACAGCGGGGGACATGCTCACTACAGATCTGTGCAGGCCTTTTTTGAAGCGAAGGTTTAAAAACCCCATGTCAAAGCACTTGTCTTCAATGTTTTGTCTTTATGGATTTTTCTTATTCTCAAGGCTAAAAGCATAGCCAATATTTATATTACCAAAAGTCTTTCAGATCATGGCTGTTCTGGGGACTTCAAGCTTTATTGTGACTATGCGCTCAGAGTCAGCAACTTAAAAACTGTTTGGAATCTCTAAACTAGCAAATCATCCTCCCTTAAATCTTACCTTATCACTTTAACATTTCTCAAAACAGCTAAAGTTTATGTTTGGTGTAAAAGTGTGTTCACAGCATGCTGTAATACTATCTCTCTATAATCCTACCAAGCATTTCCCGCAACTGCTCTCCTAAGCAATAAGTAATGTTCTGGTTTGTCAACACATAACATTATTTAGCAATGCTGATCCTGGAACCTACGAGTGCATGTTCTGGCCAGCCCAGCTTACATGTCGCCAGTAAGAATCTGAGAAGCCAGACATATGCAGTCATTTGGTGCATCTTGTGCCAACATGACATTGGTGTTAAGAACAATCGATCCAGTCTTTTGGGATTTGATGTTGCCCAGATGTGGATAGCTTGAGGAGTAAATAAGGATTTCGGATTCAGTGGAAAACTGGCTTGACTTTGTCTTTTTTAGGTCATATGACTTTTTTGTGCTATTCAGTAATAATTTTATCACAATTTTTTTCCTGGGAAAATACACTTATTACCAGATGAAGAAACTAAGTGAGCAAGAGACCAGATTTAAAATAAAGAAAATACAGTAATACCTCTAAAAATAAAGATTAATGTTTAAATAAATATCTTAAAAAGTGCCTTCATTTACAGCCCCCTTTACTCTGATGCCCAAACCAGTGCCTTCAGGGTCATTCAATCAGAAAATAGTGCTTTATGACTTCATCTATTCTGTGACTTTCCCAGAGCTTTGAACAAAGTTAGCGAGCCAAACATTATCAGGAGTGGTGGCCTAGTGGTTAGGGCATAGAGCTTGGAAAAAGTTACATTTACGCTAATTTAGGCAGTACAATTCACTTACTTGTCAAGGAGAAACATTGCAATGTCAGCATCCCTTTAAAAACATTATTAGCACCGTCCACCTGGAGAAGGCCTGTCAGATGTTAATCCTCATTTTTTTTTTATGTCTCTGGTTTCGTTGTCCTTTAAGTTCTCTTTTTTGTTTTCTTGGGGAGCAAGGAGAAACGCCTTGTTAATTTGCACCTTAGTACCATTTTATCCTTCACAGGCATCTGTACTTTCAAGATGCCAGACTGTCATGGCATTTCACAAACAGGTGACTAACCTTATGTATAAATTGATATAAAATTATAAAAATGTATCTAATTATCAGTGGAGGTAATAATACACCAATAATAACACATATGTAAATGTAGTCTCTATATTTCAAGTACAAATAATCTTGTAACTCCAATTTTACAAAAATATTTACTTTTAGTCATAAAACATCACAGTATCCCCCTTGAAAACTGTAAACAGTTCAGACATTATTTAGATATATTTTTAACTGAAATGCTCACAGTAAAAGTAAATATTTTCATTAGAATTTGTTTTGAGGTATGATTTTTATGGGAATCTAATAAACATCTGTGCCTGCAGTCAAAGCAAAGTGAAATTATATTCAGTTTCAGTATTTATATGGATTTCTGCCTCATATTTTCTGGATTACACACACAAAGCTCAGTTTGCAGGAAATTCACCTGTCAATTTTTTTCAGCAATTGTTTTGCTTTTTTCCCCCTTTATACAATGACTGAGATTTATTCACATAATTACTTCCTCTTAAACAGATCATTTTTGAGGCACAGCAGTTGTAATATCTCTGTCATGTTTCTGACAGTTTTGGCATCAGTAAGCTAATGTGGATGCTTTAAAGTGAAATACATATTAAGTGATTTGGCCAGGGTTAACCTATCCTTTAGTCTCTTAGGTAACACAGCTGAATCAACAGTCAGGGGCCTCTGCAGGTCGTCTGTTGGATCATCAATCTCTGTTGCAGAATACAAAAAAAAAACATCTGCACCTAACATGCATGCATCAAAGAGAAACAGAAACCCCCTTATACTGTCGGCTATCATGGATGTTGTTCTTAGGTCAAGAGAACAAACCAGAAGAACAGGCCACACGTGTATATTTATGATGGGTACATGACTTCGATGTTTCTTTGAATGTGATCTCACATTCACTTCTAGCTCATCTCTGAGTTTGAAGCCATTAGGTTTTTTTTAACTGAGCTGTGGTTTACATTAGCTTTTTAAAAGTGCTAGATGATAGAAATCTGTCTGAATATGTTTTAATGATGTATGCAACATTGACTGCGCTGTAGTTATTTAGAATTCTTGCACATGATTACTATAGTTTCTTCATTATTCTGCAAGGTTTTTGGAACACATTTCTAAGTGATACTGTTGATTAAAACATTTTTTTCCCTCTCTTGGCTTTGCTTTCTATCATAATTCCAGTATGTTCTCACATCTCTCTGTAAGTTTCAATGTATTTGAAGGTATCCTCTACATATGCCAAGATCATGTGGATTTTGGAACTGTTTTTTTGTGTAAGCTCTGTATTTTTATTGTAATCTAAGTCAATTTTTCTATGAGTGGTTCAAACTTCCTGTTTTGTTAAGAGATTCATGTTTATTTGAGGCATGTGTCTTTACTGTTTCCCTTTGTGCTGGGTTCAGGTTTGAATGTGTTCTTATTTCAGGTTTCTTGAATTACCATCAATTTATTGCTTATTGTTTAGCTTCTTTCTGCCCTCAGACCCCTGTTTAACACATATCAAACCCCTTGGAGTGGGAACCCCCTGTTTCCCACTCCAATGTAAGTACCTCAGTTTGTCAGATATTTTCATTTAGTTCCTTTTTTCAATGTAATTTCCAGATCTGAAACTCAACTGTGGCTGCAATTTTTGTATATTTTTAGAGTTTCTGAAAGTCAAGTGCAAACTTGCACGCAAGATTTTCTGCAGTCATTGTAGCAACACAGGAGATTTTGAAACAATTACAGTGGATGGCAAGAGATTCTGTATGCTTGTCGACATATTTGGACCATAAGAAATAAAAGTAATTGATAGAGAAATAACATCTGCAAAAAGTAATGCAGCTGGATGGCAGAAAACCTTTATACAATTAGACCGAAATGCTTTTGCATGTTTTTTTAAAATAAATTTGAAAAAGGAATATCAACAGTGGTGTGACTTTATTTTATTTATTTAATCTAATAACTTTTGGACTGCCATGTGTTGTTCTGGGAACACACTCCCAACTGGCTGAGAAAAGTTTTATTCAAGCTCAACTTTGCACACATATGTAATGAATTCGTAACAACCTCTATGCAAAATGTAAGACTTTATTAACAAAAATAAGTTTACTTGAGGTCAAAAAAGCTAGTGAAACTCATCTAAAACGAAGTAGCTGCCAGCTATACATAAGAAAGGGCAAATGAAAATGGCTGAAAACCGATATCAAGGAAATGATGTAATAATATAACAGTTCAATTGATTGATTGATTGCATTGATTTTATGTCTTAAAGAGTATAGAATTAAGTCAAATTAGCTTTTAAACTAATATTGGCCAATTCAAATGTGTTTAAATTAATTCACAATCCAAATTTAAGATGTAAATAAAACATTATTAGATAAAATGAGGTGCAAATCTCTTTCTTGTGAAGTGGATTTTTTTCTTCTCTAATTGTTCTTTAATTTGTTCCTAACAGACTCTGAATTGTTATGGGCCTACCTCATAGAACACTGGATCAAGTGGCTGTGGATGTAAGGCAAGCTGTTTAGACCATAATCTGATGGTACAGCTAACTGCTGCTCTTCTGTATCAAGGAGAAGTGGGCATGTGGGGAGTCAGCAGACAAAGACAACTTCTTAATGTTTTTGTGATATATTACTTCTTTAAATTTAACTTTAGTGACTTTCATCTTTTAATCTATTACTTTTGCTAGTAGCACTTTGAAATAGACAAACTATGCAAATATTTAGTAATATGATGTAAATTACTGTTATTATTAGTCAAACTATGACTATCACACATAATTTCATTCTTTTTATACCAAACTGGTTTGGAAGTTTTAACATTTGCACAAGCAATCTTTGTAGATCAACTGCAACACAATAATTTATTGTGCTGTTTAGTGCTACTTTTTGGAGACTTTGAAGACAATGGCTTAAATGTTTTAAAAAGATTCGGATGGGAACAATTTTTTCCTCCTTAAGTTATCGTCTAGGCTGGAATCACATTTATGTTTTTGCAACGGATCTGGTCCAAAGGCAATATTTTGTAGTAATGTCTACGGTTTTGGTACCATATGTGTTGATGATCGTCTGCTTTGACTTCATCCTATAACAATCCTGAGGTAATCTGAAAAAATCAAAGCCCTGGGAAACTGAAAACTGAAAAGCCCAAGGGGCTTTTAAAATCTGAGCTACTAGCTAGAGGTCCCTCCAGTTGAAAAGGGGCTGATATAATTATGTGTTTCATTTTCTGAAATGAACACAACTTAAAGTAACCCTTGCCTATTTTGCATACCCAAATGGAAAAGCAAATAACTAAGGAACTGTAAGCTCAAATTACATGTGTGACACATCATTTGAAAGCTAACATCTTAAGACAGTGTGGATAAAACACAGCCTAGGGTCTTATTTTAACAGCAGTAATAAAGACATGCTTTAAAATAGGTATGTTTCATTGTACTACATTTGTTCTACATTATGTGAACCACAAATTCAAAAAATTTCAGACCTCTAGCTACACCAGTTCCAGAGCTGTGGGGCTTTGAACTTTTGGCGTCACGAGCATCTCCAATCCTCTCTAAATGGGCCAAATTGGGCCAAATGCTTTTACCTATCTATTTGACCCATAGAATAACACTGAAATATTTTGATGGCCACAAAACATTTATGAAGCAATTATTTTTCCACTTTTTTTCATAATCAGTGTATATAATAAAATGTAACATCTATGAACCTAATATAACATACAAACCTATAAAAATGTGCAAAACTGCTGCCATTCAAGCTAAAATAAACTTCAGTGACTTTTCTGAGCTTTGCTTTTTTTTGGGCTTAGGCATTGTAATAAAACAAAATCAGCGTCTAAACTTTAAAAATATCGGAGCTTTGTTAGTAAACAACTTCGAACTGTGAGCATTGATCCAGTCTCCGCAGTTTATTTCAGTATTACACAAGCAAGTACCATGGATCTCCTTTTTGCAACTGTTACCCCCCACCCAGACCACTAAGGGTAAATTCTGGCACTGGGTGTAACACAAAAGTCAGTAACCTAAAAGATGATGTCAGTAGAAAATACAACAGACAGCAAAACACAGGAAAGCTTTAAGCCTCTGGGTCTCCAAGGCCAACACAACAAACAAAACACCCCCTGAATTAGTTATAAAATAAAACACTTTCTAAAGGAGAACTGAAAAGAAAGTACAATACCTGAACAAGGAGAAAAAAGTTAAACAAAAATGGCAGAGAACCCCTACCAGTTTCCAGTGTGAACAGAAAATGCTTTAGTTAGCTAATTATTCAACATGAATAAAACATTAACACTCAGCTCACAGACAAGATCACTTCAGATCAAGGTCCAGGGAGTAAGAGCAAGAAGGGGCCTGACATCTCAGGTTTGAACCTCTTTCTGGGGTGACTGACGAGCTTCAATACATTGCACATGTAACAACCAGGTAGATCTGAAACACTAAGGCAACGTTCACACTGCAGGCCTTGATGCTCAATTCCGATTTTGTTGCAAAATCCGATTTTTTTGTGTTGCTGTTCATATTTCCAAGTATATGCGACTTGTATGTGATCTCCTGTGTGAACTGCAGTTGCGCAGTAGAGGACGCAATGACATTACAGGCCAGCGCGCTCTTTTTTTTCCGGAAGTAAACATGGATGGTAGTGCACTCCTGCATCTAGCGGTCTTTTCCAACCATAAAAACACAATCTTTTCAATATGGTTAAAAATAAATACTGCTCTCCGTATCATCCTCTGCCATGGTTGTTGTTTTTCTTGCCGCTTCTGCGTAGCAAGACCCAGAATAGTGACCTTTGTCAGGTATTAATGACGTTCAGGTCGGATGAATCCAACCTGGCCGTTCAAACACAGGTCGCATTTGACAAGATCAGATTCATATCGGATTCAGGACCACATAGCCAAGTGGCCTGGGTTGCATTGGAAAAAATCGGATCTGGGTTGTTCAGACAGCCATGAAAAGATCAGATCCAGGTCGCATATGGGCAAAAAAGTCAGATTTGAGTCACTTCAAGCTGCAGTGTGAATGTAGCCAAAGAGAGAGCTCTCTTATGTAGAGAGCTCCTGGAGGTTAGGGGCTGTAACAGCAACCCAGCCATGTCTACCCTTGTTTGAAATCTTATTTCATTGGCTACAAAGCCAAATAGCTTACATGGTCTTAACCAACAACAGCAGGACTCTATGAGGCATAATATCGTCTACTTGGTGCATCACTGGATGACAGGCAAGGAGTGCGTGTGAGACTTCATCGGCTGTCCCTGACTCAACTCAAGTCATACAAAGATGTGGAGACTTTTGTCTTTTAGGTAAGAAGACGATGTAAAAACCAAAACCAAAAAACATTGCTGGCTAATCTTCAGGAAGTCAGTCTTATTAACAAGATGCTAATCATTAGATATGACTTTTCTGACGTCAAAAAATAGACTTTATGTGGCAATTTTTTCATCATGAAATGTTTTTATTACGAATATACTGGATTACTTTTCATCTGTGGACCCCTATGGATGAATGCAGTATTAACAATTGAAAATTGGATTTATAAAACGGCTTCTGGATGCCTTCAAAGGTAGGTTGTCATGGCTCCTTTGTCATATTTATAGTTTTCCATGCTGCTATATTTTTGTCAAGTGGCTTTAGTGCTCACTGTGTCCATAAAATAAACTTGGAGAATCTAAGCTTTCCAACAATGTCTAACATGTCTATATTGGGAAAAATCTTACGTTGTAATTTTCATGTGTTCTTAGTTGTTAGCTGTAAATGCTATAAAACGGTTGCCGGCGATCGGGTGGATTTTGAGAGGTTAAAAAAGAGGTAAACCTATGACAGGATACTCTAATTTCTTTAGATTTAACCATAGAATGTCATATCCCAATATCTCAAAATACTGTTACTGTTGGAGTCTCTGAGGTTTTGCTGTTTTTCTGGTGTGAGCAAACTTCCTGTCACAGAGAGGATTTTTGCTGGGGGCTGGGCCGACCTGTGACATCTGTGGACATTTCTCAATCAAGATCACTAGTATGAAGGATTGTCTCTCTTTGTCGGATGATTGCCCCTGATAATATTCCAGCCAAAGACCTAAACCAGAAATGTTCTTCTGGTTGTTTTCTAGTGAATCTCTTTTGATGTGGACTCTATTATTGTTGCAGACAACCAGTGAACCTCAGATCATCTCAAATCTTCATGTAAAAAGGTCTTATCTGTGTGCAGCAGTTCTCATTCTTCATCACCTGCCTCCCCGCTCTCCAGCACGAAATCTCTTGCAAGTACCAATGCTCTCGGATCTCGTTCTCCTGGAACTCTGGGATACAGTCTGCAAAGCCTGCTGAATCAAACCCCATACAAATTCATGCTATCTTCCCTTTATTTCTCAATTAATAAAATCTGTTATTATTAACCAACTCCTTCCTGATCAGTCTGCTTTCATCCCCTTAGACCAACCAGAGAGTTCAGCTGACTTCCTGTCATTCTACACTTCCAGATTCTTGTTGCTTTTATAATTAAACGTTAAAACTCAATGGTTCTCCATGCAATGCTACAAGTGGGTCAAATACTACAAACCACCATGACAGTTACTGATTACCTAACCTAAGTCCTGTGTGCTGTATCAAAAGTATGACAAAAAAAACTTTCACATTTCATGGATGAAATTACAAAGTGCTTCACAAAAGACATTACAAAACTGTAAAAACAAGTAAAATAAAATAATAAAATGCAATAAAAGACCAGTTAACAAAAAGCTGAAATAGAGTTTGCTGTTGGGCTATACATGAATTAAAAATATTTAAATACCTCATAAGGTCATGATATACGACAGTAAGAAACACTTTCTGCACAGTGTGAAATGCCTTGTTATTTGAATCTGCCTGACACCTCATAGAGCATAGTCATTCAACAAAGACAAGCAAATCTATTAAATAAAATACTCCACCTTTTGGTATGTTATTTCAGATGTTTGGGTATGAGGATTTTCTTTTTTTTTACTGAATATACTCAGAGTTACTGTTACCATTATTTTGCTGTTGAATATCTGTCAAAGTCCCCCAGCCTGTCTGATGAAAGACAGAATAGTCTGTAGCTCAGAGAAGTGCTTATCACTATATTTTTTTAGTTTGATTAGGTTTACTGGAAATGCTTAATTCTGCTGAAAGTGATTTATTGACTCATAAACCACAGGTCATGTGAAAAACTTTGGAACTTGTCACCTTCTACTGTCTTTCTCATTTTTCTATTGTTACTTAAAATTGTTTTACATAGTTGTCATGCAATATAAGACATATTTTAAACTTTATGCATTTAAATATTTGGTATTTTTGTTGAACCAAGAAGGTAGAAATGAGTCTCAAGAAAGTATTTGATTAATTGAGGTCAATATTATACAGTGGTATTTGGAGCAGTTAAATGATATACACCTTGGATCTCCCACAGAAAGGTCTGTAAATATCAAACCATTTAAGAAGTTGTAAATTATCTAATTAATATCATACAGAGAGATGAGCATGCTTATAATTAATCTTAATCTGAAGAATTGTGTTTCAGTGCAGAGTATGATTTGCCAACACGAGGTTCCCCTTCGAGATCAAAAGTCTAGTCGTTGCTAAGAAAGCATGACAAAGAAAGCAAAACACGTCACCCTGTCTCATGCTGCTTGTTAGGAATATGTCAGCGCTGCCTTACATTCTTGGACTGCTTGTGTTTGCTCTTAACAGCTCTTTGGCTAAAATGGCTCATTCACTGTTATTGTTCTCCATGCCCCCTGGCTGTCACTTGTTGACCTTTATTTAATTGCGCGTATCTTGCCATTTGTCTAATTTTCATATTTACTTCCATATAGCAGTAAATGTGGAAAAGTTGGAAGGAGAGTTTTCTGGTTACACTTTGCTCTGGATATTTCTTTAAGTGTTAAGTGATAGTGCAAATTAAAATGTGAATTATTTTCTGATATAAATTTAGGATCTTAACCAAAACACTGAGCCAAACAGAGCCTCATTCCTCTATTTAAATTCAGGTCATAGCTGGCCACTAAATCTCTGGATACATGACAAGTTCTTTTATTAAGAAATAGCTCATATGTTTTCTGGTCAGTCCCAAAACCCTGTGCTCTAATAATATTTGATTTGCAGATGTCTTCTATAAAGCGTGAAGCTTGTATATTAAGAAAATTCGGTTGCTCCATTGCTCCCTACAACAATTAGATTCTTACATATAAAAAAAACCCCAAGAAACGTATCCAGTAATAACAATATATTCCAAACAATATTTTTACAGTGATTAGTTTACAAAAAGTCCTGTGCTTTGGCTCCAAAGATAACCCATCATTTGCCCTTGTTTATATTCAGCAAATGGTAATCATATGTTCTGAACTCCTTCACTGAACAACAGTTGGTTAAAGTGAAACAATTCCCCTAATCTCAAATATGACTGCAAATTTGTATTGAGAAAGTAGGTTTTCACTCGGTCATAGCTAGGTGGTGAAAATTGTTTTGAAAGAGCTAAGTCCTACAGAGACACATGTTCTAATTTTCAATATAAAAGAATGTTTGGTTCAAACCTAATAAGATGTTAAAAGGGAAATACAATTAGCCTATTACCAGAGAAAGGACGCTCCTAAAGCCTTTAAGGCAACAATCAGCACCAGGACCTGACTTACCTGCTAATGTCATAAAGTGCTGGCAAATGACTGCAGCATTCAGTAGAACAAAAGCAAAGCAACATCATCCTACACAATCTAGTTTTGTCTGTCTTTTGACGACCATTGGCAGTAATGTTTTTCTGCTTCCAATTTGATAGTTTCTTAAATCCATGTTGAGCTAACTCTTATCCTGATGCATTAGAAATTAAACCTCTACCCCTATTAAAATGTTTGGCTTTTAGCATAAAGGAACTTACTGGAAGATAAAAACATTTTCAGTCTCTAAGACATAAATCCTAAATTGTTAATTTAAGGAATGCATTCAAATAAGACAAAACAGATAAATAATAATAAAGATTCTAGTAATCTGGTTGCAGTAGTGAAGCGCTATAAACTACTACTTTGTTGTACAGATTTTTAATTCAGCTCTAGAATTCATTATCTGTAGTCCTGGTTGCTCAGTGACACATTTTGTGAAGGTCATTGGTTCTATTCTCAGTCCAGGGTCTTTCTGAATTAAGTTTGCATTTTCTAGAAATGCATGCCTGGGTTTTCTCCAAAAACTCCGGTTTCTGCTTGCAGTCCAAAAACATGAGTGTTATCAAACATGACTGTAATTGGAGTCTCTAAATTGTCCCCTTAAAGATACATAATAATGCGTGTAAATTCACACCCGTATTGAAAAAGAGGCAATCTTTTAACCCCTTGGAGAATATACAGGAGCCTGATTTCTATGTATGTGTGTCTTATGGGATTTTTATTTTTTTTTTTATCTGCGTTTAACTTTATTAAGTGTAAGTATACATAGATGTTGACCCAGAAATCAAATTAGGCTGTAGATACCCTTACCTTCTCGGGGTTCCCTGCTTAAGTTATATACATTCTTGTGATGAAAGCAACAGCAATTACAAAACCCCAAAGACTACTTCAAAATAATATGTCACTATTTAGTTTATAGGAATAAAGTCAAAACAATAAAACAAAATACATCAGTAGTTTAGGTTCTCCTCTAAAATGAAAGTCATCTACAATGAAAAGCATTACTTAAGAGTAAATCAACTAGACTTGAGATATTTTTCTGTGACTTTTTTACGAAAGATATTTGCAGAAAACACCTAGATATTTGAACTTTGATATCTGAAAAGAGGTTGATTTCTAAATTATTCAACAAAGTTGTTCAGCAAGCTAAGGGTATGAATAAAAGTTTACACCTAATGGTCTATTCAGTCTTCCTCAAAACATGAGAGAGCAGTTCAGTCCAGGCCCTTATAGAAAAAGCTGCTGTTCCCTTTGCAGACTACTTTCTATGGCGTTCGTTCCTTGGCACAGCAAAGGGGAAAAGAAGCAGTGTAAATCTGTAACTCTTATATGTGGAGTTCAGTTTCTCTTAACAAAATGTTTTGCCATAATTTTTTGAGAACACACTTTGGTATGCCACATGCACACTGAGGACAAGAAAAAAAAAGTAACTGCTTATGTGCTTAGTGTCTAATTTCCAAAGATTCCAAATAAGCTCAATTGCACATGTATCTTTTTTTTTTTATTTGCAAGCATATTATATATGTTGTGCGTAATCTATAAACATTGCAAATGCAGGATGTACAAACCAGCTCTGCTCTATTGAAATGAGCCACTTGCATGTGATACTGGCAGTTTTTGAGTGACTGTAAAAGGAAGATGAGGTTCTAAGCTAACAAGTTGAAGGTAATAATCCCAAAAATGATAATGACAATGATACAACTAAATGTTATTGATAGTGCTCTGTCATAGTTACCTATCTGAAAGTGCTGTAAGCAAAAGTAAAAAAAAATAAAATGATTAAAAAAAACATTTAAAGTTGAACATATACAATAAGATATCATAAAAAATGAGGAAGATTTATTTCTTTGCTGACTTCACCCAATCAGATCTCTACATCAAAGAAGGAACCACAGTCAGACTTACTGAAGATTATCATCTAAACATCTGGATTCATCTCCAACAGCTCCTCTCAACAGCAGATTGACCGAATATGCTGCAAAACAAGGTAACCTCATAATATTTCAATAAAACTTGAACTGTGTTTCGTGTGGATTCCATTAAAGAATACTTAGGGCGAATGAAATCCCTCTTGTCACAAGTAACAGAGGTGCACTTTCAGCATGCATGCTGTCTGTTGAACTGCAAAAACAAATTACAGTGCACTCTTTACAGATCTGCTCTTTGCATACAAACACATTTGCTCATGTTTTGAGACATGCAAACCTTCTGAAAATCAGGTCCATAGTATGCAAGCAGAAAGTAAGTGGGAAAGTGTGGGAATTGTATTAAAATCTGAGGATGGTGGATGAACTGGATCATAAGGATAGTTGTTAGTCCAAAGAGTAAAAGCTGGCGACCATTTTGGCTCAATAGAGTTAAGTGGTGTTAAGCAATCTCCTGTATTTCTACTCCTATGTAGGCAACTTACAATGAATGAGGTGAAGCTTGAATGTTTGGATTATAACTACAAAAGGTGTGTGGCTCAAAAAAAATGATAGATATTGTCAAAAGAAATGTATTCAATAGTACAAACACCAAAGCATGTTGGAGGCAGGTTTATGGTCTGGGCTTTCCTTTTTTCTGATGGAACAATGCCACATCGATGAACTCATCAACACCTTATAATAATTTTTTATTTTAGCTTTTACGGCACTATTGGCTCGTCTTTATGACAGGAAAGGGGGTATGAGAGAGAGGAAGAGGCATGCGGCAAAGCACCACAGGTTGGATTTAAACTAGTGTTGCACGCTCAGTAATGGTCGGTTTGACGCAGGACTTTCAGATACGTGCTTGAAAAATTAGTATAAAGTAGGATTACATTTTTAAAGGATTACTATGAATCTAGGGAAATTACTAAACCAACAAAATATAGATTTTTTTTTAAGGGATATGGTTCACAGCTTAATATGACAAGTATATTCACAAGGGCCTGTTGAAGGAGGGTGAAGATAAAAGACTTTTCACAATAGATTTTGATTAGCAAATATTCTCAAGTCAGGATTTTGCATGCAGGTGCACACCTACCAAACAGTACTTAATTCTGAAAATGATTTTAATGGTTCTTCAAGAGAGAATTAGTTGGACACATTTCTGTCTACGTCAGATGTATTTTGTTTGATCAGTGGAATATCACAGGATATACAGTATGTTATATTGAAAGTGTGGAGAAATATATGGGGTGCCGTTTGTAAAAATTAAGCAGTCAAAAATTAGGAGCAATATTTATGGCCATTAAGTGTTTTTTAAGAGAAAAATAAAAGGGTTATCCAAGGTTTTCCAAGTCATTTTTTCACTGTCATTCATTCATTTATAAAAATCTTACTCTGCTAAATGAATATTTTTACTTTGGAGCTAAATATTTAGTTTGTAAACTAAATATTTAATTTGTTGAATAAAAATTTAGCTCAAAACTAAATATTAAATTTGCAAATGAAATATTTAGCTAGCACCAAGCTAGGTAAATATTTAGCATAGTGGCTGGCTAAATGAGGGTGACCAGATTTCTGCAAATCTAATCTGGGGACATTCCAGCTCATGGATAAAAATAAATACATTTCAGGAAAAATCAAATAGGAAACAGGGACAGTGATGCCTTCATCCATAATTAAGTATTTATTAATATTTAAACAACAAAAATCAATTGTTAAATCCAGAAATGCGCCTTTTTCTGTATTTCCTAAGATTAATAAAATTAATCAGTTGATAGTGTTTATTAACACTTAAGATTGCGTTAAGGGACAGGCCAGTTCTGCAGTCTGTGGGATTTCCCTCTTTTTCCATTCCACAAAATTAAAATAAAACCTTTTTATATATATAAAAATTGAAAAACATAAAATCTTTTTTTTTATATAATTACCACTATAAATTGTAGCGCCTCCAGTTGTTTATGCTGTTTTCTGGACCTAGATGCTGAAGTGCATTGGGTAGCCTCCAGCAGCCTGTATTAATATCTGTGTCGATATTAAAAAGGAAAAAAGTTTAGTTAAATTTTTATATATAGGTTAAATTACAACCATTAAAAAACATCTATAAATCTAGATCATTCTCATGAGCAGCTTGAAGCAGCCATGCCAAAAATAAATTTTTTGTCATTACACGTATAGATGAATGAAAAGTAAGCTCTCAGGGCTAATTTATTGTGAAACTTAATACAAATATATTTTCAGAATCCTAAACCTATTTTATATTCATGTGTACATAGATACAGTTGTGTTTTTTGTTTTAAATGAGCTGTTAATATTTTTTGATAGGATGTAAATATAAAGTTTAAAGTTAATGTATATTTAATTTTTCATGTTCTGATCACTGATTATTCATAAAACGTTCAAATCTGGGACATTTCCTGAGACAGCTTTAGCTTGGGACAGGTGGTCCAAAACTGGGAGTGTCCCTGGAAATTTGGGACGTCTAGTCACCGTAAGCTAAATATTTAGAATAGTGAAAAAGTGAAAAAATCACTTGGAAAAAAATAACCCCTCTTTTTTTGTCTTAAAACACGCTAAATAGCCGTAAATGTTGCTCCTAATTTTTGACTGCTTAACTTTACAAACGGCGCTCCACAGAAATAAAGCTCTGAAATGATATGTCTTTGTCTCATTTTTTTTACATTGCAAAAATCTGGAATTCTAACAGAGCATTTTTTATATTTACTGCACATCTTGAAAGCAGTGAAGGGATTTGAATTGGTATGCATTTGATTGAGTGGAATGCATAGCTCATTTTTTTTGCCAACTTGTAATGCACGAAGTTAAGAGAGAAATTAATCTTAGCACAGAGCACATGTAAAAATCAGTAAAAAGGAACATTACACTGTCCACAAAGTATGGAGGCAGACGAGGACAAGAGATTCCACAGTTATTACAGAAAGTTTAGTCCGTTGTAGGAGACAAACCAGAGATGGATAATACCTTAGACAATTTCAGAATACATGAAGATCAGCTGTAACCAGAGCAGCCATAAGGCACATTAAACAGCTGCAGTTTATTTGACACTTTAAGAATAGCAGTTTTAAGGTTGGCAGCTGTATAGCCATGACTTCTTGGAGAATGAAAGGAAATTTCTTAGTCGTAGTTGTATTTTGCCAATGTCAAAGATTTTAATAAGCTGTGGTTTAATGTTTAAACCTGGAGGGAGATAGTTCAATTTTATGGACGGATATTCATAAAAAATAAAATAAAACTGGAACCATAAGTGTTCAGAGCTGCTTTTACAAAGCATCAAAAGAAACTTCCAAAGCAAAGGGACTAAAAATGACTTCTTGTGATTGGCTGATATAAAGAAAGCTTTAATTTACATTTCACATAAATTATATTTAGAAAACAGACAGTAAATTATTTGTTCTTGCACCTAATTACATTAATGTGGAATTTAGATAAATCGGCTCCACATGAAACAAGTACAATACCAGTTCTGATTTCCTGACAAAATATATCATGTAGAAAATTCCTTAGACTGTCATCATCTTTCAGTTTACAGGACACCGTTCTCTTTTTCAACTGAAGTGTTGATTATTTTACAGTTAAATGTTTTCCTGAGCAATTATCCAGATATGTTATTTTCCTACACGCTGTGCGAGTTTTTTTGTTGTCTCTTTTGGGTTTATTTAATGACATACCAGGGTTTATGTTTTATGTACAATTTGCCTGTCAGACTTTATTTGCTCAGGGAAGCACTGCCAGCAAATGAGTCAGTACTGTTCCACCAGTACTGTGGGACAACCATCTCATAGATTTACTAACCCCCTGGTTCAGACGCACACAACCTTTCTGCTTTCCTCTTTAACAATATGGACTTTTCAGGAAGATGTTGCAAGATTGAAGGGCACTGTCATTCAAGAGATAATATTTAACACTTAGTCGGAAGGGTTGCACATAAGAGAACTTTGATCTCATTTTTAACAGTAAGAGCTATAAGTTGCAGCCATCCATTATACCACAAAAATGTATGTTCAAAAATAATAATAGATGGTTTGAATATTGATAAACGTATAGTTATATACACCCAACACCAAATGTGCTTAGTAAATTTGCTGTAAACAACAATCATCAATGCATTTGACAATGTCTGATGTCCCCAATTGATATAGATATAGTAGTTCATTTCAGTTCATTTGGTGTACCGCTAATTTAAAAATGTCCTCTCTAGGCAGTTTATATGACAAGCAGGTCCATTTAAGTTGGATCAAAATAACTCTAAATTTATGTTGTTAACTCACTCTGAATCCTTCAAATAAAATACAATGAGGTTAAAAAACAGAGACAAATTCATTCAATCTAAAGTCCCTCCCAAAAAAAAAGCAAAGGAATATTAGTGCCAAAATATTATAATTGAAAAAAAAAAACATCACATAAGGAAGTAGAATTCCAATTAAAGGGAGTGAGAAAAAGTAGTAGTTGGGTTTACTAGCAGCCTAATCCTGCAACAAAATAAATTTAGGAAAAATACCAAACCAGATATATGAAAAAGCAAAGAGCAGGATCTTACTATTTGTTAATCAGTGCTTTGTAAGTCAAAGTTTTTTTTTTCCTAAGTTTAATTTGGAGTAAATTCTGGTTTAGTGACTCTGATTTAGAAAATTTTAAATATCCGAAAAGGATATTTTTTAGCCTCTCACTCAATTGCCCAGAATTGTAACAGTCCTATTTTTTGTCTAAAATTCAAATAAATATGTATAATCATGGAGAATAGTTTTCCTAAATGCATGCATAGTTCCTCTTTTACTTTTGAGGAAACTTCTTAGCACCTTAATGATAGTTAAATAAATCAGACATGCAGAATCTGGCTTGTTTCTGCTGCACGGTTCCAGAATAATGTTGAAAGAATAGATATGTGGGCAAGAGAAACCAAAAACAACTAAGAAAAGAAAATTCAATAACACGGCATGAAAATAACATAGAGCCATTAAAATTTAAACTTAAAAAGAAGACAAAAAATAAACACCAGCTACTTAGAAGACAGGAAATGTTGATGTTTGCAAGATGGTAGTGGTCCTTAGCTTGTCATAATCTGTTGTAGGGTGGTGAACTTGCTTTCCAACGGTAAATCATGCACACAGTCTTTGAGAATAGCCAGAAATAAAGTCAAACCAGCAGTACTCCAGGCCACCCAGTGCTCCCACGATAAGAAAAAGGAGAACAAGAGCGGGGGCTGTAGGGGTCCTGTGCCAGCTAACTACTGAAGCTTTCTACACTGTAGTACTGGTTGCTGATGATTTGGGAGCCAATAGACCCCAGTAAAATTGTTCTTTCCTTGCTTTTTTCCTCTTTTTCTTAACATATATAAATGTGTGTATACAGTATATAATGTCACCTTACTGGAAGGGAGCACGTGAGGGAGGTGAACCCAACTTCTTGAAAAAAGGGTGGACTGTCTTCTAATCTGGACTGGTCCACACGGAGAGGCAGATAGCTGGAGTATACAAAGTATACAAAAATAGAGTAGGAGAGTTAATAAACATGAACACATCACCCCGTCCTCAATTGACTTCACTGGCTCTGAAGGTTAACCCACAAAGATTCCCAGCTAACCTTTCACTTCTCCACAGCATTGCACCATTAAAATCACCTCCTCCCTGTTCAATGTCCCTCCCTGAGTCTATGCTCCCTTAACACAAACCTTTCTTCCCATTTCCATGATTAAAATAACCTTTTCCTGCAGTGCTCCTTTGCTGTGGAGCAAGTCTAATTTGAGGGCTCCAGAAACTACATGTAGCACCGGTATCACACCACTAACTGCGCCACTGGACCAGTTCTAGGCTCTAAGGAGTGGGGAGCAAAATAATAGCACCAGAGACCGCTGCTTAAGTGAAAATGGCCGGCAATTTAATGAATGCAAAACACACATAATATACAATACATGAAACCAAAAATACTCTGCAGATTCTTAATAATGAGGTAAGTAGAAATGGGGAGGAAAAAGGAGAAGGAAAAAAAAAAATATATCACTCTTTCTTTTTGCTCTTTAGTTCACCTAGGTTATTTTAATTAGACAAATTTGAATTAATTAGACCAGTCTCTTTTTCATAGGTTGCACCTATTTTAAGATTTAAATTTTTCCTGAGTTAACTCTTTTCCGTTCTTTTACAGGTTGCAAAATACCTTCAAACACATTTAAATCAAGTGGACCACAATTACTCAAATCACATTCAGAAAATAAACATATGAAAATCAAAGTATGGCACTTTAAATTCAAGTTCAAATCCAAATGTAAATATCAGTTCGACGAAAAGAATCAGTTTGATTCAGTCCAAAAAATAATAATTCAATCAGTCTTCAGTTCTTTTTTTTTAGTTCAGTTCAAACTAGTTTCTGATATCCCTACCACTCCGGCAGGGGATTACACACACGCGGGAAAGTCCCTCCCTCAATGGAGAAGATGAATTGAAGGTCTAGGTCTGGCTCGCCATCTTGAATCCCGTCTGTGAATGTGCACGCCGCACATGGCAGACTAATCCTCGCTCCGACCAAGCTTCCAACCGAACAAAAAACCTGACCAAAACCGATATGGCTTAGTTCTCATAAAATCCTCGTCAGTTCCCGACCAGGTAAATTATGTTTTGTTTACTAAAATATTAACTTTTTTCTGGTAATTATTCACCGCTCTTTTTTTTCTCCGATTCCTCCTCTGCTCTCTCCTTCAGGTCTGCGTACTGCAGCGTCACCCAGACACTGCACCTGCAACGCTGGTTTCTTAAAGGGACAGCGACGTTATTTCTGTCTACAGACTTTTAACCAACTACTTATCCCTATTTATGTTAGATCCCTATTATGTTAGATTTTAACATGGGTTACATCCTCCCTTCTTTACCTAATGCACGTCCCTGTGCATTTTGAATTTATGCTATCATAACTCTAGGGGTTCCTGGAGAGCTAGGATCTTCAAGAGATTCTGTAAACACATCACTCAAGGTTTGAAATAAAGACTGAACTATTGTAACCAACGGGTTTCCTAGCTCAGGATAAGTCAGTCTTTTAGTCACTTTTCTGTCTCTGACAGGTCTTGCTGAACAGTCACTTCCACTTTGGTTGTCCGTTTGACCTAAATCATGAGTGTTTTCTTTGCTCTCCTGAGCAGGTTGAGTAGAAGGATGGACATTATCCAGATCTTCCTCAGGTAAGTTTACAACTTCCTGTTCAGTGATTGGGTTTCTCTCTTCAGGATGAGGTAAGTCTTTCCCTTCAGAGTCAGGTAAATCTTTCTCTTCAGAGTCAGGTAAATCTTTCTCTTCAGGGTTGGGTAAATCTTTCTCTTCAGGACGAGGTAAGTCTAGGTCGTAAGTTTCTACTGGAGGATCCTCAGGGAAAGCTTCGGCTACATCTGAGGGATTTTTCTCAACAGCAGTCAAGTCAGGTTCTGGTCCAATACTTTCAGGTAAGTATTCCATAGGTCCAGAAGTCAGGTTGAAACCTAGTGTTTCCACTCTTAGGTTTCTGTGATAGTGATATTCCTCAGAATCAGATTGGGATTCATTCCCATCATCTCCATTTGATGTGTCATTTTTAGAATGTTGTCGAGTTCTTGGTCGCCTTACTGCCTTTGGTGGGTTAGTTTCGCTTTCGACCGGGGTCACAGGAAGGAAACCATATGGCAGCAGGAGGTCACGATGAAGAGTTCTTTGTGGACCATCTCTTGTCTCAGGTTTCACAACATACACGGGGACGTCTCCGGACTGTCTCAGGACAACATACACATCAGACTCCCACCTGTCAGCTAACTTGTGCTTGCCTCTGAGATGGACATTTCGAACCAAGACTCTGTCGCCTTCTTTCAAGGTGGAGTCAACAACATGCTTGTCAAACCTTGCTTTGTTGCGATCGGCTGTCTTTTTAGCATTCTCAGTTGCTACTCTGTAACTGTCTTCAAGTTGAGATTTCAGGTTGCGGACATATTGAGAGTGAGAGCCTGGCTGATGATTGACTGGTAGGCCAAAGGCTAGGTCAACTGGCAATCTTGGCTGACGCCCGAACATTAACTCGTAAGGGGTAAAGCCAGTTGTCTCGTTCTTAGTACAATTATAAGCGTGTACTAATGGCTTGACATACTCCCGCCAATGACTCTTTTTCTGGTTTTCAAGGGTTCCCAACATGTTGAGCAGAGTCCTGTTGAAGCGCTCTACAGGGTTCCCTCTCGAATGGTAAGGTGTGGTTCTTACCTTTTGAGTGCCAATGAGCTCACACAGTTCTTTTATCATTCGGGAGTCAAAGTCGGGACCTTGGTCACTGTGGAGTCTTTCAGGGATGCCATAATGGACGAAAAAGTGGTCCCACAGTGTCTTGGCCACTGTCCTGGCTTTCTGATTAGGGGTGGGGACTGCCACTGCATATTTCGTAAAATGGTCGGTAATGACCAGAATGTCCTTTGTGTTACTTGAGTCCGGCTCCACACTGAGAAAATCCATGCACACGAGTTCGAGTGGTCTTGTGGCCACGATGTTGATGAGTGGAGCAGCTTTATCGGGCATGGTCTTACGTCGTATGCAACGGTTGCAGGTTCTGACTTTATTTTCCACCTCAGTTGACATTTTGGGCCAATAGAATCGCTTCCGGACAAGATCTAGCGTGCCCTCTGTGCCCATATGGCCCATGTCGTCGTGGAGGCTCTTTAGGACTATGAATCTCAGGGCTTCAGGGAGTACAATCTGGTAGTGAGTCTGAGCACCCTCTTGTCGCCTGCGATACAAAACACCATTTGAGACCTCCAGTTTGTTCCACTCCCTCAATAAGAGACCAAGCTCAGGAAGTTCTTTCCTTAAGGATGGTGGGGGTGTCTCTCCAGACTCCAATAGCCTAAGGACTTCACCAACGCAGGGATCAGCATTTTGTTTGTCTCTTAGTTCAGCTGATGTTAGAGGGGGGATGACAGGTAGACCACCAAGCTGATCCTCCTCTTCAAAGCTTTGAGGGAGAGCCTTTGGATGGTGGGCAAGTGACACAACCAAGATGGTGCTGGTTGACGCTTCCCCAGAGTGATTGCTAATCGCTTCGTGGACCATGTGCTTCTCACAGATAGCTTTGATGGTGTTGTCATTCAAGTGTGCATAATCAGCTTCTGACATGTGTCTTTTTGTGAATTGTTGTATCCTCTCTAACTCTTTTTGTGATGATGTGTCATCAGCTACTCTGCCATGAGGGCGTCTGGACCGTCCATCCGCGTCCTGATTCTGCTTACCGGCTCTGTACTGTAGCTGGAAATCGAACGTCGACAGAGCAGCCAACCATCTGTAGCTCGTGGCGTCAAGCTGAGCTGAGGTGAGAATGTATGTTAATGGGTTACTATCTGTTACAGCAAGGAATGTGTTACCGTACAGGTAATCCTGAAATTTCTCTGTTACTGCCCACTTAAGGGCAAGAAATTCTAACTTGTGAGCAGGATACCTGGACTCACACTTCGACAGACCTCGGCTTGCATAAGCAATAACACGCTTCTGTCCCTGTTGCTCCTGGTAGAGAGCAGCACCGAGGCCCAAAGTGCTTGCATCTGTATGTAAAATGTAGGAGAGCTTGGGGTCTGCAAACCCGAGGATGGGAGCGGTTGTCAGCTTTTCTATTATAGTGTTGAACGCTGTTTGGCAAGCAAGCGTCCATCTATCACCAAAGTCGTCCTTTGGATTGAAATACTTCTCAGAGTTCGCTGTGGTTTTAGCGTGCTTTCTTAGCGGTGGATAGCCAGCAGTGAGCTCGTTTAGTGGTTTCACAATCTTTGAGTAGTCTTTAATGAACCGGCGGTAGTAACCGCAGAAACCCAGGAAGGTTCTTAGCTCTTTCAAGTTGTTTGGTTTTGGCCAGGTTTTTAATGCTGCTACTTTGTCAGGATCGGTCTCAATGCCTTTTTCAGACACAATGTGGCCAAGATACTTTACAGAAGTTTGGTAAAACTTGCATTTCCCTGGTGACAGTTTCAAGCCAAACTCTTTCAATCGGTTGAGCACGTTCATCAGCCTTTCCTCATGCTCCTCCAATGTAGAGGAGAAGATGATGAGGTCATCCAGAAAAACTAGGGCTTGCTTCAAGTTCAACTCTCCCATACAACGCTCCATAAGTCTCTGGAACGTGCTAGGGGCGTTGGTTATCCCCTGAGGCATTCTGTTGAATTCAAAGAATCCTAGAGGGCAGACGAATGCAGTTTTGTGTTTGTCTGCTTCCTCCATCTCTATTTGATAGAAGCCCGATTTGAGATCGAGCACCGAGAACCACTTGGACCCGGTCAATGCTGAGAAGGACTCTTCCAGATTAGGTAAGGCATATGAATCCCTTACTGTTTGTGTGTTCAATTTTCTGTAATCTATGCAGAGTCTGACACTGCCATCCTTTTTCCTGACGACTACGATCGGCGAGGAAAAAGGTGACTCTGATTCACGGATGACTTCTGCATCGAGGAGTTGCTGGAGATGGGTACGCACAGCCTCTATGTCCTGCGGATGTATAGGTCTTGGCCTATGTTTGAATGGTGTCTCATCACTGAGAGTTATATGGTGTCTGATTTTGTCAGTGCGGCCAAAGTCAAGCTCGTGCATTGCAAACACCTCCGGCATGGAGCTCAATTTCTCTGTTATCCTCTCTTTCCACTCGTTGGGTATAGGAGAATCAGTAAAGTCAAAGTCGAGATTTGGTTTTTGGTCAGGTTTTGCAGGAGAATCTGAGTCAGGGGTCTTGACAGGTTGAACACTTCTGACAGCGTGTATCTCTGCTATCACAGCCTTTGGGGACGGTAATGTCATGCTCTGATTCGTTTTTGAGCGTGACTGGTATGCAGCTTGATGGCTTTGGTGGTAGACTTACCAGACTATCTGTCACCAGGATGCCACCAGGCAGGGACGATGACTTTGGTGACTCTACCATCACCCACTTTCCAACATCAGATATTCTGCAGCTCACTCATCCTTGAAGGACTTTAATCTGTCCAGCTGAAATGGTCTCAAAGTCTCTACTATGAAGCCTCACCTCTCCCAGGTTGGACTCAAAAGACTGTTTTTTACGGATTTCAAGGGTCTTTAAGACAACTTTGTAGCCATAAGGAAGAGACTCAAAGTTCTGAGGTACAATCTCTGCATACTTCTCATAGAGAACATCCAAAGTATTTGTGCCTATAAGCACTGATGACAACGTGGAGCGCATGTCAGGTACAACCAAGACCAGGGTAGGTACTTCGATGTCAACTCCAAGCAAGCTCTTAGGGAATCTGATGGTGGCCTCAACATAGCCAAGGTAAGGGACGCTTTGACCGTTGGCTCCTTCCACTTCAAGCAAGTCGTTCAAGGAGTTGAGAGGCAAGTGAGACAGGTTCTCTAGATAGAAAGAGTTGGGGACCGTTGTTACTTGGGAGCCTGAATCCAACAAGCAACTACAGTCTTTGTCAGCTATGATAACTTGTGCGGTGCACTTGGCCCCAATCAGACCTTTTGGCAAAGTCACTGACTGTCTTTGTGTATGTGAGTACACATGGGCTCTGTGCAGCTTCTTTTTGGGACACTTTGCCTGTGCTCCAGTTCCCGTTTGTCCCACAACCGGAACTGGGTCTAGTTTAAAGCATCAGGCTTTGAAGCGCTATGTTGACTGTCCCATGCTAACTGCTTTTCTTTTAACTGCTTCCTCTTCTCAGCCACAAGAGATGGATTCGGCTCACTCTCACACTGAGGCTTAATGTGCCCATCCTCTCCACATCTAAAGCAATACCAGGGCTTTGGTCTATTGCTTGCGCTGATGTTTGCGTCTCGGCTGTGGGGCTGCAGCCTTTGAGATGTGTGAGTGGTAGCTGGGGAGTGTGTGTTAGCTGTTTGGGGAGCTAGTGGTCTGGCGGCTGATTTAGCTTTTCTACTGTCTTTCTGTGTGATACGTGTGAGCTGGGACTGTAGATCAGCTATTTGTTTCTTTAAGTCTTGGATTTCAAACCTGTGATCAGGAGCTGGCTGAGATGAGCTGCACTCTTCTTCACCCTGCACATAAACACCTTGATAATGAGAGGACACTCTTGGTTTTGAAATATTAAAGTGCTGTTTCATGCGTGAAGCTTTGGAAGAACGTTTATCTTCTGCTGTGCGGAGTAACAGGAGAAGTTCAGCAAAGGTAGGTGGATTCTGCTTCTTTTGTTCTAGCTGGAGTTCAGCTATCAAGATGTTATCCCAGCAGCCTCTTACAAACTGCCTGAGAAGATGCCGATCAAGGTCGCTTGCAGTTACACCTCCCCTTCTGAGGGTGGTGCTCAGCATCACCTGCAGCCGTTGTAGATAAGCTGAAGGTTTCTCACCATTATCCTGCATTGTATTGAGATACTTTGCAAAAAGGTCATCTCCATCCTCTACTGTGCCGAAAGCAGAGTCCAAGATCTCCAAGTATGCACTAAGAGGAGAATCCGGTGTCAGGTGCTTCACGATATCAATGGCGGGTGATAAGAGACTTTCAAGAAGCTTTCGTGACTTGTAAATATCAGACTGTGTTGTGTCTTTAAGAAGAAGTTCCACATTGGATCGCCATGTCTCATAATCCACTTCACTGTTGGGCCGTGGGACACGTCCAGAGAAGGGTCTGAGTCTCAAGGAAGTGTGCACCTGCAGAGCAGAGTCTTCATTTCTCACTATGTGCTCAACAATAACTTTTTGTATGTCAGGTGGATTGACGTCAGAAAGTTTCAGAGCGGGCTGTGTCTTTTCTTTAGATGGTGTCAATGGTGGAGACCAATGATGTTGAACATGCTGCTGCGGGGCCCTGCTGGGCAGGGGGCCTACTTGTGCAGCATTTTCAGGGGCATGTTGCTCTGGGGTATCAGGTGAGCTCAGCTCTGCATCTTCATCTTGGAGCTCTGAATGATCTAGATCGACAGTCTCACCGATGAGGGAGAGCTCTTCTCTGAGGACAGCTGCAAAGTCTTTACCAGTCCGTTTTGCAATGTCCTTTAACTCTGAAAGGTAAGTCTGTGTAGCTGTTTTGCTAGCTACAGGTGTGTAAACATTGGCTAATGCTCTGATGTGGTAAGTGACATCAGTATTGGCTTTACTGTTAAGTCTGTAAGGCAGTGAAGGTAAGAGAGATTGCATAGCTATACCATACACATACTCTACGATAACCTGCTTGGCCGACTCTGGTTCAGTGAGAGCTACTGGAATTACCCTTTGAATGGAACCATATTGTTTCAGGAAGTCACTTAGTTCGTCATCTATTTCTGTATCGGTTATACCGCTAACTATGACTGAGTTAGGGATTTTTACACTGCTGGTTTCAACGACATCCATTTTTTTCCTTCTTTATCCTCCCTTAACACTGATAACAATATTATATATGGTCTCTGGTTTCTAGTTTTAATGCTTTAAGCCACTCCTGGCTGGCTCGCCAAGTTGTAGCACCGGTATCACACCACTAACTGCGCCACTGGACCAGTTCTAGGCTCTAAGGAGTGGGGAGCAAAATAATAGCACCAGAGACCGCTGCTTAAGTGAAAATGGCCGGCAATTTAATGAATGCAAAACACACATAAAATACAATACATGAAACCAAAAATACTCTGCAGATTCTTAATAATGAGGTAAGTAGAAATGGGGAGGAAAAAGGAGAAGGAAAAAAATATATATATCACTCTTTCTTTTTGCTCTTTAGTTCACCTAGGTTATTTTAATTAGACTAATTTGAATTAATTAGACCAGTCTCTTTTTCATAGGTTGCACCTATTTTAAGATTTAAATTTTTCCTGAGTTAACTCTTTTCTGTTCTTTTACAGGTTGCAAAATACCTTCAAACACATTTAAATCAAGTGGACCACAATTACTCAAATCACATTCAGAAAATAAACATATGAAAATCAAAGTATGGCACTTTAAATTCAAGTTCAAATCCAAATGTAAATATCAGTTCGACGAAAAGAATCAGTTTGATTCAGTCCAAAAAATAATAATTCAATCAGTCTTCAGTTCTTTTTTTTTAGTTCAGTTCAAACTAGTTTCTGATATCCCTACCACTCCGGCAGGGGATTACCACACGCGGGAAAGTCCCTCCCTCAATGGAGAAGATGAATTGAAGGTCTAGGTCTGGCTCGCCATCTTGAATCCCGTCTGTGAATGTGCACGCCACACATGGCAGACTAATCCTCGCTCCGACCAAGCTTCCAACCGAACAAAAAACCTGACCAAAACCGATATGGCTTAGTTCTCATAAAATCCTCGTCAGTTCCCGACCAGGTAAATTATGTTTTGTTTACTAAAATATTAACTTTTTTCTGGTAATTATTCACCGCTCTTTTTTTTCTCCGATTCCTCCTCTGCTCTCTCCTTCAGGTCTGCGTACTGCAGCGTCACCCAGACACTGCACCTGCAACGCTGGTTTCTTAAAGGGACAGCGACGTTATTTCTGTCTACAGACTTTTAACCAACTACTTATCCCTATTTATGTTAGATCCCTATTTATGTTAGATTTTAACATGGGTTACATACAGGCTTAATAACCTTTATTTTACCTAATTGTTTATAATGGCACATTTAAACATTGTGTCATGTTCTCAGTTTTCATTATATTTTACTATTATTCTTGTGTATTTTATTTTTTATTCTTTGGTCCCTGCTTTTACCAAATCGTTCTTATTGAAATCTGTAAATGGAAAGAACGTAAATTACATCTTTTGTAGCTATTATTCAGAGTTGCGTTTTTGCTTTCTTGACCTTTATGTTACCTTCCACTCCATCGCTTCAGCAGATACATTCAAATTCACATTAAATTGATAGGAAAATAAAAACAAAGCATTCTTCACCTTTATCGACATAATGTGTTGAATAGCCAATCTTTTTTAGCTATAAAAACACTCATTAAAACACAAAAATTAGTTTTTAGATTAAATTCTTGATGATTTGTGTCTGTCAGCTATATATGCTCTCCCTCTGCTCTCACTCTTTGTTGGTTCCTCTGTTGTTGCTGGTCCTGTCTTCGCTGTAGTCTTCTCCCCTCGTCTCTCCCTGGCTCCTTCTACGTGTTTTCCCTTGATGTCTCCATGGTTCTGGTCTGTTACATTTTAGTTGGATTTTTGGACTGTCTTTGTTAACCATTTTCATTAAAAGTATTCATTAGTGATGGTGAGATGAAGCCTCATGAGGCATTGAACCGTTTGGCCAAATTGCTTCAACGATCCCCACAGTTCATGAGGCTTCGTGTGAACATGTCACCACCTACTGGTGGACAGCAGAACTACAGTTTGTAATAAAATCTGTGAATTTTTTTGCAATTTTTTATTTTTTTTCCCCTTTTAAGTTCCCTTGAAATTGTTATTGTTAATTGTGTGTATTATAAAATCTTTTGTAAGTTTTTTTTAAGTGTACAATTTCTTAGAACAATCATTTAAGGTGCACAGTTTTTCTGCCATTTTAGTGAAATAAACACAAAAATTAGTTTTTAGATTAAATTCTTGATGATTTGTGTTAACATCTGAAAACATATTAATTTTAAGAGTATAAACAGAGGAAGGTGGGAAAAAGTTGAGTTATGGTGGGGGAGCTTGATATGATTGCTGATACTCAACATAGTTCTTGAACATCGTGCAAGTTTTGGATGTAAACGGATAAGAGGGGTTGTAATTAGCAACAGGGCTCCATATTTTGTGGTCTTGCCCATAGAATTTCACACGATGGGAAGGGTGCAATGAAATATGTGGCATTTTGAGAATTAAGCCAAATGATAAGACATCAACTCCATCATTCCACATAAGTTTCTTACTTCTAAGGAGAAATAGGTAAATGTCAGAATTTTACATTTAAAAAAATTAAAAGAAAGAAAACTATATTATAATAATCTTGTAAATATCATATATCTACAGCATAAAAAGTTTTTAGTCAAAATGTGATTTATCAAAAATTTATGTCCACATAATCATATACCGGTATCTAAATACAAGCTCTTGACGATGGATTTAACGATGGAAGGGTTTCCTCAAGCCATCTCATGATCTCTCTCTCAGCCCTGTCAGCATAAATTTGTGAAAAGTAAAAATGAAAAAAGTATTTGGACATATAGCCTAATTGTTGCACTGTAACAGTTAAGTCTACACAAAAAGCCAGTCTAAGGAGAATGCATATTTCTTGTTGATACTAGGAATTTAGAGAAAGAGCTCAGTCAGATCATTACTCCAAATATTTTTCTTTGAAATGTGCTACAACAGCTTGGAATTGATACCTACTTTAGCTACAATTAGAACTTCCTTTATATGTTATACTCTGGCATTTGCAGTTTTTACCACATACCAGTAGCAGCCATTCAAATTGGCCCTTCTCAGTCAAATGCCAGCCGAATGGCAGCATATACTTCCTTTCATTGAATTACAGGGTCTGACCAGGAAAAGGCACTTTTCTTTGGATCTTAATGTCCACAAATCATGAAAGAAAGAATATTTTAGTTCAAAGATTGATGTTCAAAAAAGGAATCTTAGGGGATCAGCCAAGGACCAGACAAGGACTAGGCAAGGACTAGCCAAGGGCCCATCAAGGAAAGTTGGGAAACTTTGAATGGCTACTACTGTACCTATTGAGCCATTTATATTCGCTTTCAGTCACTACATAAAAGTTCAGGTGTCTGGAAATGCCTAAGCCCATAGCTGGGTTTGACGGCTCGCTCTTTGGATTCCCACTGCTACTACTGCAGGACTGTCAACTCTCACCCATTGGGAGTGAGGTTCACGAATCTCACACGCTCTCACTCCATATCCACAATTTTTCACGCAAAAAAAAAAAAAAAAGATGGACATCAAAACTCAACTCCATTCCAGTTATGTATAAAAATACCATGCTGATAAAAATCCAGTCCGCTGATAGCAGTGAAGCTGAAAGACCTGTGCCAGATATTAAAAAAGACAGGAACTTCTGAGCTTTTATTAGGGGGTATAAAATTGGATCTTATCTTATCTGGACTTCAATAATTCACTTTGTAAATTGATGAAGATTTTAATAAATCAAGTACTTAATTAAATAAGAAATATGAATAAAACATATGGCAGCTAGCTTAAATTATCAATGTGTAGACTGAGTGTAGAGTCACATTTACTCCTTGTTTGCTCTAGTTTAGCCACCTGATTTAGTCCCAGTTTTGCTCACAAGTTGAATAATTATTACTCAGTATACAGCCTCCTAGAAGGTCTGAATTGTTTAGCTGTCTTGTCAATTGTAAAGAATCTAATAAGATAATGTCTTAAGATTTTTAATCATTAGCCTATTACCAAATATTCATACCAAGTGTAGTTTGCACAGGATTCTAATTCCACTGGTTCCTGTATTAGTGTCAGTAATCCAGTCATGGTTTTGGTTATGTTGTGCTTTACTTTGCTCCTTGTTTTCTAGTTTTATTGGTTTAATTCCTATTTTGTTGTAATTTCTAGATTTATGTTAGTTCTCATGTTTTTCTGTTCTCCTCTGTTGCCCTCTTGTGTGTGTGTGTGTTCCTTTCCCCTTGGCTCCCTCGTTGTCTCCTCTCACACCTGCTCCTTGTCAGCTCGTTAGCCCTGCCTTTGTCTCTGTCAGCTATATATGCTCTCCCTCTGCTCTCACTCTTTGTTGGTTCCTCTGTTGTTGCTGGTCCTGTCTTCGCTGTAGTCGTCTCCCCTCGTCTCTCCCTGGCTCCTTCTACGTGTTTTCCCTTGATGTCTCCATGGTTCTGGTCTGTTACATTTTAGTTGGATTTTTGGACTGTCTTTGTTAACCATTTTCATTAAAAGTATTCATTAGTGATGGTGAGATGAAGCCTCATGAGGCATTGAACCGTTTGGCCAAATTGCTTCAACGATCCCCACAGTTCATGAGGCTTCGTGTGAACATGTCACCACCTACTGGTGGACAGCAGAACTACAGTTTGTAATAAAATCTGTGAATTTTTTTGCAATTTTTTATTTTTTTTCCCCTTTTAAGTTCCCTTGAAATTGTTATTGTTGTGTGTATTATAAAATCTTTTGTAAGTTTTTTTTAAGTGTACAATTTCTTAGAACAATCATTTAAGGTGCACAGTTTTTCTGCCATTTTAGTGAAATAAACTCAAGCAGACAGTGAAAGTATTTGTGCAAATTGGGCAATGATGAACAAAATGAAAGGTGTTAGTCATTTTTATTCAAACATGATAGTTTTTCCATGTTTTTTGGTTTTAATCAGGTTGGAAGTTGTGTTCAACCAACCTTTTGGCTAAACTGACCTAATTTACCCAATCTATATTTTTACTCGGGCAAAACAATGCAAATTAGTCTCATCAGCCAAAATAATTAAGTTTAATCGCAACTTTCAAAAGAGAAAGACAGGTCTTGAACCATCAACCTCTAGGATGAGAGTCTGTCCCTTACAGAGGACGCCACTCATGTAGATAGTGTGATCTGGGAGAAAATACTTCTTAACCCTGACGTATTAACACTGGCTTTGTCTGGTGGTTTTGCTCAAATTTTGATCATTATATTGTTTATTCAAACCAAATTAGCTTTAAGCAACTAGATTGGTTGGAAAAACAACCAATTTATTCTTAGAATCTATCCAAACTTTATCCAGCTGACAGCTGCTCTCCTCCAATCTCCCACATCTTGACTGAACACTGAGGCTGTTAAGATGCCTGTCAAAATTCTTGAGCTTCCCGAACCAGTTACCGAACCGGTCACGTGGTATCACGGTAGCGAGGCCTCGGACGTCATTAATTTTGGCCCCTCCTCTAAATGAATCACGCCTCGACACGCGCTTCGGGGAAACGTCCCCTCCATTACTCGAAACACGCCTCGAAGCCTCGGCTCATCTCATAACATCACTAGTGTTTTCCCTTGATGTCTCCATGGTTCTTGTCTGTTACATTTTAGTTGGATTTTTGGACTGTCTTTTTTAACCATTTTCATTAAAACTACAAGTATTCACCTCTGCCTCTGCATTTGGGTCCTCCAAACCACAACCAACCCTGACAATTAGCGTACCATTGGTTATTTTACTTGAACTGTATAGAATAATTAATATACACAGGTTTGAAGTTACGGTATATTTAAGATGCAGAGAAGAAGTATTTTAGTAGGGCCCATTCCTCTTTACTTAAATTCTCTGAAAATCACCAGAATATAGAAAATGATGTATATTGAGTGAAAAATCTTCCACATAACTACAGATCACTTATTGTCACTCAGTAAAATTTAATGTTCTATAAAAATTCCACATTTTACCACGTAGTTTCAGTTAAATCCTCTGCCTGTCTGGTTACCTTACCTAGCCTAACAGCCAGACTGGTCTGTGATAGGGATTCTGCCACGCTAAAAACATATATAAAGATTCATTCATAATGTTAATCAACTAAATAAACAGATGACGTTTTGAAGTATACCTTCCTGGTTAAAAACATTTTTAAATGATGTTTTGATTAACTAACTGGCCAATGCTTTGGCTGTGGTTAGCTGGAGATCACACTCCATATCCCGACTCAGTAGGTACTGTAGTTCACACTGGTTTGATTTTAACAGCTTTCACACTGATTAAAGAGGCAATTTTTCTCAAACTGACTAGGTGAAAGTTTGAGGTGTACCTGAAAAACATATAAAGACAACTTTTTGTTCTAACATAATTAACAGGTAATGATCAGAGCTCCTGATTTGATAATTTTTCTTGTTTCTTAAATTAAATAGTTTTACATGACAATGAACAGATTCTGTCCCTTAAATCATCTTTCCAAATTTGTTCCATACCACCTGTATCTTTTACAATCCCATACAGATTAAAATACAGTCTAGTGTTGGCAAAAATAATATTGTACTTTTTTGTAAAAACACCTAATGTGATTGTTAAATCAAAACAGACAATTGCTGGTTAGAATTTTAGCAGCATTACCTGGCAGTTTTCTCTGCCCCATGTATTGAAATAAAGTGAGTAGAAGGTAATTTTACAAGTGACATAATTTGAAGTCCGTCTGAATTTCACAAGATGAATCAATATTATTATTATTATACAATTTATTATTAATTAGCATAACGAAATTACCTTGCATCATGTTTTTAAGCTTGGTAGCAAATTGTATTAAATATAGTGTAGTCTTGGTCTATAGACAGTGCTCAACAGCTCCCCTAGTGGTGAAAATTCACTTAATGCTCCTTTAAGGAGAATGTATTTGTTCTATTTTTTATTTTATTTTTTACTTCGACTGATCCAACAAGGTTTAATGGTCATGATTTCTCATTGTGCCATTTCCTTTCTCAGTTGCATCATGCACACACTCCAGTTGTTTAACAATCGGTGTAAAATTTTAGTGTTGATATACTTCAGTGGTTTTTCCAACCAACACAAAAACAAATTATATTACCATATGCCTTGCATGGACCTCGTCTCCCTTATGGTGCCAAAACAGTTCTGAGCCAGTAAAGACATGAACAAGGAACATCTGGAGGTTTCCAGAGAGGTTTGACTTTGGCAGCACATTTCATGGTTCATGGAGTCGAGGTCTTTAGGGATTGAATTGCTCTCTCGACCTACCACACAAGCAAAAATATATAGAGAAATGCATTGGAACTTTTCACTCTTTATATTGCTGCAACCAGATGGCAGATGCACACAAAACCAAGGGTAACTTTGAAGTGAAAGGAAAATTATACTGGATGTTTTTTTGTTTTGTTTTATGTTTTACCAAAAAAGTCATTTGGCCCCTTAAGGTCATACTCTTTATTGCAAACCAATAGCCTACAGCTGCAATTTAGTCTATTAGTAAGACTGCTGGGTTCGAGCATTAAGACTGACCTCTATATCTATCTATGCAGAATGATATACAGTTTCTTTGAACCTCAAATTCTACAGTAGGTCTTGTCACCGATTCTCAGATTTAGGTCTAAGGCAAACTAATGCATGAAAAGATGATGCTTTAAACCAGCACACCTTAGCTCTGAGGGTATGTTGTGTCTTGTAGTTAGAAAGTCAAAGTTTAGTCACATTCTAAAGGGTTTTTCAGGCATGGAAGGCCATTATGGACCTTCTCTTTCCTTTCCATGCTTAAGAAAATCCTCCCACAGCATGATGCCGTTCAGAGTGGTGTGAGGTGTTAGTTTTCCATCTGTAACACTATTTTTCATGTTAGTCACAAAGTTGCTTGTATCTTACCAGAGCACCTTCTTCCACATGTTTATTGTGTCTCTTACATTCCTTATGGCAAGCAGCAACTCTACAGTTTTCTTCAAACAATTTAACAATTCTGTACCTGTTGTAAAAAGGCTAAATCTCTGAAGTGCAACTTATCTTCTCCATGTTTGGTCTCCTGAGCTGTGCATCTCTGCAGCTCCTCCTGAGTTACTATTAGCCTCTTGGCGGCTTCCCTGATGTAATGCTCTCCTTTCATGGTTTATCGTTCTAGAATAGAATAGAAAACCACTTTGATGTCACACAAGGGGGAAATTAAGGATAGGTATATGGGTATGGCTTGACAGGTTTGCAATTTAATCATGCTAGGTTGAACAGAGCTTTGTGAGATGTGACCTTGAGTAGGAAATTGATTTATACCCCAACTTTGTTTAAAACATAATTCTTGACGTTTATTCTGTCTTGCTTGGTCTTCATGATACTATTTATTCACCAATATGTTAAATAAAAAGGCTAAGATTTAGAATTTCAGAATTTGAATTACAGAAAGGTGAGCTCTTAGCACAAATGTGATTTTAAAGTCCACTACTAATTTTCTTTGGAAAATTAAAAAATGCAAAAATAAAAGAGGTTTAATACAAACACACCACATTGAGAGATTTATTGTATATAATTTTGAAAACAGTTTTATTTTCACTTCATAATTATTCACAAGAAATGTAATACATTGAGGTTTGTCAATGTTTTCTTATGAAAATAAAAAAAAAACAATTGTAAGCATAAATAATTAAGGAGCCAGTGTTTATTTTAGAATCACAATGAACACACTGACTAAATTTTTGGGGGTTAAGATTTGATCTTTACCCAGTTGCACTTTTTCATACTAAAAGTTATTAAAGTGAGATGTGAGTAACAAATAGTTGCTTTAAAGGGGTAAATAAATTTGTTTAGAGGATGAATTGTTTCATATTGATACATCTAAGAAGTTTATAGATCTTTGTTTCATAAAAAAATTTTTTCCATAAAAGTAAAGGTATGTTTAGGGGCATTTTTTACCCCTTACAGACTAGTTTTTTTTTATCTTGTAATTATTAATGCTTTTTTAAAGTTGATAGGCATCATTTAGTATTTTGATACCTGCCATTTATAGCCTTGTTCTCATTTCTCATTAAATGCCAATTCTATCTTACCTGGATGCACCTTTTACTGTGATACCCATGTATTGAAAAACAGATCAAACTGTTTTGTTTACCTCAAAATACATCCAACCTTTTATTTTTTACAGTAATTAAATTCATTGTGGTTCTGAAGAAGTTACAACCATAAAAAATGCTTTAAGTGGCTTTGTATGCATTTATTTCTAATACTTCATTACTGCCCCAGGTTTCTAAAGCTTATTTTTAAAATCACATTTAAAAGACCACAGTGGGGATAAGTCAGGATTTGGTCCAGACAGACCATATGTAAATATTCAGCAACAGGCAAGTTGAGTTTATTTCTGGGTTGTAATCCCAGACTCAAAATTCAGAGAACTAGAGAAATGGAACAAAGAACGTGATGGAGTCACCAAATCTCTACAGCCACTGGCTGCTGTGCGAATTCCAACTGATTCCTTTGGAGGCAACAAAGAAGAAATACTTTCGGTTCTGCCATTATAGATCAAAACATGTGGAGTTTCCTATACAGAAATTAGCTGTTACCATTGGCCTGATCTACAAAGATTGAATTGCATAGATTGCTGTGCAAATATTAAGATGTGCAAACCTATTCAGTTCCATAACAATTAAGCAGATTGTGTGTTCTGTTGTCAGTATGAGATTGGCTATGAAAGAGGTGTTATGATTCAGACTGAGGACCCAGATACAACCGGAACACAACGGGTAATAACTTTTTAAAGATTTATTGAAGAAACTCTGCAGGTAATTCAGGATCAGGGGAACCAGAGCGTCTGGAGGGGAGAGAACAGGTTAGTGGCTGAGATGGATGATTAAAAGTTCAGACTGCTAAGCCACCAACCTTCTTTAATATCCAGGCGGGGTGTCTTGGTTCCTGAAACTTTGGTTCCTTGAGAGTTATTTCTCACTGAGGCTTGGCAGATAATCATGGTCAAAGGAGGTCCAGGATCAGAGCCAGGTGATCAAATATTCAGAGAATCCAAAACAGAATCCAGGAACAAAGTCAGGGCACAGAAACAGGTCAGTGGTCCAGGCAGCACAAAAAACAGATCCAACAGGGGCCGGGCAGGCTCAAAAATCAGGAGGCAGAAACGGGTCAGGATCAGGTAAACAGACAGGGGGAAAATGCAAGGCTTTCAGGCAATCTGGCACTGCCAACTAGTCAGAGGCCTGCTTAAGAATGCTGGCAAACAGGTGAGAGGAATCAGTGGTAAGTAGCCTGAGCAGCAGCAGCACAGGAGGGCCAAATGAACAGTCGGAGCAGAAGGGAGAGGGGAATGAAATCACAAACACTGGTTGATAATCCAGAAACATAACAGGAAGATGAGGTTCTAAGCCATGAAGTAGGAGGTATAGGTGCATTTCACATAGGTGGCCTGTCTCAAAGTGCTACAAACAAAATAAAAAAAAATAATACAATGAACAAGACAAAGTTAGATATACAATTTGACATATCATAAATAGATTTTAGATTCAGATTAAAGATTAAAAATATACATTCAGATTTCATATTTCCATATATACATTTGAGATTTAGATACTAATATGTGATATAAATATGAATATATGATGTTAAAATAAATATGCAGTGGTCAAAATTGTTTAACTACATTTTAGTCTATAGGAAACATAATTCATTCTGCTAGCCCCTTCCCTACTCGAATAGTACTTATTCTTGCGACCACTGTGGCTTGTCCTGGCTTCACTGTTCTTTAGATTTTAGGAAATTTACATTAAACCTCAGACTTAAATAATATCACCTGTTCTGAAATATAAAACAATCAGTAGGGAAGAGAAGAGGGAAACTACTCAGAATATCTGCATATCACTCAGGGTAGGAAGGCAACTCTTTCTGAAATGGGGCACTATTGTCTTATTGGTCTGGGTTTGTTTTCTTTTCATTTTTTTTTTTTATCAAACTTCCTTTTCTCATGCTTTTAATTATCTTAAAATATGTCCAATGTGTTTTTGTACAACATTCATAGTTTTCTTTTCCCAGATTGAACACACAGCTAATCAGCAAAGTATATGGTTTAGATGGCAGATTTTTGGAAAGGATCTTTGCTTCTGTGCCCTTCTTTAACTTGGTTTGAGAACCCAGTGACTTCTCTCTGTATAGGATCGTTTCAACAGTCAATCTATTGATTTATGTTTCCACACAATGTGGAATATGGCACTAAGCACTTATCGCATGGGAACTCCCTGTTCTTGTGTTCGAAGCTATTCCCTGCATTTTTTTGTTTCGCTGACATCAGGAAGTTGTGCAAAGGAAGTGTGTTAGTGTGCTTTTTGGAAATGGGGGCCAATAGACTTAATTAAGACTTGAAATGTCAGTTTAAATGAGCTACGACAACAGAAGCATTTTATATTTGTAACTTTGATCAACAAATGCAGAAGTGTTTTCACTCTGTATCTTTATAGCTTGCTTTTTAAGTCTTTTAAATGCATGCACATTGCTTTTCTAATTAATTTTTCCCATGATCTACCTCAGCTTGTTGTTAATCACTCAGTGGTTTGGTATCTTAAGCATTTCTCTTTAGCTGGATACCATCTGGCCTGATGAAAAATTGTTTCATCAGCAGTTTATAATCCCTATGAATAAAGCTGTCCACACCATCTCTTTTGGTCTATTTAGGTGTCACATTGCAGAACTTCTCTGCCCCAGAGTCCCAAAGGTAGCCTGAGAAACTCTCTGATAAGACAGATATTAAACCTTATTAAAATATGTAGACATCACTGTTCGTTCCCATTCAACACTGCCTCATGGTGCCAGGGCTTACATTGCTTTTTTTCATTTTGTCTTCATTCAGAATGGAGGTAATGGAAAAAAGATAAATTGAGCTTATTTATAAAGTGTGAAATGACAATAAATGTTGCCCTGAGACACCTTACTAAACACAATACAAATAGTAAAAGCTCAAATATGTCAAATATTGTTGACTTTGCAGGAAGCAAAGCCTCCTTCTGACTAAATCTATGGCAACTGTAAAAGTGAAAGCTTTTTTTATGGCACAATTACCTCCATCAGGGCAAGTATCAATTTTTGTGTTGTTTTCTGTTAGTGGATTTGAGTTCAGACAGCAAAAATGATTCACAGTCAAAAAGCTTCTCTTTGGAAAACAAAGACAGAATAAAATCATTCAGAAAAAATTACAGCAATAGTTCTGTCTACAAGAGACACAACGGGCACTGGGTTTATAATCTAGAAGATCTACAAACTGTACAGATGGTTCATAAGGTACTTTTTGAATGTAACAGTAAGTAGCACTACACTGGCTGGGACCAATTTTCCCTCTAATTTTCCATGTGTCTGGGCATACACAGAATCCCCCAGAGTACACAGAGTACCCCTAAATAAGATCTTTCAAACTTAACTTTGTGTTCACATTAAATCATTCACATTTTGCACAATGAAGTTTCTGCTGAAGCTTGTGATACAGTTTAAATGCCTTCAACTCTTTGTCTCTTCCTTTAGCTGTTTCATTACGCATTTTCTTTTACATTTCTACCACTATATGGATAATAGTCAAAACATTTCATGAATAATATCATAATAATAAATAAGAAATATTTTAGATGTCACTAGATTATTAACAAACCTGACTTAAATTGTATCTATTTTTCATGTCTGTCCTTTTCACTTCTCCAATAGTTTTCCAAATAAACCACTTTGACCCCAAACTCACACCGACTCCGGTCTTACCGTTGCGGTGCGGTGGGTGCGGCGCCGCAGTGATTCCAAGTCATTAAAAAGACGTAAACCTCTCTCACCGGCTGCTGAGCTGTCCGGCTGCGGTTACCGAGACACTCCGGCGCTGCAGAAAATTCCGCAAGAAAGCTATCCTTGCGGCGTGCCGGAGCCCTCCGCAACAAGCTCTCGCAAATATCCTTATTTGGGCCGTGTTATCGCGTGAAGTTACGTGAACTCAAGTGAACTTCTGTTAAATCTCCGGACCTGTTGCCGGAGCCGCAGAGCCGCACCGCACCGTAGTCAAAAGGGCGGTGTGAGAGGGGGTGTGCGGAAGTTGCAGTTTCCGTCGGCTCGGTAACCGCACCGTAGCCAGTGTGAGCAAGGGGTGAGAGCTTTCTGGAAGCTCTTTAGATATGATTCAATGAACCAAATGTTCTTTGACAATCAGCACTGGATGCTTGAAATGTAACAAAAATATCCACAAGCTGCACGATCTGCTTTAGCTCCTTACAGCTAAGTGCTGCAGCCACCATATTTGCAGATCGAACCCCATAATGTTTTTTGCTTCGTTATGTAACACTAAATGTACTTTAATTTAGAAAAAAAAAAAAAAGAAAATCCCACGGACCATTGCACTGCACGATGAACAGTTACATCTTAAGCTGTGTGTATGTTGGATAGCATTGCTGTTACAAACTGTTAAGTTTAATTGCTCTTGAGGCCTAGACTGATAAATAGTACTACTAAAGCTAACTTTAGTAAATCTATTCAGTTAAAGTTTGACATGTGGATTAAGTTGCAATTTCTATTTGTGTGTAATAAATTTATGATGTGATACTCAGGATATTCTAATATATAAATATTCAGACGACATAATGTTATCATTTCTCAGTGCTTGTAGATAATCTCACGCATATTAACTCTAAGAAGAATTTCTTTCAAAAATCTACTTTTTTGTGCTTTTATTAAAATCAAGAAAAAGAGTATTCTGAAAGGGGAAAATTATTTTGAAAGTAAAATCAATATATTGGATTTACTTTCGCACTGATAGCAAAGGCTGATGTTATTTGAGACTGAAGGAAACATTTTGAGAGAAAATACTTTTGTCATAGATTTAAAAAAGATAAATTCACATTTGGAAAATGATTTCCAAGGGAATGAAGCTGTTATAAATATATTTTTACTGTCTTTTTTGCAGTTTTTTTTTTTTTTTTTTTTTTTTTCAGAGTGAAAACACTTTATCTCACAAACTGATTTCTTAATTGTTTTTTTCTCTCTCTTAAAACCCAAGCTTTTGCTCTTGTTTCAGTATTTTTCTCTCAATGTGAAAAATCTGTTATAAGCGGGCCTGTATTTCTATTTGCCAGCTTCAATTTTGTCAGTTCTGTTGAGACTGGCCAATAGGAAAACAGGCCGGCCCGTTACACATCGTTCCCATGGAGAGAAAAATCCTCAATCAAGAGCAAAGACTACTGTTTTTCAAGTTTGTTTATATATTTGTGGATTTTAAAATGTTATTTACCTTAAAGACACTAATGTGGCATTGCTGTACTTTGTTCAATTGGTGCCAATTAGATTGCTAGAGAAAACAACTTATACACTGTTGAAGATCACTTAACATCTGCTTCAGTCAGTTTATGGCCATTATTTAAAAATAGGCGTAAATACATGATGTTTAAGCTCTACCTATAAAAAATCTTCTATTACTAAGGCAGTTAGTGACTCCATGTGCCATAAGGTGCTTTTTTTTTCGATTTCAGCATCTTCCTCCAAAAATGTACGGCTGTAGCCAAACACTCCCATCATTGGAAAGTCTTCATTATGCTAATATTAATTTAATATAAACTGAGCTAAAATGTGAATCAAGGAGTCAAAAAGGAAGCATGTACCATGTCATTTAAAAACATGCAGAACCACACTTAATAGCAACAGCATGAAGTACCCCTCATCTGGGCGGGGTTATTAGTTTGTTCCTTAGATCATTGTGGAAGATTCTTGGCTCACTTTTCTTAACAATGTTGTCTCTGGTTGCTGAGGTTTGTAGGAACTTTGTTTATGGTCTGCCCTCTTTAGGTCTTGCTGAAGTTTTAAAACAAAACTGAGATCTGGAGTTTCACTGTACCGCCGCAACACATTGGTTCGTTTCCTTTCCAGCTGTTCTGTTGAAAGTTTGCTTCTGTGTTTGGATGTCTTCTGTTTGGTGGCTTGTTTTTGTTCAGGTTTTACCTGAGGCCTGCACACATGTTACTCTACATGTCTTATATATGCATGAAAGTTTATTTTTAAATCAGTAGAATGTAATTGTGTCATATAGGTTTTTTAAATTATTCTCTTAAAATTAACTATTTGTAAAGTATAGATGTTTAATATAAAAGAATCAAACAATGAAAATCAGTTTTCATGACATTTACATTTCTTAAAGTGCAGCAGTGATCAAATGCAAAGAGTGTGGGAGAAAAAACATGGTGCAAAAAAACGCATTGATATGGCAGTTCAGAGCATTAAATGTATATGATTCAAATATGCATCTGAATAATGGCTTAAAATTTTCACAACCAAGGTGAAATTAAAATTAGACGCCTAATGCAAAGAGGGCTCAAATCTTGAACACAAATCATATTTGATTAAAAGACTATGCCTTCCAGTGAGGCTGCTAAACATTAACCAGCTGAAACAGAGCTGAACCATGCAACTTGACGATGACCCATAACAAACCAGTTAATCAACCAATACAGTAAGATAAAAAAAACTAAGTGTTTGGTCAAGTCAAGTTTGACTTGACCAAACAAACATGTAGGAAGCTTCTCAACCATCTGAAAGCTGAACGGAAGGAGTGGGGCAAACTTCAATAATACTGATATCAAAGACAAATGGGCTTCAAATTACCATTAGTGAGTGGAGTTTCCGAACAGTTTCCTTAAATAAAACATATTTAAGGAAACTTTATTCCTTAAATATTCCTTAAACATATTTAAGGAATATTTTTCAACTAGTAAAATATGTGTTGGATAGTAAAGAACTTGTTCTCAGAAATAAACTTTTTTTTTTTTTTTTTACTGAGAGTGTATTTGTAAATGTTTTTTCATTTCAACATTGGACATTTTTAACTGACTGGCCATTATATGATGCATTGTGAGTTTGAGACAATTCAGTAACTCCATCAACACAGGCACTCACCAACAAATGTCCTTTTTTCACACAGTATATAGCCAAATTCATAATGTAGGACTGTACACAAAGTACAGACCCACATTATGAATTTCATCATCCTTACCTAGGTCTAAGTGAAAATGATTTATAAAGACTTGGATGTTTTGCTTGAGTGCCTCCACTACGCTCCTAAGGTTTGATTCTTTCAGATTCCAGAGCCAAACATGAGTCACTCTGCTTCCTGGTCTGGCCCTCACCGAGTTCATCAGTTTTCCCCGGGTTCCCGGGCTTGGATCTGACGTTCACTGGAACCTGCCTCATGTTCAGAGCACTGCTAGCTGTAGAGCAACAACATCTGGATTGTGGTCTGGTTGTGTGTATCACCCTTTGGGGGAAGGCCAAAGTACTTGTCTGTATATAATGGCGACACCACAGGCCAGAATGGTTTTTGCTTTGCTGTATAAAAAAAGATAAAGACAAAAAGAGCTTCATTTGTGGTTAGACCTCTGTGGTTTATATTTGGCATGTCTTTTGATAACACTAATAGAGTAAATGCACCTCAGAGCCATGTTAAGTGTCATGAGTTAGTAAGACTATTTGGCACAATGCAATGCCTCTGCTAGAACGAACCTGAATTGCTCTTTGATTATTGCATGATGATGGTATAAGAGCTGATCCAATGCAGCACCCCACACTGAGATATAAACTCTTACCTACTGAACAAAGGTTCTTTGTACCATTAGTAGCACATATGCACACTGTTAAACCGGTAGTTTCCTCATCCTCTAAGAAATGTACAAGAAAACACCAGCACTTGTATCAGTGTGTTGGGTGTGTTTGAATCTGAGGCCATTAGACAGCCAAATCAGTTCACGGTTTTTGTTTAAGGAACAGATGTTGCATTTATTATATATGACATGATGTCCATATGGTGTGAATAAGTGTTGCCAGAGTGAGCTCAGAGTATGTATCGTTTACATACGTCCAGAACATTATTAGCTGTTGTAACAAAACAGCATTTGTATCTTCCACACAATGTTTATCAAACCTCATGACTGGTTTATTTCAGCAAGACTGATTAGCATGAGAGCTGATTGAACTTACGTTTAACATCCTTTTTTGTTTTCAACAATGCAGCAAATCCTTGAAACTTCAATTAAAACTACAAGCATGACACACAAGCATGATTAAAACAGGGAGTGATAATCGTAGTCGGGGAGGGAAATGGGGCACATGGAGAGCACTTAAGTTTCACTACAATATAAACAATTGCAATTGGAAGATGAAGAATTTATTAACTTCTTCCTAATGTAGTTAGACACTGAATTTCACAGCCATGGTCCTAATATACATGGAGGATTCAAACTGAGAATGCAAAACAGAAATACTCCTAAGATATGGCAGGAGTCTATGTTAATCAAAATTTCCTTTCCCCCTGCATTGAAACCTCTATTAGTAGTTTTTAATATTTACTTATTTCATTTCTGAGAGTTCATCTGTCTTTCACGAAGCCTAAAATTGGTTCAAAAAAATTAGAATAATATACCTGTTATTGGTCATTGTTAGCCGAATTCACCTTCTGATTGATTAATTGATATTTCATCATGGCTCCTATCCATGCTTGCTGTAAAGTGAAGGGAAGAGAGGACTAATCAGTCTTTCAATACTTATTATTCTACCTTAGGAGAACTGAACCTGGAAATCTATGCTACATTAGTCATTTCCAGTAATGTTTTACAGACTTCCATTTTTCTCTCTATTCCTTTTTTAAGGAATGCCCAGCTGCATATTATCCCTTCACATTAGCAACCCAATTCTGTAAGCCATATATCAAACTTTTGCCTGAATTGGCAATTTATACAGTCCTCAAGAGCTAAAATTATCATAAGAGAGACCTGTGCAAAAGGTGCCTATCATGATTCTGCATTTCCTGGGATTTTTTGTTCCGTTAATTTTTTTCCCAAGTTTTCAGTTATGTCATTCATGTCATTTTTTGTTTTCTAGGCCTTCTACTTCTTTGGCGCGGCCTCCAGAGACTGTGCTTGTGCTTCATCTTCGGCCCCTAATCCAGCCTTCAGAGGCTGTGTTTCGTTTCCGGGCTCACAGTCACCTCCAGAGACAGTGCTTAATCGGCGGCTTCATGGCCGGCCTCCAGAGAGTCTGCTTCGTCTTTGGCCTCACGGTCGGCCTCGTTGCCGGTCTCGTTGCTGGTCTCGTTGCCAACATTTGGTTGTGTGTTTCTTTCCTTCCTTCCTGGCTCCCCGTCCGCCCACCTCACCTCGGTTTTTGGACTCTGGCATTGGTTTTAGATTTTTTAGGGCATCTGGTATCCACCCTTAAGATGGGGAGTGCTGTCAAGATTCTGCCCTTTCTTGGCTTTTTGGGTCTGTTTAAGTTTTCTTATTGAGTTTTCAGCAACACTTTGATTTATGTTATTCTGTGTTTTTAGGTAACTGGTTTCATTTCCATTTAGTGTCATTCTATTTTTTTTCTGGTTGTATTTTAGTTCTTATGTATTTCTTGTTTACTCTGTGTTGCCTTCTTGTCCCAGTCTCCTTTCCCCTAGCTCCCTTCAAGATCCTTCTGTCCACACCTGCTCCAAATCAGTTGATTACTCCATTCTTTGTTCTGTTTGGTGTATATACTCTTCCTCTGCAGTTACTGCAGAGGAGGAGGATTCTCTTATTCCCCCTATACCTCCCAAACATGTTTTCCTGTGTTCCCTAAACAGTTATTTTTGGACTTATGCTTCTGTTGCCACCACTCATTTTTAAATCTGCAAGAAACAACCTCAGCTTCCATCTCTTGCATTTTAGTCCTCTACAAACCTCCACACAACCTGACAGTGCCTATGAATATACTATAAAACGAATGAGAGTAAAGTTATTAAAGAGCAGTGTACTATTTGTTAAGGAAAGCTGAAAGCAAACATTTCATTTATCGAACTAAAAGGGACCCTTTTAATTCCTTAGTGATGCTGATTGATAGAATCTGAAAATTAGCTTGACTGTAAGCAGTCCAAAGAGTGGAGTCTCTTGTCACAGGACTACTGCTCAGAACATAAAATATGACATAAAAACAATGAATGAAAATAAATTTTAAAAGCAGGCAAATTGAAGGCCTCCAGAGATCCTTTCTCTTCCTAACTTAAAACCCTGAGCAATTATTTTGTGAGCCAGTCATCATTTAAGTTGAAGGTTTTTGACTCCTTTTTTATCCTGATATCGCACTAGTAACAGAAAAACAACTAAATTTTAACCAATAATTGTTTTACAACAGTCATTAATTAGGAAGAAAATATATTAAACCAACACCAAGTAACTTTTCATCCATCATTAAATATTTTCATACCTTTTTTGATTATATATCAACTTACAACTTCAAAGACACCTATGTCATGCCCTGAGGGGGTCTGTTTGGCTTTTACCAACACTAAGACACTTTAAGGAGGTTGGCATTGACCCTGCCACACAAAACAACTACAAATGTCCATACTGCTTTACGGCACATGTCACTTCCCCTTTTCCACATTCATTATAAAGAGGGAAGATGGTGCTAGCAGTGTAGGAATATACGTAGCACAGAACCAAAGTTAAACATTTCTTATTTTCAACATCGTCATGACATTGTTTCACCATAATTATATTAATTACCACATCGCTATTCATTTTTCACAGGAAGCAGAAATGAAATTTTAATCCAACTGCAGGTGACCAGAAGATCAGGATTTTACGATACGGTCTTTACCTCCTGGTTCTCATGAAAAATGCTGTTTTCCTTCAGGCAAAACAATACATATATTTTTTTATGAAAGCGGGAGCCAAAATCTACAAAAAGTGAAAGTTCCTTAGTACTGCTTTGAAATAAAAAATTTGAAAACCATGTCAATGTACTTGCATGACAAGTGTAATACCATAGAAATAATACACAAGAGCAGTGGCGGCTGGTGGAGTGTTCCCCGGGGGGGCTGTAAATTCAAAATAGATGTATACCAAAAACCAATCAATGATATACTAAATTATCTCACCAGCATATTTATATGAATGCCAACATCAAAAAACATTATAAAAACAAAAACAGTTTAAAAAAACATAACCTTTACAAATACTTTTTGCTGTTGTTATGTTCATGGTTTTCTTACCATCATGACATGCAGGTGCAAAAGCAGAGTTACAGAAATGGAGTTACTTGGTATCTCCTGTGTTGTTTATTTTTGCTGTTTTGTTTTCTCTCTTTTCATCCACTCCTCCCTCTTTCCTGTTTCTATCTCTTTTTCTCTCCCCTAATTCTTTTATCCTGCCCCTCACCTTCCTTTCCATCTCTGTGTCCATCCATCCATTCATCTTCTCCCACTTATGCCGTCAGGGTCGTGCGTTGGCTTTTGCCTATCTCTGGCAGTCAGTGAGTGTAAAACGCTGGTTATACTACCCGCAGCAGTGCGTTGCAGTGAGTTTGTCGCCGAAATTTTTGATTTATGCCCAATATTGGAGCGTGGTCTGTGCTGTTATTCCACGCCACAAAGCAAGAGGGACAATCACGAACTGGCTGTTGGTCTAGATACTGCCGAGGCGATGAGGAAGTGGGGCAAGTTTGTGTGACAAATAAGGGACATGAGAGCAAAAAAGAGTTGGGATCCAGGTGTCCCAGCATTCTCGCGCACCTCGTTCTTATAGCTGGTCCATCTTCACGAGTCATTTTCCACAATGGCGTTCATAAAAACAAAACAAGCCGGTAAGGTACCAAACAGGAAATACGCATAGTATAGAGCGGATCTAGATTTGACCAATCAGAGGCCTCCTGTCTATGCCACTGTCTGTGGTCACCCACAATTCTGGAGAGGGGCAGCAGAGTATCTGCGGCAGGGGCGGAGGCACAGTTGCATTCACTGCGACACACAAGCAGACAACCTCGTTTGTGAGTACAAATCAGCCTTAAGGTGAGGTAAACCCTGAACAGTTGCCATTCTGCCGCAGGCGATCAATACAGTGTTATTCCCTAAATAATTTAGATCAAAGTTTTTTATATAAGTACCAAGCAGAACCTTATGGCCCAACCATAATATTATTTGGGCTATTGTCGTGCCCTGGGACATCATCTCAGAGATATACTGGCAAAACAGGACAAACATCACACAACACTCAGGCCAATCTAACCTAGTGGAAGCTCACAGGAGATCCCTCTCTGAACAGGCGACCATCATCAAATCTCAGTCCGTTCATGCACCCTTTCTGATCAGCAAACTGCCACAGACCTTTTTTGCTTTCCTTTTTACCTTCAAAAAAAGTTGCCAGATGACTGCATGAACTCTTTCTTGTGATACTACCGTGACAGGTATTTGTAGCTGCCTATTAATTAAGTTTGTCAATAGGACACACTGTGAAGAACAGCAAAAACCTTGTATTTTGTTCCCTTTCCCCCCAAAGCTTTAATTTTACAATTTAGCTGCAGGGATTAAAAACATGTAAACATAAATATTATGAAGCGTGAGCAGTTCTTAGTTTTATTAATTATAGTTTGTTTTGTGACCTCTTTTTGAGCCTTTACTTAAGTACATATTTAATCTTAGCTCTTTTGGCAAAAACACCATGTAGCTAAGCCCAAAGGATGAATACCAGACATGAGCTAAAATAGACATTAAGATGTACAAATAGATTGAGGAAAACAGTGCTTCCATCCAGAATACACTTCAGTTTCCCAAACAGTCCGGTCAGCTGGGGCTTTTGGTCCTAAATCAAATATGGAAAGACTAGTACCATGCATATTGCAGAATTAGGTCAGTGTCTTCCTGATGTTTGGATTGTAATTAATGATTTCCTTTAATGATTAAGTTGAGAAGACTTCAAATATTTACACTGTATTTGCTTTTGTTTTAAAATTTTGAGCTCCCTCTCCCTTTTTTCTTTCCTTCTCTGTATGTAACGGAAGAATTTACAGGAGAAAACAAATGATTTCACTCGTTTGAATCCGCATCTCAGGGTGTGGAATATCTGCAGGTTTTTAGCAATTAAAACTTGTGTTTGGAGTTGAATGCATTTGGAGGAAATACATGCAAAGTGAGGTTTTGCTTGGCGTAGTTTCTACACGCCAAAAAAACTGAAATTGTTCAGTTTTCAAATAAGTGGTTGTGTATGTGTAAGTTTCTCAAGGTGCACTGGAAAAGATAAAAAGGAAAGATTTAGCATATCTACAGCTTCACCATTCACATGACAACATTCCCTTGCATCCATTCTGAACAAACCTCTAACAGCTGATGTTGTCAACATGCCTGAGCTAACTTCAATGAAATAAACATGAGGTCATATGAACATTAATGTGGTGGACGTCACCGGTATGAAGGATGCTGTGTGTCTTGGAAAGCAGAGCCCATTAGCATGCATGCAACAGTCTGGTCTGTCAGGTTTGTGTCTGAGAGTAATGACTTTGAATGCAGCTCTTGCCAATAAAAAAGGATCTTTTTTCAACCTTCTTTAACTTGAAATTCTAAATATGTGCCTCATGGGAAAGAAGAAAGATGGACGCCGACAGCTCTGTCAGCAACAACATGTCAACTTAAGGCTTCACCATACTTTTCTGTTTCACTCTAAACCACTCATACATTGCGCAGACACTCACATTCATTCTTGTTTTGGTCAACTTGGGACTCCAGATTTTAACACTCCAACCTAATCGGCTGAGATAGTACACAGTTATTTTTTCCACTGCCAATTCAGAAGACAAGCAGAAATCATTTCTGATCCTGAAACATTTATAAAACATTTTTTCCCCCTTTGGATATTTCCATATGTTTCAATTTATGAATCAAAAGTTAAAAACAGATGACAGAGGTTTTATCTTTTAATCCATGACATCTTGGTTTTTCCATGCACTGTTAAAGAGGTGTGAGGTTCTTTACTATCCAATTTCGTGGAACTGGACTGAAATATTGAAATTATCAACAGGTCATATAAAAACAGTAAGTAAAATAGCTGACAGATTTATGAGTACATTATTTGTTAAATATGATTAATGTTCAATAACAAATTCTGTTGATATATATGCATTTCAGGTACTTAATCAAAACAAGTGTTTTTGTAATTACCCAATATCCACACTGTGCTTAAGTATGTGTTTTTGTTTTCTTTTTACATTTTGAAGTAAAACTGATCTAAATCAGTCCATGCACCAAAAAACCAATACAGCCAAATCAATCAGAAGCCGACCTATGTGTATATGTATCATCTTATTTAATGATTTGACTTACACTCTTTAGAAAACAACAATACATTTGTTGTTATGAAATATTCAGACTATAGCTAAGGCTCAAATTTGTCTGGAAAAGAAAATAATTTATTAATGAAAATTGTGTTAGTTTAATCTTGGCGGACTGCTCTCTAATTAAACTTTTTTTTCATCCATTGATGTTAAAAGGCTGTCAGTGGGAATTATCTTAGTCTGACTAAGATAATTCTGTCCAGCCTGTGCAGAACTTCACTTCACATATTTGTTGCCAACGTATTTTATTTCTTAGTTTTTCCTTTTACTATGACATTGCCCTCTATGGTTTCCCTTCTCTCTAGGTTTTTAACTCACTTGTTCGAACAAACAGCAAAAAGGTTTTTTTTTGTCCTCCTTGTCATGATCTAGTAATATGAAACTCTAGAAAAATAAATTATCATTCTGGTATGCAACTTGCTCTTCTTTATACTCTTTCTGACTTGCACAGATATTTCTGTGTATCTATCCTAATGTTTGGCAGGCACCTTAATTCCTTTTGGATTTGGACTGGCGTGCCTGTGAATTTGTGTGTGTGTGTATGTGTGTCCCTCTCTTTCTTTCACTGCTAGCAGCAGTGTCTCTGCTGTTGGCAGCAGCTTACAGAATAAAAACAGCAACAGCAGACCCAGAGTGGGAGAAAAGAAGCAAGTCGTCTCCTCTCTTGTAATTGCACAGAGTCTCCCCTGTATATTTTTACCTTTCTCCCTCTACCTCTCTGCTCTTTGAGACCTCGGGGAAGCGGTAATTAGCTCGGAGAGAATAAAACCAGCTGAAGAGAGAGGGGTGGTGCATTCTGGAGCGAGATGGCCAACAGAAACGCTCCCCTGCTCTTCTGTGGAGTCGTCCTTCTTTTTCTCATTCACTCATCTCTTCAAGGAGGTAAGGTCCAACAGGTGAACTCTGCAGGAATTAATACTGTTTTAGTTAAAGACTTAGAACTAAAATTTGATACAAAATGTTCTTCATTTTTACTTTCTTTTCAAATAAAAGGTAAAGTTTAGTTTAATCTAAATGGTTTATGAAATGCTTTTCAGAAGAACCATATTAGCTGTTGCACAGTTAATAAAAAAAATCATTAAGCATTATTTTTGCATTAAACATCAAACTGCAAAAGGAAAGAAAAAGTTAGGATCTCTGGTGTTCTTCCTTAATCAGACTAAACATCTGTATCTGAAGATGAATCGAACAGTATCCCCTGCACAGTAACTTTAAAATAATCCTGGCCTTTTGTATCATGTCACAATATAATTTAAAAATTAAACGTTACATTTATAGCATTGGTTTGTACTCCAACCTTGATTCTCAAGAGGATACATATTTTGTCTTAAGTCAAATAGCTAAACTGGCTCCTGCACACACCTTAGCATATGTTTATGTATATTCATTTGGCCGCAGATTCAATCCTAGAAAAATGTGGAATGGAGAAGCTTCCAGCTGGCGTCTCTTTCAGCTCAGAAAAAAAAATACAGATTAAAAAGACCCCTGATGAACCCCTTTGGGTGGATCTACTCGACCCGAGAGGTGCAGAGAAAACTTTGGCTAGATGTTCTCTTGTTGCAGATATGGGAGAGTAGCTCCAAGTGCAGTTTGAAGTTGCACCTTATCTTTTCAAGACAAAGAGGAAGAAGAGAGCAAGGCTGTGAGCCTTGTCTCTTCCTCCCACTATCATTCAGCTTGCAAGATTTGTTTTTGCTCCTCTATTTGCATAGCTTGATTGGTTTGCAGTCTGTTTTGGCTGAGAATCACAGAGTTATTCAACCTCAAAATGGAAAACATGTTCATCATCTGGAGCTTTTTCTTTGTATTTGTCAGCTTAGAAGTCACCGTTGTTTGACCTCTTTATCCTCCTGTGTCCCAGCATCCTTTTCAAAAGGTTTATTTTTGCAGAATAAATGTTTTATGAACGCACAGTGAAGTTTCACTTATTTGAGTTATCTTTCCACTTTTAATCCACCCATGTCGTCAATAACTTGCCAAATCTGGCAGCTGTCACTTTCAAAATTGACCCGTTTTTCTTTTATCTCGCTCTGAAGCATTTATCATTCGCACTCCACGTTTCATGAAATTTTGAGCCGCTGTCAGGTTAAATATGCAGCATAAAAAGAAGCCAACAAATTTCAATATTGACTTAGGAGCACAACTTTGATCTCAAGTGAACACTGAATTCATCTCCATCAAGTATTTCTGTGAGGTTTAAAGTAGATCCATCTGTTCTTGCACTGTAACCTGACGAAAAATACGCCTGCACACCATCCAAGAATAAATTATCTGTGAGTAACATGAACCTCATTAACACCCAATCTAGTCATTTAATGCTCTCGCCCAGACCTCTTTATGCCTGAGAAATTATGAATCGTGTTGCGGAGCCAGACCCATCTGAATGCTATCCATCGACAAGTAAAAATTACTTATAGTCCCAGAGGAAACATCTGCCATGTTTATTTTGAAAAAAACATGTGCCCCTGTCCATGCTGCACTCTGTCTCTGCAGATAACATTCTGCATGTTTTTAGGCCCTCGTTAGTTTCATGAAAAAGGGATAATAATTTCTAAAAGTGTTGGATAAAGGTGGCGTTATAACTATATTTAGCATGAAAAAGTTTATTCGTTTAGATAGAACCATAACTGAGAGCATTTTATTTTTCTCTACTTCACATAAATTTGTCAAACCTAATTTCTCTTTTAAATTAAGCACATCTCAAATACTAAGCACTGTCATCTAAAAAAAATCCTAATAATTTATGCACTCATTTTTGTACATACTCTGTGTATACAAGACGACAATAAAGTTTGTCTAAGTCTAAGCAATTAAATGTGAAAAACTCCCTTGCTTGGTTAGATTTAACTTGTGGCACTAGAGCTCAATCATTGCCAACCTGCAGGATTAAAAGCATTACTTCAAGAGAACCTGTCTGACATAATGATGTAGGCTAAAAGTAGGGACTTATAAGACAAAAATGGAACTTAAGGAAAAGTATTGGTTATGTTGCATCTTAAAAACACTAACATTGCTTCAGAAAAATACATCATACCAACCAGCTGGTTTAATATTTGCATTACTTTGAGTCGTTGATCCTAATTAAAAGTTTAATATTATACAGTACATGCCTTTGTGTTGAGATTCTTATTTTTTTTTTTCTTTTTAATAATTTAGTGATAAGCTTTTGGTTTAATTAGATACATTTATGTCTTACTACACTGTTCCCTAGTCAGCCTCTCTTATCCACTCCATTTTCATCCAGCTTCTGTGCAGTTCACTGATTACTGTAGATCAAACCTGGCCTTTATGCCACTCATCCACCTTCCCAATAGTTTCAATCCTTAACCTCTTACCCACTCTGTCTTTGTCCTTCTTTCAGTCTCATTGTCTTTGTTATTCTTGTTATGATCCCCAGTTTATCTCAAGCGTGCTTTTTGTTTTGTTAGATACTCATCAAAGATTCACCACTAATATTATTCTGCTAAAATCTTTCTTTGCATTTGGATCCACCTCCATCAGGAGCTGGGGGATGTAATAACCTATTGAACCAGAGATTCTGCTTTCCGGTCAAAAAAGCAAAAACAGATTATTTGAAAACTGCTTATTGTATTGGCAGAGGTTATCTTTGTTTTATTCTACAATTTGTTTAATAAAACAAACATCCGGGTGTGACAGAAAAACAGAAGAAATCTGGAAACAGGCTATCGCTGATTTACAACGGTGTGCGTTCTCCATTACCATCTCCATCCACAGTTACTAGCAAAACTGTTCATGTTTATCTGGTTCTAATCTCAGATTAAAACCAGGTAAAACAGCTTTCCAAAGACTAATGGGAGCGTGTCCTGGCTCCTTTAGCACTGACCAGATCAGAGACACCGCTTTTTTTTGCATAAATCAAAAGAATTTAGTTTGCATTCAAAAAGCGCATTGAAATAATCTCTGCCGACTGGTGGGAGGGTATGGGAGGTCTAAGCTTAATTAATCAACTTTTACAGTTTTACATACAACTCTTATGCATTGGTTCTCCTATTACCGATTTTTATAACTGCTACTGAAGGAATTGTGTGGGTTATACAACAGATCTATGAATGGATGCATTGTTTTATGGAGGTTCTATCTACAGTAATGCAACCCTGTGTCTTTAGAAATGGATGGCAGACTTTGTAATGTTTCCCAGGTTTTTTCTAAAGACATCATCTTCACAGGCTTCCTTCAGAGGCAGTGTCACTATTAGGGGTGTTTGCATTGTTTTCAATCATCCCCATTTGCTCCTCTTATCTGTATAGTGCTTACTGTTTAGGTTTGGATAAAGTCAGTTCTAATATCTTCCAGTCATGTGTTTGGTCTGCAGTCGGCCTGTGCCAAATCCTCAAAGAAGAAGCACATTAACTTGCCAGGCTGTGATCTATCAGAAGCAGACTAGCAGCAGTCTGGGCTGGCTCCTGTCAGGAATGTTTTTATTCTCCTCCAGACTTTACTGATGTCCAAGATCTTTTAGGTTTAGCAGGAACATGATGAGATGTAGACACTATTATGTGTTTTCATACATTAAACTCATGCTGAGTAAATGCCAAGGCCAGAAGTTTCCCTCAAGGCTACCATTGCCCTCTGATGAGTAGGTCTGTCATTTTAATCTCATTTTAGGGTTATAGCTGCTTGCATAAAGTATATTGTGTCAGGCTACAAGTGTAGCTCTACTCAACGCTTTGATCACATAAATCCATCTCTGGAAAGAAGTGATAATATGAATCCTCTGTTCCACCAGCTTTTAGTGATTTTTCATGGCGAATGGTTGTCTTCAAGTGTGGCTTTTTCCTCCTTCGTTTTCAACTCTGAAGCTGCTGGCCTAATCTTGTAATGATATCCTGTCAGCTTCCAGAGGAAAAGTCTTGCTCAAGAAGCTGGAAAGCACAGACTTACAGGATTCATCTTTGATTCCCATTTCGATGCTTAAGGGAAACAGCACAGTCAGTACAAGGTTGAACATGATCAAGAGACATGACAGTCATAGAAATGTCATCCAAAGCTTTAGTCACTTTAGTTTTTTCAGTCCCTTGAATGTTTTCCAAAAGATGTTTATGTCACCATGATGTTTTGCAGCAAATGAGACTTTTATCTTCTTTTTTATCTGTTGGCCTGTAATGGTTTTGCCTTATCGGGGCTGTCTCACCCAACCTTTTTCTTACTGTTAAACCTTAACTGAATCAGGTGACACCTACAGTGCTTGTTGTGTAAAACCTCGAGGGAGAATTTAATGCATTACAGAGACTTTTGCAGGCCGTCCATGGAGTGAGTTTTATTCAATGTTTCCAAAGCCTTAAAACCGGCTCTGTAAACCCTATCCTTTGTTCTTTATCTTTCTTTGGATTTCTGTTGGATCACTGTTGGATGGTAATGTTTTTTTTAGATCTTTTGATCTACTTTGTTATTTTTACAGACAATTTCTATCTCAGGTGGTTTCTTGAGTCTACAGGCCCTGTAGAAAGGCATGGGTGTGGCCAATGTGCCTTAAAACCAAAATGTTTTTAAACACAGTAACCATGTAATTTAAAAGTGAGCAATAGCTCTTCCATTTAATAGATGACTTACCTTAAAATCCATCTGATCTGAAACTTTGGTGCACAAACCCTGGTTTGTTATCTGTACATACTTTCCTTCTTCATGTATTTGATTCAAAATATTTTGAGAAGTGTTGTTGCAGAATCTGAAAATTTACCAAAGAAACTAGAGCAATTTCCCTCATGATTTACCATTCTGTCTACTGCGATCATGAGTGTTTGTGTAAACTTTTCAAAACAGAACATCGCCATCTGTCTTTATTTTTCCATGTATGTGTTTCGTTTGCACCCACTTGCATTTGTTTTGCATCCCTACAGTCAAGCTAATTGTCATCCCCAACAGCCAGCCATTAAACAACCACACCACCGGGGTCGAGGAAATGTCAAATTACTCACCAGTTTGTTGTAAATGTGGTAAAACACGTCTACAAGAGCTACAAGGAGGGGTTGTAAAAATCACCCTTAACATGGGAGGTACTGTGGAAAAATACATCATTAGCTTTGATTTGATCTGAAAACAAAACATGTTCTGACTAACAATTTCCGAACATTTTTATATTCAGTCATTAGTGGTGGGTGCAGCAAACCCTGTCATCAATAAAATAAGTTATTTCAGAATAAATGTTCAATTTTGTAAAATATCAAAAAGTTTCTCTGTATTCTTTGTTGCTAATGTTAAATAATTTTGCCAGGACAGCTGTTCTTAAGTGTTCCTTTTTTTACAACAAACTGGAGAGAGTAACAGTACTTACTTCAGGTTCCCGGTTTAGACTTGTTTTTAGAGGTGTATTAAAATACAATCATAAGAATTATAGCAGCAGCCATGAATTTTCGGGTTCAACCTAAAATAAAATGTACAAAGCAATAAAATCTAAACTTTCCCACTGTTGGTCTTATATACATCTCACATAAAGTATGTGTAATTCTCTGGTAACACTATTTCATACTGAACTTGTATTTTAAAGGCATGCACAGCACTAATACAGAGAGATAATTATCCCTACCGGTAATTTTAAATTCTCCTGCATGATTCAAACTTTGTCATGGTAGGGATTGGGGGAATAAGCGCAACATAAAGTTAAGCTCATGTTCTGATAAAGTCTGCAGTGCTTATTTAAAGTAGTAATAAACAAATTTTCACCCCTAGATGCGCTGTTGAGCTGTACACCAAAACAACGCTACATTTTATAGCTACAGTGTGTAATAATTATTTACTGACAAAAATGTAATATATATTAAATAAATATGTAATTTTTATCTTCTATGAACTTTTTAATAGAATTTTCCTGTTTGAGTTGCCTTAGAAATTGGAATTTATAAGAGGCATGTCTCTCATTTATAGAGGCAGACATGTTTGATCTATGGCAACACAGAGCTGACAAACTACTGACTGTAGAGATTGCCTTTATGCTAGAATATCAGCTTCTTCCCATAAAGTGCTCTCCACCTTGGAAATGCCTTTCTCTCTTTGTCGCTTTCTTTTTCTGTCAACTTCTTTTACAGTGGCAATAATAATTCATGATTGTATTAAGGTGAACATTTTGTTCTGATGGATGCACTGTCTATATTAAAAGGAGATGACGTGTGATATCTTACTATCCATCTGAAAATATAGCTTTAGTTTTATTCTTTTTATATGAAGTAATTACATTTCGCTTATCGTTGCTTTAACATTGATTGAGTACTAGGTTGTCAGCTAGTAATAAGTATGAAAATAAAACTGGGACATAGTGGTTAACCCAGACATAATGTTATTTCTATTTTTAACACACTTCATCCCAGCACACACTCACTATACCACATATGAGTGCATCATAAACAACATGCATTTATTTTTACAACATGCCCAACAAAATAAATCTGTTTGAGTTTTTTTTTTTGTTTTGTTTTGTTTGCTAATTCCTTGCAATAAAATCTATAACAGCAACTTTACTTTTGTAACTTCCTCAGTACCTCAGTATTACTTATCAGTTTGATTCCATGTTCACTGACTTATTCCTAAGTCCCTAAACTTGACCACTTTCTTGTTCCAAAGAGAAACCAAGACATCAAAACTCAGGCTCTCATTTGTCATTGTGGCTCAATAAATGCTACAGATAACCATGGTTACCAAACAATTAAAAATGATTATTTCCCCTTTTTATGCATATGTCTGAATGTTTTGTTGTCTTAATCTTATTTCTTTCTCTTTGCTATCTTTATGATTCCTCTAAATAATAATGTGGCTCTTTTCGAAAAGAAAATTGGTCTGCATAGACCAGTTAAAACAGCATTTCTGTCAGGGTGTGATGTTGGTATGAGGGCCCAAATGCAGAGGCAAGTAGGCAGAGGTGAATTTAGGTGGGTTTAATGAGGTTTACAGGAACTGAGGCAGAATTCAAAAATCCAACAGAAGTAACAGATGAACCAGAACCAGGGAGACATCAGGGGAAAACCAAACTCTAGGAGCCAGGGAGAGACGAGGTACGCAGACAGACGTTAGACGAGGATCCAGCAAACAGGAACTGAAGAGGGAGGGCTTTTAAAGGTGACAGAGACAAAGAGAGGGCTAACGAGGGGATTGAAAACAGGTGAGGGCAGAGGAGAAAACGGAGCTAGGGAAAGAGGACACAAGAGGGCAGCAGAGGACAACAAATGGAAAACCTGGAAGACAGGAACTAATAAGAAAACAACAAAATAAAAATAACTAGGATAATGAAACATGGTGAAAAGAAAACTAAACACTAGAAATCAAGGAGTAAGGAAAGACAGAATATTCAAAAGAAAAACATAACAGAAACAGAAACCTAACAATTTCTGAATGCAGATTTCTTTCACCTTGACCACAAACATAAAAGCAAGCTAGAGAGTCTTTAAACATACACTCACCGGCCACTTTATTAGGTACCCCATGCTAGTAACGGGTTGGACCCCCTTTTGCCTTCAGAACTGCCTCCATTCTTCGTGGCATAGATTCAACAAGGTGCTGGAAGCATTCCTCAGGGAGTTTGGTCCATATTGACATGATGGCATCACACAGTTGCCGCAGATTTGTTGGCTGCACATCCATGATGCGAATCTCCCGTTCCACCACATCCCAAAGATGCTCTATTGGATTGAGATCTAGACTGTGGAGGCCATTTGAGTACAGTGAACTCATTGTCATGTTCAAGAAACCAGTCTTAGATGATTCCAGCTTTATGACATGGCGCATTATCCTGCTGAAAGTAGCCATCAGAAGTTGGGTACATTGTGGTCATAAAGGGATGGACATGGTCAGCAACAATACTCAGGTAGGCTGTGGCGTTGCAACGATGCTCAATTGGTACCAAGGGGCCCAAAGAGTGCCAAGAAAATATTCCCCACACCATGACACCACCACCACCAGCCTGAACCGTTGATACAAGGCAGGATGGATCCATGCTATCATGTTGTAGACGCCAAATTCTGACCCTACCATCCGAATGTCGCAGCAGAAATCGAGACTCATCAGACCAGGCAATGTTTTTCCAATCTTCTATTGTCCATTTTCGACGAGCTTGTGCAAATTGTAGCCTCAGTTACCTGTTCTTAGCTGAAAGGAGTGGCACCCGGTGTGGTCTTCTGCTGCTGTAGCCCATCTGCCTCAAAGTTCGACGTACTGTGCGTTCAGAGATGCTCTTCTGCCCACCTTGGTTGTAACGGGTGGTAATTTGAGTCACTGTTGCCCTTCTATCAGCTCCAACCAGTCTGGCCATTCTCCTCTGACCTCTGGCATCAACAAGGCATTTCCGCCCACAGAACTGCCGCTCACTGGATGTTTTTTCTTTTTCGGACCATTCTCTGTAAACCCTAGAGATGGTTGTGCGTGAAAATCCCAGTAGATCAGCAGTTTCTGAAATACTCAGACCAGCCCTTCTGGTACCAACAATCATGCCATGTTCAAAGTCACTCAAATCACCTTTCTTCCCCATACTGATGCTCGGTTTGAACTGCAGGAGATTGTCTTGACCATGTCTACATGCCTAAATGCACTGAGTTGCCGCCATGTGATTGGCTGCTTAGAAATTAAGTGTTAACGAGCAGTTGGACAGGTGTACCTAATAAAGTGGCCGGTGAGTGTAGATACCAGCTTTGTATAGACTGGGTTCAAACACATTTCCATTGGACATCCTGGAGTTCTGTCCCTTGGAAATAACCAGCAGCTTTAGATTGCATACTGTATGTCAGGCCAATTGTTCTTAAGGTAAAAATAAGAACCTGGCTTATTTTTTGTGGAATCAATGAAGGTTTTATTAACCAGGTGTGTGTAATCTTTGTATTTTACTGTTTTCATAATGATGCATTTAGGTTTACTGTGCATTTTGTCAGAAATTTGGATTTTATTTGGCTTTGCTGGTCCTTGATGAATTTTCCTTCAACACTCCATAAAAACTAATGTTTAAGAAGAAGTAAATTGAGCCAAAGCAAATTTCAGCTCTAAACTGACTGGTACCCCTGGTAAATATGTATAAAAATATTTCAAATAGATCTATAGTTTTGGCTGCTGTAGATGTATGTTTGATTGAAAGATTTAGAAAAATAAATAAAAATCAAAGGAGCCCCCCTCATGATTTCTGATTTCTCATGATTTTTTTCAAAACATGTTTTACATCTCGAGATCTCTATGAGCTCCTGGTTTATTAGGATCATTATAAGTATAAATCACCTTTCTTTTTGCCACTCTTCAAAAAGGCAAAGACAAGAATAGAAGGCATTCAAGTAGAGCAGATAGTTCCTTTAATCCTTTAGAATTAGCAACAAAAAACAAATATTTCTCCATGTATGTTAGTATTCTAAGGCATCTGGAACCGCAGTGAACTAGACTGTATCAGTGACCACCCTTTTTTTGCCAAATAGGTTGATAAGTAAGGTAAAACAATCTCTAAACCCTCCTCCTACAGCTGTAAAAAAAATAATTTAATCTTGGAGTCACAAAAGCATTAGACCCAATCCAAACACCAACCAGTTTTCCAGGAGCCATCTCAGGAGGAAGGCTCTCATTTCATGCTAAATTTTTCTTAATGCTGTCTACATAATCTATATTTCAATTCTTCTTGTAACAGCTACTGTTTAGCTTTTTTTAATTATGTCTGCATCTGGTCATTTAAATCTTTCATTTGCTTAGCTTATTTGTCACCACAAATACCTAAAGTAAACTCCTAAACTTGAGTCAACATGGTATAAATCCAGCCTCATATGATCCCTTTTCATTGGGGATATTTATCCCTCATACACATTCCAGCTGATTCCCATAACCTGCTTGAGTTCTCCAGGAATGTAAGTGCTGGATGATGACTTGAATTAAAATGATCAGGAGACAATTTTTTAAATCTCTTCCCTCGACAAATATCAGTGTTTGCCATCCTTGTGATGTGTGGTTTTAGTGAACTTCATGCACTCTGTAAGAATGTATCTGCAGCTAGATACGTTTTTCAAGCACAAGGAAAAAGTGCTGCTCATAGACTCGCAGTTTCCACTTTCCTGTCAAGACAGGAAATCCTTCTTTTGATTGTAAAACGAAGGAGTGAAAACGAGAACAATCACTCTGCACCCATCGTGTGGAGCTGAGAGCTTTATAAGTGATATATTTAAAAAGACAAAATGTCAGAAGCTTAGAAACAAACACATATTCTCACAGATGTTACATTTATTGTTTTAGCTGTTTTTGCTAAAAAAGATGCAGAAAAGAAAGGCATTCTTACCAGTTCACTACAATCTGTTTAGCTCTTCAGGATCGTCAGTCCTTTTTGGTTAGTATTACAAGGCCAAGCCACAAGAAATTTGAGAAATTCCACAATTGTTTAGTTCTCTGATCTTCCCAGTTATTTGCTCATTCATGAAATCATGCACAGCTGTCACTGTAACTGCTGCCATTAACACGTCTGTTAAAAGGAGGCACATTCTCCTGGTTTCAACATAATCAAGCTAACTGTAAACCCTTTTTGGCTCCCTACTCAAGAATAGACTTTGTTCATGATCATGAGCAGATGTCCTTCGCTGTAGCTTGTGACTACAGATTTGCTTTGCATAAAGACATGTTGTTGTTCCAATTTTCAGCGCAGATCTTAAGTACAAATGCACGTTTCAACATCCCACTGTAAATGTCTTTCTCAACGGCCGTTTATATCAAAATTTTGACTAGTTTTTGTTTATAATTGAAGGGATTAGACTTTAACACATATACGTTTTAATTATAAAGTTAAAAACTTTTTTAAAAAGGGAGTACAAAAGCCAACATGCACTAAAGTGTCAAGATGTTATGTTTTACTAATAAACTCAGATCAATTCAAAATACAAAGTAAACCTGAGACAACAAAATTGAAAACAAGCCTAGTCTCTAAATGAGGAAAATGGTATTGAACCGGCTGTGACAAAACTTAAAAAAAAAAAAAAGTGGGTCTTAACGTAAGACTTAAAACACTCCTGTGGAGGCTGCTCATATATAGAGGGGCAAAGTATCCCAAAGTCTACAGAAAACTACCCTTTCCTCTCGGATTTTAAGCCTCGTCTTAGGCACTATTAGCTGAAGATGCCCCTCAGACTTCTGAACACGTGCCGCAGAGTAAATCAGGAGGAGGTCGGCAATGTATCCCGTTCAAAACTCTAAACACAAACAATAAAATCTTAAAAGCAGTTCTAAAACGAACAGGGGCCAGTGAAGAGACACAAGAAGTGGTGTAATTTTAAATAAAGGGAAGGATTGTTTGGATAGACTGGTATGTTAAGGGCCATCTGTGTATATATGCATGTACTCACAAGGCCTCCTTTAATTTCCGGTGACACATTTAGAAATAGTTATAGTTGATCAAAATGCTACACAGTGTATAAAATCACCTGCTGCATAAACACAACTAAATAAACTTTAATCTCCAAACAGTAAAAAGTAAAATATTCTGATCAACCAAAACTAGAAGCCAAAGAAAATAATTGGACTTTTAAAAAACCTCATAAGGCTTAACCATTGGTGTAGCTCGGATGTGAAACAGATGTTTCAATCTGATTTTATACATATTTACTCTGCTGGAGTTTAAACTATTCTTGTATATTGTGCCAGATGAAATAAATAAATAATAGGAAAGAAGTAGACCAAAAAAACTCTAAAAATATCTAATTGATTTTATGTTCATGAGCAAAACCTACTGCTTTGGTGGTCTGGCTGTTAACTCGCTGCTGTTGTCGCTGGATGTGTGACATTAACTGTGTTCCATCCTTTAAATCAGCATTTCAAATGTGTAACAATCTTTAGGTTAAAAAAAAAAATCAAAAGAGGCTGTTCTTAGTCCAAATTCTCACTGTTTTCTGCTCATGCAAAGTTACTCATATTATCCTTTTTCTTGTAAACCAATAGAAGACCATCCATTCAACACAGTCCTGTTAAAATGATCTATTTTGCTGAAGGATATATTTTCTGTCTTCAGCATTAAAGAAAACATCAGTGAAGTCATCCATATACAGTAGTTTATTCCTGATTTAGAATGTGTGACCCCAAAAGCCTGAGTAATTTTTGTTGTTGTTTGTTTTACAAAAACAAGTTTTAAAATTACTTATCCTCTTTGGGGCAATATGATGTTTTAATGCTTTCTAGATTTCAAGTATTTCTAAAGATATACTTTAAATGGCCTACACATTCAAACGTTTCTATGTATCATCTTCACATCACCCCACCGATGGCAATGGGTTCATGTTTAAAATATGTCTTATATTCTAGGTTCTTCAAAGTAGCCACCTTTTGCTCTGATTACTTCTTTGCACAGACCTGGCATTCTCTTGATGCTTCTAGAGGTAGTCACCTGAAATGGTTTTCACTTTACAGGTGTCCCCATGTCAGGTTTAATAAGTGGGATTCCTTGCCTTATAAATGGGGTTGGGGCCATCAATTGTTTTTTTTTTTGCAGAAGTCAGGTGGATACACAGCTGATATTCCTACTGAATGGACTGTTAGAATTTTGTATTATGGCAAGAAAAAGTAGCTAAGTTAAGAAAATGAGTGACCATCATTACTTTAAGAAATGATGGTCAGTCAGTCCGAAAAATTGGCAAAACTTTAAAAGTGTCCCCAAGTGCATTCGCAAAAACCATAAAGCGCTACAAAGAAACTGGTTTACATCAGGACCACCCCAGGAAAGGAAGACCAAGAGCTTTAGAAATCTCAGGTTAACAACAGCTCAGATTAGAGACCAGGTCAATTCCACACAGAGTTCTAGCAGCAGACACATTTATAGCAAGTGGAAGAGACTTGCTTGGGCTAAAGAACACAAGGAATGGACATTAGAACATAGGAAACCTGTGCTTTGGTCTGATGAGTCCAAATTTAAGATCTTTGGTTCCATTGTGTCTTTGTGCGACATAGAAAAGGTGAACGGATGGACTCTACATGCCCTGGTGCCCACCGTGAAACATGGAGGAGGAGGTGTGATGGTGTGGGGGTGCTTTTCTGGTGACACTGTTGGGGGTTTATTCAAAACTGAAGGAATACTGAACCAGCATGGATACCACAGCATCTTGCAGCGGCATGCTATTCCATCCGGTTTGCGTTTAGTTGGACCATCATTTATTTTTCAACAGGACAATGACCCCAAACACACCTCAGGCTGTGTAAGGGCTATTTGACTAAAAAGGAGAGTTATAGGGTGCTGCACCAGACGACCTGGCCTCCACAATCACGAGACCTGAACCCAATCAAGATGGTTTGGGTGAGCTGGACGGCAGAGTGAAGGCAAAAGTGCTAAGCATCTCCTGCAACTCCTCCAAGATCATTTCAAGTGTTTACCTCTTGAAGCTCATGATGAGAATGCCAAGAGAGTGCGAAGCAGTAGTCAAAGCAAAGCGTGGCTACTTTGAAGAACCTAGAATATAGGACGAACCTAGATATAAGTCATATTTTCAGTCATTTAACATTTCTTTGTTAAGTATATAATTCCACATGTGTTAATTCATAGTTTTGATGCCTTCAGTGTGAATCTACAATTTTCATAGTCATGAAAGTAAAGAAAACTCTTGGAATGACAAGGTGTGTTCAAACTTTTGGTCTGTGCTGTATTTAATAAATCAAAGTGGGATTTTGTAATGGCACGAAGAGAAGGAATATTACACGGCTAATTAGTGAGAAACCCAAAGCCATGCCGGATTTTCATGTACTGAAGCAGGATTCCAGCTCATCAAACTGGGTGATTTATAATTTTTTGGTGTAATAAATATTCCTGCAGCTAGATCAGACTGTAATGCCTTGTAATGGTCTTCCCCTAATTGCCATAGTCAGTGTGAAGTGCAGTGCAGTGCCTTTGACATGTGGTTTAAATTAATTGGGCTCCCAGCACATATAGCAGCCATTAGGCATAATCACAGCAGCTCGACCGCCCCAGCTCTCTCATTTGCATTATATTTTTTTGATGCAAACCAGTTTATATTAGAATATACTTTTGCAAAGTAGGCATTAGCTCACCCATCCCTTTGGATTTAGCTGTCATTTATCCCATTACAACCAGTCATTCATTTTCCTCATTTTCGTTTCTAAAAAAAAAAAAAGCTCTGATGTTGTTCTTTACACACATGAGGCCATCATGTCTGGAGTCCAGAACAACCATCTCAGGTGTTTCCATTCAGAAACAAAGCCGTAGGGGATAATGTAGGCGGGGGTTGAGGGTGTCCACAGTGGTGCAGCATTTTCTTCGAATGAGGGCTTCCAACTGCGGTACCTCATCAGCATGAGAACAATCCAAGTGTGCTTCTCTCAATACCTATAAAGTTCTGCTTTTGCTCTGAGCTTAGCAGACGACTCAGTGATTCACTTTTCGCTGTGCACTTCATCACGGCTGTGATGAGCTCCAGATGTGAACATCAAGGACAGATTTCGGTTTTTCTAAATGTTTGTCTGATAAATTGGATTCTTGTTTAGATATAAAGGGACATTAGAATGGAAGGAGAAAAAAGAAATGAGATAACTGCATGTGGTTTTCACTCCACTATTATACATACTGGTGAAGTAATACGAATATTTTTTTCCAATGTGTATTGCAGGTGTGTATGTACCACCTGGTCCTGGGTATAGACCAGGAGCCCCTCTACCAGGGACTGGATTCTTTCCAGGTAACAGAGACTAACTCCAGCAAACTGATCTGTTTATCTCTGGAGCTCAATTAAACTACTGTGGAGGAGAAATCTGTGGGCTTAATATTTTTGCAGCTGATTTAATTTTCAAAATGCCTCCCGTTTTGGATGGGGGTAAAGATTTAGAAGATCAAAGAGGGCCAAGTTTTAAAACCAAAAGCACTGTGTACATTTCCTTCATGATAATACCTTTAGTTTACCTTATGAATAACTTAAAAACAGATAAATAGAAGCTTTCAGTATAAATGCATTTTTGTGCTGTTATCTTAAGCTCCACTACGTTTTGGGTAACACTGTACTTTAATCTATCCAACAAGGATAAATTAGATGAACAAGATTTTAATTCCATATCTAATTAGAATGAAATTATCAAATAGCTGGTCCTAAATCACATATTGACTATGTAGAGAAAAGTTGAATGATTTAATTTAAAATGAAACCTCTAACTCAGCCCATATGACACATCATGTTATAATTAAAGACTTTGTAATTACCAGAACAACAGTTATTTCAACTTCAACTACATTCACTTTTAGTTAAGATAAATAACTTTTCCAAGCAGCTTTAGGAGAACATAGTCACTGTTACTGAATTCTCAATTGAAATCATTTTTCTTATCTATCTTATTCCAATATCTTATTGCTCATGTTTAGCAGGAATCACAGACTAGGATCATATCTCGCTGATATGTTTGTGATTAAATATATAAAGTAGGTAAATCGCCAGAAAAAAAGTTTCACTTTACACAAATTCAAACCTAAGATACATTTCACAAAACAAAGGGTGACAAATTAAATTCACAGCCCCAACATAAGGTGGTTATGGGTCTTGTTTATGCATCGGTTCTTTCAATAAAATAAAGTTAATTGAAAACTTACAAATTGTGGGTAATTACATCATATGCCTACTATTATATCCAATATTTTTTTTTTTATCTTGGTGGTCTTTATTTTAAAGTTTGTTAATCTGTATTATATGGCCTAAAAAGCCCTAACCTTGTGTTTCCTGGTATATAGTAATAACATGAGTCTGCATTTCTTTCAGGGGCTGGTGGAGGAGTCCCTCAGGGCTACAAACCTCCAAAACCAGGAGGTAAGTGGAAGAGATTTTGGATTCATTAATGACGTTTAGTTATATAGATTAATACGCATTCAAAGCCTGAGTTTATATAAGGGTTTAGCACTCATTATTCTAATTGACCAAACAGTGTGTGCCTCCACCAGGAATGCTGCAAAGCATTCTGTCTGCTGCTTGTCACTTCACACATCTGTCACTCACAGCTCTGCAGCAAAGCATCTTAGCAGGAGGACACCCTCTGAGTTCATGATGTTGGGCAGGCCTCCCATTGGTTAAACAAGTTTGACTCAAGCAGCTTTTGAAAGCCAAAGATATTAAAGCTAACGACTGCAGGAAGACTGAAGCCACCTCAGAACATTTGACATCTTTATGTTGGTTGAAACACTGAACAGTTAAATACAAAGTGCCGCAATTTGCTTCTGGGAAGAGTAATGTTCCTGTCTGTATCAAAAATGAGCAACTGTGGATTTAATTTGTGCACTGAAAAAACTACAACTGATTTACTGCAGCCTAGGCAAATTTAACAAACACCATATTCAAAGCATAATTTGCACTTTGCTTCTTAGGTTTTGTCAAATTTTAATGGCTAATGACCATTCAGGCTTCAATGTAAATAACTGGAGAAACAAATAGCCAATTACTGCAAAGTTCTACACTGTAACGGTCTTAAAGTCACAGTTGGGATCAATGCCTGACTAGTAAACACATGAAAAGGGTTTCATACTGTTTATGAATTACCTTTGATATATGATATATTTCAAGCATGAGAAACCAATCGCGTCCAGAGCCTTTAGGTTTTGTTTTTTTTCCTGGTGACTTGTCAATAGGGAAAAGTTTTAATGACCCCGGCAACCTCTACCAGGCCAGGGATTTCACTTAACTTCACCCTAGTCTTAACATTCTTCCTCTTCTGAGAAGTACCTGGTGGCCGTAAAGAAGGGACCCTGAAAGTGATCTTTCCACCACAGAGGTTTCCATCTTTTTGCCTATCTGGTACCTGTCAGCTGTCTCAGGAATCCCCAAGAACACCCAAACCCTGAATATTACCCTCTAGATCAGAGGTCACGGATTAGCGGACCGCGGTCCGGATCCGGACCTACCTGCTGGCTAATCCGGATCCAGCCTGACTTAAAACATTTAGAAATGACCGCATGTTGTCCAACAACAGTGTCTCAATTCAGAGCGGCTACATGTGATACAAATTAGCCTAGTAGCTTGTCAGTCTGGGTGACTGCTGCGAGCCACTTTTAGACACAGCAGGCAAACCTGTGGCAAGCCGTGCGGTGGGAAAGAAGGAGAAGACGATAAGAAAAAAGAAAGCAGAGAAAGTGTGGACTGCTGAAAAAGCTGTGGTGAATTAGTGAAAGAAAGGTGAAATGGTGTGCACAAAGGTGACCCTGCACCTTTTGAGTATGTTTGGCTCAGCCTACTGCTGTAAAGCAGGATTCTCCACCATGAACATAAACAAAAATAAATATCAATCCTGGCTAGAAATGAGCACCTTGATATGTGCTTGAGAATGGCTTTGTTGCCATTCAAACCCAGGTTTAAAGCCTTGCAGAGCAGCCTAAAGCCCACTGCTCTCATTGAACCATAAAGAAGGAAAAATAACAAAGGCCAGTTCAGGTGTTTTATAAAATATGTGAATCAGGAAATTGTCCATATACTAAACTGAACGACTGTTCTCTACTTCAAAAAACACTTTAGATTTAAAAAAAAAAAAAAAAAAAAATTATATAACATTTTTTTTTATTTAAAAATTCACTGTTTGAAGATTTTCTTAGTTCGGCCCCCGCTAATTTTTAATTGGTTACCCCTGGTCTAGATATTCATGGCTGCACATGCATCACTGACCTGCAAGCTGTAGTTCCAGGCAGCCTCACCTATCGAGGCCTATATGAATAATCGGTAGCACAAATTATTAATACAATTGAAATTAAGAAAGTCTTTAAATTGGTGGATTAAGTTCTTGTCATCTTAAAATATATAGTTCTGGATTAAAAGATTTTTGCATTATATTTTCATTATGACTAATGACAGTGTGCTTGGTTGAATCCAACAGTAGGAGGTTACGGAGGTGGAGGCAGAGGAGTTGGACCCGGCAGTTTGGTACCAGGAGGTGGCCTTGGCTATGGAGGTCTGCCAGCAGGTATTTTTTTTATAAAGACCCTGCAAATGTTCAGAGATGTTCATCAAGGCATGCTTATATCTTTCTGTAAGGCTGTAAACCAAAGAATCCTAAAAGACCCTCTTATTTTTACCCATCAGGACAAGGAGGAAAGCCTCCAAAACCAGGTAAGCCCATACATTTAAATTCTTTTCAGTTAGATAAAAAACATTTAGATTGTTAAAAAAAATCATAATTTATGCTCTCCTCTTGCTCTACTTAGAAATTGCATACCCTAATTATAAAATTTAGTTAGAACATGGAAATCTTATCTCCATAACATCCAACACAAAAGGAAGGAAATGTGATGTATTGTTATTGGAGTAATAAAGGAGCCTAAGGTATAGACGCCAATCCCATCAGGTTGCGAAGGGCTGCACAGATGCAGTGGAAAAGGCTTTAGGGTTGTCATTAAGCATGTCTTATCACCCTATGGGAGTTTGTTTTCACTGGCCTTGCAGCTGTGCTGTGCATCCTGAGTGGGATAACTGTGAGAGTCTACCACTCCTTCACCTCTGCTGTAACAAGAGTATGAAGGAACTGATGGCTGTCAGTATTCAAGCAGTCATCTGCAGCTGCCAAACAATGGTGCCAAAACACTGATTAATGTTGTTGTAATCTTAGACCTTTACAATATATGGAAACCTTCTTGTTGAAACACAGCAAAGCCCTTTTCTTCAATACTTGTACTGTAAATATTTTCCCTTCTGTATTTTAGTATTCGCCCCTACTGGGGCTTTAGCAGTGTCTAGCTGTCGGTTAATTTCCCCAAGCAGCTCTGATACAATCTCAGCCCACCTCTGTGTGCTTAGAAAGATAAGGAACCAGGCAATAATCTTGTAGTCTTGATAAGACATGGAGCGAGGTGACGGAAGGGCCCGCCACACCCCGTCCTCTAACATGACTTTCCAGAAGGGGCATTTGGTGAATAATGACCTAGTATCCGTCGTGGAGTGGAAGTTGATTTTGGCTAGTTGCAGCAGAGCATTCCTTAGAAAATATTTCTAAGTTTCGTATTATACACCCCTCTCCTTAAATCAGCGAGAAAACAGGGAGCAAACTGTATTCTAAGCACGTTTTGTGTTGTTTTTTTTTTTTGTTTTTTTTTCATTTAGAGCAGTTTTGGATCTCTGCATTGTTATTTATCATTCGTACTTCAGGCTCTGATGAAAAAAGGAGTGGTAATTAAGCCTTTACAGACTTTTCAAATGAAGGGATAGGCTTAATGTATCAAAGTTTCCTTTTTGCCTAACAGCAGCATAATAATCAAACTTTATTGCTAGATTTAATTTATGACGCATTTAAAGCCACTTTAAAAGACATTTTTAAAGCTGTTGCACTTTTAGATTTCTTTGTTACAGTGCATCCACGGCATTCAGTGTTTTTCGTAGCAATTTTATGTGCAACAACTAAAGTAGAACTACTTTTCTGCTGCAAGTTTTTAAGGGGTATTTCTTTGCCAGCTGTTGACATATTGAGACAGATTTTTCTTTCCAATTATTCTTTGCAAAATAGCACATGCTGAGTCATACTGGATGGAGAGTGTCTGTCAACATTAGCTCACCGTACGACCTGGACTTTGAGCCCTTATTTTGAGTGATCTATACCATTGCATTGCACCTCTAGCTATATTTTTACATTAGGAAGGTCATTCTCCATCCCAGACTAGTGCAGCCTGGTACTCTACATTTAGCCACTGTCCAGTCAGTTGATAGCAGCTTTCTTGGGTTTATGGTGATGTGCAGAGTTAGTTTATGATGTTTTGCATGTTAGTCAAATATTTGATTTTGGTTTCAGTTCAAAGAAAAAAACCTCCTTTCTCAGCTTTTCTGATTCCCCTTCATGACTTGTTAAAAAAAAATATGGCTCTCCCTCCAAAATGGGCTTTGTTTTTACTGATCTTCCAAAGAGGCACAAATCATATTTACCCTTTCAAATGGTCTGAAAGGGAGATTTTCAACTTGTTGATATGATTTTATAATCTATGCATCTATAAACTTTACAACCTTTTTCCCAGCAGTCGGGTGTCTTTTCTGGTCTTCATGATACTTTTTGTTTATTTATCTTTTTCCTCCAAAAAACTCCTTTGCAGGACAGCTGGATTTACACTATTATTATCATAATTCAATCTTTTTAACTAAGTTTTTAATTAATTCTAAACTAATTCATTAATTAGTAGTATGAAGTTGTTGAATAAAAATTAATGCCAAGTATTTTCATTTTTATTTAAACTTAAATCTATATTGAATTGTCTTCTACTCTACAACTATGAACCATTATATGCAAATATCCAAATAAAGTTTGTCGACGTGGCAACAGTATAAAAAATGTGAAACGGGGCATGAATAGGGATGCAATTATTCACTAAGTCTGCATGTCAGTACCTTTGAGTTATTTGTGTTGGCAAACTTCACACAGGCTGAATCAGTTTGATTGCTGCAGTTAAAAAAAAATCAGAAACTAATAACAGAATTTGCTACCAGCAAATAAAAAACTGATTTGATGTTTTTTTTTTTTAAATAAGAATTTTGGGCCCTATTGATATCGACACCTGCATGCACATAAAAACAGCTGCCAGTCATTTTAGGAATAACTCATGCAGCAATGATGCGTTCCACACATGCACCTTGTCGGGCCCGGAGCAGAGAACAGCAGCTGGATGTGTGAGTAGCGTGACTCCAGTGATTTCCACCACAGCTCGTGCAGAACCTTGTAAATGTTACACTAATTGTAAAGCCTGTCAGCTCTGAACTTTGACAGAACACCAAAAGCAGCAGAGAGGAGCTTTGTTCCTATAAACAGCTGTTAAACATTGCATCTCTTCCTGTGTTGCTGGGAGCAAAGGTGGATCCAGTACTTATGGCATAATTACCAAAACTTGGCTGTCAAAAGCAAGCTTCTTGTCTCTTTCAGGCAACATGAAGGCAGTTAAAATGAAACACAGAGTTTACTGTTTTTTGCCATTGGTTGCTTTATTGCAACACTACAGGAACCTGCTCTAAGATGGGAAAAGAATGTATCTGGATAGGAGATGGAATATACACTAGAGTCTGTGTTTCTGTACAGCCTGAGAGTCTGAAGTCAACAATGGAAATCATCTTTTTGGCTCTAATATTTTTTCAATCTCTTTAAGTAATGAGGGTCCTCAATAATACCCATAGGATAAATCTTTCATTTCTGTTTTGGCCATTAGAGGGATGTGCAGTAAGCCTTTGATTTGAGTTTAAACTCCCAAAGCCTGAAGCAGAAATGCTGCTGTTGCCTCCCTCTAAATACCAGCTGCTTTTTTTAGTTTTATTACATTTATTTGAGTTTGACTCGATTTGATTCAGTTTAGTCCAGCTCAAATTACTTTATGTGCCACAAGCTAACTACAAAAAGTATGCTGTCTGTTGCTGAAACACACTAAATTTAGCTGAAATCAAATTCAAATTCTTTAAGATGCTATTAAAAGCAACTTTAATATGATTAATTACATTTGATCAAGTTCTAAAGCAGTTAAAATCCACATAGCACAATGTTTTATGATTTTATTTACATTTCACCGATTTTTCAGATATCCATTGTTTAAAAAAGAAGTCGGTTTGGCATAAGAAGCAAGAACTTCAGTGATACACTGTGGGACGTATTTATTTGATCCTCTGCTGAATTTATAAGCTTACTCTTTTGCAAAGGACGAACAGTTCTAAATATTTATGATAGCTTCAATTAAAGGTGGGGAAACAGAATATCAAACAAAAACATAAGTATTTGATCCTGAAGCAAAATAAGGCCTAGAAATTGGTGGGAAAATTTTTGTTGGCATGCGCATGGCTAAGACATTTATAGTAGGTTGTCACCATGTATGAAAACAAATCCTTGGTTATATTTTGGTCCAGTCCACTTTACAGAAAGCTTCAGTTTCCTGCACACATTTCTAATTGAACTGATCTTTGGAGACTTACTAGGCAAGGAAAGGACCTCCTCTCTGTTGTTAATCAAAATAAATGCTGTGTCATCAATAAAGTGTAAAACCCAACAACGAAATCCATTAAATTATCAGATTAAGGGACAGGGTTCTTTTTTATTGAACTTTCACTTTATTAAAATACCCCAATAGCATAATGGTTTCATCACTCTGCTTAATCAGGTACAAGGTGTTCTTTGCACCAGGCTTTAGATCGGTGTGACATCAAGAAATTTCAACCTTCTGTTATGAATAAAAAGCTCCTCCTCAGTCACCTTTAGTCTCTCTGCATATAAAGCACCAGATTAATAAAAAGAAAGATTTTAAATAATTAAATTGCAAAACAAAATCATCCTTGTAATGCTTGCAACTAAAATGATTGCTGATGATTAAACACAAAGTTTAATGCATGCAAATACTGATTGTGGGATAAAAACAATCAGTATTTGCATGCATTAAAAAAAACAAGTAGAGCTGCAGAAATGTTTATGAAAAATATGTACATTTGGATGATTGTTTATAAACAATATAAAATTGTATTAAAAAAAGCTTAGAAAGAGAATAAGCTTGTTGTATCTGTATTTATTTTCACATAATAAAAGTTGGTAACTTTTTCATCCTCCATAATCAGTGGAAAATATTCCTTGTTATCATAGTGATCTAAGCCTCACATTTTAGGGTGACAGTGGCGTAGGGTGTATTTGTCATGCAGCCAGAGACTTACTGCTTTAAACCCCAGCTCAATTTACCTCCATTTACACTTTACCTGCATAGCCTATTCATAGTGTGCAGAGGGTTTGGTGTGCAGTGTGTCTCAAGGCAACTGTGGCTACAATGTAGCTTGGTGTGAATTGGACTGACTTAAAAAGGTGCAATATAAGTAAAGGGCCATAATTAAAAAACTTTATTACTTCAGTAATAACTTGTTGGTGCTTGTTTAATGATAAGAAAAAGTTTAGAGATATAATAAGAAAAAGATCAAAGGTAAAACTTTAAATTCTGACTCCATAATGATTTGTCTGTGAATTACTTCAATTGGTAACAAGTAACTGAATCAAGTTGATCCAACTTAATTCAGTGTATAAGTTGCAAAGTTGAGTAAATTGAAGAAAAATTATCTTAAACAGAAATCAAATAACCAGTCTCTTCATCTGTTGGTAAGTCCTCAGATTCTGGTTTATATCACACTCATTGTTTGAACAAACAACAAGTGACCTTGTCTGTTCCACGGCAAGATGAGAGGGGAGAAAGACACAAAGATATGAAAGACATTATGAGGACACACAGAGAGAGACTGGATGACGCACAGAGGATGGAAAGGCCTAATAATGCCTGTAACCAAGCCAAATGTCATATCCATATATCAGTTTTTTTTCTCATCAAAACAGAGTTATTTGCACATTCATTTGTGCAGCACACATACTTAGAGAGCCTGCTGAAAGACGGATAGATTGAGGTGAGGACAAGAGTTTCGCCAAAAGAAGATGAGCTCGAAGGAGGTTTAGTCTCTGGAACGCACATGTTTTTCATTACTGAAACTCAGACCTGTCGTCTGAGCTGCCAGAACCTAGAAGCATATGTATATGAATGTGTATGAGCAGAAATATGCGCATGATCTCCATATGCGTACAGTTACATGTGTGACCTAACGCGGTTGGACATACCAGCGTAAATAACTAAACTGGTGCTTCAGCCTGTCCTGGAGCCATGCAGCTTTCCTTTCAGCACAGTCAGAGGCACACACATGCACCCACACCTACACACACACACACTTGCTTATTCAAACAAACTGTGAAAAATGGCTTCACTCTCCACTCATCTATCTTCTCACTTTGTATCCCTAATCTGTCCAACATCAAATCTTTTCGTGAAGCTTTCGTAATCTTGGAACCTGCACTGTCTGCAAGGAAACTGTGCTGTTTCCGAGCCACAGCAACCCCACAGGACTGGGCCCACCCAGCGCAGGCCTGGCCAGCAGAGCTTGTTTGTTCACATTAGAAGCCCCCTTTGTTCCTTAAACAATATTTCTTGAATGATGTCAAGAGTTTTTGTGGAAGATTTCTTTGAAAGACCAAAGAAGCAATCTGCAGGAATTGATATTGGAGTAGATTCATAAAATGTGGAATTTAAGGCTTTATTGGTGTCTAATGAGTTAATAGTGATGTCCTTTGAAATGATTTCACCACAAAAAATGTAAAAATCAAAATCAAATGGTTGAATTTCTTCTTCATCAGTCATTCAGCTCTGCAGAGGCCTGGTAACCAGCCATTGATTTGATTCAATAATGTGGGAGAGGGGGATCATTTAAAGGCTGCAGGAAGTATTAGAGGAATGGTCCAGGGTAGCCCTACTCTACACTGTAACAGGATTCAGAGTGGTGGGATACAGTTTTCAAGAACAGAGACACATTAAACTGAAATAGGTATTCGACTAGTCTGGTCGGTGTGTTTCTATTTGACCTAATTTTGAATACTGAATCTGTTGTCTTTCTCTTATTTTTTTTTATTTTTCTTCCAACTTGCTTGAAGCTCAATAGCAATCTATCCATCTGCAACCACTGCTTAACTCCTGTTTATGTGGTGATTGAAAGTTCTTTTTCTATAGTATTCCCCTAAAAGCTTAAGAAAACAGATCATAAATTGAAAGAATTGTGCTGCCGTCATTTGCAAAGGTTTATTAGAAACTGTTAGATTAAAGAAATTATTTTTAGTGTCGCTTTTAGGGTTTGAAGAGCTGGGAGGTCCTTTTACAGTGTAATATTTGGTATGCACATTAGCGGTACAATTTAAGTTTTTTTCATAATGTGCCTGTTAGAAACCAGTGTGATTTAGACTGCAGGGAATTGATAATCAGATTGGTTTCTAACACAGACAGACTATATATATATATACACACATATATACGATTTTGTTTTTTGTAAGAACCCAGATGACTTTTCTTAGTTCTCTTGTAGCTTGAAGCGATGTGAGTCAGTGTAATTATCTCATCTCAGTGAAGGATTTCTTTTGGATTTTTCATTATTTATCAGCTTTAGGGTTGGGCTAAATGACCTGAAATATAAATTGCTTTTATACATTACATCACTTTTTGCCCTGAAGGCCTCAGGATTATTCTGTTTTGATTGTCCACGTAGCAATAGCTTCACATGTAGCACTGTAAAACAAAAAAAATCAAACTGCAGCCTTAAATGTTCTAATCATCTAACAGATTCTGGGATATATAACATGAGTAAATACGTTAAATCGATTTTTAAAAAAATCCTTTTATTTGTTTAAAGAAATGCTATTTAAACCGATCTAGCCATGTTAAAAAAGTAATTATCTTACTTGTTTGAAGATGAATTAACTGTGATTAACCACCCTTTTTGGTTCACTGTAAAAAAACAAACAAACAAAAAAAAACACACAACCAAGCTTAATTACTTTGTTGTCATACTGGCTGAATCAAAAATTCACTTAAGCAGAACTTTTTCATAACATTTATTAAGGCATCATGAGCCAGGTTCAACTTGTAAGGGTTACAAAGCCATTTTCGAAGACTAAAAATTATCCACAATATCTACTTCCCAGTAGTGAAGTGGTCACTACTGACCAAGAAATAAATAAATAAAAAAACAATGTTGACGCATCCACTTTACAGTGAACACAGAGTAACATAAAGTAGTTAATTATCTGATTTCCCTAAGTTAAGGTCAATGAAAGCAGAGAAGAGACAGGATAAAAATGGCTTCCATGGGTGAGTCCCTTAGACAAAACCACAGCTGACCAAAAAGTACACAAAGGACGCTCGTATGCCAATTACCTGTCAAAATAGTCTATGAGCTGTTGAGACAAAACTGGATCTTATTGGAAAGTAAACATCCTGGAAAACTACTGTAAAGGCATTTTTAGAAAAAGAGCATCGAACTAACAGTCATATACTGTAAATGACAGTGTTGGGCTGGGAATCCTTTGCTTGTTCAGGAACTTTCATTGATTTAACCATAAAATGATCGAAAATCCTGAAGGAGAATACCTTGTCAGTAGTTTGGGCTTCTAAGCGTCAATGCATTTGTATTTTTCAAAAGCACAATAAACTTAAACACAGCTGCAGGTTTAACATTGAAATGTTATTAGAAAATAAAGGTTCTGGGTAGGCATACAACATTTTGAATTCAGTGGTATGACCTTAAGCTTACCTGTAATGCTCCAAAATCCTTCAATGTGGAAGAATTAATAAATTCTGAATGGGACAACAATTCCACACAGTGACATAGAGGCTAGTTGGCAGAATTGTAAATACACGGTGGTAGGTGTTTCCACCAGGAAGGAAACGACATTTTATTAGGCTTAGAGGCCAATTGCCTTCTCACATAAGCAATTAGGGTAATTTCTGTCTGACATTAAACTTTGGTTCATCATTTATTTTTTATAATAACAAAACAGAAAACATCTGTAAAATGGAAAATATGTTTTCAGAATACTCTGCTTGTTATAAGGGACTTGGCATTTAAATGTTTTATGACATCAATGGATGATTACAGCATGATATGACTAAAGTGTCTAAAAAAAATTGTTTTGAGGCTGAAGCATTAACGTCAACTCTATTCAGAGGGCGCTCATCTTCTTTTTCAACCTCAAGTTGTCAGGAAAGCATTCGGTACAACTGCTGAAAGCTGCATGTGTGCACCATCTGGGAGATAAGACACACTTCGCCAACTTTGCATACCATCGCTACAGGCTAAGTTTGTTGACTGGTTTTCTCATCCTGTGTATAATTTGTACAATTGAACATCCCTACAGATGGAACGCAGTGAGCAGAAATTATCAGTCTTTCAAACTGCTGTCCTCACATGTATCCAGTGTGCTGTTGCATACAAGCTGGAACCAGATGCTAGGAGCACTGGATAAGAAAGTCAAAGCTCAGTGTTGGCAGAGGCAGTGACATTCCTTTTGAAGGTGGATAAAATGTAAAGTAAGGCTCTCATCTTTTAGAGGAATAAACGAAAAGAGGGAGAGACGTTAGCATGACTTTTAAGTCCATACTCAGTTGCGTTCTGCTCTGTCAGAGTTGCAGTGTAAACAATGATATCAGAGACAACGCAGATCTGCCGTAATGCATGATGCTCAAACGAACACAGCCCAGATTAAGAAGAAGGAGTAAAGCTCTTTGTGCAGATGAGTTTTGAATGAACTCCATTGTGGTGAAACACTACAGAAAGCTCAGCTGTGGTGAGGTCACGCAGCAGCAGACGTCAATGGCCATGTGAGCCAGGTTTGGCAGCATGATGGAGGTGCTTGTAATCCCAATGTCATGCAGTGGCAACTTTAACACTTGTGGGTAATTTGGAATCCTTTCTAAGCAGCTCCCAGAGCCCAAGAGTTGATATAGTTGTTCTGATGCCGGTTAGATGGTGGGACTCTGGGTAGGCCAAATTTCCTTTGTCTGTGTTAGTTCCTGCTACGCAATGAAACAAAGTGCTTTGGCTTTTTATGCATGATGTAAAGGAGCTCAATAAAAATTCAAACTGCCACCTAGACCAGCTAAGATGGCAGATTGGTTGCACGTATCGTTACCTGGACACTGTCCTAAAAAGACTTTATAGAATGAGGCAGCCTCTTAGCCTGCTTGGCAGTTTTGTCCTTGAGGGTCATCTGGCAGAAAGGGCGGTTCAGATTTTAGGACCTTTTCATCAATCGTGTCAATGACAGCATGGAAAAGGAAACCAGAAAACAATAAGTGGCTTACTGCCAAAGCTGGACTGGCTCACCCCGGGCAAGTGAGGAAAAGTGCTTGTGTGAATCGGTATAACTATGTGAATGCATGATTAGTCCCGCATGTGAACAGTCCTGTTTTTCCCAGCTCGATGCCCTTGACTGACAGCTCGCCGAGCCTTGAAGTGACAAGGAGTAGGGGAGGTCACCAGAGAGAAGGCAAGGGAGAGCCTCAGTCCGTCCTCTTGTCTCACGCAATCTGGAATCACTGCGGCACCTCACATCATTACACTTTTATCCATCTTTTTCCTGAGTCACCTTGTAAGAATGCAATCTATCCACCAACCTATGAGGGAATCAGTGAAGATAATTTGATACTGCTATGGTGTCATCATACTGATGAATATGATGATGTGCATATCTTTTGAAGTGAAAATCTTTATGGGACTCCAGCCGAAGAAGAGACTTACTACCTGTCAGTAATCATGAGACAATTATTCTCTTTGGACCTTCTGACCGTCTTTAAAGAGTTGGTTATTCATTAAGAAGTTATCCTATCATATTATGTGGGGTGGGGGGGTGCTTTATAAAAGTATTCATGCCTGTTGTGCAACATCCTTTTGGTTTTTATGGAGGCCAACATACAGTGGCCAAAGGGTGCAAATGCAATGCAATGACATAAGTTTGCAGCAAACACAAAAAGTACTACAATGACAAAAGGTTTTAATTAGCAAAAATACACTTACAGGCAGAGGAAAAATACTGCAAAAAATTAGGTGCTGGAATCACTGAAAAATAGCTTTCTGCAAACACAGAACCTCTGCAAAAAACGTAAATAATACTAACACACAAAACACATGTCAAGGAAAAATGCCTCAAGCAGCAAAAAACATAGATATGCAATGTCTCTTTATACATTTCTTTGGTAAAACCTGCAGACTAACACTGAATGGCATAAGTTGTGTTTGCAAGCCTCGTTTTTTTTATTTGCAGAACTTTATTTGCAGAAACAAAGCGTTTGCATCCCTTAGCCACTGTACCAACGGCCACAAATGTGCTGTAAATGGTTAATGGCGCTAAATGTGCATGAGATGCAAACTTAAAAAAAAACAGACTACACCAATCCAGCAGAAAAATCTAAAATGGTGTAATTATGGAGTGGCGGCCTGACGGTTGGGGAATAGAGCTTGGAATCCTGAGTTTCTGAGTTTGAGACCCACTCCCACACACTGCCACTCTGGCTCTCTGAGCAAGACCATTAACCCCACACTGCCCCCTGGGCTCCCCAAGATTTCATCCAACTGCTCCCCAAGGGGATGGGTTAAATAGAGGGGAAATATTCTTCAGTGTGAGATCAATAAAGTTCAATGATTAATTATTATTTAGAAAATATACAGAAACAAAAGAACAAAAAAAAAAACATCCAAATAACAAAATTAACAGCATGTTGGAAAAGACTGTATACTCACTCCTCAAAAAGAAGTGCACCAGACCACAAGGGGGAGTCAACCACCAAATTATATGAGACCAGAGCCTCAGTAAAAACATTTACAGAACACCAGAAGAAAGCAATGGGTAAAGAAAAAAAAGGAGATTTGCCTTTGGTGTTAAACACATACCTGTGAAATTTTCTGTTATTAGAGCATTTTTGCATAGGAAAAAAACAAGTTGTCCCATTCAACTTTATGGTCCACTCCCTCTAGTGCGAAGATAAAACACAAATTACATGAAAGAATTATTTAAAAAATGCTGATTTAGACAAAAATAAATGTGTTAAATAAACGAAGGTTGACTAAGGATTATCAGGATGATGGGTCACTATAAGTTGGACGGATGCAAGGTATGTTGATGTCACACATAAGCAGTTCAAGTAACAACAAAGAAAATAGTAGCTGCAATGCCTCTAAGCTCTTGTTTTCTTGTCTAAAATCTCTACGAAAGTTTTTTTTTTTTTAGATGTTCCATTTTTTTCTCTTCTCCCCTCAGATCTTAATAAAAACAATAAAAATAAGCTGAGACTTTTTTTTGTCTCCTATGTAAATGGCAGAGGTCAGTCTTAGAACACAGTACTTTCCTTCAAGACTGACAATGATTGTTTTCTACTTTCGGCTTCTTTAGATCACCAATGAAATGTAAAATAATAGGTAGTAATATGTTGAGACTTCAAAAGAGATCTGATTCTGTTTGCACCAGTGGGGTAAAGAACAACATAACAAGCAGAAATAAAGAAAAGAGGACATTGTAGAAGCTCAGAGACTAGTGGGAAGAATTGGTGGTTGCTTGCTATGGTGTTTTCACACACAAAAGAACAAGTGCGGATTAAGAATGTGAATTACAATGTTTTGATTAATCAGGGACTGGATATGGTTGTTGTATAGTGTAAAGGAGCTCAGCAAAGACAAAGCTTTATTCAGTTAAAACCTCACCAGAAGGTAATTTTTCTCCTTAAGGTTATCAGATATGTGAACTCCACTTTGAAAAGTGTGCTCAACTCAAAAATGTTTACTGCAGCATATGCAGGATCTTACTACAATTCCATTGAATACAATTGAATTCAGTTTATTTACATAGCGCCATTTCACAACACATTTCAAGGCACTTTACAGAGACAATTCCCAGGTCATCACATCTAAAAAGGAGATAGAAATTGGAGGGAATGCTTCCACAAATAACTTGGTTGGAACTGGATCTAACATACAAGTTGAAGGCTTAGATGAAGACAATAGTTTAAATTATTACTGCTAAGACTACACTAATTGGCAGGAAAGTGCTTCTCGCCACAACAAGTATTTTTACTGCTATGTTTTAAATGTGACACTCAGTTGGCAAGGCTCTCTGGGGGATAGATGGTAAGAGCACACTGCTCTGAACAGCCAGTTAAAAGGAACCACTGCAGCATCAGCTGTCTCCACCCCATTTGAGGCTCAATGTTCTTCTCCCAGTGCACCTAGAGGTGGGAGAAGAAACGTTTAAGGGAGCCATCTAGACTTTGTTTCTCTTGTTTTTGTATAGCTAGAGGGCAAATGTGTGCGATGATGCCTTGGCAGTGTAAGTAATGAAGGTATTTCTCAATAAAAATGTAGGATTAGGTAGACTTGACGGTGAACGCTGAAATGTTGGTGAAAATTCTGCATGGCTCACAGTATGCACGTAGTCTGCTCAAGTATGTGGGGGCGTTAATGCCGCCCAGCAGGTGCTGATACTGGGCTCCAGGTCAGAAGGACATCAAACTGGAAGCATAAGCGGCTATCAGTTGCAGCTTCTGGACCAGCTAAATTGGGGGTACCTACTGTCAAACTTTTGTCTGGTTGTGCCCACATTAAATACAGCACTGTGACTCACTTGGTAAAATTGAGGTCTACTAAGTTGATTTGAACAGATAGGAGGAATCCGTAAGAAGTTAGAAGCTTATTCTTTTGATAATATGGAGAAGAAAGCTGGGCCAAATTTCACCAATTTGTCTGCATAAATTGTTTGCACTCAGGTTTAATTCTACACACTATTAATCTGGGATTGCTTCCATTGAAGTTGGGTATTACCCAATCATGGTAACAAATGAAATAGCAGCAGAGGCCATGAGAATCTACAACAACTTATGCTTTTGACACTCCTGCTGTTTCTCTTTTTAAATAAGGAAATTGTGACTTCTGATGAAATGGAGGTAATAGCAGAAATTACCCGTGCCCCATGTTTATTTTGTCTAGGCTGTGAGTTGGCTGTTCTTGCTTTCATCGAAGCTACATGTCTTCCCTTAAACCTTAGAACCACAACATGATAGGCCGACCTATTTTGGGTCAGACTGGAGTGCTTTAACTTCAAGCTTTGCATGATGGATTGTAGTGTGTTTGTGAACCCACAAATACTGCAAGCATCAACCTTGCTGGCAAGGTTTAGCTCAGGTTGACAGTTTGAGGAGTCTTGTCTTATTCATGGTCAGGGGACAGTCACTGGTTACACATGCAGCAGACCAAGGCCTTCATAGAAGATCTTTTTACTGAGCAAAATCAAGAAGGTCACGCTTGTGTCATGACTCCAGGAGGCATAATTTGTCTCATAAGCTTATTTGCACATGTGCAAATAGAAATACATCCCACACGTTTTTAGAACTAAAAAAATAATAATTCCCTTTTATCAATTGTAAAGGTACTAAACTATATTCTGTAAATGGTTATAATGAAGTCAGTTGCAAATTTAGAACTATAAAACATAATACTTGTTTATTTTCTTTGATTATTACTTGTTACAAAAGGACCCTTTTTACTAGAAACTATGAAAATTCCAATAAATGAACAATAGTTTTTCTAATTCAGTAGGAAATTGTGTATTTAACGGAAATATATTTTTAATCTACATTTTTGTTTTTTTATTCTTTAATACACAGACTATAGACAACAAGTAAAAATGCTCATCCAAAAGCATTTAGTTTTTTCGCATTCGCCAATGAGTGGAAGGTGATGAATCCTGCTTCTGGGTCTAATAGTGCAGAGGCATGTCTTCACCAATACAGTCTACGAAGAGCTGGGGAGAAAGAGAAATGTGGCGTGGCTTGAGAAAATTTTCTTTTCATCTTTTAATAATGACCATAAAAAAAAAAGACACAGCTAGTACTTTTATTTTAGTAAGATTTTTCCTACCTGAGCTGCCTCCCCTCCATGGCTCTCTTAACTGATTCCTTAAAAATTGCTTTGTTGGACAACCATGTCTTTGTAAATGCGCAGTCTATTTTGATGTTGGATGATATTGTAAGCCTACTTAAACAATATCACAACTTTACAACTGACTTCTTTGCTGTATCTATTGGTCTTCATTGTACATTGTAAGTTCTAACAGAGCCAAAGAATTAATACTCTGTGTATATATATATATATATATATATATATATATATATATATAGGTTGCATCTAAAGATAGTTGAATACAATAGTTTTCATTCGGGGTTAACAGAGTAAAGATTAAAACATAAGGATGCAACACTTCTTGGATGGTTACTTGTAAAACATTTGAAAAAACACATTTTAGTTTCCATTGGCTTTACAATCTCCCACCACTTTGTGCTGTTCTGTCATGTAGAATCCCACAAAAATACATTGAAATTTGAGGTTGTTACGTGACAAGATGTGGAAAAGTAGTATGAAGCAAGGCATTGCATGTCCTTCCACAGCATTCCTCTATACAGCTTTGAGATCCACTTCTCTTTGCATGTTTGTGGTTTCCAACTTAAACATGATGTTTAGGTTTACACAAGCAGGACAATTTATCATTCGTTTGTCACCCTCCTGTCACTTTGCACACCAGTGCTGGTTTCCAACTGCAAAAACACAAATTAAAGAAATATGTGAACCAAGCCCTTCTCCTGTGGCATTTTACTAAACAATCTATTTGTTTCTATAAGCCTGGCTGATTACAAAGGGGATTGAACTGAGAAAACCATGAGAAACAAGTCGCAGAGATTTCCTGGACACTCAGAGGGCTCCAGAATCTGCTCTCCCCGCGTCTGCTGTCAGTTAAAGTGGATTCCTGCCATTGAATTCCTCACTCTCCTAACTTAAACCCTCCACCAGAGCCAAGGGGTTCACAAAGCAGAGAAAAGGGAAGCAGGCGGGGGAGGAAAGCAGGAGATGGAAAGAAGCGAGCTAATACTTATTTTCACTTCTCACGTTTGGCTTCCCCCTGCTACTTATGCCTCACGTCTGGTCGGCGTAACCCCCTTAGACACCGAGCTGGAGAGGAAAGAATCAGACTGGCAACACCAGTAAACGAAAAAGCATGAGATCGAGGTTGATTAATGCTTCTTTTATTCCTCTGGTCCTGAAACAGAATTACCTTACCTAACCCCAGTGGAGAATGAGCAAGAAGTTCAGTACAGATTAAAACCAGATATTTCTTTTCATACTGGATCGCATCCATTTCTTCTACTGGACCGCTGTTTGAGAACATGGCTAGTGACTGAAACACTTAGCCATGCAGTGTCCAGGCTGTTTTACCCAGCTATCAATCTTTGCTTTGAGTAGTGAAGTGTTTTTGTTGCAGCAGGGGGCACAGTGTGAGTGCTCATCCAAGGGCACATTTCCATTGCTCTTTATAAAAGAAAGAAAGAAATACTTGTTCTTACTGAGATCATTCCTAAACAAGCAACAACAAATGACTCACCACTGTTGGGCAATGCTTAGCTGGAACCCTGTTTCCACAAAAGTTGGGGTTCTGCATACAATCTAAATCAGAACAGCTTGCATTCATTTGGTGGGGGGAAAAAAAGGAGGAATTTCAACTTGAAATCTGTACAAAGAGCAAATCAAATGTTTAATTTGATACCAAAGACACATGTTGAACACTGTGTTTCAATCTCCTTTTGTTAAAGCAACATGGTTTAGGTTTTTCCACCATAGCAGTTACAGGGCCTAACCAGGGCCGGTGCCGTAATCAGCCTTTAATCGGTTCTTTTACACAATCAACGAGTCGGATTAATTCCACGTCATTATGTCACAAAAAAACTCTGATCAGATGGATCATCCGTCTGTTCTGATACAAATTTTGGTGAACATTCGGTGAACCACACATATCACATTATGTTCCTCTGTATTCCTACAAACAGATGTCCTGATATCACCAGCTCAATTTACTCATGCCATTCACAGGAAACAAGCCGTGTTTGCCAATGCTTAAAAACTCAGATTTTTTATCTGATTGCTTCCATCTGTAGAGTATAAAAAAGACTTATAGATGAGCTTCTCCAGTAACCGTAGACAAATATACTTCTACTCCTTCAGAATTATTTTCAAAAATCAATTTAGTCTCATAAGTCTATATTATTTTACTTATAAATCCAAATCAAATCATGATAATTTCAAATAAGTATATCCCTCATAGCAAGGAGACATCACATTTCGTACTTTATAGAAATGTATGAGGTTTATATATAATGAAAATATATTTATTTTGAGGACAAAATTTGTGATTTTTTTTTTATTACTGTTTTAAAACTAGCTATTCATGGAATCAACAATTAATCGTTTATTAGTAAAGTAAGGAAGGAGATAGTATTAAAGAAATAATAATCTTTTAACTGATTAAGGATCTTTTCGTGTTTCTTTTAAAGGGAACATAACATTTCATTACGTAATTTAATGTTTAAAATTTAAATTAAAAGGTGCAAATGTGGTTCTGACACCAGAAATGGCTGCAAATGTGGTGATAAGGAAACACCTTACTTTTGACCCGTTGCCGTATTACCACCTTTCAAGGACCTGTGGTAATGACAATATATATTTTTTTTTTATGTACCGGTATTTCTTTTTTAATACTTTTCTTTTTTGTAGTACTTTGAGGTCTTTTTGATGAAAAGTGCAGTATAAATTAAATGTATTATTAATATTATTATTATAAATACTGCTGTGATTTAAAGGAGCAAGTATCTGATTAAAATGGTCACAGGGGAACACAGTGGTCAAAGTAAAATAAAAGTACTTAGCATTTATTGGAGTACTCTTATAAAACAGTAGATTTTCTGGATTCTTATAAGTAAAGGACTAAGCGCTTTAATAATAAAACTCTTACAAATAGCTGACCTTGCATTTTTAAAATGTAAGTGTTTTTCAAAGTGTGTCAAACAGTATTGTAAAGAAACACCTCAATATGTATTTAACATGATTTATGCTTTAAAGCTGATGATGGACATGTCTGGATGCCTTAAAACACATGCGCTCTCCACATGGTGTGCAATTGTGTTTTAGTGACAGAAAGGCATTTCTCAGGACAAAAGAGGTGAACAAGGTGTAGCTCAGGACTTTTACAATTGCTTTTTTTCCAACTTTGTTTTTGTTTGCTATTTTTGTCTTTACATTTTGTATGAAAAGCGGTTCCTTCAATAAGCTTTTTGGAATGAGGTCCATAAATATGCTTCAAGAATGTTATTCCTTAATTGTTCTCATGGTCCTGCTTCTGCATGAGCCGCTGTAAATGAGTGGTCCTTTCTGGATGGAAACTGGCAAAAACCCATGTTTCTATCTACTTTTTTATATTTAAATGAAGGAAAGTGTGATGCATGTCCATACGGCATCATTTAACATCTACTTTCCCTTCCTTGGCCTTCAGCCCTCACCTCCTGGGTAGTATCGGGTTCCTGTCCCTTCCATCTTCTGTGTAGAGTATTGATCTCCCAGCCCAAGGTCCAAAGTCAGAGTAGTTCCCAATTGGTCCCTGGGGGTCTTATTTCATCTAGACGATCATGGAGAAAATGAGGTGTAACACTGAAGTACAGAAATCCTTCAGGCTTGTCAGCAATCAGCTAAATACTGGAAGCAGCCCCGAAGAAAACCAAAGACTTGATACTGGGCTCTACATGTGTGGCTCATGACAACAAACATCATCTTAGCAGACGTCCAACACGTACATTTGTGTCTGTAATATAAGCCATCCAACAAAAGCATGTTTGTTTTAGCTAAGAAGATGGTGTGAGAACAACTCAATAGAGAGCCTTCGTAGGAAAGCTCAGTGTATAAATGCCAAGCCGATGAAGCCCCTCATGCTCTGACCCATGTAACACAACTACATGGTATTTTTGTTACTCGAAGGCAGTTTGTTTTCACAATGTTGGATGATGTCAGAACCACAGAAAATAAAGTTCTTTTGACTTTTTTTTCTCGTGGAAACTTGGTCTCACAGTCGCACATGCGATCAACAACCCAGTTCAGCATGTCTGTTTCTTGTCTCCTCATCTCCAAGCTGGAGGCTGAACTTAGTGGGGTAGGTGCTGGTGCATAAAACACATGTGAGCACAGTTGATGGATTTATAAAACAGTCTTCAGAGTCCCACCTGTTTTGCCGCTGTGGTTACAGCATTTCTCCTAGAGGGTCAGTGTGTATTGACCTTAGACACACTGATGCCCAGAAACACATCTAAATCTTATGCAAAACACTTGGTAAACAAACTGGTTTGGATATTTCAGTGGTATTATACAACGATCCTTATATGTTTTTCATAAACTTTCTTGGAGCCATTGCCAAACAATTTCAGGGGATATGATAAGGCAGAGTCCTTATGTTAGCATGAGAACGCCTGAAAAATGGAAAACCATCAGTATGATTTCACTGCAAAAACAATCCAGAAATAAGTAAAAAATGGCTTAAATTAAGTATATTTAGCCTTAATTTGAGCAGGTAAATAAGATGATTTGCCAATGGAATGAGTATTTTCACTCTTAAAATAAGATAGTTAGATAATATTTACTTGAAATAAGACGATAAAATAGTTTTTTCTTATTTTAAAAGGAAATTGTCTTGTTCCATTGGCAAAGTGTCTTACTTATCTCCTCAAATCAAGGAAAAACACACTTATTTTAAGAAAAAATAACTTATTGAGATTTATATTTTTTGCAGTGCGCCATTGATTGCACTTGCTATTACCTCAACATGTGTTTAGATCTGGTTGAGAAATCTCAAGGAATGAAGCTGAAGGAGTCAGATTATCTCAAATCTGGGCTTGTATTGCAGGCTCAGACTTTGGCAAGAACTGTGCCCACATTTGTTTTCATCCACCTTTGATCTTTCCACCTATCTCTGCCCTGTACATTCCTCCTTCCTCTTCTGTTTTTCCTTTCGCCTCCCTCCTCATCAGGACAATGCCCTCCCCTGCAATTGGCTGGATCTGCTCCACCTCTTTATCCTAGAAAAGTGTTTCCCATGCAGTTTTTCTCACCCTAGATTGTTTTTCCTTTTTGTTTGTTGATGAAAGTGAATTCCTTGCTAAAATAACCGCTTAGCAGCATTTTAGACCTCCTGTTTTCAAAAATGATATTTTTTTCTGAGAAGCTGTTGTTTTTTTTTTAACCAACCTAAATAGATATTTTTTTATATTAAACTAAATAACAAGTCAGAAATCTGGAAGTGATGTACAGAAATGTACAAAACTCTTGAGTGATCCTCCTTTTCTTTAAACCTTGCTTCCTTTCTCTATTCAGACCAAACTGTTAGACCAATAAAGAGAATAATATGGTGAAAGATGGGGGTCGCAACTTTATGCTGTGGGAATGATGTAAAATGGATGGAGCTAAATGCAGGTCCTCCAGCAAAAGAAAACTATAAAAAGATGCAATAAAATGAGACTCAGATAACAGCAGGAAACTTTAGGGGCTACCATAAATGAATCATAAATGATTTAGATAGAAGCAGAAAGGCTCCAGGTTTTAATCCAGCTGAGAATTTTCGAAGCTTTAGATCTAGTCTTAATGAGTCTGGGTTATTTTTAAATTGACATTCTCTACAGAATTAAGCAAAGCTGATGGTAAAATCAACAAACAACAATTTCAATCTTTTGAAAGCCATGTTTAAAAATCTCTTATATTTCATTTCATTTTATATTAATATACTTTACTGTGATAAAACTTTTCAGAGAAACCTACAGGTCACTGTTAGTGCTATATTAAAAAATCTAAGAATATTTAGGTGAGTAAGAAGTTATGAATTTCGTAGTTAAGTTCAAAAAAAACTAACCGTAAAGGGATTTTTGGACCGCACTCTAGTGGGGAAGATGTGTAGGGAAAAAAGGCCTGGGCCAAGAGTCAGTCCTCCACCTGCTCTTATCGCTGAGCCATGCCAGAGGCCAAAAGTGGACAGATATCAAACATGTGCTCTATGATAATATTATAGTCCCTTTGACAACAGTCTGTCAATAACCTTATTTTAAGTCCCATAAATATGTGATAAAACTGTATCTGGTTTATTATTTTTATTACAGATAGCCCAAACTTTGGCTTTAATTCCAGCTGGAAAAACAGGTGGAGAGCGTTTATTTTTACATTCTTCTCTTTCTAACTCCCCATGTTTTCTATTTTCATATATCCCACTTTTCACGTTTCTCTTGTCATCAAGAGGAAACCCAAGCTGAGCTGTGACTTAATTTATGCCTCAAGTCGAACTTAGCACTATTGCACCCTTAGATTAGCACATTAATATGTATTTATTTCAGATTAAAGGACAGAATGGTGTATTCATTGTTTAGATTCGCCTTTAACCAGACTAGAACAATGGTGTCCCTTTTGTGTAGGGCGCTGTACTGTAAGTCTGTTGGTATCCTTAACAATGATTGAATCCAAACATATAAACATAAAACATATGATTTAATCTCGACTGTCAATGAACTTATTATCTAATACCCATGCTGCAGTGCTTTCATGCTCTAGAGAGAGCTGTGCTGAAATGTTGAACGATGGGTTATTTTAATGGAAGGATAATTGCAGTTGAAGGAACCACAAGTAATTCATTAAGTGAAGTAGTTGTTAAGTAAAGTAAAACTTGTTCCCTTTAGCATCCAAAAAGTTTTCTTTTTTGTCATTACTTGTTATTTCTTCATCTACTTTTTATATTACTTTAATTATTCCCTCTTTACCCTTTTTCCTGTTGTCTTTTCTTTTTTGTACAGGATATGGAAATCTGGGAACTGGATTTGGTAAGATTGATTTTTTTTTATTAGAACTGATTTGGTGCTAAAAAAAAATAGTAATGTGTTTTATTGATACTACAACGTTTAATGCTAATTATTTACTTATAACTAAATGATCTGTTATAGCTTAATGGTAACAACATTTACTAAATGTTTGTCTTTTAGGTGGTTATGGGGGCTACGGCGGAGGCACTGGAGGGTTTTTCCCAGGACAAAAAGCTGCAAAACCAGGTTTGTTTAATATCTAGAAATATGTCAATGAGGATGCATTAAAAAAGTGATGGGAAAAATTAATAATTTAGAAAAGACTCACCAGGGACCTGTCTGTATCTGCTTGTCCAGTTGGTGGGAACCAGTGCCCCCTTGTGGGCAATTATAAGAAATCATTCATGCCTGATAGTACTCATTTTTAATGGAGTTTTTAAGCAGTTAAGAATATATTTCACTATCTCTAGAATAAATTCTCACCTTTTCTGAGCTAACGATTTGGGTGATTCCATACAAGATATTTAAAACACAGCTTATGTTCAATACTTTCTTTTAGGAATTACCAGAGTTGAAAATTACAGAATTACTATCAGCTGAAGCCTTTAAATACACAACAAGCACTTCAAAAAACCAACACTGCTCTATAGTTTATTTAAATCATTATTCACACTTTTTAAAACAATTTTGAGAGTAATAATATTTAACCTAGTAAAAACACACATTTTAATTCAAATACATTTACTAAAAACATCAGAAGTTATTCTTGATTACTCAAAACAAAATTCTGAATCTTTTTCATAGTAATCTTTGTATAATGTTAAGATACCATAACAAAATGAAATAGAAATCAGGGATAGAAAGGTATTGGCTGTATTTAATAACAGGCTGTCTGTACTTTGTCATTTTTAAGTAGTTTATATTACCCAAACTTTTCTTTTTGCTTGAGTAGGTTTTGATTCAAGTACTTTTACTCCCTCACATTTCAAATCACATATGTTACTGGGTAAAATAATAATAATAATATTAAAAGAAAAAAAAAAAACAACAACAAACAAACACCAAAAGCAATTGTTGAATAGTTGGGTTAGAGATACATCGAGCGTATTCTATGTGAGATCAATTTAATTTATTTCTTACTTGTAGTTAAGCTGGTCCCTAATATAATTATGAAATTTAAACAAAGTTTACATAAAGAGATTAAACTGTAAACCTAAAAAAAAACACATCTACTTTGTACCTAATTAGTCAAAAGGATGGAATTAAAAAAAAAGGTTTTAAAATTTATTGTGAAACTATTCTCATTTTTAGACAGTTATATACAATTTATTTATTTTTTAACAAAAAGGTTGTTCATCTAAAGCTAAGAATACAACATTAGCACTAATGACATATACTTATAATTACTGCATTCAGGAGTCAATATACAGTATTTGGTTTAAGTTTATTAGAGAATATGTTTACAATCTGGAACTCGCTATATTTGGTAATAGTTTGGTGTCAATTATTGAAAAGTGTTAGATAGAAAGGGGTTGTCTGAATACCTTTATGTGTGTGAACACCTCTGCTGCCCATTAGAACATTCAGCTGTGCTGGGCTGCTGTTCTCTGCAGAGAGAGCAAGACTGAACATTATGGAAATCACTGCTGCACCAACTATGTACAACATGCTAAACAATGATTTAACAACACATATAAATAATCTTAATTTTATCTGGTGCTTCTGAATATAATTCATCATTACTAAAGAGAAACATTTTAATGAATTTCCTTTTACCTTCATTGGAATAAATAATGCAAGTAAAGTTACAGTGGTATCCTTAAAAAAATTATTTAAAATTAAATAGAAACTAATAGAAATGAATGTCTGTCTCAAGTTAAAGGAAATAAAACAATAGATAAATATGGCAGGATGATAAAATAATATTCTGAATTAATCTAAATAAAACAAAAATAAATAAAAATTATAAAGGAACATTGAGAAAACAGGTAACAAATAACAAAAGATGAGATTCGACTGAAGGTTTTCAGGCACAAGGGAAGCAGAGCCTGGTTTAAGAACAGGGATGCCCAAATTTCTGAGAGCAACATTGAGATGCATCCTTGTTCTAACGAAGGGCAAGTAGATAGTTGAGTTCCCTCGTCCCAATCATTCTCTCTCTAGAGTCTCAGTAATAAGCTACTAAGGTGTGTTGGAGAGAGATGCATTGAAAATTTGAAGGGTGTAGCTCTTGAGGACAAAACAGGACACCTCTGGCTCAGAATGAGCTTGAATGTCGTTCAGTGAATCTCAAATGCAACAGATGATTATACTGATAGTATCAATTGCTTTTCTACGCATCCTTTCATGAACCGTTGCCAGCAAATAAAGCTCAGTGATTTTATTGAAATCTGGGGCTCATTAAACTAAAAAATGACTAAATGTTTTTGGAACCAGCCCATGCTTAGATTGCACGCATGACGTTTGTATTTGCTTTGATTGATTCAGTGATATTATTAAATGTGTTGTGGGGAATTTGATGAATGATTATATTCTAAATCACAGAGTTATATGGTCCAAAGGTGTTGGGATATGTAGCTTCTCTGTGAACAGAAACATTGTCTCTCCCTCTTATTCTGAGAGGGCGTTTGTGTTATTAATTAAAAAAAAAACAGTTTTTTTAATTCTTCTGTGTGAAGGAAGAATTAGCAGCATATATGTTTTATGTTAGCTGTAGTTCCGCTACCTCCACTTCAGTGGTGTCCATCTATCCACCCGCTCAGGGAAGAAACGGTAACTGGAACAATATTCAGCTTATTTGGTCAGATTTGCTGCAGCTTTCTAAGACAAACCTGTCGGGGAAACAATAAAGAAGTCAATCTTTCCAGTGGTGATCATGATGGTTCCTCTAGATCTCTAATACTGACAAATATGGCTCAAGCTCTGTTCTTTAGACAGGTGCAGGAGGCCCCCAAGCAGCCACCAGGGGGTCGTTTTCAGCCTGTTGGCAGACTACTGTGCAGACGGCAGACTGTGCTGACTGAAGCCCTTTCACTCTTTTGATAAATCGACACGCTTGCATGTTTTAAGACAGCCAGAATGTATGTTGTGCATTAATGGAAGCTCAGTATGAAAGCTGTGTTTGGCAAGCATTTACATTTTTATCATATACTTTTAAACCTTAAGACAGTTTGAACCTCAGCAGAGCTCGACCTGACGTTCCAATCTGGAGCATGTGCATGCACATCATTTGCTTTAAATTAGCCTGACTGATTAGAGGTGAACTCGGGGGGCCTCAATCATGTCCGGGGCCGCTCCGTGGCAAAGAGCCTGCACTTAAATATTGGTTGGCAGTGACAAAACATCAGTCTGTTCTGCCTCCATGACACTTAAAATAACATTGTGTTTCTCTGAAACAGAACAGATTTTTTTTAAGAAAAGAAATTCCTTGCCAAGCTTTTTCTCACCAAATCTTCCAGACTACATACTTTAAGGTAGTGCGCAACGTCTGTCTATTAAAGCTATGGGAATTTAAGATTAAAGTTTTTCAAGGAAAAAAAAAACTAAAACAAATAAACAATGTGTTTCATGCTGGAGCAAAACTGATGTCCAACAGAACATGACAGCTCACTTCCTACAAAGAGGAGATAGCCAAGAAAAATCGGTATTTTTAACGCGGCAAGACACCATAGATTCCCCCTGTCTCCTCTGATTAGAATAAAGTCAAAGCGGATTTTTTTGTCTTGTGATGATGACAGACTAGTAGAGCCATTTTAGATCCTCTCAGTGTCCATGATTAGCTTAGTGAACCCAACACATCTTAGACACAATGACGTGTGGTCTGGGTCAGGACTGGTGAGGCATTGACTTGTTTGGAATTAGAAAAATATATGAACCCATCAATATCTAAGTTTAAACCTCAACTTATATATTCAAGGCAAGGCAAGTTTAATTATATTGCACAATACGGTACAAATACAATTCAAAGGGCTTTACATGAATGAAATAATATAACAGAAGGAAAATAAAAGTAGATTAAAAGCAGATAAAGATAAAAACATGATAAAAGCAGGTATAAAAACAAATAGAACAGTTGGACCACAGCCTCAGTGCTCTAGAGGGGCGCGTCTTTAGCTCTTCACAACCACTATTGAGCATTTTTCCTTTGGATAAACTTAACATGCACAAGTGCACTCTCACAAACAACTACAGGTGCTTGGTTCCAGGTACTTAGAGATTCATTTCCATACAGAAAGCCCATATTCTTATCTTCAGCTACTACAGTATACATGTCAGATTAAATAAAACTACTTATACTTCAGCGATAGTATCTAGGTGCTACTTTATTGTATCTCTTATACTATAGCCTATCGGCTGGTCGTGCTGTTCTTTTTACATCTCTTTGCAGGTGATGAAGCAGACTGAAGATGTTTTATTGTTATCTCCGTTTTATCTCCTCTTTCTTTCATCTTTCTCCTTTTTTTCTGTTTTTCCTTTCCTGTTCTACTTACATTGCAGTGTCCATCTAATCTGTAATACTCCCTGCATGAATTATAATAAAGCTATTTATATGCATAAATCAAGCGGAACACTGTGGTGAAAGCTGAACTGCTTTGCTTGTTAAAGCAAAATCTGTTGGGCTGTCGTTTTGGCATCAAGACAAATATTCTTTTTGCCACATTACCAGACAGAGCACTGTTAAAAAAAAATTCAAAATTTGAACCTCAACTTATATATTCAAGGCAAGGGAAGTTTAGTTATATAGCCCAATATGGTACAAATACTATTCAAAGGGCTATACATGAATTAAATAATATAATAGAAGGAAAATAAAAGCAGATCAAAATAAAAAAAAAAGGTAAAAGCAGGTATAAAAACAAATAAAACAGTTGGACCACAACTTCAAACTAATAATACCTCAGTTATTAATTTAACCTTAGCAGTTAAAGGCAGCTAAATAAAGTTTTTTTTTTTTTTTTTTAAGATCTCAAGCTTTCAGCACTTTTAGAGTCTTCTGGAAGATTGTTTGTTCTAGTTAAGTGGAGCACAGGAACTAAATGCTGCTTCTCCATGTTTGATTCTAGTTGTGTGTGAACAGACTAGGCTTGAACTAGAAGACCTGAGTGATCTGGGAGGTTTCTACAATGACATAAAGTTGGAAATCAAGTTACGCCTGTTTGTAATAAACTCCATAGAAGTAGGTTGTATCATCCAAGTCTTTTAAAATCTCTTGGTTCTTCCTCAGCTTCACATTGTGGAACCTCCTTTCTGGTTTCTGAGCTACTGATTCAAACCTAAGTAAATCTGTGTCACCCCAAATGCTTTCTGTTATATATGCCGTTAAATATCTGTAGTTGATCTTTTATGTTCTGAGATTCATTGATGAGTTTTTCATCTGATAATATCCAGACATTGTCACATTTTGAAAAATAGGAGCCAAAACCAGACAGTACATCTTTTCAGGTGTTCCTCGCCGGTTGAAAGAGGTCATTAAGCTGCAGACCTGGCCTCCCTCTCTCTGATATCTCTACTTGAAATATAATCACTTAATTTTACAAATTCAAAAGAATGCACAATGACAGACTTGTCGTTACTGTGCAACATGTAAGCCTACCCCTTATACTACCCGTAGTGCCTTCAATAATATTTGCCCCACCATGCACCCCTTTTATTGCATTTTTTGCATTTATTCATAGATCTAAATATGTCACACACATTCATTACCTATTAGATAGTGAGATGCCAGCATCTGTAATGCACATGTAACAAGACATGTATATTCCCATGTAAAGATAAATTACACACATTAGCCCCTGTGTGGCATGACATCAGTAGAGCTGAGGCTGAGATCCTCACAACAGATTTTTAGAAAAAACATATCTATAGAGCCAAGGGCGTAGGTTTGATTTGAACTTTGGTAGGGACACTATTGGTCTGGTGTCATTGGTGCTATGCAATATGCATGCCCTTTTTTATGCTGGATGTGAGCATCCGTACTGATAAGAGGAATTCATTGTTAAAAGAGAAAAGCAATATTTTGCTCCATTAATAAAAATGTTATAAGCTCTACACTCATTAGATGCTGTTTATCAATGTTTGAAGTATTACCGGCTCTGATGAATGTGGAATTAGGACTGTTTTCCACTTTGAAAACGGTTTCATTTGAACGACTAAGAGAGAAGGTAAATACAGTATTTTCTTTTGAAGATATACAATTGTGCAGAGTTAAACCCCACTCTTATATTTGTACCTACTATTCTCTCTCTGTATCAAGCAAAATAATACATTCATTAAAATATTAACTTCACTATAAAAGTTGAACATCTGGGCTGTAGTTACTCTGTGTAGCCCATCTCATGTATTTCATCTGGGGCTGAAAAAAATGAATCATATTAATTAATTATTTCAATAATCGTCAACTAATTTAGTATGTGATTCATCATTAACTGGAGTATAGAGACTTTAAAACATACAGTAATATAAATGTAAAATGTGCCTTTCCCCACAGAGCAACCCACTTAGATAAAAGTCTCAAGAACCAGGGATATTAGATTTTGTATTATTATTTTTTTTTTTACTCAAAGCTGAATCCCTTCTTAAAAGCAGCTCATCTGAGGTTCTTCTATTATGGTGGTTTAGCTCACAATCTGAACTGGGAATCGGATGCAGAACAGGTCTTTGTTGTCTTTATCTCTCAGCTCCCACTCCACAACACATTTGATAGAAGGATACTCGCTCTTTACTGGTAATGAAGCAAAATTGTAAAAATAAAAACAAAAAAATGAAAACAGTAATATCAACTAAATATCAGTAAAAAGGAAACCCTCACATTTTCTTTTTTAGTTGGCTGTGGCCAAGAATCAGAAATGTTGATGGCTTACAGCCTTTATTTGCCCATTTTTCCAGCAGCCTTCAGAACTCCTGGCTGACTCAGAATATTTCGTTTTATAAAATAAAAAAAAAAAGGTTTTTTTTTTTAGTGTACATGATATTCATTTTTTTTTATTGGGACTAGTTTTGTAGCCTAATATTAATTGTTGTAACCGCTGCATTCTAGTGTGAATAAATTTTCAATGTTGTGCTCCAAGCACACGCGGACTAGTAAACAGCCAATCAGAGAGAGAGAAGGCGGAACTTAGGGCAGAACAACCAATGAGAGTGGAGTTAAACAGCGCAGCACAGTTCCATGCGCTGCTACGTGAAAGGGACAGGAGAGACCAGGCAGAGGAGCTGCGAGAGGAAAAGAAGCCACTGCTGCAACAACTACTGTAAATTATAAACATGTTGCTCACATCCAATTATTGGTAGGGACAATTAGGTCGGTTCAAAATTTTGGTAGGGACATGTCCCTATGGTCCCTATGCAAACCTACGCCCATGTACAGGTGCTGGTCATAAAATTAGAATATCATGAAAAAGTAGATTGATTTCAGTAATTCCATTTAAAAAGTGAAACTTGTATATTATATTCATACATTACATACAAACTCATATATTTCAGATGTTTATTTTGTTTAATTTTGATGATTACAAATGACAACAAATGAAAATCTCAAATTCATCATATCAGAAAATTAGAATATTGTGAAAAGGTTCAAAATTGATGGCCCCTGGTGCCACACTCTAATCAGCTAATTAACTCAAACCACCTGCAAAAGCCTTTAAATGGTCTTTCAGTCTAGTTCTATAGGCTACACAATCATGGGGAAGACTGCTGACTTGACAGTTGTCCAAAAGACGACCATCGACACCTTGCACAAGGAGGGCAAGACACAAAAGGTCATCGCTAAAGAGGCTGGCTGTTCACAGAGCTCAGTGTCCAAGCACATTAATAGAGAGGCGAAGGGAAGGAAAAGATGTGGTCGAAAAAAGTGTGCAAGCAAGAGAGATAACCGCACCCTGGAGAGGATTGTGAAACAAAACCCATTCAAAAATGTGGGGGAGATTCACAAAGAGTGGACTGCAGCTGGAGTGAGTGCTTCAAGAACCACCACACACAGACGTATGAAAGACATGGGTTTCTGCTGTCGCATTCCTTGTGTCAAGCCACTCTTGAACCACAGACAGCGTCAGAAGCGTCTAAACAGAAACAGGACTGGACTGCTGGTGAGTGGTCCAAAGTCATGTTCTCTGATGAAAGTAAATTTTGCATTTCCTTTGGAAATCAAGGTCCCAGAGTCTGGAGGAAAAGAAGAGAGGCACTTCATCCACGTTGCTTGAAGTCCAGTGTAAGTTTCCACAGTCAGTGATGGTTTGGGGTGCCATGTCATCTGCTGGTGTTGGTCCATTGTGTTTTCTGAGGTCCAGGGTCAACGCAGCCACATACCAGGAAGTTTTAGAGCACTTCATGCTTCCTGCAGCTGACCAACTTTTTGGAGATGCAGATTTCATTTTCCAACAGGACTTGGCACCTGCACACAGTGCCAAAGCTACCAGTACCTGGTTGAAGGACCATGGTATCCCTGTTCTTAATTGGCCAGCAAACTCTCCTGACCTTAACCCCATAGAAAATCTATGGGGTATTGTGAAGAAGAAGATGCAATACACCAGACCCAACAATTCAGAAGAGCTAAAAGCCACTATTAGAGCAACCTGGGCTATCATAACACCTGAGCAGTGCCACAGACTGATCGACTCCATGCCACGCCGCATTGCTGCAGTAATACAGGCCAAAGGAGGCCCAACTAAATACTGAGTGCTGTACATGCTCATACTTTTCATGTTCATACTTTTCAGTTGGCCAACATTTCTATAAATCCTTTGTTTTTATTGGTCTTCAGTAATATTCTAATTTTCTGATATGATGAATTTGAGATTTTCATTTGTTGTCATTTGTAATCATCAAAATTAAACAAAATAAACATCTGAAATATATGAGTTTGTATGTAATGTATGAATATAATATACAAGTTTCACTTTTTAAATGGAATTACTGAAATCAATCTACTTTTTCATGATATTCTAATTTTATGACCAGCACCTGTATAGAGCAATCGCAAGTATTTGATTTTCTTTATGTTTTAAATACTTACAGATTTTATATGTGCAGCACCTTTCTATACATGCTAAATCCTTACAGGACTGTGGGAGCAACAGTGCCATTCTTGAATAGTAAATTCATATTTTTCTAAAAAAAATAAAATAAAAAAAAAAAAAAAAAAATATATATATATATATATATATGTATATATATATATATATATATATATATATATATAGTGTAAAGTTTTTGCGGTCGGTGGTGATTTGGGGAGAGCTTCCCCTTGCTGGTGTTTGTCCGCTGTGTCTCATGAAGGCCAAAGTCAGAGCCGCCTTTTCTGAGAAAAAATGTGAAAGCGTTCATTAAATTGTCTGTTGTCAAGCTTTAATTTCTTAGCTACTGGCCAACATTGATAGAATTATACCACTCTGTGTCATAAATCATTTGACGATACTGAGTTCACTGTAATATTTCTTATACTTTTCTAATTTATTGATATGTACCTGTAAACTCTTTCTGCTGTATTAGGTGCAGGAGTACGGCCGGGAGTCACTGGAACTGGACCCGGTGGAGGTAAGAGATTCTCTACATTCTCAAGCTGTTAGTCTGAAAAATGAAAATGTTGGAACTTAAACCAAAGCCATGTTTGAAATGTAATAGAGTAAAATAAGAAAAAAATATAATAATTAAGAAATGGCTTCAGAAGAATAAATTAATTGTCCTTAGCTCAACACTATGACTAGAAATGTGTTATTTTAGCCAGGGCATATATGTCACTCCCTGCTTGATGATCCATGAAACGCTTTATGTTTTTTTTTCTTTTCGATTCCAGCACCTGTTATCCCTCAGACAGGCCTTCCAGGAGGATCTGGTGGTTCTGCAGGAAAGAAAGCTGCCAAAGTGCCAGGTTTTGTAGAGTCAACAATAAATTCATGAGGTTGAAGACAGACAGAAAGCAGAACCGAGCAACATTACAGACAGGCTTTTATTGCATGTGGCAGATGTTCGGTGTGGCGATAAATGTATCCGTGGTGATTCAAATCCAAGCTGACTGACGTCTAAAGTTTTAAAATAGGTTATGTGGTTTTTAAGAGATGAGGTACTGTTTAAAATTATAGAGGAAAAAAATCCTTTGAGTAACACTGTGAGTGCATAATCTTTTACAGTAACCTGCTTTTCGGGATCAATGGCTTGTGGATTTGACCTAAAAGAATGTATCTATCAATATAGTACCACATTGTTTACTATTTTCTTTATACATTCTGTTTTGATGCAAAATGCATTTTCAGATCTAAGTGTTAAGGTTTTATTTACCTTATTTTTTCAGTCAAAGACAGGACTATTACAATCATCATAGTTTTATTATTTTAAGAATTTTTTTTTACAGCTCAGTTGACAAAACCAGCTACTAGTGCTATTCTGACTCACTTGAGATTTACATCCTACTTTTACTCTCTCCAAATATGATCATATGTGCTTTACTGAGAGCATAGGACAAGAAACAGATCAGACGGTAAAGACCATTGATCAAATATTATTAAAATTACATTTGAACTTTGACTAGACCAGAGTAATCCTCAACGGAAACATACAGATAATGTTACATGATAAATTTACTTTATATCATACTTTGTTAAGCTTTTGTGAGTTAGCTTATGCACGTTGAAACATTTCGTTTGGCACTACAGAGTATTCTTAAAATATTAGTAGTTGTCTGGTGCTATTTCAAAAGAAAGGCTTTGTCTTCACTGCAATGCCGCCTCGACCCATCTGATGTTGCCATATCATGCCACTTTTGCTGATTAGGTTCTTCTTTAGGAAGACGAAATAATGTCTAACAACTCTCACAGGTGAAAACACATTTTAATGACTTAGAGATTAGCTAAACTGTCACTATGCAGATTGAAATGCAAATTATGGAATACTCATAAATTCTGCCCCCAAAACGCAAAGTATGAGAATAACTCAGATATGAATAGGTTAAAGCTTTGTGCCTTTGTCCCCAAGCACAGTGGTGGGTAGGATTGCATGGCCCTGTGGGAGTTTCTTGTAGAGGTTTACTTTGGGATTGGTGCAGCGGAGCAAAACTGCATTTTCCTCAAATGTTCAAGGTTAATATCAGCTGAGACATTGGTCTCCAATGTCCAAAATGAACAACATTGTTTATTGCATAACAACATGAACATACAATGTAATCATGAAAAAAAAAATGGGAAGATTGGTTTGGTACCTTTGTACTGACAAAAAAACAGCTAGTCTTCTGTTTATCCCTGTTGAGTTTGACTTCACGTAAGGTCAGCAGCAGTTTATATATCCTTTACATTTTTTAAAGCTTATTAACTCTGTTCCATTCTAAATACTTTGGGTTAACTGTTCCGGAGTCATATGCAGCAAAATGAGAGCATTTAGCCATTTTTTATCTGTTTTTTTTTCCCTATGTCCCATGTCGACTATTACTTTTTTATGCAAAATCCTGCCAAAGTTGTCAGAAAGCGGGAGACTTCTGCTCTTGCTGGAAAGGGGCTTTGATTGATTGACATTTGGCGTCACTTCAATTGTTTTCCTAGGAAAAGTTAATTCCACCTTAGCTGTGGGTCTTTCCAGCTCCACAAGAGAAACTGTGGGCATTTTGGCTACTCTTTTGATTTTTGCTTTCTTAAACTGATCATTTTAGAGGGATGGCAATGTTTTGCAAGGTTTGCAGTTGAGACATACTCTTTCCATTTTAACATAATGGATCCTTTAGTGCTCTAAAAGTCAAAAGCCTGTTTTTTTAATGACTTAAACTTGCTTTAAACTTCTCCATAACCTAATTCCACCTGTCTTCATCGGTCTTCATCATATTGAGAGTGATGGTGTCAATACAATAATATATAGATATATATAGATATTTACATATCTCAACCAGAGGTGTCAATAAATAGGAAGAATTATTTTGAAAATGAAACAATGCTACATCTTTCATATATTTCCTGAAGTGACGCAAAAACCAAACTGATGTTTTTGTTACTACTTGACTAAAGGTAGGTTGAGGATAAAAAAGTTAACTGCAGATAAAAGATGGTGGCTTTAGATTTAGCAACCTTAACAATGATGGCAAAGTTGCCTAAGAAATAAGTTGATTGTGTGCCATGTTTGTGTATTGAGAAAGTTACCGTAGTTAACTGTGAGGCATTCTCCAAATCTCCACTTTTTTTAAAGGTTTTGATTAACAAAAGTCTCTCATCTGTATATCCGTAAATTGGAAGCAAACATTTCCTCTCATTTGATGTTGCAGGTGTGGGTGTTCCTGGACTTTACCAAGGTGGAGTTGTACAGGGAACAGGTTTGTGTTTATTAATTAAGTCCATCAGGCTTGCATCCTGTTTCTCTCATGGTTAATCATTTATTTACTTTTTTTCTGTTTCTCTTTCAGGGTTTGGTAACCGTGGAGTTCTGCCTGGGGTGGCGACTGGAACTAACTTAAATCCCAAATCAAGTAAGGTTGAGATTTTGACTCCAGTCTGCCAAGTGACACTTCTTTAAACTTAGATGACTGCAACATGATGCATATTTCCAAAGTCAAGAAGAATTAATAAATGTCAAGAAAAATGGAATTAAGATCTACAGCATTTGGGGGGGAAAATGGGGGGAAATATGTTATAGATCAGAGTTTACAGCTGCAGCATTTTCTAACCTTTTGACTTTAATATGTATATTTTTCTTATACAGTTGGAGGACAACAAGGAGGTCAAGGACCAGGTTAATATTAAATCTAGATTTTTATAAAGTAATTTGTATTTTGTTAGAGTTGGTAGTGTAGATATAACAACAAAACTACTTATTTTCTTTTTCAGGAACTAGAGGGTTTGGTGGACCGATGCAGCCAGGAGTGTTTCGTGGATACCCCCTCAAATCACCCAAAGGTGATCTTAAATCTTAAAATATTTTGTTCCTTTAAAATGTTATATTTTCTGTTACTAATCTTTTGTTAAATAATGCGTAACCTTTCCAATGTTGAGTTCACCCATACTTTCAGTTACACAGAAGATGGGAGAATGCAAGAAAAGCTTGAAGATATTGATAATCTTTTTTTTTTTGTAATTCAAAATTTTTATTGATTTCTTGCATATTGTCAAATAAAATACAAACATGAACAGTAATCAACAGAAAAAACAGAAAAAAGGCTGGTGCACCCCCCCAACCCCCCCATCAGGGTACAGCTGTACATATGCATGTCACAGTGTTAATTCAAAAACTTATAGTATCTGGGAAAAAGTTAGTCCGGGAAAAACAAGAAGCTTTATCCAACCAAGTCACACAGAAGCCGTAGTCCTTTTTACAGAGTCCCAGAAACTTTCACATTCCATGTTCTTGTTCCCTTCTATGTTGTAGAGCATGGTTTCATAGGAAGCTGTGGTCGTCATTGATTTAATCCACTCATTTAGCTCGGGACATTTTGTAGTCTTCCAATGTCTTAAGATGATCTTGCAGGCTGTTACCAGACCAACCACCACAATTGTAAAAGCTCCTTTTGGGGTGTTCGGCATTTGAGACCTGTCTCCCAGTAAACACAATTCCGGAGTCTGAGGGATCTCTGAAGATATTGTTAATCAATTTGCTCCTAAGACTGTGATAAACAAGGGCTTCCCCAATCTACTGTTGGGCATATCCATCCTTTGGTATAACTACAAATAATTTGGCATATTTAACTGAAAGCATCATTATTTTGTTTTCTGAAATCATCACCTAAAAGCTCTTAAAATTTAATGATTACAGTACACATTTTGAAAAGCTAATTATAGAAGAGAATACAATTTTACTTTACTGTCACTACCTTGTCACATGTACAAAATTCACCCCCTGCATTTAACCCATCCCATGGAGGTTTTTAACAACTCGCTGGACCAATCCGTAGTGCTAGCATGCTTTAAGTCTGCCACCATCATTCCGGTCCCAAAGAAGGCTCAGGTCACCTCACTTAATGACCTTTTGCACTGACTACCATCATGATAAGGTGCTTTGAAAGGCTGGTTAAAAAACATATTGTCTCCAGTCTCCCCCGAACATTTGACCCGTGCCAATTTGCCTACCGACGGAACCGACCCACTGAGGACGCCATCTCCTCTGCTCTTCACCTGAGCCTGGCATACCTGGATAAGAAGAAGACCCATGTACGGATGCTGTTCCTGGACTTCAGTTCAGCTTTCAACACCATCATCCCACAGCATTTGATAGACAAACTGGAACAGCTGGGATTCAATACATTACTTTGAAACAGGCTGCCAGACTCAGTCAGTCCAGGTTGGACAGAACACCTCTGATGGCATCACCCTAAACACAGGCTCCCCTCAGGGCTGCGTACTGAGCCCCCTGCTGTTCACCATGATGACACACGACTGCGTCCCCAGGTTCACCACCAATAACATCGTGAAGTCTGCAGACAACACCATGGTGGTGGGCCTCATCAGACGACAATGTCAAAGATTACAGAGAGAAGGTGGAGCAGCTGGTGGACTGGTGCAGAGATAACAGCCTGATCCTGAATGGGGAGAAGACGAAGGAGATTGTCGTCGACTTCCGGAAGAACCGTCCTAACCACGCTCCACTGCTCACCAACAACTCAGCTGTAGAGGTTGTTATCAGCACCAAATTCCTGGGAGTGCACATCACAGACAACCTCACCTGGACTGTAAACACCACCTCACTGGTCACTGGTTTTCAGCTTAGACGTTGATTCCCTATTTCAATTGGTAACACAAAAGTGAACATTTTGTATGCATTGGAAACAAATAGAATAGAATATCCCTTTACTGTCCCTCAATGGGGAAATTGTGATATTACAGCACTGAAAGGTTATAGGAGAAATAGCAACACAATGTGGACCTTTGAAAAGTGTGTAAAAAAAACTGATAAGAAAATAAAACAAATAAAGTGTTGTATTGTACAGCGTTTTTACAATATAAATACTGTGTATCTTGATTTAAGTCCAAACAATCAAGACAAAGGAGTAAAAGACCTTATTTGTGTCTTTTCCACTGTTTTATCACTTATGTCTCTTACCACACATCAATGAATTTGCTTTATTCTCTAATCTTTTTGTCCATGTTTACCCTTTAGGGGGCTATGGAGCAAAACCTGGGGTTGGAAAAGTTCCCTACGGTAATAGTATATTTTAAACACCATTGATGTTACAGTAGATGAAAACTGGCCATTAGTAATTGCTCGCGAAACAATCAACAATCTATATTCTAGGTTATGGCGGTTATGGTCAGGGTGGAGCTGGACTTCCAGGAGGAGGAGCTGGTGTTGGTTACCCTGTTGGAACTGGTGAGTATTTAAAAAAGTAATGGAAAAATTATTTCAAAGGTGGAAATCAGTAAAAGAAATTAAAGAAATTTCTGTTTTTGGCAGGAGTGGGGACCGGGGGTGTCTCACCTTTTCAGTCTAAAGCAGCTAAATATGGTAGATTTTTTTTTACTATTAGTGGTTGAAATTTTTCTAGCGTTTAAAGAAAATAAAAGACAATAAAGACTGCAAGAGGGACTGGTGTATTTGCTTGCTTTTTCAGGTGCTGGTGTCGGTGGTGTTGGTGGTTTGGGTGGTGTTGGTGGTGTTGGTGGTGTTGGAGGTGTCGGTGGTGTAGGTGGTGTCGGCGGTGTCGGTGGCACTGGTGGGCTGTATCCAGGCCAGGTTCAAGGAGGTATCAACAACTTTCTACTCTCAATATGTTCATGATTTAAGTAAGGGTAAATATTAGAAAATGACCTTGTAGCAATGAGAATTCGAATAGTAGATAACAAAACCAAACTTAAGGTTTTATGCAAATGTGTACCGGTGTGTGGTCCTGTTACTGTGCCCCCGAGTGATCATGCACCTTGGCCACCTGGCCAGGGGATATCCCTTTGGCTGACTGGTCACTATATGAATATCATCTGGGAATCTGGGGATCGGATTCTCTGTTGTGTACCTTGCGACATATGCAACTTTATACCTCTTTCTCCGCTGATGAAGATTTGCTTACTTCAGCATGCTGACTACTTGAAGTGGCTAATTCTAAATATTTCAGTTCATGTTTATATCTTTGAGCACTGGGGGTCAAAGAGCCTCATTACAACAGCTGAAGATTTCCCTGCTGTTTAAAACTATACCTGGGCTATCTAATTGGATGAGTTTTACCGTAATTGTTAGTAAAGGTCAAACTGACAAGATTTTCTTTTTATGTCTTTCAGTGTTGTTTAATTCTTGAATTATTTGTTGTTTTCTAATGTTTTATCAACAGGATACGGACCTGGGTCCAAGGCTGCTAAATATGGTAAGAACCTTCAACTGTATTTGAAAAAAAAACATAATTAAATATATTTACTTTACTTAGGATGTATAATTTGATACATTAGCAAAAAGTATGTTTAATTGATCAAATTATAAATGCATGAATTGCAGAAATGTTAAATCACACGTTTCTTCTGCTATTTTATGGATAACTAATGATTATTAGCAGGGCCTTTGAATTGATAAAGGCTCACAAGAAAATAGATTAATATTCTTAAAGAAATCTGAATGCTGTTGAGAACATAAAGGCATTAAACAAAAAAAATAACTTTGCAGGAATTTGAAAGATTAGAAAGGAACAAAAGCAAAAATAGGAGGAGAAATACTCCATATCCCCTTTTGCCTGAAGCAGATTTGACATTCTTATTTCAGGTACAGATCACAAAGGACTTAGCGTAGTTTCTGTCGCAGTGCATTAGATGGCTGTTAGGTGAAAAAAGATTCTTCTATTTTTTTCTAATCCAATTCTTTTCATTTCAGTGAAAGACTAAAAAAGTAAACAACAACAAAAAAATCGATACGATTTTGTTATAAGTAGAACGTTAACACTTTTCGCAACCTTTCTAAAAAGGAACAAACAAGCATAAATTCTTTTCATAAGGTTACCGAGTTCTACAATTTTAAAGTCAGATCATTTCCTTTAAATCTTCTTGAAATGTGTCTAAATACCTGAGTTGTTGCTTCCTGGATGGGAAGCGAAACATCTTCAGACTTGGAAAGAAAAGTCCAGTGGATTGTTTTTTATTTTATTTTCTTATTCCTGATTTGTTGTAACAGCTTCTAAATCAGGGATGTCAGAATCCAGTCCTTGAGGACCAGTGTCCAGCAGCTAGATGCATCTATTTTGTAACACACATGAATCAAACTGTTAGGTCCTTTGCAGAGCTCTGGAGAACTTAAGTAAACTGAGGAAGACATTTGGCCATTTGATTAGGGTGTGTTGAACCAGGAAACTCTCTTAAAGTTTCAGGCTACCAGCCCTCGAGGACTTGAGTTTGAAATCCCTGCTCTATTGTACATCATAAGCAATGAATTACCATGGATTATTATCAGTAGACACAACAAGTAAAATACAATATTATTTTCTGCTCAGTTTTATGCTCTGATTTAGGCTTTCTGTAAAGTTGTAATGTCTCAGAATGTAGGACCCAGAATTCAAGAAGAGACTTGAACTTCACCAAGCATAGTGTTTGCTGTGGATTCTATTGGGCTGCCTAACCCTACCATATCTTAGCTCCACCTGTCTAAATCAGACACACAGGGTCCCACCTTTTTCATTTTTGGCTTAAATGCCCAGTTGAAAATAAATGAGCCAGCAAGCCCCAGGTTACACACCTTGGGAAATTAAGCAATTTGAGGCATGCAGAGTTCAAGGTAACAACTATTTATATCAGATATTTTAAGAAACACATAATATTTTTGTTCTATATACAGAGAAGAATATCCTAAACTTGTAAGTTAAACTCATGCACGCAGACACACACACATCCGTGTTTTCATTACAAAATAAGAGCCACGCATACTCTAATTGACTTCCATTCATTTTCTACCCTTTCTACTGCCTAACCTTGGCATTTACCCTTAACCTAACCAATACTGGAACATATGCCACCCTAACTTTAACCCTAAGCCTAAATCTCACCTTAGTCCTAAACCTAAGCCAACAAAGGACCAGTAAAAGGTCTTTCATTTAGATCAAAGCTACTATTAAAAACACAGAAAATGTCCTTTCTTTGCTGCCATTAAAAGTACACAAAGACCTTTAGAAATTAGAATTTGAACAAGAATAGTGTGGATGGCCAATGGGTAAAGTCAGATGGAGAGTTTCAGACAAAACAGCGCTTTTTTAGGAAGCCGGCCAGCACAGGGAGCCACTGAGAACTCAATTGGGGTCTGCTCTAACCCTTTACTGCCACAACTATTTTAATTTAGTTTAGTTTATCTGTATAGCTACAATCCATAACACATGTAATCTGAAATTATATATATTTATATATAATGATAATATTTCTGACTGTCTGATTGGATACAAGGGGTACCGGGAGGAGTACCAGGAGGAGTACCGGGAGGAGTACCGGGAGGAGTACCGGGAGGAGTACCGGGAGGGGTACCGGGAGGAGTACCAGGAGGAGTACCAGGAGGCGCCCCAATTAGTGTACCAGGAAAAGCTGCTAAATATGGTAAGTTGACACATAATATCCCAGTTTTAGGAGAATAAAATTTCTATTTTGTAGTAAGAGAAGATGGTTTGTTGTTGTGTGAAAGAGATGGAGACAAGAGAAATTTTAAAGCTGAGGAATCTTTAGGTATCGGGAGTGGATTAGTGTAAGAACTGGGAGTCAAAGAACCAATCAGTATAAAAGTGAAAAGTCTTAGGTTTGAATCCTAATATCTCACTCTTTGAACTTTCCAGGAACTATTAGAACCTAACACAGTAATAACCAAATTTGGATCTTATAGCTTTGCTCTAATCGAGTAGTACAACATAGTGTGCTGATTTTCTGTTTGTAGGCACAGATCCCATATCCTTATGCATGAAGTAGAACATCTGTAACATCTGTTAAACGGAAACGTGTGCTGCTTGTATTCCTCTGCTGATTAAAGATTAGGTCTGAAACCGTTTTCCGTTGATTCTTCTCTCTTCATTTTTTTTTTTTCTCGGAAGTCTTTCTCAGTGTTGCTTTTTCGGTTTGCTGAACATGAAGTAGCTCTCTTTAATCAGAGAGAGCACACTATTATTACCAGAAAATGACTCTGTGGGCTTTTTAAGTTTTCAGACCGTCAACTGTTAATTTAGCCTTTCTTCACTCATTGATGGATTTGTTTTGCTTTTAAGAGTTTAAAGACAAACTGTTTCTTTTGGCTCAGAGTGTATCTCTGACTGAATGTTGCACCAGAAAAATAAGCATCTGCAGAGCCTCTGCTTTCTTATCTCATGAGGGATAATCAATAAATAGCTCACAGCTGAACTTCAGTCACTTTTTAGGGTTTTTTAGGATGGTTTAACCAATTAGTTGTTGATTATTCATACATCCTCCTGCAGTTTGGATGTGAGTGAGTAGATACTCTACCAGCGTCAGGAAGTAATTTTGAACAGGGGGTGTTATTTTATTTATTTTTTTTGGACAAAAGACCTATAAGCCTATAGTTCTTTTTAAAATACAATGAATAAAAATCACTAAATAGCCTAAGATTCATTACTTTATTGTCACATACACTTCAGTGCACGCAACCAGGGTCTGTAACACACAGATATCATCCGTTCTCACTATTAATTATACTTCACAATAACACTATAACAACGTAGATTTGGTCGGCTGGCATTAACCTGAGTCACTGTGTTTATGTCACACGTGATTCTATTAGCTCCAAAATCCTTTTACACGAACCACAGGAAAATAATTATATCATTACTCTATTCAAAGGTTATTGAACAGTTTTCCAAATTCATTACACAGAGAACACAGGATATAAAAAATAGATCAAAGATCAAAATAACACTCTCTAAAATTCTATGGTTACATTAAACTGCATGAATAGATGTGAAAGTGTGCAGCGGCACCATGCTCTTACTTTGAACTACAGCAGGGTGCCTTTTTCATTTAGTGCGGGAATAATAACTAACGCAGTCAGATAAACACAAAACAACCTTGGAGGTCCGCTGGTTGCCACTGTCCTCTCAACATCTGAATTTCTTTAAATTATGCACTAAATCAGTAATTGGCTACATAGTGGAGCTTAAAAGTATAATGTTCTTGCCTCAAATGATCTTAAATTATTCTTATATAGAACAACGGCAACAGAAAAGAGAACTTTTAACTTAACTCTCTGAGCTCTGTGAGCGCTCCACTGGAAGCTGCTGCTGCAGCAGTGCATGCTGGGACAGCTGGCAATCTCAAGAACGGACAAGTCTGCTCTAATGCATCCTCTGTAAAGAGGGAAGGGGAGAACAATATTAAGGTACTTTGTCCGTTCTCTGTCTTGTGTTCTTGTGAATTGGGCTGAGGCTGATGACGTTTCACGAGTACACAAGCACATGAGAATGCACAGTAGACATTTTGAGAAACTGCCTATGTAAATACCTCTTTACTGAGAGACCATTAGCTTGCTTGGCGTTGCCATGACAACGTAACTTCCATGAAACTGTGTTACTTTGGCCTCAAAATATTGTAATAGTGACAACCTGGAAAGAAACATCAGCCGTGCTGCTTCTATCAATACCCTTGTTTATTGATGCTGGAGATCGGCCTGTTTTCCAGTGTGGTCCTGTTTCTCTGACCGTGACTGAGTGGATGTGCTCTCTTCATCCTCTGACATGGGAGCTGGCTCGGAGCTCGTCTGCCTGGCTGTGTGTTTCCTGGACGGGGCCGCCTTTTACAGCTGCTTTTTGTGTCTCTGCTTCTGTCTCCTTGAACCCCAGTCGGCCTCGGCAGATGGCCGCTCACACTGAGCCTGGTTCTGCTGGAGGTTTCTTCCTGTTAAAAGGGAGTTTTTCCTCTCCACTGTCGCTACAAGCATGCTTAGTGTGAGGGATTGTATTTGAGTCAATAAGTTAATGCAATCAACTGGTATTCCTTAGTGTGACGGGGTTCTATTATGACTTGGTCAAACACATAAATGACTGGCCAATGCCGGAGATAAGTTTAGTGATTGTTTTTTATTCAGTGATCTTTTCTTCTGGTGAACAAAGACGGTTGGTGCAAAAATATTTACATGGACATCCAAGGCAGGTTAAAATCAGAAAAAGAGCAGTACCTTCAAAAAATCAGAATCCATCACCTTCAGTGTGACATCTCAGGAGTCCAGCCACAGACTGACTCCCTGTGGAAAAGAGGCCTGCTTTTAAAGCTATAGGCTCCACCCACAGAAAAAAAAAAAATAAAAATAAAATAAAAACTAAACAATTACTTCTAATTCACTAAGTAAACAAAAATAATGATTTTGATAATGATGACAATAATAATAACACCATGCTAAAGAGAGAGAAAAAATAAAAATAAACTTGTAATCAAAAATACAATACTCAATTTAATACAACACACTCTGTACGTTCTGATGACATCACTACGTCATCACGTGACTCCCTCCCGGCGCGCTACAATCCGGAAATAAACCTGTTTGAAAATAGATGCAGAAAATATACTTGGCTGAAAATAAGCAGGTTAGAATAAATGTTAAATGAAAACCGGACCATCGCGTGTGCACCCACGATAAACGGCGCCAGCCCAACCTGCAACAAAAGTAAGTGATTGCGTACGTGTATGTATGCGTGTGTGTGTGTGTATGTTTGTGCGCATGCTGACACTGACTTATTCCTAAGTCCCAGCTGATGACGGCTCCTCCGTCACACCACCCGTCTCCTCTCCAAGGTTGGCGAAACTCGGCAACCTAGAAAGAAAGTCTGCCACTTTATTAAGTCTGCCACTTCTATGACAGATGTTAAATTTGTAAGGTTGCAAGGACAAATACCACCTAGTTAGACGATGGTTACTATCCTTCATGGTGTTGATCCAGGTTAGGGCACGATGGTCTGTCTCCAAATCAAATTCTCTGCCCAGAAGATAATACTTGAGACTTTCCAGAGCCCACTTAATGGCCAGTCCTTCTTTTTCCACCACAGAGTATCTCACCTCCCGAGGTAGCAGCTTGCGACTCAGGTAGAGTATGGGTTGCTCCTCTCCAGGATCTCCTTGAGCCAAAACAGCTCCTAAACCAACTGTGGATGCATCTACTTGGACCAGAAATTTCCTGCTGAAATCAGGACTTCGGAGGACAGCAGATGAACATAGATGAGCTTTCAGAGCGTTAAAGGAGTCTTCACACTCCTTGGACCACACAACAGGATTCTTCTGGTCTTTAGCTGTCAAACTGGTGAGTGGAGAAGCAAGTGTAGCAAAATGAGGCACAAACCTTCGATACCAACCAGCTAGCCCCAAGAATGATCGCACTTCCTTCTTGGTTCGAGGGCGGGGGCACTTTTGGATTGCTTCAACTTTGTCCATCTGTGGTCGCACCTCTCCTCTCCCCAGCTGGTAACCCAGGTATCTGGTTTCCTGTTGTGCCCAAACACACTTTGATATGTTAAGTGTCAACCCTGCTCCTGCAATCTTTTCCAACAGTCTTGCTAGATGTGACACATGCTCCTCCCAGCTATTGCTGTAAATGACTACATCATCAAGGTAAGCAGCACTGTAGTCTTCACTTCCTTGCAGCACTTTGTCCATTAGCCGTTGGAAGGTGGCTGGAGCACCATGGAGGCCAAACGGCATAACCGTAAACTGAAAAAGACCAGAAGGAGTACGGAATGCTGTGTACTGTCTGCTTGAAGGCTCCAATGGAACCTGCCAATACCCTTTACACAGGTCAAGGGTGGTAATGAACTTTGCTTGTCCAATCCTTTCCAGCAGCTCATCTACCCTGGGCATGGGATAGGCATCAAACTCTGACACTGCATTAAGCTTTCTGAAATCAATACAAATCCTTAGTGAGCCATCTTTCTTGCACACAATGACCACTGGACTGCACCACTCAGAGTTTGAAGGTTCAATGATACCTGATTTTAGCATGGTCTTGACTTCATCTTGCAGCTGTCCCACCAACTGCTGTGGAACTCTATATGGCCGCTGACGAATTGGCTGCTTCTCTTTTAGTCGAATTGCATGCTCAATCAAAGTGGTCCGACCTGGATTAGGAGAAAAGAGAGGAGACAGTTTCTGGAAGATCTGCTGAAGTTGTGAGGCTTGGTGTGGGGTTAAGTGTCTGAGATCAGGGGTTGACTGTTCATTCATGACTTCAATGCCAGGAACCTCTTCTTCCTCCTCCATTGGCCTCAGCAGGCATGATGTTTCTGGAGCTGGATGTGATGGTTCTTTCCACTCCTTTAGCAAGTTCACATGATAAGCCTGTGTAGCTTTCTTTTTGTCAGGGTGGTAGACTTCATAGGTAGTAGGTCCCAGCTGTCGGCTGATGGTATAGGGTCCTTGCCACTTTGCCAAAAGCTTGCTGGTGGATGAAGGCAGGAGAAGCAACACCTTCTGTCCAGGACTTAACACTCTTTGTCGGGCCTGCTGGTCATACCACAGCTTTTGCTTCTGCTGAGCTCGAAGCAGGCTCTTCTCAGCCTCTTCCTGGTAGTCAGCAAGCCGACTTCTCATCTGCAGCACGTACTGGACTACACCTTTGGCACTGGATGGGGTCTCTGATACATCCCAGCTTTTCTTCAGCAGGTCTAACGGTCCTTGAACATCCCACCCATACAGGAGTTCAAATGGGGAGAATCCAGTTGATGCTTGCGGCACCTCACGATAGGCGAAGAGAAGGAACGGTAACCAGCGGTCCCAATCTCTGCCAGTGTCATTCACAAACTTCTGCAGCATCCTCTTCAGCGTCTGGTTGAACCTTTCGACCAGTCCATCAGTTTGTGGATGGTAAGGAGTTGTCCTGATGGCAGAGATCCCAAGCTGTTTGTGAAAGAGTTTTAGCAGATTAGAAGTGAAGTTAGTTCCCTGGTCTGTCAAAATCTGATCTGGGATTCCAACTCTTGAAAATAGCTGGACCAGAGCTCGAACCACCACAGGAGCAGTAACAGTATGCAGTGGAAAAGCCTCTGGAAATCTGGTGGCATAATCACATACTACCAGGATGTACTGATGGCCACGCCCACTCTTCACTAGGGGTCCAACAATGTCCATTGCAACCTTACGGAAAGGAGTGGAGATGACAGGTAGTGGCTGGAGGAGCGCCCGATCTGATTTACGAGCAGGACGAGTCTTCTGACATATAGGACAAGAAGCACATAATGCATTAATGTCATTGTACATTGATGGCCAAAAAAATCGTGAGCTGACTCGCATAAATGTTTTGTGACGCCCCAAGTGCCCTGCCCATGGAATGGTGTGCGCCAAATGCATGACAAGTGCTCTACAGCTAGTTGGAACTACCAACCGTTGCTTTTCATTACAAGCATATAACACACCATCTTTTAACACAAAAGTTTCTTTTCCCCTCCACTTAGCATCAGTTTTTTCTCCCACTCGTTCAAACAAAGGTTGTAAAGACACATCCTGTTTCTGTAAAGTAGCAATATTTTCAGGTATTTTCCAAATGTCATCCACTAATAAATCTGTTGACACATTTCCACTCAGCATTAACTTTTTCTCAAATTTTTTTTGCTTTCTGGATTTTCTAGTGTTCTTTGAAACCTCAAACAAGCTCTCATCAAAGTCAGGTAAGGATTCAACTTGTTCTTTGGCCTGAGAGCGAGTAACCACAGGACAGGAAACATTGCCAACTCCGCCCACGCCAGTTTGTATCTCTTCCAAAAGATGAAACAGCACAGGTAAATCAGTACCTAAAATAATGTCAAAAGGTAGATTTTCCACCACACCAACAGTTAGCAAATAAGGTTGATCATCAATAATGACAGTCACTTCGGCTTTTGGATAAACATGACAATCTCCATGCACACACAAAATCTGAGTTTTCTTTTCATAATTCACACAACCAACAGGTACAAAACTTTTTTTAACCAGTGATGTAGAACTACCACTGTCAATTAATGCAGTCACCTGCTGTCCATTCACAGTCACAGTTTTATGAGTTCTAGTTTCAAAGTTTTTGACTCCAGCCGGTTTTTCCACTCTGGGAGCATAACAGGAGCCAGTAAACTTAGTCTTCTTTAACGGGCACACCGAAGCCTTGTGGCCCAGCTGCTGACAGTAATAGCAAATCAATGTCTTACCATGAGATGGTGGATTGAGAGAACCGCTGGTACCTCTGACCTCCTGGCCTTGGTCTCTGGCATACCGTTGATGTCCAGTCTGTTGAACCGGTCGCAGTACAGGTTTGGAGAAACGTGTGGCTCCTCCTTGTCGTGCATTCATGTACTGTAGAGCCAACTTTGCAGCAGTCAGACCATCCTTCGGTTCATGTTCCTTCACCCAGGTCCGTACATCAGAGGGCAGAACACTTAACAGTTGTTCCTGGATGATGAGCTCCCCGACGTCCTCCTTTGAATGCTGGTCCGGACGAATCCACCGTCGGTAGAGGCCTCTAAGGCGGTGATAGGTTTCAGTAGGAGTTTCACCAGCAGGTACACTTGCTGCTCTGAACTTCAGTCTGTACGTCTCAGGTGAGATGTCAAACTTTGCTAACAAAGCAGCCTTCAAGTCTTTGTAGCAGTGAGCACGTTCCTCATCCATGGCCGCATAGGCCTCCAGCGCCTTCCCAGAAAGGAGTGGAATGAGACGGCAGGCCCATTCACTCTGTGGCCACCTCCAGGTCTTGGCAATGCGCTCAAACCGCAGCAGATAGTTTTCAAGGTCTTCTCCTAACTGATAAGGAGGAATATTTGGATCAGTGGTGTAACTTACTGACTGAGGTTTATGGCTGTGATAACTGCCGTCGTCATCATCATCATCATCACCACCATTATCATCGTCGTTGTCATCATTTTGTTCTGCGCCACCTCCTGACTGAATGTGAAGACGTGGTACTTGTTGTGGTTGCTGCAGGGACATCCTAAGATTTCGCAGTTCCTTTAGCAGTCCTTTCTCTCGCTTTTGCACACCTGCCATAAAGTCCTTCATCAAAGTGAGAAACTCACGGCCAGATGCACTTGGTCCAGTGGGGTCAGGCTTTGGTCCACCATCCTCATCTGACACATCCGTCGTTGGCATACTCTCCCATGCTCTGTCAGCCACCTCTTCTTCCATCTTTGATTGTGATCGAAGACCAGATCGTTGCTTCAATGGACGAGATCCTCTTCTCCGGCTCGCCATAATCCCACTTCTGACACCATATGTGACGGGGTTCTATTATGACTTGGTCAAACACATAAATGACTGGCCAATGCCGGAGATAAGTTTAGTGATTGTTTTTTATTCAGTGATCTTTTCTTCTGGTGAACAAAGACGGTTGGTGCAAAAATATTTACATGGACATCCAAGGCAGGTTAAAATCAGAAAAAGAGCAGTACCTTCAAAAAATCAGAATCCATCACCTTCAGTGTGACATCTCAGGAGTCCAGCCACAGACTGACTCCCTGTGGAAAAGAGGCCTGCTTTTAAAGCTATAGGCTCCACCCACAGAAAAAAAAAAATAAAAATAAAATAAAAACTAAACAATTACTTCTAATTCACTAAGTAAACAAAAATAATGATTTTGATAATGATGACAATAATAATAACACCATGCTAAAGAGAGAGAAAAAATAAAAATAAACTTGTAATCAAAAATACAATACTCAATTTAATACAACACACTCTGTACGTTCTGATGACATCACTACGTCATCACGTGACTCCCTCCCGGCGCGCTACAATCCGGAAATAAACCTGTTTGAAAATAGATGCAGAAAATATACTTGGCTGAAAATAAGCAGGTTAGAATAAATGTTAAATGAAAACCGGACCATCGCGTGTGCACCCACGATAAACGGCGCCAGCCCAACCTGCAACAAAAGTAAGTGATTGCGTACGTGTATGTATGCGTGTGTGTGTGTGTATGTTTGTGCGCATGCTGACACTGACTTATTCCTAAGTCCCAGCTGATGACGGCTCCTCCGTCACACTTAGATAGAAAATTTTGTATCAATTTGATTGTATGATCTGGTTGAACTGTAAAGTGCCTTGAGATCACATGTGTTGTGAATTTGGCGCTATATAAATAAACTGAATTTAATTGAATTGAATTTAAATAAACTAAAAAATAATTTCCCAAAATATTCACAAGAAATGTATACATTGTGTGAAATATTTTTAATACATTTTGTACAAAACCTCTCGCCACTATAGGGTGCCGCAGCCCCCTCAGCACCTCCACTTCCCGTGGCCATGATCAGCATTGTTCTTTTTAGCATCTTTGGGTGCAACTCAGTAAAGGGCAACTTCTGCTTCTTTTATATCTTAGTTTACATTACAGAATTAAAGCTGCTTCTTTGAACATTTCTTAAATGCTTATTAATTACTATTACTTTTTAAGGTTATTATTAAAATAATTTCATTATTTCTTCTCAATGCAGTTAGAATTGTGGAGCACTAAAGAGATTTAATCTAAATCTCTTTAGATTAAATTGAAATTCCTTGCTGAAGATCAACACAGCAATCATTCTAGCAGCTCCAAAAAAAACTTAGCAGCAAATTATAACTCCTGTACTTCAGAGTCGTAACAGTGTTTAGTATTTTTTCCATGTTAGACTGATAATAATGGTGGTGAGTCCAGGGGTTTTGGTCACTGCTGATACAGTGGATGTTACTTTGATATTACGATACCTATGAAAATAACAATTTCTCCAGCAGAGTTCTTAAAGACTATTCCTACAATGAGAAGCGCACATAAACAGTCTGGTTGCTTTTAGAGACTTCTTAAAAAAATATCCTTATGCCCTATCAAAGCTAATGCATGATGTGGAAGAGTCATTTAGGGGATATAGCAAGATGAAAAAAGGCCAGTTTGGTAAACTTGGATCACAAAATTAGACTTAATAGAGAAGGGAAGCGATCCAAAAGCCACAAGCTTGAAATCTCTAAATGTCTCCAGACCCAAAGGAGAGAACTTCTCATTGGCTTATCAACAGAGCCATTTTTAACATTACATTCTTGGCAAATGGTCAACATCCTATCATCCAGCCATCAGTAAAGATGTACTGGAAGTGCTTTAAAGAAAGATATTATTTTACAAAGCCACTTTTAGCTCAGCAGTGGAGTGGCTGTCCAAATTCAAATAAACGGCCTTCAGCCCCGTGGGCCTCAGTACATTCTGTAGATGAGAAAAAGATTCAGGTGAAACGTAATAACACCTGTGTGGGTCAGTTAGAGTTTATTTTGACTTAAAATGTTTGATATCAGTGATCAAATGTGTTAATAAATACATTTCCTTTCAGGAGTAGGAGGGCAGGGAGCAGGAGGATACTCCCCAGCATCTAAAGCCGCTAAGTATGGTAAGCGAAACAAGATCAAATAAAACCATGACTTTAAAATATGATTAACATCACTCCATTTTTTTAGGTCTTGTCCCAAGAGGTGGAGGAGGAGGGGGAGTAGGAGGAGGAGGAGTAGGAGGAGGAGGAGTAGGAGGAGGAGTAGGAGTAGGAGGTGGTGGGATCCCAGGGACACAGTATATACCAGGATATGGATGTAAGCTCCTTTGACAGATTTTTTTAACTTGACTGGCTGTAAAGTAAATCTATAATAAGAGAATTAGAGAATCTCAGATTATCTTTTCAACCAGCCATCTTTGTTCTGTTTTTGTTGCAGCTCTGGCAACTGGAGTCAAACCTCCTAAATACGGTGAGACTTTTATTCTTACGATCTCAGTTTATTCAAATCTTACATTAAAAGCATCCAGAAATTGTATTGGTGCACCAAATATGGAGATAAAAAAATAGTGTAACTGCTACCATTAACAGCTCTTCAAACAGGCCTTGGAGGGGGTGCAGTCCCTGGTGGCGGAGGGCAGGTACTACCAGGAGGAGGCTATGGTGGTAAGATAGTAGAATTTATTCAAAGAAAATAAGTCAATTGATTTATAGTCTTAATAAACTTAATAAACATCTTTGCAGGTTACGGAGGAGGTGCAGGGGTCAAACCTCCAAAGTATGGTAAGGTATTCAGTTTTCTCTTTTTAAGAAAATCATAAATATTTTCTTATCAGATATCTTTCTTACCAAATGAATCCATATTTTTCCCCTGCTCTGCAGCTTTTTAAAGCTTGATAATTATTTTGAAATTAGGAAAAGCTAGAGAGGGTTTGAATAGTGAGAGACCATCCATAAAAAAGAAAATTGACTGGAACTGTTGTTTAAGTGGCAAAATATTTTATCTCATGTAAAAAGTATAGTATGTTCTTGTGTGCAACATGAAATGCACCACTGCATCTCTTTCAACAAGCCAACTTATTGATTTGCTGTGGAACAATTTAAACCTATTTTTTTTGTTGCTCTACAATAGGAGGACAAGGAGGAATAGGGACTGGGTTTGGATATGCAGGACTGGGAGGAACCGGAGGAGGGCCTTTCTTTCCAGGAGGAGGACAATATTCAGCTGCTGCAAAAGCTGCCAAATATGGTAGAAATAATCATTTTAATAGATATTTCAATTAAATAAGCAAAATATTTTATCTAATCTTAAATGCTTACTGTATATTATTCTCATGACTGTAAGCTTATAGAAATTTGGGCTTGTTTCCATAAACTAGGAGTTGCAACAGGAGGAGGTGGAACAGGAACTGGAGGAACATTTGGAGGACAAGGAGTTGGGCAATATCCTGCAGCTGCTAAGGCGGCTAAATACGGTAGATACAGTCACACATCAAGAAAGTACACCCCCTAAGATATCTCCTGTACATATCAGTGTTTTTTTTACATGTACGTATTGTTTCACCAGTCAATACTTGATATCTGAATAATTTTATAAATGTCTGGCAATGTGGCAATAAGAATAATTGTTTTGATGCCAAAAACAGGGCCCAGATTTTGCTTTCACAAGTGGAGCAGTAGGGCTGTCGCCATAGTGTTCTGCTTGATTTATGCATATAAATAGCTTTATAATGATTATGCAGGGAGTATTACAGATTATATGGACACTGCAATGTAAGTAGAATGGGAAAGGAAAAACAGGAAAAAGGAGAAAAGATGAAAGAAAGAAGAGATGAAAGGGAGACAATGATAAAACGTCTTCAGTCTTCTTCATTACCTGCAAGGAGAGATGTAAAAGAACGGCACAACCAACAAATTTAGTATAAGAGCATCATTCAGTTGAAATTTATACTATGGTAGCTGAAGATAAACATATGGGCTCTCTGTATGGAAGTGAATCTCCAAGTACCTGGAACCAAGCACCTGCCACAGCAAAAGTTGCCATATATGGTAGAAATAATCATTTCTAATAGATATTTTAATAGAGTATTTTATCTAATCTCAAATGCTTACATATTATTTTCATGACTGTAAGCCTATAAGGCATTTTGGCTTGTTTCTATGAACTAGGAGTTGCAACAGGAGGAGTTGGAACAGGAACTGGAGGAACATTCGGAGGACAAGGAGTTGGGCAATATCCTGCAGCTGCTAAGGCGGCTAAATACGGTAGATACAGTCACACATCAAGAAAATACACCCCCTAAGATATTTCCTGTACATATCAGTGTTTTTTTAGATGTACTTATTGTTTCACCAGTGAATACTTAATATGTGAAAAAGTTTATAAATGACAGTACTGCATAGCTGAAAGTAAAAGGATTTTTTTTTAATTATCACAAAAAATCTGAAATGCGTGGCTTACACTTGTATTTACCCCTGGTTAACTCTAAATAAAACCTATTTAATCAAATGCCTTTAGACAGCCAATTCATAAGCTGAATTGATTTTTGATTTTCCTCTCATCATGAATGCAGCTGTTCTGTGAAAGCTTTAGAGGCTTTTTTGGAGAAGATTAGTGAGCAAACAGCATCACGAAGACCAAAGAACAACCTGGTTATGTTGGAGAGCTCTGATCAATCCATTGTCTGAAAATGGAAGTTGTATGGCACATCTGTAAACCTAAAAGGAGAGATTATTTTTAAAATTTAGCAAACAGGTTTGACAGAAGTACCCAGCTTAGATGGGATAAGCTCTCTACTTGGGAACTTTCAGATATATAAAAAAAAAATATTGTCTCTTTGAAGAGTGGCAAGAAAATATCTATAATTTAGAAAAAGCGAAAAGCCTCATATGTAGCATTCCAAATAGCTGCATAGGGGAAAACTGTGGAGGAAGGTTGGCTGGTTATTTACTGTGACCAAAACTGAATGTTCTACAAGCACCATTCTGGTTGGGAGTGGTGACAGCACCATGCTACGGGGAGGATTTTCTTTAGAAGATGGTCAGAATAGGTGAGGCAAACCTTAGAAACTGGTGTTCACATTTGCTCTGAATCCAAGCTGAAAGACTTTGAACTATTTCATAAACTGGACAGAGCAAAAAAATTGACTCAAAAAAGCACAACCATAATAACTATGAAAGGCTGTTCTGCAGCAGGGACTGACTACACTCCACTTCAAAAATACACAGTTTTGTCTTTTATTTTCAGTATTTTTGCTGTAGTACCTAATTGCAATTAATTTAGCTGTTTTTATTCTTCTCAACCAGGAGTTGCAGGTGGTGCTGGTACAGGACTGGGACCAGGAGGAGTAGGAGGAGTAGGAGTCTTACCAGGAGGTGGACAATACTCTCCTGCTGCTAAAGCTGCTAAAAAAGGTACAGCTAAACAGCATGTAAACAGAGATTTGAATGAAACTCAATATCAGCTTTGATTTTTAATTGTGTTTTAAAAAGACTTTAGAAAGATGAGAACAAAGTCGTGTTCATTTGCATATCTCATTTATTGTCTTTCATCAGGCATCCCGACAGGAGTCGGACCAGGAGGAGTTCCATCAGGTAAAATCACGATTACTTTTCCAATAAGTTGAGTTTGTCTCTATACCAAAAATACATGTATTATTTGTGATACCTAAGATTTTTAGACCATAAACTCTTTTACCACAGAACAGTGCACAATGGTGTCGAACCATGATAATGATTATATTTTACAAAACACTTTCTGTCAAAAGTTTAAAGACAAAGCATTTCGATCCAATTCTGACTTAGAATTTAAAATTGATTAGAGATAGTTATACAACCAAAGATTTAAAAGTGAATCACGAGAGCTGAACACTACTTATGCTATCTCTACTTACTTACTTATCTACATATAGCAAAGGAAAAATACTAATGTTCACATATAACTAAGCCAATTATTTATAAAGGTGACCTGATAGGATTTTCTCAACTTCAGAGGATTAATGTGAGTGTTAGCTGTTGAAATAAAAACAAATCTTAAAATTCTCAGAATTTTGAGAAAACTTGTTTTTTTTATTTCCACAGTGGCCCTCATCCTCTTCCATACGTCACCGGTTAACAACTTATAATTGATTCAGAGCCTCTTTCTATCTAAAGCCCAAAGAAATTGGTTTTGCTGTAGATGTAAATCTAAATTAAAGCTTAAAAAGAACCAGACTTGGTTTATCAGCCTTTGGCACCAGACAACTGATGATATGGGGCCTTACCTGAGTCTGACTCAGCTTCATACTTTATTCCTTTCTCATAGAACCAGTTCACATCTCTTTAATTTTGTTTGCTCTGCAAGGCAGTTTTTTAAGTGACTACAGGAACTGAAACCATACAGCACAGGTGTGATAAAGAATCATTCAAAGATAGTTGAAAGTATCATAAAATATATATGTTTATATATAGTTGGGAAATCACGCTTCATGGATCCTTTAGGTCTTTTTTCAGTCTCTTAATTTCATCTAAGTATGGCAGTTTTCTCTTCCAGATGAAGAATTGTCTGGTTGGAGTATTCAACCAACGAGAGCTGTATCATATTAGACAGGCCCTAAAGTCATTTTTTGATAAACATTTTTTGTATAACTTAACAAGGTCAGGTGCTTCTTGTGTTTCTGCATTCATCTTTGTATTAATGTCGCTTAAAGCAGTAGAAATTTCTAAAATTATGTCTAATGTTCTACAAGAGCCTTTAGAGGGGCCCAGGAAAAAAGCAAGTAGATTAAAGTTCACAACTGAAAAAGAGCTGTCATCAAAATTAATTCAAGAGATTAATTATTACATATATCCCAAACTTATTACCCCTCAGAAATAGGCCTCCACACATAAATAATATCAGAGGAGGCAGAAAGTGTCATTTCTTGGTAACCTTTGTGCTTCATGCCGTAGGTGTTGGACCTATTGCAGTTCCAGAGACGTCTGTCAGCGGCGTTCCTAATGGCTCCCTATCCACCGGCGTTCCTGTGAAACCAGGTGATGCTTTTTATGGTTTGTGTTGTCAATGAAACTAACAGTTCATTAATCATGGAATCAGAGATTATCCTTCTGTGCTTTTACAGGGAAGGAAGTCGGCATCGGTGGAACTGCTCAGCCAGGTAGATTAACTCTGTAATCTCTCCCATGGGTAATAACTGCAGACGCTGTTTCCAATGATCCCTGCACTTATAACTCAAACATTGTTTACATTGCTAATGCTGCCAGCTAATGACCACCTCTAGCTCACAGGCTCCAGCTCTGGCAGTATTAAGGTCCACTTTACAGCTTCTACCTTGTCTGGCTTTTCTCGAACACTGGATGAATCTGGAACCTGTTGTCTCTTTGGCAGGGCCCACTCCTATGGCTGCACTTAATAAGGCGCCAGAGGTCCCACAGCCCAGTAAGACTTGCTGCTTGCCTAAAGTCTTTCACCATACTGTGGATATGGCACATTTATTTCTTAGTAGATTTTAAATGTTTCATCCAAGTCACCATATGTGAATAGAAACATTTTACAGATCTCTAATATAAAGCATGCACAAAATGACAACTATGGGAATGTAGAAAGAGGGTTTGCATTTGAAGTGAGATATTTGCTTTCACTGTATAAAAAAAGACAATCAGTGACTGATTGTCTTTTTTGATCAGAATGAACTATTTTCTCTTTTAAGTCAGTTTAGATCACTAAAATTATTTGTATTTGTTAAAAATTGTGCCAGAATAATGAGAAGGAGGCATTCAAAGTCAACATGTTACATCCACTATGATTAGGGCTGCTCCTGTTGATTGTTTTAGTAATCTGTTATTTTTTTCAATTAATCGTTTCATCTAAAGAGACACTTTTAGTAAATTAACATGAAAAAACCAATTGTAATAAAGCAAAATAGCCTTTGTTGCACATTTTAAATAAACTGCAAATGGTAAAACATGTGAAAAATATATAGTTAAACATATTCAATTATAAAAATATAAGAATAAAGAAACTGTTAAGTTTACCTTAGTCACTGCTATAAGTAGGTTACTCTTTCACCAGGTGGCATGTGTAAGAGTCTGTATGCTATTACTCCAGGTAACGATCCAATTCAGCGAGCAAATAAGTTAACAATAAGTAATCGATTAATAATGACTAATTTGGTTAATCGTTTCAGATTCCTACATCCTTTTTTTGTCTGGGAATTTATGTCCCATAGGTAGATGATAGCCCAACAGACTATTACGGCTGCTGCTATACGGTTCCGCTTGGTAATTATGAATGAGACTTTATTTAAAATAATTAAGGGAATAACATGTATACTACAAACAGGAAGACAGACAGAGAGGTGAGAAAGGAAGAAGGGATGAATACTAAGGGCAGATAGAAAGAGTTGAAGACAGTAAACAGGGAGGGGAGTAAAGAGAAAAAAAACAAAAAAAACAGCAAAATAAACAACAAAGAAGATTTATAATAAGTCCTGGAAGTCTTCTTCTGCACCTGCATGAGGTGAGAGGGAAAGAAAACAGAACAAAACAACAGAAAATAGATTACAACATCTTTTAACAATTTTAGATTGTGCAAATGATGATTGTAAGTTCCGCCTGAGTTAAAGAGAGTTGGACCAGAGAAGAGATTTTAATGCAGCTCCTAAAACACATGACTTCCTTGTGTGACATCAAAAGAAATCAATCAGTGTTAGAAAGAGGAGCTGGGATCTTCCCATTTTTATTTTACTAAAAATTTTAATTGCCCGAAGGCAAAGGTGGAAAGTAACAAAGTACATTTACTTGATTACTGTATTAAAGTACTTTTTTTTAGTATCTTTACTCTACCTAACCCTAACCCTAACCGCTGTAGCTGTTTTTCTTTTTTAAATGCATTTTCAACATGCACGATAGCAGCCCTTAGGACTGAATTTGTTGCAAAGTGGTTCTGCGCATCAATGCATGTGGTGGTTTTCGAAAGTTACAAGGCACAGAAATGTACTGATATTGGTAAGGTTAATTTGTACTTTTTGAATACTTAAGTACTTTTAAATGCATAAAGTTTTGAATACTTAAGTATTTTCAAAAATGAGTACTTTACTTAAGCTTGAGTACCGTAGATGTTTGATTGAGTAACTTTTATATGTAGTTGAGTAAGATTTAATTATGAGTATCAATACTTTTACTCAAGGACTACTGTTGAGTACTCTGTCCACCACTGCCTGAAGGTGCCACGTTCATCTGTTCTGCATATTCAACAATGAACAGCATAGGAATGTCCAGTTATCCTACCGTCCAGAGGGGAGAAGGGTTACGCATTCCAGAGAAACTGTAGTCTAAAAAAAGGCTAATTACCTCTAGAGCAAAGGCGGGAGACATTATAAAGACAGGTCAGAAGTTGGTAAGAGGACCGTTTCAGTGAAACAACAAGAGCTAAGTTACCACTAACTGAGTCTGAAATCTATACTCCAAAAAGAGAAAAAATAAAAAAAACAGATTTGGGTTTGCAAATGCTCCCAGGGACAAAGAACTTCACTTTCTAAGATAGTTCAATTTGAAAAAAGTAAAATTAAAGCTTTGAATATCTATTTTCACATTTAGAATCAAAAAGAGAAAACTTGTGAGCAGCATCCCAACTGTGAAGTGCAAAGGTGGCAGCATCATGACCGACTGGTCAGCACATATGTTTAAAAGAAGCCTCCACAAAGCCCTGATCTCAGTCACTCTGGGGAAAGAGCCTGAGAGGGTTTGACCGTTTTTATACATTTAGAAAGGCAAAAAAAGGCAACACAAAATAATCAAATCTATATATACTTTTATATAAATTCTCAAAAAACTTCCCTCTCTCATTTATTTATATTTTGTAGATAAGAAAAATCTTCTGACCTAAAGCAGAACAAACTTATTTATACAGTGTATGTAAATATCTGTTTTCAGATGCAATAAGGCACAGTTTACAGCAAAGACTTTCAATTTCTGAACATAACTGTTTTAATATGCATGTAAAAAGCACCTACAAGCATGTTTTTGTACTAACTTCTGTTAGTTAAAATAAGGCAGTTTTAGAATAAATGTGCTGTCAAATTACTTCTTTTAATAATTGTATAATTAAAAATTATTTTTTTTTTTTTGGATTAGTGACATCTAACTCTAACTTCAAATCTTTGAAAAGTGTCTGTTTCTGTTCAAAACCGACAATAGTTTATGCATGTATGTTATGTTATCCCAAAAAAAGATGTGTAAAAGTCCTCAAATTACCAATTATATCTAAATATGTAGCAGGATCCCATGCTAAGATTTTCAGAAAACTAGAATTAGAACATTTTCATAATTTTTATATAAATCCTGAATTGCAAAATCATTAACAACCCTACTAACTGTCACTCAGGTATAAATACAATGTTTTAATTAGGCATTTAGTTGGAGGAGAAGCAGAAAGATAAGGGAAGTTAAAGAAAAAGTCTTCTGAGATCACTGTTTGAGAATTGTAGCAAAATGTGGCATCTTTTAGATTTCATATCTTAATAACCAGCTTGAAGAAAGGTTGGGTGTTTGGATGTGATGCAATGAATTGCATTTTCTTCCCAGCATTAGGGAAGGTAAATGTTTTACAGTGCTTTGAATAGATCAGACTAAAACTTGGCATCATGTTTTTCTCCCACGCTCTTTACATTTGACCACTGCTGCACTTTATGAAATGGAAATGTTCCTTTTTACTGCTTAGCTGCTGCTTGACTGAACGCTGTATTAACAAAAGTTCATTTTGTATACAGACAATAAAAGTTGTCTACGTCTAACTGAGCCATTCAACACCAACTTTTAGGTTTCATCTGTTGTGAAGCAAAGAATGAATTAGTGGAAAAGTACCTTTCGACAGATAAGACTAATGTCTGCTGATGAAGTTTCTCAGTCATCCAGGTCATAGTAATTACAAAAAAAAAATTTTTTTAAATCCACTGGACTTTGTTTCCAAGTTTTAAGATGTTTCGCTTCCCATCCAGGAACCTTTTTCAAGTCAAAGTGAATTTTTCAATTTACTTTGAATTGAAAAAGCTGGAGAGAACAGAGGATTCAGAAGGTGATTTTCTATGAGCTAAATGGACTAGAAGATCGCACATAGAGATTGTGTGCAGAGGATTTGTCAGTATTCTCCCTAAGACACCTAGAAACCTTGTGGACTACTATAGTACAGGAGATAAGAAAGTGCTGTCCTGTCTTAGTAATAGGTGTGCATTATCTATCTATCTATCTATCTATCTATCTCTATATCTCATTTTAATCTAAAAGTATTTTTTTTTGTGTCAGATAATGTCACTGCAATAAAAGACATATTTATGCAAAACCTAATTTTAAATCGTTAGAAGTGGTTCCACTTCTTGTAAAAGGTGCTGTAGATGAAATTCTAAGATAAAGAGAAACTAATGGGCATGATCTCTGTGAAATCCAACAGTACGATCTGTGTATGTATGTCTTTTTCTTATATAATAACATCCCTTCCTTCCCTCTCTCTAACACTTTACTGGGTTTCATGGATTAGCTTTCAAATTTCCAGCTTTCAATGTGTTTTGCTTGCTAATACTGATGTAACAAAGATGATGGTGTTCACTTAATTCTGTGCTCTGCGCACTGTGATCATAGCATTCAAATAAAGTTCAGTTCTATTCCAACCTTAAGTTATCAGTTATATACTTCATATACTTTACAAATCCCCCTCCTGAAAAGATGCAGTAAGAAATTATTGATGCACTGAGTGATCAGCATTGACGCAGGCGGTAGCTGCGTACTTGGTTATCAGATCAGACATACTGTACTTTAATAATCCCAGGGGGAAATTACAGATGTGATTGTTATAAACACATGCAGGCTAACTAAAACAATGCATTTTACTGATTTTGCTCTTCTTTCTTTTTTTGTTGCGGCTGCATGGAAACAGGTGGTAAGTTCAGACTAAGAATATATTGATAAGCATTTGTTCTTAAACCTTATTATATGGTTCAATTTTTAATGTAAAATTCATCCAAAAACAGTTGCAGGTGGAGTTCAACAGCCAAGTGGTAGGTGCTTTTTTTTAATTATTATTATCGTTATCATTAACGTAGTTTATTTGACTGATTCCATACATGTTTTTAAGCCTTTTTTTACTTTTGCTTAAACATTTTATTTGATAAATGTATTTCTGTTACATAGAAAATGGGAGTCACAGCAACTTCTGGTGGTTAGAGAAGTTATTTTATGTTTCTTGGATTAGTATTTTCTATGCACAATATATTAATATTCTACATAATATATATATAATATATTATATATATTATAATATTATAATATATTTGTAAATTACTCTCTGATGTTTACAGCTAGACAGCATCAATCATTATATACTACTACAATGAGTTGATGATTCATTCATCCAATGATCTACTAGGTAGACTACATGGTCGCCTTACCCAAGGGCAAATTGACATGTGCAGAGGAAGCTGGAATTGAACCAACAGAATTCCTATTGCTACATGTAGATAGTTTCTCTTCCTGTCAATCAATGTCTGCCTTGATAAAATCCAATCACATTTAAATACAGTCCAATGACATACAGTCCAAGTGGACCTTGATAATAATAATAATTTAGTAGGATCGTTAATGCCTGTTGGTGAAATGTACTGATTTCACTTAGATTTACAGCATACCTCATATTGGGTACAATATTCCTGAAAAATACCCTGTTTGTTATTGTTTTGTGCTTCAAAGCAAATTAACATTTATTAGTTTTCGTTGTGATTTTCTCTGACTAACAATAACTAGAATACATTAAACCAAAGTGATCATTCATCCAGACAGAGATGGTTTATGCAGGGGTTAAATATTTGAATTTAATACCCATATGATCAATGAAAATACTGTTATGTTTAAAACCCAGCGAGGTGATATTACATTTGAGTCCACCAGAGGGAGACAAAGACGGGAAGCTCTGCTGCTGTTAATGTATCTCTCTGTGCAGCAAACAGTCATGCAATGATTCTGAACACTGTTGTTTTTCTAGGGGTTGGAGTCAAACAGCAAAAGCCCTATGGACAAGGTAAATAAAGCTGGTAGTTTAATTCCCTTGAGGCCAGTTCATTTAAAACCTTGTCTGCAGATATATGAAGATACTATACTGCTGATTCATTCAGATAGATAGATAGATAGATAGATAGATAGATAGATAGATAGATAGATAGATAGATAGATAGATAGATAGATAGATAGATAGATAGATAGATAGATAGATAGATAGATAGATAGATAGATAGATAGATAGATAAAATTGTGCATGTTATTGGACTTTTCTTTGCATTTTTCAGTTCAGTGTGAGAGCATTCTTAGATGATTGACATGCACTGTTTTTGTGATTACTCTTTAACATGCAGGCTACGTTCCTCTGAACAAGCAGGGTCTGTCTAGACAACAAATGGCCCAAGCAGAATCAATAAAAGCAGTTTATGTAAAAGGAAAGGCTGCATCAGGTCCTTTTCAGCCCAATTACACTTTTCTAAAGACTAAACATTCTACAGAGTTCTCTTGCTTCTGCAGCTTTAGAGATTTGGAAGGTTTTATAATCAGTGAGAGAAATGCTGAAGTAAAAGGCAAAGGACAAAAACAAATTGACATTAGTTAATGACTTATTCAGACAAGGCAGTTCCACTGAGAAAATCCCAAGAGTAAGAAACCAAGCCTTAAATGTTTAACGGCTTACTATGGGTGAAAGATATGTATTTATTTTATAAGGCAGTCAATTTAAAACCAGTAGTGAGCAAGTACTGAAGCTTGATCTTGTCAGGATTACTGTCTGGTGTCCTTTCAACTCCTGTTTTACCCTCGTCAACAGATTAGCCCTCCACTCATCAGTAAACCCACCGATCTTCAAAATAAAACACAAGAAATGTTTAAAAAAAAAACATAATGTGAACTAAAAAAATAACATAGAAATGAATGATAATCAAAAAATAATAAAAATGATACAGAAAAAAATCTGCTTGATGCCACATATTGAAGTTAAGTCAAGTTTCAGTTTCAATTCAGTTTATTTATATAGTGCCAATTCATATAATCTCAAGGCATTTTACAATTCAACCAGACCATACAGTCAAAATGATTCAAAGTTTTCTATCTAAGGAAAACCAGTTGATTGCATTGACTCATTGACTCCAAGGCAATCCCTCACACTAAGCATGCTTATAGCAACTGTGGAGAGGAAAAACTCCCTTTTAACAGGAAAAAACCTCCAGCAGAACCAGGCTCAGTGTGAGCGGCCATCTGTTGAGGCCGACTGGGTTCAAGGAGACTGAAGCAGACATAGAGAAAGAACCAGAGATACAAAAGGCAACTGTCAAGCAGCTCCACAAGCGCCCCATCCAGGAAACACAGAGCCAGGCAGAAGAGCTCCCAGCCATTTCCATATCAGGGGATGAAGAGAGCACATACAGTCACAGTCAGAGAAAAAGGACCACTCTGAAAAAAAGGCCAAGCTCCAACATCTATAAGCAAAAGTGTTGATGGCAGCAGCACAGCTGATATTTCTCTCCAGTATGGTGTCACAGCCAAAGAGGAACAGACCAGATGAAGCTACTATGAGAAAAAGCAGAGAGTTGACAGAATTAGGGATTGAACTAACAAATTCTGCAGAGTGGAAGAATAGAGATAGAAAGAAGCATAATGATGAAACAGGGTCCCTAAGTCCTCCAGCAGTCTAAGCCTAAATCAGCATAACTATAGAGATAGCTCAGGATAACCTGAGCCACTGCTGATGAAGGTTCTCAGTCATCCAGGTCATAGTCATTCCGTAAAAATTCGAAAAATATCCACTGGACTTGGTTTTCAAGATTTGAAGACGTTTCGCCACCTCTCCAGGAAGCTTTCTCAATTCAAATGTCTGGATCCGCAGTGAGTTTGAGTCTTATATAGACAACGCCTTGTATCGCTTGGAAACATGCAATGGTAACCGATGAATGGGTCGTTAGTTCCATGTAATATCAGATATTACAGGCTAACGATGGAACTAACGACCCATTCATCGGTTACCATTGCATGTTTCCAAGCGATACAAGGCGTTGTCTATATAAGACTCAAACTCACTGCGGATCCAGACATTTGAATTGAGAAAGCTTCCTGGAGAGGTGGCGAAACGTCTTCAAATCTTGAAAACCAAGTCCAGTGGATATTTTTCGAATTTTTACGGAACCTGAGCCACTCTAACTATAAGCTTTATCAAAAAGGAAAGTTTTAGGCCTACCCTTAAAAGTAGACAGGGTGTTTGCCTTATGGACTAAAACTGGTATTTGGTTCCACAGGAGAGGAGCCTGAGATAAGACTTGTTTAGACATTAATGGCTGTTTTTTTTTTTTTTTTTTTTTTTTTTTTTTTTTTTTTTGGGGGGGGGGGGGGGTGCATGAAAACATTTGCAAGCAATTATTTCAGTTATGGTATTTATATTGGTTTTGATAAAAATATGATGGTATCATTTACTAGGTAAAGAAACATGATAACAGAAAATGACTGGAATAGAGCAACATGGGCAGCAATAAAAGGCTGTATTACAAAAAATATAAACATAAAGTAATGACTGTTTGTTTCTTTATTTTATGTCCAGGTGGATATTACTATCCTTACGGAGGCAAGTTGCTTGGTGTTTTTTTCCTTTGGTCAAATATTTATAGTTCTGCTTGTAAGTGCACTAATAGGTCTGTATTCTCCATGTTAGCTCCTTATGGTACTGGTGTGGGTACTGTGCCTGGACAGGGAGCAGGAAAGCCACCTGGATCAAAACCTGGTAAGGTTGTGGCTGCTAAAGAGACGTGTAAATTGGTAGTGTGAAGTGTTTTCTTTTTTTTTTTTTTTTTTTTTTTTCATTCCTTAAAGAATCACCAAAACATTTTAATTCAGCAAATAATACGTTTAGCATCATGTATCTCTGTGGGTTTTTTGCAGGTGCTACAGGTGGTGTAGGAATCCCACTGACCTCAGGAGGCTATCAGGGTCAGTGTTCCTCAAAGTGTCTTTTAATTTTACTTAAACTCTAAGATTTCTTCAGAACCAACAAGCCAAATCATCTCATATTCTGATAATACACAATGCAAACACCTGCAGTAGCAGCCATTCAAAATGGCCCTTCCCAGTCAAACACTATCTGAATGGCAGCTCACTTCCCTGCAACTCCCAGCAAAATCCCCTCCAACTCCCAGCCACTGGGCGTGCATATTTTTTTACTCTGACTCCACCCTTTCACTGAATTACAGGGTCTGACCAGGAGATGATGCTTCTTTTTAGATCATATTGTCCACAAATCATAACAGAATATTTTAGTACAAAGATTGATGTTTAAAAAGGAATTGTAAGGGATCAGCCAGCCAGGGACCAAAGGCCCATCAAGGAAAGTGGGGACATTTTGAATGGCTACTACTAAAGAAGTAAAGGGAAAACCAGAAGCTCAAATACGCCATATAAACTGTCACCTTATACCTATAACTTGCTTATACATGTAAAAAAAAAAAAAAAAAAAAAAAAAAAAGCACATTAAAACCATTAAAAAATATTAGGAAAGACAGGAAAAAACAGATTAGGCAATGAGAGATTAATAACAAAAACCCTAGATTTTTAACCTTGTTTTAAAGGAACTCAGGGTGGGCGTTGTCCTGCAGTGTACAAGCATCTAAGTCCAGATTTTATGAGAAAAGCAATTGCAAACCACTTTGTCCTTAATATCAATTAATTATGTTAATCAAACCTTTTAAGTTTGATTCACATTATCTTAAAGCACTTAATGGTTTGTAGCAATGAATAAGATGGAAGTTTTACTCACATCTCTTACCGGTTAGTACTTGGTTAGCACTTCAAAATTAACTTGTTTTTTTAAATATTCTATCAGCAACATCTTAAATAGGTTGTAGCTGTCCTCTACTGATTATTTTTTTAAATTCTGTAAAATAGATTAACAATAGTAAAGCCTACAGGAAAGAAAGGCATAAACTAATTTTGAGTCCAGTTTGGACGTCAGTTTTCTGATATTGTTAAAGCGATATTTTGCTGTTTTAAATGATTGGTTCGATATAGTTTTTAAGATTCATTGGAGGGCTTATTATAAAACCCATCTCATTTAGGTGGGCACTGAATATAAATCTATCATATTTTGGTCCAAAAACCAAGAAAAATTTGAAACATCTAACTGTTAATGTGGTTAGTACAATTATTAAATGGCTTTACTTGAGTATAGTCCACTGTTACACAATTGTAGGCTGCATAAATGTGGTACTGCTTTATTACTTTGCAAAATCTGAGCATGTGGAAACATCCTTACGTTAAATAGGAGAGGAAAATGGATGGAATATTGGAAAATTATCCGAACAATTTTATTCTGTTTAAATTTGAAGATACGGACAAAAATATGCTTTAAATATCAGTTTACACCATGTAAATACCACACCAGAATAACCAATCAATTTGCTGCTGTTGGGATCATAAATAGTCAACATCAACGTTAAACCCTGTACTGGGAAGAAACAGAATTTGTATCGAGATTGTACCGCAACCAAGATCTACATGCTCACTAAAAACCAGATTAATATGCATCTAATCTGTCACAATTTGCTTTGGAAATTTTTGTGAGGACCCAAATGCAGAGGCTGAGAGGCAGGAGTGAGTTCTTTGATGATTTAATGGGATAACAGAGGTAGCAAAAACAGGAATCCAAAAATCCAACATTGAAATTAAACACTAACCAGAACCATGGAGACATCAGGCGGAAACTATCACAAGGAGCCAGGGTGAGACAAAGTAAAAGGGGAACCAGCACTGAGGAACTGCATAAGGAGTGTATTTATGGGAGACTGAAACAAAGAAAGGACTAACGAGCAGGAGCAGGTGTGAACAGAGCAGCACAGGAAAGGAGCAAGGGAAAAAGGAGAACACAAGAGGGCAACAGAGGAAAAGCAAAGAAAAACCTAAGAAACTAAAATAAATCCAGAACACACCAATAAAGCTAGAAAACAAGGAAAAACCTGGATACGCTTGAAACGGAAAACTTAAAGAAAACCAACAGAACCAAGGTCGTTACATAATCAGCTCAAAGTTACAAATCTTTAATTGTTGAAAAGCTATTTTCTTCTAATATTTAAGCCTAGTTTGGCAACTTTGATATGGGTTGGTAATTACCGAGTTTTAAAGAGTCCAGAACACTCTTCTTGAGAAGTGGGGATAGAAATATTCCGTCATCATCCTGCCCAGGAAGGAGTCTGGTTCTGTGTACCAGAGATTAATGGGTTTCGGTTCAAAATGTGTGAATCAACCTCAGATAAAATGTAGGTGATTCTGTGAAAAGGCCATCTGAAGTTGGTTCGGTAGCCTAATAAGAATGTACTGTAGGTCCTGTATAAAAGGCCATTACTGGAAGCTTAAAAAGGCCAGATTAGGTTAGTGAACAGATGTGCTGTGGTTTCATGAAACTTGTTCATAATGAATATTTCTACATTTGGAGGAAAAAAGGAAAGTTTGCTTGTCGGTATACACCATCTCAACTGTGGAGGCTGCCTTCTGTATGCATGTTTAGTGGCAGGGGGGAGCAATAACAGTGTAGATAAATGTCCCCTGTCAATTGTAGAGGACAAAGTTATCATTCTTCTTCAAAACGGTTAAATGCCATTAGATCAAGACTAAACACTGTTGGCATTAAAGTTAAGGACCATGTACAACTAATACACAACATTCCCCTGAACACTAAAAAAAATCCACATAGTTGTCCGGCCCAATGCTCAGAGTGACAGTTGGTCAGGACATGCCATCACACCACTTCCTGTGCAGGAAATCGGCCAACAAGCTGATTAGTGACAAACGAGGAAGTGCTTTGATGTTGTTTTAGTGAAGAAAATATTCACAGCTTTTCTTGCCTTTTTGCATTTGTGCCTGCATTGTTTTTTAAATTTTTTATAGACTGTATATCAACAGCTCTATGAAACTGACTTCTGTTTTTTCTGTAAAACTGCAGTTGGACAGGGAGGAGCTGGTGGAGTGAAAGCACCCAAACCCGGTAATGTAAAATCCCTCACTCTGCAGCAGTTATCATTAATCTACCAGGTTCCCCTTTAAATATTCATAACACCGCAAGCAACAGGTCCAGTCATTTTACCCCAAAAATCTGAAGAATCCTGCTCCACCAAAAAAATGGAAACACAAAAGTGTTAAGCGGGTGTAAATGGAGCAAGGAAACTACAGATAATTCCCGACTGCATGGTGATAGCTGTTGGCAATACCAAGATAACATCAGTTAAGTTTTCTTTTCTTTTTTTTTTTCTTTTTTCCAAGAAAAAGGCTCTGCTTGAACCCTTCCCAGAAAAACAAGCTAAAATCTGTCTTGAGGAATTCTTGTATGACCTGAAATGAATCATGTCTTCTCAGAGAAAAACAGGATCTTACTGTCTAAGATAACTGTAAAAAATATAATATATACGTAAATGTCTCAGTCACAGAAAGGTTGTTTATAAGAGTTATTTTGTGTTTTATTTGTTCAGGTTATGGTAATCTTGGAGGAGGAGGTGTATATCAGCCAGGTGAGGATCAAAATACGCCATCAGTAATCAGACATGTAAAAAAATGCAAAATACACCTATAATGCAGATGTGTGTCTTAAGACATAAACCAGCTCTGTATTTGAATAAGTTATGTTTTCATTATATCTAGATGCCCATTGGATTTTTTTTTTTGGAAAAATAAGTCTCCAACTAATATGATAATACTAATATGAATCTGAATCGGGAGTTACAGGTGGTACAGGACTGGGAACCATAGGAGGAGGAGTCGTACCTGGAGGTGGACAGTACTCTGCTGCTGCTGCTGCTGCTGCTAAAGCTGCTAAATATGGTACAGCTAATTGGCAAACAAATACAGGCTTTGAATAGAATAAATACACTTAACACTGGATTTTTAAAAGGGCATGTGTTAAGTTTAACCATTATTTTGTGACAGAATGTTGAGGGTATTTGGGTTTTATACTGTAGGGGATATAAATAGTTTTTCTGTTTTTCCCTCCCCTAGGTGTTCCATCAGGAGTAGGACAAAGACAAGTTCAAACAGGTACACTATTATATAATCTGTATTTGTGCAGCATCCTTGATGTTCTGTTATGTGTGAGGAACTTGTTGGATATAACAGAATCAGTCTTCCTACTAGGGGTGTCCTGATCTGATTTTAATATTGGATATAGTTCCAATATTAGACAAAAAGCTAATAATCCGAATATATCAGCCTGCATCTAAAATTTCCGATGGAAACACTGTTTCTGTTCAAAGTTTCTGGTTTGTGTTTTCATCCCCATTGTTTTTGACTCTTGATATCTGTTTCAGTAATAATACTTAACATTCTACAGTAGAAAGTAAGTAATAAAAGCATAATGCTTTTAATATCGTATCGGGTCAATATCAGTATTGGTCAATTCTCAAAGCTGCAATATTGTTCCACCGACATGGACCTGTTAATGTAAGGGTATTACAGAGAGAGGATGCCTTTAAACTTTTAGATATGCAGGTCAGTCGGTGTTGTCCATGTCTCCACGACTTCATGTTGGTCAAGTAACGGCTGACATGTCATGGCATCAAAAATAAACTGTGAATAAAGAGTGTGCACGAAGCAATACAAGGATCGATTGAGGGGGGCTTTAATAGAGCTATATGTGTATATATTTTTTATTTTTATCTTGGTTGGTTGTGTATATATATATAAAACTGTAACTGGAGCGTGTAACAAAAGTAATTTCTAATTCTGATTCTGAATATGTTTTAATATGTGTTTAGAAAAGAAGAAGCTATTTCCTATGTCCTTTAAGGGAAAAGAAAGAATTATATAATAGTAAAAAAATTTATAATGGAAACAAAATTAAACATATAAGATCTTAACAAAGGGAAAACTAAAAGGTTCAGAAAGCCATATTGCTGTGGTATTATTGTACATATATCGCCAGGGTTTTGGCTAAAGAAGGGAGGTGTTGGCTAAAGAATCAAAGTTCATATTTAGTGCCCAGATGGACATGTTAATGTAAGTGCATTACAGAGCAAGAAAGCCATTAAATGTGTGGATATGCAAGTGTCATCTGTATCTCCAGAACTTAACAATAGTGGAGTAAGAGCTAATGTAACAGGATCAACATGCTATTGGTCATAACCATGAGATGCAAGTAAAATGCAATGTTTTCAAAACTCTATCATACTGCATAGCGGATTTTTGACTATAATAACAGCATGAAGTTATTGCTAGTTAAGATGCTTGATTCCAGGTCAAGTCCCAATTCATTGGTATTTCAAGGCAAAGTTGGGTTGTGGGTCTCCTTTGATATAATTACATACATTTTAAATGAATCTAATCTGTAAGCCAGGTCTGACTTGAGTTCAGCCATAAAGTCAAAGACTTGCTTAAAACCATTGCAAACCACCAATTTCAGGTTTTATTTGTGAAATAAATATAAACCATGAATTTCTCTCCTTCCATTTCATGTTCATTTATTTATTTGTTTTTATATGTCACATAAACTCTCAGTAAAATATATTCCAATTTGTGAGTGTGAAAAGATAATAAATGAAATAGTTTAAGGGTGATTAATGTCACACATGCTTACCAGTGATGAATGAGTGTAATCACACTAGCAGCAGCCGGCAGCACAACCTCCTCATGTTACCCCACAGACCGTGGACAGGCTCATCACAAATAGATATGGCCCTAATCCCTCTCCCAGAGGTCGGAGGCTGGCGCTGCAGATGGTACAAAAAAATTAGGAAGCTGCCCAACATAACTAAGAGGGATATTTATTAAACTATTATTAAAGTAAATTTAAAAAAAAAGAGGTTAAACTGTACTGCTTACTACTTTTATTAAATTGATGTATGCTGGTTTAAACTAAAAATGATGGAATTTGGTTATAGATATGTAAACTCAATAATTTTCCCACCTGTTTATTTATTTTGTTATATCTTCTTTTTTTGTAATATGTTGCCCAGTGGCACTCTGATCCTACACTCATGAAATAACTACTTTTAAAACCTACAGGAGTGGTTCCTGGTTATGGCGGAGGATACCCGCAGCAGTACTACCCAGGTAGCCCTGCAGTTTGCACATTAACAGATTCTCTCAGACAATAAACGTGTGAAATATTCTCAATGCTGTTAAGAAAGTGATGGACATTATGTAACATTCTTTTTAAGTGAATGATAGTTTTGATGCAAACTTGTATCTAATGCAATTACAAGATGTGTTTTTCCAGAAATATTCAGGGATGATTCATAATAATTAACAGAAAATTGAGACATAAACACAATTCGTTATTTTCCGTATGGCAATTTAAAGATGTATTAAATGTAAACAAACTCAATATAGATGTATAAAAATTACTGATCAAAGGTTAAGTGAGCGAGGTAGCTCTAAATGTCTAAACATCTGTGTCTTCCTGTAGCTTATAATTATAAATCCTCTTGTTTTACCAAAAAAGAATAAACTTCAAGATGAAAATATGTTCTACTGCATTCAGATCAGTCAGATTACGTCTGCTACTGTACACTTGCTCTCCTGTTCTTGATTTACAGTTTCTCCTGTTCACGGAAGAAGTGCAGTGTTGCTTTTTGTTTATGCATTTTACCCATGTCACATTGTTATATATATATATATATCGCTTTAAAAAGCTGCACAACTTTAACTAGATAAATTTACCGTAATCATTGCAGATCCAGTGGGAACCATGTCAGGGAACCACAATCAGTCTTGGAACTTATAAACCACAACTTAAAACACAACAAATCACCACTGCTATACAATTCAGTTGTTTTTTTGTGTTTTTGTTTTTTTTAAATGTCAGCAATGATCTAATAATGATGTTGTGAGTCTCATGCTACATCCCATAGACCCTCAGTCTGCACCGAAAATGATTAACTCAGCTCAGCATGCAGATTTCATAGGGATATGACCGTGTTTTCTGACTGATTGTGACTGCAGTATCTACCTGTTTGGAGGCATTTGTTTACTCTGGATAGAGGATGGACATTTTTATCTCCAGATAGAGAGATAAAATCCCATTTACCCCATTATGCTAAAAATATATTAAACAATGTAACTTCATAAACTGCACATATATTTCAGAGGTAACAGGCTATGATCTTTTAAAAACCATTTATGTGTAAAACTACTTGCAATGTAATTCTATAGAAATAATTTACAGAACTTATTTATCTTTTTTGCACCTATTTATGAGAAGGGTTCAGAAAAGTCAGACGTTTTCTTTTTGCTTTGTTTTTTATTCAATTTATTCCAAAGTTACTGACATAAAAAGAGCATTCTTTGCACAAAGTCAAACCTTTTTTAGTGTAAATCAGTCAGTTCTGGCCCAGAAAATAAACTCTGGATTCAATTTGACTCCATTTTATCATCCCTCTATTTTTATTGTATCATTATTCTTTCAGCATCTATGACAGAACCTGACTTGTTTCAGCCTAGATTATGTCTGTAAACGAACCTGTTTCACATGTGCTTTGTTTTTGATGTTGTTTTAGGTCAATATGCACCTGCTCCACTGAGCCCACAACAAGGTACCAACTTCAACACCTTGCTCTACATTTAATCAAACATCCTTTAAAGGTTTCCTTCTTTAAAATGGTTTGACAGAGGAGAGTGTACAGAAGAAAAACAAATAACATAGGCGCTCACTCAGATATGACGGCATTCATGAAATGTGACAAACTATTAGTACATAAATCTGTGACTGTGACCTTTTATAAGGTAAAGCTTTTTTTTAAATTGGTGAATAATGATGAGTGGCGGCTAAGTTTCTGAAAATCTAAACAAAAAATATCATTTATACATTGCTTAAATGTTTAAAGAACTGATTAATGTTGTTTAAAAAAAATACAACTTTTCCATCTACAAACTACCACCACAATGTATTCATTCTAGCATTATTTCATCTAATGGTTTTCAGTAATGACATTAAAAAACAACATACGTTTGGAAAAACATCACAAAAAAGTGTTGTTTTTTTTCTTGTCACAATTTAATGGAATTTTACTGTTAGAATTATTGAATTTTGTTTCAAACAAATCTTATCTTTATGCGAAAATGCTATACAGCAAACAGTTAACCATCCGATTTATAATGATCTGGAGACATTACACATATTTTAATACAGAAAATAAATGTAATCCTCTAATAAGCAGATTATTTTAAATCTTTTTTTTTTTTTTTTTTTTTTTTTTTAGCCAAGGCAGCAAAATATGGTGCACTGCAGAGCTTCCTTGGAGGAGGAGGAGGAGGCGGAGGTGGTGGAGGACTCTACAGAGGTGGGTTTCGGTCTTTAACCCTCCAAAATTATCAAAACCCCTGATTCCTTGGTAAGAACATAACAAACAATGGGAAATATCTGTTTTAAAAAAAATCATATGCATCACATTCATCATCTTCTGTAATGAAATTGCAACAAGCCTGTGCTGCAGTTAATCTTTAGACTTTATTCATGTTTTTGTTTGTTTTGAACCTGACAAGCTAACCTATTTTAAACTTTTGATTTTCCTCTCTGATTCTGGAAACTTAAAACACCAAATTCTTCGTCATATTGTTAGTAATCCTTTCAGTTTCTTTTGGGAATAGATATGACATGACATAGACAGAGCCCTGTTTTAGTTTGCTCCACTTTAAAAAGTAAAAAGGAAATGGTACATATTTAAATTTACTTCTCTCAATAAGTCACTGAATTTCAGTCAACTTTATTAGAGAGAACAAGGAATTACATCTAAGGACACAGAAAGAAAAAATTGTCAAAAATCCTTCATTTAGTACCGTCCAACCGTATAAAGTGTTATAGGAGAGCACTGCAGTGTCATTTGAGTTAAAGTTAATTATAAAACACATGACAAGGAAGTGTTTTTTTTTCTCTCTCCTGTGACTAAATGTCAAATTAAAGGCTAGATTTGCAGCATGACATTAATTCATCTTAATGCAACCGGTGTGAAAAGCTCTGCAGATCTCAGCATCAAAAACTGTAATCATAACATGGTGGGTTATGTGAACTTATTCCCCTGTTCCCTGTAGGTGGCGCTGCAGGATGCCAGGGTAAATACTGTGGGAGGAGGAAGTAGACGGTCCCCAGATCCAGTGACCTCAAGAAACCATGGTGCTACTGCATGATCTAGAATGTACATTTTATATGGAAACAATGCCCGATTAGACAACCTGTAAAGATGTTCGTTGTTGCTTACTTGACTTCAATGTCTGTTTTTCTACAAACCCACCGACCCAGAGTTTTGTACATGTTCTGTTATGAACATATGTTATAGATAGTGCCTTTAATTAATCATTTATGTGCTCCAGTTAATCAGCTCTTATTCTCTGTACTCCACCAAAGGGGGTTTAGAAGTGTTTTTTGTCATTGTGTGTTGCTGCATTAGACTTTGTGTGAGTGAGTTTTGTATTGTGAGGATCAGTCTGATCTTTCTGCCTTAATCCCCAAAACAAGTGGATCCATCACACCTGTCTGCGCAGAGCTCATCGCCTTTCGGGGGGGAGTGTTGATTTGGTGGAAGCTCGCCCAAATACTTCATCAAATCTGTCCAATCTCTGCCCCCCCCTTTTCCTCTGCGACTATTTTTATCCATGCTGAGTGTAAAGCAGCAGGAGATTGCTCGGGCCAACCCATCTGCTCTCTGAGATTTTGCTGATTCCTGTTGCTGCAAAGTGAAGCCGTCTCAGCACTTCTCTGTTCTCTAAATGAAAGAAAGCTAAACACAGTCAAAACATTTCTTCAGGCTTTACAGAAGGGAAAACATTTGTTTAGAAGTACACTGCAAAAACAATCCAGAAATAAGTAAAAAATGGCTTAAATTAAGTATATTTAGCCTTAATTTGAGCAGGTAAATAAGATGATTTGCCAATGGAATGAGTATTTTCACTCTTAAAATAAGATAGTTAGATAATATTTACTTGAAATAAGACGATAAAATAGTTTTTTCTTATTTTAAAAGGAAATTGTCTTGTTCCATTGGCAAAGTGTCTTACTTACCTCCTCAAATCAAGGAAAAACACACTTATTTTAAGAAAAAATAACTTATTGAGATTTATATTTTTTGCAGTGTAGGAGTTAGTCTGACAAGTACTTTATGTGTGGTTGAACATTGAGTGAGCATTAGTGTCATTTATTTGTTAGGACTAATAGCTGTATTCATCGGCGTCACCAGACCCCATTTACTGGGGCACGTGCCCCAGTATAAATGAGCTGTGCCCCAGTATAAATCTCATGAATATTTGCAACAGTGATACATTTTTTTAATGCATCAATTTAGATAATGGGAGGAGACGTATATTTCTACTCAAATGCGTACATCCAAATTGAGGATGTATTAGCGCCCCCACGTCAGCGCATGTCACTGCATGAACTGCAGGTAAATTAACGCGCTGCTCTCAGCTGAGTTGATGGGACACTGTGCGGCGGCGACGCATTTTTAGTTCTGGTAACGTTTCTTACCTGTCAATTTTATTATTTTCCCAGTGAAACCACATGATTTATAGGCTACTAACTGAAAATTACTGGATATCAGGAAATTCCTCACACGAAGCAGAGACAGGGAAGCAGTAAAACAAGATGAGAGAGGGAGGTAAGGTCCCGTGATGAATTAGTGATTTAAGCTAACCAGTTACATTAGGAACGTTATAAGCAATATGATAGATATTTACATAATTATAAATTTACGTTTTTTAATGTTCGCTGTAGAGAATGAGAATGAAGGTGCTGGAGTAGGAAAGGGAGGAGGGGGCGAGACTGACGGGCAAGAGACAGGTGAAGGACAAGAGAGACAGGAGAGAGACAGGACCATGAAGGTGATGAGGGAGCAACAACCAGCTTCCACAAACAAGAAGGGGACATTAGTGACTTAGGGGGAAAGCATGGTGGTCCTAGACAAGTGAAGTTGTCCCACCATCCCCAGGACAAATTTGGAGTAAAAAAAACGTTCATTTAATTCAAAATGGTTTGAAAGCTTTTTATAATTTTTATAAGCCTTGTCATCAAGGATATGCAGTGTGTTTTCAACTTGCTTGATAACATCATGTTCCCAAGACTAACACAGGTCATCCAGATCTCCCTCACAATCCCAGACTACAGCTGTAGTTGTGAAAGGTCATTCAGTGTGCTGAGAAGGATCCACACTTGGCTGAGGTGCACAATGGGACAAGACAGGCTCCATCATCTTGCTATTTTATCAGTTGAAAAGGAAGAACTTTCTAAGCTGAGTCACAGTCTAGTGATTGACCGCTTTGCAAAAATGAAAAATAGGAGGTACACTTTAATGCTCAAAAAATAAAAGAAAAACTTAGTTCAGGTTGAGTTAAACTTTCCCCTGAACTAAAACTCTAGGAATTAATGATTACTTCAGAATGTGTATAAGGAAACTTTTTATTTTTAAAGTTGGTAATGTCTTATTTTTTATAGCTGCAATGTTGAAAACGTTCATGTTTGTTAAAACAAATATGCTCTTACACTCATTAATATCTCAACTGGTAATTTTGGTAGGAATTTATCAGGGTGGGGCAGTGTGCTTGTCTGTATTTGTGTATGGAAGGAGGGGCATATGTGGTATGGGGGCCAGTGCCCCAGTAAAGCTTTGTGCCTAGCAACGCCCCTGGCTGTATTGTTATCAGGAGAGCATAAAACAAAGAAACATCCTTTTGCATTTATCCTCTGTCACTAACTATTATCACAAGCTTTGTTTATTGGGGGAGGATGTGTGTTTATGTGAGGCATAAAATCCTCTTGTTTATTTACTTGAGCTGCTTTTATCGAGGCTTTATTGACCAAAGGTTTCTGAGTGCTGTTGCCGACGTGACCCTATCTCTCCATGTGTAACTATGTACTGTATTTTTAACTAATTTTGATGTTAGCCAGCTTCAGTTCCTTCAATCGAGGCTGCGTGAGAGCTGTCTTTGAGCCTCGCCTGGATAGACCCTGTTGTATGTGGCGTGGGATGCTCTTCATCTTTATTTAAAACTATTTTTAGAAGGAGGAACAGTGTGGTTTTGCACTTTTTTTTTTATGATCTCCACGACACATGTGACTCGATCCCAGACATCCTGGCAATGTATTTGCTTTAACAGATACCAAAATAAAATGTGTTTAAAGAAGCTTTCTTCTTCTTTGTTTGATTTTTAATGACTGAACAACTAAATTTATTAAAACCCTCCACTTTTTTTGTTGCCTCAAAAGTCTTTTTTTTTTCTGTTTTTTTAATCTAATATATTTGATTACTTTTCAGCAAAATCAAGAGATTCTGCAAGAGAGAACAGATGCACAGACACTTCTGACTTTATTCATATTTTGTCTCATCATAACCTCAAAATTTAATATAATTTAAGTGAAAGAAAAAAGAAAGCGAAATTATAAATGATTTTTACATTTTCCTTTCAAATTTTGAGAGGCCTGTCATTTATTTGCCTTTGGCTACAGATAAGCTTTCAGCTCCAACACAGTAGTTTTTGGAAATTGAAAAATGCTATGTTTACATGCAAACAGGGGCAAGAATTTGGATTGTGTGATAACGTGGCTAATTATGAAAAATCCACGTCCAGCCGAAGCATGTCCTTTTTTTAGGTGTCTTTATTGCACACTCTCACAGAACCAACAACCAACTTCTTTCTGCCTCCCTATGCATATCTTAGCTCGCCCATAACTAACATGGGAATACAATCCCTCTTGTGGCGTGGGGGTAGTACTGCATATTATAACTAACTCAGGATACTACATCCCTCCCCTCTTAAGTTTAAAGTACTCTTGTAAATGAACTTTAAATCTATTAACTATGTCACCCTCACATTAACCTTACTTTTGCTTAACAGTGAAACTACATAGATACTCAATCTTAACACAACCTAGGACTTTTTTTTTTTTTTTTTAAATAACTCAACCATATTACTCTACTCCTTTCAAGATTAAAGGTCAAATGCCAACAATCAAACCAAATAACTCTCATGACAATTTTTTTTTTTTTTTTTTTTAAACTAGGAAGGTTGGGTAAACTGCCAAACCTTCCCATGCATGTCCCAGAGCATGTTCTGACTCTTTCTTGAAGGATATGAATTCTAATTAACAAAGTCTCTCAGATAAGCAGGAGTCTGTCTGGTGCGTGCAGATCTTCGCAGCACAGGTGTCTTTTGGGCTTCTGTCCCTAGCGAAAGTTCAGCTGGAGGATGAACCTGGGTTGACTCAGCAGGCTGCTCAGTCATTTCCCCTCCCACTGAAGTTGGAACACCTGGGTCTGCAGGCACGACCTCCACTGCCTGCTCTGGCAACTGCAGGCTGACAGGCTCTCCTTCCACCTCATGACTGGACATCTCGTTTGATGATGCTTGACGCTTACGAATCTGGTCGACGTGACGTCTCATCACACGTCCATCTCCAGCCTGCACTGTATAGGATACGGGTCCAGTGTTCTCATCCACTACTGCTGGTATCCACTTTGGTCCATAGCTGTAGTTACGGACATATACATCATCTCCAGGTGCAAAACTTCTCCACTTACTGTGTATGTCGTGATGTTCTTTTTGTTTGAGTTGTTTCTTACGAATCTTTGACTTCACATCTGGCAGCAAAAGATCCAGTGTAGAACGCAGTCTTCTGGACATGAGCATTTCAGCGGGTGACAAGCCAGTCGTACTTTGTGGTGTAATTCTGTAGTTGAACAGAAACCTGGCTATTTTTGTTTCCAGTGTATCTCCTTTTGTTTTCTTAATTCCCTGTTTGAATGTCTGAACAGCTCTTTCCGCTAGTCCGTTCGATGCGGGGTGGAAAGGTGCGGATGTTTTATGCTGTATTCCATTCTGCTTCAGGAATGTTGCAAACTCTTGACTGGTAAAGCATGTTCCATTGTCAGATACTATTGTCTGGGGAAGACCATGTATGCTAAAGCACTGTCTCAGCTTTTCAATAGTCACCTGACTTGTTGCAGTGTTTGTTGGGTAGGCATCAATCCATTTGGAATGTGCATCCACTACTATCAGGAACATCTTTCCAAGGTAAGGACCTGCATAATCAATATGCAGCCTGCTCCAGGGTGTTTCTGGCCACTCCCATGGATGAAGTGGCGCCCCTGCAGGACACTTCCTATTTTCTTGGCATGTGTGGCAGGACTGAACTTCCTTCTCGACATCAGAATCCATTCCTGGCCACCACACATATGAGCGTGCTAAACCTTTCATCCTGGACATCCCTGGGTGCGTGGCGTGCAGCTGTTTCAGTATGACGCTCCTTCCTTTCTTCGGAACGACCACTCTTGACCCCCAGAGGACACACCCATCTTTCACACTCAATTCTAGTTTCTTTTTAGAGTAGGGTTTGAACACTGTGTCCACTTCTTTTGGCCAACCTTTCATGCACCAGAGTAACACTTGCGACAGTGTTTCGTCTTTGGCTGTCCACTGCTTCACCTGAACTGATGTGATAGGCGGATCTTCCATCAGATCCAGCAGAAGGACTTGTGCTGTCTCTTCTTCTTCTTCAGTATGTGGCAGCGGCAACCTGCTCAGTGCGTCTGCATTTGCATGCTCTTTTCCTGGTTTGTAAATTATTTTGTACTCGTATGCCCGGAGTAGGGTTGCCCATCTTTGCACTCTTGGTGAACACATCTGAGGAACGGGCTTCTTCTCGTGGAAAAGTGAGATCAGTGGTTTGTGGTCCGTGCTGATCGTAAACATTCGACCATAGATGTATTTATGGAATCTCTTTATTCCAAACATGATAGCTAAGCCCTCTTTATCCAGTTGTGAGTATCTCTTCTCAGCTGGTGTTAGCGTGCGGGACATGAAACCTAAGGGTTTTTCACTGCCATCTTCCATGATATGGGACAATATGGCACCCACTCCGTATGGTGAGGCGTCACACGCCAGCACCAACTCTCTATCCGCTGAGTAGTGACTCAGGACTTTAGCTGATTTCAGCATCTGTTTTGACAGTCGAAAAGCATCTTCCTGCTCCTTATTCCAGGCCCACTGGGCCCCTTTTTTCAGCAACTGGTGGAGAGGAGCTAAATGTGTAGCTAGGTTAGGGAGAAACTTGTTATAGTAGTTCAATAGACCAAGATAAGCCTTCAACTCGGTCACGGTGGTCGGCTGTGGAGCCTCTTCAATGGCTTTTATCTTGCTTTGCACTGGGTGCAGACCTTCTGCATTAATAATGTGACCCAAGTACTCCACCTCATTTCTCAGAAATGCACACTTGCGTCTGTGAAGGCGCAAGCCTGCTTCTTTCAGTCTCCTCAGTACCTCGTCCAGCGTACTTAGATGCTCAGCTTCATCTTCCCCTGTCAAAAGTATGTCATCTAAATACACTGCTACCCTAGGCAGACCCTGTAGCAAGCTTTCCATGGTTCTCTGGAAAATTGCTGGAGCAGATGACACTCCGAAGGCAAGCCTATTGTAGGTAAACAGGCCACGATGTGTGTTAATTGTTAAGTATTTCTTGGACTCTTCATCCATTACAATCTGCTGATAAGCATGACTTAAATCTAGCTTTGAAAACTGTTTCCCTCCTGCTAGACTATTAAACAAATCTTCCACTCTGGGAATGGGGTACTGCTCTAGAGATGAAGCGCTGTTGACTGTTAATTTATAATCGCCACAGATCCGGACAGAACCATCCGGCTTCAGGACAGGTACGATGGGTGCAGCCCACTCAGCATACTTTACTGGTGTTATGATGCTCTCTCTCTGCAGTCTCTCAAGCTCCTCTTCCACTTTTGCTCTCATGGCATACGGAACTGAGCGGGGTCTGTAGAACTTGGGACAAGCTTCAGCTGACACTCGAATGGTTGCTTTCATGCCTTTTAACATGCCTAACTCTTCTTTAAAAACATCTTCATGTTTTGAAAGTACCTGTTGTAGCCCTTGTGTCTCTGTTCTCACATGTTTTATTTCATCCCACTTAAGCTTCAGTGTCTCCAGCCATGCTCTTCCCAGCAAACTAGGTCCAGTACCCTTCACCACCACTAGGGGTAACGTCTTCACTTGCTGGCCATAGATTACTTCCACATCTGCTACTCCCACAATTTAAATTTTCTCCCCTGTATAGGATCTCAGTGTGAGCTTAGTTTCTTTGAGCTGTGGCTGCTTGTTCTCTTTCCACATTTCATTAAATGTTGTCTCATTCATAACACTCACACTACATCCAGTGTCAATCTCAAAGTTTACTTTCTTCCTATTCACTTCCATCTTTTACTTCAAATGGCTTAATTCTCCTTATTGAGGTTTCTGTTTTAATGCAAGCTAACGTGAAGGCTTCTTCTTGCTCTGATGAACTATCATCCTGCCCCTCACACACCTTGTGTGCTTTCTGTGGACGCGCGCGCCGCTCCTCTCTGTTTGGTTTCCTTTCATCTGGCCGCGAGCTCCCTTTATTTTTATTTCGGCAGGCTTTGGCGATGTGTCCTACTTTTCCACAGGCGTGACACTTTGCTTCTTTAAACTTGCACTCGGCTGCACTGTGTTGCTTTCCGTGGCATCTGTAGCACTCTTTCTTTTTCCAGTCTCCCTTCCTCTCCTTTCCCTCCGTCTTCATGCTGTTACAAGCTAACGGAGCTTTATTTTGAAGGTCCTGCACATTCCTACTGGCGGCTTCGGCTGCTACGGCAATTTGAAATGCCTTCTCAAATGTTAAATCGGTTTCAGATAACAAACGTCTTTGAATCCTATCATCATTGATGCCACAAACGAGGCGGTCTCTTAACATTTGCTCCAGTGTCGTGCCGAAGTTACAATCCTGAGCGAGTCGTCTCAGCTCAGCTACGTATACACTCACAGTTTCACTAGGCTGACGGGCACGAGAGTCGAATTTGTATCTCTGCACGATCTCGCTTGGTTTGGGATTGAAGTGGTCTTTCATGATAGTCACTATTTGGTTATATGTTTTCGTGCTGGGCTTATCTGGACTCACCAGGTTCCTTATGAGCTTGTATGTGGCTGGTCCCACCACACTAATGAGGATAGCTCGTTGCTTATCTCCATCATCAATATCATTAGCAACGAAGAACTGATCCAGAATCTCGCAGTACTCTTCCCAAGTCTGCTCCTTCGAGTCAAATGCTGACAGATTTCCTACCGTCATATTCATCTTCGTTTTATGTGTGCTCTTGTCCTGCGTCCGCCCGGTCTTTTTTTTGCACCGCTTCGTCTTCAGTCCACCACTCTTTTCAATCCTCCGTCAGCTTTCCAGAATTATCCTCGTCGCCAATATGTGATAACGTGGCTAATTATGAAAAATCCACGTCCAGCCGAAGCATGTCCTTTTTTTAGGTGTCTTTATTGCACACTCTCACAGAACCAACAACCAACTTCTTTCTGCCTCCCTATGCATATCTTAGCTCGCCCATAACTAACATGGGAATACAATCCCTCTTGTGGCGTGGGGGTAGTACTGCATATTATAACTAACTCAGGATACTACAGATTGGTCAGATGATTCCAAAAGAAATCTGTTAGTGGTTGAAAAAGACAAAACTGAGATTCACCCTCATGCAAAAAATAACTACTGTACAGCTAAATTACAATCTTTTTCAATCAAAATGCAATCAAAGTCTGCGTTTAAATGATTAAGAATCAGAGGCAGAATTTGACAACTAATCTTAATAGAATCTCTTTATCCAATCTGTCTGAACCAGGGACAAGTTTAGGGCAAGGAATTAACAAACATGTATTAATAGTCTACTTGTGCAAATGTCATGCACCAAAAGACCAGAACATGTAATTGCAGCAAGGGATTTCTAAGAAAAGCGCTGTATACAGAAGCCTGAAAATAAATGCATACAAATATTTTTTTGTCAAAACAAATGTACCCAATACTTGTGTAGGTCTAGCACCTAAAATTTATTTTTAGTTTATTTTTGTGGTTGCAATATGAGAAAATGTGAAAAGATTTAAAGGAATAGTACACCCAAAAGATGATTAGCCTTCATTTTCTACTCACCCCCATGCTGAACAACACTCTGGAGTACTTTTTTGATATCTCAAATGCATCTGGAGATCTGGGAGGCTTCTTGCTGTCTGCTGACATTCAAATAATGGAGGTCTATGGTGCCCGAGACAGAAAGGTCCATAAAAGTCCACAAAAAACGTGTCAATATTCCTCCATACTGCTCGTCCAATGTATTCCAAGTGTCCTGAGTGGGTAGCATCCAGAATTTACTCGAAACGAAGTCATTTAGAATGTTTTTAGAGCATAAACAGTAGTGTATAGGATTTCCTGAAAGCGCGCACATGCGCGCTCATGACGCTACGGAAGCCGGCAGACCTTGCGCAAGTAACCGTGATGCACAACTATGCTGCACGATCAAGTCATTTTTCGACAAGAAAATCTGCAATTTCGACATGTTCAAGCATCAAGAATTATAGCCACGTTCATAACGTTTGTAAGAAACCAAACTGTTTGTAAATCCGTCAAGAATTCAATGAGATAAGAGTATTTGTGTTCGTGCTGATCACTCACCTTACATTAAGTACCACAGAGCACAACAGAAAGCCTGCCTGTGGTAAGATGGCCGCCCGGTGATGACGTTTGAGACTCCGCCGTAAGACATCTAGCCTTTATTATGGATATCTATGATCCCGCTCCCCGTCTCTGACGCCTCATTGGTCGGCGGCTCTGTTGAATGAAGCGCCGCAGAAAGGAGCGACCAGCAGCGGGTATCAGGAAGCAGCGTGGGCCGCTGCAGCTGCAGGGATCCACCGAGGAGAATCAAGCACAGCGCCGGGGAGCAGGCTGCGGAGGAGCCGCTGGAAGACACCGATCACCAGTTATCTGCCGACCAGAGGTTCTCCGGGGGAGAGCAGAGAAGAGTGAATGAGGTTGATGCTGCTTTGCTGCACCTGGAAGGACGAACGCATGGGAGAGGAGGAAGGTGAGCAGCTGTTTTCTGGGGTGTTAAAATGCAGAGGATGCTGCAACCTGGGGGGAAATAAAAGCTGAAATATGCTATGGTGTTTGACTTATACTGATCTGAAATGGATTTATCAGCATTTTGTCTGCGGAGAGGCTGTATGGGGATGTTGCTGCTGCCATGTTTTTCTCCAGTTAATGCATCAATCATGTGTGTGTGCACCAAAGACTGAACAAGCTCAGCCTGCATGAGCAACCGGCATATACATGCTGGTTTATGATCAGAATAAAAATGAGGAAACAGGAATCATAGTTTTGAATTAATCAACTCATCTATTAAGTATTTCTTTCCTAATTATTGGTAAAAAAAATCTGTTTACCCCCCCCACCCCCCTGAAATTCATGACTATTCATATTTCAATGTCTTGTTTTAGTTTGATTTGGAAGAATTTTAATTCTAAAGATCTGTGTCATGACATCACATTTGCCCCTTTAAGCAATGGTGTAAATATCAGTAAGCAGAGACTTCAGTTGCTTAGGGGCCCCGTCGCTGACACCTGGTTGGCCCCCCTACGCAATTGTGGACTAGGACGATTCTTTGCAGATGTAATGGTGCGAAAAATTGTTCTTAAACCCACCTGGTACTAGTTTGAATGACCAGAACTTATTTATACCCCAACACATGGCAGATTTCAACATGATGGTGAGCCGTTTAAACACGACACTAATAGCAATGTTGTACTTCATATGGGGCTCACCCAGATGATGTTGCTTATGGGCCTATTGTTGTGTCGTTACGCCACTGCCTTTAAGCATTGCTGGGTTAAAATATAAAACTCCCACTATGATTTATAAATGTAACAATACAGGCTTTGTGTGTTTGTTAATGTTTGCATTGCTATAACTCTGCAAGACAAGTGTTTCACCTGTACAGGTGTGTGTGGGAGAATGAGGGTGTGACTGTTTGCTTTTACCACCCTGACTTAGAAGGGAACAAAGACTATTAGTCTTTCAGTTCCTGAAATCCGTATGTGTTTTATAAACAGTCTGTATTGATTTTACTTTTTGATACGTTGCAATCAAGCTCCATCTCCTCCTCAAATTGTACTGTCAAAGAAATGCATGTTTTCTGAAGTTTCCTGTCTGCATCTGCCACCAGTTTTCTCTGCAGTGAAGGAGGCATTGCAGATTGACAAATTCATCCAAACTGGTTCTTCGTTCTGTGGCTGAATGTTTTTCTCATTAGTAAGAAGGAATGCTGTGTAATCATCGGCTCTTATCACTGAGCTGTCCTAAATGTGCAAACATGTTACCTTGTGTAGTGCCGGTAGACAACCTTAGAGAAAACTGTGTTGTGCAACCTTAGGATTTAAGTCTTTAATAATAAATGAGTGATCGCATTAATGCTAATTCATCCCATTAGGTGCTTTAAGTTCTTAAAACGATAAGAAAATTTATGATGTACCATGGTTTATTAAACTGCTTACAACAGAGAAGGTTTTGGTTGCAATCGCTTTTTGTAAATACGGTATTTTTAGTTTTATTCCTGTTTTGTAATTTACTCTCTGATTATCTGTGAGAAAACTAACTTTAGTGGAATCCTGTGAGGACATTCTCCAAAGGTATTAGTTAGGATAGTTTCAACAATGAAGTAAAATCTATAAATATTGCTAATTTTCCATAGCGACAATCTGGATTTCAGCTACAAAGCTTTCATAGGGTGTACACCTTGGTGTATCACATCTTTAGGCTTTGAACTTTAGACTCTGAAATACCATTTCCTGCACTTTGAGGTGGATCGCAGCTAACTTTTTGTTTTCTTTTTACAACACATTTGTCCTGAATATGTGCTTGACTAGAGGTGGAAATTTCATAAGGAACACATTAGATCATTTTCAGATACAATGGTTCAATTAGAAAGTGTACTACTTTTACACTGCGATTTGAGCATCAAAAAAGCGTCATTTTTTATGCTTGTACACTTTGGTGCTCCTGAAGCGCGTCCAGTAAAGTGTGTACAGGTGCGTCTAATGCTTCTGCTGCTCCTGTGTTCAATGGCAGAGAGTGTCTTTGCTGTATTTGCTGTAATCAGTTGATAAAACGTAGCTTTAATACGAGAAAGCCTACCTTAAAACATTGTCTATGCAGTCAGTTCATCAAGAATCCTGCTTTAAAATATTATTCGGCTGTTGGAGCAGCTCAGACCGCCGCATACGACGGTGCGCTGTCACTGGGAATCCCCAGCAGCAGCTGCCCCAGGCCCGTTCGCTTCTTAGTTGGTTTTCTCCTACTGTTTGTGGCGACTGGAAGTAGATGTAAGCGTTTTTCAGGTATAAGGTACAAACTGCAGGCGCCAGAATAATAAAAGCAAACATATTCTACTGGCAGGTTTTTACATTTTTTGTTTAGACGTTAATTAACAGTTTCAGTGGAGTGATCATAGCGATCTGCATCAGCAGCACTGTGTCGGTCTCCCTGCCAGCTTGCAGATCAGCTTCTCTGATTGAATGATGTGGCACGTTGAGCTGCAACAGTTCAATATTTCCAATTCCAGCATTTGCTGCTTGTGAAATTTTTAATGTTTGAGCAGAATCAGAGGTAAAATTAGGGCGTACAAAAACCGTACATCCTAAAATCAGGGCGTACAATTTCTAATATTTTTAGTAAAGGCCATTACATGCCCATATGCATTAGGCAATATTGGCAATATTGACATGGGAAACTGAATATCGCATTAGCCTTCATATCTGTTTATTTCTTAGAACCTTAAAGGAACTTCCATGAAACATGATCTAAATGTTTATTAAACATTAACAGCTACTTCCTGTATATTACCTTTAGAGGACCTTCAAGCAATGTCCCTGAAAGACATCTATAGCTTCCATCATGTAATCATTAGAAAACGTTTAGGGATTGTAAGGATGAACTTCAACAGCACCCTTCCCCAACAACTAGGATAGGATTTTTTTTGGTAAGGCTTTCTTTTACAGTACATCAATAACCTACTAATAACATAGCAAGTTACACTATATTACTAGGTAAGAAGAAAAACTATATGGAGACCTCAATAAATGAATGTGTTATCTGGTAAAATGCAGTTTATTACTTGGTATATAACAGAAAAAACAAACCTAGAAGACAACAAGCCAAACTTTTTAACTAAACTCCTATTTATATTGGTAGGTGGTGGCCAATAATAAAACATTTTATGTGGTAACCTAATGGTAATTACAATGTTACATAGTCGCCTACATGCAGGTTATTATTTTGATACCTTAATCTTGGGGTAATTGCCCCAAAAAAATTCTTGTTACCAAGTAATACATTGAGACTTGCTATGTTTTTACCATGTTATTATATGGCTATTGATGTACTTTAAAAGAAAGCGTTACCGTTTTGTTTTTTCATCTAGTCTAGAATCCCTAAGGATTCCTCTGAAAGTACGTATGCACTCATTTGCACACGTTTGTGACCTCCTTGAAACTATCGGGTGAACTTCTTTAAAGGTTCCTTGGATATAAAAAAAATTTTTTCTTTTATTTAACCTTTGGAAAACCTCTGAAAGCATCTATTAGAGTTTCTGCAACTTTTAGGGGAAACCTTTTATAAAGCTTACAGAGACATCCCTTGAATCGTCCCAATGATTGACAGCCACTTTGTTATTGGGCTTTATGTAAAATCTTATGATTTAATGAAAAACATGTTGGAATCAAACATCTCCAAATTGACGTCAATTCGATGCTTCGAACGAAAACAAAGTGGGCTTCTAAAGCTAAATTGGAATATATTTGAATCACATCACCAAATAATCCAGAAGTTAGACTGGGATCAGAAGGCTGGTTATGTACGTACAACAGAGCGTATGTTGAACAAGCAGTGATGTCAGAGAAGTGGTTCTGTTTCTGTGCTTCAGCTGAATCATAAACCAGCTGAGTGAGTTTGCATGGAAAACGAGATAACCGTCTCATGCAAACTCAGATACAAACAGAACATTGTGTAAAGTCTCACATCTGCATGGGTTTAATCCCGTTTTCCACGTGTCTTCACAGCTGGAGGAAGTTTGCCCGAGTGCGCGGGATGCAAAGACAGGATCTACGATAAGCAGTACCTTCAGGCCCTCAACGCCGACTGGCACACCATTTGCTTCAGGTAGAAAACTGACCTCACAGCAGCACCAAGGCAGGCGGCCAATAACTGTCTCTGTTTAGTGTTTTCTCTTTGGTTGCTTAATGTGATGCTCTTTATCGTGATGATTCATGAAACAACCCATGGAGAATAAACCAGAGCACCAGGAGTTAGCTGTGTCTGTGACGAGTTTTCACCTCTCTCTGCTTGAATGGCTTCATTAACTGAAAGCTACACCTTTTTATCACTGTGCTATAAAGATTTCACAGCATATTGTTATTCATTGATATACTTATTTTATGTTACCAATGGATTTATGCAACTGTAAACAAATGCCAAACATTTGAAGAAGTAGCCAGTCCTCTAAAGTAAGTTAAAGCTATGATACTCTTTTTATGTCTATGGATCATATGGAACGGAATGGTAAAAACTTTCATTTACAGTCTTATCTTCATAATAGCAGAGCAAGAATTTGATTAAATTGAAAAGTAACAGATTAAAAGGGGAAGAGTTATGGTTTGAATATATGTTTTATATATGGCACAAAATGGTCAAAGAATATGAATTAGAAAATGTGCTAGAAGGTGTGCATATTATACAGCCTTTAAAGATGGAAGATTCAAATTATTGGAAAAAATGAATAACAACTTTTCTATAATTTACACACAAGGATATACTCTGCAGTTTCCAGTCACTACGAACAAACAATGACCCAACTGGAGCCCCAATGTGACCGCTATCTTTCCACAGAGATAAAAGGCAGCGCTTTAGGTGCACTATATATATAGCACTACAGCCTGGGACCTGGGGAGCCATAAGAATGCGGCATTCTGCTGAATGGCAGCGTTCTGTGGCATGCATGGCCTCAGTCAATCTGTTCCCCCCTCTCAGCCCCCCCACCCGAATGTATTTGACGTGTTGTGATGAACAGTTGTACAGAAACTGAAATTTCAGTTGCAATGTAAATTTTAGTTGACAATAAAGTAGTTTGATTGATTGATAGATTGGAGCAGAGTAACTTGGTCAGGTTCCTACTGATGTGAGACTACTTCAACCAACACTGCAACGTCGCTAATCTTGAACATGTACAGTATGACTTCCCTCTTAATCATTAAAGCGTCATATGGAGGCTCCTTGAAAAAAGCAATCTCCAAGTTATGTATTGCTGTCTTACTAGCAATATATCCTTAATCCTACACATTAAGGATAAGTGGGAGATTGAAGCAGGAATAGTTATTTCCACTGGAGAAAATGTTTTGGTTCCAGTGGACTTCCACTAATTCACTGGCTTGGAGGAAGCATTGCTGCAAAGACATATCATTTTTTTTTTTTTTTGGAACACCCCTTTAAAGTAAAAATGTGGTTCTATATAGGTAGACCATTTTCATGTATTTAGGTCATGCCCGACTTTAAATCAATACTTATCAGGAATTTCCAAGGTTCAAAAAGTGGTCTGTAAGTTCGATATTAATAATGATGTCGTAGGCATGTAATTTGGTCTCATTGTGCCTCAGGATGGCGAAGGGGTATATAAAGCTGCTCCACGCTCTACTAGCAGCCAGTAAAAAAGCAATAACAAGAAAATACTAAAAAAACCAGCCCTCCTTACACTAGAATGATTTAGCATTGTTTTAGATATATTTACATTGAATGAATCACATTTTCTTTAAGAACCCCTCGGATTTGAGTTTGCATAATTCTTGTTTATTTATTGAGGCTCTGCCTTGATCTTATGAAATTGGAACTATAATAATAATAATAATAATGATAATTGAACTTTATTGATCTCACATTGGAGAAATTTACCTCTGCATTTAACCCATCCTTTTGGGGAGCATTGTGCTGTGCCCAGGGAGCAGTGTCGGGTTAAGGGTCTTGCTCAGAGAGCCAGAGTGGCAGTCTGTGGGAGTGGGACTCGAACTCAGAACCTCAGAATTCCAAGCTCTATGCCCCAACCGCTAGGCCGCCGCTCCCCTAGAAAATTGTTCTTCTTTAAGAATATGTAAAAAGATCCTACAGCTCCTTGTTAAATCCTCCATGTTTTACTTATAAATAATTAATTAATTATTTATAAGTTAATTATTATAATTAATATAAATAATTTGTTTTTTGTTTCTTTGGTTTTTTGGCTTTTGTTTTGTTTGAATACTTTTGTTTTTTTGTTTTTTTACGTTCGATCAAGAATATAACTTATTTTGTATGTAAAACAGACTATTTTTTCATCCTTTTCAATAAAAACATTAATGGAAAATAAATAAATAAATTCAAAAGTAAGATTTTTTTATTAAAAAATGCTAAATATTACCTATATAACTTCTCTTATTAGTCAACAAATATTATCTCACTGCTCATCAATTGGAAAAAACAACAAACAAACAAAAGAAAGCTGTTGGATGAATAAAATACCTGTTAATGATGAACTAATGATCAGCATTAGCAACACTCAGAGGTTCAATCATTAACTTGCTTAAATTACCTGGAAATTAAAGGTTTTTCAGAATCCAAAAAAAAAAAAAAATTAAACTGGCCTAAATCTGATCACAAAGAATAAATAGAAAATGAGCTTCATTTGGACTGAATGGAGGTGTTACTTTAGCGCTGAGCTTTTTGAACCAACAGAACTGGATTGTTTGCATAAAGATCTTACTGGAAGGTTGGAAGCTGACTGTTTTTCCCTGCTGATTAGAGACAGTAGAGTTTAAAAAAACATCACATTCAGTAGATGAAAATCAAATTCCTGGATCCAGAGAGACCTTTGCATGTCTCACCCCTCTTTCCAGCCCCTTCCCTGTCAGTCAACCTTAAAAAAAATAGACAACTAAAACGCAGCTAAAACTAAAACTCAGCATTCAAATTCTGTGTCACACAAATCACAATTTAGATTTATAGGAAAAATTAAATGATCAGCTTTAAGTAAAGTTTGTTTTTTCCAATCCTGTCTTAAAACCTCACCTTTCTCTGTCAGCCCTGCATAAAGTAATTACAATCTCATCAAGGCAAAACAGGGAAATGGATAAATTTGCTTTGATTAAGCCAAAGGATCTATGAGGCCGTTTAGGATGAGCTGCAGAAAGACGGTGAAGTTGGTTAAAATTCTCCACCAAGGTGTGTGCATCTTTCTGCACCATTTATTCCCACTTTCTGACCGCACCAGGAGATTATTGAATGCAGATAAGAATAAATAACAATGCATTTATTATGAATAAATGCATATTCATACCTAAAAGCTCTATATTATTCGTTTCAGACTGCAGACTGTGAGTTTAAGCCCTTCATTCTGAATCAGCAGCTTTTCTTCATTATTTGCAGTTGGATGAAAATGCAAATTGTTCCACCCTCTGTTTCCTCTCTCACCTTTCTCACTCTCTATTTACTTTAGTATTCAGACTTTTCTTTTACTCCCTGAATATTAATGGTCAGTGTGTAAACAGCGTCAGCCTTAGTGTATGTTTAACATGTTGCCTGGTTCTGGTTCTATTGCAGATTAAATCCTTTACCTTAATGTTGGCTGTTTGTTCTCAAGTTGTTTTGCAAAAATATCCAACAACTTGTGACTCCTCTGTCTTCCTGATGAGTGTTAGACTTGTTTGGACTTGAATGCTCTACTGAGAACTGATAACGTTTCATAGGATAACTCAGCAGCATCTTCCGCTTCCGGTGACATGCAAGCAACAACCTGCTCTTCTTTCAGTTTATTGCATTATTGTCGTTTTACCATCTGTTTAGGTTCTTTTTTTTTAGTAGCAAACCATCAATACTTTTGATATTACTCCCCTTGGACTTTCTTTTAGCTGTTTTCAGTCTATATCAGCTTGTTTGTGAGACCTTTAGACAGGATGGTTTTAATAGAAATAGCAAACTTTTTTTATAACCTCCATTTTTTATTATTATTTAATATTGAACTTGTAAAATTCCATCAGCCCTAATCTAAAGTATTTAGGGAGAAGAATGAATTAAGACCACTATAGACTTTTGATTAATTGATTGAAAAAAAGGAGTTGATTCTTAATCATTGTTTGGAGATTCAGTTAAATCTCATGTTAAAGGAAAGAAAGCGGCTGCTTCACCTCGGATATGAACCTGTTTAGTCTGAGAATCCCTTAGTGCAGCTTATAGGAACGTTCTGTTATGGCTGCTGTCAGTCATACTAATGATTAACAATCGCTTCAGCAGCAGGAGGCCTTCACAAACACGCAGGAAGCTGACACTATGTTTTAACAAGTCCTGACTGCGTCACCATCGTCTCCTGGAACCCAGTTACAGACGTGTTGTTCACCTAAGCTGTCTAGGAGCTCTGTAAAAACCCCACATGCAGTATATTCATACTCAGTTCCCGAGTTGAAATTCTAGTTAATTTGCGCTGCACAGAGGACTTTTTATCACCTTGATTCTTAAATCTGATTTACTTCTGTTAAATAAACCTGATCTTGGTCAACCACAAAAAAAAAACAATAACGTCAAAGCTCAGAGATTGAAGAGCTGAAGTGTTAAAGATCAAGGGTTGGAGCTTTCATCAAACCCTGAAACCATTTAATCTTTGTTTTGTACATTATTTTACTGTGCTTTGGATGATGCAGGTTTTCCGTTTGTCTGGTGGTCACAGTCTCTACTGGGCTGCAGACCGGATTAACTCATTAATAGATTTCACTGCCCACACACAATCTCACACCGTGTTCATTTTTATTCATCTCCATGCGCTGGTAAAAGCCACACACCATTTGCGTTTGCGCCACAGTTTCCTCGCCTCAGTTGGTTTTTAGTTTTTTAATATTATTTAGCAGATCACAGATCGATGGCTTGTTTCCTTTTGGTTTAGATTCATTTTCTGTAAGTTTACCAAAACTGGTGATTTTGTCTCCACCTTTAAAGGATTTTTTTTCAAAGCAGGCTGCTATAATTGTCTTAAGATCAGCCTTGCAGGAGGCAATAATCTGACAGTTTAGAGTTTGTCTGAAGGAAGACAAAGAATAGAAATGAGAAAAGGGACCAAAACTGAATAGAAACAGGGTTTTAGGATCAGAACATCAATGCAGCGTTTGTTCTTGTTCCTGACTGATTGGCTAACTGTGAGTTACCTGTGTGTTTTGACTCCCCTGACTCTGGGTTGGCTCTGCTGGTTAAGCCCCTGTCTTAGCCTGACGTAGGAAAAATCTGGCAAAAACGCTGGCATACGGTGGATAAGTTATGGGTCAGTTTTGTATAAGTTATGAACAAACTGAAGCACAGATTTTTTAGGAAGCTGAAAATTTTCCGGTCTGCCAGTGTATGTTCATACGTGGGCCATAAATTACAGGTAAGTTATGTGAACGTTGATATATGCTAAGTGTAACTTACCCATAAGTCGTGGCGTCTAGTTTATCCAAAACCTGTGAGTAACTTGAGTAACTTATCCGTAACTTAACTGTGTTCCAGACGACCGCTGAATATGTTTCTAACTTACAGCTACTGTTTAATGGTGTATTGCCAGCGTTTTGGTATAAAAGTGGGTTCACAGGAGGAAACGGTCAGTTCTCCTCCAGAGAGAGAGAAGGTGAGGGTGATGGATCCTCCCTGCGTTCACGTCCATGGCCACGACCAATAAACTACTAGCAGACATGATGCTGAATCTGCTGCGACTGCAAACCTTCTTTCTTTCTTTTTCTTTTTTCTTTTTATTTATTTATGTTTTTTTTTTTTTTTTTTTGGCCGGCGGTAAACAGCAGCTAGGTTAATACCTCAATCAAATAAATCTCTTGATGCAGGCCGAGGGTCTCCGGAAGCATTGCTACCGCCTCAGGACACGGGCATGTGACATTTCATGTGCATTACGCTGCCATGAGTTATGCATTAGTTAGGATGTTGTTGGACATAAGTTCTGGACTCGTTATGAATGTATAGGCCCAAGATTTAAAAAATGCATAGAAAGTCCAGCGTTTGCCAGCGTTTTAGAAGATTCTGGGACGTCAGGCTTTAGCAGATTTAGCCTGCGAGGTGTGACAGGGGCTTTAGCAAAACCAAAGATGACACAGAGGTTCTTGTGGTCGTCTGCAGAGTCCACTGGCAGACCCTAGTGGATGGATAAGCACAAGCAAATTTATGTCGGACATTTTTAAACCTAAAAATGGGGAAAAACATGTCATTTGATTCCTTTGCTAAATATTGCAATGTTTAACCCGCTTCTGACTTTTGTCCCACCGGTCGCTTCAAGTTGCATCACATCTCACGGAGGGCAAGAAAACAACATCCGACAGGCCAAAAATATTAATGTTATCTAAAATCTGCTCACATTTTACTTGGAATTCAATAACTCTCAAATAATAAGATTGTTGCCGATCCCTCGCATCCCAGTCCAAAAAAACTATTTCAGACACTTCCCTCTGGCAGGAGGCTGCGGTCCATCAGGACCAAAACCTTACGCCACAAGTACAGTTTCATCCTATCCGGTTCTATCCTTATCAACAAGGCCCAGATACCCCCATGACACTGACACTGCCTCTCCTCCTCCCCAGTAGCATCTCCAGACTTCCTCCGTTACATTAATGCACAGTCTACTGTCTATATGGTAAATAGCTATATTGTATATTTTATTTGCATACAGTATATCAATAGATTCTGTATTCTGCTACATTCTGCTATATCCTCTATGGTAGCCCCCTCCTGTCTTGGTCTTTGTATTACACCCTTTTTTTTTCTTCCTATTTTCTGTGTTTTGTTGAGTTTGCAGCCCTTCAGTAAATTTAAAGTAAACATATTTCTATTTAAATGTAAAAAAAAAAAAAATTCAAAAAGTCAACATAATTCTCTGAGAGTTTTAGTAAAAAAAAAGTTTGCATGTTAAGATAAATAAATAAAGGCTGGTTGCACCTGAAGTGTTTTTCTAAAGGTGCTGACATGTAAAACAGGAAAGAAGGCACCTTTTAAGTATATACCATGTTCTACAGCCAGTAGATGATCATAGATTTGTAAAATAAACCTTTAATTAAGGTAAAATATGATGTAGGTTAAAAGAGAAAATGGTAATTTTCTAATAGATTTCCTCACATCTTTCCCTTTGCAGCTGCAAGTCGCCCCCTCTTGGTTATTGAGTAAAATGCAGCTTCAATTAGAGGCCAAACCATTTCTATACACTATATATAGTCAGTTGGTTGTTGTGTTTAAAACTCTGTGGTGATTGTAAACGGCGCAGCCTGCAGATTCATAAAATATTCAGTGTACGTACAGTTCTTTGACCTTAAGATTGAAAATCTGCAACAGTAGAGAAATCTTTTTCAAGATTTTACTCTTAGGTCGACTCAGGAACCTTGTTCAGCGTTATACGAAATACCATCTTGAATTCTTGGATGTGTAATCTTATGGTTACTTAAAACGTTTTCCTTTTCAGGATGTTTTTGTCCGCTGCCACTAGATGTTACAGTAGAGCTGCAGTTTTCTGACTCCCCTCCGTGCTTCCTGTCTGATATGCTGTTTTTCATTGATTTGGTTAATGCCCAGCTGGCTCATGTGTGTCTGGGCTCCCTTAAATGTGTTCATCTGAGCCGATTGATCATCGGCATGGCTGCTGCCGCAGGGGTTGAAAACATGCAGCTCAATGTGTCATTAATGATTTCCTCCCACCGGAAGTCTGAATGTGAAACCTGACGAGTGAATCTGTGTGGTGGTCAAAGTCTTTAAAGCCCTTTGTGTGTCTGTGTGTGGGATGGGGGGGTGGCGGCGTATGGCCTTTAGATTCATCATCTGCTGCATGTCTCTATGTAGATATGGAAATCTTTCCCACGTGTTTAATTTGAATATTTAAGTTGAAAGTAAACACTTCTTTGTTGTTGCAGGATGAATGTGACGCTGTTTCCAGCTCCAGGTCTCTTCCTTTGAGGTGTCGGATATCAGGCTGAACTTTTGGCTGCTTTGTGCGACATGTTAGGAGAGAACACATATCATAACAGAGGAAATGTGTAATTCCCATGAAATATTGGAGATATATATCTTAAAAGTACATTACTGAATGGTGAAGTGGAGGGGGGAATTTTGAAAGGCAGGTTTAAGGGAGATTTTCTTGTGCTTTATATTTGAGTGCTGCAGCAGAGTACAGAGGAAAGGAAGTGGGATTAAAGAGGGGATGGTTTGGATGCAAAGTGAAAGTATCCAAAGACTGTTTCCCCTGGGTGGAAAAAAAAAAAAAAGTTCCTCTGAAAATAGCCTCATTGTTGGTTTGGCTTCATGGGAAAATGGAGCTGAGGTCCCACTGCTAAACATCGTCCTGTTTCTGCTCTTAGTTTGTAACTGTTGCATCTTTAAAGTTTAAACTTGCTCCAGGAAGAACTTTAATTTGTTTTCCAGACGCATCTCCCTAAACTGAAGAACACTCTCTTCCATCACTGAATGTATTGATTGTAATGAATTCATATTTTGTTGTGCTTCAGTCTCAATGAAGACATTTATTGACAATATCTCAGTGCAGCTGAGAAACTGAAGTACAGTTTGAATAAGAGGTTCGCCCCTTTTTTAAAGTGGTTTTACTCTCATTTGGGCTGGAACCACGTCCACACCCGGTGGGCTCTAAGGGCTGAGCTGTGAGCCGACCTGCTCTCCAGGTTGCCAGGATAGATATGTCTGCACAATAGTTGGCAGGTAGCTTAAAAAAGAAGATTACTTTACAAATCCTTGTGGCCCGGAGGAAAAAAAAAAAAAATCCTTCATCTTTTGGTCAGGAGTTTTTTCAGCACGTAGAAAAGACCTCCTTCAGTAGGGAATGTTTAGTCTAAGATAGTAGATAATCACACAGCAAGAAACCGCCTTAATTGCAGCGTCTCAAATGAAGCCTCCAAAAAATAAGTCAACAATTTAGAGAACATAAAAAAGGAACGATTTGCTGTCCTGTCAGAAAGGGACAAACAAGCCCACTTATGTGTTGGACTCTGAATCTATAGCTGTAACGTCATCTGCTTATGTTTACTGGCCCATGAGCGATGGTTTTATTTGTTTCTACTGATCGCTGAGCCATCTAATAAGCCTGGAGGTCAGAGGTCTGGTTTACAAATTGGTTTCATTTTAGGACCTACATGTCTACGTGGGCCTTAAGCTAATAGCTTTTCTTTGCCTTTTGTTCATTTCAGAGATTAAGTTGAAGAAGCTTCCGTCAAAGAGTTTAATAGAGGGTTTAAAATGTATAACTGTGAAGAAAGTTATCCATTATTGCACTGACCATCTGTTTGAAATGACACACCTTCAGTTTTAATAACTTTTTTGTGATTAATTACTATTATGTTAAAAAAAAAACGGGAAAAAGTTGATTATTTCTGATGCATTATGCTGCCTAAAATGGTTAAATAATTAAGTATTAAAGTAATTTTTGGTGTTTATACAAATATGCTCCATTATTCAAAAAAAGCATCATAAACTTGCTTTAGAGTTTTGCAGAAAGTGCTCTAGTTTGTAAAATCCTAAGCGGTGCTGCAGTCTCTCTGCAGCATACTGCAGCCCTCTATCCCCCCCTCCTATTCTAAAACTACATCTGCTTTAGTTTCCCCCCTGATAATCACCCCAACATGACTTTAAAGTGTGCTGCCTGTTTAGCCCTTCTTTTCCATATTCATTGTGCATATTCAGTACAAGCCCTGCTGATAAAACATGTTTGGCCGCAGCTGCCCTTCCTCAAGGACAAACTAACACTGAGCCTGTAGCCCTGCCTTTCCGTGCCGTGCAACATATTTGACTTTCAGATGAGAATCATGCAGATGTGGTCACCTCTTTGGAGAAATGTGTCTGTCTTTGTAATGCATTGGAAGTTGGGATTTTCTACCAGGCAACATAAAGACCTGCAGTGACTCAGCACCTGTGTGAAAAAAATAAATAAAAAAAACTGCCTGGTAACAGAGTCTGCAGGATTTGATGGAGACGAATCATGTGATGAATTATAAAGATAAAAGAAACTAAACCTGTTCTGAGCTTAATGTTTAGTAATGGCGATAGGGCTGATTGTCTCTTTGGATACCAGATATTCATAGTAAAGCAAAAGCAATGCGACGTACGAGTCCAGTAACTTATATTACTGTATAAACAGAGGATTAGGACAATTAAAAAAATACATACACATACTTTTTGTCATTATTATGTCTGCATTTTCATGCATCCTGCTATAATACTACCCCTGGATAGGAAAGGAACTAGAAGAAAACATATCTGACAGGTGATGCAGTAATCAGGAAACGCCAGGAAACGATTTTAATTGGATTACAACACAACAGGAAAAAATTAACCGATTACTCATCAAAGAACAGCCCTTGAACTCAGGTTAAGTTTTTAGCATTTTTACAAATCACATTGAGCAATCTAATTGTTAATTATAAATCACCTGTGTGTAACTAACACTCTTTATAAAAACAGCTGTTTTGTGAGGTTTGTTAGATGACATTAGTGAAGAAATTGCATCATAAAGACTGAGGAAGACACAGCAGACTGGACACAGATGGTTTTGGGGATGAGAAAAGCAGAGTTGCAGTATGATACAAAACCACATAATCCTCTTCCAGAGCACCATTTATTACCTTCAAATAGATGATGACACAATTACAGACCTACTAACATGACTGTCCACCACGGAAGGATTCATTGGAAGCGTGGTAGCTCTGAAGGAGCTGCAGAGATCCACAGCTCAGGTGTTTGCATTAGCACAATAGTTACAGTCAAATGCTATTATTCTCTTAGAATGGCCAAGTTAAAGATTAGACATGAATCTAGGGCTAAAACAATCGGATTAATTGTGATTAATCGATTATTGAAATAATTGTGAATTGATTTAGTAATCGATTAATCGTTAACTGGAGTATAGAGACTCTGAAAAATGATTTTAGCTCACAGAGCGACCGACTTACAGCAGTAATTATACTAAAATTGTATAAAAAAAAAAGATTAATTTTTTTGCATTTTAAGCGAAGAAAAAAAATCTGTCAATATTCTCTATCCAGAACTCCACAAGTTTAACCTAGTTTAATTCTGTAAAAAATCTTCTTTAAGGAAACTTTCTATCCAATTATTTATCAATTAATCAATGAATAAAAAAAAATTACAACAGATTAATTGATTAGCAAAATAATCGTCAGTTTCAGACACATGTTTGGAATCTGAGATTGGATGAAATGTCCACAGATGCTCTTTAAATCTGGCTTAAAGGTAGGATGTTCTTTTTCTGGGTGGATCATCAAAATTAGTGGTCCTCCTAATTGTCAATCATTCTAGTGATACGTTTACGTAAGGCTGTCTTACATGCTCGGCCCCCTTTTCACTTACCGGATTGTGAGTCTGACATACTGGAATTATTGCAAATCTCTTTTTGGAAATAGGGCTTGCATGAGCTATGAGAACAGCAACTTTTAAAACAGAGCATGCATGAGGAGAAATGGGCTGGTGCATGCTCTTGCACGCGTTTAATAGGCATTCCCTCTTGGGAGTGGGTACAGGGTTGTGAATTTGCTTTTTGGAAAGTGAAGAGGGCAGGTCTACTCAAAAATTCGCAAAAATCCTTCACTGTGCCTTTAAGATTTGAGATTTTGCATAAGAAATAATATGCAAACATTTTAGTCTCTATACGCCAAAGACTGCTTATCTGCAATGTGAGAGCTTTGTACAATGTGCAGACTCACAGGACTGAACACCATGCATTTCTCTGTCTGCTTTTGATTTGTAAAAGTGTTTGGAAAGCAGGTTTCATATTCATTCTGTTACTAACAATCACAGCAGTACGTTGAAATCTACGTGTAAAGAAGTGAAAGCTGTCGATACTGTTTTCTTAGGTTCTTGATTTAAGCTCAGAGACTCTGTGATGACTTGTTAATGCATTAGTAAGGTCACACCTCAAAGCTTCGCCTCTGAGGAGGCCGATTTCTTGGATTATCCAGGAAGAGGTGGAAAGCTTTAACTCATGATGGAGTGCTGGGAAATTTGATTTGTGCAGCCAAAACGAATTGACACTTCCAGGAAATGGGCCGAGTCCTCACCGGGTTTAGAAAGGAGATGAAATGGGCTGCAGTGGGTGAAGCTCATTCTGTCAACGGGTCAGGTCCTCTATCTACAGAAAAGAAACGGCCGATAAGAGGTGTGACCCCTCCTCCTCTTTTGAATCAGCTGCACTGAGAGAGGAAGCAGAGGAAGGGAGGGACTTGGGACACACAGAAAGAGACGACCACATTGATCCCTCTGACAGCCAGGCTGCAAGAGCTGAACATCGGAGCTGCTGCCATGAATCCGTCTCTGATCTGTCAAAACAAGAGCCTTACTCCCTGGAGTGGCATGTCGGCAGAGAGCCGGCGCAGAAGGAAGCAGCCTATCCTGTAAGCACAGAGTCTGTGTGTTTGTTGAATTTTAACCTGAAAGCTGAAAACTCCACTCAGCCTGGTCTGGGTCTAGCCTCAGTAGATACTAACAACTTTTAAAGATCTGACTTTATTTACACAAATCATCATTGATTGTCCTGTTTTAATGCAAATAACTGCTTTAAATCACCAACTAATTACAAACGGGGCAAAAAGTATATTGCTAAGTCAAGTATATTTTTAAAGTTTTAAGAATCCATTTGATTCCCATTCTTCATATCTAGAATCTATTGTTTTTGCTCGAATTTATTCTGGTTTTGATCTCAAATTGGATGCTGGTATTAAAAACATTAGTTTTTTTCTGTTACCTGCAGTACATGACTTTTATAGAGCATATTGAGACAAAAAATATATTAACATTCAACAGCAAATAAATAAAGCAATAGTTAAGTGTCTGTAAGGAAAATGGAAAATAGATTTTTTTCTGAAACAGTAATTGGTTAGATTAATATTTTGAAATTAACATGATGATCGATTCAGATTTGAAAATGGAAAATAGAAAAAAAAAAAAAAAATTTTTTTAATAGTTTTTTATACATCTCCAATGTGCTTGAAATTCTAGTTTTAGAAGTACTAAGGTAGCAGATTACTGGATTGGGAATCCCAGGGAACACTAATAAATAGTTTATTAAATAATTTGTGTTTTTAGAGGTGTCCTGATCCATTATGTTTGTTATATGACACAGATATTGCAGCTGTATATGTTGACCAATATCAGCACGAATCCTACTTTTATTATGTATTTTATAGTGTGGCATATTAGACCAATGAGTTACATAAACATTAAACAGAGTTTGTTTTTTGTTTTTAATCAACATTTTAATATTTTAGATGGAGGCAGATATTTTTCAATATTAATTTTAGCTGATATCATACCAATTTCTACTTCACAATGTTTTATTAACTAGTTTTTTCTATATTAAACAAAGATAACAAAAACAAATCTATTTTTCTTTCTAGCTAAACATTTGCTCCCGGAAATGTTTTATTAACTTATAAACGAATAGCAGAAGCATTAAGTTTATTTGTTTAAATTTTAGGCTCTGAAACTGACTTTTTAATTGGACATAACCAGTAGTCAACACATTTCTGTCATTTTATTTTTTTCCAGAGTTTTGTAGTGTCTGAATTCTGCTCATTTCTCTTTCTGTTCCGTCCTACTTCCTCAAACTCAGAACACCCGTCAATCCAACACTGTCACACTTCTTTATCTCAGGATGCAAAAAGCCCCGAAATAGTTTCAGCTTCCCTCTTTTTTTTTAGAGATGATTTATTCAGTGCAACCTTGACTAAAAGCTTGCCGTTAAACATGTGACTCAAATCGTGTGTGTGGTCTGCTCCTTCTTGTTGTTGTCTGAGACTCTTTCAGACTCTTCTGTCATTTGTCGGTTTCATCATGTCTGTTTGATCATTTGGTTTTGCCAGACTGTTTCGGATCACTCTGTGTCATCCCATATTATGATTTCCTCAGAAAGAAATTGTAATATCTACCTAATATGTATGATAATTTATTTTCAGAACCTTTAGAAGTGGCGGTCTAGTGGAAAGGGCATAGGGCTTGGAATCCTGAGGTTCTGGGTTCGAGCCCCACTCCCACTGAGTCTCTGTAGGGGATGGGTTAAATGCAGAGGTAAATTTCTCCAATGTGAGATCAATAAAGTTAGATTATTTAGAAAAACAGAAACCTAAAACTGAGAATCAAAACTCACCACAGGAGGATTATTCCCCACCAGCTGTTGAGGCTAAATATTTATATTTGGAAGGATTCAACCTTATTTTTTTAAATAGAATTTCTCCATTCCTCATTTTATTCACTTTATTTATTTCCTCCTTCTTATGAAGCTGAATAAATACAGATCAAACTGCATGTAGTGGTGATTGTTTGTCAAACCAAACATCCAATAAAGTTCCAATAAGCCACTACTTAGGCACTGGGGTCACGTTTTCTTGACGCAGGCAAAAGAAGTTGAAGTCCAAACTTGTAGATGTTCAGATTTATTTCCTATATTTTTGCAACATTACAGAGTTCAAACATTCCCTTGCTCACCTCTCTTGCACTGATAAAAACCCATAGGCCCCTAACCCAAATGCCTGCTGGTCCTTACCAGGCTCCTACAATTATAGAAAGTGGACAACCCACATTTCTTCCTGTTTTACATAATAAAGAAAGAAAAAATGATAAAACAACAAAAAATAAATACACAAAATTCAGCAATTAACCTATAACTAAAGTCTGTAAATAATACAAAAAATATATAAGTTTAGGAATTAACAATATTCAAATGGATAAAGAAATAAAGAATAAATAGCTCCAACACTGCATTTTCTGCCATATTAAACTAAAAACCTACAGGTGCTGGTCATAAAATTAGAATATCATGAAAAAGTAGATTGATTTCAGTAATTCCATTTAAAAAGTGAAACTTGTATATTATATTCATACATTACATACAAACTCATATATTTCAGATGTTTATTTTGTTTAATTTTGATGATTACAAATGACAACAAATGAAAATCTCAAATTCATCATATCAGAAAATTAGAATATTACTGAAGACCAATAAAAACAAAGGATTTATAGAAATGTTGGCCAACTGAAAAGTATGAACATGAAAAGTATGAGCATGTACAGCACTCAGTATTTAGTTGGGCCTCCTTTGGCCTGTATTACTGCAGCAATGCGGCGTGGCATGGAGTCGATCAGTCTGTGGCACTGCTCAGGTGTTATGATAGCCCAGGTTGCTCTAATAGTGGCTTTTAGCTCTTCTGAATTGTTGGGTCTGGTGTATTGCATCTTCTTCTTCACAATACCCCATAGATTTTCTATGGGGTTAAGGTCAGGAGAGTTTGCTGGCCAATTAAGAACAGGGATACCATGGTCCTTCAACCAGGTACTGGTAGCTTTGGCACTGTGTGCAGGTGCCAAGTCCTGTTGGAAAATGAAATCTGCATCTCCAAAAAGTTGGTCAGCTGCAGGAAGCATGAAGTGCTCTAAAACTTCCTGGTATGTGGCTGCGTTGACCCTGGACCTCAGAAAACACAATAGACCAACACCAGCAGATGACATGGCACCCCAAACCATCACTGACTGTGGAAACTTTACACTGGACTTCAAGCAACGTGGATGAAGTGCCTCTCTTCTTTTCCTCCAGACTCTGGGACCTTGATTTCCAAAGGAAATGCAAAATTTACTTTCATCAGAGAACATGACTTTGGACCACTCACCAGCAGTCCAGTCCTGTTTCTCTTTAGCCCAGGCAAGACGCTTCTGACGCTGTCTGTGGTTCAAGAGTGGCTTGACACAAGGAATGCGACAGCAGAAACCCATGTCTTTCATACGTCTGTGTGTGGTGGTTCTTGAAGCACTCACTCCAGCTGCAGTCCACTCTTTGTGAATCTCCCCCACATTTTTGAAGGGGTTTTGTTTCACAATCCTCTCCAGGGTGCGGTTATCTCTCTTGCTTGTACACTTTTTTCGACCACATCTTTTCCTTCCCTTCGCCTCTCTATTAATGTGCTTGGACACTGAGCTCTGTGAACAGCCAGCCTCTTTAGCGATGACCTTTTGTGTCTTGCCCTCCTTGTGCAAGGTGTCGATGGTCGTCTTTTGGACAACTGTCAAGTCAGCAGTCTTCCCCATGATTGTGTCGCCTATAGAACTAGACTGAAAGACCATTTAAAGGCTTTTGCAGGTGGTTTGAGTTAATTAGCTGATTAGATTGTGGCACCAGGGGCCATCAATTTTGAACCTTTTCACAATATTCTAATTTTCTGATATGATGAATTTGAGATTTTCATTTGTTGTCATTTGTAATCATCAAAATTAAACAAAATAAACATCTGAAATATATGAGTTTGTATGTAATGTATGAATATAATATACAAGTTTCACTTTTTAAATGGAATTACTGAAATCAATCTACTTTTTCATGATATTCTAATTTTATGACCAGCACCTGTATATGCTCGCTTATTTACCCCCCTCATTTTGCATATTTTAAAATGATTATCAGCCTTCCCATTTCCCCTCTTTGTACCCCTTTTATATTGAGATCAGATTTTATTTCTATAAAATTTGCATTTGTGGGATTCAAAGCTAAAGATTTAAAAAATCTTTTATTTTAGCAACTTCCTTTTACACTAAAACACAAAATGAAACAAAATGACAATAGCTCATTTTCTATGGATGGTAACAGTAGTCCAATATGATAAAACAATGTTGTTTTTTTAATACACTATAGGGAGGTTTCTGCTTCCTCAGTGTGTAAATATGATGTAACTCAGGCCTATTTCCAATGGGTTGTTTCAGACTGCGTGTTTATCTGGGCAGATATATTAAGCAGGAAATGATTTGGCAAATTAAGTTCCATCTTGTTCGCTGTTAACTGCTTTTGCACATTCAGGTCACTTTTGCTCCATGATTTCATAAAATAGAAGTCTATTCCTGAGGGATTAAGCAGTTTGACCTTCCTTTCTAATGTGGACTTAAGTTCATTCAGGTTCAATATTTTCCCTTTTCGTCGTCTTTTTTTGATTAATCTCCTTTCAGTCGGCTCTAACCTTTGCCCCTCAGGTCTACACTTTAATCGCACATTGGAAATTAAATTTGTGTTGGGTGGAGATAGTCTAAACTCCTATATCCTTAATGTGATTTTAAAGGGTGGATTAGAAAGCTAATTTTTTTTTTCCATTTTTGACTTTGTTCAGCTAAAATCCATGTGTGGAAAATTTATTCTGAACATGTTGATGTTGCCAAAAGATGAAAGTAGATTTTTATTTTTTGGGTTATTGAGATAAAAAAATAAAAACTCTTATCCAATTTAGAAAAAAAAATCCAGTCTCTGTTTAATAAGATATTCTGTCGATGGCGGTATAATAATCCTTTTCACTTATGTTTTCATGAGGAGTATCAGTGGTTTCTAGTTTCTACTTGACTAATAAAAACAATGATTTCTCCTCTGAATTCAGTTTTTTGCCTGTATTTAACCACAATTGGCTCATTGGGGTTCAACATATTTCCTCTGAGGAAATCCTGATTATGTTGGTCATGTACAGTATTAATGACTAATAGTGAGATAACATAACCTCCATGGTTGAAAAGTACCTATAGATGCCAGAAATGTTTAGTTTTAGCAGATTTTATTGGCCGTTTGAAGCTGTGAGTAATGCATCACTGCCTTTCCACTACCTGTTGCTGTGCACTGCTGGTCAGCTTAAATTAAATGCCTATACATCAAATACAAATCTAGGATTCAAATATTTCTTTGATTGGGGATCATCTTATATAAATATTTCAAATCCACTTTGTGCAAATTTAGCACAAAAATAATTTGTTTGCTTGAGATTTTTTTTTTTTTTATTAAACAGAAAATGATGGAAACACTTTTGTCAACTAAGTTTTGACGTAGCAAACATTTACAGTAGAAACCATTCAAAATTTCCCCACTTTCCTTGATGGGTCCTTGGCTGGTCCCCTACAATTACTTTTTAAAGGGACACTATGCAACATTTTTCAGTTAATTAATGTGTTCCATAACGTTATGGCTGACTAAATGAGTCATTTCAGGTTGAACAAAGGTATTCTCGGCCGCCCTGGTGGTCTGTGGGGGAAATACTGCACTTGCAACTGCAGGAGCACCGACCCGCACCCACAGGCTCAGAAGTCTCGTGAGAGTCAGTCTTGCTTTACGGCGAGAACTGCTACACGCCCCCAGTTAAAAGCATTCTCGTTGCTAGCACAGTGGCAATCTTTGTGCAGTTATGCTACGTTCATGCAGCAAAAGCAGCAAAATCGCGTCTGCTGCTTCCTTTTTGCTGCTTGTACCAGTTAGTTCTGACGCGTGGCTGAAGCAGCTTTGCTGCTCTGACTGTGTCTGACGCGCGTTGGGCGGAGCTTCACTATCCTTTCTCTGCCTTGCAGCTATATTTGCTGTGATCAGTGGGAATAAAGTAGTTTTAATATGTGTTTAAGTGAGAAAATACACCTGAAAACGTAATCAGTGCAGTCAGTTCGTTCAGATTATCATCCTGCCTTCAATATTTTTTCTGTCGGAGCCGTTCAGACCCCCACATACCAGCGGGGCGCCAACAGTATGGATCCCTTCATCAGCAGCGGTTCACTGCGGCAGCTGGTAGGTGTTTTTCATCTAAATAATCCAAACTGCATATTCTGCCGGCAGATTTTTGCATTTTAAGTTAATTTAGGTGTCAATAAACTGTTTAAGAGGAGTGATCATCAGCGCTGTGTCTCTCTCCCTGCTTCAGCTGCTCAGACGTGCTGCGCCTGGTGCTCAAAACGCGCCGGGACCTTTTGCTGCGCCTTGTTCCGCGTCAACCATTGACTTTGCATGTAAACTCGCTGCTTCTGTCGCGCCAGCTACGTCCAGTGTGAACGCAGCGTTAGTCATTCGCTGCTAAGCTCAAAACAACCGCGCCTGGCTTGACGGAGAAACAAGGAGAACAGCTGTGCATATTTACGACAGTGCACTTTTACTTTCGCCCTCTGGAGGGAGCCTCACTGGAAAATCAACACCGGTTGCATAGTGTACCTTTAAACATCAATATTTGTACTAAAATATTTTTTTGTGTCATGATTTGTGGACGTTAAGATCCAAAGAGAAGCATTATCTCCTGGTCAGACTCTGTAATTCAGTGAAAGAGAGGAGTTGGAGCAAAAAAAGTATGCATTAGGGGTCACTCCAGTGGCTGGAAGTGGGCTGCCATTCGGATGGCGTTTGACTGGGAAGGGCCATTTTGAATGGCTGCTACTGTAGCTCAGATGCCTGATCAGATATTTTCGCTGCCAGTGTTATTAGAATCTCACTTTTCTCTTTATAGCTAAGTTCTCACTGCAGGCCTTGATGCTCAATTCTGATTTTTTTTTTGTGAAATCTGATTGTTTTGCGTTGCCGTTCATATTTCTAAATATATGCAACTTGTATGTTATCTCCTGTGTGAACTGCAGTCATTCAGCTTAACTGTCCCGCATGCGCAGTAGAGGACGCAATGACACCAGAAGCCAGTGTGCTCAGAAGTAAAAATGGATGGTAGTGCCTGAGCGTATCTGGCGGTCTTTCTAAACCTTAAAACCTCAATCTTTTCAAGATGGTTAAAATAAAAATATTACTCTCCGCATCATTGTCCGCCATAGTGTTTGTTTTTCTTGCCGCTTCTGCATAGCAAGACGCAGAATAGTGACCTTTGTCGGGTATTAATGGCGTTCAGTTTGGATGACTGCGACCTGGCTGTTCAGGCACAGGTCGCATTTGAAAAGATCAGATTCGTATCGGATTCAGGACCACATAGCCAACTGTCATGAAAAGATCAGATCCAGGTCCCATGTGGGCAAAAGAATGGGATTTGGGTCACTTCAGGCTGCGGTGTGAAGTACATGTCATCTGGTCTCACATGATGAATTAACTACAACTAACCAGATTGCTGCACCTCAATCATTAAAACCTCAATCCATTGCTGTTCTTTGGTCTGCGCTGGTTTCCTACACCTACTTCCTGTTTATTAGAACCCATTGTAACATGGACGAATAGCGACATTGCAGGCTTTGCATTGCCTGGTTTTTTCGCAGCAGTGGATGGAAATGTGTCTGATTCACCTATTTCTTTTTTTTGACATTTGAGGGAGTGGCGGCCTACTGGTTAGAGCATTGCGCTTGGGTCACAGAGGTTCTGAGTTCAATTCCCATTTGTTCCCACAGACTGCCACCCCTGAGCAAGGTTCTTAACGCCGGACTGCGCCCCGGGCGCCACACAATGGCAGCCCACTGCTCCCCAAAGGGGATGGGTTAAATGCAGTGAATGAATTTCCTAATTTTGGGACAATAAAGAGATTTACAGATTTACATTACATTTGGATCACAACACGGCTATAATGGAGTGATCTGCCATTGCTCTTTTTCAGGGAACAGTGTTTAAAATTGAATATGAAAAATCAGCATTTTATCTCCTTGCTCTTTAAAAAATATCACAAGATTGACCATCTGATATTAGGATTTAATAAATTTTAAAATACCAACTCAAGCAGTTCTTTACTATAATTTGGCTTCCATTCATAATTCAGAACTAGCTGTTTCTATAATCTGTTTATTTCATCATTATAATATCAGGAATGTCTGCCTTTGCTATTAAACTAGGGATTTTTACATCCTCTTATTCTCAGACATTGCTCTTTTTATATCTTTGTTTCAACTGTTGTGTTGTAACCTGATGAAGATCATGTTGAGAATCTCATCGCTGGTCTGAATGAAGCAGCTGGAAATATTAAAGAATGTACAAAAACCAAAAGGGTAAACCACAGTTACCAGTTTGTTTGTTTTTTTTCCCCCGTCTGACTCCCAGTCTGGAGCTGGAACAACACTGATTGTGGTTCCCAGCGCTCACAGAGACTTTTTATTATTCATCTGCTCTTGAAGGGGTGAGCTGGTCCCAGACTGAACCGGCTGACGGTCAGGGAAGCTTAGCAGACACAAAGGAAAGTGCTGGTGTGCTCCTCATTTACTCACAGGCAGCTAGGGCTCCTCTTTCCTGCCTGAATAGAGAAAAGGGCATCATTTCAAGAGCCTGTCTGTTCAGCCGAACTGTTTATAATGCACAGAATAGCTTTGCTTTATTTCGGAACAATTACATGTCCAGGAAAAGCTTGTGCTTAATGTTAGGGCCTCAGAAAGCGGTTCGATTGGCCGTGGGACTTCCTGATTAAGCGGGAAGTCAGCCAATAGATACTGAGGTCTATCAGAAGGAGATGAGGTAATGCCGACTGTTATCATGCTGTGAGAGGCTGACATCATCACCATGGCATCCTGGGTTGCCATGGTGAAAGAGGCGGTATGGAGATGGGGGAGTGATATAGAAAGAGGGAGTGTGGGAATGATTGTGTGTCGCGCTGAGAGCGGTAAATAGTGAAAGCTTGATAAATCAAACTCCTTAACTCTGTTAAAGCTGTCATCAGAGGGCAATCAGTTTGGCAGATGATGATTAAACGCCTGGATAGCAGGTGAATAGGTTTACCTCAGGCTGCTTATCTTTTTTTTTCTCTTTTATTTTTTTGAAAAGCATCAGAAAATGAGATTTGGCTCTGGACCAGAAATTCCTGTCTGATATGTCTCCTCTGATGGGGGAGGACTGGGATCGCCCTCCAGACTCATATTTCCTGAGGTCAACCTTCGCCATTGATGTGCGTTTTCTCCTCATCAGTGAGGAGTTCATGTTAGCCATAGATGCCAGTGCTTGACGTCAACTGCCTGATCCGTCCTGTTTTAATGGAGCTCAGGGCAGATCCTAGATTTGGTTTATTGATCGTATCTACTCTCAGCATTTCTGCAGTCTTAGCAGAGATATGGAAGATGGATGTCCTCCTGAGCGTGAAGGAGACGATGACAGATTTAATAATTAATGAAGAGAAGCACGTGCGTATTTGTAGGGTGTGTGTGTGTCTGGCAGGCTGGGTGGGCTCCTCGTGAATCTTCCTGCTCTGCATCTGTCGGCTGGTAATCGTCCAGCTCAGCACCTCAACCAGGACATGGACACACCCTTTCCTTTACAGCGCCTGCTGCTTCCTGTCGCTGGCTCACCTTCTGTGACATCCATTGACCTGCAGTTTAAAATCCACACCCTCACACACGGTCACATACGCTGACCAATAGATGATGGTCAGGGAGGTTTGTGTGTGGGGGAGTCGGACCAAACAGTTTCTCTTGTTGCGAGGCGTTTGGTTTAGTCTTTTTATAAGAGGACATTTTTAACTTTGCTGTTAAAGCTGATCAGATTAATATCAGTGGGTGGAAGTATCTGAAAAGATACAACATGGATAACACACAAAATATCTTTTCTTAAACAACTCTGAAACCAGGAGTTCTGAATTGTTGGTTATTTTTTCTTCCAATTCTGTTTTGAAAGTGAAAAATTATTTTATCTAATTTCAGGAAAAGTAACCTTTTAAAGCTAAAGATGCTCCCATTGCCTCTTGCTATTATACTAAACAATGCACAGTTGTTCAGACAGTTTATTTTTGTCAGCTGCAATAATGTTATCCTGTTGGGTATGGACGAGGGCTGCAACAAATGATTGTTTTTCCGATTAATAATCTGATAGAAAAAGTTTTTTTTAAAGATTCTTTTTACAGATTTAAACCAGGTGAAAATAAAACTTTTCTGGGTTACAATTTTTGTATAATTCTTGCTCTAAGTGGGTCCCTCTGTCAGCTAATGACATGTTTTAGAGTCTCTATACTCTAGTTAACGATTAATTGATTATGATTATTTCAATCATCGATTAATCACGATTAATCTGATTGTTTCAGACCTTATATGGACCATGGTTACTTTCCTAGGAAAAAGGATGCAAAAAAAATGGATGCAGCCTGGCTTCTGTCAGTGAGTTATAGGGCAGCTGTGGCTACAGTGTAGTTTGCCATCATCAGTCTGTGAGTGAATGATGTAGTGTAAAGCGCTTTGGTCAAGTCTCCTTACTTGGAGACGGTTCTATATAAATACAGGCCTTTTACATTATTACATTTGTGTGCTAGCCACAACTCTCTTTCCGTCAAAGTGGTTGCAATCGTCCTTTATGCTTATTTCCAACACCTAAAGGGCTGGGATGAAAAATTGACTTGCTTAAATATAATGTCATGAAAATTGAGGGTCTCTGCAATTTAACAAAATGCAATTTTAAAATCACAGTTATTGCAAACACAATAATTGTGCAGCCTTAATTTCCAACTGTGTTTGCTTCCATTTATCTGTTAACTTTCCCAGTGCATTTCTATTCAATGGTTTCTACATGTGGTCTGATGCCCACTGCACTGTTGTGAACTCTTTTTGGTTTTGACAATTCTGTTTACCGGTAAGTGTTTTTTAAAAGGGAGGCCAAACGTCTACATATTTAGATCATGTATTGGACAAATTTAAACCTTAATCTGTTCTTGCTCAATCCTTTATACAAGATTGATAAAACAACATTCTGCATGTTGGGTGTTATTGTTATGCCAGATTAAATGGACTTTGTTTTAAGATGGATTGTTGAAAGTTGTTAGAACAACAGGACTTTAGGCTCAAAAACATTTTCTATAGTTCTTTTTTTTCCTTTCTTTTTCCCACCATGTTGTTCCTATCACAACAAACACTCTGTTATCTCTGGTTTAGAAACTGGACCTGACAGATTACAGACTGAGTGTAAATAAAATTGACAGTGTTAAACACTAACCAGATTATTGTGGGGCCAGTTGAAGGTCGGTGAGGTGGGTGAGAAAACATGGCTGCCTCCTTTTGGCCTAGAAGAGGAATTTATTAGGCTTTTCGACACGTTGAGCTAATTCCATCTGGGATTTTAACTGGAGGGGGGGCACAGATGCAGACTTAACTAACTCCCCTGCCCTAATCTCAGCTCCTTCTCCTATTGGTTGCTTCTCAGCCTCAGGGATCCAGAGCAGAGGGTTGTGTTTGATTTTTGTGTCTGAGCAGCCGGTGTGATTTATTTCTTTGTCTCTGAAGTTTTCATATCATATCAATTTTTTCAGCTCTCTTTGTTAGGATCTTGTAAAAATAAAGCTTCCCGATCTTATTTCTTTTCAGAACTTTTTTTTGCAGCAGCAGCAGGAGCAAGAAGGTGTTGCAGCTTATCTGAATGTGGAAAAACTGTCAAGCTTTCACAGTATTAAACATTTTTGAGCTTCATATTAGAAAAGCTTTTTTCTTTATTCTGTTAATCCTCTTATGTGTCATTCTGAGACTCCAGTCGCCCAAATACATGCACAGCAGCCAGAAATGCATGATTAACACACTAACCACTATCTTAAAGAAGGCCATAATCCTCATAACGGGGCTTTTTTGGTTTTTTATGCATGGCTAAAATCTTCACTATTACTCATGTCTCGTGTCACCTTCATGTCTTCCCCTTCTAATATATATATATATATTTTTTTTTTTTTACTTCATTTCACCATGTCTTCAAGTCTGCAGCCTATAATCTTTGCTCTAAGAGACATCCCTGAGAGTCACCTTAACCTTTAGAGCATTTAACTCTCCTCTGCCTCAGTGAGTGTGAGCATCCAGCCAAGGTCTGACTTCTGCATCAGCAGCACTTTGCAGCTATCGAGCGACTGACGGCAAAGACAGCTGAGTAGCTGCAGACGTCTTCTGGAAGATTTGACCCACTTTCCGCCCCCCACCCAGTTACATCCAACAGACTGCATACTGGAGCAGCTCTTCAGCAATCTGCTGAGCTGCAGCAACGCTCTGTAGCACACACTGGGGAGAGACTCTCTGAGCCTATTAGATAAATGGCATGTGTGTGGGTGTGGCTTGGTATCAAGGTTGTGTGTGCAGTTCAGAGAGACCTTGAACAAACCCGTGCTGAGCTGCTGTTTCTGGGGTAAAATGCTAAGAAGGAGCTCTTCATCAGCAAAAATAAGAATTTCTGGGGGGGAAAAAGTCATGGCTTTTTTTTTTTTTTTTCCAACTACAAATGTCAATCTACTTGTTTAGATCAGATACGACCTAGCAACAGAAAAGTACTGCATCATTGTCCAGCAGATCAAAAAAAATTACTTGGTTTTCTCACTTTGCAGCATAATTATGTTTTAACATAATCATTTCTGCTATACCAAAAAAATGATCTAGAAATAAGTTAAAATGAGTAGGGACATTAGATATTTTGCCAATGGAATTAGTTTTTTTACTCTTAAAATAGGACAATTACATAAAATGCACTTGAAATAAGACTATTTGTGTTTTCCTATTCTAAGTGTAAATTATCTTGTTCCATTTGCAAAATGTCCCTTTTACCTCCTCAATTCAAGAACAAATACACTTGTTTTAAGAAAAATTGACTAATCATTTCATGACATTTCCATTTTCTCAAAGTGCAGCAGTGATCAAATGTGAACATTGTGGGAGAAAAAACATGATGCAAAAAATGCATTGATATGGTCAGTGTGACATGATTTAGTGTTTAATCAGCTGTCTGATGGCGATGGGGATGAAGCTCTTGCAGAATCTGCTGGACGTACATTGAATGCTGTGAAGCCTCTTCCCAAAGGGTAGCAGGGAGAACAGTCAATGGTGGGGGTGTGGGGGGTCCTTGATAATGTTACGGGTTCGGGACACGCAGCGCTGGGATGAAATGTCTTTTATGGCCTCTACACCATACAGTGAGACAGCTGGTCAGAAAGTTCTCTATGGGGCTTGTGTAGAAGGTGGTGAGGATGGGTGGAGGCAGGTGGGCTCTCATCCTCTGCAGGTTGCCTGCATGAGACTGACTCTCTAAAACAAGTAAAGAATAGAATCTAACACTAAATCTAAAGTTTCATTTAGAGAAAAAAAAAGGGTTTTGAAACAAAACAAAACAAAAAAATTATCCTGATTTTCTTTGAGGGACAATTCTGAAAGACGATATGAGTATATTTCCACTTAATGAAATAAGTAATGCCAATTAATACATTTTAATGAATCAGTGGAATGCCTTAAAGCCATGATCCATCCTGCTGACTGACACTTTCTTAATCACTACAAAACAAAGACAAGTCCAGACGACTGGCTGGAGATGCATTTCTATGGAAAAGGAGCCGAGCTGTGTACTCGGTCATGGAAACAGATTTATTCAGATTACTGAACAAACTTAAAGCCTTCAGGCATGTCAGCTGTTCCTATACTCAAGTGCATGATTGTTTATATTGAGGGGATTAGGACACATTTGAGTCGTGTTTGTATGAAGATGTGGGCTTAGATACGCAGAAGCATGTTTTCTCTCTGGTTAGTCCTTCCTTTTTCTTTTTTTCGTCCAGATCAGGGTTTAACAGAAGCTCCTGCATCATATACGATAATAAAATCCTTACAACAGAAATGTATTTATTTAGACCACAGTCAAACTGGGTCATGGTATCTGCAGCATTATGAGTCCGGAGCATGTTGCTTTTTTTTGTTTTTTTTTCCAGATCTGTGAAATCAGCCTCCCTATATCTGATCCCAAATAGGATTCCAGCATTGTTCGTTTGGATTTTTGTCCGTTAAAGGTATAGATCTATTCAGGTGTTGCTCTTATAGTTTTAGTATCCATCTGAGGTTGTTGTAGATTGTTGCCGCTGATTATTCTGTTCAGATATTTTGGTTACCATGGCATATTTTTACTTTCAGTTGCAATTTCCAAAAATCCTCTGCAGATGTTTGTTGGGTGTTTTCTTGAAATGCATAGACCTTTTCATGGCGGTTAAGGGGGCTGGTAACAGCTTGTTGTTCCACTTCAAACAAACTTTTGGTTTCCTGCATTTAAGAATTTCTTACTTCTGACCCCTATTTCTATGCAAAATCTGTCCCTTCTGTGTGTTTGGCTGCAGGTTTATTTTATCTTTTGACATCATGCTGTTTTTCCCAGGCATGCAGTTAAAACGGCGTGTTTTGGTTTAACTCTTGGGTTCACAGAGAAACTCGCAATCGCCATGAAAACTGTAATTTGTGGCCTTGCAGGGGGTTATTAGGAGGGTGAAAGTGCAGTATACAGAGCTCAGCACATTATTATGATGTATGAACACAGCAATGACTTCATTTAGGGTTTACTGTTGCAGCTCCTGGTGGTATGAATCACTCATCAACGAAGAATAATGATCCAATCAACTTCTTGTGTCAATGTTGGGATATCCCATTCAGAACTTTTTTCTCATCCCTGATTTTGAACTAAATTAGTCAAGATCAACTCTATATGGAGTCCAAGTCTGATGCCTGTATTAGAATAAATGTATTTGCTTAAAGAAGGCAAAAACACAAATTTTTTTAATCGGTATTTATGGTCTGCATGGATTTTTTTTTTGTCCTGCTTAACTAATTTACCAGTTATGATCCAGATGGTGCGAAACTGGTCTTTCTGAACTAAGTACTTCATTTAAACAGGAGTTTCTGCAAGGCAATGTTTTATTTCTTGTTTAACATAACCTACAGCCTTCAGTTCATCACTTCTTCCTCCTGCTTCTATGTCATGTTGAGCAGCTAATCCTTGCATGTTTACTCTTTGTTTTGCTGTGACTCAGTAATTTAACTAGAATATCTACTCAGTTTAATTCCAGGTAACTGTGAGAGGTCAAAACTTGACGCATGCCACATAAACTTAGTAATGTCATCCAGGAACAAGTATTTTGACGCACTTTTTTATTTGTTTGTTTAAAAAAAACTCAAAAAACTTTGAGATGTATGAAAATAACCTTGCATGTCCTCCATTTTCTGTTTTTCTCAGACCAATAAAAGCCTGATTGGTGCACTCCTATTTATTGATTTTCAGTTCTGCTAAAACATGTCTTTTTATGTCAAACAGGTGTTGCGAGTGCAGCGCTTCACTGTCCCACTGGTATTATGAGAAAGATGGACGGCTTTATTGCAAGAGGGATTACTGGGCCAAGTTTGGGGAGCTGTGCCACGGCTGCAACGACCCGATCACCACCGGCCTCATCATGGTAAGAGCAGACTCATCTCTCAGCAGCCCCGCTCCCCCGCTGGCTCTTTGTTAGCTGATAAAACTCGAGTTACACCAGGCCAACACATTTTTGTCGGCCTGGTTTTTGTGTGACAACATGTGTGGATGCATGCCAGACCTGTAACTGACCCTGATCGCGTTAGCTGCACCAGATTGCTTTCCAGACCACCTTTGAAAGCAAGGGCTGTTCATGGGATAGAAGGGCAGATCGGATGGACAACGGATTGGTGACAGAAACGGATAAACAACCTAGTCTCTTTCTGTGAAGAAGTGCTGCTGCATTATTGAGAAGACAAGATACCACAATCAGAGACTTTCTGTTTGTTGATTGGTGACTTAATCACAAATTTCCAAAGCTTGTGTAACGATTTCCATAAAAATAAGAAAGACTTTGTGCAAAAGAAGCAGAAATGCAGAAAAAATTTGTATGTTTGCCTAAAAACAAGCTGATGTCTATGCAGAGATCTCCATGTAATGCTAATTAAAAACTGATATTTGAGCTTAAGGCTTTTTCACACCAGAAAAGTCCTTTGGTCCACTAGTTTGGTCTTGACCAAATGTTGACTCTATTTTTCTCAAATGTATTTATATTTAAATTTCACTTTTTGCAAATGGACTATAACTCACTTTAACGCCTCTTAAGTGAGGATCTTTGCTGTACTTGATCAGGAATGACTACAGCAGCAAAGGCCTGGAAATGAAGGGAAGCTAGGAGACCTGCATGCAGCACTAATATTTTGCATATTTATCCTGTTGTTACAGCTGTAAAATCACACAGCGCTCACAGAGCAATTCATTCAACATAGATTTCAAGGCTGTTTTTTTTAATTCAGAGACAATGTCTCCAATTGCTGAGATCCACCACTTGCTGGCAGTAGTGGAGCTAAGAAACGGGTATGATTTTTGATGCTAGTTTACTACTGTGGAATGCTAAATCCAAAGAGCCGTGTACTTTTTTCTTTTGAGTTGGACTGGGGCTAGTTTGTATACATACCTTTAAGAAACCTGCAGCAGAGTCTGTTTGGAAGCACACAGAGTGTGTCTTGGTCTGGTTGGTTGGTTCAGCCCAGAAACGCTGGTCTGTTTAAAATGGGTTTAAAACAAATGTGCCAGGTATGATAACACCCTGAATCTGATGCAAACTAATTAAAGACCCACCAAAAATGAACTGGATAAGTCTTTTTTTCTTCTTATTTTAGAATGTTTAAAATTATTTTTTTATTGACATATTTCAAGTTGATTTGAAAATGGTAACAAAAAATGTTGATGGACAACTTGTTGACAAAACATTTATTCTCTGCTGCTTTTCTGATATGATTAGCCTGGTAAACCAGACTAAATGTGAGATGAAATGTGTAATTTAGTCTGGCTCCGATAAATGAGACATCGGAAGATTGTTGATGAGAACAATCCGTTGTCTTTCAAACCATGTCTGTGCCTATTGGACAACACTCTGACCAATAAAACAATTGACTGTGACGTACTAAGTGCACCAGAAAGCTGGTGGAGGAGTGTAAACACTCCGCCTGTCAATAAAACGACGAATACGTCCTTCTTAAAAATGAATGAGCGTAGAGCCTCTTCCTGCTCACGTTTCAATGAAAACCCCAAGTCTAATCCTTCCAAAACTGATTCCAACGCTGAGTCAAACGAGAACTGTTCAATAGTTGTTGTCATCTTCCTTGTTGTACTTTCTCCAACGTCGTGCAGAAATTCAAAACACATCTCTGCGTTGTGATTGGCCCTCCAGTTCTAGGGCCTGGTGCGTTGATCAAGGTTAGATCAAACTGTCAGGCAAAAATGATTTTAGCCACAGCGGTTGGGGCTAGTTTACTAGGCTATGATATGATGATTTTCCTCTGAAAACTGCATTACTTTTGGAAATGCCCATTAAAATAATACAAAAAAATGATCTATTGCAGGTTTTAAATGTGAGCAAATTTAAAAATAAAATCTAGGATATATTAAAAATGGCTTAAATTAGACAGATGACAATGTTGTCATTTTGAACTAAAATGTTCATCCCTTCATGTAGTTTGTTAAAAGTAAAAACCGAAGTTTCACCAGCGAATCAAAGGCAGTAAAATGTTTCTTGCATCTTTGATTTTATTTTTTTTTATTAATTTTTTTAGCATTTATGCTTGGAATTAATTATAAGGGCTAACTTCATATTTTATTGTTTTATTTCAGTCATAATGCAACATCAACCATCAATGTTTGTTTGTTTAAATCTCAGAATTAAATTATAATTGCTAACAAACATGTAATGACCTTTTTCGGGAGATTGCACTAGAGTTAATTGACTTTTAAGGGGATTATTTCAGGTTAATAATTTTATCGCCGACTGTTTCTGTTAATTAAATATGACGCAGCAGCTACTCTTTGCACATAAATAACTTGATAAATAATTTTTTCTCTGCACCTTAGTGTGGTGTGTATGTTAACCTTACGCCACCTTCAGACAGACAGGCAGTGCACTCTGTGATGTCTCTGCAAAATAAACAAATTACCCAGAGAGATTGCTGCTTCCCTCTGCTCTGGTTTATTGCCCCTCTCACTCTCCAGAGACACTGATCAACTGCAGCTGCACTTTAACAGATTTGACATCAGTCAGCTGCTCAATCTGTAATGCTGAGATGACCGTATCAATTGTATTACCTTGTTGACCTTTTCACCAAGGTCACGGGTGTATGCCTGAGCCCATTGGCTACTGTGGCTCCAGAGCTGATAAGCATGAAAACAGTGCTATTTTTAAAATTCACCGATGCCTCCGCACACTAAAAAACACAGCTGTAAATAAAACCAATTTTATGACACAGCGATGAGTCACAGCCTGCAGAGACAAAAAGTTAAGCCTGGTGGTCAGTCTGTTAGAAATGGGCAACCAGGAGCTTTGTTCTCATTTCAACTGATCTCATCTCCCCTATCTTTACCATTTCTGTCATACCGTCATTCTTTGCATTAGCTTTACTTTAGAAATGTTGTTTCCTTGGAGAATTGGGTTAAAGTAGCATTTTTTGGCAGAGAATCAAATAGATTTGAAGTAAATCAGGTTCTGTTACACCAACAGTGGCTCTGGTTTGGGTCTACAGTGTGAAATAACACAACTTTAGTAAATAGCTTTTCATTAATTGATGTGGAACAGGATTCATACATTCATGTTATCTTTGTATGCAGTAGGCGTGATTATTGACAAGGGTGTTGCGATGCAATACGTGTTACAATACGATATAATCATGATATTGCAATATCACTATATATTGCAATATTTTTCCCAGCTATCAAAATTTATTGTATAGATAAAAAAGCAAGTTTTGTGAATGCTCATCAGAAGGTATTGATGATTTAGTTATTTAGGTAACCATGTTGTTTTGGGTTTGAGTCAGTCCATGTCTTCTACTGTGAATGCCTCATCTACAGATGTGGTGCTGCGCTGCACAGCAAAATGGCTCCACAGCACTATCTGGCAGAGTGGCGGTGCAGAGGTAGCCCATTTTCCCTTATAACTAAAAAAGGTAAAAATGTTTTGTTTTATTTAAATTGATATTAAGAACTGAGACATCGGTATTATAACGAGCAGCGATATATCGCCAAATTTTTATTTATTTTTTTCCACACCCCTATTATGCAGCAATTCTTCTATAATCACATACTTCAAACAGTGGATGACCATTTTTTTCTGTGGTATCATCAGAGATGGCAAAAGTACTCACTTTCCGTACTTGAGTTAAAGTACAGATACTTGTGTTAAAAAATACTCTGGTAAAAGTGGAAGTACTGATTAAACTTCTTTACTCAAGTAAAAGTAACAAAGTACAGGCTTGTAAATTTACTTAAAGTATAAAAGTAAAAGTAGAAACCACTATTTTCATGCCGTTGCCTACATTTTAAATGGATGTCTGCCAATAGGACTAGATCTCCGTTGTGTTCATTTTCAATCATCTCGTCGTCCATACTACTATGCTAACGCCACCGCCACCAAGCTGCAACGATTTGCTGATAATGAATACCGCCGAATCTGTCGATTCATCTTGTAGTGGTGCGTCAAATGCAACGTAGATTCCCATCCAATTAGATTGAATTTGGTATTGATGACGTGAAAAATAATAACGGTAACTCCATTGAAATGATTCAAAACTAAAGTAACAAGTCAATTTTTTAAAATGTAAGGAGTAGAAAGTACAGATATTTATGTAAAAATGTAAGGAGTAGAAGTAAAAAGTCGGCATAAAAATAAGTAGTAAAGTAAAGTAAAAATATCAGAAAAATCTACTTGAGTACAGTAACGAAGTATTTGTACTTCGTTACTTCCCATCTCTGGGTATCATGTGTAAGTACATACAACAAATAAGTCACAAGCATCATCATAATATCTTTGAATGCAATGAGAAAGAGCTGCTTGGATACAACGTTTAATAAATTGTTATATTTGAAGTGTGAGGCGTTTATGCTCTGCACTTTGATCATATAGGTAACTGGAATTCAGATGCAGTCAGTGCCTAGACCTGATCTGTGTGTGGTTGAGAGAGTAGCGATAACAAAATGATGGGAACATTGTGCAATGCTAAAAAGAAAGGGACGTTTTTAGAAAATTTGCCTTAAAGTATCACAATGAAATACTTTCCTGATATCATGCTGCTCTAGTTTTAGCTTGGCTTTATTTTTTCAGACTCCTCTTACCTTTTGAAGTAGTAAATCACTGTAATATTTACTAACGATTATTTTGCGAAAAATTTATCTGTTGATTATTTTTTTTCAATGAATCGATTAATAACCAGAGCAAAAGGCTCCTTAAAGAAGATTTTTTTATACAGGTGCTGGTCATAAAATTAGAATATCATGAAAAAGTAGATTGATTTCAGTAATTCCATTTAAAAAGTGAAACTTGTATATTATATTCATACATTACATACAAACTCATATATTTCAGATGTTTATTTTGTTTAATTTTGATGATTACAAATGACAACAAATGAAAATCTCAAATTCATCATATCAGAAAATTAGAATATTACTGAAGACCAATAAAAACAAAGGATTTATAGAAATGTTGGCCAACTGAAAAGTATGAACATGAAAAGTATGAGCATGTACAGCACTCAGTATTTAGTTGGGCCTCCTTTGGCCTGTATTACTGCAGCAATGCGGCGTGGCATGGAGTCGATCAGTCTGTGGCACTGCTCAGGTGTTATGATAGCCCAGGTTGCTCTAATAGTGGCTTTTAGCTCTTCTGAATTGTTGGGTCTGGTGTATTGCATCTTCTTCTTCACAATACCCCATAGATTTTCTATGGGGTTAAGGTCAGGAGAGTTTGCTGGCCAATTAAGAACAGGGATACCATGGTCCTTCAACCAGGTACTGGTAGCTTTGGCACTGTGTGCAGGTGCCAAGTCCTGTTGGAAAAGGAAATCTGCATCTCCAAAAAGTTGGTCAGCTGCAGGAAGCATGAAGTGCTCTAAAACTTCCTGGTATGTGGCTGCGTTGACCCTGGACCTCAGAAAACACAATGGACCAACACCAGCAGATGACATGGCACCCCAAACCATCACTGACTGTGGAAACTTTACACTGGACTTCAAGCAACGTGGATGAAGTGCCTCTCTTCTTTTCCTCCAGACTCTGGGACCTTGATTTCCAGAGGAAATGCAAAATTTACTTTCATCAGAGAACATGACTTTGGACCACTCACCAGCAGTCCAGTCCTGTTTCTCTTTAGCCCAGGCAAGACGCTTCTGACGCTGTCTGTGGTTCAAGAGTGGCTTGACACAAGGAATGCGACAGCAGAAACCCATGTCTTTCATACGTCTGTGTGTGGTGGTTCTTGAAGCACTCACTCCAGCTGCAGTCCACTCTTTGTGAATCTCCCCCACATTTTTGAATGGGTTTTGTTTCACAATCCTCTCCAGGGTGCGGTTATCTCTCTTGCTTGTACACTTTTTTCGACCACATCTTTTCCTTCCCTTCGCCTCTCTATTAATGTGCTTGGACACTGAGCTCTGTGAACAGCCAGCCTCTTTAGCGATGACCTTTTGTGTCTTGCCCTCCTTGTGCAAGGTGTCGATGGTCGTCTTTTGGACAACTGTCAAGTCAGCAGTCTTCCCCATGATTGTGTAGCCTATAGAACTAGACTGAAAGACCATTTAAAGGCTTTTGCAGGTGGTTTGAGTTAATTAGCTGATTAGAGTGTGGCACCAGGGGCCATCAATTTTGAACCTTTTCACAATATTCTAATTTTCTGATATGATAAATTTGAGATTTTCATTTGTTGTCATTTGTAATCATCAAAATTAAACAAAATAAACATCTGAAATATATGAGTTTGTATGTAATGTATGAATATAATATACAAGTTTCACTTTTTAAATGGAATTACTGAAATCAATCTACTTTTTCATGATATTCTAATTTTATGACCAGCACCTGTAGAATTAAACCAACTGAAACTTTTCTAGTTGAGGAGTTCTGGGTAAATCATATTGAGAGAAGAAAACATTTTTTTTTAAATCTTAAATACAACTTGTTTTTATATTGCTTTACAATTTTGGTATAATTACTGCTCTAAGTGGGTTGCTCTTTCAGCTAAATGCATGTTTTACAGTCTCTACACCCCAGTTGACGATTAATCGATTACTAAATTATTGGATGATTATTTCAATAATCGATTTATTAGATTAATTGTATCAGCTGTAGTAATATTTAACTATTATAATAAACTCTATTGCTGATTGTCAAAAACGACCGAGTAACTCCAGTTCACCTTTAGACATTAGATATGTAATTTATTTGCATGTTAGAGGGAGATTCAACACCTTAATTGATAGAGCTGAATGATTTGCCAAAAATCTAAAATGCGAATATCTTTCACCAAAACTGAGCTTTTATGTTCGATTTTCCTTTTTTTTTTTTTTTTTTCTTAACTCCAAGCTTGAAGAAGTTTCACCCCAGGCTTTTGGTTTTTGAAAGCCTGCTTACACAGAGTCCATTGTTAGAGGACTTTACTGTAACCATTGAGTGTAAAACTGTTTACTTTTACTTGCATGCATGGACCTGCAAGCTAGCTGCAAATCGCTCTACCTTTCTGTATGGCGACATCCCCACTTCAAGCATTTAACCACCGCCTAAAAGGGCTGGACAGAGAAATGTAGTGTCCTGCTTCTTTTATTTGAATATTGCATTTTGTTAAAATGTGATCTTATTGCAAAAGCCATTAATTTCCTTGCCCTAATTATTGAATGTTTTTTTTTCATGTTTCATCGTATCAAAATGTATGACATAAAGTATCTGAATCCTATTTGATATTTATAACCCTAATTGATTTTGAGGATCAAGATTTTAAGAATTCATTTCTCTCATTAGTATCAAAGGGGGGAAAAAAGTTGTTAAAGGATCAGGTCAGGATTCACCTATCTTTAATTTTCTTTTCTACTGAATAGTGGTTTAATTACTCTACATTTGTTTCCACTTTACCATGTAAAGCCCCCCTTGTTGTTCAGGCTGTTTTTCTAAGATTTCAGAATATTTTGTGTTGCACAATAACACTGCATAATGCGGACTGTTTGTCTGTTGGCTCAGAATGAGCCTCTTATTCTCGGCAGTGTCCGTGTTGGGTAAATAGAGAGTCATTCAGCTGGAGAAATGGCTTTCAGTTATTTACAACCTTACTGATTAATGTGCTGGTTGAAGAGTCGACTGATCTAACATGAATTATCCCCCTTTTCTGCTTTCTGTTGTCATCCAGTCAGAGCTATTGGACCTGCAACGATCTCACATTTAGTTTTAGCAAATGTTAATGATGAATCGGGAACATTTGAATTATGCAGTCTTTGGTTTGGTGTTATCAGTGTGATGCAGAGACTGTGACATTATTTAGAGTTTTTGCAACAGTTCAGCTGTCTGATGGCGGTGGGGAAGAAGCTGTTTTGGAATCTGCTGGACCTGCATCGAATGCAGCAAAGCCTCTTTCCAGAGGGCAGCAGGGAGAACAGTTCATGGTGGGGGTGTGAGGGGTCATTGATGATGTTATGGGTTCGGGACACGCAGCGCTGGGATGAAATGTCTTTAATGGAGGGAAGAGGAGCCCAGATGATCCTCTCTGCTGTTCTCACTACTCTTCTCACCTTCTTCCAGTCTGAGGCGCTGCAGCCTCCACACCGCACAGTGAGACAGCTGGTCAGAATGCTCTCTATGGTGCTTCTGTAGAAGGTGGTGAGGATGGGTGGAGGCAGGTTGGCTCTCCTCATCCTCCGCAGGAAGTAAAAGTGCTCCTGTGCCCTTTTGACCAGTGAGGTGGTGTTTAATGTCCAGGTGAGGTTGTCTGTGATGTGCACCCCCAGGAATTTGGTGCCGCTGACCACCTCTACTGCTAAGCTGATGAGCAGTGGAGTGTGGTTAGGACGGTTCCTTCTGAAGTCCAAGATGATCTCCACTTTCTTAGGTAGTAAAATAAAATATTTGTGAAATGCTTTGTGAGGATCCAATTGAAAAGTTAAAAAAAGCTTTTGTTTACCAAAAAGAACGTTGTTTTTTAATATGTTTGAGTTCATCTTCAGCTTTGACTCGCATCCAAACCGAGCAGAGGAACAGACTGGATGTAGAGAACAGCCCGGTATCTGCTGTTTTTCACACTGAGCTATCGGAGCTCATCAAAGCAGCTCTGGTTTTTTAATGATAAAAAAGTCAAACTAATTAAGTCAGTCTGACATTAACTTTTGTTCTGCATTTTGTTCCCAATTCATCACGTTTAAATGTGATTATAAGGAAGGTACTCACACAAGCTCCAGTTTTATAAATACAGGTTTATAATATGACTTAATTTTGTATTTATTTAGATTCCTTACTATCTTCCAGGCAACATATGTATGTTGTTTGTTTTTTTTGAAATGGAAAACATAAAATGCCTTAAATTTAGATGCTCAAATTAAAAGATTAAGTTAAACAATTTTTATTTTATAATCAGTTATTGTACATTCGACTTTTGTACAATCATCAATACTTTACACTGAGAGGGGTAGTCATGGTAAGACAAAATGGTATAAGGGGTACAAAAGTCAAAAAAGGATTAAAGAAAATAATAAGTTCACCCCAAAATCTCTTAATCAGTATAAAACTTATAGTAACCCATAACTGACAGCGGATTGTTTCCATCTTGCCCATTGTATAGGAAAAAAATTATATTTAAAAAGATTAATTAACTACTTTACCCAGCAGAGTCTGATCCAATCAGCAGCGACTGAAACCCAGCGCAATATTTATGTCCGCTTCGAGGTGCTCAAAATATGGGCTGATGTTTGTTTCACACTAAGAGACCAAACGGTCCGCACCTACTGTCTCAGCTTAATTTATACCTTTACTATTTTTCTTAAGATATTTACAGGTGAAGTGACCTTAATCAGGTGTTTTCACATGTCCCAGAGTCTTAAATAAGCAGCTTTGTGTATCTTCAGTCATGTAATGTCACCTTCTGTCTGGTGGTTCTCTGTGGAGATATGCCAGATTTTCTTGTTTTTCTGCGATGCAAATTGTTCTGAAACAGCAGGAGGAGGAATCAAAGTTGTTTCTGGGAAATCACAATAACTTGGAAATCTTTGAGGTATTTTATGTTCCCTTTAGAAACTCCCAAAAACTTGAGAGATTGCATCATGGTGTTTACCTCCAATGACATTCCTCTGGTTCTGGGGTTTTGTTGTACTTTCTCTTCTTTATAATATATATTTTATTTACTAAGCTATTATATGTAGAACATCTTAAGATGAAATGGATTAATTTATTTAAGTTTACTTTTATTTTGTAGTATTATTGAGTTGAATGTGGTATTATGTCATATAACAGTCATATGTTTACATTATTTCACTGCTGCTTACATTTTATCACTGCTGCACTTTAAAAATGGAAATTTCTTGATAGCTGTACTAAAAGAAATTTCTTTTTTCATACACTCTGTGTGTATAAAATGACAAAGTCTGTCTAATTCTAAGTATTTTTGAGTTAAATGCAAACCGCAGAGATGATCAAGATATTTAGTTTACTGATTCAACCTCAAACCTAATGGAAAGTCCCAGATCTACATTCTTTTTTTACTACCCCCCACTAGTATTGTGTAGCTCTGTATGACTGGGAATCTGCCTACTATTCCTGTAAATACCTCATGGTTGTTTTCTCCTCCAACTGAACACAGGGACATCTGTTGTTGAGAAATAGCTTTATTGCAATGTTTCTGGTTGTTTGTTTGAAAGAGTTGTTAGGGGGTTTCCTGAATTAGGGTCAAATTTATCACTTTTGCAACATGAAGTATGCTAACTTGTCTCCACTGCAGGGGTAGGAGGTCCATATCAAGTATATTTGTTATGTTCAACTCGCTTGACGTGTTTTCACTCGATCAGACCTTGCCTGAAATGGGCAGACTCTATGCTATCTGATATTTTTATTTTAAAACCTTCAACTGGAGACCTGTGCTGACTTTACTTCTCATTTCCTCCTCTTGGTGTGGAAACAGTGACGAAAGCGTCACCTTCTGTAGGCTGAAATCCCCCTGAGGTGTAGCTGTGGGCTGTTTCTTCAACATAATTTATGAGTCACAGATCAAATGTATCTCTACTTATATACAGAGTTTTGCAGATTTAGATAAAGACGAAACTATGAAGTGACTACTAGCTATGTAATACCTGTCTCACAGGTACTATAGACCTGTAAGACAGGTCTGTAATACATGACTTACAGCAAAACCAGAGTAATGCATGTTATCATGATGTGGGAGTACTACTTAAAGTACAATACTTTGCTTCAGAGTCTATGACTCTTTGAGTCTCTGCTTCATACTTAACTTGGCCTTGAGGTCAAGAACTCAAGGCATGACTGAATGGGGGAGTTATATTAACAATCTGAATCTCATGCAATAAGGGAGTCAGTGTGGATCCTTTGAGTAAAGGATTGTGTTATCTCCTCTTGGTTGCCTTAGTTTATGCAATTGTTTAGTTGCTATGGTAACCTACACTATGTATTATCTTTCATATTTTTTGATGGTAGCCTCCAGAATGCGGTGCACACAAGACGGCTCTATCGTCATCTTAAAGTGTGCGTCGGATTCAAATATTGGGATTTCGTAGAGCCTCGATTAATAATGGGTAATAACCTGTTGGCTGTGTCGTCAGATTGAAATATTAAACTTAAAGAGAGGATCTCCATTGTGATTGCAAATATACTTTTGGTTCTTCAATGAAACGGTTTTTCTTGATACTTTTAGATTTATTTCTGTTAGAAATTTTCACTCCACTATATTCTAATATGGCGTCTTTATTTTCTGGTTGTAGTCGCAACTGCTGTTTGAGTTGGTTTAAAAAAAGATAAAGTTAAATTCCCACCCTGGTCTGAACCTTTTTGTCATGTTTTATCTTTTATAATAATAATCAAACATTATTGATCTTACGCTGTAGAAATTAACCTCTGCATGTAACCCATCCCCTTGGAGAGCAGTGGGCTGCCACTGTGTGGCGCCTGGCGAGCAGTGTGGGGTTAAGGGTTTTGCTCAGGGACCCAGAGTGGAGGCTGTGGGAATCGAACCGGAACCTTCGCAGAGCACAAGAGCACTGCTCTAACCACTATTGGTAATGTGAACTTACTCACCCAAGTTCAGATCAAATATCTGGACATAGACACCTTCAGAAAGTAGCTCTTAGCCTGCTTCCAAATTGATATTTTCTTGTGTGAATATGAACCACGTTTAATCTAATCTGACGTCAAACAGAAAAATGTTTTGTAATGAATGAGGCAACGCAGCAGGGCTCATGATAGCTGGTGTTGATCAAAAATGAGAAGTAAAATGTTGTTAAACCTGCTCTGAATTAGCAGAGTTCATTTAGCCAAGTTGCAGTGCGAACAGCATCAAGTGAAACCCTTTTCTAGTCCAAACAAGAGGACCAAAAAACTTTCCTGATGAAAAGCCACCGATTTATTTCTTGCATACTTCAAGTCCATCTATAGACACTTGAACTTTAAAGACCTGATGCTAACCTTTGATTTGTATAAATAGTTTTAAGGTTTAACTCACTAACTGTAGCCTACAGCATGTATGGTAAATCTGATATAAAGAGGCTGAATGTACGGTTTAAGACTCTTAGAAATTAAAATTGAAGAAATTAAGTTTTATAAGAAATAGAATTTTAGCCAAATAAAAACCTGATAGAAACTAAAAAACAAATGGTTAAAGATTAGTATTTTGCAGTAAAACATCAACAAGTATACTTAGATCTTACGAGTGAAAATGAAATTAACAAATCTGAGTGGCCTATATTGCATAACGAGACAAACCTGTTGTAGAATGATTTCAGTCCTTATGGAGAATTCTCAGCACCTGATACTGATTCACAAAGAAAAAGAGAAAAAAGGAGAATGTTGCCCTAAACAATCAGCTGTTTGTCTTGAACGACTCATTTTTGTCTTGGATGGGATTGTGTCACCATAGCAGGTCCTGACGAGCTCTATGCTGGAATTGAGGTGTGTGAGACTCAGAGTGAAGCAAGGTTGCGATATCGGTTCAAGTTTTTATATCCTACATATACATTTTCCACAATTTCAATTCAGTTAAATTCAAATGGTTTAAATAATAATTTTCAATTCAAGCTGTTAAACCTGTTTTACTTTTTTCCTGCGTTTCTCAGTGTTGTCCATTTTCCAATGTAGTGTCCAGAACATCAACAATAATTTAATCACGGTTTAGTCCACCTGGATTCTGTCTCCACCACTTTAGCATGACAACCAGCAGGATGCACATGTTTGACCATCTATTAATAACTCAGACAGTTGACATGGCGAATATGTTTCAGCCTTGGTATCCTACACGCAGCTGTAGAAGTAAAGGAAATGTCTCGTTTCAGCTTACTTTATTTTAAATATGAAGCGCGTCTTTTGAAAAATGGGGAAAGTGGAAAACGGGAAGCAAAAGAACAAGAAGAACAAGCATAAAGCTATAAAAAGAAACCGGCTAGTTATTAGAAACTGCTTATTTTTAGCTGGATTGTTTATTACTCAGTTCATTTTCAAATCCTTAAAGGCGCCATACTAAGCCTTAGCAGATCACACCGACTACTAATTAGTAAAAAAAAAAATAAAAAATATTTCCTTTTTCATCATAAGTTATTTTAATACGTTTTAGTTTGTTAGAAGGTTTTCAGATCTATGTTTTGTTTATTTACGCTGCAAGAGGGTGAGATAGCACAGACCTTTTTTAATATAGCTGTAAAATTGAACAGAAAAAATAGCTGCATTTATTTTATTTTTTATCCTTTTTTTAACCTCTTTAAAGAAATATAGCATGATCAACAATTCTCACAGCCTCCTGGAAATCCTGAGATATATATCAATATTCCTTAGGTAAAAAACGCATAGAGGCAGGTATTTTTGTTATGCTAGATATGATATCAGAGCCTTTCTCTGAGATAAAATACCAAAGCTAATTTAACACCTAATGTTTGCTTCCTAACAGCAGGAAGAAAAAAAAAATTGAATTCTAGCTTTACTTAAAATTGATATGACGTTTACAAGCTTCAAGTTACATGAATGGGATTTAATGCAATTGACAATCACATGCATGGTCCTGAAAATGTTTAAGAATAAAGGAAGAAATAATAATAGAAAATAAATAAGATTAGTTGTAACTTTTCTAAGTTTTAACCGGATGAAGTATAAAACAATCTGAGGCATGTGAACACCTTCTACTCTAGTTTCTCTTCAGACTGGTTTCATTTACCCACTTATGTCACTGGAAATGACATAAGTTTAGGTCAAAGGAAGTAGTTTCAGCCCTATAAGCTATATAAACCAGATGATCATTTTCTGGACGTAACGTCCTTAAGAATCTGAAATAGACGTGTTTTTTAAAAGTAATGGGAACCTTTTTTTGTCTCTGCTGCAGTTTGCTATCTATAGTCTAAACATGGTTTTGGTTCCTGTTACCTGTTGATTCAACACTGCTGCAGTATCCTTTCAACAATAATTGTGTTATAGGGAAGATGATTCATAGGGAGAGTTAAGTGGATTATTTGAATTTGTTGAAACAGTCCTAATTAATCCATAAAAATTCTGAAGAAAGCCTGAATGAGTCTAGCAGGCTACTGGAAAATCAATGAAGAGGATGCGTGTGAGCAGATTAAGGGGAGAGGAACTTTCTACAGACAACGTCAGGGGGTAGGAGGGGTGGAGGTGGAGGTGTGTGCGCTGGAAGCAGCTGGCTGGTTAACGGGTGGGCACATGCACCCAGAGTAGGCGGTGCCAGACAGGAAACGATGAGGTCATAGCTACAGTGAGAGGGTAGATGAAGAGGAGAGGGATAGGGTGGAAGATCTTGGAGGAGGGACATTGATTCAGAGATGAGCTCAGCTGCAAAGGCGTGGGCTGCTCTCCTCCCTCCCCCTGCAGCTCTCTGGCTCTGCTCGCCTCGGCTGCTGCCAGTGTTTTGTTGTGACTGCGAGGGGGAAATGCTCGCTTCGGTAGAATGAACTAGAAGAGCGAGGACAAGACTGACATGGTGGGAGACTTGTTTTTCTGGAGCTTCTGCTGTCTCAGGCTGTGGAGACGGGATAAGAAGGTGAGGATGATCACTGCTGCTGCGCCCACTTCCTGGACGCCCTATGGATTATTTAGAGTATTCATGAGCCGGTGAGGAAGCAGGCAGGGAGGCTGACGGACACACGGTCTGCCACCTTGCTTTTGCAGAGTCACAAAGTGGTTTGAAAATTTCAAGCTGAATTCAAAATGTGATGCCGTATTTTGTAGGTCATAAAAAGTAGGCCAGTGTATCACTACAGATCTGCTTCTTTTTTCTCTCGTTTCATCGTTTCATGGACAACTAATGAGATATGGCATGCTTTCCATTTCAGATGCTCTTTTTTTATGTTTCAAAAAGTGCATTCAGTTTTGTTTTTTGCTTTTTATTTACCACTTAAGTTTGCGTTTTAGCTGCAGTGATGAGAGTCCACATTTCATTATGGTGGATGTGAGTTGCAGAGCAAGCAGTCAGAATACATGAATGCTTCCCAAAGAGGCGGCCTGTGCAAATACTGTGTTACTGTACTGTTGCTGATAGAAGGGAGTTTCCATTCAGAGGCTGTGAATGTGGCCCACTGTCTTCACTCTTCATTCCAGTTCCATTCCCCTAAATAATACCCACTGGGAATTAAAGTGAGTGCATTTGGCAGGCTTCATTTGACCTCGTGTGCTTAAACACCCTGAATCACAGCTTTCTACTGTATGTCGCCCATATTTATGTCAAGGTTTCTTCTATTATTATTATTATTATTATTATTATTATTATTATTATGCTTTCTGCCATATCTTTTTTACATAAGACTATTATTATTAGTTTAAATTAATATATTGGATCATTTGTGAGGTATAGCAGAATATGGGTACCACCAATGTAGTCTGGTTATTCACTTTATTCACATTATTTAATGTCAATACTAAGAGAAACTTCCTTTCTAGAAACTTCCTAGAGATAAGCGGCTCCTTTAGTGAAGGGGAACTAAAAATAGTTCAAGACTTAAAGGTTTTTTTTGGTTTCTCCTCTTTGAAGAAATTTATTGGTTTTAACAAATAATAGGTTCAGTTCAAATATGCGTTGCTATTAATATTTCTGATGCATTTAGATTTTGCTAAATACAACCAACAAAGATTGGGGAATTGCATGAGGAATTTGAAGAATGTCACAGTGGAACATCTGTGATCAAACTTTACTAAAACAGGAACTGAATGACAGATGACTAATATAAACAGCAACCAAGAATTAAAAATAAGACATGGAGGGGGAATTCTTGAATTACCTTTTTTTTTTTTTTTTGTCAAAATTATTTATAAGTATGCATGGTATTTAATGATAAAATATCTAAGTGACTGTTGTTTTATTTAAAGGGAAATGAAATTAAATGCATGAAATGAAAATCAACATTTTGACAACATGACAAAAAATCATGGGAGATAGATGGTGTTATAAGGGCCAAAACAATTAATAGGATTAATCGAGTATTGAAATAATCATCAAATAATTTAGTATTTAGTATAATAATTTTGATTATTGGTTAAGATTGTAAAAAAAAATATATATATATATATATATGTATTTCGTATTTAAGGTTTAAAAAAAAAAAAAAAGATTTTGTCTGTCAATATGCTGAATCCAGAACTCCTCATGTGGAAAAGTTTTAGTTTCACCTGGTTTAATTTTCTTTAAACAAATCTTTAAAGAATCTTTGGCTATCCGATTATTAATTGATTAGTCGAAAAAATAATAAACAGATTAATAGATTTTCAAAATAACCATTAGTTGCAGCCCTAGATTTTTTTCAATATAATGCTTCCCATCATCTTTGCCATTTAACCCATGGATAAGAATGTTTGGAGAGCAGAAATTTCTTCAAATGCAATTATTTCATGTATATCTACAGAAAAGAAACTCATAGAAATGTTAAAATTGCATCATATAACCATTAATATAGATCAGATGCTTCACAATGATAGTTTAACAACACTCAACTCCAACATGGAGATACATTTCTAAATAAACAATGTTTTTTCCATTTCTAAACTTAATGTTTTAAAAGCCATTTTATTTTGTTTTCTATTGTTTTCACCTTGGCTTCTGTACCATTTAAATAGACAAATACATGATTCCTAGGTTATGTTTCAAAGCTCAGTTAACAAATTGATCAGTTAACTGACTGAATGAGGAAATAATGGGATGATTTCTCAAAATTCACCCCGTTACCTTTAATATTTATTTTATCTAAAAGCTCTATTGACAGTTTTATCTCTAAAATTTTAAGTAGAGAACCTCATTTGCAGTTATAATTAAAAACAAATGTGTTACATTTTTATTTCGATCATAATGAAAGTTTTTACTCTAAACACACTACCAGAGTCATGTCTGATTAACTTTACTTTGAGTTTATCAATAACTTAACTTTCGTATTTATTCGCTTCCGTTGGTTGGTTTTGATTCAGTTCTTGTAATTTTAGAAAAAATCAGATTAAAAGTAATTTTATGTAGACTTATATTAATTAAATGAATGATCACTACATTCATAAAGCAAAGTTGGTCAATATTTAGAAATATTCTGAGTGAACTTTTCTTACCATTAATTACTGCATGCAGAGACTATAAAATAATGTTTGGTGCTCAATGATGTACTTGGTTGAAATGCCCAAATTGCCATAGATTTATAAGTGTGCTTCTTTCTTTATAAAGAACTTGTATCCTTCAAATAAATATGCCTTTTTCTATTTGCTGCAATCATACTACAAAGCTCTTGTTGTGGCGGGTTTTGCACCCTTTAGGCTAAGACCCTGGGATTCGTAGAAGAGGCTGATTTTGGTCACAGATGGAGATAAAAATGAAGAACCACAGTCATAAGCGTGATGATGAGCTCATACACACAGACACAACACACCCACTGCCCTGATGAGAAAGATCGAGATATCCAGGGTAACCAAACATGTGATGCATCTCGACTCCGTTTCATGGAAGATTCTAGTTATAATGTTTTGGTTAAAATACTTGAATCCTTGATTTGTCTTTGCATCCGTTCATCCAGAAGGGAAGGAGGTCTTTAATGAAACAGGAACAGCTGTCTGCCTCTAAATGGGTGTGTGTGCCCACATGGCAGGCAAATGGCAGCCTAAGTGACGGGCTGTGTCCAGACGACACCCTTTACACGTCCGTCCAGCTGTCCTCTCTTCCTGTCTGGTCCTTTTTTTTTTTTTTTTTTTTTTTTTTTTTTTTTTTTTTTATACATAGTTCCACCTTAAAATGACACAAAGACAGAGAGGAAATCGACATAGAAGATGCAAAGCCCAGAATTGTGACTGGATGGTTGTTAGACCTTTTTCCTCTGCTGTGTTCATAGTTAATTAATCGTTTAATTGGGCCATTTGGGGTCCTCATTAAAACTAAAGACCCTCAGTGCAGTCAGTCTTTCTCCTTTATAAACTCAATAGATTTCTGTTTGAGGTTTTTATTCATCCTCTGACCCAAACAGATGGTTATTCAGTCTCTTCTGCATGTTTGAGTTAAAGATAAAAGAAATGCAGAAAGTCTGGCTGTTCTTGTATTAAAGTGGAACGGTGCCATATTACTGCTGAGTTTCTTGGGTTTTTATTTTGGATTTGCTGAACATGTTGTAGTTGATTTCTAAACACCCATTTTATAAATTTGACTTTTTTCCCTTTTTAGCATATTCTGATTTTTCACCGTTAAAAGAAGCACTTGGGTTCAACTATCTGAATACATTAAGAATTGATCTGATGGAAAAATGACATGTTTTAATTCAAAATGCAACAATAGTTGCAGATTTCAGGAAATTTTCAGTGAAATTTAGGCCAATTTCTTAATGTATCCCTATTTATTTGTGAGACATAAATGCTTCGACTTAAGCTTTTGGTTTGAAGGTCTCAGGGCAGAGTAGAGGTATGTTTTATAAGCTGACTCCCATTGGCATTTTATTTTGTCCTGCATAGAGGCTTGACTCGCAAACTATATGGAAATTGGATGTATTAATCCATGTTGCACCTTATTAGCAACATTAGCAATGCAGAGCGTTGTAGTTGAAGGGATCCTTTGAAGGTTTGACTCTTTGAAATAAATTTCTGCCTCAGAAAGCAAAAAAATGAAATAACAAGAGCAGCCTCCAGGGAGGAACTGGCTCCTGAGGACTCTGCCTTTGGTGCTGAGCGCTGTTGCTCATGTTTAAACATTGATCCTCATTAGTATTTGAGTGGACAGTTTATGTGCATTGACAGGAGATAGATTTACCTGTAGGAGTTAAAGGAGGTTGTTGGTATTAGTGGAGGAAAGGGGTGTTTAATCAGTTGCTTTAGTGGAGGAGTCAGCAAGAATGGGCAGTGGATGTTTCAGACGTGATTTGTTTTCTTTAGAATAATTAAAATAAATAAATTATTGAAGCAAGTAATGCAATTAAAAGGGAGTGTTTGGGTCTAAATATTTGCCATTAAGGTACACTTAAAGAGTTGTTTATTTGAACTGTTTCTCCTATGTGCAAAACATAAATAGCTACAACTCCTATGCCCCCCGACCGATGAATGAGTCTCATCATCAGATCTGTCTGTGTGAATTATTTCCTCATTTCCTGCTCTGTTTTTAGAGCAATAACTCAATTCCATTTCTTGTTTACAAAACTGCCCCCAGCTTCAGTCGACATCTGGCTGCAGCAAACTGGATCTCAGAGCGTGGCGCTCAGCTTTAACGTCCGTGAACAGACCTCACCCCACTTCCCAGATCGGTCATAAAACCTTCATGTAGCTTGTAACTCATTCTGCACCAATTCTTAAGTTTGTTTTTTCCGCCTTTAATTAGACCAATGATTGGTGGTCAACATGCACCGTCGATTTATTAAATGAACAATTAAGCATTCATGTTTTGTTTTCTGTTCTTTTAAATTTCAGGTTGCAGGAGAACAGAAGTATCACCCAGAATGCTTCAGCTGTCTGAACTGCAGAGCGTTTATTGGTGATGGAGACACGTATGCTTTGGTGGAAAGGTCCAAACTTTACTGGTGAGCATCTGCTGCCTCTTGCTCTTTTTAAATGCAAAACGTCCACATTTTTGAAATGGATAAAAAAAAAAGAATACTAAAACAATGCTTCTAAATCCTTTTTTCTCAGTAAATCATTTATCAATCAAAAATGTTCAATAAGCTTTTCCAACACAGTGTTTTATCCTTATCTCTTTACTCATTTTCAGTGTTACATTTAAAAACCTCATAAATGATGCTTTAAATGAGCCAAACCTTGGATTACATTTGATTAATGGAGAAAAAAAAAAATCTGTAAAAAGACATATTTGTGGTAATAAAACAAAAAAATGAGACTAAACCAGTAGATGATAAATGGGTTATCACTGGGTCGGCTGGTGTTATAACCATAAACAACTGGCCAAATGAAAAAAAAAATACAGCTTTTCAGCCACATTATACTATACATTTTTCATAGAAAGCTTGGCACTGGTATAAAATGTTGTTTTTCATAGACTTTTTTAAATTTAGGAGCTCTTTCTCAGGTAGATTATTGTACAGAAATTAAAATTTTTATTTTGTTTTTCATAGAAGATTCACCTGCATGTAACAAATAAAGCCCAAAAACTGCAAAGCAGGAAACGATAAATAACAATCAAATCATGCAATTTCTGTATGATTTGATTGCAAAAATCTAAAAAATTGGTGTAAAATGCTATTAAACGCACATGTAAGATTTAAAAGGCATTATTTTATGGATGCACAAAGTATTGCTCTTCTGCAGGCAAAGCCATGGCTTTATTTTAGATGAAATTAAGACGATTTAAAGATGCACTAAGCTTTACCTGGGCAGCTTTAATTTGTTGCTGTTATGGTTAAAAAACACCTATTAATGTGAAAATAAGATGATTTGGTAGTTAGAGGCCATTGTCTCTTGAGGCTAAAATTATAATCTGTCAGTTTAATTTTCTGCAGAATTATAAGAGGCTGACAGTGTGAGCTTCATGTTAGCTGCTGCATTCTGTATATTTGTTCATAACTACATCACCAGCCAGGATGTATGAGTGTCACAAGACAGTCTTTAAAACAGATGGTGGAATATTGTGCTTAAGAAGGCTTCAGGCGCTCTGCAGTCGTATCCATCAGGCTGCTTTATGCAGGCGGCTTGTCTTACAGCTAAACTCTTTTACACAAAGGTAATTCAGCAGGTAACGTAACCCACACATGGCGATGATCTCATTCTCAGTCACTCTGAGTCACTCGCTGTTCAAATAAGGTTGAGAAGCAATAGAATAACATCTACCTGCTTCCAGTTCACATACCTGCTTTTAAAATAGGAGGTTTTCTACTTTTAGGGCCAAAATTAACAAATGTAAAGGGGATCAAATTATGAGGCAATGATACATGTAGGCCATAAACGGTTAATGGTTTGCCTCAATGATGGTTAATGAAGTTAAGCCACTGAACCGTGGTCCTTGTTCAGAATCCTACATGTTTCTATAAACAGAAGGTCTAATTTGTCCGCTTTCAAAACTAATTTTCCGACGTTGAGGATCTGCTTCCTCGCAATTATTGTGTCGTGAGGGCCATGTGCTCAGGCTTCATCGCATCAACATCATGTGATTCTAGGACTGATGTAATGAGAATGTCTTTTCTCACAAGGTTTCTCACGCCTCCCTTCTTAATTTCCATCTCTTCGTCTCTTACGGCTGCAGCGGTCACTGTTACTACCAGACCATCGTGACCCCAGTGTCTCTGCCAGACTCGCCACGCTCTCGCATCCCGCACACCGTCACGCTCGTCTCCATTCCAGCCTCCAGCGAGGGGAACAACGGATGCAGAGGGCGGGGCTTTTCAGTTGCTATCGACCAGCCGCTCAGCCCTGCAAAGGGCTTCAGCCCAGAGCATGGACCCACCGTCAGAGTGTCACAGTGAGTTCACTCGACGATTCTATTTTTTTTTCCACAAAGAGACATAAGTATGACATTTTTGTTTAAGTAGTTTAAAACTACAAGCTTTTTAAAATCTTTGCTCTGAAGAACTTTAAAAGCATAAAACTTGGACACTTCTCTATTTAGAACCTGATTTTAATTCTGTAAAAAATCTTCATCAGGGAACCTTTTTCTATGTGATTATTGATAGATTATTCTGAAAAATTATTGACAGATTAATCAATTGGCAAAGTAATCATTAGTTGCAGCCCTTAAAAATATAAAAGCCAAATGTTTGTATGTAATTTAATAGTAGTCTGTTATAGACCGATATAAAGTACCATATAAAGTGGAAGGGAAATATATTTTTAATGTACACAAATCACATTAAAAGTGCTGCATGGTTACACATTCAGCCACATTTACTCTAATTCCCCAAAATATAATCCAATGTAACAGAATGCCTATAAAAGTCACTTTAATTTGTTAATTAGTTCAGCTGTGTGCGATTTAATTCTGTGAGTACTTATACAAAGCTGTAGAGAATACACCTTTCTTCCTCATGCTGTGGAGATGTTTTTGTTTTGAAAAAAACAAGAAAGCTGATTGTAGTGAACTGGAAGATTAATGGGACTAAAAAGAAAAGGCTATAAAAACATGAGACTGGGGGGAAGCACCACCCATCTGTAGGAGGACACCCCTAAACATGAAGCCAGAGCTGCAAAAGAGAGGATTAGATTATGGCTTAGCATCATGAAGGAATGGCCTAGTTAAAGTTCGGGAAATGTTTTATAAACCTTTCAATTCACTGTATTTATATAGCTGCGATTTACAACATACACTATATTGCCAAAAGTATTTGCTCACCTGCCTTGACTCACATATGAGCTTAAGTGACATCCCGTTCCTAATCCATAGGGTTCAATATGACGTCGGTCCACCCTTTGCAGCTAGAACAGCTTCAACTCTTCTGGGAAGGCTGTCCACAAGGTTTAGGAGTGTGTTTATGGGAATTTTTGACCATTCTTCCAGAAGCGCATTTGTGAGGTCGCACACTGATGTTGGACGAGAAGGCCTGGCTCTCAGTCTCCGCTCTAATTCATCCCAAAGGTGTTCTATCGGGTTGAGGTCAGGACTCTGTGCAGGCCAGTCAAGTTCATCCACACCAGACTCTGTCATCCATGTCTTTATGGACCTTGCTTTGTGCACTGGTGCACAGTCATGTTGGAAGAGGAAGGGGCCAGCTCCAAACTGTTCCCACAAAGTTGGGAGCATGGAATTGTCCAAAATGTCTTGGTATGCTGAAGCATTCAGAGTTCCTTTCACTGGAACTAAGGGGCCAAGCCCAGCTCCTGAAAAACAACCCCACACCATAATCCCCCCTCCACCAAACTTTACACTTGGCACAATGCAGTCAGACAAGTACCGTTCTCCTGGCAACCGCCAAACCAAGACCCGTCCATCAGATTGCCAGATGGAGAAGCGCGATTCGTCACTCCAGAGAACGCGTCTCCACTGCTCTAGAGTCCAGTGGCGGCGTGCTTTACACCACCGCATCCGACGCTTTGCATTGCACTTGGTGATGTATGGCTTGGATGCAGCTGCTCGACCATGGAAACCCATTCCATGAAGCTCTCTGCGCACTGTTCTTGAGCTAATCTGAAGGCCACATGAAGTTTGGAGGTCTGTAGTGATTGACTCTGCAGAAAGGTGGCGACCTCTTCGCACTATGCGCGTCAGCATCCGCTGACCCCGCTCCGTCAGTTTACGTGGCCTACCACTTCGTGGCTGAGTTGCTGTCGTTCCCAAACACTTCCATTTTCTTATAATACAGCTGACAGTTGACTGTGGAATATTTAGGAGCGAGGAAATTTCACGACTGGATTTGTTGCACAGGTGGCATCCTATCACAGTTCCACGCTGGAATTCACTGAGCTCCTGAGAGCGACCCATTCTTTCACAAATGTTTGTAAAAACAGTCTGCATGCCTAGGTGCTTGAATTTATACACCTGTGGCCATGGAAGTGATTGGAACACCTGATTCCAATAATTTGGATGGGTGAGCAAATACTTTTGGCAATATAGTGTATGTCATCTAAAGCCACTGAAGAGACAATAAAATCAGGTCGTACTGTCAGATTGCTTCCATTTTCTATCTAACCTTTGACTCCAGATCAGGAAACACTCATGATTTCCATAGATTTTTTTCCTAAAATTTAACAAGAACACTTTGCTTTTTTTGTGTTTTTTTTTTTTTTTTTACCATTTTGTCTACATGTGCAGCAGCATACTTATTTTTTCTATTTTTTTCTCCCATCCAGGGTGGATCCTGACTGCATCAGTCCAGATGTGAAGAACTCCATTCATGTTGGGGACAAGATCCTAGAAATCAATGGAACGCCCATTCACAACGTTCCTCTGGATGAGGTAGAAACCACGTTTATGATCTTTTCTCTAAAACATTACATTTCACAGCCAGCTGAAAAGCAATAAATGCTACCAGAGAGTCAAAAACTGTTGAAGTTTAAAAGGATTTAAACTTTTTTCCTTTACATCTCCATCCATTTTTGGGAGTTTTGTCAAATGGACATGAATCTCTTCCTCTTCCACAGATCGACCTGCTCATCCAGGAGACCAGCCGTCTGCTGCAGCTCACTATTGAACGCGACCCCCATGGTCAGGGGGGGGCCTCCTCTGATGACCAGGTGGATGGCTGCCTGTTCACCCCGGTGTCAGACGGCCCCAGCCCAATCCTTCCAATCACCCAGCCCCCCAACCCTGACATCAGCAACCTGAAGTCACGCATGATCACGTAAGAAGCAGTTATTTTTTATTATTATAAGATTATACGTTGGGCCGTAATGAGATCCTCATCTTTTTCTCTCCCCTCTCTTTGTCAGGCGGAGCTGCAGCATTGATAAGTCACCTGGCTCCAGCAACGCAGCGTCGCCAGTCTCACACAGGAAGGATATTAATCGGTCCGAGTCACTCAGGGTCGTCTCCAATCGAACTCACCGCATCTTCCGCCCGTCCGACCTCATCCACGGAGAAGTCCTCGGAAAAGGCTGCTTTGGACAGGCCATAAAGGTAATCCTGTTCATGCGTGGCATAAATCTGAAAATTCTGTTCATGCTAAGAGCCTCCAGAAGATGGCAGCATTTGAAGAAGTGAGATACAATCTAAGAGAAGGAATTCATGTTTTAACACATGGTGGGGCGTTTTTTGTTTTTTGTCATACAGAGAAAGGGACTCTTTACAGTTCATGTTGAATCATAATTCTCTCCCAGCTTGTTGCTCATCTCCATCTTTGCATAACTTTGTTGTGTTATAGGTGACCCACAAAGAAACAGGGGAGGTGATGGTGATGAAAGAGCTGATTCGCTTTGATGACGAAACGCAGAGAACCTTCCTGAAAGAGGCGAGTTCACATCTTCCTGCTAATTCCTCGACTTTATCATTAGAGGTTTTACTGTAGAAGTGTTTGTTCACAGCAAATTGGTGCACAATCCTTTAGTGTGTCATACAGCTGGTGCTCAGATGTTAGTGAAGCTAACTGCTGTCTGTTAGGGGACAGTCATAAACCAGCTGTCCTGGTTATGTTAGGAAGCTACATGTGTCACCAGGAGCTGATCAGAACCAGAATATGCTCTGCAACCACTGAAGGAGTGACAAATTGCATAAACCTCTGACAGGGCGCAGGAAAATGATCCTCCCAAAAATGATCAATCATTCTCTCCCACATAAGGCTTAAAGGAATAGTACACCCAAAACATGATTAGCCTTCATTTTCTACTCACCCCCATGCTGAACAACACTCTGGAGTACTTTTTTGATATCTCAAATGCATCTGGAGATCTGGGAGGCTTCTTGCTGTCTGCTGACATTCAAATAATGGAGGTCTATGGTGCCCGAGACAGAAAGGTCCATAAAAGTCCACAAAAAACGTGTCAATATTCCTCCATACTGGTCGTCCAATGTATTCCAAGTGTCCTGAGTGGGTAGCATCCAGAATTTACTCGAAGCGAAGTCATTTAGAATGTTTTTAGAGCATAAACAGTAGTGTATAGGATTTCCTGAAAGCGTGCACATGCGCGTTCATGACGCTACGGAAGCCGGCAGACCAAACCAGATGAAAGTGCGCATTCAGCGTCTGCTCTTCCAATAATGCAAACGTAGAAGAAGAAATGTGCCGTTTACCTGTGCAAAGAAAGAAACAACAAAAGAAAAATGTCTGAGGACTTCAGTGTTGAGGAAGAGCATGAGTTCTTTGCCGAGCTGAATGCGCTGGTTTGGTCTGCCGGCTTCCGTAGCGTCGTGAACGCGCAGGTGCGCGCTTTCAGGAAATCCTATACACTACTGTTTATGCTCTAAAAACATTCTAAATGACTTCGTTTCGAGTAAATTCTGGATGCTACCCACTCAGGAAACTTGGAATACATTGGACGAGCAGTATGGAGGAATATTGACACGTTTTTTGTGGACTTTTATGGACCTTTCTGTCTCGGGCGCCATAGACCTCCATTATTTGAATGTCAGCAGACAGCAAGAAGCCTCCCAGATCTCCAGATGCATTTGAGATATCAAAAAAGTACTCCAGAGTGTTGTTCAGCATGGGGGTGAGTAGAAAATGAAGGCTAATCATGTTTTGGGTGTACTATTCCTTTAATGCCTCCTCAGACTGCACATTCATGTTTGAAGACGGCAAAGGACAAAGATCTGGACTTCTGTAGAACTTATTGGTTCTTTTCATCCAACGGGCCTCTAGCATACCTTTGATTAATCCTTAGAAATGCAGTCTTTGAAGTTATTCTCCTTGCAGCAAAGTTCAGTTTATTTTGCTTGGATTCCATCAGGTCACTCTATAGAAAGCTCATAGAACAGATCTCTGCTACCTCTGGCTAAAAATGATAAATAAGCCAACTAATGGTTCCGAATACAGTTTAAAAACAAATCCCAACCTAGAAGCTTTAGTAGTTTTTTTAAAGGAAAAAACACAATGACATTAAAAGTACCAGAAATATGTGATCAGTTCAGATATTGTTTTTTTTTTTTTTTTTTTTTTTTTTCATTTATTATTATTATTACCAGTATTTAATATATCAAATAAAATCCTATTTGAGAACACCAACCCTTCCCTTGTTTTAAAAGCTAACAGAACAAATAAACATTTCGCTGTTAAAAAGGGAAACAGATTTTTTACAGGAGATATTTAATAAAAACAATAAGCGATGTTTTATTGAAAGGTCATGTAATATTTGAAGCTCTAAACGATTTTAATTTTGTTGGATTTAGGGCAAAATGGCTTTTTGGATTTTAAATGTTGCTGACTTTTAAATGTCTTTCATAGAAACAAAGAAGCAGAGTATCCATGGTTTTGAAATAAGTTATTTTTCTTAATTATTTATCTAAAATGAAATTATAAGGAATTTCTATTTAACTCAAAAAATTTCACACTTTGAATTTCTATTTGATTTAGATCTACGCTTGGATCAGTCCATAAAGGAATTTTGTTAAAATTAATCTAAATGTGGCTCTAATGATGCAGCCAGCATCGCTTTTCCATTAAGACCAGATCAGCAAAAGTTTATCAGCAGTTTCTCTGACCTAAGCTCTAAATCTCTGCATCACTTCCAGAGTAACTTCTTCAGCAAAATATTTTGCATTCCAGCCCTGACAGGTGGTTGCACTGTATTGTATTAATGGCTCTCCTATTAATGTGTACAACACAATTTTAAGGCTCTCTTCCACATCACAATTATGCACTTCTCCAAAGAATCCTGATAGATCTACTAAGGTTATGAGATGACAAAGTTTAAGCCTGTAACCCCTTGTAAGCTTCTAGTGTGTTTATTTGAATACCAGACAGACATTCAGGTCTCGGAGGCAATAATCAGGTTACATCAGTCCCACCTAAACAGACCACAGACTCCCTGAGGTCTGAATCGGCCCTTCTTGGTACCATTTCATCCCCAAACATCTGTTTGCGAGTGTTTCTTTGGTGCCATGTATTTATGCATGTGTCTGTAGGTTTTGGTTGATCCTTACTTTCTAATTTTGCCCGAGTCTCACATTAACCTGTCTCTTTTAATTTTACTTGCTGCAAGAAGTCAGGGGTTTGGGCGTAATTGTAGCCCTAGAGTTACAACCTCCAGTCTGGAAAGGTTGTGGTTTGCACCATTTGTAGCATCTTAAATCAATTACAATACATTAGCTTATTTTATTTTTTATTTTTTTTCCTGTAGCATCTTTTGCCAAAGATGAGGTGACACTGTATTATCTGTCAACAGGTGAAGGTAATGCGCTGTCTGGAACACCCTAATGTGCTGAAGTTCATTGGAGTCCTCTACAAAGATAAGAGGCTCAACTTCATTGCTGAGTACATAAAGGGAGGAACCTTGAGGGAAATTATAAAGAAGATGGTACGTATGATAAATTTATAATGATATAAATCGGTTTAATGGCAGAACCTGAAAATAGACAAACTGCTGACCCCTAAAGTTGAATTCCTTCTTGCAGGACAGTAACTTTCCTTGGAACCAGCGGGTCAGTTTCGGGAAGGACATTGCTGCTGGAATGGTGAGTTCAAACAGCTGAAGCTCCATAAGCACCACTGCCTCCCTCTAGTGGCTAGCTAAGAGAACTACAAGCATGGCATAAAAACTGCTTTAAGTGTTATAAAACATGCTAACTCCAGCTTTTCTTTGAGTTCAACTTTAATTTTTGAATCTGCTTTAAGGCGTATATTTGATTTCTTTAACTCATCCTTGTGTTATCTGTTACTCAGGCATATCTGCATTCAATGAACATAATCCACCGGGACCTAAACTCGCACAACTGCCTAGTCCGAGAGGTAATGACATTTTTCTATTCACTTGTTTGTAATAACATACCTCCATTTTTAGACTTTGTGGTAGGTACATAAAATATGCCGGCGGGATTAAGTGAAGTTATATAAAAAAATTGAAATGTATCTTTTCAATAAGGAAAAAAAAAGAAGCATTGTATTATTAAGCTTAGATCTGAGCCGATATTTTTTTTGCTTTCTACTTATTAAGGATCACACTGTGGTGGTGGCAGACTTCGGCCTTGCTCGGCTCATGGTGGACGATATCTGTGAAAATAAGCTGACGCAGGGAAAACTCTCGGGCTTGAAGAAGCCTGACCGCAGGAAGAGGTACACAGTGGTGGGGAACCCCTACTGGATGGCTCCTGAGATGATCCATGGTATGCAACACAGGAACATATGCGGTCGTTTGCACATGTAATCTAAATAATAATGACTATTTAATTACCCTTTTCTCCCAGTGTATAACAATGTTTGTTTTATGTCCTTTCAGGAAAAAGCTATGATGAGAGAGTGGACATATTTTCCTTTGGTATTATGCTCTGCGAGGTAAGTAACTGTTTAAAACCGTTTCTGCCATCCATCAGTTATAATATACTTTACAAATAAAGGGTCTAATATGCATTCAGCTCCAGGCCTTCAGGCTTTAGCAAAGTATTAGTAAAGCTGTATTCCTTTGGTTAGATTCCCAGTTTATCTGCTGCTGACCAGCCTCAAGTCCAATACTTCTTTCTAATCAATGGACCATTTACCCTTTAAAGCTTCATCCAATAATAAACTTTATTTGAATCAATGGGTAAGGTTTTTTCCTACATTAGTAAAAAAAAAAACTGGAAAAAAAAGCACCTTGCAAAGGTTCAAAATGAGAAAGGGACAAAAAATAATCAATTAGCAACCTGGCAATTAATGTTAGCATGGTCTCTCCTTGTTTTGGGCTGAGTTAATAAGTCGTCTTGCAAAGAATTTAATTGAAGTTGCTATTAATCATATGCAAGCATAAAAATAAAGAATTGCTGTAATGTTATACATTTTATCACGGATGTTTCAGCTGCTCTCTGTTATCATGCACGATCATCCGGCTAACACAGTCAGACATAATGCTGTTGCTGCCAATACAATCTCAACCTGTGTTTACTAGGTTTAAAAAAGCTGCCTACAGGTGTTGATTTTTAAGTTTGGGGTAAAAGAACAGTGCATAGTTCAATACGGGTTTTGATAACATTTAATCAAAGAGATGAACCATTTATAATGCTTTAGATTGAGACAGCCCTGCAATAAACCTTGCTTTAGTTACCAGAAGGTCTCAAATTCAGGCTTTAAATGGATCGACGCACCACCCAGAAAATAAAACTGGATGTGCTGGATGCACTTTAATTGTCTGCATTAGTGGCTGGCAGTTCAGACAGTCCTGCAGCATTTTGCTGACTTTCTGAGTCCCTTTTTTTAGTTAAAAAGTTATTTCGCTTTAGAATATTTAACCTGCAAGAAACCGTGGTCCACCTCTGCCTCAGGACAGCTGAAAGCCAGTCCTTCTCATCACACAGGAAGGGTTGTCCCTGGATGCAGTAATTAGGGGCGGCACCAGCAGACTGAGGCTAATCAGGCTGCCTTTAGCAGATGAGCTCATTTAACTTGGTGTCCAACACTAGACTCTGCAAAATATAAGGCCTGGCAGAGAATTTAGCTCAAGTTCTCCTTTTTTCTGCAGCTTTGACAGCTTTTTATGGATTTTGTCAGCATTTCAAACTCATTAAAAATAAAATCCACTTGATTTTATGAGGGAATAGTTTCACTCTGCCAAATTTCAACATCTCTGAAAGGGGAATATAGTTTTCCAGCAGCTCTGCTGAGTTGTTGGATTGGAGCCTGGACACCCGCCATCCTCAAGCTCAGAGTTTGGTCTCATGGGTTTAGTTTAGTCAGTCAGAGGCCCCAGACTCTGACTTCTCCAGATGGACACTATTATCCACCAACCATGAGGGGGTGTTAGTTAGCAGAGGAGCAAAAACAGTAATGGTTTGCTGGGAGCAATCAGCTTTAGTTTGAAGGATTTACTAGTTTCCAGTAGAAGAGCTTCAGATGCTTCTATTTTCAAATGTTCTGTTTTTCTCTCTTAGATCATTGGCCGTGTGAACGCAGATCCAGATTACCTCCCCAGGGCGACGGACTTTGGACTGAACATTTCTGGCTTCTTGGAGCACTACTATCCCCCCAACTGTCCTCCTGCCTTCTTTCCTATTGCTGCTCTATGCTGTGACCTCGATGCAGACAAAAGGTCAGAAATCTCCCTGAAAACTTGCTGTGAAATTATATTAACACTTTCATTCCAACGCATTTTGAAGCCTTTTCATTCCTTGGGTTTGTGTTATATTGGAAGCCTACCTTTTTATCCCTCTTTTTCAAACCTCTCACTAAATATTCTATTCATTTCAAAAGTAATACATGTGGAGAGAAAAAAAATCCATCAATAATAAAAATGATTTGTTTGGGGATTTGTCCAGTGAGGGATGATTTTAACAGAATTACCTGATTGCAGTGGGTTGGTGATTCATTCTGACCTACAATTTACTGGTACCACAAATTAGAATAACTGATTGCAATTTTTATTTAGCTAAAACAAAAAATCAAACAATAGAAATTCTGCACCAGCATGGTCTTCCTATCACACACTATAGTCAGCATTTCTTCTACTCCCTGAGAATGTGTTATTAGAAGTGAATGGAAGCAGCTGAATATCTATTTTTCTACCCAAGAGAGGTTTAAGTGATCTTTTAAATGCATTGCAACATTATAGGCCTTAAAACACCCTGAGAGGATGCGTCCCTCTAAAGTTAGTTTTTTTTTTTCCTCATTAAAATGCTCTTTGGGTCTAAAAAGGCCTTTAAAGCTAATGCGGCTCCAGTGGTTTCAAGTACAGGAAAGACAGAGGGATGATAATATGGTTATATACACATCATCCTAAAGTTGCAGCTAATCAGGTTATCATAGGTTTACTTACAGGAGAAGCAGCAGAGGAAAGTGGATTTTATCTGGTAACCCAGATTTTCTACTGATATGGGATGGATGTAACTAGTGCTGCAACTAACAATTATTTTGCAAATCGATTAAACTGTCGATTATTTTTCAGATTAATCGACTAATAATCAGACAGCCAAAGGTTCCCTAAAGAAGGCTTTTTACAAAATCAAACCAGGTGAAACTAAAACTTTCCCACTTGAGGAGGCAGGATAGTGCATATTGACAAACAAAAAGATTTTTTTTTTATCTTAAATGCAAAATGTTTATAAATATATATATATATATATATATATATATATATATATATATATATATATATATATATATATATATATATATATATATATATATATATATATATATATATATATATACACTATATTGCCAAAAGTATTTGCTCACCTGCCTTGACTCACATATGAGCTTAAGTGACATCCCGTTCCTAATCCATAGGGTTCAATATGACGTCGGTCCACCCTTTGCAGCTAGAACAGCTTCAACTCTTCTGGGAAGGCTGTCCACAAGGTTTAGGAGTGTGTTTATGGGAATTTTTGACCATTCTTCCAGAAGCGCATTTGTGAGGTTGCACACTGATGTTGGACGAGAAGGCCTGGCTCTCAGTCTCCGCTCTAATTCATCCCAAAGGTGTTCTATCGGGTTGAGGTCAGGACTCTGTGCAGGCCAGTCAAGTTCATCCACACCAGACTCTGTCATCCATGTCTTTATGGACCTTGCTTTGTGCACTGGTGCACAGTCATGTTGGAAGAGGAAGGGGCCAGCTCCAAACTGTTCCCACAAAGTTGGGAGCATGGAATTGTCCAAAATGTCTTGGTATGCTGAAGCATTCAGAGTTCCTTTCACTGGAACTAAGGGGCCAAGCCCAGCTCCTGAAAAACAACCCCACACCATAATCCCCCCTCCACCAAACTTTACACTTGGCACAATGCAGTCAGACAAGTACCGTTCTCCTGGCAACCGCCAAACCCAGACCCGTCCATCAGATTGCCAGATGGAGAAGCGCGATTCGTCACTCCAGAGAACGCGTCTCCACTGCTCTAGAGTCCAGTGGCGGCGTGCTTTACACCACCGCATCCGACGCTTTGCATTGCACTTGGTGATGTGTGGCTTGGATGCAGCTGCTCGACCATGGAAACCCATTCCATGAAGCTCTCTGCGCACTGTTCTTGAGCTACATGAAGTTTGGAGGTCTGTAGTGATTGACTCTGCAGAAAGTTGGCGACCTCTTCGCACTATGCGCGTCAGCATCCGCTGACCCCGCTCCGTCAGTTTACGTGGCCTACCACTTCGTGGCTGAGTTGCTGTCGTTCCCAAACACTTCCATTTTCTTATAATACAGCTGACAGTTGACTGTGGAATATTTAGGAGCGAGGAAATTTCACGACTGGATTTGTTGCACAGGTGGCATCCTATCACAGTTCCACGCTGGAATTCACTGAGCTCCTGAGAGCGACCCATTCTTTCACAAATGTTTGTAAAAACAGTCTGCATGCCTAGGTGCTTGAATTTATACACCTGTGGCCATGGAAGTGATTGGAACACCTGATTCCAATAATTTGGATGGGTGAGCAAATACTTTTGGCAATATAGTGTATATATATTATTTTTTTTTGGTATAATTACTGCTCTAAGTGGGTTGCTCTGTCAGCTACAGAAGCGTTTTACAGCCTCTACTCCTGTTAACAATTTATCGATTACCAAATTAGTTGGCGATTATTTCAATAATTGATTAATCACAATTAATCCCATTAATTGTTTCAGCCCTAGATCAAACATATTTTAAACTAAATCATTATGCTTACAAAGAAAATCTACAGTTGCCTCGATGGTCTGGCTGCTGACTCTGTTAGAGGTGTCCGTTGTTGCTGCTGCATGAGCTGTGCTGTGTGTATTTGCCCTTGAACTGTCCTGAAATGTTTTATTCTGCTGAAATCTGTAACCTCTAGTTGTCATTCTTCGTGTTGTTATCAATACATAGTAAAGCTTTCTGTTCAGAAAGTACTGGTGCAAAACTTCTGTCCTCTTTTTTTTGCTTAGAAAAAAAAAAGTTTCTGGATTTTATGTTCTATACTTCTGAGATTAATTAGGTTTTTAAATCTCTTAATTATGCTATTTATCCTTTAAGTGATTACATCTACAGCAACAGAACTTTCAGAATAAAACTATGTCTGAGTGAAACTGTAGTTACACAATTCAATTGTTACCTGTTGTTTTGGAGGGAAAGTGCTTTAGTTATTGACTTAAGTGTTTTTCTCTGTGATCCTTAAATTCCACAGACCTGCATTCTCTAAACTGGAGGAGTGGCTAGAAAACCTAAAGATGCACTTGGACATTGGTCTTCCACTGATGTCTGAACTGGACCAATTGCAAAAGGCCTTTTGGAGCCAGCACACCATCCCACGTCCTGAGAACGGCCTGCACACCCACCCTGAGCAACCGGAGTAGAGCGCCGCCAGAGCCGTGGTGATGTTGGGGTTAGCCCCTTAGGAGCCAGTGACCTACCCGCCACAGGTGGCAGGACACTTTCTAATGATCCTCCACAACTGAAGCAGATAACGCTGGATTAAGATGGCTCACGCCAAAAGAACAGACTCAGGGGGAAAATATGAATCTGAAAAGCCAACAGTGTGTGACGCTAGCTCACACTCACACACATAGACCCTCAGTGCAGCTGTCTGGGGTTACAGTATGTCATATGCAATCAGAAACACATTTATAATTACACTTTAATCATGTAGATTTAGCAAAAATGATCACACCAGAGAATACCTAATGTGCTCACTGTAACTCCACATACAGCATGAAACAAAGCCGCAAACCTTCAGCAGCATCACTTTGTTTCTCTGCTGTGCACATTGTTTGTCTTTGAGAACACGGCTGTGTTTGGTTTTTCTTTTAGCTTCGGATCTAAGAACTAAACTTATAAGAAATGCAAAAAGAAAAATAGCAATGTCCTCCCCCGATATGAGAGCCCTTTTTTAGACCTACTTTAAGCTTTAAATGTCTGTATGACAAATGCATGGCTGTAAATAATACCGTCAGGTCAAATGCTGCTTCGCTCTGCCCCCTCTGACCCAATTCAGTCATGAACCACTAGTCTGCATTTTGAGCTCCTGTTTATTCTGTAGCACTGAATTACTGATGGGGTCCTGAGTTTGGTACGTCTTCTCAGTTTAGAGACCTCCTAGCGTATCCCATTAACACTCAGTCACATATGTACATAACTGGAAGCTTTGTAAATGTTTTAAATATTGTAAAATGTAAAGACATATTTTATATACATCTGTAACATCGTCATATTTTTATTGAGCCTACCGGTTAAAATGAGATTGGAGGTGTAGCTGTAGGTAAAAAGACGCAGCAAAAATATTTTGGTTGATTTATTGTCTGTCGCCACTGTGTCGGGCTAAAGGCTTTGATTCCTCTAAAACCACCTAAAAACAAACCAAAATCTTCTAAGAAAAAGATTATTTACTATTGGATCATTTTGCAATTAAATCAAATTTAATTGCAACTTTGCAATCACTGAAGCTACGGTGCCTTGATGGGTATTCACTCTTTGAACTTATTTGCAATTTGTCTGGTTACAGCCACAAACTTAAATGTATTTTATTAGGATTGTTGCTAATGAACCATGTCTTTACCAGCTTTTCTGATTACTTTTTTTTTTTTTTTTTTGCACACGAGCTCCAGCTCATTCAGATTGCAGCCTGAGCTTCTGTTAAGATCAATTTTCACCTCCTGCCACACATCCCATTTGGATTTATGTTTGGCCTGTGACTGGACCTTTAAATTTAATATTGACTTAATCTAAACCACCACTGTATGTATAAAAAGGTTTTCCTTCATAAAGGTGGACGGGTCATCTGGTTGATTTTCCTCTTCAAAATGGGGAAATATTCCTTCTTTCTCCCAACTTCACTTAATCTCTATTTGAGTTGGTCTATATCAAGTAATCAAATTTTAACTCATTGATCTGTGGGATTTATAATTCCTTAAAATTATGAAAGGTTAAATGAGTGAAAATAGGTTTGAAAGGCATCATGCACATTCTAGTCATCTCTTTTCCTAATACTGGAAAGAAACCTTAAAATCCATTGTCTCACATTTGATGTACTGTACAGTAGTTTTCTCACAAGGCGTCTGTCCATTTTCCTGTCTGTCGTCCTGAGGATCAACATTACTGTTTGTTTACATATTAATGCTAAATATTCTGTAAATATCACTGTGTGTATATATATATATATATATATATATATGTATGTGTCTGTCTCCTCAAAAATTATCTCCAGCACTGTCAGAATCTTTTTAGTTCCTTTTAAATTTGCTGCATGATGTAGTGGCAAGGTTTCTTCTGCTTCTACTCTAAGCTCCTTTAGTATCTGAAAATTTTTTTATAAATAAAAACAAAACAAAAAAGACTAGAGAAGAGAAGCAGGGCCAAGTAGAAATTAGAGTTTTAAAAAAAATCGGTCCTCTTGTATCTATTCTCTGAAACTCTTGTACACATTTGAGTACTTTTGTTTGCACTAAATGGCCGCTCGAGGCCACGTTTTCTTAATTTTCTCTTTTGGGCTACTTGTGATAGGGAAATTGAATATTGTCAGGTTGATTATATGAATGCAAGCCACTGATGGAGCCTTTTAACTGTATAAAAAAAAAGGGATCTGGGAAGTTTGTCCTTTCAGTAGCAAAATGGACTTCTTAAATGATTTAGATGCAGGTCAAACTGAATTAAAATCACGTAAGCCATGCAGTACAGTCCCAATCGTGAAAAAGGTTTGCCTTGGTTGCAACTAAGAGATAAAGTGTTCCTGATTTTTGCTACTGTGAGGCGGTGATGACCCAGTTCTGCCTGCTGCCTACAGACTGGTCCTTTGTGAGCGGTATTCTGTGCTGTTTCTGACTGCTTGTGATGCCCACGGAGGCTGCAAACACTCTCTGATAGCTGAGCACTTACACTTCACCTCTTCCACACCCCGAACTTTTTGGGCTCAGGGCCGTCTTTTTTAGAGCTTTTTCTCACATCTTGATAAGTACCCACTGGTAACCGTGAGACTTGAGGAGCATGTAAACACTTGTCACTCAGTGAAACCCCTTCACTCAGCTGGCATGCATACAGGAGTGGCCCCGCGTTTCCTTCACCATTCCTGTCTGAGCCATGTGAAGCATGTTGGATGTCGGTGAGGAGGGTGTTGATCACCAAGAATGTCGCCGCAGCTCTTCTTTGCAAAGGATCGTTACCTCTGAACAATGCTGTGCCTTTGTTGTAAGCTAGCCTTGCCAACTGATTTCCTGTTGAGTTTTTCCTTTAATGTATTGTGAGTGTTAGCCTGATTCAAGTGAACTAAACATCAGAGTTAATACCATGTTGTATAGGATGTCATCTCGTTCTGAACCATATTTATATTTTCCAGGTCTCCATTGTCAATTTTGATATTTTAAAATTCCTTTTGTCTTTAATTAAATTTTTATTTTATTTTTTTACACAAGCTGTGAAAACAATATTGCACTTTAATCCTGAACATTTGGACTCTTAGGAGGTTACTTTTATTTTATTTGTTTGGTCACAGCTGAAAATAAAATTTATGCTTAAACAAATCCATGTTTGATGTTTTAATTCTTGTCCAGGGAAATGTGCACTTATAAACCTGTTATTTAAACAGGTGTTATTTCCTAACCACCTTTATGTGAAGGTTATATAAATACAACAGAAAATACATCCAAGTTCTAAATTATTGATGCAACTGGCAGATTTAGTTATATAGTTATCTTGCAAGCATGTATTTATTTATTTATTTTTTTTGAAAGACAATTTTCAGTCCGTGACTTCTAGAGAATCTGCAGAGAGAGATAAAGATTATGGTGATGATGAAGAGGCCTTCCATCTCGGAGGTCTGATAAATTGTCAAAATAAACAGAACATGCAAATAGAGAATAACTTATGTTTATTTTTATTTTTTTTTACTATTACATTTCTTCCATTGATAAGAGAGTTTAAACAATGTCTTGCATACAATATTGTAATAACATTTTGGTAGACTAGAGTGAAACTATGGGTCAAAGACATCAAAAGACATCAAGCAAGTTGCAGGATGTGCAAAGATGTACCAGAGTTAGCTCACAGCTTCAGCTACTACAGCTAGAACCCTGTGATACCTTTTTATCTTCATTTCATTTAAATAACCTGTATTATATAAGTTCAAATATGGGTGATTTCAACTAACACTATAATAACTAACACCGGAACCTCAAAATTAAATAGCAAGTGCAATTTTAGTATGCTGCATTTATATTTAACATTAGTTACAACATGCTTTCACTCGTATATTGATTGAATTGTAGCATATTCAGTCCTCAAGGTTTTTTTCTCGCATTTTCGAAAGAGACATGACTATAAAGCAGTATTGGTTTTTAAGTATATATTAGTTTTTTGGTGATGTCTTGTAAGAAAACATTAATGCAAGAATTTAAGGCATTCTTATGACAGGAATGTTTGTTTATATATTACATCGGACTGCCATATTAATTCATTAAACCAGTGATAAGGCCGAAACTAGATGTTGTGATGGTGGACAAAGCTTTTGCAACAGATGCAGCAATGACAAGATAAAAAAAGAAGCAGAAGCTTGAGAAACACAAAGTACTTTAAAGAGGGAAAAGATCATTTGTGAAGCAGGCCTAATTATTGTTGCTGCAACTGGGCTATAAAGACAGACTAGGGGACAGGCTGGAGCCGAATCTAGAGTTGACCTCTTACCCCGAAATCCCACATACTCCGTCTGCGCTCCGCTCCGCTCCGCTCCGCTGCGCTCCAGACCGCCTGCACAAAGCAAAGCCTACAGCCCAGTGGCGGCCGGCCCATAGGGGGTGCTGGGGCACCGCCCTCCCTGATAAGAAGAGAGAAACGTAAAATATATTTTTAGAAATTAACTCATAAATGTCAGTTTTACTCTCTAGACTGTGTACCTATAAGCAAAACAAATTATATAAACTACATTTCCCTATCTACTGTCATTAATTTGTGGATTTCCACAGACAGACTCCTACCGTCTCTGTTCTGGGGGCGCTGATCAGACTGACCCACATTTGCAGAGAATCTGTCAATCATGTACTATTGCTAGGTGAATTTAATGGCCAATCAGCGTCTCGGAACTTTATGGTATTGGGGCGCTGAAAATACTGCGCTTTAACAGGCTTCTGAACCCAAGCGCAGGTGCAGACAGTTAGAGGGAAGATGGCGAATGTAACGAACGAGATGCAGCTTCCACCAAATTCGGTGAGATCCTTATTTATCTACCCGTTTGCCAGAAGAATATCCCTGTTGTAGGATATGAACATTTCATGTCATGGTTATTGTGACTGTGACGAATCCACCTGGTCGCTTAAAACAACCTCTCTAACTTTGCGCACCACACACACATTCCTGTTATACTGTGTTTGTGAGGACCAATACACTCGCGCTGAGACCAGTAGCTCCATGAACTTAAAACACACAAGCTGTTCCTGGTTACCTGCTGGCATATTGAGGGTGCACACTTAATATTTCAGTGGGGTTAGCCGTGTGTGTGTGTGTGTGGGGGGGGGGGGGGGGGGGGGTGTACGTGTTTATGCTATGGGGACTTGTCATCTTCAGTCTGGCTGCGTCTTTGCTGGGTTCAAACCCAGTTTTGTGTAATTGAATAAGTCAATGAATCTGTGTAAAAGAATTAAGTTGTAAAATTATTTGTTTTTGTACATCAATTGTTTGTGGAGGTAATATATGGACAAAACTGATTAATGAGAAGAAATCAGAAATAAGAGAGCCTGATGTGAGGGGCTTAAACTATTTAATGAGGGCTGTGGGAAGAAAAGCGGCAATTTTTGTTTTCTGTTTCTTTGTTACATTGCTGGTAACTGGAGGGAGGCTGAGGCCCAGAGGATCTTGTATGTTTAGTTTCTTTTGCACCCTGTTTTGAGTTTTTGAGCTCAATAAATCACCAACACCGGTAACCCGACTGAGACTGGATTCTTGGAGGCCAAAGAACCCCGTCACAGTGACCCAAATCATCACTGTTACTGTTATTATATAGTAAATTAAATCATTACTGTTAAATTGTATGTATTGTCCAATTGTTTATTTGAATTCTTATTCCGGATTAGTTGGAGACATACACTAGGCTATATCAGCCCCACCAAAAATATTTTTCACCAGCCGCCACTGCAGCCGCCGCTGTTGCTCCGTCCCCTCCACTCTGAGTTCCTTGGAGATCGTAGAGGGCATGCGCCAGATGAACCAGGGTTTCCGCGGATCATTAAAAATAATTACAATTCATAATTCTTTTTTTAATCAAGGCCTTAATTGGCACTAAAATTAATTAAATATGTTTATCGTTGCATTTATGATTCTTTAATAAAAATGCTTCTAAAAACAATTTCGTCAGATATTATATCGCTATTAATTTGCGTGGAACGTTTTATAAAGCCGTATGTTCGGAAAGGAAGCTCGAGGCGGAGAAAAAGCTAGAGAATATATATACGTATATATATGTGTGTGTGTGTGTGTTTACATACATACAGGAGTCTTGGGACTCTGCTTACAGCTCCTTCATATTTCATGTACACTAATAACTTGTGTACATGGTTCTTGTTGATGGCATTAAAATCATTTCTAATAGCATTAAATTAGAGTCACTCATTCCTGTATGAACCCTGTGAGCGCTTAATTTAATATGACATATTAAAAAAATCCCACCATCATCCAGCATATGTTCAGTTTCTGCCCAAATATATATATATATATATATTTGTAGATTTTTGTAACAGAGATAAGGATAATTCAATACTGCTTTTTTTTAATGAACTTGTTCTCTACAACTCAGCATCTCTTTTCATTCCTGTAATAAGAAGCTTCTTTTGAATGGATTTGATTAAAGTTTAAGTCCCTCGGTATAAAATAAATATTTTGATGGAGATGAGAAATCTGCTTCCTCGTTGGTGAATAACCAATAGTTTGGATCCAATCATTTAAATAAACGGTGTTAGTTTTTTTTTTTTTTTTTTTTTTTTTAGATATTTATAAGAATTGTGCTATAATTTCTAGTCACCAATCTGTTGCTACTATATTTTAATTTGACGAACCGGAATTTGTCGATGTTCTTTTTCCTGTTTGGTGCGATTGCAATTGCGGATCTTGACCTGGCCGGAACGGAGCGGAGCAAAAAATAGCTCGGCTCCGTAATTTGTCGGTGACGAACGGAGAAGACATACGTGGACGGAGACGTGCGGAGGAGTAGCGGTGGATTTGGAACAGCTCTCATTGATTTCCATGAAAGACAAGCGCTCCGCACGACGTACGTCAGCGGGGCGGAGCGGAGTGGAGCGCTGACGGAGTATGTGGAATCTGGGGGTTAGACCTGCTGTATGTCCAGAATAGTAGCTTTAGGAATGGCTGAGATGTCATATACAGTAGAACCATCTAGCTTTCAGTTCTTTGTTTATCAAACTAAAGCTTGAGTGCAACCTGCTGAGTGGAAAAGGGATGTTTTAATCTTTCCTGCTTCTAACTAGGAAAGAGTTGAAGCAGACCAGCAGATGTCAGTCTCTGCTCTTATTTTCCACAACATCATAACAATTAAAATGGACATTTAACGCCAGGAACCAGTGTCCTGCATGTATCAACAGACATTCTATTTCTAGTTCCAGAAATCAAAATTTTTCCCACTGGGAGTGAACACTGTATATGATGACTTGGATACCATGTAATTTTTATCTTCATTTCATTTGAATAACCTGTATAATATAAGTGCAAATATGGGTCATTTCAACACTATAATAATTAACATCAGAACGTCAAAATTAAATCTAGTATGAAATTGCTGCATTCATATTTAACATTAGTTAGACTTAGAAAGATTTATTTTGTCATTTTGTATACTCGTGTGTAAACAAAAAGAAATTAGAAATTAAAACAGCTCTACACAATTGCATTTTTTAAAATGCAGCCTTGAAAACAGTAACAAATACATTAAAAATATAGTGATATAAACATATGACTGTATATTTATAGTTCTAACATTTTTTTTATATAAATAAAATAAAATAAGTAACATAATAAGTATATAAGTAATAAGTTGCATGCTTTCACTCATTTATTGATTGAACTGTAGTATATTCAGTCCTCGATGTATGAGGACCAGCACGAAAATCCGTACCAATTTTTTTCTGGTCCATTTTCTAGAGACATGACAATAAAGCAATATGAAGGATGTTGTTGGTTTTCTGTTGTTGTTGTTTTTTTTTTTTTTTTTTTTTTTTTTGGTGATGTCTTGTGAGAAAACACAAGGGCATTCTTATGACAGCAATGTTTGTTTATATATTACAACGAACTGCCATATTTAGGTACACGTTACAGCGCCAATTCCTCTATAATTTATATGGCAGTTTGGCCGTAAACGTGACAGTCCTCCCATCGCTTCCACGTGCGATTGTTTTCATTCCGACGCAGCAGCTGCAGAGGCTGCGTCTTGACGTCACGGAGCCAGCAGGCAGGCGGCTCGTCAGTTTGAACCTCGACGTCGAGGAGTGTGTGAATAGTCCCTGCTGCTGCTCCCGCACAGACCGCCGGAGGACAGCTGTGCCCGCTGACAGCTCACAGACCTGCCTTCATTCGGACAAAAACCACCGGAGACCGTCAGAACCGCCGCTGGCTGAAACTTTCAGATGGAAAATTTCTGCAGTAACAACCGGCTGCGGTCCGGAATGTTCAATAACCAGGGTGAGTATCTTCAACATGTAGGTTACTGTGTTACTGTTGTTGAAATTTGACCCACTACAATGTTCCCCTTTAAATAATTCAGTAATTTAATCATTTAAGAAGCACCGCAAACCGCGTCGTGGCAAAGGCTCTAAATTGGCTGAATGTCGGCATTTTTATCCGGGTTTAAAGCTGAAGATTGGACGCCGAGTTTTTTTACTCTTATGTGCTGACAGCACAGCGAGCGCCCTATGGTGCTTTTAAATGAAATCCTTCAAGAACAAAAACACAAAAACACTGGCAGTGTTGGCTGCAGAAGCACGCTGCAGTTGTGCAGCTCTGCAGGATTGGTACTTTATTTAAACATTTTTAACCCTAACAAATGCATTCATAAACAGTATGTTACATTTTCATGCAAAGAAAAACATGAACACTTCTCCATTACAACGTTATTTACGTTGTTTTTAAACTGATTCATGGGGGTTTCTAACCATAGCTGTTTTTTATTATTTCACCCCAAGGTGCTGAAGAAGAATTAGGTTGCAACTTGTGGCACATTTGACGGAAATATCTCTGAAATACACTGTACTTTTTTCCCTGCTCCAAGAGGGGTTTGATATTTGATTGCTGCCAGCATTGCTGCAGAGATTGAAGGGGGCAGGGTTACATGTCTTGCATGCATGGAAAAAGGCTCTTTTAGAGAAAATGCACAACAAAGCTGGTGCATTTTACTGAAGGCACACAAACTCATGGCGAAGAATACAGGTCAAGATAAGGGATTATCGATTTTGTCTCTCATACCCCCCTTTCCTGTCAGTCTACTGTCAGAAAAATAATATGACATATATTTTTTATGACAAACAGGCCAGAAGTGCACGATTGTGGGAATGTAATGGTTAGGGGGCTGAATAAGTTTTAACGTTGTGTGATATGGCTTAAAAATCTAATCTCCCTGACATTTTTACCTACCGAATCCGACTGATACATTTTTGCTCCCTTAAGTATCATTTTAAAAATGACAGTTGCTTATAAAAACTATTTTTTTTATTCAGTATTTCACCCTTTGCAAGTGTCCTTCATTCAAAGGGAAACCAAATGTATGCTGTGAAAATGCTTGTAAAGTAATGTTTCACAACAAACTATGAAATTATGATAAACTTAAAGATATAGCGGATGATCTTTTATATCCGGGTGGATCATCAAAATAAGTGGTCTTCTTAATTGTCAATCATTCTGATGATATGTTTTCGTAAGGCCATCCTAAGTGCTCGTCCCCAGTTAGCTATCTTTGGTGAGCTACGGTTTCAGACAGTCATTGAAGCTCACCTTTCTCACAGTAGTTCTTTGAAAATGGCCGAGGATCATAAGAGAAAAAGTGTCTACGAAGTGACACTTTTTCTTTGCTGAGAAGAAAAAAACGGCCTCGGAAGAGGCAGATATATCCCAGAATATACTAATAACAAGATGGCAAAGGCACGGTGCAGTGGAGGAGGAGTTAAGTGAGAGGGAGGGTCTTTTAAAAAATCCTCCACAATACCTTTAATGTTTGCAGCTGGTGTTGTTGTTACAGAGTCTGATAGTTTATTAGTTATAAGTACACATCTAAGAACCAAAAGTGATGAACTAATGTCAACGTGAGCTTTGGATACCGATGGAGGGCATTAATTGGAAAAAACATCCTGATTTTCCAAAAATGAAGTCTTCATTAACAGAAAATTTGATTAATTAATTAATCTTATCAGTTAATTAACCAACCCTAGTAAGTGTTTATAGCTACAGTTCATTGAGGAGTCCACAAATGCCATCATGTGCTGAGAAAAAGATGCTGAAATGGACAAGTCTCCAGACCTAATCCCCATATAGTGCAGTGGTTCCCATCCTGGGCCTCATGTACCGCTGCCCTGTATGTGTTTCTCCTCACTGCTACACCCCTGACTTATATGAATTAACAATTCACAGACCTCTACAGTACTTGAAGGCTGCTACAGAGGCCATACGATTATTTGAATCAGGTATGCTGGAACAGAAACATCTAAAACTTTCAGGGCAGTGGTACTTGATTAACAGGTTTGAGAACTGCTGCTGTAGAGCGTTTGCAGGGCATCCTCATACAGAAGGTGGAGGAAAGCCAAGTCTGTTAACATCCACCAGGTCTGTGGTGTTATTACAGAGGGCTAGAACAGATTTCAGGTGGCAACTATAGCCCATAGTGGCTTTGCCTCGTCTGTTCCTGTTTGGCTGTGACACCATCCTGGAGAGAAATATCAGCTGTGCTGCTGCCATCAACGCCTTTGTTTATAGAGGTTCGAGATCGGCCTGTTTTTCAGAGTAGTCCTTTTTCTCTGACTGAGACTAAGTGGATGTGCTCACTTCATCCTCTGACATGGAAGCTGGCTCGGAGCTCATCTGCCTGGCTGTGTGTTTCCTGGATGGAGACGCCTTTTATAGTTGCTTTTTGTATCTCTGCTTCTGTCTCCTTGAACCCCCAGTCGGCCTCAACAGATGGCCGCTCACACTGAACCTGGTTTCTTCCTGTTAAAAGGGAGTTTTTCCTCTCCACTGTCACTACAAGCATGCTTAGTGTGAGGGATTGCATTTGAGTCAATGAGTCGATGCAATGAGTCAACTAGTTTTCCTTAGATAGAAAACTTTTAATCAATTTGACTGTATGATTTGGTGAACTGTGATGTGTGAATTGTGCTATATAAATAAACTGAATTGAACCTAGGAAACTACTGATCTCAAAGTATTGATGAAAATCAATGGTGGCCATACAAAACATTGACACAAATATTTACAAAAATGATTTTTGTGAAATACTGCTTGTCCAAATTTTTCCCAATCTGTCTGTTATAATATTTTTTCTTGTGAACAGGACAGCAGATATAACAACCTTTTCATTTGCTTACCTTTATTTGGGATATATTAGTTACTCTACATACAGTTTATTTTCTTTGAAATAACCTATTATTAAGCTGCGGTCAACATTCTTCTACTTAAAGAAAAATGAAAGGAAATGAATAATTGATTACAATGAACGGGTAAGAAAAGCCTCATTGTGACACCTCCTCTGTAGAAACTATTTGTGGTGACTGAGTTTGAGCCAGAGAGCTTGGGCGTCACTTGTACCAAACTTAAGCTAAAATATTTTTTATGACACGCCGGTTTTCAACCTCTTTGGGGCCAAACCACCTCGGATACATAAATTATTTTTATGGACCACGGATGTCCTGTGGGGGACCGGTGGTGTCACGGAGGTGAAGATAGCAAACCATGCTTTTAACCCAAATTGTGTTTGTGGTATTTGGCAGGTTATGATGATTATGTTCTTGAGTATTTCCTGCAGTTATATATTTTTTTTCACATCAATTACTGTAGGAATGTGTCATTATTAGGATTAGAAGAGTGAATTGTTTGTGAAGTGGCAGCAGAATAATTAAACACATGAACAATCCTGTAACATGCAAACAGTTGATTTATTATTTTTTTATAGCATTAAACATTACACCTAAAATAACAAGCTATTAAAAAATCCAGTTTCCCCACTGTAACCTCAGTGAAACGGAAACCTTCCTTTTTGTCCAGACGTATGTCTGTTTTTAATGATTGCTGGTTTGTTTCTACTCTAACTCATCCAGACAGAGTGATGCAGAAGGACCTCTTTTCATTAATTAATTTAAGTTTTAGATTTGATTCAGATGCTTGTAGCCATCTGTCTATCTTAATTTAAAACAGACATAAAAGATCAAGTTTGAATTGTTCTCACAGAGGCTGCATTAACTTGCTGATATTCACCTTTCAACTGCTGAAAATAATCTTTCTGAAAGGGCCTCTGTTTATGCAGCCTGGAGAGAAGTTCACATTTTAGCTGTTTGCTGTCTTGGTTGCTAAATTGCTCTTCGTTGCCTCACTGAAGGTTGACATGTTTCTGGTTATGCTTCAGTATCTGTCACAAGTGAATGAGTTGAAACTTATAAAGTGAATAACCTAAAATGTTATATTTATTTCCTGAAATCTAATCTTCAAGAATAATAAAACACTGGTCAATAGAGATTAAAAAAGAAGAAAAAAAGCAAATATTTTTGCCCATGTACCGAAATGCTTTGTTTGGATGAAAAGCATAAAACTGCATATCACCCCTAACATGCATTCCCATTGTAAATCACAGTGGTAGCATCATGGTGTGTGATGGCTCATCTTGAAAGTGATGGCTTTGAGTTGATTGGATGTCAGGTGGGGTTAAATAAACTAAAGTCTTATGGCTCCATGAGACTCAATTAGCTCTGATGTTCACCTTCCAGAACAAAAACACACACAGTGGGAGTTTCTATAGGATCGATGTGTTTCCATGTAAGAACTATATCATGTAGAGTATGGAGGACTGACTCTGCCATATATAAAAATAAATACAGAAACAAATAAATGCTCAATAAATAAATAAGCATACAATTAATTTCCACCAAAAATACAATAAACAAATAAATGTAAGTAGAAATTAAATTATAAAATGTAAAAAGGGCTAGCAGAAATAAATAGCGGCGAAGAAATAAATAGGGTAAAAAAATACAGAGGAAGAATAAAACAGACAAAAATATTATAACATGCACATAAATAAATACTTAAAAATGTAAGAATTAAAAAATAAAGTTGAAGATTATGAAGGACAAAAAACTAAATAAGGTAAATATTACAAAGGCAAATAAATAAAGAAGCTAATTAAAAGAGTTATATACATGTATGTCTAATTTCCATAGTAGAGGATCGCTGAGGACAGTTTAAAAGTTCCAACTGAGGTCAAGCTTTTCTGCAAAGTTGAATGGGCTTAAATTTCTGTGAAAGCATGCACAGGATACATCATTTAATATATTTCGTATGCACATCACACCTTTTTAGATTTCTAGTCATTTAAAAAAGTATGAACTTATTCATTTCACCTACATTTCTCATATAATACATTTAAAAATGTAAATGTAATGTAGCAAAATGGAGAAAGAATAAGACTTGGCAAAGACATACATAAAAAAAGGCAGCTGCAGACACCAGAGTTCAAAGTGAAAGCTCTGCAAAAGGCAGAGGGTAGTGAGTGATGGGAATGGTGACCCAGTCCACAGTGCTTAACATTTCTGGGGGAGCCCTGTTGAGGGATCCTGCCATGCTTCTGCTGTGAGTGACCACGCTGACTCCATCACTGGTGGAGCATCTCAGAATGTAGGTCAGCAGATGAACCACAAGGCATAAACGAGCAGCTCAGGCTACAGCCATTACTGTATGGCACAGTACTTTTAAATTTGACAAACTTCCTGTCTATTCAGAAAAAACTCGTAAATTTGCAGGTATGTGTGCGCTGGTTGTTTCCTCGATTCATCAGTTACTTTGATTTTTTTATCTATGCACCTTTTTATATTCTAGCTGCTTTTTTTTTCAATTTTTGCTGTTTGAATTGATGCATGAAACGCACGATGGACGGATTTAAAAGAGCGGCACTAATATGCAATTCATGAAGGACACGCTGTGAATGTGCAGGGACAGCTCAGTGAGGGGTTTGGAGCAGTCCTGCTGTTCCTGAAGCAGCTGTCGATGGTGGCAGGGGCCCTAATGTTATAAAGCTTTCCTTTGCTGTGTCTCAGCAGTTTGTACTGAGAGCTTACAGGCAGTGATGTTTAAATCAGTGAATCAATATTTGTCTTTCTGCCAGTAGGACTCTCAGAGCTCGGAGTAAAGATAATAGATCTGCTTAAGAGCAGAAAGCATCACTAAAAATCCCAAACATCATTATTAATTTAAGCTGGGGCCGTTTTATTTTGATTACATCTCCCTGAGTGCAAGGCTTTTATATTTGTGTAAATTATGTTAGGATGCTTCAAAAGTGAAATATATTAAACTGTTTCTAACTACTAAGGAGTTACCTTCAGATAATCCTTTATTTATTCATGTATGGTTGACTTAGTTGCTTCTTCGCTTGACATTCAACACAAAAAATGGGGCGACAGTGGCGTTGGATGTAGGAGTTTGCCCTGAAATCTAAGGGTTGACGGTTCAAGCCCCCACTCTCACTTTTAGTGTTGTTGTGTCCTTGGGCAAGACACTTTACCTGCATTGTCTACTGATGGTGGTCAGAGGGTCCGGTGGCGCCAGTGTACGGCAGCCCCGCTTCTGTCAGTGAGCCCCAGGGCAGCAGTGGCTACAATGTAGCTTGCCACCATCAGTGTGTGAGTGTGTGTGTGAATGGGTGAATGAATGTAGTGTAAAGCGCTTTGGTCAAGTCTCCTGACTTGAATAAAGGCACTATATAAGTACATGCCATTTACCATGTGCAGACATATTTGTAAAATTCTGGGGGAAAAAAGCGATTTGTAATAAAGTTGTAATTTTCAAAAAAAATTGTTTTACTTTTATAAACTGTTATGTTTTTTATTTGGGATGTCCCGATCCGATATTAATATCGGATATCGGTTCAATAATAGCCAATAAACTAATATGGGATTTTATCGGATGTAAAATCACCAGTATTTTTCATGCTGATAGAAACTCTTTGCTTCTGTTAAATGTTTGTGTAACTCATTTATTAATTTGATATGGTTCAGTTGTTTTCATACACAGCAAAACAATGACTAAGAATGACTTCAAAGAATAGTTTTATTGTTATCACAATAATACCACCAAACATTGTGATAAGATTTTAAGGTCACATTGCTCAGCCTCACTAGAGAGGTTACGTTACTCTGAGTTCATAGTTCGGAGGTAAATTGAATGCACCATTATACATTAGACTATGATGTAGACATTTACCAAGCTACCCTGTTATTGGAAAATAAAAATGGGCTTCAACTTGTAGAGGACACCATTCAGATATTTTTAGGCCAAATATTGTGAAATTCAACAAGTATACATGAAAATGACTACATTTCCTTAGTAATATAAAGATAGAACCCTTAACGTCCAATTAATACATTTTATTAACAGTTGACTTTGTGTTTAGTTGCTCTTTAATCTTTTAATGAAGCTCCTATATATATATTAAAAGGTATATGTATTCAAATGTATAGGTAAGCTTTTAAACAAACCCACATTTTTTAATCAAACTTTTTTTTGTGGATCTTTTCATCAATATGTGTATTAATCTATATTTTTTTCTTGGTAAACTGAGTTGCTATAATAAATTAGATCTTAATGAACTGACTTATTAAATATGGCTGCATTTGCTGTGTTTTATTTTTAAGAGCACTTGGTCCTGTTTTAAAAGGTTGATTACGGATGACGGATCGCCACTAAGTTTGCAGCCATTCTCAAACTACCTAATCTTAGGTTCTCTTTTACTGGAGATTCTCTGATTTAGAGGAAAAAATGTTTGCCTATATTGTGATATTTCCTTCTGATATATGATCTAAATGTTAAAGGTGTTTTTTTTTCTGTTCCATTTGCATGTGGCCGGCCGCTGTTGGATTCTGGAATAATTTCTTGCATCGATCATTCATCCTCCTCTGACCAGATGATGAGGTAAGAAACAATATTTTTATGTGGTTCTACCGCTGAGGACAAAATAGGCTACCTGTTATGGGAGTATTGCCCTCCTTTATCTCTGTGAAATGAGGACATTGTGTGGTTTGTTCATGTCAGAGTGTTTTATCCCTGATGGCTGTTGCTGCTCAGCTTGGTTGGTGTGATTAGTGTGTCTTTCTTCAGTCATAGGAACTGTTAAAAGAATTTGAACCCTCCTATGTGCTGCAGAGATTGACTTGAGAAGGTGGAAATGTCTGCTTTGTCACCACACCTGTTTTTCATACAGAGATTTTCTTGTTTGTTCTGGTATCAGCTGAGAATGTGTTTAGTTTTGTTTTTATTCTGCTGTTGTGTTTCAAGTTTCATTTGAGAGCCTATTGTTGCTCAACCTGCTCAGTCAGTGTTTCAGTTTTAATTATTTGTAATGTCTTTGTTTAATTAGACGTTCACCTTCCTTCCCTTTCACTCGTCTTTCCCGTGTCTGTGCTTGTGTCTCCATCCAGGCCTGCTGGTTAACTGTATTTGACCCAGATGAGTGGGGGGGATTAAAGGGAGAATGTTTTTATTTTAATCCCCGAAAGCTTTCAGCCTGGTTAAGAGGTGCAGACTACTAGGGTGTGACAACACTCTGGTTTCTAAGCAGCATTCCAGATCTTTGAGACAAAGCTGCCATGAACTTTGAAAAAGTGAAGTTTCTGCATCTGTCCAACACCTCAGTGGCTGCTACTGGTCTCATTCATCTCGTCTCCATCATTGTGTCTCACACAGACCAAACATTTCAAGTTTATGTTGCTTTTTGTGAACATAATGCATACCCCTTTGGAAAGCCATCTCGAGGTCCAAACTGACACAAGTAAAGCGCCCTTTCTCTGCCACACCCACACCCATGCCTGTAAACCACACGGGACTCTGGGTTGTGGTGTTGACTTCCTTCTGTCCGCCTAAAACGGTCACATACTGTGACAAGTGTGTACTCACACACTCACACAGACAAACTGATGTCACTCTGCTTGGGCAGTGCCAGAACTGGATGGTTTTGTCTCTTGAGGAAACTTCTCCACAAACACACACATGCACACAATCCACAGTGTTGCATTCCTTTGTGGCTTTTACTCAACTAGCCATTTGCTTCTTGCTCTCTCAATCTCTGCTTGCCTCTGCAAAGTGAACACATTCTATACTTGGACTTTATTAGCCCATTAGCTTGGTAGCGTCTGAAGCGGATGCTCGTTTCCCCTTTGCCTGCACTCCCCACCACTAACGCCGTAGCTGGGTCTGTTTTTCTCATTTGCTCTCGCGTCAGTTGAGCAAACTCATACTGCCTTCATGACAAAACTGGATGGAATGGATGTGCAGAAATGCAGCACCACACCCATTATTCTCTTAACTGACAATTCTTTGTTAGAGCAGCACATACAGCCTTTATTGTTTTAAGACAAACATAATGAGTATTTATGACTACTAACTAGCAAGTGATGGGTGTTGGTCTTGATTTTGTAACATTTACTCTTAATTAGTTAAAGGAAAAATAATAAACAAAACCTCAAGCCGCTCAATATCTTCATCTTCATCATGCTGTACTAATATTTCATCAACTGTTTCTTCAAATGGCATGTAGAGTCTGTATACTCCAGTTTAAGATAGCCAAGTGGACTGGGCTGAATTGGAAAAAATCGGATCTGTGTTGTTCAGACTGTCATGAAAAGATCAGATACAGGTCTTATATGGGCAAAAAAATGAAATTTGGTTCACTTCAGGCTGCAGTGTGAACGTAGTCTTAGAGTCTCATAACGATGGTAACAAAGTCAAGCCTCTATCACCTGAAACATTCTATAGGGTTAAAGGACTAATCTCTCTGTGAAAACTAATTCATAGGCTCATCTTTAGTAGAATTGAATACTAAAACAGTGTCTTTGCTTAAGAAGTCAATCAGATAACTACTACTGATTGAGAATGCTGCTGCCACAATCCTAACTAAAACTAAGAAAGTAGAGCACATCACTCCAGTTTTAAAATCATTAAGCTGGCTTCCCATATCTTAGACAATGAACTTTAAAATATATCTGTTAGTCTATAAATCACTGAATGGTTTAGCTCCAACAACATTACAGACTTGATGTCAGTGTATCTACCACTCAGACCTCTCAGGTCTTGTGGATCAAGTCTACTTGGCTTTCACAGAACCAGGAACCAACTCCAATAAGCAGTGTGTAGCTCTTATACTGAACCTTCCTCTAAATTGGGATAGAGACTGAGTGAAGCTAATTTTACCTTTTTCGTTTTTAAATGCTATACATTTCATAAATTATTTGTTTTAAGCCAGTAAAAAAGTGTTCAAACCATTAAGAATTTTATCACAAAAGTTCAAATTCAATCTGGATTAGGGCTGGGTACCGAACTTCAGTTCTTTTATGGTACCGACCGAAATGCTTCGGTTCTACAGGGTATCGAAACATGCCTCGTCTTTCGGTACCAAGTTTCGGTGATTGGCTGTAACACTTAACGTGATTGTGTCATCCAGGAAAAAAAACCACAGGTGGTCACGCCTACAGCCAGGGTTCATGTGTATCTGTTGTGAACTGGTTGCGAGCGTCGCGCAACCCCTTTAAAATGCCCCCCAGGTCAAAAGTGCGGCTTCACTTTATTAAGACTGATGCCAGTAGTGCGCAATGCAGTACATCGTGCACGGAAATAATTTAAGAGCAGAAAGTTGCTCGGTGTTTGACTGCAAGAAGAGCGGACCGCAGCCAGCGCGACCATCCTCCTCTCAGCAGCCCGTGGCAAGTGCAAAGCCAGAGCGGAGTGAATAATGCTGCTTTCAAACTGGACGCAGCAGGAACAGCAAAATCACGTCTGCTGCTTCATTTTTGCTGCTTCTGACGCCAGCTTCTGACGCGCGGCTGAAGCAGCTTTGCTGCTCTGGCTGCGCGGTCGGAAAGTGGGTCTGATGCGCGTTGGCCGGAGCTACTCTATCCTTTCTCTGCCTTGCAGCTATATTTGCTGTGATCAGTGGGAATAAAGTAGTTTTATTATGTTTTTAAGTGGGAAAATCCACCTTAAAACTTAATCAGTGCAGTCAGTTCATCCTGCCTTCAAGTATTATTTCTGTGGGAGCAGCTCAGACCCCCCCCCATACCAGCGGTGCGCTGTCAATAGGTTCCCATTCAATGGGCTTGTTTGTCAGACATGGTAATTTTTCTAAAGGAAAACTGCTAAGTAAAAAGGTCCTCACAATGTAACAGTGAATATTAGACACTGAAATTTTTTTTTATGTAAGAGGAAAAATGTAAATGGAAAAATCAGAGCTTAAAATAAAACTCAAGATTTGTACTTTTTTATGTTGTGTAATTTTCTTTTTCTTCAAATTGATATTATAAAACTGGTATCGAAAAAAGTATCGTCCAGGAACCGGTATCGAAGTGAAGGTATCGGTATTGGTACCGGAAACAAAAATTTTTGAACAATACCCAGCCCTAATCTGGATATCAAGATTTCTGTGTTTCAAGATTTTTCGGGTGTGGCTTAAAGGTTGTGTCGCCAGCTGAATGCTATGTATGGAATTCCTACATAGAACGTTTTTGGCTAGCCGTTGCCATAGCACATGGAAAGGTTTTTTGGCGTGGCCGTGGTTGCACAACATTCCAGAGGACACCTCCCCGGTCTTTTAAAACAGGGAAATCTGACTTCATTTAGCAGTGTTTTTAATCATTCAGATTTGGCAGGTTGATAACTAACAGTCTGCCAAACTCAGAACAAATATTTATATCTAAGGACTGGAAAATAAATAGCATTTTTAGCAGTGGTTCCCAAACTTGGTGGGCCTTGCTTTGGATAACAAGAACGTTTTTTTGCAAAAAAATCCTGGGGTCTAAGATGTACTTGTAGTAAATACTGAGGAAATTGAAAAATAATCACAAATTAGATTTTTGGAAAAATGACATTACCCTAATACCCAGCAGGTCTTAATAATTGGTTTTCTTGCCTGTGTTTAAACCTACCATAGGACAACTGGTGAATATTGTCACACATGTGAGAGGACTTATACACAGCTCCACCTGCTCATGGTGTTAGCTAGACTAGCCATTCCTGTTTTTTTTTTAGATAATCTTGACAAGGTTCTTTAACACACAGTTCTTGTTTTTCTTTTCCTATAAGGCATGTTTCTACAACTGCATCCATAAATTCATTGACAACCTCCCCTTCATTAAATGACTTTTTGGAATAAATCCAAACCCAAGTAACTAGGGGAACCTGCAGCTGACGGAGCAACTAGATTAAAGCATTAATTGTATAAAATTGTAAAAAAATATATAATAATTTTGCTTTTAAGATAAAAGCAATGTTTTGTCCATCTATGCTCTATGCAGAACTCTTCAAGTGGAAATGTTTTAGATCCAGCTGTTTTAATTTTATTAAAGAAAGTCTTCTTTAAGAAACCTTTGGTTATCCAATTATTAATCGATAAAAATAATTGACAGATTAATTGATTTGCAAAATAATCCTTACTTGTAGTCCTAGTTTATATTCAATTCAATTCAGTTTATTTATATAGTGCCAATTTACAACACATGTTATCTCAAGGCACTTTACAGTTCACCACATCATACAGCCAAATTGATTCAAAGTTTTCTATCTAAGGAAAACTAGTTGATTGCATTGACTCATTGACTCGGATCCATTCCCTCACACTAAGCATGCTTGTAGCGACAGTGGAGAGGAAAAACTCCCTTTTAACAGAAAGAAACCTCCAGCAGAACCAGACTCAGTGTGAGCGGCCATTTGTCGAGGCCGACTGGGGTTCAAGGAGACAGAAGCAGACATACAAAAAGCAACTGTAAAAGGCGGCCTGGTCCAGGAAAACACAGCCAGGCAGACAAGCTCTGTGCCAACTCCCATGACACAGTCAGAGAAACAGGACTACACTGGAAAAACAGGCCGATCTCCAACATCTATAAACAAAGGTGTTGATGGCAGCAGCACAGCTGATATTTCTTTCCAGGGTGGTGTCGTAGTCAAACAGGAACAGACAAGGTGAAGAGAAAGCATAATGTTAGAGATTCTGCAGAGTGGAAGAATAGAGATAGAATGAAGCAAAATGATGAAATAGGGATCCATATGTCCTCCAGAAGTCTAAGTGTATAGCAGCATAACTATAGAGATAGCTCAGCTTAGGAGAAAAAAACATAGTAATGAATCTAGAATATTGGATATTGAAGCAGCTTTTTCTAACATTTTAATCTAGAAACACAGAGAAATTTCCAAAAGCAAAATTATCCACTCAAAGGGAGCAGCAGACTTGCCCTCTCTATATTTGGATTTAAAAGTTAAATTTGACCACTTGGTGGGCTATTGAGCACTGTTTGTTGGCTAAAGCCTCTCTCCACTCCAGCTGCATGTTTATCCAGCTGGATAAACACAAAACAAAGAATCTTCTTTTATCAGAGAACTGTAACAGAATCCTGTGATTCAGTTTGACATGCATCTAATCCTGCTGTTAAGATGTAATCATTCATAATTTTTAAAATCAGAGGCTGCCGATACTGAATCAGGTTAAAGGAGAATTTCCTTTTCTCTTGACATGTATTTTAAATGTTCGTTACAGCTGAATATTTTTTTTTTAACCAAAAGTGAGGTTCTACCTTAACTATTTTTAATGTCAAGACTTTATTATGAATGAAAGTGACCCATCATTCTGTCTAGTTTGTGAATGTTCTTCTTTGAGCTTATAGTGGGGCGGCGCAGCTCTGTGGTGATGCAGACCTGGTTTCAGGCCATGGATCTGACTTTGACAGTTTTGACACTTTGCTCTGGGCCTTCGCAGTTTGATGTGAGGGCAAACAATTGTGTTAGGGAGCAGGCACGCAACACTTCACTTAATACAAGGCCACTGTGACATAACAATAAAGTGTATGCTGAAAGATGAGTGCTTAAAGAGGGATTTGTTGTCAGCATTAGATTCCATCATGTGCTGAGTTTTCTTTGTTTTGTTTTTTTTCCTCCCTGAAGGAAGATCCTTATATGGTACAGCCATATTTCTAAGGCACCACTCCATTATTTTATTTCTTACCCCTTTTGCAATGTTGTCCATTAGCAACATTATTATTTCTCTAATTATTTATTTTCTCTAGAATACTTACCCTATCTCAGAACTGCTGACATTATCTATTTTTTTTATACAAATGGCTAAAACTGCTAACGTAAACAAAAAGAATTGCAAATTGAATCAAAACAATCCTTTTAATACAATCTTATACACAAACTACTCTAAACTATCTGCTCAAGCGGTTTATGATCAGCCCTAAAAAAGTCATGCCATGTTGAATTACCATGACATCCTAACCTTCTGGGTCTCAGAGCCTCTGCCCCATTCTTGCTCCCATGGTAACTCCTATCTTCAGTTCTGCAGATGTCGTACGTCAGCTTGCCTTTTAGCCTCAGCCCTTAGCGCTTTGCAGAGGTTTTAGTTAGAGGGTGACCTTAAACATTCTTTGGTAAGAGGCTGACCTTAAACATTCTTCTTCTAGCCTCACAAAAGTGGCCCCTGCCTGTCCCCCCCCATCCCTCATTGCTATAAATAATCTCAGCCCAGTTCCCATCGCCCCCACAGCAGTCCCGTCACTCACACAGCAATGTTGGATACTGGAACATGAAGAGGGAAACACTGTACTGAGGGTTCTAGTCCAGGTTGGAGCAGGTGTTGAGACGGTTGCAGATGTTTTTAAGTGATGAAATGTATCAACTAATTAAATTAAAGGGGATGTTCACTTGTTAGGTTAGAGTAGGTTAAGTTCAGTTAGGTTTAATTAGAATTTACTGATGCTGAAAGCATATCTAATCACATATGCTTTTTCACTTGATGAGATATTTACTATTGATTTATTTCTGCAGGTCAGCCTCAATATGTTGTACCAACAAGATAAAACCTGCACAACCTAAAGTTTTCCTGAAGATGAATATATATTTCAAATATACAGCCTTCCATAAACTCTAGTGCTGTGCCATGTTTGTTTTCATCCAAAGCAGTTTACTGAAGCACTAAAGTAAAACTATCTTTCTTGTATAGTATACTATGTTCTGTTTTAAAATAACTGAAATTCACTCATAACATTTTTCTGTTTGGTTCCAGCTAATCACTTGTAATAAAAGCCTAATGTTTGTCCACTGCATGATAAACTTTATACTTTTCTTTAAACTTTTTTCTTTTCTTTATACTTTTTTTCATCTTTTAGTTGCTTTCTGTGCAGGTGTCATGCACAACGTGATGAACATTTATAACAATCCAGTTTTTCAATAATGATGTGTCGAAATAGGCCAATATTTTAAAAATAAAAACGAATGGTATGCTTCTGTTCCACAATCATAATGTAGGTTTCCTTAATTTGGAAGATCCATTCCTAGGTTGGAATAGTTTGCAAATAGTTTTTGAACCCAGTTGTAATAACCCCCTTATTTTATGTATTTTTTTGTTTATTGATATTTTAAAACTTCATGTTTGAATATTCCTGAACAAGATATAAATAGATTCAAACTTTCACAACAGGAGCATTGACAGATAAATATTTTAATTTTTCACCCTGAAGTCAAAATTAGCCCCTTTGCAGACATTCTATTATAAAATATAGAAATGATTTACCTAACCAATTCAGTTTTCTGGGTCCATGCTCACAAATACCTGTCCTGGTCTGTGGGTAGAACTTTTTAGATTACATCCAGTTTGTTAAAAGGCACACTGTGCCTATGGGAGTTGGCACAGAGCTCGTCTGCCTGGCTGTGTGTTTCCTGGACGGGGCCGCCTTTTACAGTTGCTTTTTGTATCTCTGCTTCTGTCTCCTTAAACCCCAGTCAGCCTCAGCAAATGGCTGATCATACTGAGCCTGGTTCTGCTGGAGGTTTCTTCCTGTTAAAAGGGAGTTTTTCCTCTCCACTGTCGTTACAAGCATCCTTAGTGTGAGGGATTGCATCCGAGTCAATGAGTCTATGCAGTCAATTGGTTTTCCTTAGATAGAAAACTTTGAATCAATTTGACTGGATGATCTGGTGAACTGTAAAGTGCCTTGAGATGACATGTGTTGTGAATTTGCACTATATAAATAAACTAGTGCATGTTTATTCACAACTTACCAAGACGTTATAAGTTGATTTTAAAAAATTAAGAACAGCCTTACAGAGCAGTGGAAGAGAAAGCATAAAAAAAATACTTTGGGAATTAGTTTTACCTTCGTAAAAAAAATATATATTTTTTGTTGTTTTTGTTGGAAAGGAGTGATCAATTAAGTTAACAGCTAATAAGTGAAGAGTTAACCAAGAGCAAATCTTAATTTTGTTAAGAGTGTAGTGTAGTATAGAGAGGCATATCCAAACTGTGAAAAGTGTTTTTATGTTTCTGTGTGAGTTAAGCTTCTAATGCATCCACAAAGTGCATAAAGACTCATGTTTGTTATGATGGTCAGTAGCCCGGCCCAAAAACCCCGGATGTCTTGATTTAATCTTTTTGCTTTCGGGGACAGATTCAGAGGGTTTACTTTAACTGAAACCACTGTGAAGACACAGTTAGGCATGAAAGAGTAAATAACCCAGTTATTTTAATTGTTTGTATCAGAAAACATAGTGAAGTTTTTTTCCTTAAGTTGGATTTTCTAATGTCCCCTCTATGAGTGGAAAATAATGCTTAGCAGATAATTAAAGCAGTTGATTATTATCCTTATTCTGTATCTTTATCTGCCCCTGTGTCTACTCAACAAACCTCCCACCTCTTCCAATTTTTAACCTTAAAAGAAATGGTTATTGTTTAATTCTCAAATACTATAGAAGGCTTTTACAAAGAGACAAGACTTGCATGGTCCTCTGCTGCAGCAGCCTCTGTTTCCCTTAAGAAAACATATCCAGATGCTCCCACCAATCTGCAGGATAGTGAGAGGAAATTCCAGGCAAGCCAAAAGGAAGAGAAGAAGAGATTGTGCAGATCCTCTTGAGGGTAGGAGATGTTTAAAGGATTTAACCTAAACCTAACTTCAGAACATTTGGTGGAAAAATGGAACAAAAAGAAACTCTTCTAATGAGTTCTGTCTAAGCACTTTAAAGGGAAAGAATAAAAGAATATTTAAAGCAAAGAAATCTATATAACAAGAATAGACTGGGTGATAAGGGCCGGTGCCAGCATGCTAAGTTTGAGTGAGATATTTCTCTTCTATTGCCTTGTAGAGTTTTCCCAAACACAATATGAGGAAATCAATTTTGCCAGTGTATTTGGTCTTTGTACCTTAATCATCAAAGCAGAAGACGCTAACACAGACACAACAATGTCGTACGTAGATGATGTTATCAGCTTTTTGCGTGTGTTCTGTTTCTGTTTGGATGGAGTGGAATGTGTTAGCGTGTTGTGACATGAGCATAGATGTAGCCAGGGATCCTCTGTGCTACGTAAATAAGTAATTGACTTATATTATTTTCCTACGTTCTGCATGCAGTTTAAAAGATTACATTTTGGGCATATAGACTTGCCTTGCAAGCTAGATGTTGAAGAGAAATTGCTGAGAATTCACAAACTCCTGAAAACACATCTTGCCAGGACCAAGCATATGCGTTAGCCTTGATACGGAAATGTTTTGGACAAATGAAATGCAGTGACGTGTATGACCAGAGGCGGAAAGCTGAAGCTAAAAGAAGATGGCTGCGCCAGTTTTAGCTGGAATACCATGTATTTCTTTGTGATTTTTGCCTTTGTGGATGTTTTCACATTCCTCCCAACTGGATTTGGTAAGAGTTGTGATAAGAGAATGTGATACGTCAAAGCTGCTACTGCTGCTGTGATGGCTTAGAACTTGACATGTGCCACCAATTAAAGTGTGATCTACCCAATCAGCTATACGAATTGAGAGCTGAATCTGGGCATTGTTGGAGATGATGTAACAACGTGATGGCTGACCATTTTCATATTTTCTGGGATTGCCCGCTGATCCATTCCTATTGGCTAGAGGTAGCCAAAGAGGTAAGAGTAATTCTTGCTTTTGAAATTGAGCACAATTTTAAAATTACATATGTGAGTAATTTACCAACTGAACTCAACATTGAAGACAAGTACCTTCTGAAAACACTACTAATAGCAGGAAAGAAATCAATAACAAGAAAGTGGCTTAGTGGCTTAGTGGTCAGACACGGTAGAAGAAATATGTGAAATGGAAATGCTTACATTCTCCATTAGACTCCAGGAAAACAAATTTCATAAATATTGGTTGAAATAGCTATGTTATAGGAATTCTAAAGTAAGTTGAGGATCATTAACTTATCATTCGGGGTGATAATAGAGGTCTGGTGCTGTACTGTCTGGCAGGACATGGTAATTCTGCACAGGAACTCTAACCTGTTTAACTCTTTAAGGCTCTCTACATACTCTGTAACCTACACACCTAAAAATGGTTCATAATTACATTCTCTTCCCGTGTTGTATTTTCGTACCCCTCCCTTGGTGACCTCTCTATTTTGATTGCTTTTCACTGTGTTCGTTGGAATTTTGTTTATTTATTTTCCTTTATTTTTTTTTTCTATATATATATACATGTTAATTAACACCTTTTATTATGGTTATATTGCCTCTTTTTTGTGTTGGTGTTGTATTCTGGAAAATCTTATCAAAAATAAAGTACAAAAAAAAAACAAATTGAAATTTACGTATCAATGTAGCCTATGCCAGGTTAGCTATAGACCCAGCAAATGGCTGTTCTATTCAGACTAGATTTAAACAGTTTATACCCCACCACAGCATGTAGTTCATAATTTTCTCTAGTCCTGATTTACATTGGAAGTGCTCCATCATGCTGTTGAAGCTCAGAGTTAGACCACTTTGCTTTTATATTTTTGCATCCAGATCAGGGGTGTAAATCACATCCATCATGGCGATTCGATTCAGTATCGATTTCCTGACCCACCGATTCGATTATTTTCGATACTCAAGAATACACCACGATTCGATTCGATTAATCGGTTAATTTTTTTTTTTTATTATTATTATTTTTTTTTACACCTTACAGCCTAAACAAAGTTTCAAGTTTGAAATAAATCAATGAAAGCTGTAATATCATTATTCATTTTCTTTAGAAACAACAGCAAATAACAGAAGTAGAAAAGTTGCATCAAAAAATACTGCGAAAATACTGCACAATATCAGTGTAATGAGTTCAATGCAATACCTCGGCTCCAGAGAAACTGTCCAAAATATTTTTTTAGAATGTAATAAATATACTCAGGAAAGAGAGATGTTGCGTAGAGAGTTAGACAGGAATAAAAATAAACTAGATATAAGGGAATTGTTTCAAAGGTCATCTGGGGATGTAGTTTTTGGGAGTATTTTTAATTTTCTAAGAACGGGTATTTTAGGGAGAATATAATAGTTTGTCTGGTCCATACTCCATTCTGGAAGGTGGCGGTAATGCACCTATAAGTTGTTTGCCAACCCAACCGCCATAAAAAAAAAGAAGAAGAAGGCTCCAGAGTGTCGACGTCACCGCCCCCTTGAGAGACGCTCCGCTGCACCTCTCCCAGATTGTAGCTGACCGCAAACAGTGCACCAGACAGGAGGCCGGCTTGTTTTGTTTTATGACCGAAATTGCGGAAAACAATTCGTGAAGTTTGACCCGCTAGAAGAGCGAGGTGCGCAAGAACGCAGGGACCCTTTTTCCAGCTGAATCTCCGCTCTTTTTGGCCCTCATGTCCCTCCGTCGTCGGACTAAACTCGTCCCCACTTCCTCACCGCCTCGGCCGTATCTAGACCCACAGTGTGTAGCTCAGACCACGCTGTCGCTACCCGATCTGTACCGGTAGCACGATCCGTACCATCAGCTCATTTGCGCCTGCGCGAACAGAATAACTTCCGGGTCGCCAAAAAATTATTTAATTACGGTACTGAAAAAACTTTATTTATATCCTTAAATAATTAAAGAATACTAAACTACATCGTAAAGACAATATTGAAGACTTTTCTGGAAGAAATGGATGCTTTTTAAATTCAATCCATTGTCTTGCTTGACGTCATTTTTTCTGGAATAAAAATCAAAATTTTCGGGAAATGTTCCCTTATCAATGAAAAACTGCAGGTCACGAAAGGTAGCAAATTAATCCATTGTGGGATCAGTACTGCTGGAGTGCATAGTTAAGTACAGAGTAAATCAAATATTTAAAAAAATTTAAATATATACGCTGTGTGACGTATATTTGCGCATGTTCAGAGCAGTCAAAGTAACTCACAAGGCGATTGAACTTTTTTATGTATTTCTGTTTTTTTTATTTTTAGAAAATGCAATATTGACGAAAATACAAAGATATACAAAAAGAAACCCATGCCTCTCAAAAATACAAAAGAATAAAAAAGTAAGAAAACGGAAATATTTCCACCGGAAGTTATTCTGTTTGCGCATGCGCAAATGAGCTGATGGTACGGATCGTGCTTCCGGTACGGATCGGGTAATGACACACGCTTCAATACTGAGCATAATTAAAAAATGTCTGTGTGAAGCTTGCTGCAACAAACTGCTGTAAGAGTATAACCAGGAAGCGCAGTAGGAGGGCAAAATAGGTTTAGCGGCACCGCAGCACGGGAGGGAGAATTACGCCCAGGAGCAAATGGATAAAAATAGACCGGAGAAAAAAAAAACATGAATCGATTATCTTGCGGACGTGTCGATGCATCGGATCATCGGCTTTTGGATCGATGCATCGATATAAAACGATTATTATTTACACCCTTAATCCAGGTAACTTTGTAAGTTTTGTCCGATAGTGCAGAGATCAACCCATACAATGTTTCAAAAACTGATGCGACCAACTTTTGCATATTTGCTTTCAGGATTAAATTCACCCTGTTATCACAATTCAGTAGGTTTTGTTATACTACTTATTCTGACATTACACTAAGCTTAAGTCGAATTTTGTGATATTCATGTGTGCATTCATACATATCATACTTGCTTTTAGAGAGGAGTTTATGAAGGTCTCCTTAAGAAAATCAGCATTATGACATTAAGTAAACATTAAAGCAAATGGAGCTCTGATATTGGAAAGTATCAGGATCTGCAGATAATTAAATACAGACATAGCAATCAGATCAGAATTTTAAAAAGTGGGATGATGCGAAGATTTAGCAAGGTTTTCAACAAATTGTCTTAGTAGGTTTTTTTTTAAATACAGATGTTGTGCTTATTGATTTTCCTGTTGATGCTGTGTAACCTACGTAGATGGAGTTTTGCCTTTTGGTAATCATAGTAGTAGGGCAAATGCTCTGATTATAAAAGGTGCTTAATTACTGCAAAGGTTGTTCTGTTCTTCAGAGTGAAGACTGATGCTGTGGAAAATGTTTTTTTTTTTTTTTTCTCCAAGCACACTGCACTTTGTGCATCCTCACTCAGGCAGCTCTGACTACTAAGCATCTGGACATGCACATTTATCACCATAGGAGGCCGACTAATATGTATATCATTCATACATCCTAATCTGACTCTAAATTCCAGAAAATAAATCCTTTTGAACTCTATATATTTTTGTTTTTCTGCATGAAGCTCTATACTTGAACATAAACTGCTAAGGTTTTGCAATAGGGGAGTTGCTGTGGGCTCAGATCATCTCCTGACCTGATGTTGCTGGGTTTTTCAGGAACTTATCCTTTGTTCTGCTTAACATTGTGGGGTTTTTTTGTGTGTGTGTTTTTTTTCAAGCCAAATGTTCTCTTTCTCATTGTAGTTCAGACTGTGAAATTATTTTGTGGTGAAGACAAATGTAACTTTTCTTGAACTAGCAGATAAAAACAGTGTTGTTGTAGTGACTGGAGGTGGGTTTTAAAGGTGTCTAATGTTTTCCTGTTTTAGAACTTTTGGACTTTGACATATCGGTTTCATTAAAAGATCAAAATGAAAACTTGTAGCTCCTGCATCATCTATCTTCCTTTTGTGTTTCTTCTTGTTTTAAACATTTCTGTTTTTTCATTTTTATTTTCCCTCCTTTTGTGATCTTAACATATCTAATTTATAGGAATCACTGCTTGCACCTTTAGGCTTTCTGTTTTTAACCTACACATACACATGCTCATACTTGTGGCGCTTCATATCCTGACCAACCAGCCATACCAAGATCCCTTTTTATATACATCTCTCTCCACATGTCTGGGTCCCCGATGCCAAGGAGGTTTCTGGCTTAAAATTAACTCCTACAATCTTGTATTTATTGGGAAACCTTAAATCAAAATGTGTGGTGAAAGACCTAAATTAGAACAGTTGGGTTCCTGTTGGTCAGAGCTATATGAAAGACAGGTACTATTGAAATAACATGTCATAATTTGAAGGCCTGGACAATAAATTTACGAATATCTCTACGGATTTAACAGGACTTGGTAAAATACAGTGATCCAGAGCCCTTACTTTGAGGTATAGACCAGCAGGAAACCATTCATTCATTTACTGTTGCTCTGTGTGAGGTTACCTTAATTACAGGTATCTGTCTCACCATTTGTCAGTGTATGCCTGTAATCTTCAAAAGTTAAGGAAACCCAAAGACACCCATTACTGTGGTTTATGGAGCTGACCTTACGAACGTCTAATGACTTCCTTATTTTTACTGTTAGTAATTAAAAATCCAGTCCATGAAAGATAAAAGTCAAGGAGTTGCTTTTTAGGATCCCATGCTCTAAAAAAAACCCCCATGAAAACATTTTGGTTAAGCCTGTTTACAGGTTGTAAAGAGCAACTTCTAATTGGATATAATCCAGAACTTTTCTTTCATATTTCACTTGTTTTGTCACAAAACTTTTGACAGAGGTTTTTATTTTCGGTAAAGCTGTTTTTTTTGTAAAACTAGGCCAGAGCTTCAAAAAGATCCAAATATTTTAGGGTGCTAAAAATTCCTCCATCCATACTCTAGGTATTCATTCAATTCAAATGCAAATTTAGTTTGACAATTATTTACTAAATCTGTTGATCACAATTAATCAGATTAATTGTCTCAGCCCTTGTGTGCACATCAGGAACACACTGTGTACTTGGACTTCTGCTAAACCCATTAACTACAGCCTGGTGTGTATCGTGCTGATCATCAGTATTTTCATTTTAATGAAGATGCCAAAAATACTTTGAGCACTGCAAAGAAGCTGGAATGCATTTAACTTTGATATGTTAAGATTAAAAATACTTTATAGAAATGAATGCTTGTTGTGGTAACCGTAGTTAGGTCTTTACACGTGAGATCAATACATTGGTTATATTTAGACATGTGATCTAATTAGATAGATTACATAAGTGCTAAAGTGTGAACTTTGTTTTTTTTTCTTCTTCAACCCAGTTGATAATTTTCCCCTGTAAACATGGCTGCCATCTTGAAAGCTCAAGACAAGTGCCAGTATTTTAAAGGTCAACTCTTAAAGAAAAATAGATCCCTTTTTACCTTCTACTTATTTAGCCCATATTCATGATGTATTATGTAAAAGTGTTTCAGTAAAATCTGAAAATTGTGAAATATGTCAAATCTTGTTTCAGAACAAAGCAACTATATCTAATTTAGTTTATTATTATTATTATTATATTTTAGCCTTTGAGTATAAAAGTAGGCGTACAGTGAAATGTAGTGTTGACACCAGGTTTATCTAAGAATTACTTATGTGGCCCTTTTTGCTCTGTGGATTTGGTAGTGACATTGTTTTCAGTGGGAACAAAACCACATGAGTACTTCTGGGAATGATATTTTGGTTTAGCCAGCATCCCATGACAGCAAAGCTCCAGCCCTGGTGGTTTAGAGAAAGCAAAGTAAATATCTGTCATCATAAAACACTCCTGGCAGTATGATTAAAGTTTGCAACACATATCTCAGAAACCTGACAGGAGTTGTTGTCCTCTGGTTGAATTGAGGACATGTTGTGGGTGATTTTTACAATGTTTTGTAGTAATAAAAAAAAAAAAAAAAAGATTTATTCAGATTTTCACTGTAATGGTTTTTTTCTCTTGAAGCATAGCTGTGGCAGGATCATTGTGTGTGAAGGCTTTCCTTTAGCAGGAACAGAAGAGCTGCTAAGAGTTTTGCAGTTGCTAGAGACCCTAGGAGAGGTTTACCTTTGAAAAAGATGCCGACCCTTAATACTTGCTCGAGTAGGAGCAAAGGAACACCCTTGAAAGTCCAAATTCCTTGTAGAAGAGTCGGGCCAACGTGACCATAATCGACTACGGCTTTCAAGATGGATGCTATTCACATATACATTAGTTAAAAATTCCTACCTTGACTGTTTGTAGTAGTTCTAAATTATTTATCTACCATGAATTCGTTTTTTTCATATACTATATAGGAACATGGACATATATAAATGTCCGCAAGTAGAGACCTGGAATTCTACCTTCTCAGAGATTAGGCCACTCTGACTTCCCAGTTTCAAAGTAAATTGAATGCACCATAAGCATACAACCAGCTGTACAATCAAATAGTTTGGATGAAGCATGTTCACCTATGCGATTGGACCGTCAGACCAGACCTAAATTAAAATGAAAGATTTTAATGCTGTTTTTGCAAAGAGGAATCAGCATGCATATCAGTCTCTAGTCATGTGAGACCTTAATTAATGAAAGAGATTTATACAAGGGCTAGATTTACAGTTATACTAGAAATCTTACATAGCATTCCATTAAAGACAGAAAAAAATGAAAAATCATGATATTGAGTTATTTTTGGTATATTATAATAAAGATTATGTTGTAAAATTCTATAATAAAACATTTTGTTGAGCAATACTGAGGCAATCACTGAATTTGGGTGTTTTTTGTAATGTTTAGGGAATGCTCAGTCGGACTTCTTCAGCTTTTGATGGGTATGTTGGTACACTGTTCATTAGCAAGGTACTGTCATTGGTCTGGGACATTTTTTTTTTCATTAATCAGTTGATATGTTATTTTACTAAATTATCATATTGTAAATTTTTATTTATCAACTTTTTAGTTTTATGTTATTTGAAAGGAAATAGAAAAAAATTGTAGTGAGATTCATTGTTTTTATGATCAGATGTACGTTTTCAAAGCATAAGATGATGAAGTTGATGTGTGATTGTAGCTTCTGTTGCGGCACATAAGGTTGCTACACAAAGTCCTCTTGTTATAATTTGATCAACTTGTATCAGCTCTTTATTACATCTATTGAATTGGCTATTTTAAAGTTACTCTTCAAAAGCTGCTAATATTAGAATGTGCATCTATCATTTTCTTTAATGGGGTGGGGTATGTAAGCTTTCAATCACAACTGTAAATGCATGCCACATTAAAGCTTTTATACCAAACAATGTTGTTAATAATGTGAAATTATCCTATAACCTCACAATAATTATACTGTCACTCTGGTTAAGTACAAATAGACCCCATGAAACTGAATAAACGTTTGTAGAAGTTCCTGGGGTATGGGTTAATGAGCAAAGAAACAGTACATTGTTAGTGTTGGAGCTGAAATGCATAAAATGTCAAAACACTGTCTGCCTCATGACTAGTTTGTTCAAACTGTCATTGCACCAGAGTTTAGTCTTTTTGAAACAATTCTAATTTGGACCAAAGTAAATGAATCACACTTTAAGGGTGAAAACACATTTGATTTCACAATTCCATTTTTCTGTTTTTGTTTTTCCATTTTACTTGGTCATCCCCCAAAGCACACACAAAGGTTTGACCTAGAGTTTTTTTAATTAAAGCTACATTTTGGTATTTCTCTAAAGTTTTACTGTCATGTGTTAGGACTACAGAGTGGGATGCTTCATTCAGTGGCTCAGTCCATCCAGAGCTGGACTAAAGCACAGCCCAGCATACAATCTTGGCTGCTGAGTCTTGTGCTCACTGGTGTCTGAGCTATTAATAGAGTTAGCCTGAGAATTTGGTTTTAAGGTCAGCTATCAGACTTCTGTTCCCAACTGATGAAGAAGAGAAAAAAAGTGCATTTCTCAAATTTCTGATCATGTATGTAAACCTTCACCCTCCCTGTATTCCTTCTCTGTTAGGTGGGTTTATGTACAACTTTATATTTCCTTTCAGAAAGGGCTAAAAGTATTACTGCTTCATTGGCCCACTGCTTTTCTCCTATTTTAAAATAGGAAGAGAAACATACTTGCATTTCAGCGTTGTCTTTGGTCTAAAGTATTATGAACCACTGTGGGTAATTATCACAAAATTCATTTGGCTTCAATGGCTACAACTAACGATTATCTTATTACTCGACTAATCTATTGATTTATTATACCTATTATTGTAATTGTTTTAGTGTTTTTGAGCATCACATTCTGTTATAAAAAAAATCATACTTTAATGGCTTGTAATATATTTTGACTCGTTTGCTCTAGTCTTTATACCTTTGAATATCTCTTTATTACAGTTTTTGCTGCTTTCCTTTATGTATTACCTTTTCAAAGAAATATTCATAAAATGCAACTTTGAAATGAACTTACCTGACAGATTTTTAAAATATTCTCTCCATGGAGTTATATTTTTAATATTAAAATGCTGACTAAAAATATAATTTATTTCCTTCAAGCTTTGTTTAATTTTTAAAAGGATTTGCAGTCAGATTTGTCAGATTGTAAACACTGAAAGAGGACTGATTCATTAACTTTGTAATATACTTTCCATTGCCTATGTTAAAAATCAAAGGTATACAAAACTATTTGTTTTTGTGGCTTCACATACATTTTAACCAATCTTAGTGATGAATGAAAGACTGTAAAAGCCAAACCACACCTGTTAAATATCATTTGAGTTAACCGCGTTTAGTTCCACTGAGTGCTGCAGTCTGCCCTCCTGGGCGAGTTACAGCCAAACAGATCCTAATGTAGAGAACTCTTATTCCCTCTTATAAAGTGGTGAACGTTGGCAGGATGCATGACCTTTCCTTATGAACAGCTGTATTTCTAGTTCGTAGAATAAACATGCTGAGAAACTGCAGAAGCCTGGAAACATCCACTTGCCACCAGAAGTGGTCCATTTGTTCAAATGACTGGTGATGTTCAGTGATCACCATTATGAAGCTACAAATCCAGTCTTTTTATCTGATCATTGAAGCATTAAACAAATTGCTAGCAGCCTAAAGTTAAAATAACCCTCTTTGGAGTAGAAGTGATTATTGTTAGACTAAATTACACATTATCTCAGTGTCACAATCGATCTAAAAATAAAGTCAGGTTGTTATGAATATGATTCTACAGATGAAACGGTTTCCTATGTTTCTTAGACTGCTACTTTTAACGTACAGGTTTCTGCTTTTGACCTTCGATCATACTAGATTTAGAAAGGTTTTTAGCTTTTTGGAAAACTTGCATTTAGAACAAGGTTTTACATAGACTACTAAAGGCATTATACACTTTTTTAATCCTCTTGTTAAGGCAAGGCAAATTTATTTGTATAGCACAATTCATTACAAAGACAATGCAAAGTGCTTTACATGATTAAAATATAGGAAAATAAAACAGAATCAAAGTAAGTAGAAAAAAATATGAATAAAAAAATTAAATAAATGCAGAAACAAAAAATAATAAAAACAGTTGGACTAAAGAAAATAAAAAAGTGGAACTAATGATGTTTTAGTTGAACTGTTTAACTAGAACAGTCGAAGGCAATCCTAAACTAATTTGTTTTTAGTCTTGATTTAAAGGAACTCAGGCTTTCCGCACTTTTACAGTTCTCTGGAAGTTTGTTCCAGATAAGTGGAGCAAAGGAACTAAATGCTGCTTCTCCATGTTTAGTTCTGGTTCTAGGTATGCAGAGGAGGCTGGAGCCAGAAGACCTGAGTGGTCTGGAGGGTTGATACACTGATAGCAAGTCTGTGATGTATTTAGGTGCTAAGCAATTCAGGGATTTATAGACTAACAGAAGTATTTTAAAGTCTATTCTCTGAGATACAGGGAGCCAATGTAAGGACTTTAGAACTGGGGTGGTGTGCTCTACTTTCTTAGTCTTCGTGAGGACAGGGGCAGCAGCATTCTGGATCAGCTGCAGCTGTCTGATCCATTTTTTACCTGTGAAAAACACTGTTGCAGTAATCAATTCGACTAAAAATAAACGCATGGATTAGTTTTTCCACATCACGCTGAGACATTTGTCCTTTAATCCTGGAAATATTCTTCAGGTAATAGAAAGCCGACCTTGTAATTGTCTTTAAATGCTTTTGGAGGTTCAAGTCTGAATCCAGCACTACACCTAGATTTCGGACCTGATCAGTGGTTAACTACACTAATCCGGTTTATCAACAGTATAAACGCTAGAAATAGTTAAAAAATTAGTTCTGTACACATTTGTGGGAAATTAACTGTCGTAGATCATGGATTTGTTTTAGAAAATCTCGCAAGGGAGATGTATTATCCATTGGAAATTTTTCATAAATTTCGTGCATTTGTACCTAGGTGCTGCATCCAACTACTCTCATAGCTTTATAAGGAGTACTATATATTCCTGCATATGCATGTCAGTAATTAGTGGGAACATGTAAAAGCTCAAGGATAAGTGACAGAAATCTTGGCCCACAGATGCTTTTACATTATTGGCAGAGTAACCATTGTTGGTAAACAAAGAGCTTTTTAGATGAGGAAGTCTATTTATTGTTAAGAAACCTAGAAAATCGTGGTAAAAATTGTCTTATTTTGTCAGATACTACAATAATCAATATTACTTAGAGACAAGCTTTTCATAATAGAACCATTTGCCTCCATCTTTGTCATGGACAAATCTTCTTTTAAGCTGTTACTTAATATTTACCTGGATTTTGAAGCTGCTGAAAATGCATCTACTATTTCGTCCAAACAATCACAAACACTGGAGTAAGCTGGCAGGTTAATTGTTTTATTTCATGTACCTCTGTTGTGTAATAGTCTTGGTTTTCCCTACAGTACGTCACACATCTGTCTCTGCAGATTATTGTTTGCTGACTGGGTGATGGTGGTTTTCTCACTAATGTGTCTGTTGACTCGGTAGGTAAATGGAGTGAGAGTCAGTGAAAGCACATCTTGAGCTTTCAGCTTGACTCAAAGGAACATAAACCCTAAAGCAAATGACACGGGAACTCCTTTTTTCTAACTTATAGATGGCCTGTAGGAAACTAACACAACCCTGCTGTAGTTCCTGACATCCATTTCTTAAGGATTTACAAAGATTATAGCCAGTCATTAAACAGTCATTGTCAAAGCAGATTGGGGTAGAAATGGCTTTGGATTTTTATTAACATGTTGTTATTCTTGGCAGAGTTCTTTTAACGTTGTGTGTTACATAAAGAAAGGTGGTTTATATACTTTTTCATAATTGAGCCAAACAGATTTCTGAAACCGGATCATTTTTGCCTTTTGGGGGAAAAAATAAAAGCTTAAAGAAGATTAATCAACATCAACCCTCACAGATGGTTCACTCTGTCCTTCCCATCATTGTCATTGTCTTCTTATTCTTGCCAACATGGCTCTTAAACATTGAGCTCTTATGTCCTCAGAGATGATGTTGGTTCCTGAAACAACCAAATGCAACCAAATCAACTCCTTCACTCAGTTTTTTTTTTCATCTCTTTAAATAGAAAAAATATGTATTAAAAATCCATTCCCTCAAATTAGAATTTATTTTATCTTGAAACTCCTGAGCTATGCCCAGTTTCCTGCCAGATAATAAACATCCACTGATTAAAAGAAAAGGTTTGCCTCCAAACTATATTACTCTGTGCCAAACCCAGTGTTGGCAGTGGGGGGTTTTGTGTGTGTTTCTGTGTACTCATCATTATTTAAACACCAAGTTATTAGAAACCTATCATAGCTTTTAAATAACTCCTGATAAATAACAATAGTTAAAGATGTTCTCATGTTTTGATCTAAGCTTGGAGTGAGATTTTTGAGCACTGACGGCAACATCAACGTTTATATCTTAAATAAACTGACAAAGTTAAAATATCGTTCTAATTATTATGGAAATAAACAGATTTTATCCCTTAAACCATCTCCTGAAATTAGTTTGGTAACACCTATTACCTTAAATAACTGATATTGGGTAAAATACAGTCTGGTATTGGCAATACTGTACAAAAATGTAAAAAATAATATAACTCCTCCATAATAATGGTTTTCAGACTTGCTCCTCAGATCTTTCATGTTCAGGTGTTTCCCTGCCCTAATAAACAGGTGATTAACAGGCCTCTGCAGTCCTTGGTGGCTGCTGGGGAGGAATGCAATAATCTGCAGGAACAAAAACTATTTAAAAATTAAAAAGTTAGTTCCATCTTTATACCTCCAATGTTTTTTCCCCATGTTAATACTGGGTGGCTCTAATTGAAATTTCCTTTGGAATATTTACTTGAATAAATAAATGCCACAGTTATTGCACATAATTGTCAATATTCATGTGTTAAACATTAATTAAACAGTCATAGCTAATTGGCTTGTAAAAAGCAAAACACATATTTCATAACCGTTTATTTTTAACAATCTAATAATTTTTTGTTTTATTCCAGTTGTTCTGTGTGGTCAATATAATCAACTTAAAATTATTTGTTTGTAAGGAAATTTTAACTAAACTTTTTGCCTGTGTAAAAAGCAAGGTTATTACAGGTATTTAGTGAAAGCGTATATTAACACATGTAATTTACTTTACAACTATGAGCAACTCCATTTGCAACAGTGTTTAGTGCCATTTATAGATCCATATATTCTCACTCTGAAACTACAGTGGACCCGCCTGAAGCACAGAGAGACTTCGTCATCTGCTGTCTGTCTAGCAGCACCTGTGCACTGCTCCTCTGTTCTCTGAACCCTTTCAGTCTGAATTTACTTTAAAGGGGGACAAATACAAGTTCACAGAGTGAATTCTGACATAAGTCATGTACTTAAAGACAGACTGCAAATTAGTTAGTTGCTTCTTTCTTGTCTAGCGTAGGGATGGATAAAAAAATCGATTCCTTTACATTTTTGCAAAATCGATGTCTAGGGAATGAGATTGATTAGTTTTATAGTGACGCGCGTTACGTTCACATTCAAATGCGCAGGAAAGATGCACTCAAGATTACTTCAAGCCAGACAGCTCCAAATATGGCCAATAGGTTGACTGAAGACATTAACGAATGGGGAGCTGAGCAGCAAACACCCTTTAGTTGTTACAGACAATGTTGCAAATATGGTTTGTGCAGTGATGATAATGCAGCTCATGCATGTCTGCTGTGTCCCCACTGTGTCACGTCTGCTTGCTCGAGTGAGGCTTCACTTTTCACAAACAAGTTTGTACTTTTGAGACAGTTTTGTTCACATCTCAAGCTTAAACTGTCCGATTTACAAGTTAGCACTTTGTGTTAAATATGACAGGAAAAAATAAAATACATGAGTATCTGGAAACACAGTTGAACCACTTTCATTATTGTAAAAACAGATGGAATTGAAATTAATCGATTTAGAACTGTATAAATCAAAATCGAATCTATTCAGGACTTGTGAAAATACTCAGCCCTAGTCTAGCGTAGCCCTCCTAGAGCACACTGATTCAGATGCAGGTTCTGTTATTTGACTCTCATTAATTGTACATCTTTAACTGCTTTTTTTAAGGTGTGAAAGCAAGTCCTATGAGCTGAAAGCTTTGCTTCCTTTCTTCATTCGGTTCCTCTCTGCCGTTTAGCTGCGTCACCACTGCTCAGGCACTGTTTTTTAGTGCAGCTCTCACGACTGACTGTGGGTTAATACGCTAAAGCTGAAAGCAGAAACTGTCTGTCGGCACACGGACCCGGAGCAGCTCACGGCTGGTTGGCATCCTCTTCTGGCTTGTGAATGCGTGTGTGTGCCCTGACCATCTGCAGTATGGTGAGTGAAGCATGTAATCTGCGTTGTGATGAGTAGTGAAATTCAGCAGCACCACACATGGCCTCTGCATCTATAACCTCTCCCTGTTTGCACCTTTTTGTCATTTACCTCGGTTGTGTCCTCTCAACCCATGCTAATGACTTTGCCTACAATCTGCCCTGTCTGCATTTTACATTGCTATTCTAGAGTTGTAAGTGCAGAGGCTTTTTCACCTCCTGGAAGACGAATATGCAGTTGTGTCATGAGAGATTAATTTAACGGAGTCAAAGGTGTGACTGGAGTCCTGCTCATTTGTTAGTACAACATACGTTTGATCTGTTTGTGCTACTGTCACTGCATCATATGCTAGTTGGCTAGGCATCTGATCTTCTCTTGTGTGGTGCATGTGTTTATGTTTGGATATCAAGATTGAAGAAGCAGATTTCAGAAGGGAGGGGATACTAGATGAGAGAAAGAGGAAGGGGACAATTATGTGGAGCATTAGGTGGAGCTCTGTAAAAATATTCATACCCCATTAGCTTGTAAAAAAAAATGTTCATGCTGCAACACAAACCCCAAGATATTTTAGAGGAGCAGATTTTATTTATTCTAAACATCTGTTGTGAATTTGAGTTATATAAATGAAGTGATGGATGTTTTGTACAAAACTCTGACGTGCTTTTTTATTCATCTCTGTTGAACTTCTTTGCAATTATAGCTGTGTGTCTGTTAGGGGTGGGTAAAGTAATTGAAGAATCGATACATCGCAATTATTACACGCAAAATTCATAATCGATGCGGGAGCCCCTCAGAATCGATTCACCCCCTGACCGTCGGGGGCACTGTCGGCACTGTACACGGAGGTGTGTTGGAGTCGCTAAAGGCTGCTGAAAGAATCGCGCTGACTTGTGATGGCTGGACTTCGAGAGCCACTGACCCCTACATAGCCATCACTTCTCATTTCATATCAAGGAATTAGTTTAAAATGTGCTTCAGACCAGGTCGCTTCACGGAAGTCACACAGGGAGCAACATAGTGAACATGTTGATGGAGGCAATGGGGCATAACCAGAAAAGTAGCCGCTGTTGTTACAGATAATGCTGCCAACATGCTAGTTGCTGTCGATATCACTGAGCTATTACATGTTGGCTGCTTTGCCCATGTGCTCAACTTGGCATCCCATGCTGCTTTTAAAACACCTGGAGTCACACGGCTTCAAAAATCAGCATTGAATCACATTGCATCGAATCAGATCGAATCACAACAGCAATAATCAAAATAGAATTGAATCGTGAGGTTCCTAACAATACCCAGCCCTAGTGTCTTTCAAGGTATATAGCAACCAGCTGTGCACATATACACACCTTTTTTTGCTCTTCATCTTTGCAAAATGGCTTACTATCAAATTGGATTGATGGTTTAAAAGAATAGAAAATGATCTTCTGTTGATTCCATCTCTTAATGTTTTGTGTTCGTCTCTTCCTTTTAACTCAGACCAGCTTCACCCTCAGGATGATACGTTCACAACCACTGGTAGTTTTCTTCAACACACAATGTTTTACATGTGAGGCAAAATGCTACATATTGGTCTAATTTTACCAGAGTATTTTCTCCTTTTTTTATGTCAGTTGTTGAAAAAGACTTTATTTGTGGAGTCCCACCTGAGGTTTGCTTATCTGTAGCCCCTCTCAGAATAAATATGGACCCTCTTGCTGCTTCTCCAAGTAATCCCTTCCTCGCTGACCCTTCAGGTTTTGGTTGATGATTAAATTGGTTCTTACCATCAGTTTGCAGGAATCTCATTTATGTCATTAATCTATATCGTGATGGAGTCCACACTTTTTGCACATTAGACAAACGGATCAAACCCTAAACACTAAATCAACCAGAACAGATAGCTGAGATATCAAGGCCATATTTAGACAGAGTATTGCATCCATATGAAACAGGAGTATTTTACTGGTTTCTTTATAAAACAGTGATTTATTGTACATTTGTATCTAAGCTGAGACAAACTTTATTCATAAGTCAACAAGGGGTGTGGTAAAAGCTTAGAGGAAGTTCTTTTTGGAAAACATTTTACACAGGATGACTTTCACATGCTCAGGTGTTGATACAAAAATATCTGGTTTGTTCTCAGTTCAGGAAACGCTGCTTGTGTGAAGACTCTTGTGATGGTACAAGTGCAAATGTATACCAGTCAGCCACTTGGATGGCTTCAGTATTATCTAAAGGTTTAGTGTTAAACCTTTTTAACACACAACCTTGAATGTAATAATTGATAAATTGATTTACTTAAAGGTTTTAAGGAGGATGTTGAGTGTTCCAGTGTTTGGACTAGAGATAAAGGCTTTTTATGGCCAATCCTCTTCTTTCTTTTTTCTTTTTCTTTTTGAGTCTTAGTGTCTAAACGATCCTCGATATGTGTCGCCGATATTTTGGGGTTGTTTCTATTTTTGGAGCCTATGTTGCTTTTTCTACCTCCATTTAAATGATTAAACAATGATAACACAAGTCTTAAATTATATTTGAAAACAGAATCTTTAGTAACATATAAAACTACCGTAAGCCTTAACTATGAATAGCAAACAGAGGAAGAGGGACTGCATACACTTCACATGATCTCTAGCCATAGCTGCTGAAAAAACCCAGACTTTCTTGCTGTTCCCCTGCCTTTTGTTTCCCAGAAAGTTTTCATTCCCTCTCATTCTCTAACCCCCCTACACCCTTTACAACAATTCAACAAAGAAAAGTCCACAGCGGTAAACCAAATATTGCAATAATATAAACTACAATCTACTTTTAATCAATAAAACTATCACCTTTTAGGTGGGATTATTTTAAGTGTAGCTGTTTAATGTGTTACAGAATTCAACACTGCTTTCAAAAAAAAAAAAAAAAAACTCAATATGGGTAATTCATTCAATTTATATCAACCACATCTTACAGAAAGGTGTTTATTTACACCTGTAAGCTTTCTGTCTCTTTCCTGAGAAGAGATCATTTGGGACAAAATCTGTAAATAGCACTTCATAATGCATCTGGATTAATAACCATGAAACATGACAACAGATTTTGACAGAAATTGTAATCTTACTCAGTCCAGAGAAGTTGTTTTATGGTTATAGAGGGCAGCGCTTACCAACCAGGCTCACATCACGTGAAGTGGCCTTGAATCACAGTTAGAAAAGCATTTTATACAGCTCCAGTATGCCATAGCATTTCTTTATAAACGTTTGCAGATGAGGAGACATCCGTGGCTCCAGCCTTATCAAAATATCACACCATGTTCTTAGATCAAGGACACCTTTTAGCTTTTATTGTCCTTGTCATACAGTGTCATAAGTGCAGAGCATCGAAATTAACTCTCTGCATTTAACTCATCCCCTTTGGGAGCAGTGGGCTGCCATTGTGTGGAGCCAGGGGAGCAGTGTGGGGTTAAGGGTCTTTGCTCAGGGACCCAGAGTGGCAGTCTGTGCGACTTGAGTTTGAACTCAGAACCAAGCTGTATGCCCTAACCACAAGGCCGTCACTCCCCTCCAATAGCTTTTATCCTAACTGTTCCAATTAGATGAACTACTTGGGAAAACATTAGTCCTGACACACAACAGGCAGGTTTTATTAGTTTTTAGCAGATTCACACGTCATCAGTGAGAATAATCCTAACCCTTTAAAGCCTGAACCATGAAATAATTGAAAGAACATTCAAATTTTTCAAAATTAGAATGTTATTGAACTTTCTGAAAAATCTTGTATAAGTTAAAATAGATCATTTATTTGCATCAAATTTGATACATTAGGCGATTCTGTATAATCTTTTATACATTTTCTGTTCACTACATGTGTCTAAATGTTTAAGTTAGTGTATCAAAAACATCATACTGATGATGCAGAAGTCAGAAAAACTCATGTATCAAATATGATACACTTGGCTTTAAAGGGCTAACACACATACGACCCGCAATTACAACTGTGCCACACCTAGGGGGTACACCCCATCAATGGGGAGCCACTGCTCTAATGAACCGGCCAACATTTGCACATATTGGCTGATATTGCTAGTAGGAAAAGACGCTGATGTCGGCTAAAACTCGGCCAGCTGAACTATTGGTCTGCTATTAGAACCATAAATCATAAAACATAATAGATTGTTTGGTAGTGTTCTAGATATTTTTCTGCTGCTGTTTATGGGAATGAATCTCATTGAAACTGTTTCTTTAAATAAAAGATTTGAGCTGATGTTAAACTGAATTGTCTTTTTAGCCGCTATAAATTATACATGGTTAGTAGGCTTTAAATACATGGAACATTTTCTTCTTAACAAGACCAATGTTTACGTTTCCAACTCCATTAGAACTGAACCCTATTTATAGCCTGCATTCATTGAAAATAATCAACTTATCGACTTAAAAGTGTTAAACAGAAATCTTCCTGTTTAAAAAGTCACCATTCACACTAATTGAATTTGTACCTTTTGAGCATTTATATGGTATTTCTAACTTTTGCTTCAGGCTAGCTTTCATCCGGTATTGTTATTGTTCTTATTAAACATCATTGTCCCACAATACTGCTGATTATTTTGGGTAAACACAGTGTGTGTTTTTTATCGTTGTCAAAAAAGCATCTGAGAATAGCTTTCTTGGTTTTGGTTTCCATTAACTGCCACCTTTGGTAATGCAGAAGACTCTGTCAAGACAATGATATAATTTCTCTCATTGAATGGGTTGGGGACACAATGCAGCTGTGTCTCTACTGATCTGTGGCTTCCACTTCAGACTTCAGCAGTGTTGTGATAAGACTCAGCACGAGCCAAAAATCACACGAAGGGGTTTTGTGTTCGTGTAATGTGGGAGCGAGACAGACTGGAATTTACCGTAGCAGCAACAGCAGGGCCACACACCAACCCACCGACTTCCTCTCACCAGGGCAAATGGAGTGCACCACCCAGCAGATGTGGGGATTGCTGGTCGCCTTTTGTTTCACAGGTGTTTGCTTGACCTCATACCAATCTGAAGGAATATTCCCTAGTCGTTTTCTGCACCCTGGTCATAGAGTCTGACCTGCGGTTTTCTTCATGATTCAGCAGCCGTTTGTTTAGATATATGGAAGTCTGTTTCTGGTTTCCAGTCTAGATAATGGCTGAGAATAAACAGCGTGACTCATTAAAATCTCCAGGTCTCTGCCAAGGTAGTAGAATAAAGGGCAGTTACACAGTTCATGGGAAGCCAGGATTGTTTTTGTTGCTTTTAAAGCGTAATTTGGTTTGTTGCTGCTTTATATGAAGCTCTAGATCTACTATGAATTTCAAGCAGTTAATGCTTAATCTATACAGGCTATACCCTTCATGATAGTGCTAATGATGCAGCTCAGATTTCTCAAGATATTTAAGATATTCAACAAGGATACACAAACACCCTTAAATAGAACGGCTGTCTTTTTTTTCTGTTTTGGCCTCTTTGAATTATCTCTGCCCTCCTAGCATGAATTAAGCAAATGTGAAAAAAAAATGTTTTTCTCAACTGATCCTGAAACATATTTTCAGCCAGCTGGAAATCATGGTCTCTGCAGGCTGGCGTGAGCTCTCCTGGTTTGTGTGCATAAAGGCTGGTTAAACCACAGATAAACAATGAGTTCAGCTGCAGTCCATTGCAAAATGTATTTATAATAGGGCTGCAGAATATATCCCAAATATTATCATTATGGAGGTAACACTGTACTTAATAAACAAGCAGTGAAGAACTGCCTGGGCTGGAGTAAGTGTGAGCTAAATATCAGAGTGGCATATGTTTAGGCTCTCAATCCCTGCAAAATTTGCTGACGCTTCTTGTGTAATTCAGAAGCTTAAGAAGATAAGTTGGTGACGCCATTTAGAAACTTTTTTCCTTTCCAAAACAGTGAATATCTATATTTAAGATTTTGTTTGGGTTGAAATGTTTAAGACGGCTTAACCAGAGAATACCAATGTTTGTTATGAACCAAAACAGGAACACATTGATGCTTCTGCATTGACCTTGCCATCACAAAATTCACAAATCGTATTGCTTATTATGTTTTCTGAATATTGTACTGGCCTTTTCTTATACAGTTTGAAGTTTTTCACATTTTCTTCCATTACAGCCATACACCTTAATACATCTTAGTGGGATTTATGGGGAAAAAACACAAAGTAGTGCTTAGTTGTAAAGTTCAATAGAAATGATTCAAGGGCCTCAGAGTTAAGAAAAGAGTTTAAATAAAAAATCAGTAAACAAACAGCATCATTAGGACTAAGGAACTCGGCAGGCCTAGCAAAACTATGTTTTTAATATCCCTGTTTTGACTTTCTCTGTCCATCACCTGAAGGGGGGGTATGGCACAGCTGCAACCTACAGACATCTCTGTACTCCTAAATTCACTGGCCTGGCAGGAGGAGGGAACTCTGGAGGAGCTATATTGTTTGGGTGGAAAAATCATTTTGGCAAACTTTTAGTTATGCAGCTGATTGGTAAAACATTCAATTCAATAGGGGGTGTCTGTGTCTGGGGAACACCATGCATAGCAAGATACTGTATCAACATATGGGATATCCCAGATTTCAGGTTGTAGCGCTTCAAGCGTCCTTCCAAGCAAACCAGATTATTCTTAACATTTCACACATGGCAGAAGTACCTCATTAGATTATCTAAAGAGCCGTCACAATAACCAAGGCCTCTAGGAAGGGCAAGGTCAGGACAGAAATCTGGACGATTATCTTGCTGTGGGAACCCAGCACAAGGTTTTATGTGTAGTCTAGTCAAAGTCTAAACCTAAATTACATAAGGAAAATTCAAAAAGATGTTTTTAGACCTAATTCATCCAATCTGACTGAGGCTGATCTATTTTGCAAAGAGGAATTTTGCAAAATATTTTCGCAATGCTGATGGACACAAAAGACTTGCAGGTGTAATTACACTAAAATCTGATTTTATAAAGTATTTAATCAGATCGTTTCACTGCAAATGCCTTAAAATGTAAATTTTTCTTTTTAAACTTCATCCTTTCTTTTCAACTTTAAAAACGTTATACTTTTAGTGTTGGCCTTTCACTTGAAATGGACACTGATCTTTGTAGCTATTCTGTGACAAAATGTGTAAAGGTTCAAGGGATGTGTAAACTTCTGCAAGCCGCCCTGCCTAGGGAGAAATATTCCAAGTATGAGAAGAGATAAAAAGAAATTAAACAATGGAATTCCTTGCTTGTGATCTAGAAAAGCTTTCCCTTTCTGCAGGTCTTCCAGTGGAAACCCCTCCTTGCCAGAGCTGCATGAATACGCCTTTTTAAGGGGGCTTTAAAAAACAAAGTGAGAAACAATTTCAGTTCGCTTCTAACAGGAATCTCTTGGTCTCAGATAAAGATCCTTAATTGAATGGAGGAGGAAGTGTAGGAAGTGTAAGTTCAGCAAATCCAGCAGCTCCTGGTTCCTTGCCATTGTGGGACAATATTTATGTTCCTGCAGAGATGGCGGTATCTGCTTCAAAGTGTCTTAGCGTATACTGCTAGAAAGTATCAGCAACCACAGCTCACACCAAAATCAAAAGTTTCACAACCATCAAAGTTTCTAAATAAATAAAACTTCTCCTGTCTCACCTGAGCAGCACTTTGACAGCATTTCCTCTCTGACCCTCCATGCTTATAGAAGTCAAGAATATGTATTAAATGTAGGCATATGGATATACATTACCCTGTATGACTTCACCGTACCTTTGCAAGACAGTGAAGCCTTTAACTGTCATAAGCAGCAGGTGGCACTGTCCCCCCTCTACTGTTGATGCTGCTTTTGTGTTCCCTGATCACATTATGTGTAATGCACAGGTAATTTATCAGTTATCATCTGTCCTTTTACTCATCTCCAATTTTCTTTGAATAGCAGCTGCCTTTGATGTAGATATGATCAATGTTGCTGCACAATATAACAAACCAAAGTTGTCATTGCAGCATCAATGCAATACGGGAATCATAAAGAACTCCTCAGAAGCTATATTTGATTGAATGGTTTAGTTCAAGTATGACAAATGCAACTTGTGTAAGCATTCTGCTGCATTGCTTTTTCTTTATATGCACTGCCAATGATCGATGTATTTTTAACCAGTTTTTTCAGTCAAGATTCTAAAGACCAGTAACCTGACTCCGCCAGATGGATTTGCTCGCAATATCCATCTGGAAACCTTCCGTAGAAGTAATTTTGGGAAGGGGCGAAAATACTGGTTAGCTGATTGACCTATGTTGGTGATAGACGGGCCAAATAAACCAATCAGATCAACGAAGCATATGACGTAACAGAGCGACGACGAAGAGGAGCCAATTGAAAGATCAAACTCTTGCCGAAACCAGTCGGGAGAAGAGCAAAAACATCTTTTCCTCTGAGAAAAGCCTCCAGAGCAGTGTTTTGCTCTTCTTTCAGTGAAGAAATACAGTGTAATTCCGATAAAACTTGCTAGATAGCCACGCTAACGCTAGTTTCATTGGCTGAAGCTGCCATGTTCTTTAGACTGTCGAGCTTCTCGTTGCGTCACACCTCAACCCGCCTCAAAGCCAACGCTGATTGGACGTTCGTTTGGTGAACGGCACCAAATTTTCATCAACGGAGAGTCTCCAGACTGATTAGCGAGTGAAATCTTGAAAGCTCGCAAGATCAGGATAGTCTCATGAGGCTAAAAGACCAGTGGAATTGTGTCATAAAATCAAAGAAATAGCAATATTATCACATTTTATTGCAGTATAAAGTGCAGTAACAAAACACTACCCCTTATAATGGCCACTTTGATCGCTTAGGTTGGTCTTTGTGTTACTGTTTAGTGAATAAGCTCCTCCTGTACACAGGTTACTGTTGGCATACAGCTTGTCTACCATAAGCCATCCATCCCATGGGCTCTGTCAGCCCACTCCTTAGTAATCACTGTCACGATCCAGCCTGAGAAGATTAGAGCAGACCAACAGCTTTCTCCCCAGACAGCATCTTTTCTTGCAGGAAGTAATGTCTCCCTTCTGTTGGCTTATGCTATTTATTCAGCATCTTATTCTGACACGTTTAAACGGGGGATTTACCGACTGTGTGGTTTTGTCAAACAAGCATATGTTTACTGAGTGCTTTTTGTGTTACTTTCAGTCTTCCACTACTTCTGGTACCCATTATTGTACAATAAGTTGGTTGAGGACTATTAAGATTGGGATCATGTTGTGCAATTCTCTTTCCACAGGCAGAAAATGAATTCTCAGCAGAGTTCAGCCCTTGTTTATCCTCAGCAGTAGAACGATGAGATTGAATCTTAGCCCAGACACAAGCCGAGCCTTTCCAGCTATATATGTCTCCTATTTCAAAGTCTGTGCTTCATCTTCAAGTTACTTTTGGTTAAATCAAAAAGCACACTTATGCAGATATGTATCACATCGATATAAGGCTTTGTGACTGTCAAATGAATTGCAGTGCTTAATTGATAAAACTGTAATTATTAAAGAAAGCATATAAGAGTGTATTACAAGATTTTCAGAGCTCACATATTAACCAAGATTAACAGAGAAGCTTTGTGCTTTGGCCTACTTAAGTCTGCATGTGTGTCTATGTGTGTTGGAAGAAAGTGTGCTTTGGATAAAAAGATTTGCAGCATAAATGTTTCAAACTTCTCTCCCTCTATGGACATACACTCGCAAAGATGCACATCTTGTCCCGTTGTGTCGCTCGTACAGAGAGCTCTGAGCTGTAAGAAGTTATGATTACATTAATTTTGCTGCTGAACTATATCTTTAACTATATCCTAAATTCAGATTTTGTATCTCTAATTGAGGCATTAATCATCATTTTTCCATCTATTAAGGATTTGCTAGTGATGAAGCTACAGTTTGTGTATTTCATTTATGGAATAAGGGTATAGGAGGGGTAAATCCAGATGAATGGGCAGATGTTTGTGGTGTCCCAGCACACTTGCCCCCACCCTGTTCAACTGAGAATGATCACTCATGCTTGATTTGCTGCAGCTCGTCTGCATATGAGCACAAGATTGGACAAAACAGAAAAACAGGGTGGAGCTCCACTTTAGATTTAGGGTGGTAGAAACTGAAGCTGTACCTGTCTGGGGTAAAAAGGCCCCACACTAAGCGCGTGGGGGTGTGTGTGTGTGTTGGGGTGGGGTGCGATGGGGGGTAGTAAAGAAAGTATTGGACGCCATTGACTGAGGAGAGAGAAGTAGATGTGCTTTTGTTAGGCTGAGCTCTTATAGACTGAGGGATCGAGAGGGGTTGTCTACGGTTTTCTGAGGGTGAAACTCAAGGATATTTCTTCCCTTTTTAAGGGATATTCTGGAAATGAATTTGGAGACCAACAGTAATGCAGAGGTATGTGCTGCTTCTTTCTTTTTCCTAACACTTCTGATTATGTCTAGTGGTATTGGATCCGTGTGATTGTTGTTTTTTAGACATGCATCAATAAAGTTTTTTAGATAAACTTCGATCTGCTGATCTGCATTTTAGACAGTTGGGATTTCTCTGAAAAAACAACAATTTCCAGCATTTAAAGAGGTGTCTCCAGCCTTCCTGGTGTGAGCAGGCAGTTATAAAGTTTCTGAAATGCTGTGATGACGATTGTGATTTCAATTCCAATTGATAATGTTTCCAAATCCCCAAAACAAATATTATATTGGGACAGGTTGTTTTTCTCTTTACATTTTGCATAGAAATATAAATAAAATCTATGTTTATCAATATAAATTACTACAAATATTGTGTGCTATATATTTTTTTATCAGACTCTATTGCTGTTTGTGTGGCTCTGACTGTAAGGAAGTGTATGTTGTTGCAGTTAATGTCACAGAAAATAAAGACCAAGTTTAATGTCCATACAGCTAAACACTCTTGCAATTATTTTTAATTAAGGACCTGATTGCATTCCTGTTGTGCTCAACAGTCAGATTGTCTATGCATCTTGAAATGTTTTCTTATCTATAAGTTCATGCTTTTGCTCTTTTTTACAGGCTTTTGCTTATCTTAATTTAAGCCAAATCGGGGAAAAAAGTTAAAACACAAAAGTATTAATCAGATAAGTTTTTACATCGCTACAATATGAATACAGTTTTAACCATTCAATTTAATTTAATTGTTTTATCTAAGGTAGCAATCTCCAAACTTGCTGTCCTCCGCTAAATATTACAAGAACGCCCATTCATTTCCCCATAAAATACACTAAAACCTCCTTTAAGTCATAATACTATTACTTTTAAAGTGTATTATTATAAATTTAAGCTTTATTTTACTGTGCAACAGAATTCAACATTGCAATCAATAAATTTCACGAAACAAATAAAAGATTTATTAAATTAATATCTAACACACTGTGGGTGCCACGGATCCAAAGTTATGGAGTTGTAGTTGTTATCATTGGAGATCTATAGCTGTGGAACAGTGTTAGAAGAGGGGTTATTTTGGTCATCTCTGTCTCCTCCTCTCTCTGTACTGAGCCAGCTTCACACAGAGCGCTGCTATTACTATCCAAACAACCACAGTATTCACACAGAGCGCACATGGCACACTTCACCACCTGTTATTGGCCTCATCACAAGGGAACCCTCACTGGTATTCAGTTTAAAGGAGAATAATACACATAGACTTCTGTTTTTAGTGCGAAAGCGTTTTAGTTTTTTTATACATGCATGAAAATGTACAAATCCTGCCTGCATACTTGATTTTCTCATTATCTCTTATAACATCTTATAGTCATGTATAATTCTTTACTAAAAGTTGTAAAAGTTTCCTAGTGAAATTATTTGAGTAACTGTCAGTTGATGAACAGCTTTGCTGAATGCATATCCTCCCATGCTTTCATCACAATAGATCAATAACAACATGCTATATGGCTTCTTTATGAGTTCTGGCAGCTTCTGATTACATTTCCCATGTCGCATAGGGAGCATTTGAAGAGGGTTTCTCCCATGAGAGCCGTATGTAGTGTAACAAATCTTCATCCATCAGTAGTACCGTGTCAGCCAAACACACCAATATGATCCAAGAGTAACAAAGCAAGAGTATTCAGTCATGCAACTTGTTTATGTTCTGCTGGGTTGCATGTCCTGCAATTGTTTCTCTAAGGCAACTGGGGTTTGGCTTGTAGGCCTTAACCCCAGCGGAAGGCATCTCCCACTTCTGCTTGACCTTCAGTGACTTTTTCTTTCTCATAGTGTATTTTAAAAGAGTTAACTACAGGGTCCATAACTTTCTTCATTAGTTTAGCTGAAGCCCATCACCTACCTCTAGGAGAGCTTTTAAAATTAATTAAAAATGATTAAATTAATTTATCTGGAGTGTTTATACAACAGAAAGCACTTTGTTCAGATGGCTGCTTTGCTTCCCTCTATTTAAGACAAGCGAGACAATTAGTGTCAACAGGGAGTTAATTAAAAATACCTTTCAGTAACTTATGAGTACATTCATAGCCGTTGGACTTTTTCAGTTTATGCCATTTTATAAGCACAATCATCAACAGTTTTTGCTAGGATCTTATGAGATTGGCTAACAAAAATAGTACATAATTGTTACATTGAAGAAAACTATGTGTATTTTAAAGATTTTACAAATAATCTGAAAAGTGTGGTGTGCATTTGGATTTAGCTTCCCTGTATCAATAGCTTGCAGTCTCCCTACTGATTACAGCTGCTGGCATGTCTGGATGTACTTGTACATAAACTATAAACCTTTTTACTATAGATTTTGACTGCATGTTTAATGTTATTTTCCTGTCTCAAATCTTTTGAAGTCTCTAACACAATGTCGCCCCCTACCATGAAAAGCCACCATGTTTCAGTGGGCTTGCAGTTGTCATACTTTCCTCAATTTCCTAGTTACTTTGTTCATTGTCACGATCTCTTGCATTAAACTCCAGTAAATAGTGTTGGAATCTGTAATTGTAAAGTGACAGAAATGAATAATTTGAAGGAGTGTGAATGGTTTTAAACAGCCCTACTCTGTTACTCTGTGTCTGTGTTAAACATCTTAAGTGCTGTTTTATCAGTATCCCAGGAAATGCCAGAGAAGCCTTTGCTGAAGTCAGATACGTCTCTGCCAGAGCCAAATGATTTTGTCCACATACCATCGTTTCATTTTCTCTCTTTATTTTTGGCCAAAGGGGGGGAAAAAAAATCAAGAGTTGCATTTAAATAATGTGGGGAAGTCCTTAAACAGTGCTGGGTAATTTGAGGAAGTGTTTAAAGCTTTTTAAAGTAATGTTAGGAAGTCTTTAAGGTCAGACGGACTTAAGCTTACTTACTGTATAAAAAAGATGATTTGTCATAAACAAGTTCTGCAGCTGTTGTGCTTCAGAGGATTTAAAAAGTCACATGGTTTGCCTGTAGACCTGATGTTATGTAAAAGCCATGCTTGGTGCAGCTGTGGTGTCGCCTGGTCTGGAGTTTATTCAGCTTTTTTTCCATTAACAACCTGAGATAAACCAACCAGTTATATAAATATTAATGGGTTCAGAACGCGGATGAGACTCTTTTTAGGTAGACGTTCTTCTTGAATCAGTGTCATAGTTTTCTCCTAGTTTTATTTTATCTTTATTGATGAGTGTTTTTAAAGTTTCGAATAAAGGATATTATTCTATCACATTTTGAAGCTTTTGAGAGCAAAGATAAATAGTTTTAATTTTCTATCTTAATAATAAAGCATTTTTCTCTGTGTTGGCATAGTTTACCTGAATTTGACTCGCACACCTCTCCACTAAGATCAAGTTAATGATATTCTTGTGAACTGATTTTTCTGCAGCACACATGATACCAACTTTATTTTTTGACACTATTCAAATATCCCTCCTAGTGGCTTTGGTCTGGTCACACTCTTTTCTAAGATTGAAATGCAATTTCAGAAAAATTTGTATTATTTCATTAGAATATGTAATATATGTTAGAGAACATGTACTATATATGTTCTAGAATATAAAAATGCTCTCACCAGCCGTTTGTGCTCTTGGTCAGGTGGCTTCTTCATCCCAACTAACTCTGGTCATGTCTTGTTTTTTTATTGTTTTCGCGATGTTTCCATTATTTAGGATGGCCACACCCATCACTACACCTGTCCTCTGCTGCTTATCAACGATCACAATGTCTGGTTGGTTGACCACAACCATTTAGTCTCTTTCCACACAGGATCATAGCTCTGTCGCTCTCCACCACCTTGGGGGATGACTCCATTTTGGCTTGTTTGTCTCCAGTTTGTATTCTACACAGACGTTTCTGTACACTATACCAGTCACTTGGTTATGATGTTTAATTATCTGTATCCTACACCCGGCTCTGAGATGCTTGATTGTTTCTAGGGCCTCTTTTCATGGCCTGTATCTGGAATATTTCCTAGTGTGGTAGATCTGGGTCTGTATTGCTCTGGTGTTTAAGGCCTGCTCATCTGCTGCCATGATCAGTTCTTCTGGGCTGTCCTTCAGCCCGGCCCCCTCTATTAATCAGTAGGATTTGGTCTCTTCATCTTTCTGGTATATCCCATGCACGTTTTTTTCCTCCCATGATGACTCCTCCAGTTCCTTCTCTTCCATCTTCCTGATGTATTCTTGGGGTTGGGGTGTTTGGTGCCTCATTGGGTCTCCACCTTTTTCTTTGCGCTTCGTGTATAGTCTGTGGATAGTGGGTTTGTGGGTTTGAATCCACCATGCATGGTGAGAAGCTTTTGTGTTCTAACATCAGTGGCCTGAATTTCCCCCCTTAGACCAACTTATCATCCCAGCAGAGTATCAGATTATTGACAAGGCAAAGTTACATGATAACTTTGTCAGCCCTAATTGCAATATTTTTTCAATGTTCCTGTTTCCAACCTGCGTTCGATTTATCGACTTATGACTTTGATAAAGTATCACCTGTAGCGGAGCTTTTTCACTACTTTATTACACACTGGGCTAATGGAGAGGCGGCATGAAGGCAGGCACTGGAGAGGAGTCCAACATTTACTTAAGCCATGATTGTTTATTGCTTATATCTAATTATGTTTTACACATTTTTTCTTAAAAGTTATTATCATGATTAACTACTTGACTTATGATGGAAAGATTGTTCTTTTTTGTTAACTGACAATAAAACTATAATTACATAGTTCTGCATAAAAATATTACCCATGTATATCAGATATTTGTATAAATTTAAGGGGAATACTGGCAGTTATTATTTTCCATCTAAAGCACAGAACCCATTTTTCAGTCTGATGGTTCAAAGTGGCCTGCTTTCACATTTTAAGACACTAGTTAGTGTTTAATTTGGCGACAGTGCAGTGTTACCAGTTGCTTTTATGGGGGCTAAACCTGGTAACTGCTGATCAAGTCCCCACTGGTGGCTTAAAGATACCTTGTTGGTTGAAGGAAAATAAATGCTCTAGCAGCTCTCTGTAATGCCTGTCTCAGTAACCTGATAGGGTTCACACAGTTCAGGAATGCTGGTGAAAGGAAGGAAAAGTAAGACATTTTCTTCAAAGGTTAATTCATCCCCAAATTGACTTTTTTGTCTTTATGAAGTTCTTTCTAGATGTTATGGGTATTATTTTTTTAATTCACTGTGCATTTGTTGTAATCCTCCTTTTCATCTGAAACCACTTGTTTGGCGCCCTGCTTATGTTTAACTAATGTCTGCACATAGTTGCTGGTATAGTTTCCATATTGTCATTCTGTCATACAAAGCAGCTTTTGTGGCTTTTTTTTCTTCCAGGTCATTGATTTATTAGCTTAGCCTGCAGTTATTTTCTGAAGCATTTATTAACATTAAAGAACCAAGTCCAACTAAAAACGTGCCAAACTTCTGCAGATGTTTCGTCCCTGACGCAAAACATTTTTCGTACATTTCACCTGCCCGGCTCGCTTTACCACATCATCAGATCAGACGATTGTTCTTTATCTTGCTTCTTTCTCTTGTCTATTGAAGTCTACCTGTCAGAGTTTGATTTTTACCAAGAAAGTCACTGTGCAGACCTTTCCACCATATCTGATCTTATTTAGGCCAAGCGGGTGAAAAAATAGACCAGAAAAAATGAATGCCAGACATTTAGCCAACTTCAGTTATCACCTGTGGTAAAGGTGATCATTGCACGTTTGGAGGGGCTATTCAAAAACTTTGTATTTTGGAAAAACTCACTTAAAATCAGTGAGTTAGAAATCCATTCCCTCCTCAATGATGCATGGGGTTCTGTACCGAAATGGAGTGGAGACGGTAGCTGTAGTGTTCTACAGATAAGAAGAATTTGCTTTGGTGATAACGTACTACACATAGGGAGATGTTGAATAGGAATATAATGAGAATAGAGAATCATTTGAAACTTTCTGCAGAGGAAGGACATGACATCTTGAAAATATGCAATAGCAATATGAAATTAAATGTATATAATATTGGCATGTGGTTAAATATGCATTTAAATTTAAATGGGAATGTTTCAGCTGTGGACCAAGGCTTTGTTAATGATGTCATCAGCAGAAAAGGAAGGAGCAGTTTTTGTTGCAGGAAGTTTTGGGTCTGATGAGCCTCAGATTCCTGCCAAAGAGTGGAGTCTGGAACAGTTTGTGTCCTGGATGGGAGGGGTCATCTGCAATCTTCACCACTTACCTCCGATTGGTTGAGGTATACAGTTACTAAGAGAAGGAAAATTGCAACAAATCACCCTCTTTGCAGTGTGAATATGAAACTGTCCTTGTTGAACTATCCTCACCTATTAAGCACTACAGTTACTCATTTCATTCACATCGGCACAATTGTATAAATGCATTTCTTTCTTCATGCAACCATCCCACACTTTGCAACCCCTGCTCTATGCAAATACAGTACATCCACAGTTGGATGGTTCTTCACTTTCCTTGCTGAATGCCATCAGAGAGGCCAGAGCAATGACAGATACCAGAACTGCTTCATTTGCACTGCATCAGCTGCTTCCCTATTTTGAGCTATGGGAGAGCAACTGATGTTTTTGGACGACTGTAGAGGTCTCATAACTCTACAACTCTCCTTTGAAAAATTTTGTTTTGTTTAATATGAATAACTCCTACTGTTGAATCTTCAAGTCTTTTAGTTTTTGGTGCTGTAGTGGGGGTGCGTGTTGAGCCTCTGAATGGAGTTCTTCAATGTTGTCGATCAGTTCCCGGTGCAGCGATTGGCTCAGTGGATCTGAAGGACACAGCGTCCTCTGTATAAATGCTGGAGCTGATGCTCTCTCTGCCTGCTGGAGCCCTTGTAGCACGGAGCTAACTGAGGAGCAGAGAGGAGGTTTTACATTCAGATATCAAGTACAACAGGTGAGGAACTGGAACAGAGGAGGTGATGCTCTGCATGGACTTGTGAACAGTGAAGGGAGTTAATTATCAGATTCTCTGAGGATGAACTGGATAATGTTTTTATGGTCTCAGTAGTGGGAGGAGTTATTGTTAGGCAGCCCAGATGCTGCTTGAAGACTCTTTATAGTTTTATGGCATCATATTTAGCGAAAGCAGGAGGCTGTAGGATAAAAGCGGTGTGATCGACCATCCCCCTGGTGTTATGTAGGTCACAGGCCCTCCATGTTGGTCATTGATCTCAGTGATTTGCTGATAGTCCAGGGAAGCAGGTCAGTTTTCCTTCTGCCCTAGAACTACAAATCTCTGTACAGTTAAATCTCTGAAATCACAAAAACTATTTTATCATTTATGATGTAATTTATACTGATATCAAGTTTAAAGTATATAAAATATTGACAGACTAGTTTTTAGATACGAGCGGCTTAGCTTCTCATGAAACATTTAGTGTATTTTTTTTTTTGCATTATTCAACTGCAGCTGCGACTTTGTATTATTTCAGTTACCAACATTGCCTGAAGGGGAGGAAGTCAGGGGTGCTGTTTGAAGGCTGAAAAGCGCACTGTGCAGAGATTAAAAACATACACAGCTGCCCTCAAAATGCCCCACGTTCTGCTCAATCATTGCTTTATTCTCTTAGCCAAACACTGGCTCCATGGAAGCTGTAGTCATACCATTTCTCTTTTAAAAAGTTGCTGTTGCTAATTTTATTTTTCTTTCTGTAACCTGTTATCTCATTATTATCCCTTCCATCCTCCTTCATCCTTTTCCCACACTGTTCACGATTCTTGAACCTTGTTTGTCTGATTTTCCCACTTCGGGCGCTCCTCTCCCTTCTTTATTCTGGATGTCTTTCTTTGCTGTGTCTGGAGACTGTGCAGTGTAGCATCCATGGAGGACATCGACCATGACCCCTCCTCTTCATCAGATGAGCAGGACTCCTGCCCATCCTCTCCTAATCAGATAAGACACCTCGGTGCTGCGCAGGTATCCGTGCCTTTGCAGAGATAAAGATGGAGGCTCACTGCTTCATTTTTTACTAAGAAACAAAACAGATTTTCATTCTTGGAAAACAGGACTTAGATCTTTGATACGGAATCACTCTTTAATTCAATATGTCTTTATTCGCAAAAGAGAAAGCTTTTTTTTTATCATTTTGAGTTCAAATATTTGTCGGCAAAAGTTTTATTTTCTCCATTAAACATGGACTTGGATGCATTACTTTCCAATAAATAAGATAGAGACCTACAGTGCTGTAAGGAAAATATTTCCCACCTTACAGATTTGTTTGTTCAAGTTTCTTAAGTATATTTGACAAAGATTAGCTAACAGCAGCTTTTAAGTTTATTGTTCTTCCATTAACAAACCACAAACCACGTCGTCCTATGTGAAAAAACTAATTTTTTTTGGAAGTAGAGTTTGGGTTTACTACCCAGGTCTGATTTCTACTACTGTGTAAGAATAAAGAAATGATTAAAATAGAAGCCTGAAGTAGGCCAAAAGGCAGCTCACCAACCACTGATCTGAACAGGTTCAATAAGGGTAGAAAAAAGGTGTTGATTTTTTTTTTCTTTGAAAAAAGACTAAATAAAAGGCTTGAATTGGCCTAGTCAAAGTAGGGCTGGGCGATAATTCAATAATGATATATATCGATCGATAGACGTGTGGCGCAATAGAAAAAAACAGTGTCGATAAAAGTTATTTATTTGTTATATTTATTTTGGTCATTTTAGTTTATTCTTTGTCAGTATTTAATAACATAACTCAGGTCTCTTAAGTTATTTTTCTTTAAAACAATTCTGTTATGGTTAAAAAAGTTGGTTAAATAAATATTTAATTGGAAGTCTGTGTTTGTGTTCTTTATTAAAATTAAATCATTTAGCAATATCATAAAATGTCCAGGCAGAGCTGCACATAAAATATGGTTTCAAATCTTTTCAATAATTATCGATATCGATCAATATGCATTTTTTTTTTATCGATAAGCTTTTTTTCTATATCGCCCAGCCCTAAGTCAAAGTATTTATTTTTTATTGGCTTTAATCAGATTAAGATGCTGTGGTATGAACTTCAACAGGCCGCTCCAGCTCAGAAACCCTCCATTGTAACTAAATTAAACAATTGGCATTGAAAAAGGACCTTATTTCCTCCACATTTATAGAAACATTATCACAAACCATTGATCGCAAAACAGTTTTTCTCTGATAATCAAAATCATTTGAGTGTAGAAATAAAAAAGCAAAAACAACCTCTCTAAGGGGAAAGACGAACACAATTATTTATTTAGGTTGTGTTTTTTTATCAAATCAGATTAAGAAATCAGATTAAGTTAATGTTCAAAAAAATGTATGAAAAGATTAATTGGATTAATCGATTTTTGAGATAATCATCAACTAATTTAGTCATTGATTAATCGTTAACTGTAGTAGAGAGACTGTAAAACCTTTAGCTGATAGAGCAACCCTTTTAAAGCAGTAATTATATCAAAATTGTTAAAAATATATAAACATTTTGCATTGAAGATAAATAAAAACAAATGTCTGTCAATATGCTCTATCCAGAACTCCTCAAGTGAAAAAACTTTTGGTTTAACCTGGTTTAATTTGGTAAAAAAATTTCTTTAAGGAACCTTTGGCTACAAGATTGTTTATCGATTAAACAAAAAAATATTAATATTAAATAATAATTAGTTGCAGTCCTAGTTCAAACTAGTGTATGGTGGCAAACCATTTACATAAAAAATCATAAATTCCAAAAATATGATTCAAATTAATTATAAGAAAGAAGGACATTTTTGTCAGTCTACTGGAGAAAGTAATTACTAGATAACTTTTGCCCAACATTTAGTTTACTGCTCCAGTTGATTGTGCAGAAATGCTTAAACCATGGCGATCATTTTTCAAATTTCTGGCGCCTTCTTGGATCTTTGTATCTTTCCCTCCTCGTTGAGCTCTGTTCATTTCTTCTTTCTCATTTCCCATTTGCTCCGTTTCTTTCCTCCTCATCCCCCCGCCTCTCTGGCCTCGGTGTCTCTCTAGCATTTGAGCCATTCAGACGACTCTGATGTGGAGAACATAATGCATGATGCTCCACATTATGAAGGGCAAAGCCAAACCCACCAGCAGGACCTCGAAGTCCACCTTGCAGACGGAGAGTTTGTTGGCCGAGACCGGCCCCTCACCCCGTCTCATTTGGAGCCCCCATCAGCAGGTCCAGCCCTGTCAGACGCAGGTTCATCTTCTGGCTTGTCGCAGAGTAAAAGTGTGGAGTTTGATTTGCCCCCTCCCATCAGTCCTTCCAGACCCAGGAGCCCCTGGGCTTTGTTTGATCCATACAGCAATAATAAGGTAAAAAAAAAAAAGGAGTCTCAGTAAACCCGGATGGTAAAGTTTGGATCTGCTTTGAAGGCGGCTTGCTTTGGCGTTTTTAAAAACACTGTGATTTTTTTTCTGTGAAGAACAAGTTGTTTTTTTGGCTTTCTTGGTCCCTGGAAGCAAAGCTTTGATGCATTTGGCTCCTGTGGTGTTGTTGCCTACATGGTTTTAAATCCTCATGTTTATGGCAGCTGTAGAATGCATTAAAGGTACACTATGCAACCGATGTTGATTTTCCAGCGAGACTCCCCCCAGAGGGCGAAAGTAAAAGTGCACTGTCGTAAATATGCACAGCTGTTCTCCTGGTTTCTCCGTCAAGCCAGGCGCGGTTGTTTTGAGCTTAGCAGACAGGCGAACGCAACGAATGACTAATGCTGCGTTCACACCGCAGCTGGCGCGACAGAAGCAGCGAGTTTACATGCAAAGTCAATGGTTGACGCGCGTCAAGGCGCAGCAAAGGAGCAGCAGGCCCAGCGCGTCTGAGCAGCTGAAGCAGGGAGAGAGACACAGCGCTGATGATCAGAGGCTATGATCTCTCCTCTTAAACAGTTTATTGACGCCTAAATTAACTTAAAATGCAGAAATCTGCCGGCAGAATATGCAGTTTGGATTATTTAGATGAAAAACACCTACCAGCTGCCGCGGTGAACCGCGAGGACGTGACCTGGCCAGAGGCTGCTGATGAAGGGGTTCCTTCTGTCGGCGCACCGCTGGTATGTGGGGGTCTGAGCGGCTCCGACAGAAAAAATATTGAAGGCAGGATTATAATCTGAATGAACTGACGGCACTGATTACGTTTTCAGGTGTATTTTCTCATTTAAACACATATTAAAACTACTTTATTCCAAATGATCACAGCAAATATAGCTGCAAGGCAGAGAAAGGATAGTGAAGCTCCGCCCAACGCGCGTCAGACACACTTTTGCACCGCACAGCCAGAGCAGCAAAGCTGCTTCAGCCGCGTGTCAGAACTAACTGGTTCAAGCAGCAAAAATGAAGCAGCAGACACGATTTTGCTGCTTTTGCTGCGTGAACGTAGCATAACTGCACAAGGATCGCCACTGTGCTAGCAACGAGAATGCTTTTAACTGGGGGGTGTAGCAGTTCTCGGCCGTAAAGCAAGACTGACTCTCACGAGACTTCTGAGCCTGTGGGTGCGGGTCGGTGCTCCTGCAATTGCAAGTGCAGTATTTCCCCCACAGACCACCAGGGCGGCCGAGAATACCTTTGTTCAACCTGAAATGACTCATTTAATCATCCAAAACGTTATGGAACACATTAATTAACTGAAAAATGTTGCATAGTGTGCCTTTAATCTTATCATCATCTCTCTCTGTCATTTGAATTTGGCCAAACTAACTCACATATTGTGTCTGTGTTGCTCTGTTTTGTTTTATTTATATGGATCTTTCCTTTCCAGTTGTTCAATGGTTTTTCATTGCGTCCTTCATGCATTGATAACCTTTTGGCAAAAGAAGTAAAGAATGTGGTATTTAGGCCAATGAAATGCATTGCAGTAGATTTCATTATTTGCTCACATGAAATATGAATTATTATTTGGGTCTAAACATTCACCTCTGAGGATTCCCACTGTCCCAAAATGTATTATCTATTTCTGAAATTGATTTTTATCCAGTTAATTGTTTAATTTTGTCTTCAGTCCAGTTGTTTAAAGTAATTGCCTTTATGTTTGAACCTTTCTATCACTGATGAGGTTTTACCTTTTGGTTTACTTTTAGGATCCAGACAAGGAATATGTGGGCTTTGCAACGTTACCAAACCAGGTGCACCGCAAATCAGTCAAAAAAGGGTTTGACTTCACCCTCATGGTGGCTGGTAAATCCCTGACTTACACTTTTCGAGACATTTGATCCTAAGCTCACCTTTGACTTGGAAGAACTTGTTACTCAGAGTTTTAAGCCTTGCTGATGTAGGTTTTGTCCTTTCTTTGAAGGTGAGTCCGGCCTGGGAAAGTCCACTCTGGTCAACAGCCTGTTTCTCACAGATTTGTACAAAGATAGGAAGCTGCTTAATGCGGAAGGTGAGGAACTGCAGCTTTGAACTTTGATGCATTTGTTGTCTTTTTGCTCATATTTGAAGTCTCTCCTCAGAGAGGATCACGCAAACAGTTGAAATCACCAAACACACCGTGGATATAGAAGAGAAAGGCGTGAAGCTTAAGCTCACCATCGTGGACACGCCTGGATTTGGTGATGCTGTAAACAACACTGAATGGTACGTATCAAAAGTGTAGCGATGGTCTCCCTGAGCTGCTGGGAGACTGAACGCTCCTTTGTGTCTCGGTTGCAGCTGGAAGTCGGTGGCAGACTACATCGACCAGCAGTTCGAGCAGTACTTCAGGGACGAGAGCGGCCTCAACCGCAAGAACATCCAGGACAACCGTGTGCACTGCTGCCTGTATTTCATCTCACCCTTCGGTCACGGGTAGGAGGTTTTTCTCATCCTGAGGAACAATAGCCTTGTTTGTCTTTCTGCACAACATACATGATACAATCTGAAGTGTATGTTCCAGGATTCCTGCAAAGGATTTAGGTTAAATATTTTTAAATTATCTTAATACTGGCTTGTTATATAAATAATTCTTCCATTTTGCTGTAAAGTCATCATCCAATCAGTTTGTCCATCTGTCTCTCAGCCACTCCAAGATTATCATTAATTAAAACCAAAACTAGAAAAATAAAAACTAGCCCTTGAAAAAACATGAAAATTAACTTGAACTGTAATAGTTTATCAAACTAATTAAAACTAATTGACTTCTAGAGAAAATATGCTTTGTTTGCGTTTGTGCCTTTATCATAATGTATTAATATAAGGTCTAGTTTCCGACTGTTATTTTATTTTATTTTTTTCCTAAACTAAACTAGCTAACAAATACAAAAACAAATTAAAACTGAAATAGAGAAGAAAATCAGAAGTAAATAAAAACGAAAGCGTCAAAACTATTCAAACCTTGCTCCATACATCCATTTATCCTTCTAATTGTCTGTCTTTCTTCCTTCTATCTATAAATATCTACATTAAATGCTGTGATTTACAGGGAAACCTTGTTTTTATCGTGTTGGGGAAAAAAATCAACCGAAAAGTTTATAAATTTGATATACTAAAGGCATGAACCTTTGACATTGCTAAACATTTGACAGCTCTAAAGGATGTATCTCCTGCTCAGTTGGCCATTTAATAGTAAAACAGGTAATGCAGGAAGCTCTGACCCTCCTCAGCTCTAAGATGCCTTCAGGAAACTTTAGTATTAGTGCTGCTCTTTTACACTGATGAGCCTTTTCTGCTGATTTGATGCTTTTCTTCCGGCTTGCTCACACTTAATTTTCCACATCTGTGTTACTCAACTAGAAATAAGCTTACAGTGCATTAAAATGTTAGATATGTGAGGAAAGGGCGCCCTCTGCTGGTTAGTCTCTATACATACTCTTCATTTCCTGCGGCCTATTTAATGCAGTTAATGTCTGCTCATACTAAATGTTGGGCTCATCAGACATCTAGAATGTATCTCTTTGTTTAATATGGCGTGTTTCCTTGTGTTTTATGCTCCTTCCAGTCTCCGACCTCTGGATGTTGAATTCATGAAAGCTCTGCATGAGAAGGTCAACATTGTGCCCATTCTGGCTAAAGCTGATACGCTCACCCCGAGTGAGGTGAAGAAAAAGAAAATTAAGGCAAGGCAATCATTTATTTATTTTTCTTCTCTGATAAATATTCAGTGCTGCCTAAATTCTAATGGCACATGTTGCCACAGATCAGAGAGGAGATTGAACAGTATGGCATCAAGATCTATCAGTTCCCCGACTGTGACTCTGATGAAGATGAAGAGTTTAAGCAGCAAGACCTGGAGCTGAAGGTGAGTGGGGAAAAAAAGGAAAGGAATTTCCTCTGAGCAACCGAGCTTGGAGAAAACAAAAAGCTAATTTTAACCACAAAAAAACAAAACAATGGCATGTGTTTGTCTCTAATAGCCTTAAATGAGATCCAGTTGCCTTCTTTAGTCCTCTGAGTAGCAAATAAAACCCATCTGTGTTCCAGCGGGGTACAGAGGTTTGCTAGAGTACATCAGTGAACAGACAGCATAATGAAAACCTCAGAAGTATGATTAATTGTTCTTCCAAAAAAATGGAAAATAAAAATTATAGGCACAGTTAAAAAGTAATCAAAACATGGCTGTCTAACTAATCTGACATGTCGGGTAAGGAGAGCATAAATCAGAGAAGCAGCTAAAAGTCCTGTAGCTCCTCTGGAGAAGTTGCAGAGCTCCACAGCTCAGCTGGAAGAACCTGAAGAATTGGAAAAAAAGCTCATGTTAAGAAAAAAAATTCAGTTTCTTTGTTTGATACAAAAATGCTTGCGACAAAGCAAACAAGAAGAAACACCTTCTTCGATTAAATGAAATCTAACACTACACAATACACAGAAAAAAAAAGCAGCCCCTGATGAAACATGGTGGTAGCATCATGCTGGGGGATTGCTTTGCTTCTACTGGGACAGGAAAGGTGGTCGGAGGTGTAGAGGAGATTGAGGGAGGTAAACACAGAATGTAGCCCTGATAGAAGCTGCAAGGATCTTCCTACAGGACCTGTAACCTCAAACTAGTTTAGCTCAAACTAGCTGATGCGTTAGAATGATCTATTCTAGGTAAAGGCCTAAATCCAGGTGAGAATCTGTGGCATCGATGTTCAAAGATCCTCTTCATCCAAACTCTCTGAGCTTTGGGTGTTCAGCAAAAACAAAAAGGCAAACATTTCCCTCTGTAGATCAGCTCAGATTAGGCTGTGATGAACTGCATCAGGCTCAGTGGATCATTCAGTGCTGTACGCGTCCATCACTAACCAGACCTTCTTAAATCTGTTGAATGTCTAAAGATGTCGTTCTAACTGTTGGGGTTTTACTGTTCTTTCTTTAAGGAGAGCATTCCCTTTGCAGTGATTGGCAGCAACACGGTGGTGGAGGCCAAAGGGAAGAGGGTGAGGGGCCGCCTCTACCCCTGGGGCATCGTAGAAGGTGATTCACAAGTCAGATTCTAGTGGCCAGCAGCCTAGTTCAGATCCACCTTGCCTCTGATCCTATTAGCGCCATGGTTTATAAAGAAGCTAAACTTCATGTATTTTCTCTTTTAGTGGAAAACTCTGCTCACTGTGACTTCATTAAGCTGAGGAACATGCTTGTACGCACACACATGCAAGACCTAAAGGATGTGACCCGAGAGACTCACTATGAGAACTACAGAGCACATTGCATCCAGAGCATGACCCGCATGGTCGTCAAGGAACGAAACCGCAAGTACGATCGTAGAGGACGAGCTGTTGAGCTAATACAGCGGTGGGTTAAAACTAACCAGCATCTCTCTGCAGTAAGCTAACCAGGGAGAGCGGCACAGACTTCCCCATCCCCATGGTCCCCGGAGGCACGGAGAGCGAGACGGAAAAGCTCATACGAGAGAAAGACGAGGAGGTACGGAACGCCCACCGCGAACAGGAGTCGCATCCAGACCCAGTGTCTCAGCACGACGCTGGGCGCCATGAGCCCTCAGCGCCTCAGCCTGGCAAAGGGACACGTTCAGATCAGAAGGCTGACCAAGCTCTCTGATGCTGTTTAGCATCGTTACCTCAAAGTCCTTCTAAACTAAGACTGAAGTAGATTATTTATGCAGATATTTGCACCTTTAGAACAGTTCTCACAAACTGCTGTTAAGTGACAGAAATAGATTTTGGGCCAAATGTTCGGAGATCTAAAACCTCCACAGTCTAATCCTTACAACATCTACTCTGTTATTAGTTTCTGATGTTTCCCACAGAGTTTGAGTTTTGACAAATAGATGGAATAATGTTTAAGGTTTATTTATTTATTTTTCTGAATGGATTGATGATACAAGGAAAAAACTTGATTTTTTTATTTTAAACAAAAAAATAATTTGAAAACTAAACATTCAGGTTTGAATATATACTTGTACCTCTGCTTTTATTTAATTTAATATTTCTCAAGTTGCAGAGAAATATGAGATTTTTTGATGTTATCAAAGCTTCTGGTCTATTTCTAGCTGGATATTTAATTAATTTATTGGCAGGAACAGTAGAGCTGATTCATAGCAGAACTTCTCCTTTCTAATGTAGTCTGCAGGTATTTAATGCGGCTAATGGTGACGCTATTTGCCTGTTTTATTGATTCCCAAACCAGTTTTAATGTGTGATTTGATCATTGGTCCTGCTGGAAAAAACAACCATGTCCAGAGTTCTACTATGTTACTCAATTTTCTCTTTTTAATGAACCTCACCCAGCTGGATCCAGATGGGTTTTCCAACTAATAAACCAGAATATTTTAACCCTGGAATAAAATTGAGGGACATTAAATAGAAACTAACCCCCAAAATCAACTGTTTTCATTTTGAGATGAATTGGGTCCTAAGGGTGCCAATTTGACTTGGTGTTGATGGTGCCGACAAATTATATATATACATATATATATATATATATATATATATATATATATATATATATATATATATATATATATATATATATACATATATATATATATATATATATATATATAAACAGAATCTATAGCTATATACAATATAAGATATATAGAATATATTCAGCCATTTGTAGCAGTGAATTGTGTTGTTTTGTAAGCAGATAGATCAAACTTTTTCCAAATCCTGTCAGAAGAAATGCAGACATCTGTCCCATCTACAAATGCACAAAGTGCTTCTTTTTTTAAATGAGAAATTGTCTCTATTTTACCTAAAACTGAGTCAATTGCTGGGGCATTACAAATGTGTCAAAGGCCCTTCTGACTGTCATCATTCCTACATGTCCCGCCCCAAAAAACACTGCTGACATGTCATTGGTCCGACCCGCTGGTTGTTTGGAGACGGACGTATTAGCAGGGGTCTTTCAGGATGGATTTGTTGTGAGACTGAATACTCAAATCTCACGAAAATCCAGCTTAAAGCGCCAGGGTTAGCCATCCTGATGTTACCGTGCAGATTTTGGGTTTCTTTTTGAAACCTTGTTTAATTGTGTAAACCATTTCAGGGCTCTATGGGTTGAGGTGATGCCACTGCAGTAGAGTTTTCCGGTTGATTAAACAGTACATGTCCATGTATGTTGGTATTTTCTAACCTTGTGTTTAGTTGCATCAGCCTTACTGGTAATGCATAGATTATGTTTAAATGTCTGGTACAAAAAGAACACATAAAACAACCAATCCAGAAGTGCTTCACCGTTCCTGGTGGTGAAAAAGTGATCAAGTATCCAGCTGAGATTATTCCAGAAGTTATTGATGAAAGCAGAGAGTGTCTCCTTTCTTTTCAGCTCATACAGACCATCCAGCAAAGGCTTTTGTGTCGATGGTTGACATGAAGGTTGTATTTGGAACCTATTTAAGGAGTTGTTCACAATTTTCATCATTTAAACTGAAATTTGTTTTAGATCATTTTTATTTCAGGAATTATTTAATTTGCACATGTTTTAAGTATTTAGCAACAATAAATTGACCTCATCATAGGTTAATAGGTTATTTGTTATGACTAATAAAGTAGAGATGGGTGGGGGGAAAAAATCAACATTTCATTGTTCATTGGGGATTAGCCAAAAATAATTTGTACACTTTTTAAAATGTAAAAAAAAAAAAGTGAACAACCTCTTATAGGGTCCACAATAAATGAAACCAGATCTTAATAATTTACGCCGTATATGAGTTTATGTGTAAAACTCAGACCAAGATCAATGTCAGTATATTATTGATCAATATGGGATCATTTTTTGAGCCAAATTTTTTAAATCATTGTTAGGAAGGCAAATTCCTTTAGGAGGGTGAAATGATAGTCATAGAATTAAAGTTAGCAAACAGAATATTTAGGAGTTTGTGATTTTTTAAAAACATGTTATTAGATTTCTATTATTTTTCCTTTAAGATATGAACCTTAAATTCAACTATTTGTTTTTTTATAATTATTTAGTAGATCTCACAGCTGATGATGTATTTTATTATCCTTCTCTCTTCCCCATTTAATCCTCAGAAATCTATTTATTTGGAAATAAAAATACATTTTCTTCCACCACTTGTTTTTATTTTATTTTGAAGGGCATATTGTCTTTAACTAAATAACTGCAGACTGCCACACGGACAGCCCGCAGCTCCCATAATGTTTTAATGTCATGACACAATTCCCTCTGAGGGGCCGCCGGCTCCCTTTGGCTGTTCCCAGGTCACGTGATCCATGCCCATCACATGATCCTGCTGGTGTTATCGATTTAGTTGTGCCTGTAGTCCTGTTTAGATAATTAGCACAGGTCGAAGCTGACATGCCCAGACTTTTATACTTCCGGTTGAAGCTGGATGCTGTTGCTGACATCTTTCTTCTTTCCTCACAGCTGCGGCGGATGCAGGAGATGCTGCAGAGGTACCAGGATCATTTGATCACCCAGTAGGACGGCTGTTAACAAAGAACTCTGCACATTAAAAAAAAAACGGAGAGAGAAAAAATCCCGGCATCCTTCATTCCACAGCTGAACACTGACAGCACTCTGCCCCCCCGACTCTTTATCAGCTGGGATCAGGACGTCTTCTTGTTAACGAGGGGGTTAATATTCTTCCCCTTCCTCCTGTCTTTATTTTCCCTGTTTTGTTGAATTTTCTTAAATCCCACTCAGCCTGTCTTTTGTCCCCCAACCACAGTCCTTCACTTTACATGGATCAGATGGATTTAGCCTCCCCTGCATCCTTATTGCTTCATTTTTTATGTATATCTGTTTCACGTCTACACAGTTAATTTAATTTTCACCTTCAATGCCTCGCTTTGTGACTTTATGGATGTCAGGGGCTCTGCTTTTTTTTGGCCAGTATTTACTTTACATATTTTCTTACTGAAAGGGTCAGCTATTGTTGGCAGTCCTGGTGAGGATGTGTAAAAATCCCTTAAATGAACTAATCTTTCATTGCAGTAGTGTATTTCTGCAGATAGTTGATTTATTCATTAATAAAATAAAAAGAATTCACTGTTAAAATTCTTACTGATCCCCCTTAAAATCTCTCCAACATAGCAGTTTAAATTGATCAGAGTATGTGGATATTTTATATTTATATAATAAAAATCTAACTTACATTGGCCACTTTCATGTAGCTGCTCTTCAGAGGACTCTTATTGGAAAGGAGAGTTATAATTGGCTGGGCAACATGAAGATAGACAATAGTGCCCACTGTCAGGCATGGTAGAGAGCCGGTGATGCTTGGGGACAGTTGCTCTTTTCTGAGGCTTTAGACATTAAGCAACATTTACACAAAAAGCTGCTTTTTTTTCTACAAGCAAAGTGTGAGAATCACGATCCAAAGCATGTGACCAAACCCTCAGCTAAGTTAGCTCAAGATAGATTATTATTCTCAAATTTTTTTCAAAAACTTTTCTGAGATTATTTCCTGCCATAAATGCAGTTTCTTAAAAATAATTTAAAAAGCAACATTCAGATTTCCCTTTCTTTTTCTAAAGCCAGTTTATACAACAATGTAAGACATGTCCTAATTTAAGGCTTTTTACACGTCTGCACCAGGAGAGCCGATGAATGTGGAGGAAGCTGAATTCTCCAGCGGACGCTGTATATATTTTTGCATGCAGTTTTGTAACGACGAGCTCAGATTGTTGGTTTGTTTAATAACCTTTAAGTTTTTCGAAAAAGAAATGTTGAAAAAAATATTTTTTTTATTTTGGTTGGATTTTGTAATGTTTTCTTTAAGGTAACTCTTTAGTTGGGGACTGTAAATGTTAACACTAGTCCTTGAATTTCTTAAAAAGCTTAATTTTGGGTTAAAATGTTTGGACATTCCTCCGGTTTCTATTGGAAAGATTTTTGTTTTAAAGAACTTGACTTCTGTTATTTTATGTTTCTTTGAATATATTTATGTTTTGACTTTTACACATTGACTAATTTTGGAGAAAAGCTTATGAATTCTAATGTAATAGCTCTACAGTTATATTGCAATAAAATATTTTGAAACTGTCATTCTTAATCGGATACTTTTTATCTTTATAAATTCAGTTTTGTGACCTGAACATACAGAACAACACTTTGTTTAAATACTCTTTCTGCATATTTCCTCTTCACTCTAAATTATATATATTTTAATGTCTGAACATCTGTTAAAAGAAAATAAAGTTTTGGTTGGACACAGAAGGCAAAGACATAAGAATCGGTTCCAGTTTGCGCCTATTTCAGAGGAGAAAAGGGTAAGTCATCTTACTTTTATTCCTTGTACTGATAATGGAACTTATTCACATAAAATACTCATGATGGGACCTCTGCCATGCTTTAATTGGTACCAGTTTACTCGTTCTATGTATTCATGTTCTCTTTAGTTTCCTTTATCGTCTTCACACACCGGAACCAAGCCTCCTGTAGAAAAAAAGACTAATTCTCCTTTGAAAAGTTAGGAACATATTAGAAGAAACAGGAAATGATCCTGCAAGGAGTTCATTATATAAAGCAACTGGTCTGTTTTTGTTTTTCAAAAGGCCTAAATTCTGCATATATTTGACCATTGATTGTGTGTTCTATGCATAAAAATGTATGTAAACAAGGAATCCAAGTGTATAAAGTTGGGGATTAATTTCCTTCCCTTACAGTGTGTTAAATGGATGAACCAGTAACTCAGAACAGAATTTAGCAAATAATGCAGATGCTCAGGAAGGTAAAGTACTCTCTCTCTCTCTATATATATATATATATATATTATTTATATATATATATATTATTTATATATATTTTTATATATATATATATAAACAAAACTTTTTATTGCTCACTGTCAAAAATTAAATGACGCTCAGACCAAGGGTCTGTTAGGATTAACAAATTTATTTTTATTTTCTAAATGCCGTAGTAATTGGATCCTTCTTTAGATCTTGTTTTATTATTTTATTGAAGGTGTGCATTCATGCATGTAAATATGTGGTATCCCTGCCTTTGGCCACTTTCTCCTGACTGAACTGGTGTAACTGAGCCAAGTTGGTTGCAGCCTTGCTTTTTTTAGCTCTACCTTTAAACAAAACTCCCAAAACATTGACTTTTTCATCAGTCACTCTGTAACCAGTTTCTCTGTCAGCTTTGGGACATTGTCCATTTGGAAGATCTGTTTACACCCAAACAACTTGAGATGTTGCTTCAGAATTTCCACATGAGGTCCTCTATTTTGTGAAGTGCAGCAAACCAACCCCACACCATGATGGTCCCATCCCTTTGTTTCACAGGATGATGTTCCCCTTTTTTACTCCAAATATAACTAGAAAATAACTCTTAGAGCACAGACCTTTGCAAGCAGCAAATTGTGACTTACATCTTAAACTAATCTGGATCATTACCAAATTTAGCTGAATTTTTTCCTTAGCATGAGACAAAACCTCTGGTTCAATAAATGTCCATAAAATCCATTCATGAGTTTTTCAACTGATCCTGTTAACAAACCAACATAGTTTTGCTTTTCTTCTTGGGTTGGTTTGCACATTTCAGACCAAAGGATGTTCATCTCGTGGACACAAAAACCAGTCTCTTTTCTGAGCTGAATAATGGCTGGACAGTCCAATGATGTATAGTTGGTAAAATTGTTAGAATGTCGCCCCTTCTGGCATTTTGGAAGTTGCACCCAGTGATGAACCAGGCTTGTGCAAATCCACTATTTTTTTCCTTATATAGTTGCAGGTGTCTTTTAAAATTTTCACTATGTTACACAGAGGCACAGGGTTTGTCAATCAGAAGCTTCCAGAGATGTGACATCATCTGAGCGTACACAAATAGTTTAAAGGCATAGTGACCTCAGTCTATGTAAACTTCTGAATATGAAGAAATAAGATATGCTCTTATTCTGACATTTAGGTTATAAAAATAATTTAAGTCATTCTGAAACCCAAAATAGGAAAAAGGTTCATCTGATTTTTAACTGACTGTCAGAATATGTAAACGTCTGGTTTCAATGATGCAGTGTAATTTTTGTTGTCTAAAGTGCTTTTTAGAGAAAGACCTTGCACATAATTAAACAAAAAAAAAAACAGCAAACATTTGTAAACATAATAGAATTTATTTTATAAATTTTATATCTGCCATTCTTCAGAGCGTTTTTACATAATAGATTTATACGCAGTCCGACATTTACAAACTATATACACCTTGAATTTTCTCCATAGGGAAAAAAACCGACAAGTATACTGTTGCTTCTTCAAGTATATTTATCCCTGTGAACCTTTTCTGTCTTTGTTTGTGACACAAGAACATGATCTGCTAAAAATCATTTGCATATAGTAATAAAATGATCTTTGCCTCAGAAATTAAACAAAAATGTCCCTGTTGTGATATCAAAATACAAAAACATTAGTGAGATTTTTTTTTCTAAGTGGCCAAATGTGGTACTAACATCAGGAGGTTTGTGTGGTCATCACCTCCTTGTATATACAGATGTTTTACATGGTCCCAGTGGAAAAAAAGAAAATTTACATTAAATATAAGTTATTCATCAGGACAAATAAGCAACAGTATAAGTTTCAGTCTACATCCGCTTTAGTGATGTGATCTGGACTCCGCTCACAGATCGGTACATTCAGGTTCACTTCAGAGAGCTGGAGTGTCGCTGCTCTAAGTGCTGCATTGAGCCTCATAGATGCTGCTCTCTGAGACGGTAGAAATGTTCACAGTGCAGGCTTAGATAAAGGATGGTTCATTCCCATCTACTGCTCAGGTTTATACCCATGTTAGAGTAATATCAGCGCGCAAACATGGGCGGATGAGACGCCATGTTTAGTGTTTCTGTTAACTAACATCTCTGGTTATCTTAAACATTTAGATGCTGGATCTGTGGGGTATTTTACTTTTTCCAGCTGAATCCATTTGGCTAAAATATATTAAAAGCAGAAATGAAAACATAACTGTAACAGAAAAAAAAACAAAAAAACATGATTGTCGAAACCAAAACTACACATTACTTTACTCTCTGATTGGTATAATCATCAGAGCGGCTCTATGTTGTGTGCTAAACGGACAGGAGGGGGCGCTGTAGCCGTATGCACAGTCAGCGCTGGTGCAGTGGGTGTAGTTCGGTCCATGATTTAGCTGCAGCCTGTCAGCATGTGCCGCTGTTGGAGGGGGAGGAGCTAAGTGCTGCTGTCTGATCCCACCATGCTGTGAAAACATCTACTGCCTCGCTATGTGCCCCCCCACCTTGCTTCAGCGCTCTGAGCCCAAGCAGCCATAAACCAGGAGTGGTGAACTGCTTCCTGCTGCGGTTCTGCAGCAGCTCGTCCCGCTTTCTTCCTCTCTCTCTGCAGCCTGGACATTTTCCCATCTTTACTTCATCCACGCCGCTCAGGCCAGCTTCAGAGTGCTTATGGGGAAGGAGGGCATCGTCACCATGGTGACGGGGTTCAGCACAGTCTGACCCATCAGCTGCGGGTGGTGTGCCATCATCTGGGTGCTTACTGCCGTCTGCTTACTAACGATGGTGGTGGCAGTCACCTGGGTGGGGGAGGTGCCGTTGATGTGAGCGTGGGTGATGTGGCCCACCACGGCGGGCTGCGTGACCGCCACCGTCTGCGGGTAGAAGGCGGGGATGTGTTGGCCAAGGTGAGCTACTGGGTGCACGGTGATGTGACCGATGGGCTGGGGACTGGGGGCTAACTGCACCGAGCTGGTGGTGGTGCAGGGAGCAAGGTGGGTCACCTGTTTGGGACACCCCCCATGGAGGACATGGTTTACTGCCTGAATAACTGAGGGGTGGGACACTGAGGCGTGGGCGATGACCGTCGTCTGGGCAGGGATGGATGGTGGACTGGGAGCGCTGGACGTTGGAGCCGGGAGTATGGGTGGAGCTACTGGCTTGGTATGCAGCTGTGGAGGATTCACTGGTAGCGGCTGATGTGGGGGGGCTCTGTTCAGGGGCGAGATGTGCTGGGTGATGATGGAAGCGCTGGTGGCTGGCGTCACAATCTTCAGCAGCTCAGGTTTCATGCTGTTGGGTGCAGCTGGTACGGCGGGCAACGCTCTCAATGCACCTGCTTCCTCCAGGTCGTCCATAATGTCCTCCCCCTCTGCAACACCAAACACTCACTATTAGAGGCAGCTTTTCCTTAAATTCCGCCAAACTGCCCCGCAGGTCCAGGTGAGCCTACCTGAAGCAGTGGAGGTTGAAGCCTGGTCCTCCTCTGGCTGCACCGTCTGCCTGAGGACCCGGTCGATCTCCACCACATCCATCCACTGGCTCAGGTCGTTCTTCAGCTCTGCCAGGCGCTGCTGGGTGGCGATCTTCTCTCTGGCCAGCCGCTCCATGTCGTGCTCGTACTCTTTCTCTTTGCGTTTCAACGTCTGGAAACAAGGAGAGTCTGCTTATGTGCAGGGCTCAGGTTGATGAAGGCTGCTGGTTTTGGAAACGATTGTAAAAAAAGACTAAAAGTTAATAAACTCCACATCTGGTTTGATGTGAAAACCCAGCTCTGCCTCTATTCTAATATCCACTACGTTTGTGCCTGGTTTGAGATTCAGCTGCTTATTGCCTCCTCTAACCAGCTCTGTGATCCATCGAAAGCTTCACAGATTTTACAGCTGATCATTTAAAATCATTAGTGGGCCTGCAATCATTAAAACAAACTTGTGTGTAGTAGATAAAATTACAGAGCTGCAGCATGAGGGAGGGAGGAGACGAGTATGGAAGGGAGGAGGCCCTATGTGGCAGTAACGCTCTGTGACCCAATTTGCATTTACCAGCTGACTGAGCTGGACTTCCCTGTATGAGGCACGGAGAGTACAACTCATAAAAATCAGACCAAACATTGAGGGGAAATTCAGGAAAACCTAAAAACATCAAGGAAATCACTTTTTCCAAAGCGGTTAAATGACCTTTAAGTAAAAACCTGGAGTTGATATTTATCAGGTTTCTGGTGAAGGGAGCAGAGGCTACGGGAAGTGACACACTGAAACCTGATGACTCAGGCCCATAAAGCCAATTTCTCCAGCGGTGGACTTCCTGTTCGTGCCGACGGAAGCATGCAGGCCGCCTCTGTGCACAGATCCCAGCGGAGCACGCTTCACATGTACGCAAATAGCAAAGGGGGACAAAAGGCGGGCCTAGTGTGGGGCGGCACCTGTCTCTCTAGTCCTTATCCAGGATTAGAACTGAGCGGGCCAAACGCTCAGCGCCTTTGCTGCTCTATAATGCGGGTGTCACTGACAGAGTTTCTGATCTAGTTTTTAAGTTCTCTGTAGATTTAATTTAAATCGACTTCGAATAAAATCAGATGTTAATGGAACCAGGAAGGACTGGGAAAATCATTAAGATTTTCACACATAAACTGGAAAAATTATCTTCAAATAAGTAAAAATTTCTTAAATGTATATATCCTTAATTTGAGTAGGCGAATGAGATGATTTGCCAATGGAGTGAGTATTTTTACTCCTAAAATGACATAATTAGATAATATGCACTTGGAATAAGACAATGCAATTATGTTTTCTTATTTTAAATGTAAATTGTCTCGTTCCATTGGGAAAATGTTTCTTTTATCTTGTCAATCCAAGAACAAATGCACTTATTTTAAGAAAAAAAGACTTATCTAGATTTGGATTTTAAATATTTTACGTTGTGCAACTACTTTAATAATCAGATAAAAATAATAATAAATATTATCTGATATTTTAAAGAAATAATGTAAATTATTATGGAAAAAGATTTATCCAAACAGCTTTTCCCTCATTAAGAAGAACCCTCCTTCCTTGTTAAAACAAGAAATTAGTTGGTTTAACCACATCCTATTTTTAATTTCGCAAATAAAATGAATTTGCTGTGAAGCATTTAGGTCTACTGCAGACTCATGAGTTCAGACATAAGCATTTCTACCTCTGGAGTATCAGAGAAAAGATTAATAAAAGGGGGGGAAAAAAAAAACTTGCTCTTGGCAGAAACAAAAAAGCTCCACCAGCTAGTAGAAGAACTTCAAAGCTTTACAGCTGGATTGATCAACATCATTTAATGCGGCAGAATGTCGGCAAGAACGGGTGGAAAATAAACTAATTTATATCAGATAAAGCTCTGAAGACTGGGACCTTCAGCTTCATCCCACAAAGGACCATTTCCTTTATTGGACTTTCAATACCCGGTGCTTCAACACGTCTTTATAAAATGATCACCTTTTAACACTCCGAGATATTCAAATCAAATATCTTTAAACATTCAGATATTGAGACATGGAAGTGTGATGAGAATAAGCTCAGCACAGCACTGTGCAATGAGTCAGCAGAACATCAGCGTCTGACTGACTGATAGCATGATTTCTGTATCATGGAGTCAGAGACGTCTGCGCACAGAAGGGACCTCTCGGAGAACCAGCAGATTCGTGTTGACGTCACTGGAATGCCTCCATCTTTGTTTGTCAGGGAAACAACCAAAACCTTCCCAAGGTTTCCCCTCCAACCTTGGACGCTTATGAGGGCGTCTCTGATGTCGCCTGAAGATCTACATCGGTACTTTTAAACTTCAGTTTTGCAGAAAAAGAAAAAATAAATAAATAAAACACCTGGAACGCTTTGCTTTTTCGCAAAGCAGCCATGATAGAGGATGGTGTGACTCATGAAGAGAGAATGGGACAGAGCTCCAGAAGCAAACCTGTTGGTGGAGGCAGCAATGTTCTAGCATCTCCATAATAACAGTGATCCTGAGATTAAGCAGGTGAACCTGGCTAAGTCTGCAGCCGATGGATCAAACACGCCTTTTTCAGCATGTTAATCATGTCAGCAGGTTGGTAGGACACAAGGTGCCAAGAACATTTTCATTCTTTGCACATGGGTGCACTCCTCCTCCTCCCACAGACAAGAGCCTCACCTGAGCTCTACGTGGGAACGTCTAGATCAGCACACAGATAGGCTAAACTGTGTGTGTTTGAGTGTGTGTACGTGCAAGGTAAACACCAGCACAGCTTCGTCACAAGCAATGCGAGTGCCGAGCACATGGCCACAGAGACAGAGGGAGGGAGGGGGGGGTTGAAAGGGAGTAACACAAGCTGTACTCACTGACTCACTGCTGCAGCACGGCTGGTTCCTCTTAAAGGGCCAGCAGCACCAAACGCCACGTTGCAGACATGCTGCTTGGCCTGGCCCACTGGCACAGCTTCTGCAGAGGTCTTGTGACGCCCTGGTTACCATAAAGCATTGTTTTCCTTGGCCCTCTAGCAGAAAACAGGAACTTCACGTGGTTCCTGCCTCTCACAATTAAAGGCTTGTCTGAGGGGGAGAAATATTGACTTTCTAAATGATTTCTTTGTGTACAAACATTTACCAACTCATAACTGGCCCACTTAGAGCAAACTTATCTGAGGTCCAGGTGTTAAATAACTGTGGTTGCATGTTTGTTCTCATGCCGCCAAATAATTTGGTTTCAGTTTTACTTTAAGAGTTTAATTCGGTTTGTTGGATTTCAATATTTACTTTTGCTTATAAAATAGATCTTTTTCTATTTTGTGCCATAAATCAATTTTAATCAACTATATAATTATCAGACCACGTGTCATTAAAAATATATATTTTTTCTTATTTATTCACTGAAAACAATTTAAGCTTCATTACATTAACTGTTTGATTGTTCTTAAAAACAGAAGCTTCCTAAAGGAGAACATAAAAAAAAAAAAAAAAATTGATGAATCGCGGGACATTATTACAAAAGAAAAAAATCAAGTTAAACATTCAGGAGTTTACTGGCATTCAGAGGCAGGCAGTGGAGGAACAAGTTGATTCAGGAAGGGGAGAGAAGCTCCAGCAGAGTAAGCTGAGCTTTGTGTTCACCACTCCACACTCCCTCCCTGCTGCTGGCAGCTAAGCCCCGTGTTCCAGCGAGTCCCGTCTGTAGCTGCACTGGGCGGAGGGAGGGAGGGGGGGGGTTGGTGACGTCTCGCTGCCTCGGGTAGCCATGTGCTTGCTGCTCATGTGGACTTAAAAGCTCAGAGGGGCCGGGTAGAGGAAGGGAGGGGGAGCCAAGAGGAGGAGCTCTAATGAGTCGGCTTACATTCCAGTCTCACCGATTTGTTCTTTTATTTCTGTTTTATGAAGCAGCTCGCTAACTCTTTAGAGCGCCGTCATATTCAAACTAAAAACAAACTGGCATCTATGCATGAAAGAAGACAAAGTCGGTTTTCATCTTAGTTGAGTCACAAGGATAAGATGCCATGAGGAAGTCAGGATGTTGAAAGTTGGTAACTATCCAGTCTGGCTGGTTTGTTGTGACATAAACACTCTGGGTACACTGCATTTGAAATGAGACTAAAGCCTCTTACACATGGCTTTTTTTTTCTTTTTTTTCCCCTGAGCTGTGTTTTAGTGAAGCTGCTCCACCTCCTGCTGTCGGCCCAGGATGGTAGGAACAGGGGCGGGGTGAGGTGGACACGTGTACCCACGCCTCTGCTTTATCTTGTTTTCCTTTTAAACCAAAGTCAGTGTGTGTGTGTGTGCGTCACTCCACCACCCGCCCTGCCACTGGACAAAAAAAAATCCTCTTGTTGGGAAAAAGCTATGCACAAGTTCAAATACGGCTAGATTTCTGTGTGACCTACAATATAAGAAGTAGGTTCTGCACAACTACATAATGGAGGAAGCAGTAATAGGAGTTTTATTTTCCTCTTTGTGCCTTAAAGGGGGGGTTCTGTCAACCAAGTCATTATGAGAAGCAGAAGCTGGAGATGTTAGTGTGCCAGTTTATCAAGACGGACACAGCGGGATGCTAAATGACAGAGGGAGGCGGAGTGATGAGCGGTGAACCCACGCTGTCCCACTTTCCCCCTGAGAGGATGAACCAGACTGCTGCTTCTCCAGATCATAGCGGAGCCAAAACAACCGCCTTAAACTATCATAAATCTGCTCCCCTGAAAAAATGAGGAGCCCGGATAAACCCCTCACTGGTTGATGTGTGAGTTACCAAATAAATGTTTAAAAACCAGCAAATTAATCAGCTTCCTAATTACTGCTGTTGCCTTCATATCAGTTTTTTAAAGATCCATGGAGACAGAGCTCCTAGTCCTGTGAGACAACGCTCTAGAGTAAGGAAGTTTTCACTGAGAGAAGAAGACTCAAAGTTGGCTATTGAAGCGATTTAAATAAAATGAGACAAATGTAAGACAGTTTAAAAGTAACCGTACTTTCTTTAAAGGGCTGCAGTTCATTATTCAACCCAGCATAGTAGATCTAAAGTATGGATTTACATTCTCAAAAATAAACACTGTTAGTAGCCATCACACCTACTCGGCTGCTAATCAAATATTTCTCCTGTTAGATTTCCTAAGAATAAATCAAACCGGTGTTGATAGAACCAAGCTGAATCCCAACCAGATTAGAACTCTGTTCTGGCATCACTTCAGATTCTGCATTTAATGATCGTTTGAAAGGAAGAAATTCAACATCTGTATGCTTTTAAAAACCTGATCCTCACCTTATTAAACTGGGCCAGCTGTGGACCTTTGCACCAGCAGTTTCTAACCAGAACGCCCACACTAAGTCAGACATGGTGAGCTGAGCGAACAATTATCATGGTACTAAATTAAACTGAACACCTACCAAGTCAAATCCAAGGGATGTTTAAACCGAGCTTTAAATACAGATTTAAAAGCTTTGTGCAGAGGATTTTCCACTTGTTTACTTGTACTCCTATTGTGCCGTATTTGATCCAATCACACTTTCACAGTCGAGAAGCAGGTTTCCTGTCCTGCCACTCCCTCCTCTGAATGACGCCGTCTTCAGAATGGAAATTACACTGAGGACGGACAAACCCGCTCTAAAGAAATCTCAGTAAGATCCACTGGCGGCAGAACAAAGCGCTCACCTGAATGTATCTCAGCGCGCTTCTCAACACGCTGAGGTTGGAGGTTTTCTTCTCGTCGATGTTGGGGATGTTCTTCTTCAGCGTTTCAAAGCACTCCTTCAGGTGTGCTCGTCTGAAGGACACAATGCAGACAGCGGCTGATTAAAACTTTGAATGAGGTTTGATACCTTCAAATTTCAGGTAGAGAACAGGGAAACCTCACCTGTTTTTCTCCAGCTTGTTATGCACTTCTCTTGTTCCGGCCCTGCAAGAAAAGCAAAAACCCTCAGGTCCAATCAAATACTGTTCAGTCATTATATTTGATCATATTCACTATAAAAGTGAATTAGAGTTCTAGCATAAGGTTTACACTGGAAAAAATCAAAATCTAGATAAGTCATTTTTTTATTAAAATAAGTGCATTTGTTGAATTGAGGAGGTAAAAGAGACATTTTGCCAATGGGACAAGACAATTTATACTTAAAATAAGAAAACATTTTATCTAATCGTCTTATTTTAAGAGTAAAAATACCCATTCCATTGGCAACTATCTCATTTACCAACTCAAATTAAGGGTAAATACTCTTAAATGAAGAAATTTTTACTAATTTCTAGATCGTTTTTCCAGTGTAGATTGAGGTTCAGACGTACCCTCCTGGCCTCTTCTTGCTGTCCAGCTGACGGCTGTCGTCAGGAGGGCTCGTCCGGCCCATGGAGCCGTTCTGAGGGGGGGTGGGCTGAAGCAGAGGGCTGGGGTGGGGGAGTAAGGCTTGGTGCTGAGGGGCTGAGATGATTGAACCTGCATAGCACTGAACCACCTGCTGCAGCGTGTGCTGCTGCGCTTTGGTGTTGCTTTGGTCGGGGAGCTGAGGGGGGCTAAGGTGGTTCTGGATGGGCTGCCTGGGGTTGACCGTCACTGTGGGGGTCGGGTGGTCAGCTTTGGGAGGTGGGGAGCACCTGGTTACAGCAGAGCTCTGCTCCTGAGGGTCTCTCTTAAGGAAGGCCAGGGACTGACCGGCTGGAGGGGAGCGGGTGGTGACAGGTAGAGCCGGCGACCCTGCAGGGTTGGGGGTGACCACCGGCATGGGGAACACGGTGACGGGTGTGGAAGGGTGGGGCAGGGAGGGTGGTATGGGTGGCGGGGGGCACGGCGTGTGATATTCCTTAGCTTTGGGGACATTGCTAATACAGACTGTGGAGTTATAATTCACATCAGGGTAGATATGCTCCGTCTTCTGCTGCAGAAGCAGCTTCTCCTTCAGTTCATCCTCTGCGGAACAGAAAAGGAGCCGCTTAGCAAATCTAACAGCCCCCTCATTACCACGGAGCAGGTAATTCAACTTCACCATGTTTTCACCTTAAATAGACCTTTTGTACACTTTTGCTTAATTTTTTCTTTAAAGTAGCTTTTAAATTTGACCCTTTAGGCCTAAAACATCGTTTGATGAGCAGTCTGACACATCAGTAGTTCAGCAGTAATGCATCTATAAGCCTGTATCCTATTTTCCTGAATGTATTTCCGGTCAGATTTTCCTATCCTGAAAAACAGATTGATCCCAGCGCTTCCCTGATGGATGAAAGCAATCAGAATTAAATTTGCAATGACCGATAAGAGGTCAAAGGTTGTGAAAATTAATGATCTGGTCCTTGGATTATCGTTTTTATGGCTGATGCTGATTATTTTGGCATCAAAACATCCCATCGCCAATACATGCTGCCGATATTTTTGGGCTGATTCTTGAAGCCGATATTGCTTTTTCTTCTTCCATTTACGTGATACAATTGACACGGTGATAGATAACAAACGTGACACAAGGTGCATGTTTATTAACACAAAAAGAGTTTTAAAAACAGAGGGTTGCTCGTCAATTTTATTTCAGAACATATATCTACTTTATTTCTTCTGTAACTTTTGAATATGACTGATATAATTCAGAAAGAATTGGGCAGATTTAAATGTCTGTGGTAAACCACTGATTGATCCTCCCGCACCTGTTGAACCGTTTACCTGCCATGCCTCAATAATTGTCCTCAAAGTAGGAAAAATACTAAAAGAACAGGATGTTCTGCAAACCACACAGGCCCACTTCTGTAAGATGTGGTACCTGGCATTATCGTAGTCAGAACATACATGACAAAAACCACAAAACAAGTGAGACACTTCTAATAAAAAAAAACAGAGTTTTCTATAGGTATTATATAACTGCAGCACATAGAGACACTGGCCTACTTTCCTACACACACAGTGACCTGCTCTACAGCAGCAGAGAGGAGGAGGAGGAGTCCGCACCCCCAGTGCAGCAAAGCAGGAGGAGTTGAGAGGAGAGAATCACAAGGTCTCACTCTGATCCTTTTCCTTCCCCTAAAAGCTTCAAAAAACACCAAATCCAGCAAAGATTAGGCTTTAAATACATATGCATGATTTGGTTCTCTTCAGGTACTCCCATCTCAAATTAACACATATTGTCTCTATTTCGCTGCATAACTGAGAATGCACAGTGTAAGTTAAGTGTGTGAGAATATTATGACACCCAATTTATGAAAACTTTCTATACAAAATCCTCTCACTTTCCCTGTAAGCTTCAGCATCTCCGCCACCAAAATAAGCACCAAGGGTTGACTTCAAAGACAACAACTGTGTATTTTCAGCCAAACACATTACTGATATTCTGTGGGATCAATGCATATCAATTAAAATATTCAAATTTTCATTAACTCCCCTGAATTAATGAACATTTTCATAAATAATATTACACTATAGTTCGATTATATGGGTATTAATGTTCTGATGAAAGAGCTTTTCATAGAACACCAAAATACATTACTCACCATATTAAAGTTACAGTGCACACACACAAAAAAAAAAAATACTATTAATAAGTGTTTAGCCATTTGGTGTTGTGCTCCAAAGAAATATATAAGTAAGCTTCTAATATTGCAAAACGAAGCCACGCAACTAGCCCTTTGCTGTACATCATGAACCAGCATAACTGTACGCATTAAACTCCCTCTTAGTTATCAGTTGAGAAAAGATTATTTTGAAAAGTTTCTCTTTTTTTTTTTTTTTAAGATGAAGCAGAAGCCCTGGTATTCTAAAATAATATGTTAATGAAAGGCAGTTACAATTACTCTAAAAGGCAACAAGCAACTGACCACATAATTGTTCCAGCAGCGCAAACCTGTGCCTTGTTATATGGAGCTGCTGATCAGTGGAACAGGCCGTCTGCAGTTGCATAAAAGGGTCCACGATGTCAGATGTTTTAAAGTCATTCTGAAATTCTTTTGTAGAACTTTTTCTTGGAAAAAAAAAATAATAATAATAATTTATCGTTTATTGTTGTCTTAATCTTCACTTCAACTATATTTTAGTGTATACTTGTATATATTTTTTAAAAATACTTTTGATGTATTTATTGTGATGATGGACCCCAACGTCGGAACAGCTTAGCTCTCAGAGGTTCTGAGTTCAAGTCCCACAGACTGCCTCTCTGGGTCCCTGAACAAGACCCTTAACCCCACGCTGCTTCCCAGGGGGATGGGTTAAATACAGAGAGATAATTTCATTGCTCTGTACTTGTGACAGTGTAATGACAATAAAGTTTAATTATATTCTATGAATAATTGCTATCAAGTTCTGCATCCAAATATCAAACAAATTATATAAAAAAAAAATAATAATTAATAAAAAATTTGAAGCAGCTAACAACCCAAATTAAATCAAATTATCCACTGTAAAACACCTTTGACAATCTACCCTAGCCGTTATAAAATTACTACAACAAATCTCTAAAGGAAATATTGTACCAAAAGCTTCTTTTTCTTTTTAAATAAAAAAAATTATAAATATTCTTTTCACATTAAACTAAATATTTAATCTACAGCTAGTTTAATCCTCACTATTAAGTTCTGTTTTCAGCTCCCGCCTCGTGTGTCTTAGCAGGAAGTAGTTATTTTCATAGAGAAGTGACTCATCTTTATATAAACAATCTTTGGGAGGGGTTGCCCAGCAAGCACGTGGTAAAAAGGGCGGAATCTGCATGCCTTTAATACGTAGAGGGCGTGGTTTGTTGATAGCGCGTCACGGACAGAGATATAAAGCCTGAGAGGAACGAGAGTTTGTTTCTTGCTTTACTTTTTAAAATAAAACCGATCCTAAATAAATAAAAAATATGCGGCGATGCCAATAGGATCAAAGTGTAAATGTTTAAGCGCAGCCTGACTGAAGAGGACAGATGAACGTAAAGTAGACATCTGATCCCTTCTGGTCGCTGTCAGGTCATAGTAGAAAAAAGGAGCCTGGTTATTCCCAGCGCCACCGCCCTTAACACCCTCCCACCTCCACGTTCTGGCTGCTGAATTATAAATTAAAATGTTTTATTTAACTGTTCTTTTTACGGCACGAGCGCGTAATCCTTACAACTCTTGAGGTAAAAGCAGAAATCATCTGAGAACTTTACAGTAATAAGTGCGCAGCAGGTTTCGATGCACCAACACTGATGCTCACTGCGGTAAAAGGTAAAATTAAATTTACCCCTCACGGATTAAATAAACCAGCTACAATTGAAGGCGTCTGCAGGCAAACACAAGTACGAAAGTAAAAGTGCTAGTTGACATTTCGCAGATTACCCACTTCTGGTATTACGGATAAGATTACAAACCGCAGGAATAGCTTCTTGAACTGTCGGGAAATGATAAAGATACAAACATCGACCTTTTTGTTGCCTATCGATCAATGAGTGTAAGAAAGATGCATCGGGAAATAGATCCGACTTCTTATTACGGATAAAAAAACAAACTTACCACGTGCTTTCTGTTGTTGCTGGGCTTGTACTTCCAAAAACTTGGCAGCTTCTAGTAGCGTTTCGATGCTCATTTCTGTGTAATGGCAAATAAAAAATAAAAATAGTGCCTGGGAATTATATTAAAGAAAAAGCACCACTGCGAACTCGGCTGTGTACCACAGTGCGGGAAGAGGTTCCCAGACTGACGCTGGGGGAGGAAAACAAACTGAAAAAATGAAGTAATCGGATGCTCCTCCTCCTCCTCCTCTGCAGGAACTCAGCCACTTACGTAGGGTTACAAACAAGATGGCGCCCAATACGGTGTGAATCACGCAGTGTATGGCAAGCTGTTTAACATAAATTCGGTTGTACCGCCTTTACATTCAAGCTATCTCATTAAAATACGACAAGTAATTTCAAGATATCGCGATTTTAGTTTTGACTAGTTATAATTCTTTAAATTAAATATATCTCAAATGCCACCATAATTCAAGATATCTTAAAAGTATTTTAGGATAGGAGATATGCAGTTTTGACTAATGAAAACTGAATTATAGATATCTTAAAAGCAAATAATAAGTAGACAAAACAAATTTAAAGATATTTTGAATGGTAGATTCAATATAGCTTATATATATATATATATAAGATATTTTGAATTATTCAACTTTAAATTGACATTCTGACTAGTCAAAATTACATAAAAGAGGCTAACACACAATCTCTTACTTCAGATATCTAAAATACTGACAAGTCATAATTACGTTCGAGATATCTTATATTACAATTACCGATGTGTGATGCTTTAAATGACGAATCCGGTGACCTAATTTGAGATATCTTGAAAGGAATTTTGACTAGTCTAAATGTAATTTAAGATATCTTGAATTATTATTCTTCCTAATCAGAATGTAAATACAGATATCCTAAATTACCATTCTGGATAGTCAAAATGTGGTTTTGTCTAGTCAAAATGTATTTTAAGATATCAGAAATATAATTATGGAGTGTCATGGTAATATTTTGTAAAATAGATTATTGTATTGTATTTTATTACATTCATTAAAATTTTATCATTACATGAAAAAATAAAGAAAATGTTACAACTTTAAATTTACAGTCATATGTTTATATTACTGATATGTTCCAAACGAAATTTCTTTTTGTTTTACACTTGTGTAAACAAAATGACAAATGAAATCTAAGTCTTTAAATTCAGACGAAACCGAATTTATGTTAAAACGGCTTGCCATACTGGGTTGGAAACGCCCACAGACACGTAGCCGTCGCCACCACCCTCCGCGGGCTCAAGAGGAGGACAAAACACGGACCCAGAGTCGGACTGATGGTCTTTTAACGCTCCACGTAGCGCATTTCTGACATGTTTAGAATGTTTTACTGTCATCAATGGCGTCCTCTGTCCGTCCATGGTGGAGGGACAATGAATAAGGAGTTTATTATTCTCCAATCATCTGCTTGACCTCATTTAACGCCTGCAGTTGTCAAACCTCACGCGCCATCCTCGTGACCGGCGTGCTTTTGTTAGAAAAAATGTAAAAAAAATCAAGACAAAAGTTTGCGTCGTAATCAGTTTCGTGTTGCCCAGCAACCGCTAACGTCGTCAATATGGCGACCAGACTTCCAAGTAATTTCTATCTGACGTGAATTCATTTTTCAAGCTCTTATCTGACACAAAATAGCAGCAAAAAGAATAAGAAAAAGTTATTTAATTTTATAAACTGATCAAATAAGTTATTAATGTGGTAAAAATATATGGAAGGAAATTTTTTAGGTCTCCTGTCTCTCTTGAAAAGACTTTCAGTATCTTAGTTTTATATTTTTGTTAAAATGAAAGGTTATTTTAGTCTGAAAAAAGTAAATTACAAAACCGTACTTGTAAAAGATTGCAATTTATACATTGCTACTGGGTATATAGCTAGTGCAAGGAAATATTCAAATTACTTTGATATATTTCTTGCAAATAAGTAATCCAATACTCAAAACACACAATTAAATAGTGATTAAAATAAAAAAAATATTTCAAATGTATAAATTTTTAATATGCAATCTTTTCTTTACCGCAATTCTGCAGGCATTGTTTTAGGAATAGAGAAACTTGTGTTTCATAGTTATCCATCTGTCTGGGGACCTTTAGGGAGTATTAAAAAAATTAAGGTTATAAAATAAAGCCCATAAGATTTGCATAATCTGTGTGTGTTTCTAAAATAAATTAAAATTTTAGCAGGCATTAAATAAATTAGATTATAGAGTATGTGTTAAAAGTAATTTTTAAAAAGAATTGCTGTGAATATTTGGCTTTACAAAACACCACAACATATACGTACTGATAGGAAAAAGTAATATTTAAAATTCTAATAATATTATGTTATGTTTTACAGTAAAATTCTACTCCAACATTTTAATATCAAACTATGATTTAAAGGTGAAATAAAACTATTAATAAAATAAGAGCCTTAAGGTTTTTAAAAGGTCACATATTTTAGGTTGTGGTTAAATTACAGGAAGCCCGATCGTTCCAAGGAAGTTGAATTCATTGATAAAACTAACCTTTAGGGAACTTTTTATGAAGTTTACATTCCCAACATTACCGATCGTTTTCAATGTTTAAGAAATATTAACTCTTCACTTTCTGACAAGACAAATTAAAGAAAATTCCTGTCCAGAGGATGATCACAAATTTTCAGCATCTAGGAAACATTCTCTAAAGGTTATGGAATGTTTAGGGAACATTAGAGTTTTGTAAAGTTATCACCAAATAGTGATATATTCATTAAAGTCCTTCTAGAAAATGCAGGAAACCATTGCACTTCGGGGTAATGTTTCAATTCAAAGGGAAGTTGTTGGGTTTGTTTTTTTTTTTGGTTTTCTTTTATAAAAACTAAATTATGATACAATTAAGAAATTGTTTTAGCTCATATGATTGAAGCATTGACCAATCAGGCTCGTTTCCACTTGTGTTATCTGTAAAGCAAATGTCCTAAAACAAATTTTTAGGAAAAACACATCAATAAGTTAAGCTGTTAACCTTCTAAACCTTAGCCTGGAGACAAAATAAAAGAGCAAACACAGTTGGTTTCGTTTAACCCCCCCCCCCCCAACCACATACACACAGATCGGTCGAGTCAAAGTCCAGCCAGACTGAGGCACATGTTGTACGGTCAGGAAGTACTCTGTCTTTTTTTTTTAACTACAGGGATCGTGCATGCACTAGCTGTGGATGTTTATAGCCTTTTTCCTGTTATTGACTGGGCTCTAATACGGATGCATGTCAGCGACGGCAAAGTAATAATAGTTGGTTTTCCAAGTACAGGAATTACTCCGAGACGCCAGGAAATTCCTTAAAAAGGAACATAACTAAAAACGTCCAACAATGACATTTCAAAATCTGGTCAATTTAACAGGAATCAGTGCTGAAAGAACAGGGCAAGGGAAACTTCTACGCCCTCTTGTGGTTACTTTACTGTACTGCTCGATGAAAAAAACCCCAAAGCAGATATTTTATTTTAAAAAAACGACATTTATTCCTAAAGTTTCAACAGAGCTTTTATTTTAAGAGTAAAAATTACCTTAAAAGGTAACCTAACAAGAAAAAAAGGAATATAAAATCTCAATCAACATGAGCCTTTTTTCAATTTTATAAAACTGTAGAAATAATTTCTAAATCAATACTTCACAATTTTAAAACATGACCCCCTAACTAGCCCCAGTCTCCCTGAGCATCACACCTTCCCAACAGATTTTAAAAGAGTGTTTCTAAGGTATGTACGCAGCTGATTCATCAGGTCTTTGTTCTGACCTTCGACCCAGTGCATCTCAATCCCTACATCCCTTCCCTCTGGAATCACATTCAGCAGACACTTGAACAGAAAGTGCTCGTTTCCACTGGGGGTCCCGGGCCGTCCGTTGTCACTGGTGGTTGCATCAGCAGGAGTTTTCTGGTCTATTTTCCGTCCTGGTTCTGCACAGAGGGAGGAACTCTTATCCACATCCTCATCCCCTGCATTTCCTGGTAATTCTTCCACTTCTTGTCCTCCAGCTGTGGTCACTGCTTCTGAACTCAACTCCTTTGAGGAAACCGTGGAGATGGGCTGGTTTTGGGTGGAAACTGAACCAGCGCCGGTTTGCACAGAGGTTCCGATACCGGGGGGCGCCCTGGGAAGCTCTCGGAGCTGACGGGTCTGTTCACGCCTCTTCTGACGGCCGTGGATCCAGGTGTTTTCCACCGCAGTCAATAAGAGGCTCTGCTCCTGCTGTCTGCAGGGGACACGCTTATGCAGCACCTGCAGGAAGACAATGGGACCACCGATGAGACCACCAGACCAGAAGAGCAGGAGCATAATGAAACAATCTAAGTAAAGAAATGCAAAATACGACTAAGCAGCAACATAGGCGTCATAAACCGTCCTCTTTGGTAGAAGTTTATCAGCATCTGAAGCTTCATTTGACAATATTTGTCGACTACTTTGCAAATATTTCTGAGATCATTTGCTTGTTCTCTTATCTTTTTAGCAGATCAGAGATAGACTGGTATATCCAATATTTCGGCTGATAGTTTTCTATTATCTGCACTGGGTGATATTTTGCATTTTGGTTAAAATTGAGATTTGTGTAACATTTTTCACTTCTAACATGTAAATGGAGTAGGAGAAAGCAATATCGACCTAAAACCTCGTCTTGCCCGAAAAAAGAAAAAAACCCAGCACATATTAGGATTTTGTTATATTCACGTCAAAATACCAGGTATCTGTCTTATCCCTTTAAAAAGAAACACAACTTTGCAGCAAAAAAGCCAAAATCATGAGGTCAGATGTGGTCTGCAAGGTTTTGATGTACTTGAAGTACTTACCATGTCAATCTGTTCCTACACCTGACTTCTGTGATCGCAATATCTACACTCAATTGCGTTAAAAAGAAAAAGTAATATATAATTTGAAAACTTAACAAGATAAAAAAAAAAATAAAAAGCCAATTCAATAAGTAATAAGCTAAATAAAAAATAAAAAATAAAAGTTCCTGTATCAGCATTAATGTTTAGTATCTCTGTTTTTTTATTAACTCCTTATAGAAGCAGTCTTTGGATCTTATTTAGCACATTAGTGTAAGTGACTGTTTTTGATGAATATATAACCTTGATTTTTTTTTTTTACGTTACAAAAGTAAAGTCTTGATCTGTCCTCCCATAACACTGTAGATTTCAAATGCTAAATTTCAAAGTATTTCAATGAGGGCCCTATAAGGTTTTAATAAACCTTCAACAATCAATCTTTATCTCAGACACTTAGACTATTTTTGGTTTAAAAGTGTCTCATCTCCATATCAAGAACTCCCCAGGCAGTTTTTATTGATGATATGTCGATCTTTTGTTCTTTTTGTACCAAATATACTTTTGTAACTGTGACCAGAAGATTATAAAGCACTTACAGCAAACTGTAAGGATTTCTCCAACAATGTTTTTTTTAGCCTAGATCACTGCTGTCAAAGTGGTTCTAAACAGAGCTGTGTGGCTGCTGGTCTTCTATCCAACCAAGCAGTAGCACACCAGACTCCAGTCATCCCAGCAAGTCATCAGGTTAACGTTGAGGGTTCAAGCGATAGTTTGTCCCAATCCTTCAGAGCGATCTTTGGTCCCGCCCCACAGATCCACACTTAAGCTAAGCGTGCAGCAAAGCACCCTTCGGTGAAGTGAATTGCCCGCAATTACATACTGTGACATGCTAAATATTAAAGCGGATTATTACGCCCCTGTACTTTGTCGTTTTATTTTGATAAACATAAAATTCACTGTAAATCATCCAAAAATCCCAATCAGAAAGTTTTTGTTCTCTAAACTGAAATTCAATCCATTACCCTTCACCACAAGCTCTGGTTTTATTGATCATTCAGAGGATCATTTGCGACAAGAAGCATATTTTCATGAAAGATTGATATGTAAGGGAATGGTTTCTGTTAAAGATTTATTAGACGTTTATGGACCTGAATAAGCATAACCCTTAGATATAAAATATGCCAAACCATACCTCAGCCATTAAAGGTACAGAGGACGATCTTTTATTTCCGGGTGGATCATCTAAATAAGTGGTCCTCCTAATTGTCAATCATTCTGGTGATATGTTTACATAAGGCCGTCCTATGTGCTCGTCCCGTTATCTTTTTATGCGCATGCATACTTTCAGGCGTAAATGGTGGGTTAGCCACGGTTTCAGACAGCCACTGAAGCTCACCTTGCTCACCGCGGTTCTTCGAAAATAGCCGAGGATCAAAAGAGAAAAAGTGTCTATGAAGTGTATGAGAAGAAAAGGAAGGCCTGAGAAGAGGCAGATATATCCCAGAATCTTTTGCACGGAGAGCTCTCCTCACAAAACATTATGGGATTTGTTGACACAGCGGCCCACTGTCGGCTTTCACCACCCGACAGCGTCGACTAATAATAAAGATGGCGCAGACACCGAGCAGTGGACCAATGGGAAAGTGATCATCTGTCTGAGCAGTAAATTGACGAGTTCACTATATATTCTCTTTTAATGGGATGACTGGTGTGGGGTGCGCTACTGCTTGGTTGGAAAAAAACAACCAGCAGCCCGTTCTGGAACCAGTTTGACAGGCCGGGTCTTGATGGACTGCGGTTCCACGCAACACACAACCAGGGTTGAATTTCCTGAATTTTCCGAAAGCTGAATTATCAGCTTCTTGACAGTTTCCTTCTTGTCACCCAACTGATAACTTTAGTACAAAGAAATCAGAAAGTTTTATTTTTATTCTAATCCCTTGCCAACAGATTTTTTTTTCAGTGGAATCAAGCAGGATATATGTAACTATCCACAAGTTTTGTATCTAACCTGTTTAAATGCTAAAAAAAACTGAAAAAGTGTGTTCAGATTTAAAACCTAACTGTGTATATGTATTTCTTTTACATAAGGTGCATCCTGTGAGTGGACCGGTTCCAGACGAGCATTAAAGGGGTGTCGTGGTGAAGCTCACCCGCAGCTCAGTGAGAGTTTTCTCTATCAGAGCAGTGATGCTGTCCACAGAACTGCTGCAGCTTGCAGCCGCAGCCTGGAGCTCCTTCACCCCTGCCTCTGGTAGCGTGAATGCCAGCGGTTTCTGAGCCTTCTCCAGTTTACGCTTCTTATTGGGAGGAGACTGGTGGACAAAAAAAAAAGCAAAGCAATCACTAAGAACAGTCTGGAGAAGTGAAATCAGTCAACTTTTATTAGCTTATTACAGCATCAGAGGGATAGAAATGGTTTAGTCAGCGTTTGATCTCTTAACTGGTTCAGCTGCTACTTTCCAGTCTAACTCAGATCAAAATGGTCATTTATGATGCAGTGAACTATTTTTTCTCTAGATTCTCTTACATTAGTTTTAAATAATGTGGAGGGGAAACCCTTAACTATTGCTGTTGTATCTAAAATCTTGTATTTAGATTATAGTGTTAAAAAAGCCAGCTGTGTTAACCGTTGAATTCAAAACATAGGGCTACATATACCAGCAGAGGGCAGTGTGTCTTCATTTTAAGATGTGTCACACCCTTATGGAAAATCTGGAAATCTCTGACATCAAACATGTTTTTAAAGATGCAGTTTAATAGAAATCAAAGATAGAAATGTACCAGAGGTTATAACAACTGACTGGATGTCTGCTACAAATGTAAACTAGTGTGGTCTGTCTGCTGCTATGATTTATAAAAACATCTTTAGAAACTAAACTGAAAAGGAGCTGTAAAAACAGGGAGAGATTCATAGCTCAATGAATGCATGTGTACCCAATTTAGGATACTGAACAGTGGTGCCATGGGGGAGTGCAGAGGCAGGGTGAGCTTGCACCTGAACCTGCAGCACATCAAGCATCTTCTCTAGTCTAATCTCCTCTAATGTCAGGCTCTAATCGGGGGTGGGGGTCATTATCCAGGCATAACTGAGCAGAAAGGCTGTGCATCAGTGACATGAACGCTGCACTCATGAGTCACTGCGGTCGGGCCGAACGTGGTCGAGGGCGCGGGTGGGATCTGCGGCAGCAGAGACAGCATGGCCGACTGACCTAGAAACGGCGCGCGGAGGAGCGGACTGCGACCTTCACACTGCTGCACTGATCTGGAGACGAATCCCTGATCTGTTACTTTATGCTGTTTCCTTCAATTGATTTTTAAAAATCTTTATAATCACCCAGACATGATTTTTTTTTTTTTTTTGCTTTATGTAAAATAATAAATTTACTTAAGTGATATTTCCATCTGACTCTCATTTTGATTGATGGAGCCCTTGAATGAAAGGTTTCCTGCCTTGACTGCACCTCCTCTCCCTGTTAGTTGGACCTTTTTTCTCTGTTTTTTTGTTTTACAAGTCTCTCCTAACCTACAAGGTTTCTAAGATCCTGCATCTCATTGCAGAAGGGAAGCAAATCAATAAAATTCATCAAGCTGAACCTGTAGCCTGCATCCTTCACACAGGTTCTCTAACAAATACAAACACAGGTTTTAAAATCAAACCTGTTCCCTTAACACTTGCACAAGCCTGATCCGCATCTCTGTAATGGTTGTGTTGCTCATTCTCATTACTACTTATCACCTCGGTGCTAGAGTGTTGAAGACGGCCCATGACCTACTTTTTTTTTTTTTTAAAGACCCCTTTTAAAACCTAAAACCTTTGTAATAACCGATTCCTTTAAGGTTTAATGATCTCAGCGTTCTAGCCCCAGATGCCAAACACACTCCTAGTAGGGAAACAAAGGCTCCACAGTCCCCCTTCAGGCAAACATTTTAGATCATGTTTGACCCAAAGGTCTGAGTGAGCTCTGCACCTTTCTGATTCGTCTTCTGGCCAAAGGCCTGCATGAACAACACAGAGCCTCGAGGCTTTCTGGGATAAACCCCAGCAGTCTTTCCTGTCTGAATCTTCTTTTCTTCCATGAACACATCCATCTCTTTTGTCTGTGAACAATAGGACTCCTTTGAGGAGAGTTTTTAATCCAGAGCATCTCCAGCCTCTCCAGAAAAAAAACAGAGGAGACACCGGAGTCTTCTGTAAATATCTTATCATCATCCGTTTAAATCTAAACAGCTGATCTCGTTCACGGATTTTCACGCTTTCAACTGAAATGAATGACGGTGCCTCAGATCAGATTAAATCCTGATTCTGTAGTCTGCTGACCAACTTTTCACTCCAATTAAAAACCTAATCTAAAGCCCAAAGCTGTGACCTCTGCTCTGCTCATCTTTCTTGCACCTGAGGTTTATTAGATGCAGTGTTTTAAATCTGCTATATGTTTATGGTAGTTGTGATAAATATGTATAACTCAAATATGAATTCTTTAAAAAATGTAATTATTTTATCAGAAAAAAAAAACTAAATGCTTTATATTTTTCAGCAGACAGTCAAAGACCAGCTTCACAAACAGAGATATGTTTATGGAAAGTTGAGTGGAAGGAAAACGTGTAAAGAATAGAGAAAAGAGAAACTCACATCAGGAATGTATGGATGATTGTAACTAGGAAGATTAGTAATCTAGAGACCAGGCTAAAGAAAGTAAACATCCCCCTACTAAATCAACCTGGGCTTCCTTTAAAGCCTGAGCAGGACCATAGACCACGGAAGGCTGCATTTGTTTTAGTAGTTCATGCAGTTTCTAAATACAAGTTTCAACTTTCTCAGAAATGTTTTGGTTTTTATTATTTCCATTTACCTACTGGCAGATTAATAAAAGAATGAAAGGTAGATTAACTTCTGAATGAAATTTAAATAAATGGGGATGCACCTGCATTTCAGATGTGCTGCTTTTCTAGGCTAATTGGCTCCAGATGTCTCCCTGGATTTAGTGTGGGTAGTGATGGTAACTAGCAGGCTGCAGGGGTTAGTAGGATTGTTAATGGGTCACAGCTGTCACATCTGTCATGAATGAATATTTTAATGGTGACCAGAGAAACATGGCTGCAGAATGAAGAAGCAGAGCGTGTAAATAATCACACACGGAGTGCTTTAAGGGGGTAATGATGACAGCAGGCTCCTGAGAGTAAAACTATGCTGGATGGATGTGAGCCTGGAGCTGAAGTGGGGGCAGAAAAAATTAGGTTGATCATTCTGCTCGGTTGCTTTTCTGCCAGAAAGACCAAAACAGAAAGAGTTCCAGCCAAGAGTCTATTCCACTTAGCTATGTTTAATTCAGGGTTAGGTTGGGTAACAACCAGCTTCATTTTTCATCCCCTTCTTCCAGTCGCGATCATTTCTGACTGGCATCCTGTCCAGACGAGTCTGCGGCATGCTGTGTGCGCACAGCCCTGCCCTGGCAACTGTTGCCTGGCTACTGCTTGCTAGAAATGCCATAAACATCTCCCCGGAGGAAAGGAGTTAAGTGCACATAATGGATCAGGGCTCAGGGTGAGGAAGAGAGGATCCAGATGGAAGAGAGAGAGGATGGAGCAGGACAGAGATGGCGCATCAATAAAAACAGAGGAATCAGTGGTGAATTTTATTATCTCTCCTCGCCGAGCGCCGGATTACACACCTGCAGCAAAGAAGCTAATGAAAACAATCAGCTAGTTTCACAACAAGCTGTCTGAGATTTACTTCATGGATACAAACTACCTGTTTCTGCATTTCAATCCATATAAGTAGATGGTTTCATCCCTCTCTGCTATTATTTTGACCTAAAAAAAATGAAAATTTGTAGTAAAACAATGGAGAAATTAGCTCTCTGCGTTTAACCCATCCCCTTTGAGGAGCAGTGGGCTGCCACTGTGTAGCACCCAGGGAGCAACCGGGGGTTTAGGGTCTTGCTCAGAGACCCTGAGTGGCAGTCAGAGTCGGTTTCAAGCGCAAAACCTCAGGACTGCCTACGCCATTTTTCATGAAAATTTGATTTTAGGCACAAAAATAAATGTGATAGAATGTGATATATTCAAATCTTTCTTTCATAATGTTATATTTTCAGGAAACAGGAAGTTACCGGGACAGCCACATCGTCATAGAAACTCCAGGCCAACGCCCACCGCATGGTCCGTCCCTGGCAGAACTCTGTGTGGGTCACTTTGGGCACCTGAGAAGGAAAACAACAATATTCTTTAGGACAAATTAAATGTATGCCTGACATGGGAAGATAAACAGAAATAACAAAACCAGTTTTTGTTCTTCATAAAATAACAGCAGAACGCTACTGATTTTAGGTAACACAATGGAAGAAATGATTTTTATTAATATGATTCTTATTAATTCATCTGATTTCTCAGTTGGCAAATTAATTGAGTGGGTAATTTGGTTGCAGTAGCTGCATGAGATGCTATCACTGCTGTAAGACCTTAGCACCTGAGAAACAAATAAGATGTTTGTATTTAAGGATGGCATCCAGATGGCAATAGAGGAAAGTGGATTCTCTCCCTTTGCTGATTTGGTCATAGGATTTTAACTGCCTTTCTGGAGGAAGACACAACAACAATCATTCAGCATTTTTATTTGATCTATAATCTCCAATGATTTCATGATTTTGTTTCTCAACCAATCCTAACAGTGATAAGTTGCTTTTATACTAATTCATCTTTTATGATAAAAAGGAGCATAGATCAGGTTTCAGAGTTTTTGCAGGTTTGGAGCTTTTAGTCTCCACTGTCGCTACAAGCAAGGGCGTAGGAATATGTTTACAATTGGGGGGGACACATGTCGGAAATCTGAGATTCGTAAATATTCAACAGAAACATATCTTAAGTACGCTACTTAAAAAAAGGCTATTTAATCTTTTACTTTATTCCTTTATAAATGTGTTTGCAAAAATAATGCATTTAAAATTAACATAATGCATTTGTTCATAAGATGTGAACATATCACCAAACAAAATGACTGGAGTCTTTTATTAAGCAAAGGGAGATGTCTTTCAAGGGCTTCAGCCCTTGGCATATTTAGTGTCCGCATACGCACTAGAAAATCAAAACAATTCAGTAGGCCACACAAGTGCAAAGTTTGATATGTTTTATTTTGTCAAACTTGCAATAATGGTCAAAAATGAATTTATATAGGTTGACTGACAGAGGGAGCTGACAGTGTGTTGAAGAATTATGGACAGGGCGCTTTGAAGCATCTGGTTCAAAAACGCATTATCAACCTTTGGTAGAAATCCATCCATCCTTCCATTTTCTGTACACCCTGTCGTTTTAGTGGGGTCGGGAGGTGCTGGTGCGGGGTCCACCCTAGACAGGTGGCCAGTCTGTCCAGACCTTTGGTAGAAATGGCGCCTTTAATTCCAATTTGCAGTACAGAACAGAGAAAACTACAGAGTTGTCAATGTTGTGTTAATCTGTTTATAGTCTAAAAAGAGGAGCCAGCAGTTTATTTGAGGAAATAAAGATGCAGAAGTTAATTAGTTGGTTAATTAGTGGTTGTGCAGCAGTCCACTGCACGACCAATGCGGCCGCCGCTGCTAAGAATTCAAATTAATTCTCCCTGTGGTTAACTAACGATCAGGAGCGCGGCAGGTATAACATCTGTCCATTTCGGCGAATCAAAACCATGCAAAAAATAAAAAATCCTCGTAAAACGCACGCCCAGACCGGGCTAATTTCAACACAAGTTGTGTTAGGTGACTGTTGCTCACACTGACGTTTCTCTTTTAAAAAAATCTGAGTAAGTCCTACTGCTGTTTCAGCCTTTTAGTTGGTGGTGGCATTGTACTGAAATGAGATATAAAAAAAAATATATAAAAAAAACATTTTGGCTAGCGTGGCAAACGTCTAGAGAAAATTAGCAGTTAAATATTGGATGAGTGATCAGCCCAAGACTACGGAAGAGGATTAGGGCCACTGGAAAAAAAAAGTTAAGTGATTTTTACATTTTATTTCAGTTTAATACGGGAAAAAGTCAGAATTCTGACTTTTATTTTCAGAATTAAGACTTTTTTTCCCTCAGAATTCTGACTTTTTTTCTCAGAATTTTGGATCTTAATGTAGATGGGCACCATGAAGGCAGAGATGTGGAGCACTCAGCTTCACTGACAAAGATGTGAGTTGTTTGAGAGAGCCAGTGACACATTGGTGGAAAATGACAGAATTAGGCAACTTTTTACGTGCCCGAGGGGTCCCCTCATTAATGGAGGAGCAGAAGGTCATTAAAACAAGAGATCTAGTCTCTAAAAGAGACATGGCTATGGCTTGATGCTAACATGTTTGTTGTTAAACATACTTTTGTTATATTACATTTGTGTTGTGTTTTCCAAATAGTGTAGAAAATTAATATAATAAATAACAAATAAATGTATAATGTTTACCTTTTATGAGCAGGACAGGAAGCAGAAGTGTAGCATTACCTCCAACTAGTTAAACTCATAATTATGAAGTTATTCAACAAATTCCTCAAGTAAAAAAGTGCAACTTTTATTTTTTATTTATTTATTTATTTTTACCAGATTTGTTGATTAATTTCAGAATTATGTATTCCTTCCAAATTTCCAAATCTGAAGAATTTTTTAAACCAATATCTACATTATTTAACATTTAGTTTGTTTTAGCAGTACTTCCTGTTATATTTCTTTATACGTATATTTTACATTTTCTTGCACAGCAAGCTCAGCAGATTTGAAATTGTGTGCTTGTGTAAACACAAGTAGTCAATCTTTACTCTAAACATATATTCTGGTTATTTTTTAGTTAGACCTTCTTGTTTTTATATATCTGTATAGTACCCCCACCACCACCACCACCACCACCAAAAAAAACTGTAAATTGATTAGAAACATTAATCATCTGTCAGATTTCTGAGAAAAAAGTCAGATTTCTGAGATTAAAGTCAGAATTCTGAGATTAAAGTCAGAATTCTGAGATTAAAGTCAGAAATCTGAGAAAAAAGTCAGAATTCTGAGAAAAGTCAGAATTCTGACTTTTCCCCCCATGTTAAACTAAAAAAAATTAAAAACCAGTTAACTTTTTTCAGTGGCCCTAATCCTCTTCCTACAAGACTAAGATGCCTAAACCAAAAAGATTCAGTTTCTATATATGAAAGTGAACTGACAACAAGACGTTATAAATAAGCAATATTCATAGCAGCATTCCCGACAGACCATTTTACCTCATTCACAAGTTTCTGACTTTCTGTATCGCTGTTTCCCTCTGAGTGCTCAAACACTCAACAGTTCACAGAGGGGAGGGGGAGTACAGTGACGTAACGCTATGCTGCGCCTTCAAAATAAAAGCACGATAGTTAAAAAATTGTCAAAATCTAATATTTTGCGGTACAATTTTTGGGGGGGACATATCCACCTGGCTTTTATATTGGGGGGGACATGTCCCCCCCGTCCCCCCCGCTTCCTACGCCGCTGGCTACAAGCATGCTTAGTGTGAGGGATTGCATTTGAGTCAATGAGTCGATGCAATCAACTGGTTTTCCTTAGATGGAAAACTTTGAATCAATTTGACTGTATGATCTGGTGAACTGTAAAGTGCCTTGAGATGACATGTGTTGTGATTTGGCGCTATGAGCAAATAATGAGTAAAAACTCTATCCATGTCTCAGGCTAGAGAACAGCTCCAGTTCAAGTTCAAGTACATTCTAGAGACCCCACATGTTTACGTTTGTGATGGTAGGAGAGAAAAGCCTTTCTCTTGACATGCCTCACATAGAGATGCAGTTAAATGGTTGATATGGAGACATCTTTCCCACGCTACGCTAATTTTTAAATTCTCCACCTATATTTTCTGGGGTGGTACGATAAATGTTCCTCAGTGGCTAACAGAAAGAGGTCTCTGTCATACATTAGTTTTATATTAATAGCCATCTGTGCCATCAGTCGGAAGAAAGGGGAAAATTGCTGTGTTAAAAGACAAAATAAAACTAAATGTAAAACACCAAAACAAAACAAGGTTTAGATTCGTTAATGGGTGATAAAAGCTGTGGCATGTTAACTAGAGACGAGTTAGAATTGCTGTAAACCAAAAGCATCAGTCTCCTCCCTGGACATCCGCCAAACCTCCACTCCTTCTGATGAGCTGCTAACAGCAGACTCAGATCTCTGGTTGAGAAGAGGCTGGTGCAGATGGTGGGGTGGGAGGGGGTCTTTCTTTATCTTTCACATGAGCTCCTTTCTGGTTTAGTGGCACATTAGAAAAGTCTGATCAAGCTCCTTGCATCCAAGCACGAGAGGAGTATTAATTGGAAGAATATGCAGGCAACATTTAAACCTGCAGGTATGACCCGTCTGCGTAGTTCCTGTATGAACAAACCGAGATCATAGAGTTTACTAGGGCTTCTCTTTGTTCTGGGTCCCAGCAGGTACTCACCCCTTGCTTCCTCAGCTCCTCCTTCAAAGGTGCCAGGCTGCATTTCTTCCCCAACATACAACTGTACCACCTGCAGAAAGAGAAATCACATCAACCAGCTGTTGGTGTGTATGTGTCCGTCAGCAGACCTCAACTACAAAGCAAGAGATCAAACAAACAGAAGCAGGCTTCAGGGAGCAAAACAAAGGCAAAGAAAAAAAAAACATGAGACAGGAAAACATCCAGGTTCTCTTGGTCCCGCGGCGCAAAGAAAAATGGTTTTGAAGTGTTTTTGAGGTGGAGGCCTAATCGATAATCACCACTGTGCAATAAAGACATGAGTTTGGTGGTGATCAATGAGAAGCAGAGTCCAACAGGGAGGACGGAGGGAAGATAAGCACATTAGGAAGCACCCGTCTGGAAACGTGGCTGGGGGTGCTGCTTCCTCCTAAAGAGTAGTTTAAACATCTTCTGTGATGGATGGAGGCTGCATTGGAGCACATCTGGAGGCGATCTCAGCGTTCACCTGCTGGCTAAGATCCAGGCTCTCTTGACTCAAAATTCCTTTCTGCTATAAATTTGATATTAACCCAGAACATTCGACTGAAAAACCTAAAAAAATAAAATAAAAATAAACAAGCAATAACCTTATGTAGACACTGTTCCATTTCTTTCCTTGAGCATCCAGTCCTCTCATCTTAACCTGTCAGTATTTAGCTACTTAACCTTAAAAGCTTTTCCTGATGAATAAGACCATGATGACCTCTGCTGACCTTATTGAATTCAGGGTGCCAACTAAAAAAATGCATAAGTTGCATTTTCGCCCAATGACGCCTTTTTTTTTTATTTTATGTTATTTATATGGCATGGTGCTCTAATCTTTATCACTATATTTCAAGCAGACTCCTGGAGGTTTATCATTTGTACTGTATTTGTACTGTATAAATTATACAGTATTTTCCTTCACCCTGGCAAAGCAATGTCTTTCCTAGAACAGAAAAATAAGTTAACATTTGACAGTCGTTTCAAGTTCTAATAGTAATATCCACCTGTATAATAATATAAATTTAGTTCATAACACTAGTGATCTATATATTATATTCATTATTTATAATAGTATTCATCTCTATACTCATTCAGGAGAAAACCCATGTCCTGTATTTATGGAACCATTATTTATCCTGCACTTGCTGCTATTGCACTTCTGGTTAGACCTAAACTACATTTCCTTGCCTTGTACCTGTACCTGTGTAATGACAATAAAGTTTAATATAATCTAATCTAATAGCTGTTAGCATGCCTAGCAGCAGTAGCTACTATCAACAGTTTTTGTTTTGAATTATAAGGATTTCCTGTGTTAACCTGAAAAAAAAAATAATTCTTTACACCAAATTTGTGATTTTATTTTGATTTTCCTCATCTGTATGTAAATGTTTCCATGCCAGGGTTTCATTGTTCTCATGACTTTAAAAGTTTGCTTGTCTAGAGTCTATTATCACAGCACTTTGTTTCTGATGTGTAAAGGCGTTTATTTCTACTAGCATGATGATACCTGTAGTGCACTCTTCCTTTCTGAGGAGTTGGTAAACACACTTTCAGCATATCATCTAAATCATGTAAAGAGCCGGAGGGAGAAAGTCAGTGTCTTATTCTTTTTAAATGTAATGCAACCTTTGCAATTTGAAAAATGCTTTTTGTTCAACTGAGATCATTTTGTGAATGAAATGAATAGCCTGGGTTCAGTGCGTTCACTGATCTATAAAAGATTGGACTTTAGAAGTTATCAACTGGCCAATCACAAGTCAGCGTTGATGAAGCTGAAAACTGAACGATTCTGATCAACATCATTTTTCTTGGCTCATTTTATAATTTTCTAAGTTATAACCATCTGTCCCGATGCTTTCAGTTATCCCTTATGTTTGCACAGAGCAATAATGAAATAATGAAATATTGATAGGCTCTAATATTAACAGATGCTCCTGCTTAGATGGAAATCTCCTGTTCAGGAATGAAAGGCTTTCAGTTCATATCAAGAGAGGATCCAGATGGATATATCATATCAATACCACTATGAATCCGGAGCATCACTAGTTTGGAGCTTCTGTCTGACGGTAATTACCCCTGTAGAAGGGGAAGTAGGGTGGCGGAGTGTCTCTCTGGACCTTTTCTGAAAGCTGGCACTGTTTCCATGGACACCTGGTAGCTGTGGTATCCTAGCATGCCGCTGGGAGTGACAGCCGGCTCTGCTTGGTTCGTCTGGAGCCTCAGACCTGTTAAACAAATCTGGATTCGCTCCGACTGCCTCTCCTGTATTCATGATTTGGTAACACGGAGCCGCATAAGAGCAGGCAGGTGTTACCATCAGTGCCCCTCCACTGAAGCATCCTGAGTGAGAACACACACACACACACACACACACACACACACTCCTCATGGCTTGTAGGGCCAGAGCAGGTGTGCTTTGTCTAATCAGCTTTAATAGCTCCACTCTGCCGGGGTCTCACTCCGCTGCTCAGGTGACAGCCCGGCTAACGGGGGAGGCTGAAGTGACGGCCGCCACCCAAACACAGCTGCTCTCCTGAGGGCGCCTGAACCATTACAGTAAGTGAGAGCGACACCGACATCAGAGATCCATCTGCCCGTTTCCCCTCTTAAACTCATCCCATCAAAACTGCAGCACACTTCAACATCCATCCCATAATTAGGATGTTTAGATAAACCTTCCCCCTAGATACAAAGATAAGGACTTCATCTGCTCCTCACCGCAGCCTTTTCTTCAGCTGCAGGCTGTCATGAATGATCCTCTTGACGAACTCCAGCTCGCCGCCCTCTGCCATGATCTCCGTCACCCCGCCTGTGTTCACCGAACTGGGAGGAGGTCTTCGTGAGTTTCTGGAGTTCACCCCCTGCGGAGACCGCGACAAGGCAGACAGAGATTAGGTAGAAATCCTATTAGCATCTTATAAACAAACAGTACTTCATGCCGGAGTCAAACTGAACCAGAACCAGCAGGTAGAACCAGAACTGGAAGATGCAGACGGCCTAAAAACAATGTTGCACCCCCTGACACTGATACCCTTAAAACAAACCCCGTACTTTGCAGATGCATCTCAATAAATCACTAAAATGGTGATTTGATTCAGTGACAGAATTTAAATGGGACAAAAGATAAAAAAAAAGAGTCTCTACAGCAATCAATTTAAAATCTTTTTTTTAAGCATCAAATCACCCGAATAAAACATTAAATTCAGAAATATGTTTGAAGTTATACAGAATTAACATATATGAACCACCGCTGTAGTGCTGCAAGCCTGCGATCAGCTGAGGAGTTCAGCAGGACCTGCTTGATGCGATTTCAGTCTTCCTCTCCTCCATATTGTTTGGTCTAATCTTTCTCATTTTGCTTAGAATAAAACTCCAAAGTTTCTTAGCAGGGTTCAGATGAGGTCACTTGGGGAGCTTTAAAAGGGTATAGTGACGTTAAATGACACTTTATAGCACACTAGGGTTGTGTACATGTTTTTGTTTCAAAGATGACTGTATTACTGGTTATTTTTTTATTTTATCCTCTATTTTGCTGATTTTTTTTTTTTTTTAAAGTCCCTTTGTGTATATTTACAGGTGCTGGTCATAAAATTAGAATATCATGAAAAAGTAGATTGATTTCAGTAATTCCATTTAAAAAGTGAAACTTGTATATTATATTCATACATTACATACAAACTCATATATTTCAGATGTTTATTTTGTTTAATTTTGATGATTACAAATGACAACAAATGAAAATCTCAAATTCATCATATCAGAAAATTAGAATATTACTGAAGACCAATAAAAACAAAGGATTTATAGAAATGTTGGCCAACTGAAAAGTATGAACATGAAAAGTATGAGCATGTACAGCACTCAGTATTTAGTTGGGCCTCCTTTGGCCTGTATTACTGCAGCAATGCGGCGTGGCATGGAGTCGATCAGTCTGTGGCACTGCTCAGGTGTTATGTTGCCCAGGTTGCTCTAATAGTGGCTTTTAGCTCTTCTGAATTGTTGGGTCTGGTGTATTGCATCTTCTTCTTCACAATACCCCATAGATTTTCTATGGGGTTAAGGTCAGGAGAGTTTGCTGGCCAATTAAGAACAGGGATACCATGGTCCTTCAACCAGGTACTGGTAGCTTTGGCACTGTGTGCAGGTGCCAAGTCCTGTTGGAAAATGAAATCTGCATCTCCAAAAAGTTGGTCAGCTGCAGGAAGCATGAAGTGCTCTAAAACTTCCTGGTATGTGGCTGCGTTGACCCTGGACCTCAGAAAACACAATGGACCAACACCAGCAGATGACATGGCACCCCAAACCATCACTGACTGTGGAAACTTTACACTGGACTTCAAGCAACGTGGATGAAGTGCCTCTCTTCTTTTCCTCCAGACTCTGGGACCTTGATTTCCAAAGGAAATGCAAAATTTACTTTCATCAGAGAACATGACTTTGGACCACTCACCAGCAGTCCAGTCCTGTTTCTCTTTAGCCCAGGCAAGACGCTTCTGACGCTGTCTGTGGTTCAAGAGTGGCTTGACACAAGGAATGCGACAGCAGAAACCCATGTCTTTCATACGTCTGTGTGTGGTGGTTCTTGAAGCACTCACTCCAGCTGCAGTCCACTCTTTGTGAATCTCCCCCACATTTTTGAATGGGTTTTGTTTCACAATCCTCTCCAGGGTGTGGTTATCTCTCTTGCTTGTACACTTTTTTCGACCACATCTTTTCCTTCCCTTCGCCTCTCTATTAATGTGCTTGGACACTGAGCTCTGTGAACAGCCAGCCTCTTTAGCGATGACCTTTTGTGTCTTGCCCTCATTGTGCAAGGTGTCGATGGTCGTCTTTTGGACAACTGTCAAGTCAGCAGTCTTCCCCATGATTGTGTAGCCTATAGAACTAGACTGAAAGACCATTTAAAGGCTTTTGCAGGTGGTTTGAGTTAATTAGCTGATTAGAGTGTGGCACCAGGGGCCATCAATTTTGAACCTTTTCACAATATTCTAATTTTCTGATATGATGAATTTGAGATTTTCATTTGTTGTCATTTGTAATCATCAAAATTAAACAAAATAAACATCTGAAATATATGAGTTTGTATGTAATGTATGAATATAATATACAAGTTTCACTTTTTAAATGGAATTACTGAAATCAATCTACTTTTTCATGATATTCTAATTTTATGACCAGCACCTGTATAATAACAGAACTACCTGGAGGTACAATAGTGTGAAATGTGTAAGGGGTCAACAAGTAAACAATTTGTTTAAAACCAGTTAGCACCTCCTAGCCAAGTTATAAAAATAATGAAAAAAAGTCAAAGTTCCAGCTTGAATTAAAAAAAGAAAACCCATTGAGTCTCTGATCGCTTGTTTTTTCCAAACTTTTTCCTTCCAATGAACTTTCCATCAATGTGTTTGATAGAGGACCGTATGAACCGCTAGCTTTCTTTGCAAAGTATTTATGCGAGTCTTCCTGTGTGTGTGTGTGTATATATATATATAAAGATAAAAGCCATTATTCTATACTTCATGTGTACAATTTAAGCTTTCTGGGGAACTGAATGTTGAGAATTCATTAGCTGCTAGGCATTAGTCATTATTACTAAAATAAATGATGGAAAAACTGAGTTCTTGATGAGTTTTTTGATCGATTTTCTAAAACAGATAGAAACTTACTGAGACACACAGCTGCAAAAAAAAAAGAAAGATTTACCTTTGCTTCTAGTTGGTTGGCGAAAAACGGTGGATTGCACATGCAAAAATCATAGATCATTTCTGTCTCTTCTTTCAAGGCGTCCATCAGTAAAGTCTTCTGCGGGACTTTTACAACTAGGAAAGTCAAGGAAAGAAAAATAGAAAAGATAAGATGATGAGATCTTAACTCCTCCAAACGAGGGCAGCAGCTTATGGCGCTGTCACATCTTGACGATTTAGCCAGCGTATGGCAACGTATGAAAAATTTTGCAAAAATGCTAGCGTTTGTTGGATAAGTTATGCGTAAGTTTTGTATTAGTTATGAGGAAGCTGGCACACAAAATTTCTTGAAGTATGCCAGTGTATGCTCATACATGGGCCATAAGTTACAGGTAAGTTGACACACGTTAATTGTACATCACTCATTAGTAATTGTGTCCAACTCGTCCAACCTGTCGTTGAAAATAATTTGTGGACTCATTATAAATACGCTGTATATATGCCTAAGATTGTAAAAATACATAGGAAGTTCCACGTATGCTAGCGTTGTAGATCTTTCTGTGACGTCAGGCATACGCTGGCTAAGTCGTCAAGCTGTGACAGCGCCATAAACACAGTTGTGTGGCAACCTTTTATTTTCCTAACACTCGCATTACATTAAAACCACCTCCTTCCATAAAGCGTCAAAGCCCACAACATCATACCATCTCCACCGTGCTTGAGCCTACATTCATTCACCTTTAACCAGGTCTGACAGGTTGTTCTGCTCCACGTTCTTCTTGGCGTAGGCGAAGCAGATGTCGTCCACTTCTGTAGCGAGGAAGTACCAGCCGTTCATTGTGGCTCCCAGTAAGGGGTATATACAGGACGCTCCGGTGCCTGGGGTAAGAGGAAGCACATCTGTAGAGTCTGACACTGTGAAGATTGATTGTGGCCGTCAGGAATGATATGGAAATGTTCGCTGATATAGTCTGGCAAACAGACGGTAAATGTGGTGCCCTGCTAAACAGCCCAAAGATCTGAAGCCAATAAACGTCAGTTCCAGTAGTGATAATCCAATCGTTTAAACGTAACAAGGTGCGTTATTCAGGTCAGAGAGAGCCGGCCTCCTTTACTAAAGGGACGATTGGTGGTGATCCATCAAAGAGAAGGCGACTTAATTCTGCTTCCTGACAGCAACAGGGTCACCAATCAGTGACCCCGACTCTCACAGAGAACACACATACACCTCTGCAGGGAGAGCACAGTGTTCTCCTCTTTTACACTGACAGAGATGCATGTGGACTGGGAGAACTGGGAAAGACTAAGGTCATTAGCTGCATGCTATAAATTGCCTTTTTCTAATAGATGTAGAATCCCTTAAAACAGAAATAAAAACAATTACAAATATGAGGCCAAATTTTGCTTTAAAATTGGAAAAAACAAAACAAATAAGTAGCCATGATAAAATACCAAGAACATAAATGTATAAAGGTCTATGGATATTTTAAAAGGACACAGATACATTTTTAAAAAATTGTTCATTTACACTTCTCATTACTTTAACAATAAAGTCAAATATCAAAGAGCTCCATTTGGATTTTATGTAATAGACCAAAAAACTAAGAAATATGGGTTTATCAAATTAACTTATCTAATTTTTTTAGAAAAGTAAGTGTAACCAGTTTTTTAAGAAGCCATCTAATTAGAAAACAAAGTTTCCTGGTTTGAGGTTTCATCTCATTATAGATCAAGCTGTTCCATGAGGGAAACAGAGGTTTGTTAGAGAATATTAATCAGCAAAGAGCAACGACCTGTCAAACACCATAAAACAGAAGAACAAGTCTGTAAGCCACGATTAGACTATCGTTTGTCGTATCCACTTCCCAAAAGCCGACTCTGTCAAGTAAATTCAAGTCTCCGCAAACAATGAAATATCACAATTATAAACAAACATAACTTCCTGAATGTTACGGAAGCCGCCATTTTGATTTGCTTGTTTCCATCCTTCAATCCTAGAGAGCAGTAGTACCGTAGATCGTCACTAGGAGGCGAGGAACCGTGCTAGCGTGGTGTCTAAACTGTCGTAAGGAACCAAGCTCAGCACGGTTAACTAGCTCAGTCCCAAATCGTCACGGATCGGTTTCAGAGGGTAGTGTAAATGGGGCTGCTCCGCAAAGAAATTACAAACATTTTAGTTTTGAAACATTTGAAAGTTTTGGATGTAATTTGACAAAGATTTAATAAATTCAAGTTGGTTAAATTATTTTGCCAGTAATAAAAAACAAATCTTTGGTGTGCTGAAATTTGGCTAAACTAGATAAAAAATGCCAGCCATATAGAGCAGGTCAATCCGTGTTTCTTATTCTAATGGAAAAGGAATATTTTATGAAATGTTCTCTCAATGCTTCCTCTGATGCAGAAATCTAATGTATGCATGCACTCCATGGTGACACATGCAGGTTTATACCGATGTCGATGCCCCGGCGTTGCTGCTTCTGGCCGTCGATCAGGTCCTCCACCCAGTGGATGTAGTTGAGGCGCAGAGGGACCGTAGGGATGAGGCGCTCCAGAGGAATCTCGATGGTCAACCCGAAGTCTTCCTTCAGCAGCGTGCAGGTCAGCGCTCGCACCGCCTCCGGTTCTTTAAAGTTCACACTAAGAGAAAACCAGACTTAAGGTGAAATATTCCATCAAACACAACAAAGGGACATCATTTAAAATGTGGTCCTAGAACAAAACAAAAACAAAACAGATTATTTTAAAAGGAGGTGAACATCAGCTTTTAGGCATAGAGCCTTAAATGCGTGTTAAACATCACTACTACTTGTATTACTGTGGTAATGTCACCAACCAGGAGTCCAGGGAACTGTATCTAAATACAAAGCAGGCAGAGAAGACCAACCAGAAACCTCAACATAGAACTGGAGAAAACCTTTAAATTAAACTTAAACTTAAAAAATTAAGTGCAATTTTTTATAGACAAAATACAAAAACCAAAACATTCACCAAGATCTACTACGGTATGTATATCACTGTGTTAGGTAGAAACAAGTCATTCAAATAAAAATATTTACTTTCCAAATTATTAGTGAAAAAGGGAGAAAAAAGAAAACATAAACCAAAAAGCCATTTGGCTTCTTTCACACGTTTTTTTTTCTCAAAGCAATCAAAAATACTTTAGTCCAAAAAGATCATGAGAGAGTTCTTAATCTGCATTATGAATAATGACAAATACAAAAGAACTGTACTTTTATTTAGAAAACCACTGTTTTCTTTGCTCTTGGTTTGTTTACATGTAGAAGAACATAATAATCTAATCAATCCTCAAAATTTTTAAATCAGTGGCTTGATGCCAAATTTCGATTGGAAAAAAATTCACAACGACTACAGGTGGGATCTTCTTTTTTAAACCCGAGTATGGCCAGGAGGTAAAATGAAAAAAAAAAAATCTTCAATCTATTATGCAGTAAAACTGATCAACATAAACCATGGTGAACCAACATCATGGTTTCCTTCAGCCTGCTATATATAAAGCTGGTATTACAGTTTGTTACTGCTAATAAAATGAATATTTATTCAAATCTAAATGTGGTTTAATTTTCTTTCCTTCCAGTCTCAGTTGCCCAGTTGGATTAACCACTCCACCAAACTACTCTTAAATCGGCACTTCATTAACCTGCAGCTCTCTCCTCCGAGCCTCATCACTTCACATTTCACACAAACCTACGTGAGAGACGAGATGCGGATAAGCAGCCCATCAAATTAAAATCCCCCGCTGATTGTAAAGATTCTCTCTTTTTTTTTATTAACACTCTACTCAGCACAAAACTCCCCCCCCTCCTCTCTCACACTCATCTGGCTTCCCATCTTCCCTCCTCCACGTGTTTAACCATTTCAGCTGTCACACCAGAATGCGTGGGCGGGGAAGGTGTAATTAAAGCCTCACCAAGTCCTTTTGCACCTTGGCAGATGCAATTAATTACATCCTGGTGATTGGGGAGCATCACAAACCGCACATGGTGGATAAGAAAGCAACCCAGCAAGATGAGGATGATGTGACACAATTCAGCTCAGGTTTTAGTTTGATTTGCTTATATTTCTATTAAAAGATCAATTTTATTCTCAAGAGAACAAAAAAGTCTTAAGTTTTCTTGTCTTTATTATAGGAAAGCATTTAAACAGAATATTTTAAAAGTTACCCAGACAGAAAACACACTTTATTAGGATTGGCAGCAGTTCAATTGTTTATACCAGGTAATTATATTTATTAATTATGCAATAATTACATCCTTTATTAACCTGGCATTAACATTTTATTATTGATAAACTACAATTCATTATGATAAAAGAGTGATTATCCAAAGTTACAAGTAGATGAAAGTTTATTTTTTTCTTTATAAGCTGTTAAAAATGTTTTACTTTGGATGCAGTGAAAAATGAGCTGGTCACTGAAATCAGAGGACTTTGAGCTCGATTAGATTTGATTGATGAACAATTAGTAAGAAATCTTTCAGGACTTGTTATAAAAAGTTAATTGAAAGAAGAATCAACCATTTTCTTTTTACTTCACAGTAAAATCCTACTTTTTCTTTAAAAATCTAAATGAATTCCAGTAGAATACAGAAGTAGAATTCTTCTGCTGAATGAAGAAAACATGAAGTGGGCTCGGCGTTAACAGATCCAGTGGAAAAAGGGCCATCAGTTGGGTAACAAAGTTTCCACGTTGCTAATCTGAAATCCACCCCCCTTGTTTCCCCTCAGCTAATGAACAATCCCTATGAAACAGTCTTTTTAGCGGCTGCTAACACCATGATCCTCCACAGGATGGTGAAAAGAGGAACCAGTTAAAGGAAACTGGGCTGAAGTAATAAATCAGACCAAAAACAAGAGCCATCCTTCCTCAACATCATCAGCATCATCATCTCCACCTCTCAAATTTCCACCTAAGTCTTTATTCCTCCTCAGAGGCGTTATTAGACAGAGATCGATGTTCAGATGAGGGAGGCTGCTCGGGCCGCTGCTCTATTTTTAGACCTTTTTTCTTGTCTGTGTGAAGTCTGTGATGCAGGGCTGACCGTCTCCATGGCAACCACACCTACAGGAAGAAAATTAGATGAGCGGAGCACGCAAATCCGGCCACGCTGGAGCAATGGCTGATGGACGAGGGAAGAGCGAGAGCGCGCCCGCAGCTTCGTGCTGCCGTAGATTTGGCTGCTGCGTGCCTACGCCCTGGATGGAAGCCTACGAGCCTCAAAGAAGAACGAAACACGAAAGGAAAAAGTTGTTCTGAAGAGGATGCGGTAAAGCTGTGGAGATGGAAGAGAAACGGGGGGCCCTGTTCTCACAATGGCTTCCCATCACTATTAAAACTCACACGTTAACAATCAATAGACCCTGACCTTCATCTGAACCAAATAAAGGAGCAGGAAAACACATTGTGCTGATAAACAGCACCTTTTCTCCTGTCAGCTGTTTTAATTCACAAAGGAACTGACAAGAAGGGAAATAACCAATAACAATCAGCGGCATGTGAAGATGATCTTTTTAAAGGTTCAGGTCATTATATATTTAATGAACTACAGACAGTTAGGATCCAAACTAGGGCTGAGCAATTAACTGCATTTGCAATATAACCGCAATTTAAGAAAACACATTTTTCAAACTGATTTTTTATCGTACTATATTTAACAAGAGTGAGGCACTAAATATCTCCCTCCAGCCTTTAGGTGGTGATTAGATGCTTGAAGTGGGGATGTTGCCACACAGAAAGGTAGAGAGTTGCAGCTGCAGATCCATGCATGGAATTAAACACTTTTACACACAATGGTTGCAGTTAAGTCTTGTAACAAAACAAGCTTTCAAAAACCGAAAGCCTGACGTGAATCATCTACAAGCTTGGTTTTAGAGCAGATAAAAAAAATAAAATTGCAATTTTGGTTAAAAATAATTGCAATTCAGATTTTTTGCAAAATCGTTTCAGCCATAGTTCTAGATGAAAAGCATGAGCTTAAATATGCACCTAAGAGAGGATTAGTCTGGGAAAGTTCCCAACTCTGCAATCAAAGTCACCAGTCTGAGTCTTCTCTGATATATCTTTTTCCCAGCTTTTTTTTTTCTTTATATTGTCATTACACTGTCACAAGTGCAGATCAACAGAATGAATTCTCTGCATTTAACCCATCCCCTTGGGGAGCAGTGGGCTGCCATTATGAGGTGCCAGGGAGCAGTATGGGGTTAAAGGTCTTTTGCTCACGGACCCAGAGTGGGAGTCTGTGGGAGTGGGGCTCAAACTCAGAACCTCTGGATTCCAAGCTCTATGCCTTAACCACTAGGTTGCCACTCTCCCGGCCCAATACACCCAAACTGGCCACTTTATCAGTGTTGCACTGACCTGCTAATTGGTGGCAGCCCAGGGCGGGGCTACTAGTGTCCACACCTGAAGTGCTTTGCCTCACATTGCTGAAGGCATAAATGACACATAGGAAAGCAGCTGCTGATTTCTTGCAAGTTGTGTAAGAGACTCGGGCTGAAAACTAGCTGCAGAGAATTGAGGATCCATGTCAAAAAACTGAAGAGGCGGCCGGTAAGAAACCTGAATTTTATAGGATCTTACTGCGACTGCTCTTAAATTTATTAGGTGTAATTTGAGTAGAGTCCTCCTCATTTGATTTATGCTCCTTGATTTGAAAATGGCTGCAGTGGTGTAAATAATTTGGGAAATGTGTTTCCATGTTGTGCTTTATCTGGTTGTGCTGTATGGTATTTAAGGTTAAATCTCTGGGCAAGGTGCAATATTGTGGTACATTTTGTAAAACTGTCATGTGTATATGAAGATTAGATTGATTCAAGTATTTTGATTTCAATTATAGTTTTAGTGTCCTGAATATCATATGTTCACTAAAAATCCTAACTGTCTTTCTGACCTAAGGTTTTTACCTGACTGTTGTTAAAACTGACCACAAAATAGGGAAATAAAAAGAATGGAAAAAGTCTCAACTGCTTTGTCTGAGTAAATCCAGCTATACTCTTAAAGTCATGGGTCTAGCCCATTCAAGTATGGGATGCAGTTACTGAAACGCTTGACAATTAGGTACGCCTCTTCAAATGATACTTGAAACATCCTGTAAAAACAGGAAGCCATGTAGACATGATGAAGATATATTTCTGAAGTTTAGAACAAGCGTCAAAGGGGAAAATAGGGAGAATTTTGTGATTGTGGGGAAAAAGATAAGCCATTTTACTGGGAAGATTGTGCTAAATCATCTCTCAGGTTTGCAGAGACTAGCCTGAGAAGGAGCAGGTATCCAGTTGATGAAAATCCCTTGTTGATGAGAGTTTGCAGGCGATTAGACCGAGCGGTTCGAGGTGATGGCAAAAGGAACTACAGCTTCAATAAACAATGTCTTTATTTTTTTCTTTACTCTTCACCTGACAGATACCTTCAAACAGTGTAGTTATTTTTAGGGCTGAAACCCAGCCTATAAATCATCTTCTACTACATCTAGTCTCTGTAGTTGACCTGTCTCCAGTCTATAAAACATGTCATTTACTGAGAGAACAACCAGCTCAGGACAGTGATTGAAATAAAACTGTACAAAAAAATATATACATTGTGCAATCAAGACAAAAAAAGCTTATCTTCTGTAAATATGCCCTAAACAGAACTTAATTTAGCTTCATAACATCTGTATTAAAAACATGTCCTATTAAGCACCATTGTTTTTCAATTAATCTAAGATATGATCAACAGATTAATTAAGAAAGTCGTCGCTCCATAAACTATAGTTTAGATCAGGGGTGTCCAAATCTTTTATCATGTAGGCTGAATTTGTTAAGTCAAAAATATGCAAGGGCCAATACATACATAAAAAAACTCCAATTATTATACATACATAAAAAAAAACTCTGAAATTATTGCTTTTTTTCCCCTGCTTCATAAAAGTGAGCCTGCAATTCATTATGCAATGTAGTCAGATTTTCATTAAAAAAAAAAGCAATGAGAAAATAATTGCAGATCTAAAACTTAAAAAGAGTTTTGCGCATTTGCCATATTAAAAGATGCTTATCCACCTTTCAAATTATTTGGCGATCAGTTTTTGTAAAACCTTTGCTATCTTTGCAGCCACATTTGATTAATAAGTTAAGAACAGATCTCGGTACACACATGTCTGTAGTCCAATTAATATCACAGGATGGATACGGTCGTGGTTATTTAAAACACAAATACTTTTATTCCAAATATTTTCAATTGTACAAAGATACCAACGTCTATGTTTAGTTTTGCTTTAATTTAAAAAAAATAAATCTCCATCTGCATAAAGCATCTGAATTGAAGCTGGGAGCCACAGAGAATCATTCTAGGTGTGGAAAATGACTCCTGGGCCACATTTCTGACACCCCTGCTTTAGATAAATGATGGAAACGTCAGGAAAAGCCTACAGGGAAAGCCCACCTATCATTAATAGAAGGTTATAATAGAAGAGGATACTGACAAAGAGATTGTGACGTTTACTATTTTACCTGAACTGTAATCGCTGACACAAAGAGAAGCAGCTAACATTTACTATTTTAAATCATTTTTTTTAAACTAAACTATCCAACTGTTAAACATTCTATAATGTGGCCATGTTTATTTCTATAGTTCATTGCAAATGCAGGATATGCAGGATATCCTATACATAAGTATGCAAATACTACAAAAAATAAAACACTGCCACTTAATGTGTGTGTGTGCTGATGGACAAAAAACAGCAATCTCTCCAGAATGCTCTTTTCTGGCTTTACCAGCACAAAACCATGAATTATTGGCTGCCTCCCCTCCAAGTTTACAGAAATGGCTTAAAATATTCTAACTGCATGTGATAAAATAACCAGACATGCAGGACAGAACGCTTAGACAGCCACAGCATCCTCACAGCAGATTTAAATTAAATATGTGGAAAAAAATAAATTATTTTGACCTTAGAGCGGTTTTCCTCACCTTCCTCAAAACAATATTAGCAGCTTAGCTTTGCACCACCGCAGGGTAACGCTAATCAATTAAACCCACCAGGACTCCTAATTATTTCTTCATTTTCTCTTCTAAGAAGCTGATTATTAATATCTCTCTAAATGGAACTGGAGTGAAAATTGAACTTTTTTTTTTTTTTTTCCAAATGAAGTGTCACCCAGGCTAATACATCTTTAATAACCCCTCTGTCTTCTTAATCCTACTCCTTCTGTTTGACCCCAAACACTGAAAACAAACATGATGACTTTTGATGGGGGTGGGGTCATCTATTCCTTACTTCCATTCAAACCGAATCCAGCACATTTTTTGCTGCTGCCTCTGGTCTGAGCTGTTATCAGTCCTCTCCACCAGCGGGCCCTAAATGAGGGGAGACGCATCTCCTCTGAGGAAAGAGTGAGTGTCTCCCTGAGATTACTCTCATCCCCCAAACTCATAGCTTAAATACTTAAAAGAAAACTTGTAGATGAGTTAGTTGGAAGATCGAAAATGAAGCTAATCCTCTTCCACTGATGGAGCATGGGGTGGAAGAGGAAGAGGAGGAGCCATATTTCTAAAGGAGGCTAATCAGAACAAGAGGGTTGCATGAATCCTGGGCAGCAGCTGGCAAACTAACCTAAAACAGAGGAATGTATAAAAAAAAATGCAGAGTTTTAATGTTTTTTTTTTTTTTTTCCAAATATAGATAAAGCTGTTTATTCTTGCTTGTTAGCATTTGTTGGAATATAAAGATGGCAGGATTGAATACACTCATTACAAGTGATGCAGCTCAGAACAAGGCTTTTAGTTAGCAATCCTTACGGCCTTTATTAAAAAAATGACAAATTCTACGCACTATTTTTCCCCCTGGAAACTTCGCTTAAATTGTTACGTGCCACATCAACCATCAGAGAAGCTGATCTGCGAGCTGGCAGGGAGGCAGACGCAGCACTGCTGATGCAGATTGCCATGATCTCCACTGAAACGGTTTATTAACGTCTAAATTTACTTAAAATGTTGAAACCTTTCAGTAAAATACATTCGCTTAGATTATTCTGGGGCTTGCAGTTTGTACCATATTCCTGAAAAATGCTAAAATTTGCTTCCAGCCACCAAAAAAAAAAAAACCCCAAGAGGCGACCGGGCCTGAGGCAGCTGCTGCTGGGGCTTCCCAGTGACAGCGCACTGGTGATACGTGGCGGTCTGAGCGGCTCCAACAGCAAAATAATATTTTAAGGCAGGATCTTAATCTGGATGAACTGACAGCACAGCTGATGTTTTGAGGTGGATTTTCTCACTCAAAAATACATTAAAACTACTTTTTATCCACTTATCACAGCAAATATAGCAAAGCCGCTCTGCAATTGAACACAGCAGCAGCAGAAGTATTAAGATGCATCTGTACACACTTTACTTGACGCACTTCATGAGCAAAGATGCTCTTAAGGCACATCAGACCTTAATGTGTACAAGCATCAAAACTGAAGCAGCAGACACTTTTTTGATGCTGAAAGCGTGTGCAGCGTGAACATAGCATTACACTTTCTAATTGTTTGAATTAACCTATGAAACATAATACTGTAGCTAAAAACACACATACTTCCCATTACAAAGACAAAATAAGTGTTGTAAGAAAGACAAAAAGTTAGCTGCATTCTACCTCAAAATGCAGGAAACTGTGTTTTAGAGAGTCTTAGTTTCTAAATTATCCAGGGGAGGATAGCCCAGACCCCCCTACGCCGCACAAAGCCTGAAGATGTGATACACAAAGGTGCACACCCTATGAAATATTCCTAGCTAAAAGCCTGTGCAGGACTAATCCCATGTGTCTCTGCTCTGAAAGCTCTCACTCCAAAATGAAAGGAAAGTTCTTCAGCTGTCTAATCTCAGTTTTCAAACAAGGCAGACATGGCAGCACCATCAAATGTTAATTAGCACCTGTCAGAGAAGCACATGGAGTAATGTTTTTCAGCATGCCCACGGCTGGCAACACACATGCAGGACAAACAGGTTCACAACAGGGGCTGAGCACAGGTGAGCACCCACAGCCATAACAAAATAAACATGGCAACACAGGAGGACATATGGGTACCTGCTGCCATCACAACCCTTTGGTCAGAGGTCAGGATTATTATCTTTTAAAAACGGGAACAGCAAAAGCATCAAAAGCATAAATTGCTGTTCTTTATTATGGCGCCTGCTGCATTTTCATTTGTTTCAATGATTGCCTAAAATAAATCTTTGGTAAACAGACACCAGGTGTCACTTCACCAAACAACCTAGAAATGCTGCGAAATGGGCCTCCTTTAACCAAAGAAATTCAAATGGACTGGTCCCAGATTAATGATGTGTAATAATGAGAGCTCAGCTTTGTTTTTAAGGAGATCCTTTAGATCCCAAATATTGCATCTGGATTCCAGTTGAGGCATTTTTTATTAAATTCATCAGAATCAAAGGTAATACTGCCTGTTTTTACCATTGGAAAGACGTGTTTTGCATGGAAACGTGATGAATCAAACTTGATCAGTTTTTCTAAAACACAAGTGCTTCCCATAGTAATCTAGAGGCCAGGTTAAAGTCACACCTTCGGGCACCGGAGCATCAACAAGAGCTGTATCTTTTTTTTTTTTTTTACTTAAATCTTGTTTCTTGAAAAGTTGGAAACATAAGAATACTCATTCGGTCTTGGCAGATGGCCGCTCACACTGAGTCTGGTTCTGCTGGAGGTTGCTTCCTGTTAAAAGGGAGTTTTTTCTCTCCACTGTTGCTACAAGCTTTCAATATTAATCAGAATTATATCTGGCTATTTTAAATATTATTTTGTCAATAATTTACACATCCTTTAAAAAAACAGAAAAAAAAAATATTCTAAAGCGTATGAGGAGTAAAAAACAACCAAATTGATAAACTTTATCTATACACAAGATCCAATATCTATTATCATTGATTCTAGCTCCTCTGTTTTCTCCCCAGGTGTCTTAATAAGTCAAAAGATAAACACCCATATCAGTTTTGAACTAATCCATATCTTGGGCGTCACAAACGATCCTCAAACTGGAACCTGGCACTACAAATGTTAAATAAACAAATGTTTAGCTCCACGCTCAGACACGTCCATCATTGTTACAAGAACTTTAAATTAATTTTTGTTATGATGAGTAATGTGTCCTTTCCTAGACACAGCCACCTGCAGAGTTAATTTATATTTACCTTTTCTACCATTAAATCTGTTTATGGATGTTTGCTTCTATGTTTGTTCTGCGCGTCTTGCTCTTTCTCCTTAAACCTCAGTCGGCCGCGGCTGATGGCCGAGTCTGGTTCTGCAGGTTTCTACCTGTTAAAAGGGAGTTTTTCCTCTCCACTGTCTCTGCATGCATGCTCAGTGTGAGGGATTGCTGTAGAGTCAATGAGCTGATGCAATCAGCTGGTTTTCTTTAGATAAAAACTTTTAACCAAAGCTGCTTGAGATAACATGTGTTGTGAATTTGCACATAATAAATAACTGAACTGAATAGAAAAACGCATCTAAATCTGCAAACATTTGGACCTTCACTACATTTCTATTCAAACCTCTTACATGGGTCTTCCTGTGAGGCTGGTGTGGACATGCTGCTGGAAGTCCGGGTATTTAGAGGCCAAGTAGGCGAAGTCTGGAGGTTTGTCCTTATACCGGTTCCGAGGATGCATTGATTTATTTAGAGCCATGAGGACAAATCCTGGTTTTCAACAACAACACATAAAACAACGTTAGTAAAGCAGACCGTACACTATTTCATCAATGCACAATGTCGTGTTCTGTGAAAGCTGTCCATAGCGTTGACTAATATAAAGTATAATCCATATAAAACGTGTTCACTACTACTGAATAAAACTGACAGAAAATACCAGATAAAAATAAGAGAGCAGATATAGGTGCAGTAGAAAAAGGATAGAACAAGAGGCTTGTTTATCACCTACTGTTGGCTCCGTACCTCTGCCTATCTGGATGTGCAGTAGCTTAATCTTCTTATTAATAGTATTTTAACTCTGGCGTTAATATAAAAGAGGATGCAACAACTACACTTCTCACGTTGTGCAAACGATTTCCCTTTTCCGGGTCGCCTTCTACGTCATCATCTCACGCTACTGCGCGTTGACGTCATAAAAAAAAAACCCTCTACTTTTTACATTTTTTTATTTCTTTTAGGCGTTTTAATTATGAGAATTTTATTTTAAACATGGTATAAAACTATCCCTAAAGATCTGGATGTTTGATTCAGTGCATTTATTTTAAGCAATGTTTTGAAGCAAATATACAGAAGAGGATTAGGGCCACTGAAAAAATACTGAATTTTAAATTATTTCAGTTTAATGATGGGAAAAAAAATTCAGAATTCTGAGATTAAAGTCAGAATTCTGAGAAAAAAGTCAGACTTTTGAGATTAAACTCAAAAGTCTGACTTTTTTCTCAGAATTCTGACTTTTTTCTCAAAATTCTGACTTTGATCTCAGAATTCTGGCTTTAATCTCCACATTCTGAGATTAAAGTAAGAATTATGCAATTAAAGTCAGACTTCTGAATTTTTTCTCAGAAGTCTGACTTTAATCTCAGGATTTTAAATTTTTTCTTCTATCATACTGAAATAAAATAAAAAAAATCAGTTAACTTTTTTTGTTTTTTCAGTGGCCCTAATCCTCTTCCGTACAAATACATGGCATTCTTTCCAAATAATTCCCATAATTTTGTGTTGGTCCTAAACAGATTAAGGTTTCCGCTGCAATATGTGGAAGATTCAAAAGAGTGTAAATACATTTGCAAGGCTCTGTATTAATGTTAGATTTATATATTCTTTGAATTCTTTTCGTTAAATTTGCATTATCTTCATTTGACCAACCCTAAATTAAAAAAGGTAATAATGTATAAAATCTCATAACAAATTCCTGTAAAAGACAAACACTCCTTTATAACTTTTTATGAAATTGTAATATTTATTTTGATATTTCGGATACTCCAAATCATAAGTTAACAGTTAATCTCCCCATTTTCACACATCTTAACATTTTATTAGCATCCATTGTGCAGGTAAGAATAAAATGAGCTCTTAAATGTATCTTTTCTCCTGTAATAAAGATCAGAGGTAACTTAGAGCAGCATTCTTCAACTGTTTGGCGTCTATAATCATTCTTATGGGTTTTCAACATCTCACACAGTTTAAATTCAGGACTATCTAGGCCATTATTGAACTTAATTTAACCTATTTTTCTTTTCATATCATTAGCATTCAGCTAATAGCTTTGAGTCATTTTAATTCATGATCTACACTTCATTCTTGCTTTTAATTGATGATCAAATTTACTCAATAAAATCGTTAGTTTGCCTCCAGGGAAGGCAGGTCTTAAAGCTGCAAAGCTGGTGAATCTACCATCGCCTTTTCCTCCTTTGAAACCTTTTCTTACAATTAAAGCTACAGATTTTTAATTATTCAAAGGGTCATTGAATAAAAGATGACATTCGTTTTCTCTGAGAATTTCTTAACATTTATTCAAGGGATACAAGAATAGGAACCAACTTCACTATTTAGAAAGTCCAGTTAAATTCCTTTCCTAAAAACAATGATTAAAGAGCTCCGCATGATCAGATCTTCATGTCTTTTCATTAACTCATTTTTACCTTGAACACACCTCAATTATCAAAATCCCCCCCCCCAAAAAAAGGGGAAAAAAGCAGGACACGAGGGGAAGTTTTCCATTTTTATTATTATTTTGCAAACAATGACATCCAGGTATATTGTTAACAGTTTGCTGTGTGAAGAGTGAGACCATAGTGGCAAAAAAAACAACAAAAAAACAAAACAAGAGCTCTCCTCTAAGGAGCTTATTGTGCAGTCTGAAGCCCTCAGATGTGTTTCGGCAGGCAGCTCACAGAGGACAAAGGGACTGGATGCTGGTGGAAAAGAGGCACTGGATTTTAAATCCTCATCATGGGTCCCTTCTCACCAGCAAATGCAGCACAGGGATTGCTTGGGACCTGCAGATGGCAAAACTAGATTTTCTTTTACGTTTACGCTAAAAAAAGCAGCAGCTGTTTTCGAAGTTCTTTTCCTACTGATAGAAGCAAACATCATCCAGACCTCTAAAGACCAACTTCCTTGAATAAATAACAAGGAAGGGAGACACATTTTCCAGCTTTTAAGGGAAGGTCTGGGATATTATAGCATGATCTTGAGGAGAGGTCCTATTTTCAAAGGGCCAGGACAAGAATGAGGCTAATTTCTTCTCAGGTTGACCAGATAGTACAGAACAAAATTGTAAATTTTTGGCTTTAGGTCGACAACTTAACACAATGGCCAATTGGAACAACAAACCTCAACTGTTTTATTCTTCACAAACATTTAAAAGAAAACGGCTTAGAGGGGGGAAAAATAATTAGGATTTTCCAAGAGAGCATCAAGGGTAAAATTCCCTGAAAGAGACATTTGCCTCCTAAGTCTGCCACAATCCAGCTGCATACAAGGGAGAAAAAAAAAAAAAAAAAAAAGCATCACACACAACAAACCAGCCTCTCTACAAACCAAACAGAGCTGTCTGAACCCAACAAGCTGGTCATTTTAAAAAAGTAGCGGTTTGGAAAATGTGCCAAAAAAAGGGGAAAATCAGCACACTTCATCAAGTTACTATATGGATCAATCATTTGGTCTGTGAAGCATCTGTTCAGACAGCTCTGCCTCCGGATGCAGGTTTCGCATGCTGCGGCGCTACATGGACAGGTCACATAAGGCTCACATCGGCCACTTCAGCGAGGACTCGGCAAGAGATCAACACATCCAGCACACAGACAGAGAGGGAAACTCGCCAAAAGTAGCAGGAAGTTCAGAGCGGTGGCTCGATTATTAGGAGAGGAACAGAGATGGAATGGACAGGTTTACCAAAAACTAGAGTTATGCTTGTTTCAAAGTCTTTAATCTTCCATTGTCATGAAACATCTTAAGAGGACAGAGTTGGGGAAGAAGATTTCAGAGTTGTTTTATTATCCAACAGTAAGAGGAATGGTTGCTCTTTCAGTCTGTGAAGGTTTAAGGAAAGATAGGTCTTAGGGGATTTATCTGCAGAGCTCTTTCACGTCTCATTGCTCTGCCAAAGAAAACAAAGCAAACATGTCTGCCAAACTCATATGAACAAGCTAAATTTCCCCATGAATTTGAGATTTCATATCAAACTCTCATATGAGAAACAGGGGGCTAAGCTATTCATCAGTCTTTATGTCTTTGTTTATCTCTAGATTTGTGTCGGTTTTGCGTTTATATCCTCTAGTGGCATCATGGGGCAGCTGAGCACCTTTACATACTTTTCCTGCATCGCACCGACCGACTCCTCTGAGTGGTTTAAAAAACAAAAAAAGGAAGAAAATTATTAAACTCAGCTCAAAACAGGCAACAAAGGCGAGCAAACCCTCATCCTCAAGGTGTTACCTTTGAGCTCAAGTGCTGCACTGAGCCAAAATACTCAAAAGCTTTGCTCAACAACTAAAGAAGCCACAGATTATTAATATTAATCCCAGCAGCGATTTATGTGGTCCACCTAAGAGTAAAAAGCTGTTAGAGCCCCCAGGTCCAAGGACAGTATGAAACAAACGCATATATTTATATATATAATATATATATATATATACACACAGCTGTTAAAATTTGACCTAGCGCCACATGAAGAGAAATGGTATGCACTTGAGAAGAGATGCTATAAAGCTACAGATTAGGTCAACAACGCCCCCACAGACATCTCATTGCCTCATTTCTCAAAGCCAGCTAGGCACCAACAGACTACAACTTTAAAGGAGATGAAAAACAGAAGAAGAAAAAAATAGACAAAATAAATCTTACACAAAGACACTGTCGTCTCTTAAATTATCGCTTTTTAGTGCCCTACTTTTTATTGTTGTTTTGTTTTAAACACCATCTGCCTTCAGCTGGTCGGGAGGGCTGCAGGAACAAACGCTCAGCCCTGCGTTAAAACCTATGGTACTTCTAGACAACGTTATGTAAATTTACAGTATACAATTTTGGATTACCATGCAAGAATACCTTTTTTTTGTGTAACATTTATTAGCTCGATCTACATCCAGGAATAATTTACACGGAAGGACAAAAAGTTATCGGACCAGAGAGCGCTAAGGGTAGATGACCAGTGCAGCCGGAGGGAGGTGAAGATGTGCGGGTGAGGGGTTTGGGGGTAGGGGGATTGGGGAGGGGTGTGGTCCAGTCCTCCCAGGTCCAAATCAACGACACTCCCAGACTTTTACTGTTTGATCTACGCTGCCAGTGACCACGAAGGGAGCAGCCTTGTGGAAATCTGGAAAACAAAAAGTAACAACATTGATGATGCACACAAACAATTTAAAGGTTTAAAGGTTCGTCTGACTAAAGGGCAGCTTACCCAGAGAGGTAACAAAGTGTTCGTGGGCACTCAGGGTCTTCATGCAGCGCTTGTTCTTGTAGTCCCAGATCCTTAAGGTCTTATCATCAGCACAGCTCACAATAAACTTGCCTCCGGGATGGAAGAGGATGCCGCGCACCCAGTTATCATGTCCAACCTGAGAGACGGAAAATGCTGATTTCACTCCAGATGGAAAACAATGCACTTTGTGAAGAAAAACTGTTTACCAATGGGCATTATACAGTTACAGAGAGAGGATCCTTACCAGTGTCATAAGGCACATCCCAGTGCTTACATCCCACATCTTTATGGTTTTGTCCCTGGAGCCAGACAGCAGGAAGGGCCCGGGCTTCCCACTCTTCTTGGACTATGAAAAACCGAAATGAAAGAAGAAAACAAAAAAACATCACATCTGGTTTGTTATTCTGACTGAAAGGAAGCTTTTTCCAACTAATACATGGTTTAAGAAAACAAACTGAATCTATTGAGCAGCATCAAATATGCTGATAGTGGAGGGAAAAGAGCATGGTGAAGCATTGCGATGGTAGCATGATGCTGAGGGGTAGGTTTTCCTTTGAACCTGATGTAAGAATGGTTCAATTTAATCCCAGACTTAAAGTTCATAGAAAATCTGCAGCTAATGCTTAAAAACTGCTGTGTATTGTCGCTCTCTCCAGTCATATTGAGCCAAGTTGCATAGAGGAAAATGCAATTTCTGCATCTTTTGAAACACAGACAGACCCCAAAAGAAGAGCAGCTGTTACTTTGAAGTTAAAAGTGTTTCTAAAAAAAAGAAAAAAAACACATCAGGCTAAAAAATACAATAATAAGACCAAATCTAGAAGCGACTTTGTTCACCATAAAAAAGGCTTTTAGTGTTGGGTCTATCTACAATCAGATCTATCGCTCCATTTCCCCTGATGTATTACAAGAAAAAAACATTTTAAAACATCTTCAATGTAAGAGAGCACGTTAGTCTGGAACAACTGCTGCAAGCTAAGTCCTATTTAAATCTATCAAGGTTACAAATTGGACACAGCGCAGATCACAAGACATGATGGGGAGCCTGATCTGTCTGCAGGCCATGTGGTTCCCTCAACCCGTTTGTCCTTAGTCTTCATTTCCAGCTGCTGCTTCATGCTATTAGCATCAGTGGTGACGCTATATAAGATCTGATGACATGGCAGAATTGCAGGGGAAGAACGCTGATTGAAGGTGATAGTATGACTCTCAATCATGAGTTTACCTCTTAGATCTGCTTTAACTGAAGGAGCTATCAGCTATCCTTTGGGAGATGATTGGAGCACATGGTTGGATAAAGATTGCTTGATATCTCCGCCTATTTATCACTGAATGATTATTGGCTTATCTGGTTAACGCATTTTGCAAATGTGTTACCAGCAGCACAAATTTAAAGCCAAAAAATCTCACACTGGCCTCTTTGTCTCCTCTTCCACCGCCTGACGAGTATTTACGCCATTAAATGCAACGTGAGCAGATCTCAGACATTCTGTCCTGTCCAGCGGAGGACAGGTTCATTTTCAACAACGGCGACCTGCTCTAACCTCGGAGCCTGTGGCGTCTAGGATGGTGGGATGTGCGCTCTCTGGAGCCCATGAGATGCACTCCACCACGTGTTCGTGCTCCCGCAGCTCGGCCTTGCATTCTTTGTTGGCCACGACCCACACACGGACGGTCTGGTCGTTGGAGCAGCTGGCGATCAGCGTGCCGTCCTGGTTGGGGCGCACCATACGAACCCACTCCCTGTGGCCCGTAAAGGTCTTCACACAGTAGCTATTGGAGAGGAAATTATTCACATTAGAACATCAAAATGGATCCTGAAAACTAAAAACTCGACCTGGAACCAAAGTAAAGGTGTTTGTGGATTAAAGATTGATGTTTTTTTTCGTACCCAGTTGCCACCTCCCACATTTTAATGGTTTTGTCCCTCGAGGCAGAAACAATGTGATCTCCATTGGGCATGATGGCTACAGATGAAACATTGTGGTCATGGCCTATAAAAAAAGAAGAAAAAAAAATATTATAATTTCTTGGTAAGAAACGAAAGCTTTTAAGCATGTAAAACATTAGCTAAAAAATATCTTCTTCAGCTTCATCTTCAATAGTGAAAAAGAAATTGGGGTGGTTGTAATTGGCCAATTAAATGATTGGCCAGGCAGTCAATTTGCGGGGTTGGATTTTTTTTCGTCCAGGGAGAATAAGAGATGCCTAATTAACTAGACACTGGGACATGTTTAAGCTGCTAAACTGATGAGGAAGACAGTAAGTATGTCCTCAAAGGCCAGCTCAAACGTGTGCGTATGTCCATGTGCTCACACATGCCATGAGACTGAGATAACAAAGGGGCAGCTCTGAAAAACTGCAACGTGGTGCTGAAGAGGATAATTACACTGCTGTCCAAATAAGCACTAATCTACTTCAAAGGTTGGCCTTTTTTTTCTTTTTTTTTTTTTAAATGGTAGTTTTTAAGGAATAAATCCACCCAGAATGCTAAGATACTATTGCTATTTAACTATTTTAAGATAAAATACATGTATATGTATTTTATCTTAAAATGTATATGTAATATATGTAAATTAGTTGTGCTATTTACAGAATCAATATGTAAAGTGGGCCACACCTTCCTTTATCATGTTAACCTGCAGCTGGCTTGCACAAAATATGGGATTTGCAATCCCACCATAACATCAGGAAATGTTTAATTCATTAATATTCACACATGTTCTTCACAGGCCATTTTATTAATGGGCAAAGTGATTCCTATGCAAACTACACTGCAGCTATTAGGATGTTTAACAGCTGAAGTGTGCTCAAGGATCCATTTAAAGTAGTAATTTCATAGTGTGTGGAGTCGGATCAGGGGAGATTAGTCTTCAAAAAAACTCTAAACTGCTTTAGTAGCAGCATTATTGTGGATCCTCATATGTAGAAGTGTAAACATATTTTTATAAAACAGTATTGGCAATACATAGTTTTCCCACCAATGGTGCCAGGGAGAGCAGGGCATCACTAAAGCTATGAAAAATTTTTTTTGTCACATTCGTTGTTTTTTTTACTAAAAAAAAATGTATGTTATAGCATCTTTTTTTTTTTTTTTTTTTTAAACCAGGACTTCATCGCCATGTTATCCTTTTGATGATTTGCTATTTGCATGACTGCAAAACATGTCTCTGTAAGGCACAGAGATATCCCTCATTTCCTGTGTTTTCAAAAAGCAAACCAGCAAAGATACATACTAATATTTCCCATATAAAATAACCATGCTAACAATTACGTCTCACTTTGGCTTGCTGCATTTTCCATCAGACATCCTGAGGAAAGGTGGGTTGGTGTGAGATTCGCCAAATTGCAGTTTGCACTGCTTTTAACCATGGATATCTGTAAAATTTAAAGACAGGCATTATTCACTGACTAGATAGATGTATCCTGTCAGTGTATAATGTCCGTCTTTAGATGGTCAGTTGTGTCGTGGAAGTAATAACAAATGTTGGAAAACCTGATGATTAGCTGGAAATAGAATGAAGCTACAAAGCTAATTCTTTAAATTGGAACCTCAGAGAATATTCGAGAGGAACTTTACATTTGAGTAGGTACACGCATGCAAAAAGATGCAATCAATAGTGTGTATTATGTGGTAGTGTCCTACATTGTAGGGAGATGGAAGCAGCACTCAGTGCTGTGAATTGGGGGGTTGGCTTTCCCCAAACCTTTGATGTAAAGAGCTTGTAGCTATTTAGACTTTGTTTTGCAAGGCCAAAAAATAAAAAAAACAACAGAAGATGGTGGAAATTCTCCAGGGCACCTCATTTTTGAGTGATTTTCTGAGCCCTTCCCAGTACAAGGAAACAGTAGCTCGCTGGAGGAACAACATATGTCAGTCCAGTCTGGGAAATCTCCTTGACATCCCTCATAAGTAGCTGGAGAACATCAGAGAAAGGGTTGTCTTTTGCCCCTGCAACCCAATCTCAGATAATAGGAAGGTAATAGATGGAAGGAGGAAAATCACCGCTGATCAGCAGAACGGCAGGTATCAATCTAATAAAAAGGTAAATACAGTGGTTTGGAGGCTCAACACAGCTTTGGGTGGAGTCTGTTGATAATGTCATCTTTATTTGAAGTGACAACAAACAGCATTTGTTCCACCTGAACACCATGTATGTACAAGTCAAACAACATCAAGTCAGCAGTGACCTGGAAACCATATCGATGTGTGCAGTGAGACCTGAAAACACTCCTTTATCCACTCACCATGCATGGTCCTGATGCACTCAAAGCCTTGGAAGTCCCACAGTTTGATGGTCATATCTGCAGAGCAGGATGCCAGCAGCTTGCCAGTCTGGTCAAACGAGATGTCCTGCACTGAATCTGTGTGGCCTTTCAGTGTGCGTTCAAAGTCTCCTGTCTCATAGTCCCACACCTGAGCACACAGTTTAGAAACTCTCATTGAATTTCACAAACACTGACCACAATCACAACTTGTCTGACAGCCTCTAGTGCACCGTAGTTCACCAGTACAGAGAGGTTTAAATGGGAATAAATCATTTATTTTACCCATGTTTTGGGCAAAAAAAAAAAAAAGTGCTTGCTTTTACTAAAGAGGGCCTAATAAAAAAAAGCAGACAGTTTTTGTGCCCAGCACGGCCAACTGGAGTGGAGACAGAATATGGTGTGAACAGTTGTAAGCCTGGGATAGCTGTTGATTCTCTGGCTTTGTGCAGACAGACTGTTTGTCGCAGAAGGATAAACCTTCCTCGGGTCCCTCTCTTGGGGTGAGGGGAATTTTGGGCAGACGGTGACAAGAGATGCAGCCCCCCTCCTCCTTCATGGCTCTAAAGGAAACTACAGATGGCCAGGAGGTGCAAAGTGCAGAGGGGGAATATGTGTGTTTAGAGCACATTAATTATTCACCACCAGCTTCTGAACTACTAAAGCTCTGCTGGTAAAGCAAATGTCCTAAATAACATATTTAGAGAGTGTAAAAAGTTTTTATGTTTAACATAAATAGCGGTTATAAGATAATTTTCTAGGGAACTTAAACAAGGTTTATTCTCCGCCTTTTAGAACACCTGATGAATCTAAACACACGTTCAATTGGCCTTCATTACTTTTTTTCCCCAATGAAAATTAAAACCTAATTTCAAGCTGGAAGATGAGGCTTAAAAATAAAATCTACAGCTTCTTTAACACAAAACCTGGTTTATCATTTTTTCCCCCCCTGCCTAATCAATTAACATAAACAAATGTCAGAAATGCTATCAAAAATGTCTTATTTCCATCACCTAAGCTAAAGATATATTTCTATAACCTGACCCTACTTTAAACTGCTCTACAACTTCAGGCGTGTTCCTTGGTTTTTAGTATTTATACTGAGAACAGTGGTATCAAATAACACTCTTCAGATTTTAAAACTCTTAAACATAATGACCCAATCATAATTTTGCATCCATCATACGGCAGTGCAACAACACAACACGGCCATATTGTTTATGATGGAGCAAGCGAAAATATCTGCGGTGTGGAGGTTCTTCTCATTATGGAAACAGACAAAGTACAAAAACATTTAAGTGGTATCAATATTTTTATGAATATTTTTAGAAGCCGCTTTAAGATGTAAATGACCAACATTGCTATCTTGGCTGTACATTGGTAATGGTGTGAGTTCAGGGGATTTTCCTGCTTAATTATAGTAAGTTAATAAAAAACATGATATTTATGCTTTGATATTTGCAGCTCTGCGTATTAATCGGTATCGGTCCAGATATAAAGAAGTAAAGCTAGATCGGTGACAATTGACTTGATACTCGATATAGGGGCCGATCTATTCATTTTAACTCTATGTTATGCTCTGCCATCATACGGCAGTGCAACAACACAACACGGCCATATTGTTTATGAAGGAGCGAGCGAAAATATCTGCGGTGTGGAGGTTCTTCTCATTATGGAAACACACAAAGTACAAAAACATTTAAGTGGTATGAATATTTTTATGAATATTTTTAAGATGTAAATGACCAACATTGCTATCTTGGCTGTACATTGGTAATGGTGTGAGCTCAGGGGATTTTCCTGCTTAATAATAGTAAGTTGATAAAAAAACATAATATTCATGCATTTATATTTGCAGCTCTGCCCATTACCTGCCGAGGTTACAGATCCCTTTAATTCTTGCTCTCAGAAAAGAGCATTTTTAACAGATAGTTTTTAGCCCAAAAGGCTTTTTCTAAGTGAGCAGCGCAAGTTCAGCCTGTGCCTCAAAATGTAATCGAGCTCTAAAGCAGAAAAGTGGGACAACAGTCAGGTGACAGATGAGCAGAGAAGCGGGGCTGAATTTATAATTATGAATCCTGTGGGATGTTCAGCTGAAGGTGGCTAGTCATGGTGGGAGGGTTAATGGTTTAAGTGGAAGGTAAATGAGACAAGATGCTGAGAGGAACAGCTGAAAACAGATCACTGTACCAAAACATGGATGGAAGGATCCCTGCTGTTTTGGGTGTAGCCTAGAAGGAAACATACAAGTGTCTATTATGGTCTCATAAATAATACATGCAAAACAAACAGCTCAGCTGAGCATTGAGGTTGTGCAGAGAAGCTGCAGCAATGGCTGCCTAGAGGCAAGTTGAAGGATTTATATATAGAATCTAGATGAAACAGAGAGATACCATGGATTCAGGGCGTATGTTAAAGAGAGTTAGAGCAGGGGAGAAAAGGTTGAAGGGAATGTAGTGCATGGATAAACAAAAGAAGAAACTAGCAACTTTAACTAAGTGGCTAAAATGTTTTAATGTTTGCTTTAACATCAGCTTCAGTGGAGAAATGGGATAAGAATTATTCTAAAATCACATGCAAAATAATGAGTTTAGAAACCTGCTCTATTGCAAACATCAACCTTAAAACATGAGCTGGGAAAGGAAGGCATATAAACAAGTCCTCCTGTTTAAATGTGTTGCATCCTTTAGAAGGAACATGAACAGAAGAACTGCCATGAGAAAATAAATTCAATGTTCGTAGGCATTTTTCCATTATCTTAGAAATATATAGTTCCTCTAACAATTTACCACATAAACCACAAGTTTACAACAAAGACTTGTTGAGAAACACGACGCTAAGCCCTGAGTACAGAGCCCAGCAGTTCCCTCGTGACTTTTACGTGTCAGGTGAACTATTGTTTTGCAAGTTTTGTCAACATTCCATTGATTGGAAGCGCAAAAATACATATATAAAACGGAAAAAAAGGAATTTTCAAAAATTAAAACGGAAAAAAACGGAATTTGGCAAAAAATGAAATAAAACGGATTTTATAGGGCCCTAACTATGTTATGCTTTGCCATCATACGGAAGCGCAACAACACAACACGGCCATATTGTTTATGATGGAGTGAGCGAAAATATCTGCAGTGTGGAGGTTTTTTCACGCACTGTCAGCCTACTAACCCCAATGGCTATGTGCAATATTTGTGGGAGAAATGTTACGAGGGGCGGTGTTAAATCTTTAAACTATAACACCACCAATTTAATGAAACACCTTCAGAAATTTCATGACAAGGAACATGCTGAGATTACCGGACTGGGTAAACAAGAAGGAAGCAGCGGGAAGCAGCTAACTTTGATGGAAGCAAAGGAATAAGGTGAAATTTTGTGCACAGTTGTTAAATAAACGAGTCATAACATTTATATTGGGGTTGCTTCCTATTTTTGTTTTAAAGAAAAGGGAAGTCAAATCATATATATTTTATCACAAAAAACCATTTTTTAGGTAATATTTTGGTGCTGTTTTTGGTAACGATATCGGCCGAAATCAAACTTCAAATATCAGTATCGTATCGGAGGTGAAAAAAGTGGATAGGTGCATCCCTAATTAGTGGTGACAGATGGAACGCTTTTAACCCATCGAATTAGAGCAGAAAACTGTTGGAGTAAAATATAAAAAAAATTTTAAAAATCTCCTCCAGGAGGTTTTTATTTTTACTTCCAGCTCAAATGGAAATGCCATTGTTATGCAGTGAAACCAAATGGTTTTAAATGAAAATCACCATAACTGAAGAAAATAACCATTTAATATGATTGTGACATCAATGAGAAGATTTATAACAACCTGAAAGAGCATTTTGTCTTTACACAGCCCTGATCCCCATTAGCTGGGAAACTATTCTTTGTTTCTTCAGAGTTCTTAGCAAAGGAAGATGTCTATTATTAGAAATGTCCTGATCCAATCCCAAGAAACAAGGCTTTCTAAAATGATTGGCAGCCATGATCACAGTTGACATCCCATAACTGCGGTTTCTCTATTGGCTGTAAAAAGATGCCACCCTGTTTTTAGGGAGCATGATTCTTCCTGTCAATAGAAAGATTGGCTGCTCCACTGTCTTTTCTGTCATGTGACCTGCTAAAGGTTCATACAGCTTTCCCTGTGCGTTTGAACTCAGCAACTGAACATATTATATTTTAAGAACTTCAGAGCAAATAGCTCAGTTTATGAAGAGCTGCTTCAGCTGTTCTGATGCTCAAGATCAACTAAAGCTCAGTGAAATATGACAGAATTAGCCTAGTCCATTAGGGACTAAAGCTGTAGGAATGAGCCACAGGTTTTCAGAACATCAGCTTTCAAACCTGAGATATCAAATGATAAAGTCACTAAAGGAAAAAGATTTCCGAAGACTAATTTTGAATGATATTGTGAAAATAATAGGGGTTTAAATAATAATCGTTTTGTATCGATGCATCAATCCAACAGCCGACGATCTGATGCATCGATACGTCCGCAAGAGTATCGATTCATGTATTTTTTTTACCTCTGGTCTATTTTTATCCACTTGCCCCTGGACGTAATTCTCCCTCCAATGCTGCGGTGGCGCTAAACCTATTTTGCCCATTTACCTCGCTTCCTGGGTATACTCTTACAGCAGTTTGTTGCCGTGAGCTTGACACAGACATTTTTGATTTATGCTCAATATTGAAGCGTGGTCGTGCTACACACTGTGGGTCTAAATATGGCCGAGTTGGTGAGGAAGTGGGGGCGAGTTTAGTCCGATGACGGAAGGACATGAGGGCCAAGCATTCTTGCCCACCTCGCTCTTCTATCAGGTCATACTTCACGAGTTGTTTTCTGCAATTTCGGTCATAAAAAAAAAACAAGCCAGCCTCCTGTCTGCGGCACTGTCTGCGGTCAGCTACAATTTGGTAGAGGTGCAGCTGAGCGTCTGTGGAGGGGGCGGGGACGTCTGGAGGCAAGGTATTTTGGAATCTATAACGCAGGGGTATTATGACTTTTGAATGAGGTTTTAACAGGAATAGGTGGAGTGCAACTTTTCTACTTCTGTCATTTGCGGTTGTTTCGCAAATAAAAGAAGAACCAATTAATCGAATCGAATCGTATCGTGGTGTATTCTTGAGTATCGAAAATAATCGAATCATTGGGTCAGGAAATCGATACTGAATCGAATCGCCATGATGGGTGTGATTTACACCCCTAGTTCCATGTGTGGTTCCATGGGGGTTCCCCGATCATTCCTTTGGTGGTTCCATGGGGGGTTCCCCAGTGGTTCCATGGAGGGATCCCCAGTGGTTCCATGGAGGGATCCCCAGTGGTTCCATGGGGGTTCCCCAGTGGTTCCATGGGGGTTCCCCGATCATTCCTTTGGTGGTTCCATGGGTGGTTCTTCAATGATTCCATGGGGGTTTCCCGGTGGTTCCATTGAAGGTTCCCTGATGATTCCATGGGGGGTACCCTGATGATTCCATGGGGGGTTCCCCAGTGTTTCTCCGATGATTCCATGGGGGGTTCCCCAGTGTTTCTCCGATGATTCCATGGGGGGTTCCCCAGTGTTTCTCCGATGATTCCATTGGGGTTCCCGATCATTCATTTGGTGGTTCCCAGATAAATCCATGGGTGGTTCCCCGATAAATCCATGGGTGGTTCCATTGGTGGTTCTCCGATGATTCCATGGGGGGTTGGAGTACAACTTTTCTAATTCTGTTATTTGCGGTTGTTTCTCAAATAAAATGCATAACGATATTACAGCTTTCATTGATTTATTTCAAATTTGAAACATTGTCTAGCCTGTAAGGTAAAAAAAAAAAAAAAAAAAAAAATGAACCAATTAATCGAATCGTATCGTGGTGTATTCTTGAGTATCGAAAATAATCGAATCGTTGGATCAGGAAATTGATACTGAATCGAATCGCCATGATGGGTGTGATTTACACCCCTAGAAAATAAGACACTTGAGTGTGTTTGATAGTCTCCTAAGACTGTTTAAAAGTCTTGTGATAAGAAGTCTCCTCATAGAGAAGCATATAATAGCTATCCTGTGTTGTTGGAGAGGGAAAAAAAAAAAAAAAAAAGTGTTTCTGTCAAGGAAACCAGACAGAAAATGATGGAAAAATTTAAGGTTTTCACTGAAAAGAAATCCGGGGGAAATATTCTGCATTCAAACACCATGTACATCCTAGAAAAATCTACAGATTAAATTAAATTAGCTTATCTATCAGACTGTGACCCAACATTAATTCTTGGTGGGGGAAAAAACCCTCTTGATGAGGGATATTGCTACTTAGAACTCTCTAACATCAACAAAACCTCCTTCCTGAAGCGCTGACCTTTATTGTTGCATCCTCAGAGGCCGACACCATGACGCTGAAGACCGGGTGGAAGATGACACGGGTGACGGGATTGCGGTGGCCGCTCAGCGCATATCTTTCAGGGGGACGGGGGATCCACTCTTTGGGGTCACGCTTCTGACTGACGGGTCCGCCCAGGGCGATTTCTTCTTTAGCTTCATTCAGTTTTGATTCAAGCTCCATCACCTGACACCAGACCAAAACATGGGAGGTCAAAACAGGATAAAAATATCTTTAGGAGGGAAAACATGTTTGGTTACACAACTTGATATGAAGTTCAGATTTCAGCTTTTACCTAACAAAGTATTTTTAAAACTTGTTTTGTCGATTTTTTTTATTTTTTTTTACTTTCTGCATTCGGCTGTAATGTCACGAACTGTTCACAAGACCGTAATCCCCAGAAGCATTCTTTGAGGAGGAAAAACCCCACAAACCTTCTTTTGTAATCTGATGACTGAGGTCCACTTTTTTTCCAAGAGGCCTGCATACTTCTTATCCAGTTCTTCATTCTGTAAAGTAACAAGAGGATATCAGACACAAAGAAAGCCAATCAAAGTCATGAGCTCAGCATAATCAGCTGGGCCTGAGGAACGGGGGCCAACTGGAGTGGCATGCTGAGGTCTGCAGCAATGCTAAGAAAGAACAGGGAATTATTTACACACCACACACAGACCTAGGAAGGCTTCCAGACACCACCAACCTACTGTACACCACGCACACACTCATACTGTACGTATACACACGCACACAGAGGGACCAGTCCTAATCCTTCCTACACAGGCTAATCCTGCAGAAAGGCTTAGGCAGCTTACTGCCACACAGCCGGCACAGAGGAAGCGGTAGAAGTTAACTTGTGGCAGTCCTGGCAGACTAGTCTGATTTAACCTGCAGGCTTAGAGCCGGCCACAATGACTGACATCAGATTTCATTACTGCAGAATTGCTTCGATCAATCATTTAGTCATGTATCCATCACAATTTTAATAAACTTGACTTGCTCTGCCATTCTAAATACTTAGATTTTTATTTATTTTTTTATTACAGGAACACCTCTGACCTAATATTGTTCAGCAAATCTCTTTTGTTCAGTTTGCATTCGCATTGGATAAATTCCCAGCTGCTGCAGTTATCAGAAGGTCTAACTGAACATGAATCTAAAACTGGAAGATTCCCAACCATCTTGCAACAAACTGTATTTTAAAACCTCCCGTTAATGTAAATACCTAGTTATTGTTCATAGAATAAAAAAAGCTTTCTAGCAATTTTGACATCATTATTAAGGTTATCACTGTTTTTCCTCTTAAATAACAGTTAAATTCTGTTTAACTGTACAGAGTCTTCCTTTTTTTACCCAGTGTAATGTTGCCTCTGGTCCCTCTGATCCAACCAAAAACAGAGCATCTCTACAGACATTTGCAATATAAATGAATGAAATATTGAACAACCAAAGACATCCAACAGTAAAATCAGAGGTTTTTCTTCCCAAATATTAGGTTTGATGCTAATATTACTTATTTTATTACTCATTTCTAATGGATCTTGTAGGGGAAAAAAATTCATATGATCCCCTCTGACTGAGGAAGTAAATGTAAGATATGCTGTAGTTTTCTTTTTACAGATATGTCTGCTAAACAAGTTGGAGGATTTCAACGTATTTTATAGGGATGCAGAAAGACTGTTTCCTGTTTTTTCTAAAAAAAAAAAAAAAATCAAAAAAAAAAAAAAAACTATTTTCAATGTTGGTAATTATAGTTCTGAAGGATAGAAGATTTCAGATCAGCCCTCGATTAAATCGTATCTCCTTTTCACCTTTGTGTAATTAAAACTAAACGTTATTATAAATAAAGGTTATATTTGTGTAAAGCCAAATAACAGGTCCAGAATGAGTATATGCATCCATCTATGGCTTGAGGGCACTATAAACTATCAAAACATCAAAAACCCACACTGACAGACAGCGACAACGTCAGTGAGGGGGAAAATTACCACTGTGCTCCTATTTCACAGCTACAGCCTCGGCTCTAAACAAAGCACACATGACATGAAGCAGCATCGGATTCTGTATACAGCACTTTCTAATGACTAAAGGGTGATTCCTCAGTGTGAATGGACAGAACATGTAAAGGGGGGGGAGAAAAAAAAACAATAAATGAACATAGAACCTCATCTGGACAAGTCTTAAATCATCTAATCTGCCATCTGTCTGCATGTTAACACACAAAGATGCACACTGAACCACCAGTGCCAGACTCTGCAGTCTGCCAGCCTGTTGGCAAACCATAATGAACATGTGTGTTTATACATGCAGGTACGTGTGCATCTCATTTTATCAAGAAAAAAACAGTATAACTTATATTATTTACTTAAAGACACTAGAACTAAACCTGCAACATAAGCAGCCTAAAAGGCAAAGAGCAGTTAATCGCATGAAAAATGTTTACCCTCACTAAACAAAAAGATTACTTAAAAATCTAACAAAGAGCTATCAGGAATATGGAACTGAACCCACTTTGCTCTAGCAACGTGTGTGTGGCTGAGCACTACCAGCCAACAGGGTGCAATGATCCCCTCTGTGCCATTCATCTATTATTCAGGCTGCTTCCAATGAGCTGCCACGTGGAAAATGACCGGGAGAGAAGCAGCTAAAGACAAACCAGCAGGGCGTCACGTGAAAGCAAAGGTGAAAGATCGTCCTCAGAAAATAAGTGGTTGAACCAAGATGGAAAGAATATTTAAAAGATATTAGAACTCATTTTTAGGCAATGATTAGCAATTCCTAAAAAGTTTCACAAATCACGGACAGGGTACATCATAATTTAAGTTGTTTTCAATGTTTACTACCACCTTTTGTGTAAAAGCAATGTGTTGCAAAAACTATACAATCTTATACATATATGACAAAGGGAATTTAACATTTAAATGCAGAAAAAAAAACAGCAGATCACTGAGGGTCATTTAGAAATTTAAAGGGATACTTAGAATTTCTCATTTTGCTCTTAATAAAATGTGATTTTTGTCTTTTTAATGAATAACTTCACTGTTTGCTTATTTTCATAACAATCATATTTAATACTTTTAGAAATATCATTTGAATTCAAGAGAGGAAAAAAAGGAAACAACAGAATAATATAAGAATGTTCAATCAAATTTTTCCTTACTGTGTTTTGGACAAAATAAGAGGAATGACAAAAGTAGGCAAGAAGCCACTTAAAACCAAACCATTTATTATCATTGGGCTGCAAGAAAGTAAGAGAGAGCAAGACTTTCAGGAAATAACAGGAAGGCTGTATGGAAATGTGTTCCGTTTTAACGAGACAATTCTGCTTCTGTAATGATAATCATCTTATTCACATAGAAGCCAAAGAACCTGTCAAAAAATAAAACATTTAAACAGGGTATTATGTAGTAATTGATCTCTTTAGTTGAGATGTTGCCTCTACTCAAAAAGTACTAGGATTTTTTTTTTTCATTCAATGATTTTTATATCTTCAACCATAGGTTTCTGATGAATAAAAACTTCTCTCACGATTTGCAACTAAAACCCCACTGTACACCCCCCCTCAGACGGCACACTAATTGGGTGCAGGTGCTCCAGGTTGCACTTCAGAACATGTGACTAGAATGAGGAAAAATGGGGAATCAAGGCATACTGCTAGTATAAAGTGGTGTGCTTTCCAGGCGGATGCGTGTGTGTCCGTTATTTAATCTACTCACATTATCTAATTCCGCTTCCTTCTTGAAAGTGGAATATGCCTCTTCATATCCATTGGATCGTAGATAATCGGCTATTGCTCGATTTCTGAAAGAGACAAAGAGGGACCATAATTAGTTCTCCAGATTAGCAGACTAGATAGTGGTTCAAGTGCTGCCAGAAATGACATGGTTAATGGGAGTGTATTCACAACTGTAAAACAAAGGCAGAAAACGAGCATGTTCAGCAAAGGTGTCAGACCGAGATGCAAATTGCGGATTGCTTCTACTTGCATAAATTCTCTGTGCCAAGCGACAGTGCATATAACATCATATAGATACCATCTCCTGTTCTCCATAGTTTCAGATATTTTTCTACCCAGTTAACCATAAATTTAGATCACATCTGTCTAACTTCTGTAATGAGTTCCTGTTGCTGCGGGCGAATAACTGAATGAACAATTCCCCACAGTGTTTGTGTGTATTTCATAAATATAGGAAATGAAAACCAGAGTCTTTGTTTCACCATGACAACCTCACACAGAGAAAGAAGCCAACAAATTATCATTGGCAGACAAAACAATCTCTGCAAGCTTCTGGCTACTATATAGCAGTGCTTCTCCTCGTCAGGCTTTTTCGAGACAAACAAAAGCAGCTCTTTCGAGACACCGACTTTTTCATAAAGCTAACAAACAAAAGGTGGCGGGGATCCAGACAGCGGAGCCACAAATTCAAAAATGTGAAGATAGATGGGCAGATATGGCAGACAATAGGCAGACAGAGCTGAAAGCCAGGAGAGAGGAAGCTGCCTTCACTCTTCCTTTATTTTTTTTCCTCTTCCACCTACAATACCGACACCCACAGTAAACTGACGCGCACACACACAGGGGCTGGGTTACGACTGCAGAATCAGCAGCGGTTCAATTTACCAGGAGTTATTAACGAGGCTAAAGTCACACAGTCTCAACAGGTCAGGTTTTACTCCCCATTTAATCTTTTTCTTGTGAGGCTGCAGAAAGGGGATTATTTATGATCTCATCTTGTGTTCTTTAGAAAAAAATAGTATTCTGCAATAGCATAAAACAGTTTTTGATTTATTACATCTCCAGAAAAGTGGAGGTCGTGATTGGGCCTCTGACCTGGTGTGGCGTAGTGGTCCTGATCAGAGTATTTGAGTACTTGACTGCAGTCTATTCATTTTACACTGCTGTTCTATCTGGTTATAAGAAAATGTGTAAACAACTTTTAAAAAACACTGACTATTTTCATACGCACGGCTCACAAAACTATATTTGGGCCATGCACATTACAATACGCGTCTGTCTGGACTGCCTCAGTTCTCTGTCGGCGTGGGTCATCTGTTTGCTTTGCATGGTAAACTCATGATATATTCTCGGTGTTCCTTGCCTCTGGATTTTCCAAGTTTAACCATAGGCACGTTCAATGAGAAAAAAATACCCCTGATATAAGATTTCAAAAAGCTGGAGGTCAGTTAAATTTCAAACATGGCTGCTGTGTCTATAAAATGTAGTGAAAGGTGTAGGTATAAACTATTTAGACATCTGATGGTTTGTTTCTCGCTAGAGCGGTGCAGTGCAGTATGACCTACTTTTTTTTTTACAGAATCCTCCTGATACATTTGTAGGTTCTACAAATTATAGAAGTCAGTATTCAAATATTTCCCATCCAATTGGTCTAATGGCTGGAGCTCACTCCCTTCAGGTGTGTTTTGCCAGCAGGATCAAATCTAAAAAGCTGTAGAAATACTTAACTGGAACCACAATGAAATATGCAACAAGCGGAAAGTTATAACGAAACTCTGTAATGAACTGCTCTATGGTGGAACACATCAGCAGGACAAGATGAGGGGATAACACAGCTAGTTCCATTTGAAAACTACAGAAATAGTTTATTCTGACCAAAAGCTACACATTTTCTTTTTTTAAGCGAGCCTTTCAGCTTTAAAAAAATAAATAAATAAATAAATAAATAAATATATATATATATATAACGATTCACAAAATCCACGATTCGGTTCGATTCACGGTTTCTGGTCACGGTTTTCGGTTCGATTCGATACATGTTGATTGTTACACCGAAATTCCATAAAAAATTATTAAATTAATGAAAAAATCCCCCCAAAAATAATGGATTGTAAATATTTTAAATGATCCGCGGAAACCCTGGATCATTTCCGTATGTTTTGCTGCTTTGAATTTAATCATCTGGCGCATGCTCTCTAACCTGACAACAGCCAGATGCATGTCTCGCTCATGTCTCGCTCAGCCACATGCATCTGGCTGTTGTCAGGTTACATGCTCTCTACCATCTCCAAGGAACTCAGAGGGGAGCGGACGAAGCCACAGCGGGGGCTGTAGGCTTTGCTTTGAGCAGCCGGTCTGGAGCGCAGCGGGGCGGAGCGGGGGTTGTTGACGGAGTATGAGGGATTTCGGGGTTAGCATGACATGTTGCTGTTAGCATAAACAAAACGTGTTGCACAATGCTTGCACACTGTTGCACTTTTGTCCACAACTTTCTTTCCGCTGTCATCGTAGGTCACTCTAAATGCAAAGCGCTCCCATACAGCAGACAAAGTGCTGCTGGCGCGTCTTCCAACTCCAGTTCTTTCCCACTCGCCAGTCCGACACAATTCTCCACAACAACTGATTTTTTTCCCCTGCTACACCCGGCTAAGCTGCTTCGCTTCTTCTTCTTCTTCTTGTTTACTACTGGCGGTTGGCTTTGGTCGCAGTACCGCCACCTTCTGCTCTGGAGTGTAATCGCTTCCTCTATGAGAAAAAGGAGCAGCGCATGAACCGAACGAAACACACGCGAACCGAACGATTCTGACGGTTTTCATAAATCGTCCCATCCCTATATATATATATATATATATATATATATATATATATATATATATATATTCCCAAATGGAAGGACAATGGAGTCAGAAGGTAGCAAAGAATTATTGATTTTTTTCATTGGTTACCCAACATTTTCATTCTCCCCCCTGTGTTTCCTGCAAACATTAATGCCAGAATTACCAGACAAGCTGTCAGAGAAGCAATGCTTTAAGGTGCCAGTATGAAGGGGGTGGGGTACCACAATCTGTCAGCCCAGCCTGTGCCCCCTGTGCCCTCCCAGGCAGCGTTAAGCATAAAAAAAAAAAAAAAAAAACCTTTCTTCTTACTACTACCTGAATTCCCATGACAACAGGAGCAGGCCTCGTTACAGCTCAAGGTTAGCGGGAGGTTATCTACAGCCTGCTTCCAAGAAACATGTAAAAAAAAAAAATGACACCAAATCCGCTGACAAGAAGGGCTTTGGGTAAAAAGTATTTAAATGCATGAAGGAAACTGATGCTCAAAGCTTATTTGTTTTAGTTTTTTGTCTTGTTTCTGGAGGTGAAAATAGAGATCTGAAAAAAAGCTTACAGCAGCTTCATGTCAACCTTGATGCAAACATTTAGGACAAATTTCATATTACATTTAATTAACATTTTATGGCAGGTAGATGTCGGAGAATATTACATGTTCTACATTATGTTCAAAACAACAGAGCACAAATACGTTAGCACACCCACCTATGATGCTAAAAGCATTGCACAATAAAAGCAGAAAAGCATCGACAGTGACATGGTGGAGCCCACCACTCATTAAACACACTGTTCACCCTGAATGGAGTTTAGATACATCTATCAAGAATGTTTTTTTTTTGTTTTTTTCTAAAAGACAGGACTTTCATAATAAAAACAGGAAAACAGAGACACAGGTTTACTGATGGCAACGGAAGGCGAGCTTTCTAGCTGGTTTCCATAGTAACAGATGAGCAGTGAAAAGAATCAGATAAATAGATGTGAACAGAGATGACAAACACAAAAGAGATAAAACAGTGGAAACAATAACTGCTTTTATTCCCCTCAATTATGTAAAAAAAAAAAAAAAAAAATGCTTTTTTTCCCCCCCCTATAAGAACACAGGGATGGTTCATCAATGACCAGTCTGTTAAAAGGGACAGTAATCCTGTCCATCTCATCTGGCTACAAGTGCTGTGATCTCTGCGGCAGCTACACCCATATGCAGGTCATCAGAACGGAGATGAGAGATGCATGGCCTCATCGTTCAGAGAAACGGGGTGAGTCAGTCAACAGCATCACTTCCTTCCAGCTCCTGTTATATGATCGCATCATCTCAGAAATGACCCATATATAAAAAAAATAAACCTCCACCAGAATCTGTGTAAAAAAAAAAACATGTTTAATCTAGATGATTTTAGATTTTTTTTTATTAATAAATCACTTTTCATAATGGTAGCTCGGCCCAGTTTCACAGTACCTATAAGGCTCACTAGTAGAATGGGAGAACCTCGAAATTTCCTCATCTTTGGCCCTTTCAGACAGCGGCGTGACGTGCACATAGCTGCGCTCTGAACATCAGAGAATACTTTGGTTAATGGAAGAAGATGACAGCAACAGTTTGGAGGAAAAAGATAGCCCGATGAGAAGCATCTGCAGGAGCATCACTCCTCTGTATTTGCTAAATTTAAGGTGTTTTTAGGCACCAAAGGGCACCATGAGCGAAAACGGCTGATCAGTGATGTAGGGTCAAGGTTGACTACTTCAGAGTGGAAAAAATATTTCCATTTCACGCATCAATCCTTTAACCGTATTTTCACGACTATAAGGCGCACTTAAACGTCTTTTTTTTCCCTCAAAATGTGCGGTGCGCCCTTTGGTGCGGTGCGCCCTATGTGTGTTGTAACTGCGACTTTTGAGACCACCTCATTGAGGAGATGATGAAAGAGTGGCTGAATGTAAGGAGACCAGGTGTTTTTTTTCCACTCATCCCCATCGCTGTTAATCTGTGACTCCATGCGTGCCCATCTCACAGCTGATGTGAAAAACATGGTGAAACAAATTAAGCTGTGCTCGCTGTTATTCAACCGCTCGACATCGGTGTGAACCGGACCCAGCAGGTGCAGCAGAAGCAGCGAGTTTACACGCAAAGTCAATGGTTGACGCGCTTATAGGCGCAGCAAAAGCTCCCGCAGCACGTTTTGAGCAGCAGGCGCTCAATTGGCATTTCTGATTTAGCGCAGCTGTTAAATTCAGAAACAGAGGATGATGACTTTGATGGGTTTGATTAATACTTTGTAATAAATACATGAATAAAGCACAATCATACTCAGTTTTGCTCCCGCTCTATTTTTCTACCTGAAAACTTAATTCAACAGCAGCCTCTGGGCCGGGTCTCCTCCGGTTTCACCGCGGCGGCTGGCAGGTGTTTTTTCATCTAAATAATCTAAATCTTGCAGCTATATTTGCTGTGATCAGTGGGAATAAAGTAGTTTTAATATGTTTTTAAGTGAGAACGTCCACCTGAAAACTTAATAATTGCAGTCAGTTCATCCAGATTATCTATTTCTGTCGGAGGCGCACAGACCCCGACATACCAGCGGTACAACGACAGTAGAAATCCCTTCAACAGCAGCCTCTGGGCCGGGTTCACCGCGGCGGCTGGCAGGTGTTTTTCATCTAAATAATTTAAACTGCAGGCACCAGGATACCGGCAATAAAAGCGAACATATTCCGTTGGCAGGTTTCAGGATTTTAAGTTAATTTAGGAGCGATCACAGTGCTCTTTCATCAGCGATGTGTCTGTCTCACGGCCAGCTCCCAGGTTTGATTAACACTTTGTAATAAATACATGAATAAAGCACAGTCATACTCAGTTTTGCCCCCGCTGTATTTTTAAATTCGCAGTAGAGCTATTTAAAGGTAGTAGAGGACATGTACCTGTATATAAAAAATGCGCCCTATAGTCCGGTGCGCCTTATGTGTGTGTTAAATACAGAAATGGCACACATAACTGAGACTGCGCCTTTTAGTACGGTGCGCCTTATGGTTGTGAAAATACGGTACTCAAAAAGCTAAAACCAACCTGAAGTGAGCGTAAAAATTGCTTTTGCACATGTGTTCCTTACATTTTGTTCAGAGTGTCAATAACATTAAAAAAAGGTTGTAGCTCAAGTCTAGTTACTCTTCGTAAATAGCATCATAAAATGCTAGACTAAACCACACAAACCTTCAACAATGTCTGAAAGATTCAGATGATATGAACAGTAAGTTTAAGATGGACTGCATAAACAGTTCATCTCTGGACAATATTGACCAGGCTTTGCTGCAAAGCTGCATTACAAATAAAAAGGCAGTTCTTTAAAATAGACAGGCTTATACAGAAAAAAAAAAGACTGATTTTAATCTGTAGTATCTTTAGGGTCAAGTCTGTGGTAGCTAACGATAGCATGCGGTTGAGAGGCTGGTTTGTTTAAAAACCAAATCTAAGCCACGTTCACCACTGAATTAAACATGTTTGAACAAATGCAAAGTTAATCAATTTGGACTGATAAAGGACAAGCTTTATTTTTACCTTTCAGGCTTACATGCTTTTCAATATTCAAGGTACTCAAATATTGATTTTACTGATCATCAAATAAGGAAACAAACCATTTGAAGTGAAACCTATAAATCGACTAAGGTTTATCCTCACTCAGAATCAGAGAATTTGTAGTGAAAAATTTAAAAACGGTAAATCAGTCATTCTTTAAACCATCTACCTAAATGGGTTTCTTCTATTCAAAACCTAGTAAAACATGAAACATTTTGCACTGAAATCAACCAGACAAATTTCAGATGGGAGGTGTTCAACTTATTTCAGGATTGAATGAACACGAAGCTGGAAAATCCAGCTTCACCTCAACTATCCAAAACACTTTGATGGTTCAGGAATGTTTTATTATTAATTTTATTTAAGTCAATCGGTATACTGACTCTGAAAAACCCTGTGGTAAAAGCAACAACAGGGACTTTCAGTTGGTTAGATGAAGCATGAAGGAAAGCAGACTGAAAGAGAGCTAATTTAGGCATCTACTAAACAGCTGATGTCTTCAAAGAAAACGTTACAAAAGAAGGACAGAAATCTTATAAAAAGGGTTGCTTAACAGCACAGTTATTTAAAAAAAAAAAAAAGATCCAGGATACACCTGTTACCGATTTCAATTCTGCCTGGAGCGTCCTACAGCGATAATGACTACGAAAAGACACACGTCTCCTGAGGACAGTCAGGGTCTGGCCATAAAGGCCTTCATCATATTTGTTTGACTTATGTCATAAGAGAAGCTCTGATGAAGATGACCACAAGGAAGGGATAGTTTCTCTATAAAGGACTTTTACTTTTAAACATACTTTCAAGAGAAAACATAAGGGGAACTGCTATTCTATAGAGGCCAACAATTATTACAATCTTAAAAAAATGGGGTCACCAAATAATAGAGACACTTTTAGCAAGAAAAAGACACAAATTTTCTCAGTCCATCCCTTCAGGTGGTGGTAATGTGGGTAGAGTGGGTTAGCCTACAAAGAATGGAATAAATTGCTGCAGGTAGCCTGCAGATGCAACATGCAAGCAGTTCCATGATAATGGACTGTTGAGATGAGGGCCTTAACATGCTTGGGGAAAGGGAAACGGTAAAACCTAAATAAAGCTGTGATCGCAGTTTTGGTCAAAGATTAAAAAAAAAAAAAAAAAAAGGACGGAAGGTAAAGGTTAAAATCATACAGCTCTGGATAGAAATTAGTTTGGTTGTTTTTCCTAGTAGCTGGCTGGACTACTCAATATCTAAGGTCTATGTTTACTCTAAACTTAAAGCAAAAAGACAAGGACTTATTAATTCCTTCTTTTGTTTACCCATTCGTCATATTCTTAGCATGACATTCACCAACAGGAACCCCTTGCTTGTTTGGAGCTGTTGCAGATCTGTTTGTGTAGTTACTAATTTTCCTAGGTGCACAGTGCAGAAATCTTGTCCACACAACGATGACGTAAATTGTCCAGGCAGACACATCAAGCATAAAGAGCCAGGCAGTACAGAATCAACTTATCTGCTACTGTTTTCTGCTGTACTCTTCCTACAGTTTAAAGCCACAGTATGCAGCGAGATGAAGTACCGCGGAATTCAAGTTTTCCCTCGGATAGATAGAACAGAGAAACAATTGGTACAAACTGGAAAAAGGTATTAAAGCATGAAACAAACACAAAAATCAAAGGAAACATGTTCTGTAACTCACAGCTAGCCATTATAACGAACTTCTTATATTGTAATATGCAAAAAAATATTCATACCCGACTTAGTCATAATGGATAATCGAAATAGAAATATCTGTTAGCATTAGAAGAAACAAGGTCTTTATGGTACATTTAAATCCATCTCTGAGCGTTAGCTACAACTCTGGACTGTTGGTTCGAAAAACAATGTTATTTCAGGTCAGAATAAAACTAGTTCTAACATAAATTGTTAAACTTCTAAGTCTTTTTTATTCACTTTATATCTAATATAAAGTAATATATTATTTTGCAAAACATCAACAGGCCTGATGTGTGATGTAGGTCATTGTTTCAGTATGAAATAATTTTGACAAAAATAATACAATTTGATTTTAAATCAAACATCTGGTCTCTTATTCAATACAAACTGATACAAAAAAAAGATTATTGTAAACAATAATAATTCTCTTAAAAATAAGCAAACACATTTCACACCAATGTTTGCAACATCTTCTCCACCTTGCAAAAATACTTCTGATGGTAACCCCATGTCTCACTGAATTTTTAAGCCTTCACTCAAAATTAAGTCTGGTATCTAAGGTTTCTCAATCTACTCTCCTATAAACAGTGCCCATTAAAAGGTCAAACAGTATGCTACTATTAGCTGGAGAGAGCCGACCGTTTTTTTTTCAAAGCGAATGGGTGTGTTGCTGAACACAACCCTGAGTGCATCTGCAAGAGTTAATTAATGAGGCAGATCTGATTTTGAGGCAGTCTGAAGGCCAGAGCACACTGAATCTGATTTTGTGTCCAATCCGACAGAAAATTGTGTCGGACGGTTGTGGCGTTTAGCACTCATTGAAAGTCAATTGTTTTTTTTCTTAGATTCTCATCTTGATTGAATATATGCAGCTTCCACTATATTATTTTTGTCCTCATTACATTCCATACATTGGTGTGTCCATTATTTTTGATGTTAATAATTCAAACATCCTCTAAGGGGTGCAAATATTTGAGCTACTGGTATAACCTTATTATACAGCTTGGAGTTTAAGCTACAAATTTGTTCCACGGTCCAGACGGAGATTGTTTATCTAAATTTAAAAACAAATATGGTACTACATGCACAGCAGGAGAAAGATTAAGAAATGAAATCACACAAGGTATCTTGTTGAGTGAGAACTTGAGGAGGGTAAATGGATTTTCTTTGTAAAGCTTTATAAAAAATAATAAAAACTACTGCCCCCAGTAGTTTGGCAGAGCAAATATTTTGTATTATGCATCTTTTTGAAACAAAATGCTGCCAGGGATGAGTCCCTTGACCATACAAAGAAACACAAATGCGCTTTCATTGGAAAAAGGAAGATGCTGCTCAAACATAGCAGCTGACTGTGGTGCTGACACTCATCACATTGGTTTAGGGGACAGAGATTATCCTTTTAAGATGTGCCGTATCTAAACTCCAAGCATTAAAAAAAAAAAAAAAAAAAAAAAAAGCAATCTAGAAACAAAACAAAGAGGATTAAGAAAACATATTGATTTCTTGTTTGCATTCAGCTCTACAGGAGCTGGATTTTAAGTATACAGCAATAAATATACTAAGTGGATGCTAAAACTGGCCCAGCATCTGTATAAGAAACAAATAAACTGGATACAAAATGAAAAATTAACAGCTGAATGCTTGGGAACAAGGTCTGACAGTTACTGTCCGATTCACTGGAGGCGGTTACAAAATTTCAACCCCACAATTGTTTTATGGCCAAATCAATGAAAGCTCCAACTGAGAGCAGTGACATCTCCGGCCGGAGGAATGCAACAGCTATTTGAATGCGACTCAAGTGGGCCAACAACTGCTTCCTGTGAACTGTAGCACCAAAGAAGTGTGCAGACGTAGAACGGGTTTAGAGGGGGGTGCATTGGATGCCGGTGATGGTGGGATCCTCATTGCTTCCTCTGAATAGCAAAGATTAGCATTCCAATAGACGCCTCCATACCAACAGACACTTGCAAGGCAACGGCCCCCAGAAACACTGAAACATTGTCAGGAATGTGAAGTGCCTCGTCATGTGAACGTTTGAGCATTTTTCTTTGATAGAGTGAAACACAAAACAACAAAATAAAATAAAGCCTTCTACTCCTCTCAATTTCAGATTAATTCCTACTATATCCCATGTAGGGTTGTTAAAATAATTGAATCCCTGAAATGATTTATTCAAAATACAGAATGACCAATTCACAAACGTCTGCACGACCTCAATAATGGCTGATTCCTTCTGCTCCCTGCGGCTTCAGCAGACCATATTTATACTGGAAGATGAAAGGTTTAAAAACATGTCGGATAAAGCCATGACAAACTAGCCTGATAAACCAGACCAAATGTGAGATTAAATGTGTAACTTAGTCTGGCCCTGATCCGAAGATTGTTGATGAGAACAACCCGTCGTCTTTCAAACCATGTCTGTGCCTATTGGCCAACGCTCTGACCAATGAGCGCAACTGACGTAGGAAGCACGGCAGAAAGTTAGCAGGGGAGTGTAAACAAACAGCCTGTCGGTAAAAGGGAATATGTCCTTCTTAAAAACGAGAACTGTTCAATAGTTGTTGCCATCTTCCTTGTTGTTCTTTCTCCAGCGTCATGCAGATTTGTCGCCACGCCCTCAAAACACCGCCTGCTTTGCATCAATAAATTCAAAACATCTCTGTGTTGTGATTGGCCAGCCAGGTCTAGGGCCTGGGGCATTGATCGAGGCTAGACCAAACTCGCAGGCAAAAATGATTTTGGCCGCTGGAGGGGTGGGGCTAGTTTAGTAGGCTTAAGACAAACAACGTACCGTATTTTCACGACTATAAGGCGCACATAAACGTCTTTTTTTCCCCTCAAAATGTGCGGTGCGCCCTTTGGTGCGGTGCGCCCTATGTGTGTTGCAAGTGCGACTTTTGAGACCACCTCATTGAGGAGATGATGAAAGAGTGGCTGAATGTAAGGAGACCAGGTGTTTTTTTTTTCCACTCATCACCACACCATCGCTGTTAATCTGACTCCATGCGTGCCCATCTCACAGCTGATGTGAAAAACATGGTGAAACAAATGAATGCTGTGCTCGCTGTGAACCGGACGCAGCAGGTGCAGCAGAAGCAGCGAGTTTACATGCAAAGTCAACGGTTGACGAGCGTACAGGTGCAGCAAAAGATCCCGCAGCGCGTTTTGAGCAGCAGGCGCAGCGCTTCGGGAGCGTGCCGCCAACGCGCTGCTGCTGCTCGAGATGGAAAAATTTAAGTTTTGCTGCTGGAAGCGCCGCATCAACGAATCAGAGAAGCTGATCTGGGAGCTGGCTGTGAGACGACACATCGCTCTGATGACATATTAAGGCAAATGGAAAGGGCTGGATGGATGAGGAGATGATTAAAGCTTGGCTGAGGCAGGTATGTGAGGAGAACAGGTGTTTTTTTCCACGCATCACCATCGCTGCGTGCCCATCTCACAGCCGATGTGAAAAACATGGTGAAAAAAAATAAACGCCGTGCTCGCCGTTATCTCGGGGGTCTGACAAAGGAACTTCAACCGCTCGACATCGGTGTGAACCGGCCGTTCAAAGTAAGGCTGCGAGCGGCGTGGGAGCGATGGGTGACAGACTGAGACCACAGTTTCAGGATAAGTGGAAGGCAGCGCCGGGCAAGTTACGCCACCGTTTGAGGATGGATTGTAGATGCTTGGACTAACGTGTCTGCTGGCTCTGTTGTTCAAGCTTTTGCAAAAGCCGGCATTAGCTATTTCTGAGGAGCCGCGCTGCACGGAAAGTGACTGACAGCGAAGAAGGGGAAACTGGCATGTCTGATTTTGCGCAGCTGTTTAATTCAGAAACAGAGGATGATGACTTTGATGGGTTCGATTAATACTTTGTAATAAATACATGAATAAAGCACAATCATACTCAGTTTTGCTCCCGCTCTATTTTTCTACCTGAAAACTTAATTCAACAGCAGCCTCTGGGCGGGTCTCCTCCTCTTCACCGCGGTGGCTGGCAGGTGTTTTTTCATCTAAATAATCTAAATCTTGCAGCTATATTTGCTGTGATCAGTGGGAATAAAGTAGTTTTAATATGTTTTTAAGTGAGAAAGTCCACCTGAAAACTTAATAATTGCAGTCAGTTCATCCAGATTATCTATTTCTGTCGGAGGCGCTCAGACCCCCACATACCAGCGGTGCACCGACAGCAGAAATCCCTTCATCAGCAGCCTCTAGGCTGGGTAGCCTCCGGGTTCATGCAGTGGCTGGCAGGTGTTTTTCATCTAAATAATTTCAGCTGCAGGCACCAGGATACCGGTAATAAAAGCGAACATATTCCGTCGGCAGGTTTCAGGATTTTAAGTTAATTTAGGAGTGATCACAGCGCTGTGTCATCTGCGATGTGTCTGTCTCATGGCCAGCTCCCAAGTTTGATTAATACTTTGTAATAAATACATGAATAAAGCACAATCATACTCAGTTTTGGGCCCGCTGTATTTTTAAATATGCAGTAGAGGTATTTAAAGGTAGTAGAGGACATGTACCTGTATATAAAAAACGCGCCCTATAGTCCGGTGCGCCTTATGTGTGTGTTAAATACAGAAATGGGACACATAACTGGGACTGCGCCTTTTAGTACGGTGCGCCTTATGGTCGTGAAAATACGATAACCATTTTATGTGCAAGAAAAAAAGCATTGTTTGGAAAGACTTGTCCTATCTGGTAGATGGACAAGAAAAAAGGAAATACTTAGGGGCGCCACATGCTAAGCATGAAATAATTAACCTTCAGTTTTACCCAAAATTGACTGTTCCAGATTCCATAAGCTAATGGTAGCTGTCCTAAGTTTGAAAGACAGACAGCCCATAAACAATATTCTGTCAGTTTGCTTCCAGTACCGCATTTTTCCAGCTTTTTATTTTTATCCCAGCTTTTTATTGCCATTACACTGTCAATAGTACAGAGAAATGAAATAAACTCTCTGCATTTAACCCATCCCCTTGGGGAGCAGTGAGCTGACATTGTGTGGTGCCCGGGGAGTAGTGTGGGTTTAAGGGTCTTTGCTCAGGGACCCAGAGTGGCAGTATGTGGGGGTGGGGCTCAAACTCAGCACCTCAGGATTCCAAGCTCTGTTATGTTGATAACAAAAAAGTTCTGTTGATACCCTGCTGCTGTAGTTAATTACTGAATCAGAAAATTATCAGGAAGATGAGATGTACAGGGCTGATGCCATGTACATTTGCATTGAACAGATCCTTAGTGGCACTGTTAGGTTTAATTGGTATGTGCCAGAACCATGTTTGTTGTATGGAGAGAATGATTCTTTATACGTCTCCCAGTAGTAAATGTATTATTACAATTAGCAAATTGATAGACCAATGGAAGAATGTAGTTGTACACAAAAGATAAGCAAATATGATATAATAAATAAATAAGGTACATAGTTCCCTACATGACTTAGGGCATGACCTTAAATGGTTTCTAAATAAACAACACTAAATTAATTGTACGTGCAAAAGTTGATATTAAATATGAAGACATGCAAACTAGTGTTTCCTCTTCACTTAAAAGAGCAGAGCGGGTGTTCTGCTGTCAGTTCTACTTGGCCTTAGAGTTGGTAGTAATAATGATAAAAGTTATTTTAAAAATAATCGTGTAACTAAATAATTTTTAAACAGCAACTCACATCGATAGCCTCTTAGTGCTATGAATAGAAGAAATAAATTGATTAAAATAACTAAAGTTAAACATAAATAAATGAAATTTCATAAAACAACAAAGTTGTCTTTGTCTGTTGATGGCCTGCCTTGCTATGGTCACTCCTGTCTGTATTAACACCAAAAATCACAATTCCAACAATCAGGAAACCTGCAGGAAGGCATTAAGAGTTGCTACTTTGTAGCTTCTGTTTAAGAGACCAGGAAACAAAGGTAAATGAACAAGGGCAAACTGCTGATGTTGATAACCTTACATCCACTTGAACACAAACATGTAATATTCTTGTGTAAAGCCTTATAAAAAGGGGTGTTTGAAAGTGAATTTTAAGTATATCTGAAGTATTTAGTTTATTTTTCTCCTTAAAATGATTAAACAAGAATTTAAAGTAAACTTCAGAGGGACCGTATCATCAAATTCCAGGTTAGGCTTCTTTAATTTATACATTTTTCTAAAGGATGGCTGAGTGTATAGAACGCCAAAATTAACAGCACTAAAAGCAAAAATCCTTTTTTAATTTTCTGTCCACTGCTTCCCCCTTTGTTACAACACAGTGGTGCAGCACTGGACTTTGAGCAACTCGGGTTGTATCAGTAAGATGTCAACAGTAAACCCCACGTTACTTGGCGACAGTGAGGGATCCATAGCTTTTAGTTTCTGGCCTCAGGATAGCTCCGGAAACATCAACCACCCATTGATTCCTTCACAAGAGGTAAATAAACTTATTTCCCATGTCCTAAAATAAACTGAATCCTTAATCAATAAATCACCTTACCTAACAAAGAATAGTTTGTCCTTTGAATAAATAATATCAACTGTTCATAGAGTTTAAGAGCTAACAATAAGTTAATATTCTGCTGAATGTTTTCTTTGTACATACAAATGTGTCTAAAAAGATTACCATAAGCGCTTGTGTTAAGAAAAACAGAAGGTTCAAATCAGAAGCAACTGCAGATTTGATTAGACAAGTTTAAGGAGGTGGGCTTATAGCATGCTAGCAAAAATGTTCAGAATAGAACAGATTCATATTAGCTGTGTTTAATCTTCAAGAAATAAAGACCAAAAACAGATAATTTCGTTCTTCTATTGATACCGATGCATGAAAAAAGACTGCTGATACATGCTGGCCGATGTATCGATCTATCTCTACCGAAAACATGGGTCTGTGAGCGCTTATCAGGGGTGACAATTTATGAGCCATTATGAGAGGCAAACACTGTGGTTTCCATCTAAGATAGTGTCAGCTATATCCCAGTAAAGGCACAATAACTTACAGTTCGTCTCGTTGCCGTTGTGACAGCACCATGGTGGCGGGGAAGGGGGAGGGAGTTAGGACGGGGCCTGGTGGGGGACCAGCAGGTCAAAAGTGAGTATCCTGCAGACTTTGGGATCCTCGGGCGAAAGATGAGCTGTGCTGAGCCAGGTGTTATGACAGAGGATGGACCGCTTTATCCAGGTATAGGCCGTTGATTCTTTCCCAAAGAGACTCAGATTATGAGGAGGGGAATGCAGGACTCTGCTCCCCCCCCTCCAACTTGAATTTCTCCAGAGATGAGAAAAGTGGAGTGTGTGGAGATCCGTCACCACTCAAATTTGCCGCATCTGGAGAGAACAGGGAATGAAAAATCAGCATTAGATATGCATGAAAAAAAAAAAAACATGAAGTGTATGAGGAACAATCATGTTTTAGGTCCAAAGTTGATGTCAGAGGTGGGCACCATAAAACAAAAAATAAAAAACAAAAAATTCAGAGGATTTATAAAACAAATCAACAGTCGGTGCCTCTTCTTATCTACCCTCCTAACTTGCCCTGCCAGCATCCTTCTCTTACAACCACAGCCTCTCTCCAAATACATACCAGCAGTGACCTACATTTTTTTAAAGAGATATACTTGTCACCACAGGTTAGCTTCAGTAAAAAAGAGCAAAAACCAGTACAGAGGTATAGAGGATACAGTAACACTTATGCTGTTGGCTAAATCTCCTGACCTTAAAAATCCCAATATCACATAATCAGAACAGCCGCCTGACTGGGTGACAAAAGGACTTTGTCAAATTTGGTGCAACATCCTCATTGTAAGCAATACCCTCTACCATTTGTGGTCATTTCAATAGTGCCCAGTCAGTTAGACAGTTAGCAGGATTTAAGTTGACCTGTTTGAACTATCTGGATATATGTTTTAAATACACCATAAAGGTAACAATGAAAATATTAATGAGATCTGGAAGAAACACCTGCAGCTAACAACAATGCAAGCACACACATGCATACGAGGACAACCTAGAGAACATTCAAATCACCATGTAGGAAAAAAAATGCTTTGAGATGTCAGATTCCAGCTGAGGACAATGTCCAGATGTACAACTGTACACTTTAAAGTCCAAAAAGAAATTCATAAAACTTTTATTATCAGTAATGAAGGCTGACTTATTAAAAGCCTGTAGATATGGAGTATGTGTCTATCCAGGAAATCCTGCCGACATTCCAAACTGGAAGATGTTGGGTCAAACATCTGGATGAACTAATGACAAAAAAACATTTGTTTGTCAAATATACACAATAAGGCCACCTACAAAAAAAAAAAAAAGCCTGGTATAACAGTTGCCCTCCTAACAGCTGTCCAAATGGGTTTTCTGGAAGCTGGTTAAATATAACAGCAGTGAATGAGCAGAAATAAAGAGAATACAGTATTGCAATACATTCCAAGCAACCATCACTGATGTTCTCATGGATAATTGTGATAAGTGCCATTAGCTGTTGCTCTAAAATTTAAAATGTTTTTTTTACAATGACATTAAGCTAATTGGCTTTGGACAAGTATTGAGTTTTCAGGGAGACAAGCCTGAGCTGCAGAGACAGAGCAGTAAATCTGTCCATTGATGGTTAATAACCCAAATGAATCTTCTTCTATTGATTTTTTTGTAGCAGCGGGAACCAAACAATGAGAATCTTTCACAGGGATGATGCTGCTTTAGTAAGATGCAATTTGCTGATCCATCCCTGGAGGTTATCTGTTGTTAAAGCTCTGGTTTAAATGGTGGGAAACTGCCCTCTGTTTCTTTAGAGCGAGGGATAAAATAAATGTGATAGGCAACACCCTGCTCCCATTATCTGTGCAAAAGTTCTCTTTTTACTAAGTCAAAACCTGAAAAAACAACATATGATCTGCTCAAGTTATAGACTTCAGAAGTGAATTATAGAACTGAATGCAAACAAGTAAAAAAAAAAAAAAGTGATATGAGAGGAAAAAGTGTCAAAAAAAATTATGAAGAAATGTTCACAACAAAAGTAAAATTTCCACATCACATTTAATTTAAATGTGTCACTATTACAGATGATTTCTATATCCAAACTAAACAAGTAATTGGTCAAAGTGTAGATTATTAAATTGTAAAATAAAAATGCCTTTTGCTGTAGGCAAAATATCAGAAAAGAGTTACTTTATTGTGTATTGTTTTTTTAAACAACAAATGCTTTCATGTCTGGGGAACAAAGACCACGCCCCTAAAGACAGCAGAAAAGACAACCAAGCCTGGAGTCAAACTAGCTGCCTGAGAAAAACTGCCTCCTAACATCTTATCACAAACACATAGCGCTGCAAGGCTGACAGTTACGACCCCGATGTCACCTCTGACTCACATTCTTTCTCCTGCTGCTACTATGTCATCCTCAGTCTAAAAACGAGCAGCTAAAACAGCAGGAATCTGGCAGACCCTCATTCTCTGCGGCTGACTTATCTGATGAGAACAGTCCATACCTGTTCTAACCAACAAAGCCGCCACAAGAACCAAAACTACAGATATACTGAAAATACAACTAGAGTTTTTTTTTTCTCCAAACATTAAAGAACTGTTTCATTTCATATCATTCCAAGACTGCATTCAAATTAGGCATGCAAGGTGTATTAGCCAATGTCACTTCAGTGAAGGTGTGGCCATTTTTTGGAGCAGCCATTAGCTGTTCTCCATCTGGTAATGTGATGGAAAAATGGGTTTTAGGGTTTCCAAGAGAATACTGGTAGTACTTGTATGGCTGTACTTTGCCAAGCGTTAATGTCTGGGGGCTGCTGGTTTTGTTCACTGTTAGTAGCTGGACCTGGTCCTTTAATTGAGGTTATCTGGAACCACTGGATATGATTTCACAAAGAAGAATCCTTCATAAAGTAAAGAACCTTCCTGCCAAGAGCTATCAACACCTACAAAAAGCCAGGAAAAAAGGAACAAGAAAAAAAAAACAAAAACCCTATGAGTTGCCGGAACATTTTATTTACCTTTGGGGTGAATAAGTATTTTTGAATTGAGAAGGAACTCTAAAATCATTAGCATACCAAAAGATTTTTTGCAAATTTCTGTCCTCCACATGCTGTAATGTTCTGACCTCTTCATCTTTTAACATCACTGTGCACACCTGCACAAAGCAGGGTCCTTAAAGACAAAGATGAGAGAGCTTGTTGTGGATGAGCTGGACTCAAGCCAACAGAACATCTTTGGGACGAATTAGAGCATCTAACATCAGTTTCTGACCTTATAAATGTGCTTCTCTAAGAATGGTAAAAGAATATCCAAAAACATGCTCCTAAGCCTTGTGGACAGCCTCTAAGTTGTTATAACTGCAAATGGCGGACAACACCATGTTGAACCGCATGGATTAGGAAAGGATATATCTTAAATTCAAATAGTTATCAAGCAAAGATGAAAATTATTTTGTTAATACGGTGTTTTTAGATTTAAATCATGCTGCTGACACTTTCCAACTATTCAGCTACCGTATTATTATGACACAACATGAGCCTATTATACAGGTGTTGGAAAAATAAATAAAAGTCTATCTTGAATTAATTATATATGGCAAATAGTCCATTAAACATTAAACTTCTGCAACTTTATCATCCATTAGGTCTAGAAATCTCCCTAAGAAACAACAGCTTATTTAATGTCCATAACTGCAGCTAAAAGGCAACATGTTTATCCATCTCTGGCATAACTAAATATTTCTGAATCATTAAATTTATAGCAACAAACTCCTAGCATTACTGAATCAAGAATAGAGGGGTTTCTAAATATAGTACTCAAAGTTAGCCTTAAACCCAAACGGAGAAGTCATCAAATAAAACCTTATAATTTTCCGAGCACAATCTCATTAGACTGTTAGACCTAAAAACAGTTTCTCTGACAAGTGTCAACAAGCCTGTCAAAGCCATTAGCCGTCGAGTTAAGACTAATGGCATGTTCCTGCAGCGTTTCAAAACAGTCATTTGAGGTTGACTTACACTCTATCCTGGCAACAAGACAGCAAATAATCACTTTCTTTGTACAAAGACTTCGCCATAATCCTGACAAAAATATCAGTGAAAACACAGCTTATCAAAAGTATTTTAAGATGACAAACCAAGTGTTCAAAGACTCTTCAGCACAAGATTGTTATGTTCTACAATCTTCAAAAAATAAAACATATTTTGCTAAAATAGCACAGTTTCAGAAATTTGTTGAGAGTATACCGCTACAGCTACCCAAGTTGTCATACTTCTAATGTTTAATATCTATACAGTTGGGAAACCTGTTGATGATGTATTTACAGTCATCACACTTAGGTTGGTCTGTAAATTTGAATGGCTGGGAGAGAGTCAGGGGAAACTTTTAAAATTAAGAAGAAACCCGAGAGCTACATACATTTGATCCATCCTTATCTAATCGAACAAAGCAACAGGGTGATGGTGTACAGTCGGACATACATGAAGACAGCTGTCATATCTGAGACTAGTATCACCAATCAACCAACAGCTTGTTCTATAAGAGCATTTTATAAGATTAATAACAAATAGTGCAAAGACTTATGCTTTGATGTAAAAACTGGGATTTTGTAATAGCTTCAATGTAATACCATATAAACCAAAGACCATTAGTTATTTGACATCTTTATTTTCAAAATATTACATTTCAAAACAGTTCAAATCGTTTTATGTCTAATTTGACAGCACACATACAGATGGATGGATGGGGAAGTAAAGTTTTATATTGTATGTATTTTACAGTAAAATAATGCCAATCTAAAGTTGCATATGACATTCCTGCAGACAAAGCATTTGGCAGATCATAATCAAGCTGCCCATATTTCTGTTTGAGCCATCTCATATCAACTAAACCCTAAGAAACAAATCCTCTTACCTGAAAGAGGAGCAAAGATCTGTGTTTATTTCTGATGCTGCTTTACAAAATCGATGTCCTTACAAGCCCTATAGCTCCCACAAATTAACTGCTAAATAATCACGTGGAGGAGAGTATAAAGCGCAGAGCACTGATAAAATTTTCACATTTCCAAAAGCAAAAATCCAGTCCAAATTTGACGACCATCTGAGCTCCTTATGGTAGTGGCAAAATATTGAATGCACACCTAGATAGAAAATAATAAAATATAAAACAGGCAGACACACGGTGCAGAGTATCCCTAGAAACCAATGTGCTCCACCCTGATTTTCTCAAAAGGGACCCGAAGAAATCTGGTGCTTTTTAGCTCAGCGTCATCAGGCAGTCTGACAGCCACCATCTGCTAAGGAAAAGCACCCAGGGGGTAATGTCAGGGTGACTGGTCAAGACTGATGTTTCATTACGGTCACATCTCCACCTGAGGGATCAGTGGAATGTCAATACACGCCCTTTACAGCAGCAAACACGGTGCTACAACAGCCGTGGGAACATGCAGCACTCCCCAACGTTAAAACAATTAGTTTATACAGTGGGACACGACAGAAAACTGCTTACTAACCGCGACCATGCGGTTTTAATCTATAAATATATCTATTTAAAAACGGTAACATTTTATGTTGTTTCTTATTTTTTGTTTGTTTATTTTTTGTAACCGGAATTAATTGCCAGCTGATAGCTTAGCCAAAGTTACCAACATTAAAGTTAGCCTCCCGGCACAAAGTTAGCCGCCGCAGTGACTCTGCCTCCCAGAGACTAAAGCAACGGGCCTACGAGCTCGGTTAGCTTTAATATAGACGCATAACAAGAAACACTTTCAAACATTTAACAGAAAACCGAGTGTTTGTCTAAAAAACGGGACTAAAGTCCGACTGACAGGGTACCTGCTGCTCCAGTCAAAGCGGCCCGTCCGCCATTTTGAGGAATAAAAAGGAGGTGCAACAATTACAGCCACATCGTCATTTTCCCCACCTAACGCCACATTCCTTCAACTGTGGCCGCCGCTATGGACGAGAAATAACACTCACCCTTTTGTACCCCTCTTAATTTATATCCTCAACCGTCTCCGACGTTAATACAACCCGACAGAGCGCGAGGTTTCCTGATCCAAAAACGTGATCTTGTGATGTGGAGGTAAACTGTGGACCGTCTTGTCTCCTCTGCTTCTGCTCGCTTGTTTTTCTTTTTTTTTTTTTTCGGAGCTACTGCAGTCGCCTTGGCAAAGGAGCGCGCAGGCAAGCCGCGTTCACTGAGCGACGGGAGCGCGCACGCCCTTGACAACACAAAATCTGTTTACTTATTTTTATATATGTGGAATTAACCCCTTAATTGCTGTTAAAAAATAAAATACCGGATAAGAAGGTTAATTTGTTAAAAAATAAACACGAAATATAGTTTACGGCCAAGATGATGAAAAACTAAATTATCCATGTTTTTTTTAATAAATATTTTATAAAATCTAATTTAAAAAAAAATCTATGTAGCAGTTGACAAATCGGGGAAAAAAAATAACAGTACTAAAATCAAATTAGCAATTTTATTCAGTCTTAAAAGTATGCACTGAAAATAACACATAAGGGAAAATGCTTCTGTATAAAATACTTCTGTTCTTCAGTCCTTTGTTTGATCATTTAGATAATTTTATACAAATCCTGTTTGTTATATTTCCTTGTTAGTGTGTGACATACATTAAGGTTTGCATCATAGGGCTACTTCAATTAGTATATGAATGAGTTTTAAATAGATATTTATTGCTCTATCAACAAGTACTTTCCATTTAATCTTTAAATTTTCTTCTAATATAGGGCTAGTTGGCCTTTTCTAAACAAGATTCTTTTTAATGTTTCCGATTTCTTTACTAAGCAGTTTAACCCACCTTGCAAATTATAAAGTTGCATATTAAACTAGATCATCTTATAAGGAAATACAAAGTTCATATGCAACGTATAAGTTTTCCAGATTTCCTGCCCTTGTGATTAACATCTGTATACTCAACTTTGAATAAATTTAAAATGCATAGGTAAAACCAAAAAAACTGAATAACCTAAGCTGTGAAGAATAGAGAATATAGCTATTAAAGAAACAGCTTAGGAGGGCTAATGAGTGTTAAGCTGTTTCATTTATACAAATATAGATTTCTTAGATTACTTTAGAGAAAAAGAACCAGGAAACTAAACTGTTTGGCCAGCATTGTTCAGTTCATATCCAGACTCCTTAGAAACACTGACCTCATTGGAACCATTTTAGCTGCTAGATAAAGTTCGTACACACATATATATATATATATATATATATATATATATATATACACACACAAGATATATCTCCATATTTATAAGAAACCCCAAGCAAATATTTCAATAAATTTTTATTTATTATAAAAGTCAGACCAAAAAAAAAAAAAGAAAAAAAGATTAGTATGTAAAGAGCATCAAACCAATAAGACACACAGCCAGGTAGATTCAGCCACTACACATTCATAAAACTTTCCACACTTAAAGAAATTACCCAGAAAATGAAATGTAATGTTATTCTTCGATTTCAGGTGAGGAAGAAGACTTTAGACATATTTGTCAAATAAACTTTCACTTAATTATGATTAAATCCCATCTATTTGTGATGTAATGATTTCTGCATGATTTTCTAGATAGCTGTTTTGAGTTATATTTATGCAAAATTTGTTGTCAAAAGAAAGTGTGCTTGTTTGTGCATCTGCAGCACTTTATTTCTGTACTTCACTCAAAATAAGGGGGCGAAAAAAAGGTGTAATGACGCCCCCTACTGGACACTGAGTTATTGTTGAGAAAGTATATAAACAAAGAAACTAGAAAAAAAATCTGATTCAAGAAAAAAAACAAAAAAAAAACAAACAAAAATAAGGAAATGTCAGCTTTATGTACTGCTAAAGTCCGCCCATCTTAATCACAGTTCCATTCAGGAGCATAAATACGAGGCACGTACAGGCTCTGCAACTGATGGGACCAGTTTTAGGAGATGGGGTGAAATCATTGTGAAGGGCTTGAAGTTTACTACAGTACAAGGTCCATTTTGCATGACTCGTGCCAGGCTAAAAACAAAAACGAAATTTCTACAAACAATCAAAAACTCCACCACCCTCTCTCTATTGCTTTAATCACACATCTAAACACACTGCAACAATTAAGTAAATTACAATGGATGGGAAACATTGCATGTATACAAATAGATCTCTTTCAATCTTTTTTTTTTTTTTGCAACATCATACCTGCTTTTGCCCACTTTTGGTCATGCAGTTGCACAAAAAAAAACAAAAAAACAAAAAACAAATGTGAAATCTGGCTATTTTTTTTTCAAATCTCTTGAAAGTCAGAACAAAGATTATATAAAAAAACAAAAAACAAAGAAAAAACAAACAGCTCGACAGTGAGCGCTTGTGCAGTGGGAAGTAGAGAAACTAACCTCATACATAAGCAGATTTACAACATTGGTGGCCATGAATGTTTTAAGAAAATATGCGTCAGCGATTTAATGTGTGCAGAGGTATAAAACATTTGGAAAGCAACAGTCCTGCTCCCTGTTCCCCACCAGGCTACACAAAGACACACACACACCGTCAAACACACATGCATGTATATTCCATTTGAATGTAAAAATAATAGATTGGACACAGCTAGTATATATATATTTATATATATCTGAATATATCTACGGTTTAAAGTGGACGTAATTGAGATCTGTACCTGCCTAAATTCAATCAAGATTTATACAGCTTTTTTCCTCTTTTCTATACATCTTCCATAAAATAGACACGGCTTTAATTTACTGATGATCACACATAAACAAACAAATAACCCCACCAAATTAACTTAAATTAATCGGTTCAAAGCTTGCTGTGCTGACGGTTTGCTCGGCGCGACACGGCGGGCACCATCCAAGGACGACTGATCAGGGATGTATGACGATGAAGTCTGATTGCTACACGACTTAAAGAGGGTATAAAGGTGGGAGTTTACATTCTGAGGCCCCGATGGAAACAAATCGCTAGTTTACATCCTTTATTCTAGTCTGTTAGTGCACAGTAGTAACAAGCCCTGAGTTCTTGGACAGGCTTGGTGCCGTTTCATTCGGAGCACCTTTGAGAAGTTAGGGGGTGTGTCTTTTAAGAAGCATGACTGGGCATGGCGTCACAGCAGATAAGGCTCTGGTACATAATGTCATGGTCATTCTTGGTCTCTCTCTCGCCCTGCTGTAGGCATTTTTTTTTTAATCTGATTATTCTAAGCAGCCAAGACCTTCAGGGACTTCATCGAAATGTTCTCAAGTCCAGGGTTATTCTGATTGCACCTTTTACACTTAATCTGTCATTTCATTCATTTCTCCCTCCCTCCCCTTCTCCCTCTCTCGCCTACACTGTAGGGAACTCCTTTTTTTATGTTTGGCTGTCTGTACATTATGTTTCTTTCCCCTTCCCAAGTCTTCTCTGACCGCACCCTCACCACGTTTATTTAAAAGCTGATTTACTTAGTTTTCTGGTCTACAGGCTCCATTACTTGGCTGTTTCTTCACAGCTTCCCTCTCTCTTTCTCCTTCAAGTAGAAAGCATCTGTGTCTGGGGCTACTGAATGTTAATCAACAGGGATTTTGTCCTCCAGTTCAAGTGGGCCATCCTCAGCGGGCTCCTCGCCTTTTCCCAGCTCCTGCAGCTGCTGCCGCCTCTGCACCTCCGCCTTGAGGTTCTCCAGATCCTTCTGACTGCAAAGGGAAAAAAATATAGCAAGGTTTATTTCATTTCTATCACCTCACAACTTAGATTTTGATAACTCTCCTTAAAGTTTTTTTTTTTTTTTAAATCATCTTTGTAATTTCTAATGAGATAAATTATATAGATGATGCATCATTTCATTTCTTTATGTACTCATTCTTTATCAGATTAATAGCATAAGTTGTCAAAGATCCTCAATCAGAATACTACAAGAGATATTTATCTCCAATATCTATAGTTTGAAACCAATTTTTTATGTCAGACACTTCGGTTTCTATACTATGTCTCTAAAACAGCTAGATGTCGCAATAATGTCTGTTAGGGCTAAATATTATCACACTTAAAGAACCGAAATAATTAAAGGAATAGTACACCCAAAACATGATTAGCCTTCATTTTCTACTCACCCCCATGCTGAACAACACTCTGGAGTACTTTTTTGATATCTCAAATGCATCTGGAGATCTGGGAGGCTTCTTGCTGTCTGCTGACATTCAAATAATGGAGGTCTATGGCGCCCGAGGCAGAAAGGTCCATAAAAGTCCACAAAAAACGTGTCAATATTCCTCCATACTGCTCGTCCAATGTATTCCAAGTGTCCTGAGTGGGTAGCGTCCATAATTTACTCGAAACGAAGTCATTTAGAATGTTTTTAGAGCATAAACAGTAGTGTATAGGATTTCCTAAAAGCGCGCACCTGCGCGATCACGACGCTACGGAAGCCGGCAGACCAAACCAGCGCATTCAGCTCGGCAAAGAACTCATGCTCTTCCTCAACACTGAAGTCCTCAGACATTTTTCTTTCGTTGTTTCTTTCTTTGCACAGGTAAACAGCACATTTCTTCTTCTACGCTTGCATTATCGGCAGAGCAGACGCTGAATGCGCACTTTCATCTGGTTTGGTTTGCCGCGGTTACCGTAGACTGGTGAACGCGCTTTCAGGAAATCCTATACACTACTGTTGATGCTCTAAAAACATTCTAAATGACTTTGTTTCGAGTAAATTCTGGATGCTACCCACTCAGGACACTTGGAAACATTGGACGAGCAGTATGGAGGAATATTGACACGTTTTTTGTGGACTTTTATGGACCTTTCTGCCTCGGGCGCCATAGACCTCCATTATTTGAATGTCAGCAGACAGCAAGAAGCCTCCCAGATCTCCAGATGCATTTGAGATATCAAAAAAGTACTCCAGAGTGTTGTTCAGCATGGGGGTGAGTAGAAAATGAAGGCTAATCATGTTTTGGGTGTACTATTCCTTTAACATTCCACAATTATAAACTCTTTCCAGATTGTTTTTTAATTGTTGACTCAAATCACATAAAGCCATTGTCGGCTGCGCCTTTTCATTTTTTGAAGTCCATTTCTTAAAAGTTCACTTTTCCAAAAGCATGACTTTTAAATCATGTAAAAGTTGCTTAGAAAGCGTTTTTTTACCATAGCAGAAAAAGAACAGACTTCAACTGATTGTACCTGCTGCTGCTGTTCTCAGTAAACGTGTTTCTATCGTTTCGTTTTTAACTGTATTTGGAAGCATCACATCAGAAGACCTCGATGGAAACAGCAAAAATTTTAATTGACTTAAGTAAATAAAAAATAAATATATTTTATGCTGATTTGAGGTATTTTTCTGACCATTTCGAAAAAGAATAAACAAGTTAAAAGAGGAGATGGAAACAATCTGTCGAACAAGCCTTAACTTTGCTAGCCTGGGTGCCATTCCGAACTTAGTCCCGCCCACAACGTTTGAGGTCAGGAAGTCAATCTGGCATTGCTCAATAGTAGCGCGAGTATGCTCGCACAATATCTGGCGGGCCAATCAAATTGTCAGGGCGGGCTTTATACGATGATGGACAGATGATCAACAGTAACGTAATCAACCACGTCACCAAAGCTTGGGTGACAACAACAATGGCTGCCACTGGAGAGTTGAGATGAGTAGATTCTGCTATTAGGTCTGTTCTAAAAGATATCGACAGCAAATTAATTTTAAAAGAGGAACAGAGAAACGCGATCAAGGCTCATCTTCTTATTCTAGGCGTACAATTGCACACTTTGATTTTTGTTGACAACTATGCGTCGCTTAACATACGTCACGCACTCCGTTGCTCTTATTGGTTGTAGGTCTATCCAATTGAGTGCAGAGGCATTTTTTTTCCTGGTTCGTTCGAAACACGCCCCATAATCACAGCTCTATGGAGCAGTATCAGACTCATATTCTGACTAGAATTGAGTAGGACTACGTCAGGCTGTAACTTTGCGGACATTTACCTCAAAACTGATCAGCCGTTTCTGCTGCGGGCTTCCTGAACTCTGCATCTCCAGATGGCATGTACCATCACTAATACTAGCTAGCACGGTGAAGAGAGGAAAACCTGCCGTATTGCAGCAGATTCATTAAACCCTCGGACCATCCCTGGTCTGTGGTTATCGCCAACTTTCTAACCTTACTTCCTGTTAATTACAGCGACATCAATAGAGAAAGTATTTTTTTTTATTTCCCAATATTTTAAATGTTCTGTAAAAAAAGATTTAGTATAGAAAGAAGAAATATTCAAAGCTTTGCTTAGAAAACTGTGGGTTTTCATTCATTTCAATGTTTTATTTCTTTCTGACTTTACCTGAGTGGAATAAAGATGATGCCATTGATGATGTTGAGCTGTTCCAGGATGCTGGCCATGCTGGGAGCAGTGAACTAGAAAACAAAGGAATTCCTCCGTTAGAAAGCGTTTCTGGAGCCACAGAGAGAACGTCTCAGAGTCAGTGCAGTCACCTTGAGAGGCATGATGCTGGCGTTGGAGCCGTTCTTGTAGATCTCATTCATGGTTCTCTGCAGAGCTACGGCCTGCTGGGTTAGATACTTCAGATACTCTGAGCTCTCCTTGGTTTTCTCGTGAGCTTCGCCCATCTGGGAGGAGGATAAATTAGAATTAAGACGCTTCTTTAAGAAAGTGTTACAAAGAGCAGCATGCCGCCGCCTCTACAGGGGCTACCTGGTTCTTGTAAATAGTGTAACCCTCCTTCTCGTGCTGCAAAGCGGAGCGAAACTCTGCCTTACTCTCATACATCCTTGCAACCAGATGGTGGCTGAAAAACAAGAGGTAAGAAGTTATTTATCTGTTTCACTACACGGACCACGAGGAGAGGTCTGCGCTCACCTGAGGGCAACTTTGAGGGAACGGGCTCCATGATACTTTGTGTTGATGGTCAAGGCGTTCTCCAGAAACCTCAGCGATAAGTCGTACTCCATCACTCCATGGAGCACAAGCCCGATATTACTCTGCGCAAATCAGCAACAAAATATTTTCTCATTTAGTCAAGATACAATAAAATGTAATGTTTTTTTTTTTTTTTTTCATTTTTAATTAGATAAAAGACAAGGATTAGAGAATATTCAGGGGGAAGAATTATTAAGATTTTTTTTTGTTTTAACAAGTAAAAACTGCCCAGTGTGGTGAGCCTTGAGATATGGCTTAGAGTCCTGCACGGGTCGAGTTTTACCAACCCGCACCCGCCTGAACCCGTTAGGATGACTACCGAACCCGACCCGTCACCCGCGGATATCTTCAATTCAAATCCGAACCCGACCCGTTGATATTTAAACCGCAACCCAACCCGTTAACACATCAAGTAATAGGCTATAGTACGCTGCGCTGCAGAACAGCGCCATTAACACTGAAGCAGACGTGTATGCACTGACTGTGGCCTTTTTGGAGGGAAGCCCACACTGCCGGCAGGGCTTTAAGCTGCAACAAGGGTGAACCCAGTGCCTGATTAATATAACATTTCTGATGTCCATAACAACACACACGCATAAAAAAAAAAATCACCAACTACTCGCCCGCACTAAAAAAATATCCGCCCGACCCCCGACCCGTTTATTTTATTTATGTATTTTTCACCCGCAAAAGAGCATTTTAGCGGGGGACCCATGGGTACCCGACCCGTTGCAGGACTCTAATATGGCTCATTAGAACCACTTCTTGCTTTAAACAGAGTGGAAAACTGTTTATTTGGTCTGATAACATCTAAAGGTCCTCATTATTCTGGGCAAAACCACTCAAGTTCAGATAAGATGGAGAAAGCTTGGAATAATCTTTTTTTTTTTTTTAGGTCTTCCTCGAAATGGTTTCAGTCTGGACTTTGACTAGGCCATTCTCGTGCACAGATGCTCTCATCTGACCTATTTAAATGGTAGCCTTGGAATGAAGTTTAGTTTCCTTTTCCTGCTGGTAGGTGAACCTCTTCCTCAACCTCAAGAATTTTCCAACTGCATTTTTTCTTTTCTCTCAACTTTCCCCATATTTCCCCTCAGCTCTGACAAACACTCCTACAGCATTAAACTGTAACTACAACACCATTGCTGTTGATTTTCCAATCAGTTCTGCTTGTAGCAGCCCGTGGTCCAGAATACTGGTCCATTATTTCTTATAAGGTTGTGACAAACTAAAAAGAGGCCCTTTGAATCTTTGGATAACAGAGGTGAGATTTTGGATATTGTTTTATAATAAAACACTAATGCATGTATTTAAACTAAAATCCTTGCCTTCATCCTCTACTTCACATTCATGATCTACTTTGTGTTGCTCAATCAAATAAAAACCCAGAAAATATGAAGAAGTTTGTTTATAAAGGGTTTAGGGATATGATTAAATCTGACTCTGGAAACATGTAGCAGACTTACATCTATCAGTGCCATCTCTGGATGGTCCTCTCCGCAGACCATCAGCATGAGGTAACGAGCCCGATAGAGCAGCTTCAGGGCGGTGGAAAGCTGGCCGTTGGCGAAGCAGTACAGAGCCAAGTGCATCTGGCAGAGAGGACAACAAAAATCCGGTTCATAATCTGAAAACATTTGGTGCGGCTAAAACAAAGGGCCAAATGTCAGCGAACTCACGTATTCTTGGATGGTGTTGGGGTGCTCGATGCCGAGGACTCTTTCACTCATCAGGACGGCCTTTTGCTGGTTGCTGAGAGCCTGAAGGTGAAAAAAAACCAGATTGGTTTACGACCTGAAATGAACACAAATGTAAGCAGAAGCTGTCTCTTTTTTTAATGCTGACCTCAGGGTGGTCTCCCATGATGTAATTAAGGCGGGCCAGCAGGCGCAGACAGGCACAGATCTCCACATGCATGGCTCCGTAAACATTATTAAAGAGGTTCAGAGCCTCGTTGATCAGTTCGCAGCCCTCCTTCAGGAAACCTGGAAAGGAGGAAAATCAGCCGTTAAATACAGAAGCTTCAATCAGAGCTGATATCTATTTTATTTTCCCATTTTATCTGAAGGGTGTCACCTTGCTGTACTTTAGCCTGGCCGCTCTGGAAGAAGTGGAAGGCGTCTGAGGCTTTGGGGTTCACGTGCTTCACCACAGGGAAAATATTCAGGATGTCTTCCTCCGTGAAAGCAGGCTTGTGACGACTGTCGAAGTTATACTCCTTCAGCAGGATCTAGAAATCGAACAAAAAGCATTCTTTGATTAAAAAATAAAATAAATCAAGCTATTCTTGCATTTCTACAGTAGGCAAGAAATACCAGACTAAGGAAAGACACAACATTTAGACAAAAAGATGAAGAGAAAACACTCAAAAGCAGCACTTTCTCCACAGACATGAATGATACCTGGATGCCAGTTTTGACTGAAATTTCTCTGAGCAGGGTGATTTTCTGAAGGCCGTATTTCTCCACAACCTGATCGACGCTCTCACTACAGACAAACCGTATCAGAAACAAGTCAGTGAGCAGAACGCCAAGTCCCTGCTGCCGGCCGGTCAGACGAGACTCACCAGTGGATTTTAAAGTGATAATAGCTCTGAGCTTCAGCGGCGATGTTCTTCCACAGCTCGCTGGGCGTCAGGCTGGCCCACGCCGTGTTGTCGCCGCTGCCGGGGACCCTGTTGCGACGCTTGCGGTTTTTGCGACGCGACACCAGCTCGTCCGGCGGCAGGTGTGCGACGGCGTCAGGGAAGGAGCTCAGGAAGCAGTTCAGGAAATGGCTGACGGCAGCAGACAGAGCTGATAGCTCCACACCCTGCATGAGGAAAAAACAAATCAAAGAAAGATGATCCGTTTGCTGCCGTCAGGAATGACCTTTGACCCCTAATGGGTAGCTTTTATCTACAAAAATAGCTGGACATTTCTGTCTGCCTCTTGTGTAAGAATGTGTGTGTGTGTGTTTTGATATCAATAAATAAAGGGGTTAAAAAATATTTTTATTAACATGAGTAGAATAAAAATTGCTATTTAAATAAGTGCAAATAAAAGAAAAATTAATAACAATTATATCACAATTAAAAATGTTTTAAGGACGTCTCAGGTATTAATTTAATTTGCCTTCATCCCTGAAATCGGACATTAAAAACATGCAAAAAAAAAAAAAAAAACAATTTGCCTTGTGTATCAATACAACCATCTCACTATGCAGATAGACCATCAGCCGGGTAATATTTTGGGACAACATTATCTAATATACAAAATGCATTATTTGTTAATCAGGAAAACTTTTCAGCAGCATTAAATCCAGAGCAAATAAAAACAAAAAAGCTTCTTTCTCGGAGCACTGAAAGCAAAGGAAGCATTAAAAAGTTACAAACCTGGAGGTATGTCCTGAAGATATGCTTTGCACACCTTGTGATCAGCTCAATGATTCCTATTCTCTGTAATATAAAGGAATAAAATACCACGTTAACCAGATGTTCTCTAGAACGGCTCCATGTGAGTTGGAAGCCTTCGTAGACGTGGAATCAGACTCACGTAGAAGTGCTCGAGTTGGGCTTTGGCTGGGGTCTTGTCCACAAACTCTAGAACCGTCCCTAAATAGCGAACATTAATGCCTCTCTGGTGCAAGGCCTCGGTTAGCGTGGCTCCATCCATGGGCAGTGTGCTGTGGTCCAGACAGTCCTTAACCTGATTTGCACACAAATGCAGCTCCAATTGAGGTTCTAACACATTATTTATTGCCAGATTTATATGCTTTGTGAGAAGAATGCATTCAATAAAGTAGGGTTGTCCAAAGTATCGATACTCAAAAAAGTATCGATACTGAAATGTTGTATCCGGATACAATACTCATTTTCAAAAGTATCGAGTACCAGTGGCACCTAAACAGTCATCTAAAGTGCAGAATAGAGGAAAATGCACTTTCAGAACACTGTGTGATTAAATAATTCTGTGCACTCTTCAGTTTCAGACTTTTTTTGTAACACGTGCAGCTGCTGAGGATTATTTTTGTTTCTTTACCGGTTTGGCTAGTGTCATTGTTATGTGTGCAAAGCATAGCCAAGGAAGGAACACTTAATTTTAATTTTGTAAGTTTTTCATCAAGCTTGCTAAAAACAACCTTAAAATGTTGTTTTCACAGATTAAAAATAAACTAAAATGGCTAACTATTCATATTTCCCGTTCCATCTAAAGTGGACCCAGTTAAAAGGCCAAACAGGCTGTGAAATGTGCCTTTGTTGCTCAAACACCTTCCTGTCTAATTGACTGAATTAGACTGACTGTGCAGGAAACCATAAAAACCACTGACCAGAGACGGGACCTGACAGGTGACCAGGAAAGCAGCGGCATCTTTAAGGAGCTGTTTCTGCTTCTGGACGTCTTCTACGGCGTCCTCCGGAAAACGCACACCTGATCCATCGTCAGAAACAAAAACATGTTAGTGTTTTAGTTTTAACATAAGGGTAAGAAGATCACAGATCACAGAACACGTCTGGTTAAGCTTAAAACTGGACTTTTCTGATTCTGTTTTGACTAATTAGAAGAAAAAAGATACTTTTAAAAATCATAGAATCCTCTTCTGCAATAATGTAGAAAAATCCTTGGAGCATTGATCTGTAATCCAGGCTTTACACAAACTGCTGTCTGCAAGTTAATACTCCTGTTTAAGCCAAACAACTATTTTTAATTTCCACAGGTTAAACTATAGACCTGTACAAAAACATTATGTGGATTTAAAACCTACATCAATATATGAAAAGTAGACTTAAAGAGATACTAATATTCCTAACATCTATTCATGTACAAAGCAGTTTAGCAAACTATTGAAATCAGATCTATTCAGATATTTAAATCTTCACCGTTTATAGGGCAAGTTATCATTTTTTTGTTCACTTGCATAACCCTTAAAAATGGAGCCCACACCCCAAACCTGTCATTGAGGTCTAGAAGCACAATATCTATATGCAGCTATTCAGCCAAGCTCCTGCTAAATGGCAGTACAGGTCATTTTGGCATCGACCAATTAAATGAGTCCTTGGATGATATGTTACCTGCTGTAACTGAAGTTGAAAAAAGTTAAAAAGCTAATTGAAAATTTAAAGGTTTCAATATAAATGTAATATGTTAAATAAAAAATTAATAAGCTAAGGTAAAAGGTAAAAATGTAAGTGCCTGTATCAGAAATAATGATCTTAAGTTATGTTCAGACACAGAAAAAAAATGCTTTTCATGAATTTCTTATAGAACCTTTGTTATTTTATGTAACATATCGAGGAAAGTGACCGTTTATTATAATTAGCATGATTTTTTTTTTTTTTTTTTTTACATATTTTTTAAATGTTACACAAGTAATACAGCCTTGTCCTGTCCTCCAATAACACTCTTAGGCTAAAATTTGGATATTTAATGTATTTCACTAAGTGCGCTATAAAGGATTAAGATGAAAAGGAAACTCTGGGACTAAAAGCTAAATTGTGACCATTTAAAATTGGACATCTTAAATAGTTATTATTTTTATTTTTTTGTTCTTTCAAAGAACCAACAGAGACATTTTGAGTAAAGCAATTTGTTTTTTTTTTTAATTAGATAGGCACCGATCATAAGGAGCTCACAAATCTCTCCATCTTGCCAGCACTGTGCCATGTTTCTCTAATACAAGCAGAGTTGTTTGGGCTTGTTATTTAGCATGCGACCAGCGTGAAGTTGTGACGTCCAAACGTTGCGCTCAAAGTCATCACATAATTTAGCGTGTCAAACCTGGGGTCCTGTGTTCACACTGCATGCTGATCAGAACCAAAGCGATTTTAACATGTGTCGCTTCCTGAGTTGTTTGACCCGAGTAGTCACGTTTCAGTGAGCTGTTCCCTGTGCCACCAAAAGCCGATTGTTCCTGGGTTTAAAGAGGTTTTTCGGCCAGAGTGAAAGGGGTATAAGCGGTGAACTGATTAGTCTTCAGGCCGATCACCAATCTTTAAAATGCTTGACCTGCCGAGTCCAGTTTTGGATGATACCCATTTTATTTTCCATTTTGACACTGTCAGCTGTTATAAGGTCACAGCATGCCTTCAATGTACCAGTTTTATTTTACTGACAAACACTAAACAGTATCGGTGAAAAGCTCCAAACCAGTTTCAACTGTGCACGAGTTTCTCAGATAATAATGAAAAGGTAAGAACATGGACCGTGGCTGAGTTTCTGACCTTTGCAGAGAAAGGTCATCAGTTCAGATCAGTTGCACATGCAAGAGCAGCTGATCGCCCAAATTCAAGGAAATCGATTGAGGGATGCACCCCAAAAAAAATAAACAAATACTGACAAAGTTTCCCAAGTTAATGTGTTTGGGCAACAACCAGTGGTTTATTTCTAACAGAGATCCTTTTTACACCTAAGCTACAGGTGGGCAATAATTTAACCGTTTTTGGTTCTCTTCGTAAGCATGTTTCCAACTTGTTCTGACAGTGATAAATAAAAAAATGAGTTCCACATCCCAAACGATGACATCTTGGTTCCTTTTGCAGTTGATTCTTATTGGATATGTCAATCTAAGAGCATAAATAAACCAACCAAACTCCTACTTGGTACTTTGGATACAGGATTAAAGTTGTGGCATTCATACATTTGCAAGAACTGGTACAACTTGTTTAATGATGCGTCATCTCAGCAGGTTACATTATTTGGCAAGAGTCACCCCACCAGTTAATCTGAAAATGTTTGTTTTTGTGCTCACCTGGGGAGAAGATGTCGGGGTTGAAGCGGATATCAAATGAAGTGTTGCTGATGGAGCCCACGGCCTTGCAGGCATTGAGGACCACCTCTCTGCTTTTGGGATCTGTTTGGGCAGCATATTAACATCCGTTAATAAACCATGACAAAGGTTAATAATCTGAAATGCTGTGTCTACATTAAGGCTAAAACACCTGCTTTAATCTGACTTTTCTTCCTTTAACGAAAATCCAGATTGAAGTAAATTGTGTTGTGAACCTTGTACTGCAGCTTAATGTAGACACAGCTTTAGGTCAGGACCACCACCATGATCTGCACTACTGATTAGGTCAGGTTCAGGTTAAACAAGATTTATTGGGGTTAAACACCACAACCGCTGATTATTTAGTGTATTAGGATCAAATCCTACTGCAAAGGGATCACATGCTGGAGGCGGGTGTATTAGCAGCCCGACTCCCCCTCAGAGCAGGCAGACAATTAGCAGGGAGAGCTGCTCAGGTGGACATTAAGGTTGATTTTACTTTAACTCTTCTGCTGCTGTGGTAACAACAGTAAACTATAAAAAAAAAAAATCATCCCAAAGTGATCATCTGACCCAGTACTACCTCTCTAGGATTTCATGCTTTTTAATCTATGCAGTCATCCACCAGAGTAGCTCTCCCTCCTTCGTCGCAGCTTCAGCTTTTTTTTTTTCCTGGACGTACCAATACCAGATCCATCTTCGGATACTAAGGTCTCCGCCAGCTCTTTGGCCTGAGCTAATCCTGGAATACTTTCCTCAAGCTCCTTACCCTCCAGTGGGCTTTTGCATTCGCTGTTTCGGGTGCCTGCAGGGTCTACAGGCCCGTTTGTTGTGGGCTTTGAGGAGTTTTCTTCACTTTCAGTTGAAATTTGCGAGGTGGTGGGGTTGCTGTTTTCTGTGGGGCCATTGTTATCAGTGGCTCCTTCTGCAGCAGCAGTCTGTGTGGCATCAACACTGCCATCTGCCTGCGCCTCTGAGGTCTCGCTAATTGCAGGCATGTCTGTTTTGTTAGAGTCTTTGTTTGCCTTTTGCTGCATTAGCTGCATAGCTGCCATCTTCATGAAAAGAAGATATCTGAAGAAGAACAGGATAAAAAAAATAAAGGTTTTATTATAAATCCTGGAATTTGAAACATGAAACCTGCATTTAAAAAGCAGCCAAACGCCCACCTGTGCTCGACGAAGGCCTCAATGAGCTCTTGACGAAGACATGCCAAGCGATGGCGGTGCTGCCGGGGGAAGCCTTGGCGCTGGCTCTCTGCAGACAGCTCCTCGCCGTCCACAGGCAGGAAGTTCAAGTCAGGGGGAAAGGTTCGAAGTAGGTCCAGGATGTAGTGTCTGCCATCATTACCGATGATGCCTTTACATTCCACGGAGGAGCACAACTCCACCGATTCCTCTTTCTCATTCAGCACCTTGTGTCGCTGGACCTGAAATTCACAGGAAAAAGACGACATGTTGATGATCCACTGATCCCAATGTGAAGATTATAGATTACGGGGAATTAACAAAACAGAATAGTTTAAACCGCTCTGAGTAAACAAAAAAATATACAGAAACATCTGGAGACAGCAAAGCTTTCAGGTACAGGGTCCCTTTTTACAGGAAGGTAAGAAGATAGAGAGAGTGATTGATAGCCAGCTAGAGCCGTAGCTGCATCTCCATTACAAATTCGCTCAAAACTATGTCGATGTTACTGATAATTTTGAAAACGCAGCAACTGTGGTGTTTCCATTAGATAACAATTAAAATCTTATGTGAATAAGTTTGTTCCCGTGATAACTCGGATGTAAACACATGACATCTCTATATCTAAGCCTGGGCTACAATGGGCGCCATCATCCTCTAACTATTTCTGCTCTTCTTTGGCTCTCTAGCAGGCAGTAAGGTCCAGCTGTAGATCATGTGACTCGTGTGATGAGTAAAAAGTTTTTCCATTGCATTTTTGCAACAAAAGAAAATTCAATCTCAATATGACGGAAAAAAACCCTCAAAAAACTTGAGCTTTTTCAAAACTGCTGCTTCTATTTGTTGGTAGCATGACCTAACAATGAAATGGCTGCTAGTTAGCTGGAATAAGCAGAATGAGACAGAAGGACTGCATAAATCGTAGTGATAACCTCTACATACGCTGTAAAACACGCATCCCCAAAGTCAGTCCTCGAGGGCCGCTCTCCTGCAGGTTTTAGAGGTTTCCTTACTTTCCCTACTGTGCAGGAGCAAGGAAACCTTTAAAACCTGCAGGATAGCGGTCCTCGAGGACCAACTTTGAGGATGCCTTGCTTTGATTCCGTTTTATTTTCCTATATTCTAATCATGTAAAGCACTTTGCATTTTCTTTGTACTGAATTGTGCTATACAAATACATTCGCCTTGCCTTTCCTACAAACAGAACAAGTATTTCACAGGGCAAAAAGAAAAAAAATGGCGTTCTTTCAAAATCAATGGGGGATTCCTGCATCTTTATATTGATGCATATTCTTGCAAAAAATCTATTGATGTGTTCAAGATGTTTAAAGTTGCAGTGACTGTTTTTTTGTTGGGTTTTTTTTAGCCTGAAAATGTCCTAATAAGAAAAAATACTTTAATATACAAAAAATACAGAGATAAATCTGGATTATTTTTCTATGTAAACCAAAATAAAAAAAATAAGCAGCTACTGACCTTTAAAGGCCGGCTGGTTTTATCAAGCAGCTCCAGATATTTGCCGTGAGACACCACAGTCTTCCCGAAATCAATGGAGCCGTAGATGACACTCTGCTCCTGCTCCCGCTCCAGGATCCCTGGGATGATGGACTGTGCAGTTACTCTGTAGCCTCTGTAGTCCACCACCACTGTCCCCAGGGTGTAGAGGCCCTCCACATCCACCGCCCCGTAAGCTCGCACTCCGTTTAAGTCATTCGTCGGTGCGGCATGGGCGGCGGCGTCGCCACCTAGCTCACGATAGTGGTCCCGCACGTCGAAGCCCAGACTGAAGAAAATGTTGTTCCAGATGAACATTTGCATGCGAGTTTCCTCGCCCGGGTTGATCGCCATCACGTTACCGTCAATCACTGCCATGGCGCCACGAGTGGCAGCAGCTGCAAAGTCGCTGTGGACCTATGTGAGAAAAACAGACGCGCAATGAAACAAAATAAAATCCACGTTTGCATTAAAGACCCGAGGAGCTCTGCAGCACCTTGAAAATGGCTCTCTCACGCAGCAGTCGCTCAGGTAAGTTCTTCCGTGGCAGCTCCCTGGTGGTTTGCAGCTCCTCGTTCCAGTCTCTGGTCTTCAGGCACAGATAAACACATTTTCACCACGCAGGCCCTTATCAATCGAGATCCAGAGCTGGATTAAGCTCCACCCACCTGTCCTGGTATGTGCTCCTCATAACCGAGGCGGGAAGTGTAGGCATCCTCAGCTCTGACGCAGTCCATTGCATGGTCCACCTGTGGAGCCGTCCAGCTGTACACCTGGAAAGGAGTGGCTATCCTCTCAAACGGGTGCCTCTGGACTCTGCAGGGGGGGGGGAACTGTCAGCTGTTTGTTTCCTTATAACCTGGTTAAACCCATCACAAAGCTTCACATCATAAGTCCCATGTCAACTAGCAGACTGTTTTTGAAATAGAAATATTCCCAGTTATTGACAGAATAACCAGCAGAGGTTATCTTGTTTTACTAGTAATACAGCGGGGACAGCACACCCAGACGCACAAAGAAGACATTTGGAAGAAAGCATAAAACAGATGTGGAAAACTAATAAATTGTTATTTTTCATTGAAAACAACATGAGAAAGACATGTTTGAGCAGTTTGCATGGCATAGAGTCTGCAACCTGCAGAGCTGCAAACAGTTCTTTGCACAATGTCTCTTAATTATGGCTAAAAATTATAAATAAGCCAGATAATGGTTTTAAATATATTATAATAGCAAATAGCGGTCTAAGAAGATTTGGCAGGTTTCGTAAAGAAAAAATGAATTTAATTTTAACAACAGAATGATATTAAACTTATTTGTAGGTCTATTTTTTTGCAATTAGTTTGGAAATTAAATCTTCTTTTTTCTTTTATTCATCAAATCATATCTTATAAAAGAGAACAAACCCTTCCTTTTTCTAAGCAGCAATTTGTTTCTTTAGAATCATTTATTAAATCACTATTAACTAATGCTGATTTACCATTACTTCCATGTTCAAAGTGCTAAATGTTTGAATAAAAAGATGCTGAAACCTTTTCTTTTGCAACGAGGTGAAGTTCTTCTTGAAGGCCGGGCTGATCTGGCTCAGCAGCTCCACCAGAGAGTGGCTCAGGAAGCTGGGGTTGGCTGGCTTTGGGTTGAAGGTGTAGGTTGTGGATCTGCAAAGCAAACAACAACAACCATCATCAAATAAGTCAAGAATCAGGGGATCAACCTGGCTTAAAGCACAAACCAATGAAAGAGAACTGAGCCATAACTAATCAGGTTTTGTGAAGTTTGTCTCTTTCTAAAGAAATCTGGATGATGAAGAGGCGTTGCTGCTTTGTCATTTCTTATAGCCAGTCTCCATTTTGTTTTGACGCCTAAATCAGATCTTTCTTCAAACAGATCTTTACAAAAAATTATATATTTAATATAATCTACCCACCTAAGTGGGGGTTCAAACACCTTTCCTTGTTTAATATAAAGAATCAGACACCTTTCCACTGATTAAATCCCTACAGTTCCTTTAAGAAACCCGAGATGCAGACTCACTGATTGAGGTAGAAGCCTCGTGTTGAGGCCGTGACGCTCACATGGCGCTCCTCCACCGTCACAATGTAGAGGTACATGAGGTCGCCGTGCATCTTCCTGTTTCCAGGCGGAGGGTTCCAGCCACTCATGGTCAGGACCTTCAGGCATTGCATGGGCTGTTGATGACGTCACACAAACATGAGCTTCACTTTTGCCCGCTGAGACGCACCCTCAGGTTATGTCACCTCCTAAATAGGGGAGGCCAAGCATCGGTCATTTCAAACCTTCCAGTCTTTGTTCTGTGGCTGGAGGGGCACCAGGGGGTGCTCTTTGCTGCCGGGTAAGATGTGTTCTGGAGGGGTGCAGTCGATCTGCTCCAGTTCGGTGCCTTTCTTCTTTCGCTTTCCGCTATCTGAAAACACGGCAAGGAGGAAAATATTCCAAATGTTAGCAGGAATACAGTTTTATCCTTTCTGCTGTTTATCAAAGAACAAAATCATCACAACAAACCAGTCAAACTCATATTTGGTTAATTAAGCATAATTAAAATCATACAGTTACTGACTTTGGAGTGATATATCATCCTGATCAAGCATATGGCAACAGTGGAGAAGAACCCGCCCCTTTAATCTTCCACATATGAAACTGTTGAGACCCCAACCAAACAGGAGCTTCTGAAGCAGAGTCAAACCTGCAGCCTTCAGAGGGCTAGAAAGTTGAGCCTAACAATAATTCCGGATAGGGAAGTCCCCATCTGGTCCCGATGAGTCAAAACTACATCGGAATAAATGGCCCTGCAACTAAAGACATTCTGATGGAAAAACTTCACTTCTGTAACCCACTGGTTATTAAAGAATGATTAAGATTTTCTCCTACCCGGTTTTCCTAACATTTCACAAAACAAAATTAGTAGAAGGAAGCTTGATTCGTGCAGATATTGTATCAGAAGTGAAAAAGTTTTATCAGGAGATCCCTAATGATTGATACCTCCAAGGTCTCCATCAGTAAAGATGCTGAGGAAGGACAGGGAGTTGCAGTCCACCCCATTGTAGGCGTCTGAGGGGTCCAGGCTTTTCAGCAGGTCTCTGATGTGACGCACATGAATCCGGGCCTCTCGTACGGTGTAAGGCTCTGTAGGAGGAAAGGACAAAACGCAGGCGTCTCTCTTCCAGTTTCAAAGTCACTTTTCCAAAACAAACTTCTAAACGTTTTAAGCTATTTAAACCGTGGCTACGATCTAATTTGGATTTATTGGAAACTTCCATGTTTTGACACTGAGTGAAAACGTCATGCATGGAGCAGATGAAGGGATGAGAGATGACCTTCCACCACTTTGAGCAGAGAGCCCTCCTGCAGACCCTCGATGGACTTGAGCTCGGCGAAGTTGTCCAGCACGTTTCCGTCCAGCTGCAGGGAGAAGCAGGTGCGGTGGCAGGTGTCCTCGCGGTCCATCAACACCTGGTGGATTTCCTGCACCATTTCCTGTGGGGACACCTGGCAAACAAAAGAGATTAGAAGTTACGCGTGTTAGCAAGTTTAATCACTTACTTAGAATGCTCAGACTCCCTTAATAAGCCGCTCTTTGTTGCCTAACATACAACGGCTGGCGGTTTATCCATCCGAGGAGCTAATCTGTACCTGCAGGTCAAACGGCTCCGTTCCAGGCGCCTGGATCTTAACGGTGAAGCCCGTGTCCTGGATCACTATCACTTCCTGTTCGTTGGAGTCCTCGCCACCATCTGCCTCGCAGTTCCCTTCCTGCTTCAGCTCGCCCTCCTCCGGGAGGGCAGCGTCACCGTTCACCATGGCTGTATCTGCACTGTGAGCTGCGTTTAAAGAAATACAGCATGTCAGAGTCCACATTAGAGGGAATTTTAATTGTTTTTCCCACACTTGCCCAGTGAATCTTCCCTCCTTTTTTAAACTCTACTCTCAGGAACTCCTGGTACCCTTAGTACTTCCTTAAATACTAATTTTTTAAAGTTCAACATGAAATAATGACAAATTTTGTTAAAGTAGGAAGGTTTTAAGGATAAAATCAATAAAAACTGCAAAACTAAAAGAATCCCAAAGGAGAGAGAATGAGAGATTACAAGAACAACAGGAACAAGAAAACAAAGGTTACAAGGAGAGAAGAAAACAACACAAGAGTGGAAGATATGAGGTAGGGAACAAGGAAGGTTTGATAGGGGGGAGGATAAGAAGATCAAATTAAATTAGAGAAGAAAATGAAGGAAGGAAAGACATAAAGAACAAAAAAAGAGGGATATAAGGAAGACGGGGAGAAGAAAGGCAAAAAGAAAAGAATGAAGGACTGGAGGAAGTAAAGCAGACAAGAAAGAGGCAAACTAGGGAAGGAAAACGGGGAAGGAGACAGAATGAAGGACAAAAGGGAGCATATAAGTAAAGAAGCAAAGTAAGAGAAATACAAATTTCTTCCACTCTCCTCTTTACAAAGTCATATTTCACTCCTCATGACTGTAAAACCCTGTTATTTACACACAAAGTTAAGAATCCTGCAGGATTATAGCCGTCAGACTTGTTTAGCTCTTTTTTTCCTTTAACTGGCTTCAGGTGGAAATTTGTCTTTATTTAAATGTGAGTAAAATAAAGCTGTAACTATGCAGGGAATGAGAAAACCACCCCAGCTCTCACACTGGATGAACTCGCTGTCACTGTCCTAGAAGTTAAAAAAATTACAGTTATTTGCCCTTTTAATCAATAATCTTGTCAAAAACGCTTTGACTCTGCAAATGATTGTATCAGAAATTCAATACTAAGTAACCAGCTCATCTAGTATCAGTCTGTTGAAACACTGTAAGCAGTTCAGTCAGGCAGCTTTAAAAAAATAAAAAAACTGTCAGTATTCAGATCAGCTGCTTCTTTCACAAGCGGTTTAATTTCTGAGCTCAAAATATTGGTTCTTGTAAAGCAAAAAGCTGTAATTTCCCTCTTAAGGCAAAAAAGAGAGAGTATAAACAGAGATGCATTAAATTAAACAAAGATTAGTCCAACTATGTGTCTGTGAAACAACTGCTTTCCCTCACAGGGACACAAGTGTTGCCAGCTAATGTGTCCTTGCTTGTTGCTAAGTTTGAGAGAGTCATGGTTGCTGAAGGCAGAAAGGAGGGGCGCTTTGTGGCTGGACAGTGACCCGCCGGGCTCTGAATGCACTGAAGAGGTGGAGGAAGCCACGCTCTGAATAACAAACACAACGGCTAACAGAGGTCACACCAGTTAATACGTCAGAGGAAAACTGAGGCCTGGGTGTCGAATGTTACACCGTAGCTTCATCTGTTTTTATGCGTTTAATGTCTCATCACAGCAGATAAACAATGTATTAAATTGTTTAAGGTTGCAAGGTTAAGGAAAGCGAATTTAACATAAAATTGACAACATATACACAATAAACAGAATCCCCCTGCACTAAGCACAGGTGTTCCTCAGGGATGTGTGCTCAGCCCGCTGCTTTTTTAATTCAAAACAGAAAGCATATGGGTCGTTATTTTTGCAAAAAAAAACAAAAACAAACATAAATGCTAACTGGAGACGACAGAAGACTGCAATCCATTTGAACTAAAACTGTGTGATTTTGATCGTCTACCAAGAAAAGAAGAAACCGGTTTTAAAGTTTTGTGTTCCAGATCAAACAACACTTCCTGTCAAATTAGCCAATTTTTTAAAGTATTCTTAGAATATACTGAACTTTTGACACAATTCACTCGTTATAGAAAAATATTCCTTGATATTTTACAATTTCTTTCCAATATACAACAAGAGCCTTTATTAGAGATATATTAATAGATCTAACAATAAGCAAATAAGCTTGAGTTTCTTCAAAATAAACCATCTTTTCTTGTTTTTATTAATTTTTTTTTATTCTAATAGGGGATCTTATAGTTCTCTGATCAATAAGACAAGACCAAGATTCAACTAAATAAAAAAACAACTGTGCAATTATTTTGTGAATTATTCATTTTGTATTAATTAATATTTGGCACAGCATGCTTTAAAGGATTTGTTTTATTTACAGAATTTGATACAAGTAAAGCTAAAACGATGCCACTTAGGGGTCTGAATAGAGCATATTTACAGACAAGGAAGGTTTTTCCATTTTAAAAACAAAATATATTATCCATCTACATTTTTTGCTACATCTCTGCTCTAAATTTGCTCTCCTTTCAGAAAACGGCAGGTTTTAGAGTCTGGATGCTCCACTTTACCATTTGTTGGTTATTAAATTAGTTGATTATTTTAATAAATGATTACTCACAAATAATCAAAGTAATTATTTCACCTCTTCAAGATAACAGGGTCTAAAAAAGAGGACTTTTTAAAGAAAAAAAAAAGTCCTGGAAATTGGAGTTCCATAAAGTGAGATCAAATATGTGCCGACAGAGTTAAAGCATGATATTTGCATTTAAATACAAAGAACCAAAAGTCATTTCTAAGTAGATGTATGTGTTTATCTTTGTGACATAGAACACGATAATTACACTTATTTATGCAGAGATTCACAAGCATACCCCAGGATAGCACATTTAGTAAAACATAGTCATTTGAGAGATTTGTTGGAACAAAGGAGTTACGCTGTCAGACGAACACTGAGCAGACTGCACACAATTAAACTGTTCAAGGCTGAGGAAGGGATCTCTGTCAGCATAAGAAATCCATGAAACGGGTAGAAATCAGACTCAACATCTGAATCGCGTTTTCCCGATTATATTCACATCAAGCTCGCCCTTAGTTCTTCTTTCTGATCCACGGTAATGGTTCCCTTGACTCCGGGACCATGGCTGCCGCCAGAGACAAATAAATCAGCCTGACAACCCTGAAAACAAAAACAGCACACAAGGCCTCTCTGTAATGCTGTTTACAGGACCAGAGTTGCAGAGCGCCTAAAATATATATATTTACACTCGTTTCAGGCCAAAAATGCAGTATCATTCTAAACATTTGAATACAAATGGTTTATATGTAATGTTTAAAAAAAAGTAGCTGGATTTATGATTAATGAATAGTGAAAAAGTTGACTTAAAGTTTATAGCTACAACTTTCTTTGTTAAAACAGTTACATTCTCCAAAATAATACATCTCATAGTATCTAGAGTGATGCTGGATAATAGTGTAATTTTTGTGAAAAACTTTATATAAAAATAATTGTTTCATAACTTTGTATGCTTTTGATGATCACTCACGGTTGTGTTCCAAGCAGCCCTTATAATTTAAGATTAAACTGAATTCACAAAGCTGAGGAGTTCATCTGAAATCTCCTCCAGCTGGTTTCCTTCACCTCTGCTGCTTGCTGAGCACTGCTGGTCAGCCGACTGAAAGCGACGCCACTCATCTTTATTGTTTTAGATCTAATCAGCAAACTCCCATTAGTATCTCTGCTAAGCAGCCAAATGAATGCATGCTACCTGAGCAGATATCCTGTCAAGTTAACGTTTACTTAATATACTCCGCATAAATTTATCAAGTGCAGATCCACAAAAAAAGTTAAACATAGAAGTAATTTTGTACGATATTAATCATGTTTATTTCTCCACTCTAAATTAAATTTTAATAGATGCTATTAAGCCCCGACGGTATCAAACCTTTTGTTTTATTAAAAACAATTATCACTATAGGGCGTGCAGGTGGCGCATCGGTTAGTGCACACGACTCATGTACAGAGGCCTTTGTCTTCAACGCGGGCGACCTGGGTTCCAATCCAGCCGGTGGTTCTTCCCCGCATGTCTCTCCCCCTCTCTCACATCCCCTTTCCTGTCAGCCTACCATCAAAAACCAAGCCACTAGTGCTGTAAAAACTCAACAACAAAAAATGATCACACTAATTCCCATGTCTGGTAAAGTCTAGAAATGATAGATCTATCAGCATTGAGCAACAGCGCCAGCGGTGTTGGTGATTCTTGGATTAACCAGGCTGATGCTCAACTCATTAAGCGGCTTTGAAGAGCATTAAGCTCTTCAAAGCCACTGAAAGTGACCCTGGCCTTAGCATGTCTGCAGTGCCACCAGCTGAGAGGCTGCTCCTGTTACAACTCTCCTCTGACACATGATTAGGCCGTCAATCTCCTGCACAGGAATACAGTCTGCATGGCAGTCTGAAGCAAACTAATGACATATATGATCACCTGTACAGTAACTTAACCAGAAAGCGGTCTTTTTTATTCTTTAGAAGATATAAAGGATGAAAGAAACTATAGAAAATATAATATATTATTTGATTTCCTTTCTAATAAATCTGCTGCCCAGTGATTGACACTAAAACAAACATCGCTTGATCCCCTTAATGACAGAGTAGCAACTCAACTCCCTGACAGCCAGGCACAGACAAACAATGTAATGTCCTCCCCACATGTTGAACCTCAGACAGCACAATCTCCTCTTTTTAACTTCATCAGCTGACCTGACAGATCTGGGATCAGTTTCATCTGCCTGCACCGACAGACAGTACAGGCAACTTTTAACCTCCTCCTCACTCACCTTTTTTTATGCGACTCCCTGTGTGTTTTTAGAGTAACCTTTCCTCCTCTCGCCGCACATCATGACTTCTGCTGCAGCGAGCTTCCGCTTCCAGGTGTTGTGCCGTAAAGCGCGCCCCTGCTGTCGGCAGCGCACGGCGCCGAAGTTAGTGTCCGAAATGTAATAATTGCTTGACTTAAAGGGCTGTTGCACTGTTTAAGGATTTGAATCAATTCTGGTTTTAAACAGACTTTATCAAATGTCAAACGTGACCAGAATTATTATTAAGTGCTTCCAGGTTTTTTAAAACAAAGTTTTCTCATTTGTAATAGATTCATTACAAGCACTAAACACAAATTGGTTGTCTATGTGACACATGGTAAAAAAAGTCCAGGTTTGACTCATACAAAAGCTGCAAATTACAAGAAGTCCATTTAACATTTTCTGAATGAAACAAAAGCTATTTATTAATAGTTTTATAATAATATTGCATTATTGTCTTTCTAAAAAAAAAAAGTATGATTTGCTTTGAAAAGCTGCAGGCAGTTTAACAGACTTTTAACAATGCAAGGTAAAATTGTCAAGATATATATAAATTTGCAGCCTTATCCTACAACAAAAAGGTAACTGTACTGTCCACCAAATATTATTTTTTTTTCTCTATTGCAGGTGAGACCCTTCAAAGGCTGTAGGACCAGCAGCCGATTAGTTTTGGGCTTCTTTCAGCCGCTGTTGACAATTTTGACGTCAGTTAACTGAGTAAATATAGATCGGTTTGCTCCATTGTTGTGGTCCTACTATCAAACCCTAACTCACAGATCCACTTAACCATGGTAATAAATTGAAAGCCAAACCTGTGGTAAGTAATTACATAATAATAACTTAAAAAAAAAACTTAATATAGATTAGATTAGATGAGCTTTATTGATCTCACAGCGGATAAATTCACTTGTCACATATTGGCATAGAAGTCAAAAATCTGAAATCACATATTTTGTGCATTTGAAACGTTCATTGATGCACCAAAAAAAATTAAATAAAATAAAATTTAGGTTGCATACAGACTGAATCCTTCAAAACAGTGTTTCAGCTTTTTACTGCAGATACAATTCGAATACCAACTTCATCTTCAACCTGGTATATACATAAGAATCATGATCAAATACCTAAAAATATTATTTTAGAACTTACATACAATGTTTAAAGCGAACATCTGTAACAACTGCTACAGACAGATAATTTTAAATTGACTTCTCGTGAGGAGGCTGTTTTTGCGGCAGAGACGCTTTTTGCGACACAACACCGGTCAGAGCGTCGCTGCTAGCCGCCGAGTGGCTCACCGGCGTTACGGCAGAAAACCAGAGTTAAGACAACATTTTAGAGAATGACCACTCCTGCCTCCTACACTGCCACACACACAGCCCCTTTAGCGCTAGACCCAGCGTATATCCGAGTCCTCCCCGAGTGCCTGTGGGCAAACAGAGGCTCCAGTGAAGGTGACCTTCAGTCGGCTCCTCTTGACACGCTGTTACCGAACATGTGCGGCAGGGTGAGCTGGCTCACGCCGTCATGTGCTGCGCTATCGATTCAAGCATGAGAAAAGGGCACCCAACATTCTTTACGCAACATTTTCGGGCTTTTAGGCCTTAAATAGACGTAAACGAGCGCAGGATAAGTGCATGCTAAATAGTTAGCCGAAGCTAACAGAGTTGCTGCTTGGATTAGCATGGTTAAAGTTACTTTTATCAACTTCAGTCATTCAAAAAAAGCGATAACTTCTTTTACTTTTATAAATCTGGATGCTTAACGCTTAATACTTTAGATGCAAAACAGAAAATAAGCTATTTAGGGAAGATGTCAGGAAACTGCCCTGGTCTGAGGAGGAAAACACCTGAAAGCTACAATAAAGTAAAGTAGACAAACAAACATGTTTCAGAAAACCACACTAGCACAAAATATTGCAATAGGTATCAATAAGAGAGATGGCATTCTTGTCTTTCAGGGTTAGGGGGCAACAGATGTAGCCTTTACACCTGCAGGCTGCTATAAAATGACCAATAGGAGTGGAATGAGGGGGATTCAATGACCAACATTATGATTCATGCAAACGTGACTAAAGAGTCTAAAGTGTTTGAGTGTTGCTGCATCCCTGATGACCTCAGTGGGTCTGCAGGAGGACTTACCGCAGCCGCAGGGCTCCTTCACACTGGCTCCGGTAGCCTGCAGGGCTCCGTCCTCAGCTCCATCCATGACCGGGTTACAGCCAGGCACTGACGCCGGGATGTCATCTGTCTTGCTCACCATGGTCGGCGGTCAGTGTTTGTGGTTCCAGAAACCTCCTCCCCCTCCTGTGCGGCTCTCAGCAGTTGTGCGGCTCGTTTATTGTTGAGGTAGAAAAACTCCGAACCGTTCCGAGAGGCTGCATGCGAAGGGTAACAAGAGGCTTACAAAAACAAGTCTACAGAGGAAGGACAGAGCTGTACATAGTGTTGGTGCTGGACACACGTGGTTTCCCCTCTCTCCTCCCCTTGACCTCTTTGCCTTTGCGTAGAAGGTCTCCACCTACAGAGCGTCGCGCTACGGAAGCCCACGCGGGACATTCTTTCTGAACAGTAGTAGAAGCAAAGAGAAAAGAAACACTTTAAAACTACTATGCCTTACACAGATTTGTACTGTTGCTATTGCCTTACTTTGTTTAAATAAAGATTAAAAAACAAGAAACACTTTAAAATGAGGAAAAACATCAAGATGATATAACATTTTAAAATACAGTAATTTGTTCAGATTCAACCTCTGCATTATTACGTTTAAAATACAATCAGATAGTTGATGCACATTCTATTAGAAATATTTCATACATTATTCAGAATAAAAAATTTGATTGTTGAATTTGTGTGGGTTCCAGCACATATTAGAGTAGAAGGAAATGAGAGGGAAAAGGCAAAGAGGGTGTGAGGGACCATACTTAAATTAGGACAAACGGTGTTCAAAAATGGGGGGCAACCTTCATTTAATAGTGTCAAAAATAGTTTTAACAAAGGCTCAAAAGCAATACAAAATAGTTTAAATGATAAATAATATGGATTTGGGCCCACCTCAACTGAGGTCAACTGAAGAGGACCTAACTCAAAGAAAAAACTGACCTCCTGATGAAGAGCATAGGCTGCTTAAATAGGGATGGAATAACCTAAACTTTCCACATAAGGGAGGCACAATATAATAGATAAGCAATAAATAAATAAAAAAGTCCATACAAAACTAAAACATAAATAAAACAACTCTATCTTAGCACAATTCATTGAATAAGGTGACAAAATAAATAAAGTAAACTTATAAAAAAATCCCCCCTCAGTTCTTGGGAAAGTGGTTTGTTCCTGGATGCTTCCACCTCCAGCTGATCTGCATTTGCAGAACTATGAAATTAGACGAACTTTGTGGTGGAGGTAGAAGGATCCACCACAGAGGGCAATTCAAAATCCTATTAGGAAAGAGTATTATTAAAGAAAAACTGATGGAAAAATGGCAACAAAAAAAGGGTGGGATGAAGAAAAAACAGGAAGTTGGTTTTATAAAATTCAGAAGATAGTAGGAAAAATAAGAAATGGAAGATGAAATAGAAAGGAGGAGAGAGTGATAACAAGGTTAAGATTTGGGCATACAGGACTTAATTATACACTTTTCCTAATTCAAAAGCAAACTACTGGCAAATGTGATTATTGTGGAAAATATGAAACAATAGAACATGTTATACTGGAATGTCATAAATATGAAAGCGAGAGAGAATATATGAAGAGAGAGTTTGAATGTATTAAGAAAAAGATGAATTTATTAGATATTTTGAGGAAGAATTTGGGAAGTAAACATATACAAACAATAATTTTATTTAAAAAAAAAACTAAATTATTCCATAGAATTTGATTATAGAGAGGATGACTGTTTGCATGATATGAATACAAAATTATGTATAAACATGTAGTTTTTTGTTGTTGTTGTTTTTCGTTTTCCTTTTTTTTCCCTTAGAAATTATATATATGTTTATTAAGTAGATAGTCCATCACGAACCACACTACATACCTGTAAGTGGCGGTAATGCTACTAAATGTTTGTTGCCAACCGCCAATAAATGAAGAAGAGAAAAAACATCAAGATAACTGCTAAATGTAATATTCTTTCCATAAATACACATATAAATGTTCACACTCTTTTAAGCAGATAATAACAACTGTTTTTTACTTTTATATTGAAACATCCAAGCATTACTTCCTACAGAAACTTTACTAATGAAAATGTCTAATTTGTTTCTGGTTTTAGTCATGTTTACGTTTATTTGTTGAGCTATAATAATCCCAAAAATAACAAGTGACTCAATTTATTTAAATTCTGTATATGTTTAAAATAATAAATCTAAATTAATGTGAAATAGAAAAGCATAGAATAGAATTCAATCTTATTGTCACGTACAAAGCAACAAAATGTAGTTTGCATCTATCCAAAAGTGCTATACAGGATATAAATATTTAAATGTGTGCAGAAACTATGTATGGAGTAGAGAGTAACTGTAAGATGCTATAAGATAAATTAATATGGAAGCTATATACAGAAGATTCTTAGTCATCCAGGCCATAATCATTCCAAAAATGTTAAAAAACAATCCACTGGGCTTTGTTTCTAAGTTTGAAGACGTTTCGCTTCCCATCCAGGAAGCTTTTTCAATTCAAAATGTCAGAAATATCATTGAGTTCAAGGCTTTATACAAGCCTTTATACTAACCCTTCATATTAGAGATGGAAGGCCATCCCACCTGAGAGTACAGGTCACAGTGATGTCATAGCTCTACAGTTTGTGATGAACCTTAATTAAGCATGGTAAACAGAATAAAAAATGGCAGAGACAGGGCACTTTTTTACTTCAAAAGAAAAACGTATCTTACTATGAAAGAAGAAGCCCAGTTTAAGTTTTAATTTCTTAACAAGTTTATCAATAAAAAGTTTGAAGGTGAGGGAGTCATCAATTCCAATATGGATATAGATTATATATATATATATATATATATATATATATATATATATATATATATATATATATATATATATATATTAACAGGGTTATAATGTAGGATAAATAATGACAGCGGATAAAAGATTTACAGGTTATATACAGCTATAGTTGAGAAGTACTTGTAAGTGGTGATGGATTGGATCTGTAGGTTGTTGTGTCTGTGTGTGTGTGAGGACAGTCTATATGTTATTGTTGTGTTATGTGTACGTTATGTATGTTAAATACGTTTTAATAAGTGAATATTTACCATATTAAATTATTATTTACCATACATGTGCATATTAAGCTTCTTTTCCCCTGTGGTTATCAGTTTGTCTTCAGCATATGATTGCAGTGTGATATGCACCTAAACATTCGGCCAGGGTTTCCTTGATGACCGTGGTACCTTCAGGTACCTGAATTTCTATTTATGATAGAACGAGGTCTGTGGAGAACTACAGTTCTCTTCCTGATATATGGGGTCAGACTTCCTTCGCTTTTTTTCCATGATGTCACACAAGGAACAGTTTGAGGTGTTGCCTCCTTTTGACTTGTAAGCTAATCTATCAGAAGCTTATAAACCTAAGAAATCCACATGTAGGGTTTGCCAAATGTTTTAACCCGCATATATCTTAGTGCGGGCATAATTCTGAAGCGGTCTTATAAAAAAGAATTTTCTCTTAATTTTGACATTTAGACAATATTAGGTTTTTCTTTAGAACTGGCCTTAAAGGATGAGTTTAGTCGGATTTAATGGAAGGTGGTGAGAAATAAAAGTCATGTCTCTTGGGCCATTTGAGACAAGTTCATTTTTGATAACAAACAAAGTGTGAGAAACACTCAACAATCCTTTATTTTCTTCCATTTTTAAGTACAGTTTCACCGTAGAATGCCAACACAGTATATACGGTAATCAGTCAGTATCTCATGCTCAGCCAAAGGGACACCTTTCTTCATTTAATGTTGAGTCCCAAACAGAGTTATTGCTAGAAAGAAACTAGAGAACATTTTAAAGAAGAGGCTTGATGGAGCCAAATACAGTCAAGAGAAAAAATATGGTTTTATCATTGATGTCGACTTAAAACTGAAACAATGAGACGTGGTTGGGCCATTGCATCTGCTGGGTTCACTTTTATATTATGAAGAGGAATAAATGAAATATTCTATATTTTTCACGCTTTTTATGATGTGAGATTCATGATACCATCTTGTAAACAGTTGAAGATGATAGATCCAGGCTTGGAAGAGTTGCTGCTGCAGGAATATTCAAGGAAAAGTCAGAGGTATTAAGAGGTATTGAGATTACTCTGTGCTAAAGTACAGATTATTTACTTTTAAATGTAGATGAATAGTGATGCCATAAGGAAATCTAACAGTCTATAGTCGAGATGTCCTACTTTTAGTGCAATAGACGTCCAGAAAATGAAAAATTAACAACCAGAGTGCGACTGAGAATAATCCTCCCAAAAAACTCACTTTAATACAGTCCATAAGGAGACAAAATAAGTCTTCTGTTTGCTTATTAAGTGAAAGCAAAGGGGGAAAAAAAATGTCAAACAAAAATTATAAATCAAACCCCAAAGTTTAGATAATTGCAAAAAAATATATGTCTTTCCTTTTTTTGTCTGTAACCTAAATCATTAATATAAATACTATATAACATATTAACACATTGCTGTATCTTTGAGAAAAAAATTGAAATCCTATCAGGGGATTAAGGAATAAGAAATTCAGATAGAGTCTAACTTTATTTATAAACCCCAAACTGAGTGAAAAAACATATAGTCTCCAGCCTGATCCTATGCTATAAGGCAGTAACTACTGGGAAAAGGGACACTTCTTTCAAGATTGTTATCTTACTTATGGAGCATTAGTAAAAAAAAAATGTTTCTTATATAAGATTAAAGAAAAAACAAAGTTTTAATTGAATATTGTAACACTGAAGGACACCACCTCCTCGTTTTTCAGATGACTTCTGTCTTCCTGGACATTTATTGCCTTTGTGCAGATTTTTAACAGTAAAGAGACAAAAGCAAGCGGACCAGAATTTTAAAATCCTAAGGACAAAAAGTCAAAAGCAACTTCTGTTTGTTCTCCTGAGTTGAAAAGAAACTCCAACACAACCAGCTTTAGATAAATGAAAAGTTGGGCAGACAAAACCACACCTGAGGAAAAAGAGGGTCATTTCACCCCTTCGCTGTTTCATACTTTAGGTCGTTTCATTTCTTTATTATTATTTTTTTACATCTGTCCTGATATGAAAGAAGCAGTTTACCACAACACTTTTCATAATACGTCTTATAGCTGATTATTTTAGCTAATGTCATGAACTCTTTTCACGTCATCTGTAAGAAAGTTTGTTTATGACTCCAATAAACAATCAATATGTTATATTTGCTATTTGACCACACCAAACAGAAATCAGAACCACATTCAAGGGCATTAGGCATATAATATATATAAAAACACAAACTACAGCATAAAATGCACAAAAATATAAACAGAAATAAGATTTAAATCTTTTTTTGATTTACCAAAGTACTGTTTTAGCATAGAAATGACTTGATGAATCTAGCATGACTCAACAATAGTTTGTAAGCAGCTGCAAACATGGAAAGAAACTGAGCAGGGACCGCTCTAAAAAGTTTATAAAGGGGCTGACTGAAGGGGACCACTATAATATTCATAATGTTATGATGCATAAAGGAGTGTTTGACCAAATGAAGTCAGCTATGGCCATGGTGCTTTTTTTTTAGTAGCACCCCTGAGTTTGGGATAACATGGCAGCGTTTGGAGGTATGGAGGTAGAAACGGGCGAAGGGGAAAACTGACCCATAGCCAAGAAAAACACAGGGTCCAATGAGTCACAAGGAGCAGCTGAATGTGTCCTTGTTCTGTAAAGCTTCTATCCAAAGGAAAACCCTGAAGATCATCAGTTAAGACAGGCACTGAGGCACGAGTTCAGGTTTTAATTTAGATAAAGTATTTCCCAGAGAAAGGTGTTTTTGTTAACAATAGGAGTTCAACTTTCTTCATTTGTAGACCTTTTGGCTTGCAAACGATTCTACCTGAATGCTGCCAGAATTTACTTTTTTTTATAATCTTTTTTGTGGCGACTCATATGCAGACCGGGCTTGCCACCGAGTGCTTTTAAATTCCTGGGAATGGTGCCGGTTTGTTTGGTCTCCATTAACTGATGCAGCATTTCTCCTAAATGAAAAACATATTAAAGGTAATTCTCATTCTATGAAGCTATAAAAGCGATATAAACTTTTCTATAACTGCTTCTGCCTTGGATGGCAAAGATCATCACTATTCAGCAGCTTTTAGGACCGTTTAAGTTTTTTTTTTATGTTTTTGGAGTTGCTTATCTTTTAACTTTGGACCTGGTAATTCAATATAAGTATAATGAGCTCCAAGCTTGCACCAAATTAAAATTAAAAAGTTGCACAAAGTAGGATTTATTTATGTTCCTTCAAGGACATTTGATTTTGAAATGTTTTGAAGCATCAGTTGCAAAATGAGTTTATTAACAGTCTCTATTTCAAACATCGGCCTTTGAGGTATTTTAGGTAAACAGTGTTCTAGCAGAGTTTCTTAAAATGACCTCGCAAGTTCTAAGATGGAACTAAATACTGTATTTCAATTAAAATCATAAAGCAACTTGAAGCTGTAGTTTTTTGTTGTTTTTTATGTACGCTTCATTTATTGTGAGGGAAGGATTGATACTCGGTTCATACATATTTTAGTCCCACTTGAGTATTTTCAGCTGTGACTCAGTCGGAGGACATATAAACACTCGGACGAGCGGCCTCATTTACGGTCGGCCTCGGAAGATCTCGGTTGATTGGGACGCACAGCTGTGCCAAGGTCAAACTCACCGGCCTCACAGACTGAATATCTGCAGCACAGAGAGCATCTAACAGCAGTGTAAACCTAACCTCTGACACTTACTGACGTTTGCTATGCAAGTTATTTAAGTTTATATCAAAGTACATATTAGAAAAAGTATTTCCAGTAGATCCAAGGTAATTAAACAGCTATAACCAGTCTCAGTAGTAATTGGGTCAGGGTACAGAGCAATACTCGATAGCGTTAACAGTCTGATGGAAGATAACATATAAGGATGACTCTGTAGTTAAAAGCAGGAATGCTCAGACTCTAATCTGCGTTGGTCTGAGCAGCAGGGGGTGCTGCTGCTGAGGACATTAATCTGGGTGTTTCTTCCAGGACCTCCACAGGCCCCTCCCCACCTCCTTCCTCCTGGCCTTCTCTCTCCATGCCCAGAGGAGGCTGTCTTTGTGCCACAGTGTGTCTGGAGCAGGCTCTGTGCCTGCGGGGCTGCAGGAAGAGCGCTGGATCCGGCATGGCTGTGGGCTCAGCGGGGCCCAGCACTTTCTCTATGGGGACACACTCCCTAGCCCGCTCTACCCTGGAAGATGCCCTGACACTCTTACGTTTGGGTTTGACCACAGGAGAGGATGGAGAGGCGCCAGAGAGAGGGGAGTTCTGCTCAGCTTCCTGCTGGACCCCCTGATTGTTAGCTCTGGCGAGAAGTCCCTGCCTCTGTTGCATCCTCTGGTGATGCAGCTTCTGTTTGGCTGCATGCAGCTGGAAGGAGAGGTATGCTGCTGCCTCAGTTTGCTTCTGAAGCTCCGTGTTCAGGACGGTGGAGCAGTGGCTGCGGCGTTTCAGCTCCTCCAGAAAGTGACGCTCCTTTTCCTTGAGATTGGCCCTGAGGGCTCCCACCAAGGTCCCTTTGTGAACCAGCTCCTTTCGAAACTCTCCCAGAGTGTACTCCTGTTCTTCCAGACGGGTTTCCAGCTCCTTACAGCGGGCCTCCAGCATCTCCTCTTCCTCTAGTAACTCTGTCACAGAAAGAAAGCAGAACCATCGATTAAAAACAAACAACAGAGAATTTATCCTTTTACAATAAATCAATTTTTTTAAATGTTTATATATAGTTAATGTAAACTTTGTGTTGGTCTATTGCATAAGATTTTCATAATAGGTTACCTATTTCTCCTATTATTACGAGCCCAGACTTCAGTGTGTTTTGGGATAACTTAGAGCATCACTTGTGCTCCTTTTACTGCACTTTGAAATGCAGATGATTGAGGTAAAGTTCTACCAGCTTTGCACAACTATATACTAGATGTTTTATGCACATTCTTCTTCGCAAAATATTCCCACCTCATAGAGATTAGAATTATAATCCGTGAACATAACTTAAATTCGGAAATATTGCAACAGATTTCTAATTGGGTGCAGGCCTGGACTCAGTCCTAATTATTGAATACTTTATCTATTTTTTCTGTATTGTGTATAATTTCACCACTAGCTTTCCAATTTGTTAGGCTACATCTTAAATATTAAGAAACTACAAAGCACAGCCAACTGGTTGTATCCTGCCAGTTAAACCTTTAATAAAAGGTTTCTTGTCCTCATATAAGCAGAGTTAGGGTATCATTCCTTGTAGAACCACAGTGTTAGACGAATGTACATGGATGTTGCTTCATTTCTAGCCACTTTTTAGCTTCTGCAGACAACTTTAGGCTCTTTAGTCACAAAAGGCAGGGAGCTTCAGGCGAAAAGCTCTGAGTCAGTGAGGTTACATGCAGCTTTTAGAGGAGGATTATATTCAGAATCTGACTCTGACCTCAAAAATCAAAATTCCCATATTCAATAAGGAGATTTAGAAAACAAAGGTTATTAATTTAGAGATCAATTTATCTGTCTATTTTTCCCACATTTAATGATCATTCAATGGTTTTTCTTTTTGATAAATGACAAAAAATGTGTACGGTTACATTTAAACCCATAAACACACCTGTTCTGACCTCACTGGAGGGTAGAGCGTTCCTACAGATCTGAGAAAAATAAACCAAACTATCTGTTAAAGGTATCTAGGGTTTTCTCATGACTGATGATGAATTTGCCTTTTATTAGGCTGCATAATGTACCTGAAATGTGAAACACTCCATTTGAGGATTAGGGCTTTTTTGTAATTAAATATTTTCTGTAGAAAAAAAAAAAAAAAATCTAAATCCTTCCTTATGTGAACAAGGTAATTCCTTCCTGACAGCTGGGATCATGCATTTAGAATGGCAGGTAGTGTGTTCTACATTGCACACCATGATACTACCACCACTCTGTTTGATTATTGATATCAGGTTAGACAGTATACAGAATCAAAAACTCTGAGCTCATTTGAAATAAATGAGGTCTGCAGAGGATAACTTATAAAAAACAATAACTTTATAAAAATAAATAAATCCCTTTCCAAACTGCTAAACATGATCTGAGCATAATAAGCAGTGATTTGTTGAGGTTCACCACACTTGAGGTTAGATTCAAATAATTTAATAAACTGGTAATAATAATAAGTATTTTTAACATGATCTTATTCCTCATTCCCAGCAAATGGAAAGGAAGTATTTTCTCCTTAAAATGGCTGTAATATTATCCTCCCATCTCTCATACTCACTGCATCTGTCACAGACCATATCCTAACTCCTCATCCTTCCCCTATTCCACCTCATGTTACCTCTCTCCTCCCATTTTTTCATCTCTCTTGTCCAGGCCCTACATCTGAGCAGAGTAAGCAGAAACTCCCACTGGGACCTCCAGTAGAAACTGGAGCAGAAGAGGAATAAAGGGAACGGATCAATTTGTAAAGCCATTCTGAATTGATGGAGGGGGGGTTAACCTGTCCTGGAAAAAAAAGAAAAAAGAAATCTAATGACTGGGTAACTCAGCCAAGCAAAAACCTCCTTGTTACTCCAAGCACCCACACTCTGTCGCCTTTTGACTCCTCTTGTGTCTAAACTCGATGTGACAAAATGGAGCCTTTCTCTGCAGCCGCAGCTGGACATCAGCCATAAAAGTGAAGCTGTTGGAGCGTGTGGCATCTCCAGCTGTCTGTGGATCTCTCACCCTGGCAGAGCTGTTGTAGGAGCTCTCACACTGCAGAACTGCACATATGATGAAATGAATAAACCATGTGTGGCCTGTGAATGCTTTGTCAGAAGTTTTCCTCGGCAGATGCAGGAAAAAGAGGGATAAAGATATAAAAGGCATCTCTTACAGCTACAAACTGGACTGGATTATGGTCTGAAGCAGTCATACCCTCTTTAAAGAAAAATCCTAAAAGGGGAATTTTAGCAGACTTTCTCCAGACTGCATACCTATCTGGTTCCTCCCTGGTGGCTTTAACTTCAGCTCACTGGTCAGCTCTGAAACAAGAAGAAGAAAAACAAGCATTACAGAGACAAATTATGTTGCATTTTAGTTATTCTATTTATGCTCGTTGGTTAACCTCCCATGTGCCCATTAAAGTTTATAGTATATTCTCAGCAAATCTCTATTTTATCCAAAACAAGTGAAGCCCCCAAAAACTGAGGAGCAACAAACTGTATTAGCTGTCCAAAACAATTAGTCTATTGAAACGTCTTTCCACTGTTTCTATTCACAGCTATCACTTTTCATTAAAAAGAATGTCCATTTTCTGTCTCGCTTATCCCTACTGGGGTCGCGAGGGCTGCTGGTGCCTATCTCCAGCTGTCTATGGGCGAGAGGTGGGGTACACCCTGGACGGGTCACTGGTCCATTGCAGGGCAACACAGAGACAAACAGGACAAACAACCAATCATGCACACACTCACATCTAAGGACAATTTAGAGAACAAAAAACAACCTAACAGTCATGTTTTTGGACTTTGGGAGGAAACAGAGTACCCAGAGAGAACCCATGTATGCTCAGGGAGAACATGCAAACTCCGTGCAGAAAGAGACAGGCTAGAAATCAAACCAATATCTTCTTGCTGCAAGGCGGCAGAGCTACCCACTGCTACACCGAACAGCCCTTAAAATGAATGTGAATAAAAGAAAAACCCTGATAGAATAGGTAGAAGAAACAGCAAAAACCACATTAGGCTGCACTCCCTGTTACACACACTGGGATTATCCCTAAAGCAATTAAGGTTTTTCCCAACATAAAGCTGTTATTTAAACAAGCCTTGTAGAAGGAGGCAATAAACTAAAAGATTAGCTGGAGAAATTTACTTACATGATTTAGGATCATCTCAATCACCACAAGGTAAATTCTTCACTGACTAGAAAACCAAACCAGGGGTTTTGTCTAATTAGAGGGAAAAAGTTCCCATTCAGGAGGATTGATCCCTAGTGAATAGGAGCAGGTGATTTTTAAGCCGATCAGCCCAGATCAGTGATAACCTGGCCTGAAATTAAAGGTCCAAACTTTTTCCAGTTAGGTCATGTTCCACACAAAACAGTTAACCAATTATTAGCAATACTAATAAAAAGCCGTATAGTAAAATGTTGACGGGATATATTAACCATGATGAGAAGAACAAGGATTTTAAATGATGTTAAGAACAGTCACAATTACAAGGCATGGAAGTCAAATGACACTACCCTCTATTCAGAGAAATATTTGGGTTGTTTTGCTTTTAAACAAATCCCAAGAGTTCAGGTCATGGTTGGGAAGCAGAGAGTTGATAGTTAATACGGGATACGCTTTATTTTACAGAAAACACTTCAATTCATCCAGAAAGTAGAACAAATGCATAGTAGTTAAAGAATAATCAGTATCAGGACGCCGTCAGGTCGAAAACAGAATATTGAAAACAAATCAGAAATCTTTGTTTTCACGAGAAAGTGTATATTTAAAGGCTTTATAGTACACACGGCAAACCAAAGTTATTCATGTATGCAAGAAAAGAAAGTAAAGTAAAATAAAGACTAGTGAGGCAGACTGCACATAATAAACTAATCAATAGAACCTAGGAACTTGAACATGACAGGCTTATAAAATTAAGCCATCAGGGATGGATGTTTTATCCTCCTTTTAGCTAAGTCAGGGGTGCAAATACGTACATTGTAAGGTTAAGTAGAAATATATGTACTAAAATAAGACTCATGTTTTTAAATGTATAATGCATCAGACAGATGTGTTAGTGGTCCTCAGTTATTAATTGTTATTTTTAAGCAAGGGGGGATTGAAGAAAGAAGTAGTGGGAGGATCGCTGTCTGTTTCTGGCCTGTCAATCATCCAGTGGTGATTCGGAGTGTCAGCAAAGACATCCACTCAGTCAGCAAATGTATCACACACTTCAGTTCAAACCTGAGATGGGGATTTTTCCATTTTCTGGAAACCAGAAATGCCAATTTTCTACAAATTGTTTGTACATTTACTGAAAATAAAATCAATATTTTTAAAGTAGACCTTTTTTTTTACTAAAGAAACAAATAAATATAAGTGTTTTATTAAATACTTAAAAATAAAACTTGTAGGTTATTTTCTTGTATCAAATGGCAAAAAAAGCTATCCCCAGCTTTTTCTGTCCTCATGCCCCCCTGTCTTCAGTTGCAACAACACACCCACACATGCAGCTGAACAGAGACAGAGGGGAGGAATAATGATGGCACAGCAGCAAAAAAAGGAAAGGGCTGTGATATTCGGAATACCGAACTGCTACAGAACAGATATCTTCCTAATCTCTGGTTTAATAATGAGGGCTGTTTAATAACCTCAGAAGCTCTGTATTCCTCGTTACTCTCCCTCACCATCAACACAAGGCATTTATGCAGCCAATTCATTAGCTGCTTGCTGATTGCGAGGACTGAAAACAGACCATTCAGCTCACTGCAACATCCAGTAACATTTTATAGGGCAGCCTTATCTTCTGCAACCCATAACAGAGCATTAGAGGTTTTCTATTTCATCGATTCATCTTTGAATGTTGGAAAGACATCCTGAAGGACGAATCCAATGACATGCACAATAAACTATAGAGAGGAAGAAAAAAAACTAATTCAAAAAAGGGGAATTGGCCTGTACAGCTGAAGAAGAAAGCAGCACTGAGGCCTGTATGCTGATGAGGACATTTCAGGAAGCAATAAAAGGTCAGCAGTACAAAGACACAGCTGATGTTCACAACAATCTGCTCCGATCCACCTTGCAGCAACCTTCAAGGCAGCACTTTAGTGGGCTGACTGAAAACACCGTCCCATCTGTAAACACTAACTCCATCGCTTTAAGGTTATTTCACTTTGGTAAAATTAGTATCATTAAATTACCCAGGAACTTAAAAAGTAAAAGATTTAGGATAATGTTTAGAATAAGAAAATACCTCCCAATGAAGGCTTTGTCAAGATGTGCTTTTGAGACGATGAGTTGTTTTTCAGTTTCTGATAAAGAAATTTTCTTTAAGCTGCCATCAACGACCAACCAGGTCTGCAGAGAGAACCATGAGGGCCGAACCTCGTCCACCCAGGACTTGTGTAGGTCTAGGGTCAGGAAAGGGCAGCTAAAATCTCTGCAGACCTCACACATTCTGTACACTTTTAGACTTTAACCTGCAGGAGCGAAGGTTGACAATTTGATAAACAGTCAGAGTTTCCAGATCAATATGGTCCTGAATTGCACTAATCCAACCATTTTTCCCCTACTACAATTGTCATTATACTGTCACAAGTACAAAGCATTGAAACTAGCTCTCTGCTATCTCGAGAGACTGAGCTCTGGAGCTTTCCAGATATTTTAAGAGTTTTTAGAAGGTCTATTTTGATACAGTGTTTGTTTAAACACTATTTTCTTTCCAGGGCTGAATATAGAACACTTCGGCATGGGTTTGCTTTTAAATCTTTAAACAAGCTATGAAATTTTCGGTATTTACATTAGAATACCACATGAAGACTAAGAGACAAAAGGAAAAGGAACAGTCGTTTTGTTTTTTTTTATTTAGATTTTTTTCACCACCCATTACAGCTGAGCTGACCAGATGTGAGAGAGTGGAGCCATAGAGTGATGAAGGGGGCCGTTTGTAGCACAACTGGTCAACCTGGCACCAAGCCATTCGTCTCCACCTCCATCTTCCGCTCACAGACCCCTCCCCCCCATATCTGTGCACTGCAATCCTTTTATATGGATTACTAGAGCTATGCGATTAATGGACAAACAATCATCCCATCTGCAGACATCTTTCTTCGGGATGTACCGGGTTGTCTGCCCATTGGGTGACATACAGTGGAGAAAAAGAAATGTTTGAAAGAAAATCCAAAAATGTGAACCAGATGGAAATGGAAGCATGGGGAGTTGGGAGAGAAATCCATTACTCCCCTAACAGGAAAACAGCATGATGTCATCGTGGAGCCATTATCTGAGTTTGACTCATGATGATGCGGACACACTAAAAAATAGCTGTCTTTTTCAGATAGATAGATTTAGAAGCCATATGATAAGGTACTAAAATGAGTTCTGTTTTATTTAAGTGCAAATGGACTTTATGTCTGTTGACCAAACCCAGATTAATGAAGGACTCCATCTTGATTAACAAAGAGCTGTAGCAGCTAAGACGATAATACAAGGGAGACTTAAAGTGGATAAACAGACTAAATCCTTGACTGGAGGCTGAGATCATTCCAATAAATAAAATACTAAGCTTTAGTGTTATGTTTAAGGACAAACATAAAAACAAACAAAGAACCTTTCTAATTGCTAAGATGTTTTAAAAGCATTAAATCTAAACTAAGATATCTACTGTATCTGAAATAAAATCATAATTTATGTTTGGGCAAAGCATTACAGTTAAGCCCAATATTACTGATAGTTCTATGAGGTATAGATTTAAACTGTATTTCTACCAACATTTTTTTTTTTTTACTAAATAAGATTATTCAGATTGAGAATATGTGAAGGAAACCAAAGATTAGGGTGATAGAAAAAAAAGCATTCCAAAGCTTACCAGAATTTCACCATTGTGGGACAATAGACGGATTTTTGTTGGGTTTTTTTTCTATTTTAATCACAAAGATACAACAACACTTAACACCAAAAACTAAGTGGTTTGCTAAAAAACTGTTTTGCTATCAAACGCAGCCTACAGTGTTTGTTTGCAAAATTTTGAAAAAGGAAAACAATATCTTTGACACACAATTGTTTTCTATTAAAATATAAATAAAAACCTTTACAAAGAAACAACCCGCAAAAAACAAGCTAAAAGTTCCTCTTTAAATACACTCCAGAGCCTTACTTCTACCCACATATAATATTTTGTAATTATTTTTACACATTTTAGTATCTTCAAAATGACATGATCTTGTCCTGTCAGGTAGGATCTTCTCCTATCTGCTTAGCTCTCTCCAGTGCTTATTGTCGTTCATCAGATTCACCTGTTCCAGTTTGCTATTTAAGCTGCCTGTTTCTATCCATCGTGTGTGTTATGTTTCTGGCCTGTCAACTAGTATTTTCATTCCCCTCCCCCTTCTGCTCTGTGCTGCCTCTGCTCAGCCTAATTGCTCTCACCTGTTTGCCAGCCTTCTTAAGCAGGCCTCTCTCTAGTTGACAGTGCCAGATTGCCTGAAAGCCTTGGCTAGTAAGCATCCAGCATTTTTCGGTCTGTCTACCTGATCCTGACCTTTTTCTGCCTCCTGATTTTTTGAGCCTGCCTAGCCCTTGTTGGATCTGTTTTCTGTGCCCTGACCTTGTCCCTGGATTCTGTTTTGGATTCTCTGAAAATCTGATCACCTGGCTCTGACCCTGGACCTCCTTTGACCAAGATACTCTGCCAAGCCTCAGTGAGAATTCTGTCAAGCAACCAAAGTTTTCTGGAACCAAGACACCCCACCTGGATATTAAGAAAGAGGCTTTGGCTCCCCTGATCCTGAAAAACCTGCATTATTCCCTCAATAAATCTTTTAAAGTTATTTCCTGTTGTGTTCTGGTTGTTTCTGGGTCCTCAGTCTGAATCATAACAGTGTGAGATTATTCGAGGCCAGAGTGAAAGTTTTCTAGCTATCTGAGACTTTCTGATTACCTGATCCTGACCCGTTCTGCCTCTGAACAACTGTGCCTGCCTGTTTCTGTCTAAACGGTTTGCCTGAACTGTCTTTGGACTCCTGGACCTCCGATCCTTCCTCTTCTGATCTGTCATATAATTTTAAAAGAATGGACAGAAGATGCAGTTTTGCTTTATCCAATTTGGATGGATTATCTATTGTTTTTATAAACTTTTATCAACAAATATGCAGTACATTGCCTAGGGCATTTTGGAAAAAACTGCCCATCTATTTAAACATTTATTAGAATAAAAATGTGGATTTAGGGTGACTACACCTTTAAACGACTCTTATTTTTTTACATAAATTGATGTGCTATTCTTAGAGAGTTCCCCTGATATTTTCTATGAAAAAAAAAACTTTTAGATTAACGGATTTTGTAAAATCTAAATCTGCAAAGGGAAGGAATAATTTGGGCCATTACCGCATAAATCACACTTGAGATCATGTCATGACAGCCATGACTTAGATGGAGTGGAATATATGATAAAGAAAAGATTAACTATTAGAATGACATTTCCCCAAATCATGTCAGTAAATCTATTCTGTATTCATAAGTATGTTCATTGTTCTCTTTGACCTAATAGGCAAAAATAATAAAAAAAAAACTATATATATATATAGTTTTGATGCAAATTAGTAATTCATAAATATATACTACTCAAACACACACATTTATAGGTAAAGTGTTATAATAAATGATATTGTAACATAGAGGTGTACATTTAAAATTAATACCTGAATCTAATCCAAAATAAATACAACTGAAGATTTTAAATATCTTATAATAAAAGGTAAGACCTGTTTGTGGAAGAAATGTTCCAGATCAAACAACTTTGGATTGTTCTGAAGATGTAAAGTAATATAAGAAGCTTTATGCCTCCCTCACCTGAACAGCGTTTCTGCAGGGAGAGGATCTCCAGGTGCAGGCCGTGAAGCAAAGTGAGGTGCTCCTGTCTGAGGAACACCATGCTCCTCTCCACACTCTGGAGCTGATGAGACAGGCGGCTCTCCTCCCCCATGGCTGCAGGAGTCTGCAGGGACCGAAGGAGGGCTAATAAGAGGTCGGCTTTCAGGGCTTACCACTTTGTGAAGCTTCAGCACCAGCTGCTAACTGTTTCCACAGAAGAAAATCTGTTCAATCGAGGCCACATTGATGCTATAAATAAGATGACCAGTGCTCCTCCCTGCCTTACAGTCTTACATGGAGAATATATACTCTTTATATTAATTTAAGGAATGAAAGCCCGGACCCCCCAGTTTGTACCCAGCCACTAGCATTCTAATTCCTTTTTCTTAAACAGGTATAAGACAGAGATATTTAGCATAGCATTAATTAGAAAATTGGCCAAATTTGAAGGACCTACAATAATCTACAGTTTTTTTTAGACAGGACAGCTGTTCAATCAATCACAAGTTGCAAAAGAAACACACTTCTCAAAGAAAATCACACACAAACCAAAACCTGATGGTGGCGGCATCATGCTGCGGGACAACCTGTCGGGATGCGAAACTGGATGAAGCTAAACTGGTGGAGACCTAACCAAAAGGACTATTCTAAAAGGGCTGAAAACAAATGCACAGCACCACCTTTCAGATTTTTAGCGCCTCTTATTTTTATTTTTCCACAACAACAAAAAAAACATTCTCACCCTATCAGATAAAACACCAGTAACATCCAGTTAGATTTCTAGCATAATAACAAATGAAAAGCTCGGAATTCATGTAATTTATATTTATATGACAGCATGCTGCCACAGACCATACAATGCGACACTACAATGGCAATAACTAATGCAATGTATAATGAGCAATTACTATTTAATACCCTGTGCAATAACCTGTTTCTCTATATTTGATACCCAGTGCAATTATGCAGATACATATGTAAATACCCTATGCAATAACTCTGTATAATTAAAAAAAGGACTCCAGATGTCTCACACATATATATATATATATATATATATATATATATATATATATATATATATATATATATATATATATATATATATATATATATATATATTGTACATACTGTGTATACCCCCATGCACCTTTTCTTCCTTTGGTATCTTCTTCTTTTTGACAATTTGAGCTGATGTAATGAGTACATTTCTCCAATGTGAGACTTATAAAGTCAATTGATCAATCAATCAGGCAATTAATCAATCAATCAATCAATCAGGCAATATCTCTAAATTAGGCTAAAGTTTTTGTCTACCACCATGATATAAGTCCCCCCATCCTATCTGGCTCCCTTTAGAAACTTTCTAGGGACGCCCTTGCTCTTCAATTATGAAATCAATGGAACACGTAGGCAGTTTTCCAATAAGAAAATGTGTTTACCTTTACAGTAATGATTGAATTGAAAATGGCCCAGAAGCTTTATAAATCCTCCTGCTGTGTGGGCATGCTGCTCTCCAGTGCTGCTCCAAATCCTGCAGGCTGCGGCATTCACCAAAACACATCTTATCTGAAAGGATAAAGCGCTTCCCAGCGGCATGTGACGCTGTCTATTTAGAGGAGAGACAGGATGCAAGGCTCCTCTGTCCTCTGACAAAGCCACTCCTGTCTGCAGCATCCGCGCAGAGGGAAACGCATCGATCAGTGATGGGATCCAGGAGCGTCCATTATGATCTCCAAGGATGCCCCTGTTGCTGGTCTGCTTCCTCCGACTGAAGCACAGAGGCGCTGGATGGGAAATGATGAAAACAAGCCAGAGTGATCGGAGCATCGGACGACAGAGGGAGAGGGCCCGCTGATTGGAGGAGAGAGGCTCTGACAGCTGCGCGTCAGCAGCTTCAGCATCAGGTCGCACGGTCACGCTGAGAGTGTTTAGTGAACGAAAACAAAGCAATACAACCTTTGACAGCAAGAAATAGCTTTTCTGTTATTAAAACAAAATAGCTTCCATGTTGATCATTTTGGGTCAGTGGTTTGGAGCTTTATTTTTTTTAAAAACATTTGGAGTTTCTTATCAGAAAACTGGCTACATTCACAATTTTGGAGAACATTTAGATTTTTTTTTACGTTTCTAATTAAACAATCTCTGCCCGTGTTATATTCATAGGCAGAGCTAGATGGGGGGCCAGGGGTGGCCATGGCCACCCTTAGCCAATCATTGGCCACCCCTACCTATTTTTCCCCTTCTAATAAAAATGGTGGCAGCAGTACTACTCTAATGTGGAATATTCAAAACATTGAAATTTTTCATATATTACTTACTAGTTTTTCATATATTAACAATTACTTGACAACAACGACACTGTGGTTAATTATACACATCAGTATACTAACATTAAAGTTGATAAGTACAGAATTGCTGCTTTTTTCAGAACTAGATTTTGTGTTATATGAGGTAGAGTGAAAATTGTGTCTCTGCAAGTCATCTAGTCTTCAGTAAAATTATAGATAAATAGTTATTTTAATAAAATGCATTAAATAATCAATGTATCTTGATATTAGTACTTGTAAATATCAATATCAATTTTATGCGGAATAATTAATGATAAAAGTAGGTAGGTAATGACATTAGAAAAGACCTTCGCCCAAAACTCAAACCTCAAATAATTGTATCCACTATACCTTCTATCTAGAAAGCACAAATGTTTATATTATATTTATTGATATTTATGTGTATATTTGTCAGCAGAAGTTGTAGAAAAGTATAATTAGTCTTTATTTAGAAAATATGGATGTTGTGCCTGTTCATTTTCCTGTTGTAGATAGGCTCTGAGGTTCTGGTGCCTATCAACATTCGGCACCCTCAATTTACATTGGTTATTGCCTGGCCACCCTTATAGTTAGTCTTTATTTAAAAAATATGGATGTTTTGCTTGTTAATTTTCCTGTTGGAACCAGAGGCATAGCCAGAAATGTTTTAATACTTTCCTACAACCTTTGCTAACAAATAGATGTATATTTAAACATCCGTTGTTTCTAGATAAAAGGTATAGTGGATAAAACTCAGTTTTGAGTCCTGGGGCGTAAATTTATTCCATCGTCATTACGGTACTTACCTACTTGTATCAATAAACATTCAGCATAAAATGGATATATACAAGCATTAATATCTACATACATTTATTATTTGCTAAGTTGTTATTAAAATTGTTATTTATCTTTGATTTAACTGAAGACCCCTAGATGACTTGCAGAGACACATCATTTTCTCTTTACCCCAAAAAACACAAAATCTAGTTCTGAAAAGAGCATAGGTGGCCGATGAGTGGTTAACGGTGGCCATGGCCACCCCTGGTCCCCTATCTAGCTCCTCCCCTGCCACTAAACGACATTTAAAAAAAATCTTTTCCAACTTATTGCATTAAGACTTTCATATGTATTGGTTTTAAACAAGATAATATGTTATTTTAAATGAACTGCAAATCCATAGCTGAAAAAATTGGGTTGGAAAAATAATCACTTTTTTGTTCCACTTTTTGTTTTGTACTTTACTGGCGAGCTTTAATTACTAAAGAAATTAACACTACATTAAAGATTTAAAATATTTATTAGGTGTGGTCAGGGATCAAATTAAAAATATAAAATATATTGATTATGAAAAAGCTATACAAAAGTATAAAATACTTGTTCTCTTCTTCACAATTTAGTCTCCTACTTCCAAAATTGAAATTAACCTTGCCGCCTTTTTATTGACAATACTAGGCTTTGTAAAAATCTACACCCCATCTCCCCCTGAATACATTTAATAAATATGGAAAATGAAAAATGGTAACTTCTTGTGTTTCTGTTTATTGTTTTTCCAATGAAACCTTAATCACTTAGACTCTGATTTTGAGTATTTCAAAATTAATTGAAATGGAAGTTTGTTATAGATGCATTTTGTGTGGAGGAGAGATTTATCTAATAGACCCTCTAATACCTTCCTGGGCTCTTTCTGCATGCAGTTGGGAGATTCTCCAACTGTCCAAAAATGTGCATGTTATGTTAATATATTCCCTTAATTTCTCTTTGGAGTGGAGTGTAGTTGCATATATATGGTTATAAAAACATTAAACCATAGAGATAAGCAGCAGTTTGTCCTACTGTTATCCTATTGTAACGTTAACAATCCAGAACCTGGGAAACAAATGTGTTATTAAACTATTCTTCCACTAGAGGGAAGTATAGACATTCAAAACAATGTTTTTAATATTAATTCACTTTGCTTAAAGAATCCAGAGAAAATGTCAAATGGTTTATTGTTTTCAATGATTTTGCAATGCATAAAGCAAGTAATTATAAAGCAGGAAATACTGATAGTGTTATTCAATGAGACGGTTTTCCAGTTTAAGGATGAAACAAGATGGTTTGTGCTTATGCAGGTTCCATCTTCACATTGCTTTAGAGTTTAAAATTGTAGTTAAAGAAATAAAGTGTCCAAGCACCCATTTTGCTTCTGCCTTCCTGTTTATTCAGACCAAGCATGTACTTACCAAGAAAAAGCATACACTGGTTGTTTTCTGTGATGCCAAGGGGAAAGCTTTCTCCATCATTTATAATTACAGATTTTCAGCTACAAATGCATTCACAAGTGTTAGTGTAAACGTAAACCGTAAAGCTCTCTTTTTAAAAACTTTTTTTGTGGATTTCCTTTGATATTATTGCCAGTTACCATTATACACCATGCAAATAGCAGAAATGGTGCTGCTTCTTGACTCGAGTGACTTAAAAAAAGAATGTGGGGCTTAAATATCTAGTTAATCGTTAGATATCACTTCCAGATGTCTGAAGAGATTCAGAGTTCCTCTGTTCAACACTGACACGCAGATGTGAACAGTATGGGAATAATCAGCAATCAAGCTGTTCAGGAAGGATTGATGTGTCCCAGAGATAAACACTGTGTAATGCAAAAACGTTTGATATTACTCATTTAGAAGGTAAAATACCTTGTAAAGATGCTTGCTTAAGCTAATTAGAGTGTCATTATCAACTGTGGAAAAGGTCCTGTAGTCATGGGCTCTAAGGCCACATGCCATGTACTGTGGTGAGATGAAAACAAAAAAGTGTTTTGTCATAATGACTATAAGTTCTATTGGTTTGGGAGGGGAAACAGGAAGTTTACAACCCTGAGAACACACTATTCCATTTGTTAGCTATGGGTATAGCAGTATCATGATGTGGGTGTCAGGTTTGTTGGAGGTTTTAAGGACCCAAATGCAGAGGGGAGTAGGCACGGATTAGTTTGGATGTAAGTCCAAAGGAAACAAAGGCAAAACAGAAAACCAAACAGAACCAATAAATGTCAGTAAAAAATACCAGAGGAAAGCAAGAGACTAGGAAGCAACTAACATCTTCAATACACAAGAAACCAAGAAGGCTCTGGTGCTCTTTTAAGCCCAGCACTATGATTATAAAGATTACTTTCACCTGTGTAGGCTACCCCTGTTCTCCACAAAGATCCTCTATGGTAGAGATGCACAACTCGCACTAACACACAAACAGGAATCCTGACAGTGGGGATGCTTTGCTGTAGGAGGGACTGGTGCTTTTAACAAAATATATGTTATGCCATGTCAGAAATACTATGCCATGTCTATAAAAATAAAAGTAACAGTAAGTTAAAGCATGAACGCCGATAAGGCTTCAAAATGGACAACAACCCTGAGAATAACAAAAAAATTAGCTTTAAAGTGGCTTAAGGCCAACATTTTTAGAGGTTTATTTGCTTCAAAACACCAAGTCAAACAGTCAGGAAAATGATACATATATATATATAAATATATATACTTTTTCTCATATACATGAGAAAAGCTGCAAATAGAAAAGTTTTATACTGTTTAATTCAGTTTATATATATACTTCACCAATCCACAACTTCTGTCATCCCAAGCCACTCCACAGTGACCACCCAACTAGGTCATGCAGTCGGATTGGTCAAAATTTTTCAAAGGAAAACCAGCTGACTGCTTCGACTTATTGACTTTCTGCAATCCCTCTCACTGAGGATGCATGTAGCGAGAGTGGAGAGGAAAGCCCCCTTTTAACAGGAAAAAACCTCCAGCAGAACCGGGCTCAGTGTGAGTGGCCGTCTGCCGAGGCCAACTGGGGTTCAAGAAGATAAAAGCAAATATTTTGGCTCCAGCACATTAAGTGCCATCCCAAACCATATAGTGGGAAGGGCCAGTGGACCGATCAGCCTTTTAATAGCGAGTCTGCGTCCGTTGCAGGCTCACTGGAATTGGGCAGCAGGTGTAACAGCCGCCTGATGGCGGAGGAAACACATTCCACCAAATGTAATGCTTCGCTATTTGCTGCATCTTCGTCACACTGACAGGAAATCACAAATTAGTTTATGAAAAAAAACATTATTTCCAAAATGGAAGGTCCTCTTTGAAATAATTTTGACTGTATACATTTGCTTTAAGAAGGGGGTAAATGCCAAATGTTATGTTAACCTGCACCAAAGAGCTACGCCTACAAATGGGCCATCACTGGGTTGCCATAGAAACAAATTTGTTCCTTTTCCATTGGAGTGAAGAAGCCATCCCATTCTCGTTTATACCCCCCCACCTTTAATCAAGGTGCCTTCCACAGCTGCGAGTGTAACATCACTGGTAGTGACACTTAATATTTAAGGGTAATTGCTTAGGGAGAAGTTTGGGATTGGGCCTGAGAGTGAGATGGGTGAAAATTCATTGGTGTGCTGGAGGGAGACAAGGTCAAGAGCTAAATGAAGATGATCTTGAAAGATGATTGGATTTTTGCATAAGCTTCATTTCATACCTTTAAAGTGAACTTTAAAACTCTCCCAGTAAACAGAAACACCTGAAGCTTTTTTTTTTCTCCTCTCATTTTATTATTGTCACGTTCAACAATTACATTATAGAAACATACGGTCAATATAATTAAGTTACAAAACAATTTCCGCCAAAGCATGAAAAAATAAAACCGTTATATTTACACAGTTACAGTTGAAAGCCAGAGTACAATGTGAGGCAAACAATGCTGCTTTCAGGGGATTGAATTGATTTCTTTAATTTTACGGATGGCCAGAAATGACATAAAAGCTGCATGGTTTCAAAAGTCAGTTTTGTGTTTTTACTAAGCTCTAAAAGGTAATGCAAAGATTAATCAAGAGGGTTGTAACGTTGGAAACATTAAACCATTAACAGTTTGTTAAATGATGGAACTCAAAAGGAAAAAAAAAGAAAAAAGACAAACATATGAGGACTAATTTCATCAGTTATTGTGCATGAACACAATCATGAAGCTATTTGATTTAATATGTCTCATATCTTTCAACTGTATTTCTGAAAACAGAACATCCTTTTGGAGGTTTGTTGGGGTTGCATTTGGTAATCAAAAACCAAGATAACAATAAAAAAAAGACAAATTTAGCAGAGAAGAGAGCAGGAAAAAAGTTTGTTCTGCTTAACACCATAAAAAAACAGGAGTGGATCCCAACTTGACTGCCACGCTTTATTACAACTCATTAAAGCACAGACTACAGCAGTATCAGTGCAGCTTTAACAAGACACACATGTAATCTCACTGTTCAAAACTTCAATAGTCACCAACTCTCTTCACTACAACCACAATAAGCTGCCCAAAATTTAAATATTTGAACAAACAAAAGACCAAATCAAAATATGGGGGAATAATGCAATAAAAAAAAAGTATATTCCATATTTTTACAAGATGGTTGTTATAGACTTCAAGAAACACGGAGCCCCACTGGAGATTAGTTTATGCTTCCTGATCTACAGCAACCCTCAAGTGCTGAGTATAAATGTCAGGCTGTGCGAGTCCAGATATGTTAAGCTGAAAATCTGGAGGAGCTGCTATATCTATAATTCTTGGGATTTTTTTTTTAAATATAGATTTTCTTAACCTTCATAACGAACCAATCTGAGAGTTACAGTCACTGAGTTAAAATACAAACTGCACCATCATAAACGTTTCTAATTTCTTTTACAACAGGAAAATCTTATACACCATGTTAATTACAGCTTTAATCCATAATTTGTTCTAAGTACAAATAAATTATAAACATGTACAATTAAACACTGATTATTCACAAAAAGGAGGAAAAAAAACCCCAAACACAAGCACAAAAAAAAAAGAGATTCAAAATTTCTTTATAAAGTGTAACGATTATAACGATTAGATTAGGAAGAGTAGGCAGCTCAGTTTGCTGTATTCACAGATCTCAGACCTGTTTGTTCTCAGACTCCCTTCAGATTAAAGGCAGATGGCACATGTGTGGATAAAAAGGTGACAAAATACAAACATCTGTGGTTGTCTTGGCTGTGTGAGGTCACTGAGGCGATGGCCAGGAATGCCCAATCCTCCGATTGTAAACTGAAGAACGGGGGGAACCTGTCTGAAAGCTCCTACTGCAGACTGAAACCCACCACGGCACACAATAGCACAATAATTCACCAAATAGTAACCACAATTGATGACATTTGGAGCACAGCCCCATCTACGGTCAGTATTTGCACCCATTTCACTGGATTTGGGCATTTCTTTAACAGAAGGAAACAGGTTCGAGTCTCCAGACTTTTTCATAAAGGAGGATCTAGTGAGCAAGACACCCTGCAAAAGTGTTAGGATTTTGTTTTTCCTTCAGTGCTAATTTGTTGGGCAACAATTTATGTCCACATTTTACATAAATATACCAAACAAAATAAAGAAAACAAAAGCTGTGACAGTTTAGCTACCGTGTGTCACGCTCTCATCGACACAGTCCTGGTGAGATCTACTTAAATTTAGCTTTAAATGTATGTATTAAAGTTTCATGTAGTCATCTCTTTTCTTGAAGCTTATATGGTGCTTTTTTTCTGTTCTCCAGTTTCCAGTGCTTACGTATCAAAGCAAATTTTAGGGATAAAATTTTATATAGCTTTATTTTTTTTTTATTTCTCTTGCTAAGAATAAGCTATCTTTTTTCATTTCCACTTTAATTTTCTTCATTATAAGCAACAAGCTCCACCTCCAAAAATCACATTCATTAATTTTTCAAAAAATTATTTACATTTTATCATCTTTAGAAGCATTTATCCAACTATCCTGAACTAACCACTACGTTCTAAGATTGCTATATGCAGTAATTACTGGCAATCCTGGTAAAGATGTGCTAAAACAGTGAAATTACACAAATCTTTTAATGTACATGAATATCCTCCCATAGAAAATTGACAAAAATTTATTTGAACACATTAAGAAATAATATGCTTCCAAAGCAGTACGGAAAAGGAGCACATTTACTTGTACTAAAATTTACGATAGTTAACGGGGAAACAAAAAATGAAGTATGGATAGATCTTTTAATTTTTACAGACTTTTTCCTCTATTTTCTAAAGAGACATAAATTAATTCTGCAGTGATTTTCACACTGTTTTGAATAGAAATGATTAACTTTATCATTCGTTTCCCACATCAGATATAATTTTGATATATAACCCAACCATTTGTTGCATCTGTTGGAACGCAATTAAGGTCACAATCTGTGCTTATTACAAAAAATATAAATGTCAGGCCTGTTTCGTGTTTTGATGACCTTTTTAACGTCTCGTTAAAATAAGGCCTTTTTTCCCCCCAAGGCATTTAAAGGTTCATATTGTGTATTTAAACTGTTTGACAAAATGTAGTAAAAGGGAAACATGTGACATTAAAGAAAGGTAGATGCATATTTATGCTCTATATCTCAGGTAATTAGTGTTTGACCAAACATCCTGATATCTTGAGTGAGATTATAAATAACGTGCCAAAAAACTGGAATAAAAAAAAAAAAAAAACAAGAACCAACCGACGATTAGCAGAAAAGATGGGAGGTATTTACTCTAAGGCACATCTTTAACAGGTTTACCGACGTCTGTGGAGAGCGGCGCTCTACATTTTTCGTTTCGTTTTTTTAAAGTGGTTTTTAAATTTCTAGTAAAGTGATCAACACTGTCAGCAAAGCGGGAGTTAGCGACCGGTTCTGAGGTAGCTGGCGGTATTTAGTTGAGGAGATTTGGTGGAAAACACATTCACCTCTGCAGTGCCGAAGGCAGATATAAGGGGGCGCCACTGATGTTACTCAGATGGTTTTAAAAAAGGAAAAAAAAATTAACAGCATAATGTGTATAGACTATAAACTATATGAATTAAATAATGTATTTAGTAAAGGTATTTGATATTGTTCCCAGTGGCTGTGTCAGTGAGTACTGGAGGAGCTGTTTAAAGGCCTCACTTCACCCCCCTGCTACAACTTCAGATGAAACGTCAATTGGGACTTTAAGGCATTCAGTGACATCTTTAAGGGACTCGTGTTCTTCATGAGAAGAAGCACGTGAGCACAGATGCCAAAACTGCAGCTGATGGGAGAAGGTTTGAGGTGAGTAAGGTCGTAATTTTTTTTAGAGTGAGGCTGTCTGATTACATTAACAGTGTGGGGAAACATCTCTCCATGTCCGTCTCCAAGCTATGAGGTTGTTAAACACAAGCAGAAAACAGTACCGGATCTCAGGCACTTGGTGTTAACGCACAGTTCTACATCTTCTCCTTCTTGGCCTCCCTGGTGCTGCTCTTTAAAAAGTCGCTCCTGAGCAGCCGGCAGAAGAGGATGATGTTCATGACGGTCATGATGGCCATTCCCACGCTGCCCAGCGTGTAGGCCAGCAGGGGGACATTATCCCTGTTCAGCACCAGCCAGCGGGTCATCCAAGCCAGCGTGTTGATGCGGAAAACCACGTAGGTGCCTAGGTTGATGATGCTGTTGACGCGGTAGAGTGTGCCTGCCGCCATGCTAGCCATGCGCAGCATCTGCCTAAGGTGGAGGAACACAGAGTTTATCTCCACCAGCAAGGCAACCACGGCAAATCCCACGTAGCGACATGACACCACGGACAGGCCAAAGCAGGTGATCACCTACAGAGGGACACAAACAGGGGAAGAAACGTTAACATGCTGTAGCAATGGCATCTCTCTCCATTCTCAGATGTCAATGGTCAATTCATTTTATTAAAATAAGCAAAAAGGATACTAAACATTAAGTGATCAAATATGCCATAAATCTGGGCCAACTATTACCTCGTCATTTAAAAAGCCACATTGAACTGTGGATTTCAGTCCCTCTAAGCAGAAAGGACTTTTCATAATTTCTAAAAGATTATCTAAGATATTAAATTATGCTGCTCTATGTTTAGGATGCTGGAGGACATAGTGGCCACTTTCCATCACTCTGCTTCATTCTATCTCTATTCTCCCACTCTGCAGTATTTAAGTTCCATTTATAACCAAGTTCTTTCTGCTTTCTCCGTAACAGTAGCTTCAACTGATCTGTTCCTATTTGGCTGTGACTCCATTCTGGATTTAAATATCATCTGTGCTGCTGCCATCAACCTCTCTGTTAAAAGATGTTGGAGCTTGAATTGTTTTTCAGTGTAGTCCTGTTTCTCTTTGTGTGACCAACTGCATGTGCTCTCTTTCATCCTCTGACAAGAGCATTGGCTCATAGCTTGTCTTTCTGGCTGTGCCTTTGTTGGAGTGGGCCACCTGTGGAGCTCCTTGACAGTTAACTTTCGTATCTATGCTACTTTCTGTATATCTGCTTCCGTCTCCTTAAACCCCAGTTGGTCTCGGCAGACAGCCGCCTACACTGAGCCTGGATCTGCTGGAGGTTTCTTCCTGTTAATAGGCAGTTTTTCCTCTCCACTGTCGCTACATGCATGCTCGGTATGAGGAATCGCTAAAGAGTCAAAGACAAACGCAAGCAGAAAACGTCAACACAACCTCATCCAGGAGGACCATGTCTTGCAAGTCAATAACTCGATGCAATCAACTGATTTTCCTTGACAGTAACTTCTAACTAATCTGACGGCATTGTCTCTGTAAAGTGCCTGCAGATGACGTGTTGTGTATTTGCACTATATAGATAAACTGAATTGAAAATAAACAACAGCACGAGGCAGTATTTCTAAAATCTCTAGATTTCTTTAAAATCCTTTAAAATCACTTATATAACACGGAGGATGCCTGAGAAGGGAGGGAGGGAATGTCGTTAAATAAAGACAAGATGACCTTTAGCACTAAAACATAACAATCAACTATTAGATAAATAAAACCTCAGAAAAGCACATCAAGTATGACAGAAAGTTTTCATACTATGACCCTGTTATCTCTGAAGGTGCTGCCCTAGCATTTAATAGTTATGTATTGAAATCCATTGTGATGCTTTTGGAAGGTCAATGCACCTACTCCACCTTTGTGCTGAATTGTGCTTATGAAAGGTTGTGATGTAACAGATGGACTCAATCCACAAGGTGGCAGCAACTTCCTAACAACAGCCGGCTCTACATTCCCAGTCTGTTGCCTTGATTCTGAAAAGTTGGACAACTGCACACCTCTGAGAGGAAACCGTTACCAAACGCGATCACAGTCGCAGTGTTGCTGGTCTAAATCTACATGACAGAGGTGTGTTTATATGGAAACACTCTGTGGGGTACAGCTTCATGTGCTCAGAGCTAAAGCATGCTTTCAGACATCTTTAACCACCTTGCTGAGATGTTTACAGACAGCGTAGGGGCAAATAAAAGCTGCAATTCAGCCCTTTCACTGGACAGCGCAGTCTGGGACATATGGGATGACCTTTATCATCCGCTGAAGGGGCCACTTGTGTTTATGCATGCTTCTCCCGTGTGACGTCACATGCTGTGTGTTCTTGGTTAAGCAACTGGACATGTGAGGGGGAGCAGTACACATCATGCTTTACAGCATGATGCATTGAGGGTCAAAGGTTTGCTTTACTAAACACATTTACTTTCCTGCAAAAACCTCACATCTAGAAAGCTGAAGGGGAGAGGTTCAATGATCTGTTTGGAGCAGAGATGATGCTGGAAAATAAGATGGAAACAATCTGGAGTGACATCAACCCAAGAAACACACTGTCCTGGAAAATCAGTCAAACTTCTTCATATTTCCTTACATTATAAATATGAATCCTTTTTATTCAACTGTTTGTTGGTTTGTTGTGATATTTCACATACAAAAATGTATTGGACACCATACCTTTTTGTGTTCGTATCTTAAATCTGTGCTTCAGATTGATTATGCAAGCCTTTACCCGGTTACCCTCCTGTTAAATCCAGTGAAACTGAATGGTTGTTAGACATTAGTTTAGTGTAAATGTCCGACTGTGTCAGTCTTTGTCCCAGCATGGCTGTTCTGCACAGGTCTTTCTGTTGAGAACATTTAAAAATAACCACTTTAATGATAATCAAACCAAAACCTGATTTAAAAACTTTTAAATAAAAAGGCTTTCTTAGATGTGATTCACAGAGAGTTGGTTAGTGAGCAAAAGTATCAGTATTGGATAGAAACACTAGAGTTAGGTCAGAGTTGTGGTAAAAATTAAAAACAGATTAAAAAAAATGTTTTTAAATCCTCAACAATAAATAGCTCTTTAGTCTGAAAGTGGAAGAAACCCACCAGAAAAAAAAAACTACAAGTTATGTACCTCACTGATCTGGTCTTTATCAAAGAGCTGCAAATTGAAAGTGTGAAAGTCAGTGTTAGTTTTCCACAGTTAAACACGGTGGTGGCAGCATCATGATGAGAAGACAAAAAGAGTTCCTATGATGGCGAGAAAACCTGTTGACTTCAGCAAAGGAGAAAAAGAAGTTCACCTTCCAGCCGGATGAGGCAAAGTCCTGACGTAACTATCAAAGACTTAAACACTATCAGAGTCAGCTATTTTACAATGAAAAAAGGCAGAAAGTATTGACTAAGTATCATATTAGAGGGAAATAAACACCAATCAATTCTGTTCTTTTCACCTTTTTTCCTCTGTGCTCCTTAACACTGGTTCTTCACATAAATCCCAATTTTTCTTTGAAGCTGAATCTCACAACTCATCAATAGATGAGAAGTGCCAGGATGCTGGTGATGAAGCCAACAAGAGCCAAACATTGCTTGACCACAAATAAATACAATTATCATTTAGATGTTATCAAGCAGCTACTCTAAAGCGGGGTGGAAACAGAAAGATGGAAATTTGGAAATAAATCGGAATAAGTAAAAGATCTGAATATCTGAAATCAACAACAACCCAGATAAGGCTGCCTTTGTTTTTTTTATCTAAGTTTAATGTATTTACTTTGTTTTAGATGTAAAAACAGACATTTTGAATCACTTCTTTTCTCTTACTAAATTAAATAAATATTTGTTTTAAAAAAAACTGTTGCATTTATTTGTTCTGATATGACAACTTAACGATTTGAAGCCTTTAAGTGACAAAAAAGTTGGAAGCAAATTCAATAAAAGTGCTTATTGTGTCTTGTCACAAGTTAATCTTAAAATCCAGATTTAGACTTTAGAGCAAGAAGTTTAGGAATCTCCTGCCTTATACCTCTGACAAAAAGGTTAACTCTTTTTACTCAGACAGAATTGAAAGAGGTTTCCTATTAAAAATCAAACAGAAGTGATCAGACCAAACCCAACACACACTTAATGAAAAAATCTGTGAGATGCGTGGGTCCACTAAGAAAAACGACACATCCACGTAAACGCACATAAATCTCAGGAGCGTTCTGATCTGATCCGCTCGTTCTCAGACAAGAGAAGCTCTGACCAAAACCACAGAAACAAGAGGGTCTTTAAAAGCTGCCTTATCTAAGGTCTAACTGCATCAGATAAAACACGACAAAACGTGACGGCAAAGGTCATAACAAACCCTTATACAATCCAGAGATAAGACGCTTTGGTAACAGACCGAGTTACTATGTAAAGTAATAGTGGAAGGTGATATAAGTCAAAGCCCTTCATAAGGAGGGTAATAATGAACTGCCCAAGGTCTTTTTTTTTTAGACTACATAACATGTTTTCCATATCTTTTATGGAGGTTTTTACTGCAGATGTTCTGTAATCAAACGATTGCCAATAAACAAAGATAAAAACTCTGAGACACACAAGACCCTCAACTTAAGTTATATATCACTTTTTCAAGGCCTCCATAAGTCCAAAATCTGATCCTGGTGAAATCCTTTCTGTAAAAATTAACATGAAAGAAAGAAATAATGTCAGAACTGTTGTCAGCATCCTGCACTAAAGCAGATCAGAATAAACCTCCCACCCCGGCCTCTGGATCTATCATGATGGGATTGATTCAGCATTAGGTGGATTTGCAGCACAAAGCTCTGCTGATGCGCCGCTTCTATACGCAGCAGCTTTTTAAAAGAGGTGGATGAATTGGGCCAGCAAACGCTAGGGCGTAGTTTGGGAAGTGAAAAAAACAAATTGGTGTGTGGTTTCTAAACACTTCGAACAAAGGAAAATCTGAAAAGTGTGGCATATGTTTAGTTTCAGCAGCATTTATTGGAGGGAAGCATTGGGGTATCTCCCCCAACTGCTTTTCACTTATACACATGGAAGTTTAGAAGATTCAGTGAGATAAAATGTCATTATCTCAGTATTTATATCAGACTGGTTTAACAAATTTCTATGGTTTCTATAATTGATTCAAGTGGCCATTACTAAAAACGGAAGCTGGAAGGTGAAAATCTGCCATCAGCCTCATTCATTCAATCCAACCAGCTTCTAAAAAGCCATCTTGATTTGTGTGTCAATATGGACAAAATCAACTTAAGCAAAAAAAAAAATAAAAACTTATTTTCATATTTCAACAAACCCCCCCAAAAAGGGTTTACATTTTTGTTTTGCTCATCGTTGGAGAATATAATTATACAGCTTGTTTATAACAAAACCATAAATAAGATATTATGCTTCTCCGGAAAAACAAAGCTGTATGTTTGTTCTCTGCATCTTCCTCCCTATGGGCTCAATTAGCCCTCCTCTAAAGCCTGCAGAGGGACTTCCACATTCATGGGGAGACTGGATGCATGTGTGGCTAAATATACAGAAATTTAACAACATAGTAGATTGCAATCCTCACCATAAATCACTTCACCCCCACAAAACATCAACAGATTAACAGGGACATCTTTTGGAAGAAAGGTAAACTACAAAGCCCTGCATTGAAGTGCTTAGCTTTGTTTGATTTCTCACTTGCTCAAGACACAAACTCCCTCGACATTTGGCCTCTGCATGAACATGGGGGAAAGATATTCTTACAAGGAGATAACCTTGTACCCTCTTCTTTCTTCCTAACAATCAGGTGTAATCAGCTCTAAAAGCACGATTTTTCCTGATTTCTGGCTGAACAGGGAGCTGTCAGTCTTTCCAATAAAGGACATCCAGGGAAAATTCCTTCCGGATTGGACAGTACACAGTTGAACGACAGCGCAGCCCTCAGTCAGGAGGTTAGCCGCTAAAGTTAGACAGAAAACAGGCAAACAAGTATAGCTTGTTTTTAACAGTTGCCATGAGAAAGCCTCCCTTTTGAAAGGAATTTGGCCACACGGCGCATCACAATCAACCCCGTTACGTTTCAAAAACTGACCACAGCAGAGTAGTGAGGCTATAAAGCTCAATAACATGTTGAGTGGAAAGCTTTTCAACGTATAAAGCACGGTGGTGGAAGAATGATGGTGTGTCCTTTTAAACACCCGTCTCTTACTCTTTAACAGTAATAATGAACTCAGTTTATTCAGGAAACCAAACCAGTTAACCCAGTCCCCTGTGTGAAAATGTGCTATGTGACCCAGTCAGAGGGGATTTACAGGTTTGGTATAAGTCACACGCCCTTTGTTTGACATGACAAAGCAATTGTTTGAATGACATCTTGGAGGATGAAAATAAGGAGGAGTGAGCAAGAAAGTCATTTTCAGGCTTTATAACTAGTCTCTATAGCACAGTTGGGGGGGAAAAAAGAAACGCAATAACATATGCTGCTTCTTAAAGCTGTAACAGGAGCAGGGGCCAGAGGTGTCAGGGTGTGGGCAGATATGCCTCAAACAGGAGGTAGGGTGGTTTTTAGCATGCTGCCTCTCCCTGCTCCTGCACGGTAACAGAAACCCTAAAGGTTTTTTAAATTTAGTGACTTAACCACAATATTTCCATTTGATTTTATTTGATCGTGAAGTGCAACTGAAACCGAGAATGTTGATTAAGTTTTGAATTTGTTTTTGCATACGATAAATGGACTGATTCTTTAAGGCACTAATGCACTTCACTTCCTCTCTTTACCTCAGCACATTACACAGCTACAGTTGCAGGAAAGGAAACACTTCTTTAGAGTGGCGCCATAAACAGACAGGAAATGCTCCAGCGCAGTTAAGGAAAAGAGCAGCACTAGGATGAAGATGTCAGACACAAGGCCAACAATGGGGGGATTGTCCGGTGGGAGGGTCTTACAACACAAAAAAAGAAAAAAAGGCTCAAAGTCTGCAGGAAAAAAGAGAAGGGAATGAGGTAGGAAACTCTAGATGGGAATGATCACTCACAAAGTCCAAAGTTTCAGAGGAGGCATGAGGTTATCTTGGGGTCTTAAATGGTATCATGAGGCCGGTCAGCTGAGTGCTACAGAGCGGGCCCCTTCAGGGTCACACATTTGATCAGAAGTTTAGCGGATGTACACAAAAACACAATTTACTATGATAAACACGCTCAATTAGAACTGTGTGGCTTTTCATTTAGAGGAGCAAATGGGCTAATCAGATGAAGGGAACGCATTAGTCTCCTCTTCCTGTGGCTGGGGTGTCTGTGACTCACTGTTGAATGAGGCATGCTGGGAGCAGTGTGAAAAACAGAGTTTCAGTAAAACATATGTCTCAAATATTTCATCACTTCTTAGGAAAGCAAGCAGGGGGCAAAAATAACTAAATGCATCTGAAAAAAAATATTCATAGCAGGCGAAGCGACAAAACTCAGGATGAGACTCTGCAACTTTTCATATCCAAAAAGCGATTTTTTGCCCCGAGTCCAGCTAAGTAAAACTTGTTTAGAGATATTTTAACAAAAAAACACTACCTATTACTTTTGTTTAATATCTGCCAAAAGAAATCTGTTTCCATTTTAAACTATTAAGAGCTTATTTATATTTTCTGCTTTTAAAATAAGGAAAAACAAAACAATTCATAAAGCTGAAGCATGGAATTAGTAGGGGTAGGGTATTATAAACAAAAATGATAACAATAATAAAATGCCTAGTTTGTAAGCTAATTAATAAAAAGAGGAAGCTCTAGAAACATTTTTCTGGTGCTTTTCAATATTAATTAATTAAAACCAAAAAAGCATCATAGAATGGTTCTTATATTAGGTAATTTAGTTCTTTATAGCATTTTCAGCCACTATTAAGAGCCACTGTAGAGGGTCCAAAGAGCCATGTGGCTCCGGAGCCGCAGGTTGCAGACCAGTGCGTTATATTAACTGGCTCAGTGGTAAAATATCCATACTTTTTTTCTTATTGTTTCAGATGAGGGTTAGATATTTCCTATTGTTCCTTTGGTGTATTTTTACAATTTTTTCCTCGTGCAAAGCCCTTTAAATGAATGCGTATATAAACAATACGTAGATGGTGGAATAACTGACCAATACCGACTGACAGATGTAGAGAAGGGTGGATACAACCCCTGGCAAAAAGTATGGAATCACCAGTCTTGGATGAGCACTCATTCAGACATTTCATGCTGTAAAACAAACTCAGATCAAAAACATGATACAATATTAAGGTCGTTCCAAAGTGCAACTTGTTGGCCTTCAGGAACACTCAAAGAAATGAAGAGAAAACATTGTGGAAGTCAGTGAATGATACTTTTATTGACCAAACACAGGGAAATAAATATGGAATCACTCAATTCTGAGGAAAAAAGTATGGAATCATGAAAAACGCATAAACAAAAGACCATTCAAAATACATCACTAGTATTTAGTTGCACCACCTTTGGCTTTTATAACAGCTTTCAGTCTTTGAGGCATGGACTTGATGAGTGACAAACAGTATTCTTCATCAATTTGGTGCCAACTCTCTTTGATAGCAGTTGCCAGATCAGCTTTGCTGGTTGGACCCTTCTTGTGGACCATTTTTTTCAATCTCCACCACAGGTTTTCAATTGGGTTGAGATCTGGACTATTTGCAGGCCATGACATCGACTGAATGTGTCTTTCTTCAAGGAATGCCTTCACTGTTTTTGCCCGATGGCACGATGCATTGTCATCTTGGAAAATTATTTCATCATCACCAAACATCTGTTCAATTGAAGGGATGAGAAAACTGTCCAAAATGTCAATGTAAACTTGTGCATTGATAGAAGAATTAACCACAGTCGTCTCCCCAGTGCCTTTGCCTGACATGCAGCCCCATATCATCAAGGACTGTGGAAATTTGGTTGTTTTCTTCAGGCAGGCCTCTTCATAAATCTCACTGGAACGGCACCAAACAAAAGTTCCAGCATCATCACCTTGTCCAATGCAGATTCTTGACTCATCACTGAAGACAACTTTCATCCAGTCATCCACAGTCCATGATTGCCTCTCCTTAGCCCATTGGAGTCTCGTTCTTTTATGTTTAGGTGTCAATGCTGGTTTTCGTTTAGCTTTCCTGTATTGAAATCCCATCTCCTTTAGGCGATTTCTTACGGTTCGGTCACATACATTGACTCCAACTTCCTCCCATTTATGCTTCATCTGTTTAGTTGTACTTTTTCGGTTTTCAAGACAAATGGCCTTAAGTTGTTTGTCTTGACGCTTTGATGTCTTTCTTGGTCTACCAGTACGCTTGGCTTTAACAACCATTCCATGCTGTTTGTATTTGGTCCATATCTTGGATACAGCTGACTGTGAACAGCCCACATCTTTAGCAACCATGCGTGAAGGGTTACCTTCTTCAAGAAGTTTCACAATCCTCTCTTTTGTTTCAAGGGACATTTCTCTTGTTGGAGCCATGGTTCTCACCACTCCACTTGGTCCAGCAGCCCTCCAAGGTGTCATGACTGCAGGTGTTTTGAACTGCACACTAACGGGCACATCTAATCTGGGGCAGGTGTCCATTTAGGGAAAGGAAATAGACTGGGTGTGTCCTTTTTTTTCTACCTCCAATTTGAGTGATTCCACACTTTTTTCCTCAGAATTGAGTGATTCCATATTTATTTCCCTGTGTTTGGTCAATAAAAGTATCATTCACTGACTTCCACAATATTTTCTCTTCATTTCTTTGAGTGTTCCTGAAAGCCAACGAGTTGCACTTTGGAACGACCTTAATATTGTATCATGTTTTTGATCTGAGTTTGTTTTACAGCATGAAATGTCTGAATGAGTGCTCATCCAAGACTGGTGATTCCATACTTTTTGCCAGGGGTTGTAGAAGTAGTAGCTAATTCAAACCAAGTTTATTTTTACCACATGGACAGTTAAACATCAGAACTTTGCAATAATAAGTTGCTTTATAGTTGCAACAAAAAAAATATATATATAACCTAAGTTTGTATTCAGTGAATTCACATCTCTAGAAATAGGTGTAGGACGCAGAGTGAAAGACACTCTTCCACGCCTCACAGTGTTTATCTCACTGATCAGAAGCAGCGGCCGGATGGACTCCCGGCAGCCATATTTGCAGGAGATGATAGGACTGCATTGTGTCACGCACCGTTTATAGCTTTGGGCATCCTGGTTTAACACAGATCCACTTTACCACCTAGTTTACCCTTTACTCAACCTCTAACATGATCAACCTGTAGAGGTGTTGGTTCATTATCTAGAGGATATTCCTGTTTTTGCTGTATATCTGTATGTAGTTTCAGTAAAACATCTCTTCTGTTTAGTGCATCTTTAATTGAAATAAAAAGGTTACTCATCAGTTGCAATGCCTTAAAGTCCTGAATATACATATCATCACAGGTAGATCGTAACCATAAAAAAAATCTCACAACCAGAGGAGCTAAATTAAGCGTTCTAAAATGCAGATGATTTTTTTCTCAAACAACGACATCATTTCAGAGTGAGGTCATTCCTGCATTGCGCTGCGACTTACTGGCACACCCATCGAGGCGCGTTGAATGATATGCCGTGACCCTGGTTTTCCCATCAAAGCACGTTTCATGCCAGCGTTCTCACCGTCATCAGGTGTGGCGTGAAGGTGAGACACTCCCACAATTTTCCAGCACCGCTAAAAGACGAATACCTCCAAACAAACAACTTTCCTGGTTGCTATGCCAACCCTAATGAATGATATCTCCTTTCTTGATTTTTTTTGCCGTCGTTTAGGAGAGATTGTTGCTTCTTCTGAACCAGTTCTGCTCATTGTGACTCATTCATAACTGTTTTACACTAAACTATTTCAAAGTATAAAAAGGAGCCGTTTACTCTTGTACATTATGTACCGACTCAGCATCAGTTCATACCTGCCTTGAGGCTGCAAGTTCACTTCAATCATCTGACATTTGTCTCCTTTTGGTTGCCGTGGCTACAGAAAACAGAATTAAACAAATCTATATGGAGATCGGAACCACTGCAAATCTGTGGTCATTTTATTTTTGGACAGCAATTAAATATTTTCAACCTAATTATGTTCTACCTAACATATTTTCTTTAAAATGTAAGAAAAAAATTCCAAACAACACAGATGTGTGAACTGTAGGGGTGGAGCGAGCCGTGAACGGCTGGATGAGTAAGAAGGGGAGAAAACATTTGGAAGCCACCGAGATCCGAGGGTGGAGAACAATGCAGCGTGTGTTTATGCACAGAGCTATATTTGTGGAGTAAGACATGCTTTACATCTGTTAAATTGTTTTGTTCAAGTGAGAGGCAGAAAAATGCATCGTTTTCAGATCAGGTCCTGATTACACAGAGGTTTTTGTCAATAAGTCGTCTGCAAGTTCAGAAGCCTTAAGACTTTTCTATGAATTAACAGATGACAAAACTCTTTAGCTCAGCTAATTAATATTTTAAAAGCTTATCTCAACTAATTCATAATTTAAATCAGCCACCATAATGACATATGTAGACTAGGGTTTCAACTAACCAATATTTTACTAATCGATTAATCTGTCGATTTTTTTTTTTATTAATAAAAGGATAGCAAAAGGTTCCTCAAATAAGATTTTTACAGAATTAAACCACATGAAACTAAAACTTTTCCACTTGAGGAGTTCTGGGTAAAGCATATTGACTGATGAAAATGTTTTTTTTATTTTTTATACTTAAATGCAAAATTGTAATTTCTTATCACAATCATAGTACTAGTAGTGCTCTAAGATGGTTACTCTGTCAGCTAAAGGTTTTTTTTTGTTTTGTTTTTAACAGTCTCTATACTCCAGTTAACGATTAATTGATTCCTGAATTAGTTAGTCCAATTAATCGTTTCAGCCCTAATTTAGACCATTTGGAACCACTTTAAACAAAAATATAAAATACGATTTATGAATTTTAGCAAGACAAAGGTTTTTATGGTGATCTTTTCATCTCTTTTAGACATTTTTAGACCCGAATTGATCTAAAGATGTGTGTACTCTTCGTTTGAGCGGGATTTTGGTTTTCAAAACCACAAAACCTTTGCATCAAATTATTCCTATAGTTTTAACTTTCCATTTAATAAAATATAATTAATCTCCAGTTGCACAGAGCAGAGCAGCGAAACCTGTGCTGTGAAAGTAAACAGCTACAAGAACTAGCATGTCTGTCAGTTATGTAAACAGCTAGATGCAGATTCACTACTGACACTGGGATTGGTATAAAAGCAGCAAGAAAAATGACATTTTTATCAAAGGAATAGTTTTTTTTAATATTCACTGAGATCCCACACCAATGTTGATTCATTTCATCTAAAACACGCCCTTCATTATCAATAGCTTTGGTATGTGGCGCAACACGGCTTGCTTTCTGCTGCTTAAGTCTGTTTGTTTTATTCTTTTTTTTTTAAGCTAGAACGACAGAAAGGAGTTCCCAGCAGCTCGTGATGTGTTGAAACTGGAGATGCGGTGAAGAAACATTCATTCCAAGAGGCGTATCTCACCACAATGTGGGTCAACAAGGAGGAGCCAAAATTCCCACAGAATGTAGACAGCTATTGCTATATGCGCTGGACAGCAAAACACACATCCATAAATACTATATGAGCAGCTGCTATGAAATACCATGACAATACACAGGACTGTGCAAAGTAAGAGGAAAAATCTCACTCTAAGCCACCGTAAAGGAGGCTTAAATGTCTTCAACTTCCTCTCAAAATCTGGTCTATAGGAAAAAATATTCCAGGTAGCAGCATTTTGATAAATAAAGTCCTCAAGAACGATTTAAACAGCTCAACACATCTAATCCTACACAATTTTTTTCTAAATTAAACAGAATTTGACTTAAAATGACTAATAGCCCATTTGGGAGTGGCTGCAAATGTCTTCATAAACCAGCTTTAGGCAGAGTTCCTGGGAAATGTTAGAACACTTCTTGTGGATACAGGTCTGAAGTTAATTAATAGTACTGGGCTTCCATTCTGCAACAATCTACCAGCAACTTATTCTAAAAATCAAGCCTTGGTGTTATTTTTAATTTATTTGTGCAACTGTAAAAAACTTTAAAAAAAGCTCCAGTTAATATCAATGCAAGGGTTAATGAGGAAAGAGTGACTAGATGTCGCTCAGAGAACGCTTCAGGTTGAGGCAATAACTATCATTAAGATTCTGCAGAGAGGAATGAGAAAAAAGGCTAAGATAAAAGAAGTTAAACCCAATCATGTAAAACTGGATCTATGAATATCAAAGATCAGTATGATCGCTAGTTTTTTCCAGTAACAAACTAACAGTAAGGAACTGTCTCCAATATCTGATTTCTTGAAAGCTGCGTAAGACAGCTTCACACTCCTCCTGCAAAAAATCTACTGTTTTCATTCCCTGTGAGCAGAAACCAGTTCCTCTTGTATCTGAGCCCAGTGCATGATGGAGCAGGTAGATGAAAATGAGATTAAAAGGTTAAAACATGACTAAAAGTGTTTCTAGGTCACAAACAGCCAATCACGCTAAATCCTCAAACATATTTTCAATTACATCACTGCATAAAATCTACAGGCAGGAGGAAGTTGAGATATAAAAAAAGACATAAAAAATGTCATGATGGTGGCAAATGTGACTCAAACCTTTGAGTAGTTGGACAAGAGCTTAGAAAACAGTGTGACCAACTGAACTTTTTCAAAGTGCGTCACATTTTGATGTAGTAGTAGATCATACACTGCAAATAGACCGCTATTCAGAAATTAGTCACTTCCCTTGGGTATTTTCACAACTTTAGTTATGTTTTATTATAAAAGGAAGGAAAATAACTATTTGCACAATCAGATTTGATCTATCTATGAAACTAATGTTATTACAAGTATTTCTTAAATATAAGAGAAGCGAAAATCAGTATTTTAAAGTCTGTAAACTGCTTCAGCCTTGGAGTAGATGAGGATATCTGAACAAAGACCATTGACCTAATTAACCTGTAGAGATTTTCTAATTAACTTTGTCGCTTTAGCAACACAGTAAAGTGCCATCCATCCATATTCTGTCACACCTATCCCATGCGGGGTTGCAAGGGGTGCCGTCTACGGGCGAGAGGCGGGGTACACCTTGGACAGGTCGCCAGTCCATCACAGGGCAACAGAGACAAAAAGGACAAACAACTATTCACACACTCACACCTAAGGAGAAATTAGAGATGCCAATTAACCTAATTGTCATGTTGTTGGACTGTGGGAGGAAGCTGGAGTACCCGGAGAGAACCCATGCATGCTCATGGAGAACATGCAAACTCCATGTAGAAAGACCCCGGGCTGGGAATCGAACCCGGAACCTTCTTGCTGCAAGCTACCCACTGCCCACTGAGCAGCCCCGTGGGTAAAGTGTTGAGTTAAACAAACAAAATTAAAAGAAAATCCACATTTTTTGTTTGAGAATCAGGCAGTCTTTCACAAAGACCCCTGTTAAAGAAAAAGAAACAATCAAAGAGTTCATACTGTTTATTTCAACAGATAAGGTGTGAAAAATGACAGATTAGAGGTTAGAATTAGACCTTCTTTTGGGGAATTAACATTATCTCATCTTTAACCCTAATGCTTGTGGGTTAAACTATTTTATCTGTTATTCCAGATAATGAAGTTAGCTGACGGCTTAAATTATTATTCAATATCCAAGCAGACATTTTGCTGACATTTGGGACTCAGAGCCTGTGTCAGAGTTAGCACTGGTTTGTTTAGGACACATTTGTGCAGGTATACACTGTACAAAAAACATTTCTAACATAAGTTTGCTTAACATGAGAGTTGCTGTAAAACACCCAATGGCCGCCTGGTAGCACATGATTCAATTTTCTAAAAGAGAACATTAGTAATGGGTGATGCTTCTCACATGCTTCCTTACTTCCTTCTCGATAAATAAATCTCAGTAATTGCATGAACTATTTTTTTCTTCCTTTTTTTCCTCCTGTCTTATTTACACGCTTAGAGAAAAGCTAAACTTAACTCATTGCCAATTTAACCCAGTGAAATACAAAATTGTTTTTGTTTTTTTTTACTGGGAGCGAACTTATCTTCTGTCCTGCTTTGAGATGTTTCTGTACATTGTTAACTTTGTAAAAACACTATTGGTAAACAAAGATCTGAACTAAGGGTTTCTCTTCCGTTCTCTTTACTCTATTCAAACAGTACAATGGATTCAAGAGTCGTTTAATAAGTAAATAGACTGTGAAAAATCTCCAATCCTGGTTAAGTTTTAAAGTTTCGCAACAAGCAATGAATTTTGGGGTTGCATCAAAGCTTAACAACAAAATACACGAATGCCTGTCTCTAATAAACCTTCCTTTAAAAAACACTACTGGTAGTACAAGCAGCTCTTATGCACCCATATCCGCTTTTGATCATATCAAATAATTAAACCTAGCCAAATACTGCAAGTGGTTTCAAAGAAAGAGTAATTAGAACCTTGCTGTTATTAGTAATATACTAAAGATTTCTGCAAACTGGGATTTAATAAGAAAAAAAAGTGCAAAACTTTTTACCCAAGTTTAGGATCCATAATGATTTCCACTCCACTATTCAACCAAAAACATCCCTTTGTTTATTTAGATGTTTGCATGCATAGTCTATTGCTAATAAAAACAACAGTATTTTCAGAACTTTCTGTTTTCTAAATGAAGCACAATGTTATGCTGGACGGGAGTTAAATAAGTTGGAGCGACTGTGACAGGACGCAACATTTCCCTCTGTAATTCCCAATTTAGAAGCATAGACAAAAGTAAAAAAAAGAAGAGAAAAAAAAAAAAACTTTCCGTGGAATATTTGACTGTTATTCCTTGTGGATGGCAATAACAGCGATCAGCAAATCTTGCCTCAGACCGCATGCTGGTTCAGTATTTGCTTGTAAAACGAGCCAAACCCTCAGAGCAGAATTCAGACATGAAGATTCAGCACAGCTATCTTTATAGGCACAGTCCTGCAAACAACCTTAACTTGGAGCTAGAAGAGCGTAAATATATATCATAGGATCAGGGTGAGGTGACGCAGCTCTAACAGGGAGCGGCTCTGATTCTGAGCATACATTAACTGAAGCTTTAAACTTGGAAGATCGCTTGCTTTACAACTCAGTGGCATTTTTATATATGAGTTACTATAATGGGACATAATGTTCTTAAGTTACAGAGCGTGGAAACAACTGGGATGTGAAAAGAGTTTTATGGAGTGTAATTTTTAGAGATCAACCTGTGCAGCTTGTGCGGTTCTCAGCGGTGTTGCTTGATTAGGAAGAAAATACACAATTTTTCCCCCTGCTGACAGACTCCAACATTTTTCATTCAATGCACATTAACAGATTTTCCAGTTCTGTTTGGCTGCTGACTGCATGACAAGCTGCTCTCATTTGTTTAGGTGCAAAAAATAAAGGAGTCAGGGATGTTGAAGTTTTTGCTCCTGAACTGTTTCCAGTGGCTTTATGATTAACTGCAAAGCAATATCTTTCAAACATGAAAGAAATAAGTCAGTAGAAATATAAACATGCAAGATATTCAAGGAATTGCATCTACATTGAGATCCAGCAGTGAGGCGCGCAGGAAAGTCTGAATGAGAGATGGTACAAAAGGGTAACAAAGAGGGCAAAGCGAAACAGAGAGCGCTCTCTGAGAAGCCCACAGAGCCATGAGAGACGAGGCTCCATCCCTCCCACGCTTTAATGACAATCTGAAGCCAGCTGGCCGGGAAAAAAAAAAGAAAAGGAAAAAAAAAGTCCATTCAGAAGTCTACTTGGAAGTTAAGAGTGAAAGGGGACAAGACTTTTAAAGAAAAGGCAAGAAAACCATCTACTCCTTAAATATGGGACACCTTTCCACAGCTAGACTTACTTCTGACCCCCCAAAAAACAACATTAAAAACACTAGTAAAATAGAAGAGAATTAAATTGAGGTTTGTTGAGTAAACCTGCTGTAAGTTAATCCAAAGGGAAAATTACATCAGAACTATAAAGCAGATTTTTTAAACTGCAGAAAGCTTCAACTTTAAAACCAGACACCTTAATCGTTTATACAAAGAACCCATCTCCTTCCGGGACTAAAGCCGGATGTTTAAAATGACGTTTACATTAACCTGATAGTCAGTTTCATCATTCTCAAGGGTTACAGGCATTTCTTCCAAGACTCAACTCTCAGCTTTTCTTTAAATGGCTTTAAACAAGAAACAGTAAATTTCACGAGGAATGGATGGCAGATACTCCTGAAGCGGAAAGGCTTTAAATACAGAAGCAACAAAGAGAGGAACAAGAAGGGTAAAAAGGAAGACAATAAAAAGGGAACAAGGGAGAAAAAATGCAATGAAGGATTTAAATGATTGACGAGCTTGAATATGCAAAATATATGGAAGGACAAGATTGAAAAATAGGACCTCAGGGATTTTTTTTTTGTCCAATTGTACTGTATTTCAACTAAAGAAAAAAACTATTATACTACCACTTAAATATAAACATAACAATGACTGCAATACAGGCTCTATCCCATAAATAAACATTATGACTGGTGAGAATTATACAACAACCAAAGAATTAAGATTTAGCACAGCCTCGGATGTAGGTCACAAAAGCTGAGGTGGAAAGGGAAAATAATTAAGTCAGGGTCCTGCCTAAGGTTATTTCCACCGTTATTTTCCTCATTGTAACCCAGCTCCTCCACCAGGAAAATATCTGTCAGCCTGCTGAGGACGGTGGGGGGGTGTCACAATAACGACTCACTTTCATTGGAATCTGATAATAGCTGAAGAGCGGTTGGAGCAACCGCGAGAAAGTGGCGAGGCTGGGTGGAGTTTCATCTCTGAGGGTGTGAAAAGAGGCTGAGCGGGGAGGGATTGTCTTTGTCCCTCCCTCTACTGGATCTTTTATTTTATCCTTTTCCCCATTGCTACACATTGAAGCCACCAGGGTGAGGAGTTAGTGAAGAACTATGAGCCTGAGTTGTTTCTAGAGAGACCTACCACAATGTGATGAAAGAGAAGCTCCCAGGACTGACTCAGCTTCTGGTTGCACACCATGTCGAGGAAGTCATAGATGAAATATCCTGTTAGGAGAGAGAGAGTTCAGCCAAGGTTAATGCCATCTTTTGGGTCAAGCGAGCACTTTGTTAAATAACCAAAGAGTAAACAGATTTTTTTGGACACAGGCAGCCTGGAGCTAATCGAGTGCAGGGGGGGGTTCATGTCGGCAACGATGGCAACCAGGAGGCTTCTTAGAGAGAGGCTATTCATATCCACCACCCGCTTCTCACCACCAACTGTATCCATGGATACAGCTTTAAACGAATGACGGAAAAACAATGAGGATTTGGTGTTTTTTTGTTTGTTTTTTTTTCCCTGGGGGGGGATGCACAGACCTATTGAGGAACTTGAGGTTGTGGTTATAGGGAGACACTGACACTTTAAGGTTAATGTGAAAGAAAAGATAGAAAACCCTGACGCCACAGAGACTAAATAAATTCCAACCACTTATTGATTTCACTAAAAAAAGAAAGGTAAGGTTTTGATGATGGGCAGGTTTCTAGGCTTGTCATCGTTTTACAAATGAAAGCTTTTAACACCACCAACATGTCCCGTTGGTTTAAACTTCTTCTCATGTGATGCAGGATGATTATATACACTATATTGCCAAAAGTATTTGCTCACCTGCCTTGACTCACATATGAGCTTAAGTGACATCCCGTTCCTAATCCATAGGGTTCAATATGACGTCGGTCCACCCTTTGCAGCTAGAACAGCTTCAACTCTTCTGGGAAGGCTGTCCACAAGGTTTAGGAGTGTGTTTATGGGAATTTTTGACCATTCTTCCAGAAGCGCATTTGTGAGGTCGCACACTGATGTTGGACGAGAAGGCCTGGCTCTCAGTCTCCGCTCTAATTCATCCCAAAGGTGTTCTATCGGGTTGAGGTCAGGACTCTGTGCAGGCCAGTCAAGTTCATCCACACCAGACTCTGTCATCCATGTCTTTATGGACCTTGCTTTGTGCACTGGTGCACAGTCATGTTGGAAGAGGAAGGGGCCAGCTCCAAACTGTTCCCACAAAGTTGGGAGCATGGAATTGTCCAAAATGTCTTGGTATGCTGAAGCATTCAGAGTTCCTTTCACTGGAACTAAGGGGCCAAGCCCAGCTCCTGAAAAACAACCCCACACCATAATCCCCCCTCCACCAAACTTTACACTTGGCACAATGCAGTCAGACAAGTACCGTTCTCCTGGCAACCGCCAAACCCAGACCCGTCCATCAGATTGCCAGATGGAGAAGCGCGATTCGTCACTCCAGAGAACGCGTCTCCACTGCTCTAGAGTCCAGTGGCGGCGTGCTTTACACCACCGCATCCGACGCTTTGCATTGCACTTGGTGATGTATGGCTTGGATGCAGCTGCTCGACCATGGAAACCCATTCCATGAAGCTCTCTGCGCACTGTTCTTGAGCTAATCTGAAGGCCACATGAAGTTTGGAGGTCTGTAGTGATTGACTCTGCAGAAAGTTGGCGACCTCTTCGCACTATGCGCGTCAGCATCCGCTGACCCCGCTCCGTCAGTTTACGTGGCCTACCACTTCGTGGCTGAGTTGCTGTCGTTCCCAAACACTTCCATTTTCTTATCATACAGCTGACAGTTGACTGTGGAATATTTAGGAGCGAGGAAATTTCACGACTGGATTTGTTGCACAGGTGGCATCCTATCACAGTTCCACGCTGGAATTCACTGAGCTCCTGAGAGCGACCCATTCTTTCACAAATGTTTGTAAAAACAGTCTGCATGCCTAGGTGCTTGAATTTATACACCTGTGGCCATGGAAGTGATTGGAACACCTGATTCCAATAATTTGGATGGGTGAGCAAATACTTTTGGCAATATAGTGTAGGTCCTGTAGGTAAAGCAACACACCCTGCCACCCGCTGCTGCCGGTCTGTTGTCCATGAGCGCTGAACGTGGTAAAACAGTTTTAGTCTAAGTAGAAAAGCTATATCCCCGGCTGTTTGAAGCCTGCAGGCCAGCAGCTCAGGACAAGTGAACTGCATACAGGCTCAACAGCATCAAGCCAGGCAAGGTTTCCCCTCACCTTAGGATGCTGGATGCTTGAAATGGGAAGTAAATTTGACCACATCAATTCCAATCTGATTAATTTAACTATCCTACACCTTTCAAAGATCTATATACACCATTAAAATCTTATCCCCAGGTGGATGTCTAGTCCAGTGTTTCCCAACCTTTATTGACTCATGTACCACTTTGGGCATTTTGTCTTTCCATTAGTACCCCTCTCAGTATAAAGAATTGATGATTGTCCAAAACAATACAATAATTGATTATAAAATAAAGACTATTTTACTTAATCTTTTAATTTAACTATTTCATTTTTATAATTTTATGTTTTCCGTGTCAAAAAAACAACAACGTAAGTATGTTGCCTGGAATTAAGTAAGAAATAGAAATATATACAAAATAAGATGATATCATAAACCTGTATTTGTAAAACTGGAGCTCGTCTGAGTGCCTCCCTTATAATCACATTAAAACTTGATAAATTTGGAACAAAATACAGAACAAAAATTATAGTCAGACTGACTTAATTAGATTTACTTTGTTTTTATCAAGACACCCGAGCTGCTTTAAAGAGTAGTATGAAAAACAGCAGATACCAGGCTTTTCTCTATATCCAGTCTGCTCCTCTGTTTTGATTTTTATGTTTGTCAAAGCTGAAGGTGAACTCGAGCATATAAGAAAAACATACTTTTTGACTGATAAATGATTGTTTGATTTTTAAATTTGGCCAGCACAAAGCAAAACAGATCCCAGCCCTATTTTATTTTACTACCAAAGAAAAAATATATTTTCATGTACCCCTTACAATGCACTGGTGGACCATTAGGGGTATGGTAACCCCAGTTGGGAAGCACTGGTCTAGTCAACTCGGATGAAAACAGAAACTGTAAATTAACAAGGGAATGATATAATGGAAAAACAGAGACAGTTCCAGGACTACATTACTGATCCTGCTACAACTCACTATAGTAAATAGCGCAAAAAAAATGAAAACAGGACTTTATGATCTACAATATCTCCTACTCTGCCACATGAAGGTGAGAAACCATGACAACACCTCAAGCTAGCTTTTTTTTCTCCTAATGTTGAATAATGAGCTTTGCCAAATAAATCAATCAAAGCCGGCGGGTGTGACCACCTACGAGTGGGACATTGCTTTTTGAGGCGGACATTTCTCTTCCTGCAAACTGACACTGTTGCCAAATGATGGTCTAAATCGTAACAGGGAACGTCAGGTAGGCTACAGCTAAGCTGTTGTTAAAGGGATAAATGCAGCACCTTATTTTTATATTGATGAGAACAGAATTTTCCATGGAGGACAACATATTTACACAAACACCAGGTGCACATTATCAGGGCTTTCCCTCCTTAAACAGGTTAGTCAAAACCACAAGGCATCAAGCAGTTAAATGACTTTAATGATGACTATTGAGATGACTAAGAAATCCAATTAGGACTTCTGCTTCTCATCAACTCTCTCAATATTGTTACTATAACTTAACATATTAACACAATGCCTCCATTAGATTTGTCTTATTGGATTAAAGCTAATCCATCATGAGATTCTTCTGGTATCAATGTTATAAGTTCTCCATGTTGGAGTTCGTTACTTTGGTTTATTTTGCTCTCAACACACACAAAAAAACAATTGCAGGGAAAAATCAGGCCTCGATTCAGCATATGAAAGTGACTATTCTCACTAACTTTAACGACAGATGGTTTAAATTCAACAGCAAAAAAAATCTTATCTTCTTGGAAAAATACTGATGAGAAAAGGTTTACTGATGGAAAAAAAATGCAAGTAGCCTCGAAAAAATAGGGAAGGAGGCCATTGACCTGAAACATGAACGCTCAAGAGAATCTGATCAGTGATAGGCTGGATGGAAAACCAGCGTGTTCAAAACCAGCGACTTTTAGACTGGTTTTGAGGGCAATTATAGCTTTATAGCTATATAGCATTATCCCTATAATGTGATCAGAAATGTATCCAGAAAAGAGTTTAAAAAGGGTTTTGTTGTTAATTTTAGAGGATGAGCTATAAAAGGCTCACCTACTAAACTAGCTCCACCCGCCAGTAGCCAAATTCATTTTTGCCTGCGAGTTTGGTCTAGCCTCGATCATTGCCCCAGGCCCTAGAACTGGCGGGCCAATCAGAACGCAGAGATGCGTTTTGAATTTCTGGATCCAAAGCGGGTGGGGTTTTGAGGGCGTGACGACAAAGCTGCACCACGCTGGAGAAAGCACAACAAGGAAGAAGACAGCAACTATTGAACAGTTTGACTCATTTGACTCACTTTTGGAAGGATTAGACTTGGGCTTTTCGTTGAAACGTGAGCAGGAAGAGGCTCTACGCTCATTCATTTTTAAGGAGGACGTTTTCGCTGTCTTACTGACAGGCTGCTGTGCCCACTATTGTTAAATGTGGAAGTTTGGTCCCCCTGAAGGCGGCTGCGCCTCGGAACTTCCCCTCCGGTTCTTTTCCTGGGAGAAGTTATTTACTACTCTTAACTCAAACTGGGTAAAACCATATAAAAAAGGACTATAAAACAGGAGTAAAAAAGTAACAGATAATTCCAGGTCAGGTCGTTACAGGACAGAGAATTTGGGCTGTGGCTCAAAAAATGCCTGCGAGCGTTCGGCAAAGATTGAGCCCCGAACAAGGACATCTCTTCCTTCTTATACCTTATCAGGTGGATGCTTAGCTGTCCGTATCAGAAACTGACACGCCATCCATGCCCTGACCTTCATGCATCTTGCCTCTATGCCCCAGGATTACACATAGCTCTTTTCTATCAGTCTGGCTCCAAGATGTGACCATATCCTGTGTATTTTTAAAGACACGAAGGCTGTCCTGATTTGATGACCTCAGTACACACAGTGACATCCACCATGTGAAGGAAGGCCTTCTACTCTATCTAATCTGGCTAACAGAGTAACAATACACAATGTCATGTTTGATAAATAATAAACCTAACACTACGTCACAGTCAGTTGCACTCATTGGTCAGAGCGTTGGCCAATAGGCACAGACATGTTTGAAAGACAACGGGTTGTTCTCATCAGCAATCTTCCGATGTCTCATTCATCGAGGCCAGACCAAATTACACATTTAATTTCACATTTAGTCTGGCTCATCAGGCTAATAAAAGGCTAAAACATGAGGTTAGAGCTTTAGAAAATATAAATAAATTAGTAATAGTGCAGAAAATCTTTGATTGCTGCTGGGCTTCCTTTAAAAATAATAAAAAAAGCTTGGGTATGTTATGTCAAGTGGTGGATAAAGAGGAATGTGTTGTTGGACAATGTGAAGTTTGCAGCTGGTAAAAAAGAGTTGAGCAATAACTTAGAAAAACAAAACTTCCAGACGAGTCAGAATCCTGCCATATGGGATGGGATGGCCAATAGAAATAACTTGTGTGGGAGTGGGTGGCTCCCCCTCACTACTGATATCTGATGCAGACAGCCCGTATGGTTGGGACGACTTTTTTTTTTAATCTCAATGAAATCACAGCCTTTGTGAGGACATGAGTGAGTGTTTACGCCCTTTACCTGGGTCAGATTATAGGGCCTGTACTGATCATCACATACCAACATAACATTACTGCTTCTTGCTGCTCCAGCTTTCAGGGCTGGGCTTCCTAAAGGAACGTCAAGCATCTGGGGAAATCCTCCAGAGCACTTTCCACACAACATGAATCTCCCTCAGAAACTGTTTATTTTACAGAGGGTTAAAAAAAAGAAAAATTATTTCCTCTCAAGTGTTTAGAAATAATATGGAGAAAATGAGAAAAACAGAATAAGCTGTTATGCTAAGAATGTGGAGACAAGTACTGCTAAGTTTGAGAGCTCATAAAGTTGAACTTAATCTAATTGTAGAAGTTTAAAAAGAGCAGGTGGTAAAGTTTAGCATGTTAACCGAAAGCAACCACATTTTAGAAGTTTGAAATACTGACAGTACAAAAACAATAATTTTCTTGAAACACAAACTCTGTTTGTTTCATTGCTCAGTTGCACACCATGCGACCACAGACCACAACAGGACATCATTCCTGCCTACTGTCTTAAATCTTAACAAGAACTTATTGAAGAAACATCTACAATAAAAGTTACAACACCACCTAATTTCCCTTTCTGTGTTAAATAAGTATGTATTGATATAAATTGATATAAATTAAGGTTTTATGTGGTAGACCAGCAAGAAATTGCTGGACCCGTCTATTTCACAATCAATGCTGGACATGCACAACAGAAGTTGGTATTTAATTATGTTTTGGTGTTAAGTCCGAGCCTGGTCAGATAGACTAACTTACTTTTTGGGAGGTGGGCACATAATGCAGCAGTGCTTTTCTACAACCATATCAGTTACTGCAGCTGCAATGGAGCCAATTTTAATCAATGTCCTTTAAAAAAAGACAAAAAAAAAAAAACAGTGGTTCATGTTGTTTACATTCTAACAACTGGCTGTTGTAAGAGCTTTTATTTTGTAGGAAATTATTTTTGGGACACCTCCATAGTTATCAGTCTGGTTCTAAACTTTCCATTGACTCTGTTAGTCCTGCCTTTGAAATCAGCCTCTATCCGCTCCTTTCCAGACTAATGCACCCTTTGGATGCCGTAAATATTTCTTGATGGCCAGCTTTATTAAGCCCATGTACCTTTTGTTTTAGGTCTCTACTAAAACTTCTACTGTACATTTCTTTTTTGACTTTGACAGAACTTTGCTGGTAAAAATATAGACAATCAAGTAATCATAAAAACTTTGATTAAACATCTCTACAAAAAGCATTTAGGGGTCAATTTTGGATAAAAAACATTAACTTACAGCTTTGCATGGAGAGCTCTCCACACAAGGCATTATGAGATTTGCTGTCACAGTGGCCCGCTGTCGCAATAGGCTGCCACTACCCCACAGCGGCGACTAATAAAGATGCTGCAGGCACCACGCAGGGGACCAACAGGTAAGTGATCATCTGTCCGAACAGTAGGCTGACTGAGTTAATTATAGACCTCGCTCTATATAGTGATTGAGGGATTTAGGGGATAGAGTGGACGTTCGGACACAGTAAGCTTGTATTATCTATGACAACAGAAACTTTTAAACAAGAGTGTTCACAAGGAGAAATGGGCTCGTGCATGCTCTTGCAGGCGTTTTTTGTTTTTTTTTTCAAGTAGGGAGGGCGGGTCTTTTAAAATAATTTGAGAAAGTTCTCAAAAATACCTTTAAGTTAAGAGTATTTAAACCAAGCAGCTTGCTCCCAGGAAAAGAACTGGAAGTAAAGCTCAGAGGTGTAAACTATTTTTTTAAGGATTCTTTATGATTATTTGGCATAACAAGCAGTTCCCCCCTAAACCAGAGGGTGGCAGCAGTGACTATTGACAGCTTCAGCATCAGACTCAAACAAGTTCAGAAGCTTTATACTGAAGTCACAAACACAGAAAAAGGTGAGTCATGCCTTGCTCGAAGTCTGCTGATCAAACAAGAAAAAGAGTGAATGAAGAAGGTGAGAGCAGAACAAACACCAGAGGCTGCAGACACATGCTAAGCCTTGTTTATAAACTTATGAAAGGATTTTAAGGAAATTGTTACCAAAGTTCAACTCAAAGCCAAGGAACAATTCATTACAACTTCCTAATGGTCCAGATCATGTGCGAGTTTTGGCAAGAGGTGGAAGTCACAATATGGGACAAAGATTGATGCATGGTGGAGGTCAAAATTCTCCGAGGGCTTTTCTAGGTACTTTAAGTAGTAATGCTGCTTTAGGCTATGGCTGCTGGAGGACATAATGGCCATTTTTCGTCCCTCTACTTTTTTGTTCGACTTTTGTCTCTTCATAGTAGCTACATCTGGCCTGGAATTCTGCTCAACTTTGATAAGTCCTGTAGTTCTGTTGGGCATCATCTAAGTTACTGTTTCAAACAATTCCATGTACCATGCTCATAGATTATCCACTTGGCCTGGTCTTTTAGTTGTTAACCCTGTGACTGTTAGACATTTCTGATGCTTGACATTTACCATCAATAACTGGACATGCTTATCTTGCTTAACATATTGACCTGCAAACTAACTCTTAAGAGTTTATCTTCTTAGCTGTGTGTGTCAAGGTTGTAAGCGTAGAATGTTGCAGGATGTGAATACTTTTGGAAGGCATTATACAATAAAAGCAGAAGCCTTTATGGTTTATTAAAATATTAAAATATAGACACACTATTTAAAGGCATCACTGATCAGGCCTGTTCAGTTCCACCACATTTAACGGGCCCTCCAAGCATGCAAAATTTGCATATCATTTACACAGACTATCAGCTGGACGCTGTGCTTAAATTTAGAAGTAGGCGCGGAATAGGTTCACCTTGATCAGGTGTTGTTGGTAGTGGATAAATAAACTTAGTGAAATCAATGCAAGTGCTTTTTTTAAGATTGTGTAGAAATCAGCATGAGACTGTCTGTAATTGTTACTCTTGCAACTTGTAGTGAAAGACTAACGCTACAAAAAGTCTTACTAGCTTTCGTACACTGCCGTTTCTTTAAGGTGTTCTTCCTACGATTCAGAGAAATCACTCAGACTGAGCCTTTTCTGGTTGTAGATCAGAAATCAAAAGTATCTGTATTATTTTTAGTATAATAGCAGCCATATTATACACTAAACTTGGGGTGTTCTCTTAAAACTGATACTTTCAAAGAGTAAAAAAAAACCTCTGGATTGTATTATTTTTTATTTTTAAAGATCTAGAACACAAGAACTTCAATTTAAAGTAAAACTTGAACATAACATTATAGAAAAATCTGTTGTTTGTTAAAGTCGTAGGGAAACGTCTGTTCCAACGGTTACCTTTCCGAGTTCTCCCGAGTGGTGCCTGACTTTACACGAGTCAATAAAGTGAATGTGATTGGTCGTTTATCAAGGGGGCGGGATTGTTGTGGCGGAAGGTTCGCAAGCAAGTTTGATTGCGTCCGGTTTGTTGGAAGCATCTTGCTAACTAGTTAGCAACTTAGTGCTAGTAGGTTCCCAATAGGAAATTACATTGGGACCAAGTAGCTCTAAATTGGTGACTTGGAAACGACACTGTCAAAGAACGCTATGTACAGAGAAAACATGCAAGAGGAGGAGAGTTTTGTGTCGGAGGTCGTGGATGAGTCTTCTCCATAATACATTTTTTATTTAGAGGGGAAAGCAGGGACGAAGTTGTTGTGGAAGAGAACGCCAGGGCAGCAGAAGCTTTGTTTGGTGTAGAAGGCTTACAGTCGTACATGTTTGAGCCCTTGCCTCGCAACACTGCCAGTTCTGTTAGCTCTACGCCTGCCGAAGACACAGACGTCCATCCCCGTGAACACTGGGACGTAACTCAACGGTAAAGTAAATAATGATTTTTATTTCTTATCTCAACCATTGCGTATATTAACTGCAGCATCAAGAACCAAGATGCTATGACGAAAAAATTTGATTGACAGATGACCATTGACATATGATTGGCCGAATTTAGGTGTACAAGCTGACGTACAACTAACTGGCCTGCATAAGATAACGAACCCCCCCCCCCCCCCCACAGATTTTAAGACAGGATTTTTCTAAAAATAGAAATTTTCTCAAGTTTGGGACAATATCGTCAGATAAAGAGTGCATTTATATACACGTTTAAGAATTATTGCCAGAATTATTTGACTTTTAACTTTGACTTCCCTACGACTTTAAAGGACAAGTGCAAGACAGCATAATAGGTTTTTTTTTTCCCGAATCAAAAAAATACAAATAAAAATAACGAAAGAAAGAAAATCGGTTTAGCATATTAACTGTTGGAAATACTGCCACTGTAGAAAATATGACCAACAATTCCAGTGACTGACACACATACCCAAATCAGACTGGGATCAACAACAGCCAGAAAGTGTTGGATAAATGTAAGATCTAGGAAAAGCGCCTACTTATAACAGAGTTTGCTGACTGCTTTAAACATAAACAAAATGTACAGTTGGTGGGCGAATATGAAGGTGCTGCATGGAGGAACTGATGCATGGGTAGGTAAGAGGATGTGAAAGAAAGGCTTGGATGTATCATATGTAGGATACAGCCTGATGGGTAGCAGTTTTAATCTGGCGGCAGAATTAAAGGTGGTGAAACCCTCCCCCACCTGTTGCTGAGAACTGTTAGTCATCTGGCTGAAAGAGGGCTACTACAGCTTTTGTTTGTTATTAAGAAAAGCAAGCATTGCTTTTTGGAAATATTTCCAAATGTATAGTATGAGTCTCTCTCAATTCCGGATGAGAAAAAGAACTGTATTGCATAATACTTTATTTTACATATGTGTACTCTGTGTTTATTTTAGCAGAAATAGTAGGAGTAATAGTCATTTTATTTTTTTTAAGATAAAATCATTTAGTTTATGATGCACATTTCTTTTCTGCCATGTGATGGACTGGCCAACTGCCTCTCATCCATTTACTGCTGAAGAACGATATCACTCTAAAATACCAGCGCAGAAAAAAAAAAAAAAAAAAACAGATGAGGATAAAATCCGCATCAAAGAGTACTGTGGTTTCCCTTTCTAACATGGGATTTTCAACATTTTCTGACATCCTTGCAGTTTTGAAGAGCCTCCAGACTTTGGAGCTACAATGATTAACAGTCTTGCTAACAGTTTTCCACACTCTTGAGAATTGCTCTACATTTACACATCAAGAGTCAAACCTCAACTCTTCATATGCTGTGTCCAATAAACTCTTTTTCATTGTTGCTGTTCTTTTAAAAGTTTGTCTTTTAAGACTGCATGCTTTTCAATTCATTAACATCACCACTGTGTTAATTCAACTATCTTCAGAAGCATTATCTCATATAAATCATTTATTTTGGCAATAAAAGGCACTTCCAAAGGAATACAAGCAATCTGCCACTGTAACAAGCTCTAAATAAACACATGTGGGTGTTAGAGTTGTAGTATTTGGCAAGTGAGTGAAGCAGGAAGACACCCCCCCTCCCCCCATTAACCTCTTTTAATAAGATTTAAGGAGCTACTCACCAATAGAAAAGGAGACCAGAGCATGTGAAAACACAGAGTAGGTTTCTATCAGATCCTCAGCCATCTGTGGATGCCGGAAAAAGCTGAAAACAGAAAAAAATATTTCAGCAAGCTCATTAAAGGATTTCACATGCACACACAAACTGTATATATATATATATATATATATATATATATATATATATATATATATACATACACATATACACACACAAACATACATACATACATACATACACACACATACACAAACACACATATATACACATACATGTATACATACATATATACATACGTACATGCATATATGTACATATATACGTTTATATGTACATAAATATATACATATACATATACACATACACATATATATACATTTTTGTTAAATGGCCTATAAAGAGAGGACTACAAAACAACATATTTTGAACAATGTTTCTTTTTGTCAGATGAAATTCCTGCTGCTCCACGTCAGTTTCTCTAAGTAGAGTAACGGGAATATCTGGAGCAGCAAACCTGATTTAGTGACTAAGATTGAATGCGAGTCGTTATTTTTTTAAATGTATAAAACTGTCTAAATGTACCAAAGTACGGCCCAGATGGCCGTGATGAAGCTGTGCACGAAGGACGTGGAAATGTTTCTCCATTTCCAAGAATTCCTGCAGGCGGACTCCGGGATGTGAAGCCTGTTGATCCCCGCGTTGACCAGCCTGAAGAAGGCCACCGAGCTCCCGGTGGTGACTATCACTGAGCTGAGCTCCATGGCTGAGGACTCGGTACAGATGATGCGCGAGCGGCGGTTCCACAGGCCACGGCAGGAGGGAGAATGGCGTGAAGGCGGCGGCGGCGGATCCACGGACCAGGCAGACGGACGAAGGAGAGAGTTGTTTGAGGACCCGGAGCCACAGAGATCACGTTAACATGCCACTTTTTATTCCAATATCAATTAACTGATCAGTGGGAATATAAAGCAGATTGATGGGATCTCACAATAAGCGTCCAACAGAGAAAGAAAGAGAGGGAAAAAAACGAGGAATGGGTGAAATAAAAATGATTCCCCTCTGGTTGGTAGAGAAGCGCTCCCTGCTCTCAGGTAGAACCAGGAGGTGAGGAGCCTGCTTGACAGTTGTGAAACCGCCCTTTGGAAAAACCTCTCCTCCGCTCAGCTTGTGTAACTTTTTTGACATCAACACAAACCAAACAGCGCCCTCTCCCCGCCCTACTACAAAGGGGCGTGGCTATGGCGAGATTTACGTATTGTGAGGCGTTCGCTTACAGTTGTGGAAAAGGAGAATTCCATCACAAGCTGGACAACATTTAAATGATTCTTGGGTCTGTAAACCTTTATGTCCAAACAGCCATTTTGCTATGAGTCAAGTAAAACTTAACATTATTGCATGTAATTTATTTAAACACAGCCTATTATTTTTGTTAAATGTCTGCCATAGGAAGAGTTTACTTAGTTTTTAGCTTTTAAAATAATCAATCACTTAATTTCCAAGTTAATTAAAAGAAAAATAGCTCTAAAAACATATTTCTGCTGTTTATTATGTAAATCTGTTGTGAAAATGCAATTCCAATATTCATTATAAAAACAACAAAAGCTTCTAAGACTAGTATTTGTTATTATAGTACATTAGTTAGTTCTTAATATCATGTTCAGCCAAGATCCTTCCATCCTATCAGATGGAAGGATCTGATGTCTGATTTACCTGATTAATTTTCTTCTTCTAATATTACTTAATAAAATAATACAATATCAAAAATTCCCCCCAAGAACAAATTGTTGGTTGTATTTATGGCTTATCATACCCACTGCTTCCAAAATCAAGCGAGGGTTACAACAAGCATTCTATGATTAATTCTGCTTTGAAAGTTTATCTTTGTTTTTTTTTTATCCATCTTTAACTACCTTGCATATAAAAATGTAGCACACTTGTGGACTCTTTTTGAAACTTGCAGTATCTTGTAAAGCTTTGTCTTTTGGTTATTATTTTTTATAATATCCATCTTTAACCAGCCAGTAGTGACATAACTATGATTAACTAGCTGATGTTTTAAAGAAAACATAATATAGTGTTCCATCATTTCACAGACAGCATATTTTCTTTAGCGCCTGTATATAACTTCGAATTTTACACATTTTTCGATGTGAAACCATTTATACAAAATCATTGTAACATAAAACTGTCACATTAAATGGTAGGTAAATTAAATGATTGCTACGAAATTAAAGGAATACAATTTGACAATTGATACAACAAAGGTTATAAAAAGACAACAGTGCACAAATCAGACATGATATTTATTGACTTGATATTTTTTAAAATAGGCGTACAAAAAAGGGTCTGACAAGTTAATGTTCACTGCCAAAATTCAGATAGCTATACATAACCGAACTAAAAGATTTTGATTATTTCAAATGAAAAAATCGGTTTATTACAATGTGGGGAAAAAGACAACGTTAAAAACCACCACGTTCAATATAAAGTTGTAAATTACGTGGAGCTTCAAACGCAACTCGCTTCACGAGCTCACACACCAACGTTGATTTATGCGATATAAGCTTTTTGTATGTATGAAAAATAAATCACACAGAACAGAAATAATATCGTGTGCTTATATTAGTATAATTCTTTATTACTGCAACGCATTAAGCTGTGAATAAAGGTTAAAACTGGGGAATTTTCACAGTGAGCGCCCTTTTCATTCAACAAAGCGCCAACCAGCGGAAAATAATTACTGCTGCTATTTCTGGAGATAGTGCGACACCTTCAGGCTAAACAAAGCATAGCACCATAAAAAGGAGTTATTCAACATAATTTTTCCTGCAAGCTCAAATGAAATAAAATATGATTACATCAGTACTCCGTGTATATTATAATAGCCGTAGCGATTTATCTGCCTTAGATTTCAATTCATGTAATGTTTACGAAATACTTTTTTCCCCTAATTATTTAAATACGATAAGCTTAAGTTAATTTAGACCCTATTTACACGGCTAAAATGATGTTACTTTAATGAATAAAATATGGCTGGTTCATCTTGCAAAAAAATAACCATTTTAACCCATTAATAAGACAAACTATTTCTCGACCAAACTATCATTAAACATAAACAGAAAAGGAGATTAGTAGGGAACCACAGTAATTATCTGCTACTTTAATGTTTTCTAGCAGAGTAGATCAGATCTTCGCGCATGCGCGTTACACGCTTTGCAAGACTACTGTACAATGCAGCGTCGGTGCCTGCTGTATCTGCCTGTTTCCCCTCAGCCGCCCATCATATGACAATAGAAAACATTTGGATCAGGAGGAAGGTTTTACTGTAAGAAAGAAACATTTTTGCAGAGTTGATTGTGATTGAGAACAAGTATATATTCAACGGAAAACATTTTCTGATTAATGTACTTCATTGACGCCCATATATTGTCATCATATTTAGTAAATTCTAATTGGATTATATGCATCATATATTCTCCATAATTAAGATTAAATTAAATTTTTTTTTTTTTTTTTTTTTTTACATGTTATAATTAATTTGATCAAAACAGGCGATTTGGAAGTTTTTCCAACTTTATTTCGGAAAAAAAAGATTAAACACCTTGCATCATAGACTGAATCAATTTTATTTTCAACATTTGACAAATGTAATACATTTCCTCAAGGGAAAATGTATACATAAATCAAATTTTTTTAATTTATTTTTGTTGTTCTTTTCGTTTTGTTTTAGTAGCATATATATATATATATATATATATATATATATATATATATATATATATATATATATATATATATATATATATATATATATATATATATATATATATATATATATATATATATATATATATATATATACGTTCTTTATGTTCATTACTCAAAAGCACAATTTATTCCCCGCATATACAAAAACAATATTTAGGGTAAAATGTAGCCTATCAGCCTATCACATCTGAATGATCGAACCATCCTCATGTTAACTTACTCTAATTAATTGATCCCTACAAAGCCTATATATAGATTATCTTTTCTGCTTACATACATGTCATGCACTTTAATATATTTCATATCAAATAAATATCGTGCAGAGTTACCTCAGTGTGTACATTTTTTATCGTTCTTTATGTTCATTAATTGAACCGTTTTATATTTGGCATAAAAAAAAAAGCAATCGAGATTAATTTGTTGCCGTGGAAACGCCCTTTGAAAATCCGCGCCGACCTCTTCCGGTGACGCTGAGTTCGCCGGCGTGTAAATGATGCGGAGCCCATGCCACTTGCGGGAGGAGCTAACGGGTTATGATCTGCTGATATACGCTGAGCGTCATGCGGGCTGTTCCCCTGTTTCTGTGCGGTAACACATTCTATAGGCGAACAGGAAGCCAGTTTGTTGGAGCGGCTGCTGCATCTGTGTCCGCTGACCGGCGAAACAACACAGGTGAGCACAGCCAGCACCATGGCTGCCCTGATTTCTATTTCAAAACACTAATTTGATATTATTTTATCAACTCTTGTAATGTGATAATAATATTTGTTATACGTGTGTATCAGAAACCCTTTCATTTATGAAGACTCAAGATTGTTGGTTAGACTTTATCTTAGTCATCTCACATTAGTGACAATGTGTTAGTTAGATTCTGGTTTAATTTTATGGGTAGTTCTTAAATTATTAGAGTCTGGCACTCTTTTATTAATTAATATAAACAGATGCTTCAAATCAAATAGACTGAATAAGGAGAATGTGCAGCAGAGGTATAAAATGATTAGAGGATAAACAGGGCATAAAGAGTGACACATTTCAACAGCTTTTATTTGTGAAATTCAAAAGAGAAACAATAAACATTACTCTTTGGTTGTGTATGCAGGTAAATGGGAATTAACTGAAACAAACTTGTCTTGCATGTAATATATGCCATGTCATAGTGTATAAAGGTCCCCCATAGATCAACTGTCACTGTAGCAAATGCTGGGACAATAGCATGTTTGCTTATTCATTTACAGGACTGAACATGTTCCATAGAGATTCTATAGGCTTCTGTAAGATCGATAATCATATGTAACTGCTGTAACAATCGGGATTTTTTTTTCTTTTTTCGCCTATTGACATGCAGGAATAAATATGCACCAAGGAGTAGGGCAAAGGGAAGAGCAGGAGGAGGTGACCGGACTGGTTTGTCAGGAGACTGATCTCCATGATGGACAGTGAGTAACATCATGCAACCTTTAAATGAAGGAAAAAAGATCAGATTCTAGAGGGAATAACAGAGTCTCAGCTGACTTGTTTTGCCAATTTTGTGTGTTTTTGTTTTTTTGCAGAATGAAGGAGGTAACCGTGGAGGACCAGAAGGTGCTGTTGGTCCGTACCAAGGGTCAGTACAGTGCAGTTGGGAGCAGGTGCTCCCATTATAATGCCCCTCTCATTAAAGGTAAAAACAATAATTTCCAGATTGTTCCCATTCTTAATCCAAACGCATCTATCAGTGCTAAATACTGATTATTAAATTCATAGGAACACTGGTTGGAGAGAGGGTGAGGTGTCCTTTTCATGGAGCCTGCTTCAATGTGAGAACTGGAGACATCGAAGAGTATCCAGGCCTGGACTCTTTACCAACCTACAAGGTAGAACAGTTCAAAGCAGCAAAATTAATGCCAAGTAAATGTCAGCTATAAAGCCCCACACTACAAACATTTTTAGAATTTTTTTTTCTCAAAATGAGTGCATTTCTTTCTGAATTGAAGAGGTAAGTAAGACAGTTTACCAATTGAACAAGACAATTTACATTTAAAATAAGAAAAAACAATTTAATGCTCTTATTTTAAGTGTGCGTTATCTAATTATCTTATTTTAAGGGTAAAAAAACTAATTCCATTGGCAAATCATCTTATTTGCCTACTCAAATTAAGGGGAAATACACTAAATTTAAGAAACGTTAAATTATTTCTAGATCGTTTTTGCAGTACTTTCAGGATAGATATCAGAAAGTTATTTAAAGCAAGAGAAGAAAAAGCAATAAAACGAAGAATTGACCACAAGTTATGAAGAAATTGGCTCAGATTTGCAGCACAGAGGGAGAACGTTGTAGACGACTAGTGTAACAAATTCTCTGTCTCTAATTTTTCCGCATTGTTTGTAACTATCAGCAGACCCTCATCACATGACCTAAAGGAGTTACAAAGATGTATGGATAAACTTTTTTTCAATGCCCTGCAGGGAAACGTTTTTGCTCACAGATTTCCTGCTTTTGCTGTTTTGTCACCATTAAATATTAGCTTAAATAATACAAAAAGCAGCTGATAAGGATGAGATAATTTCTTTAGGTGAATCTATCTGAACCAACTTTTCTCACTTCAGTACGTAAATAAAATTACATTTCCCTCTATACCTGATGTGTTCCATGTTTTAGCCTTTAGAATGGATCAACAGGATGTTTTTTGGTAGTTGTGAGATTTCTTCTCCTAACTGAAGGAACTTAACTGAGAAATGAGGCTACGGGGCTTTAGATATTCTGTGAAACATTGCTTAGCTTTTTGAGTAAATTGGTGTGACATCCGCTCCTCAGAGGCTTTAACATTGTCCCACGTTGTCTCCAGTTGTAAATTATGGATCACTGTGGTTTGCTGGAGTCCCAAACACCCCAGTTAGGTTTTTTTAACCCCTTGTAGACTTGCTGAGATCGTTTCTTGGATTTCCTGCAATCAGGAAATGATGAGTTCATTTTTTTTTAACACTTATTAATTTTCTATCATTTTTTACCCATATCGGCAAATTGGTTTGAATAATTCCTCTCTTCATGAATTAGTTCATAATTTGAAAAATAGTTTTTCATACTTGATAAGGTTTAACGCTAACTGATTTTTAAAATTGGTTTGACTGTCTTAAACATTTAAATGTGTCTAAAAAAAAACAACATTCATGGCAGTAAAAATAAAGAATAGGATACAATTGGAACATATATCCACTGGTGTTTCATCCCTCATTTAAAACTGGATGTTTTGGATTGGAAGCAAATCACAGAAATGCATAAAAGATTTTATAAAAGAGTCAATTTCTTTAGAAATACTCCAACAGTTTGCTAAAAAGCTACCGTTTCCGTTAGCTGCCTTATTTTGAGCAGCTTTTAACATAAATAGTTTATTTTTTATCTGACAGGTCAACGTCAAAGATGGGAATGTTTACGTGTCTATTAATAAGAAGGTAAGCCATAAAAGTTCTAAGTATGTCCAATTTAAAAGACATCTATTAATTTATTGTTGAATTATTTGTCATTTGCTACTTTTAGTCCTTGAAGTTGACCAAACGGGTGAGGGAGATGTGCACGGTCCAATCTGATGTCAAACACACCATCCTGTTGGTAGGAGGAGGTACGTGTCTGGTAGTAGCTCCTTTTACCTTGCAAAAACCATCGAGAAATAAGTTGAATCAAGTGTATTTATTATTAATTTGAACAGGTAAAAATGATGTTTTGCCAATGAAAGAAGTATTTTACTCTTAAAATAAGTATTTAGAATATATGCGCATGAAATAAGGCAACTCAATCTTTTTTTTTTATTTTAAATGTTAATCGACTCATTCCAAAATGTCTCACTTATTGCACTTATTTTAACAGAAAAATGACTTTTTTAGATTTTATTCTTTTCTTGCAGTGTTGGTCCTAAATTAGCAGCAAATATGAAAAAAAATTAAAAATCTTAGAGTGCATCATATCTTGTGTTCCTTTTATCATATTTTAAAATTAAATTTCAGGCCCTGCGTCGCTTGTTTGTGCCGAGACTCTTCGTCAGAACTGCTACCAGGGTCGCATCGTCATCATAACCAAAGACAGCCTGCCTCCGTTTGACAAACCCAAACTGAGCAAAGTGAGATCAAAATAGGAGAAATACCCTTTAAAATCTGTTTCAATCAAAAGTCACCTTCACTTTAAAGCCGTTGGAAACAAATTTAGCTGTTTTCATTGTCTTCAAGGCTATGAATGTGGAGAGCAGCAATATCCTCCTGCGGCAAGATGACTTCTATCAGCAATATGGAATAGAAATGTGGATCGGGAAAGAGGTGAGGGTGTGTATATATGACTTGCTGTCATTTAACAGTAGATTCAACCGCTTCTTTCTCTGTTAAAGGTCGTCTCTGTGAATCCGACTAAGAAATCAGTGATGATGAGTAATGGCAGCTCGGTGCTTTACGATCAACTCCTCATCTCAACAGGCTGCAGGTGAGTCTCTGCATCCTCAAAGAAAAAAAACTCTCTGTTTCCATAGAAAAATGCTAAATAAACCCAACTATAAATTGCTTATTTCATATCGACAGAGCTCGCTCTCTCAGCTGTCCTGGATCAGATTTAAAGGGAGTGCATCTGCTGCAGTGCTATGACAACGCTAAAGAGATTCACGCTTCGTCGGTCGGCAAGAGAGCTGTTGTAATTGGAGCATCCTTCATAGGTAATTATTCAGAGCTTGAAAGCTAGTTTCTTCTCCCATGTGTTAGCAGTTTTTTTTACACCGGAAATATGCAGACGACCGGATTGTTTTTCAATTGGTCAACAGGTATGGAGGCAGCTTCGTACCTGTCGGACAAAGCTGCGAGCGTGGCCCTGGTGGGCCCCACCGAGTTCCCGTTTGAGAAATCTCTAGGGCCAGAGATCGGCAAGATGACCAAGAAGGTAAAGAGGAGCACAAAACTCATTCTCCATGCTTGGATTAAAAAAAAGAAAAAAAAAACTTATCAGCTTTAGTTTTATTGTTGTCTTTTTCCCTTTAAGATGTTGGAGGAAGCCAATGTAAAGTTCTTCATGAACAACAAAGTAAAAGAGATCAGAGGGGAGAACGGAAAGGTAACTTTGCCTTTACTTCCTGTTCTTTCACAGCTATTGACTCCCTTAGTAAAGATGTTTTAAAAACTAATCTGACTACATTAATTCAAAGAAATAGATGGGAAATATTTATTTTTTAATTCTTACAACAGTGACTTTTACTTCAAAATGTGTGTAATCCATGAACTCCTGCTGTCCTTGGTAAATATCACATTGAAACTGATATTGAATTGGTCTCTCTTCAAAATAATGAATTCAAGATAATTGATATGTGTAGATCTTTGTTAGTCAAGAGAATACATCTATAAAACCCTCCTGCTGACTGAAACTTGCTCATATCTACAGTAGAAAAAATAGAACTCATCAAACAAGTGAAAGTCAAAAGGTCTTCTAAGAGACAATAGGCTCAAATCGTGGCAGTCAATAATGCTACTTCTGCTGGCAGCTCCAGTTGCCACCAAAAATGCTTTTATTACACTATATTCTGTGACTGATCATATAACACTCTTAAAAAAAAAAGAAGATCCTGCTCTAGGTTCTGCCCACAAAATTTTAAACTCAAATATAAACATGTCAATATGTGTAGATCTTTATATAGGAACCATTGAACTGCAGCAGGTATGGAAAGACAAAAGCGTCACAAAGGAAATTCATTATAAAGGGGCATTATTTCAGTTGGTTCAAAACATTGTAGTTGAGATAAATGCATTAAACTATTGCAGCTTTATTCTAAATAAATTAATAAGTGAATTGTTGTTGTTTAAATATTGATAATTTGGGCGTGCTTTGGTGAAGCAGTGGTTTGTGCGCACGGCCCATATATATACGGAGGCCTAAGTCCTCGCTGCCTTTGGTCCTTTGCCACGCGTCTCTCCCCCTCTCTCTCTTATTCTCTTTCCTGTCAGGCTACTGTACAAAAAAAAAACGAGCCACTAGTGCTGTAAAAACTCAAGAAAAAAAAATTATACTTTTTAATTACATATTTTAATCTCTCTGCAATTTCCTTAAGACATCGATCACTTTTATTGCTGTCTTACAAATCAAAAATCCTTCTTGATACAAGAAAATCTGTCATATTGATTTAACTTTGGAAAATGATCTATACATTTTTGTACATTTATGATTTGATCAAATACTTGATTAAAGAGGCGAAGAGAAGGCTTTAGTAATGAGTGTTAAATTGAGTAAGTTACATTAGTTTAACTCTGAATCTTCAACATCTCTTTAGTTTTATGGGTCTTTTAGATTCATTGAAGAATAAACTTTGATCAGGCTTCACATTTTATCGTGACAAGAATTTTTGGTCTTGACCTGGTCCCGGGTTAGATGGTCTTGACCACGACACTGCTTCCAGCAATCATTGACTTCCGGTTTCTGTGAGGTATAAGTATTATATGATGCAATTTAGGAGTCAGTTTCTACTATTTCTACTTCAAAAGAGAAAACAAGGGAGGGGTCTGTCGTGGGAAAAAGTATTCAACTATTCATCCTAGTTAAATAAATAGAGATCGATGGATTTCACTCAGTCGGCACATTTTTTCATATCTTTGCAAAGAGAGAACAGTCATCGTACAGCCCTAATGGCACAGCATTCTGCTTTGTTCTGATCTGGACAGCTTTCGTTCCCCCTTTCTTACAACAATGGAAAGTAGTCAGAGTCATTACAAATTGCACACACTTTGGTTAAACAGCAACATGTTATGAATAAACCTTGAGAAAGAATCTGATTTGTTATGGGAAGAAGCTATGTCTGGTCTACAAACACCATCCTGCAGGGAACTGTGTGGCCTTGAGAGAAAAACAGACTCAGTGAAAACTTTTATAGTGAGTAAATAGGATAAATTAAAATATTATATGAGAAGAGAGATAAAAAATTTCCGACAACAGGTCATTCAGGTTAGACAAAAAACAGCTGTGGGAGAGAATCATCTCCTCTCAGCTTACAACCAGACAAAAAATAAAACATGTTAAAGGAAGGGGAGTAGTAGGAGTAATTAAGATCCCAATCAACTTTATCGTCCAAATATGATCCACAAACAAGACATTTGAGTCAGATTGTTAAAAAAAAAGTGCATATTTGAAAAACTTTATAGCCAAAAACATATAAGCAGCAGTACGTGTGTGTGCGCTTACAGTTCAATAGCAGTTGTTGTGGTCTATTTGTTTTTTCAAGATAGTTAAAGATTAGCTTCATACACAGTGTATTAGAATACAATAGAGCAGCAGTGCTGCTGAAGGGATAACCTGAAAGATTTATGAGAACAGGTTTATGTCCAAAACAATAGATGGCATTCATCTACCCAGACCTACAACGACAAGGGAACTGCATCAAAACAGAACCACCAGCCAACACTTCAGTCTACTATTAAGATGCATGATGCATGATCCTGGACTCAACCAAAGCTTGTTTTTGAGAGTGATAAGGTTGGCAGTCTTTAATGGTTAATAACTCCCCTAAAACAATGGCGAGCATAATTAATCAATCACTGGCACTAAGAGAAGAAGGCTGAAGGTCAAACTGAGATACGCGCCGCATTAACCCAGCCATAAATGTAACGTTAGTGCTTGTAATGGCAGTCTAAAAGTTTTGCTTCTTTACTGGATTCAGGTCCAGCTGGCAACCAGATCTCCACTCTGTGATTTTTTGATTTTTATTTAAAGATGCTTTTGAAATTAACCTAATAAAAGTAAAGAGTAAAAACACTCAGACCTAATGACAATTTAGAGAAGCTAATTAACCTAACAGACATGTTTTGGGGCTGTGGGAGGAAGCAAGAATACCTGGAGAGAAGCCATGCATGCATGGGGAGAACATGCATCCTTCTTGCTGCAAGGCAACAGTGCTACCCACTGCTCCACCATGCAGCCCTGTTACCAAGAATGTTAAATATTTTATGTACTGTTACACCCCAGTGTCGCAAATACTTCCAGTATGGGAACCAATGACTGTGGATGGCTTTGCACTGAGCAACATTCAAATATCTGAACACAGAGAAAAGATACTTGGTTTTTAAATGGAAAGTGTTCTTTTGTCCCTTTATGTAGGTGAAGGAGGTGGTGCTGAATGACGGTACTGTCCTGGAAGCTGATGTGGTGATAGCAGGAATAGGTAATTTGTTTATTGTGTTGCCTAACCCAAGGGTGATAAATATGTTAAAGGTATTTATTTACAAAGGGAAGGGCAATAAAGCTGCACACTGATTTATTATTTGGAACCAAACGGCAATTACCAACATTTGAAGGAACATATGAAAGCAAGTTTTTGCATTAAGTTCAGTTAGATAAACGTGACCTCAAACGAAAGGAAATGTTGGATTATTACTTTATGGTTTATAGATCTGGCCCATTTTCTGTGATTCTTGGCAAATATGTTGATGTTAACAATCTTTATTATGAGGGCAAACTAAAGAGTCCTGCAAAATAAAATATTTTTTGAAAAGCAAAAATACTGCCTAGAAAAAGAGAGATGTTAGCTCATCTATTTTTATATTTTTTTAAAAGCACAATTCAATTCAGTTTTTTAAGAAAAAACACTAAAATTTTCTTACGTGACGTTAAGTACATCTCTTCCGTTTAACCAAACTTTTTAGTTCTTGATCGTTAATCAGATCCTTTCATGAAGAGACACTTGCAGCTCCAGAACCACTGGTTCCTTTCATGTTAACCCCATGAAAAATGTTTCTCTTCAGCAAATGTTGATTGCTTTTTCTCTCTTTGTTTTTCAGGTGTTGTTCCTAATACAGACTTCCTAGAAGGAAGTGACGTGGCAGTGGATTCGAGAAAAGCAGTTATTGTGGATAAGGTAAAGCAAAGCGTAGCATCTGACAAACTTTAAGATGTTCATTGAAAAAAATTGAAAAAATACATAGGAAAAAGAAAAGCTCTCCTAAATCCAACTCCAAAACACTGACTCTTATAGCTTATGTATAGAGGAACTGTTACGAGATTCAATTAAGAAAACCCAAAAGCAAAGTTATACTTAAATGTATAGTGGAGGATTTTCAAATTTTTTTTAAAAAGACCTGCCATTTAAAAAAAATAAATAAAAAATGCACATGCGCAACCCAAGAGGGAACACCTATTAAACGCGTATGAGGGCGTGCATGAGCCCATTTCTCCTTGTGCACGCTCAGTTTAAAAGTTGCTGTTTGCATCGCTCATACAAGCTTACTTTCCAAAAGAAGATTTGCATTTTTTCCAGTACGTCAGACTCACCACCGATAAGTGAAGACAGAGACGAACATGTAGGATGATTTTTAATTAGAAGGACCATTTATTTTGATGATCCACGAGGAAAAAGAACATCATCCACCATTCCTTTAACGTAATCTAACATTATAAAAGTAGGAAAAAATTTGAAAAAGTCATTTCTGTCAAGTAGTACATTGACAGGATGGTAAATATCAATTGTTCCTGATTCAAGTGTATTGCAGAGGGCTAGCTGTAAGCTGAAGATTTGAAACAAAGTCAGATAGAAAGTCGGGTTCATTGTGTCAAACCAGAACCATCAATTTTCTCAATTCTGAGACAAGACACGATGTTTGAAAGGCGGGGCCAAAACAGCTGCTCCCGAATCACAGGGAAAACCTTGGGGTTCAAGAGTTATGATAGAGTGATGTCTACAGTTTATGCTTTTCAGCGTTTCTACCTGACATGAAAGCAGCGCAGCTCTCTATTATGAGTGTTCTGAGGTAGTGAAGGTGAGACATTAGCTTTGGACTCATTAGCTGTTCCATCTATTCTCCCAGTTCATGAGGACCAATGTACCAGACATTTTCAGTGCCGGGGACGTCACCTCCTTCCCTCTGACCATTCGCAGAGACCAGTCGGTCAATATCGCTCACTGGCAGATGGCCCACGCTCACGGTTAGAAACTTCCTGATTAAACAACAAAAAAGAAATGGTTTTTCTTTAATTTTTTAAAACATTTTTATCTTTAACACCTGTTTTTAATATCAGGAAGAGTAGCAGCTCTGAACATGCTGAATAAACCAACCACAATAGAGTCCATTCCTTTCTTCTGGTCTGTGTTGGGTGGAAAGAGCATCAGATACGCAGGTAAAGTATTCAATAAAAGGTTTTTAAAGTTATAGTTATGTGAATTTTTAAATGTTTTTACTGACGCGGCTTTTTCAAAAGTGCATACTTTTGTTAGATTCAGTCTCCCTTCCTCTTTCATTTCCTCTCTAGGTTACGGAGAAGGCTACACAGAGATCATATTTAAAGGCAAAGTGGAAGAACGGAAATTTCTGGCCTTCTACATAAAGTGAGCGGTTGTGGAGTGACTTTTTAAACTGCTGGGATCAAATCTGCTGCGGTCCTGCTTCAGTTTCTCCTGTGTGTTGCTGACAGGGACGAGGTGGTGGTAGCGGCTTCTAGCCTGATGTTTGATCCCGCTGTGGCTCATGTTGCAGAGCTGATGGCTAAAGGCACAGTCATAACAAAGGCACAGGCTCAGTGAGTCATGGTTTGCTTCTATACAAACTGCAACAATTAGCAACAACCATAACAATTCATTCAGCAAGAAAAAAAAACAAGGTATCATTTTCACTTACCTTACAGTTAAAGTTGACAAAGGTGTCTTTTAACTACTAATTACTGAACTAGACAAATAGGGAATTAGGGAGGATCTTATTAAAACAATCTTATTTAGATCTGGATTTAAACTTTAAAATGTTTGAAAGAAAATTAATATTTTTTTTAAATTCAAACGCTTTTAATCATAGTTATGAAATGTTATGACATCCTATTCTTTGTCCTACTTAGTTTATTATTGCGATAGGACAACAAATTCTCATTATAATATTTTATGCTTTTAGTGTTCTTTTAATAATATCTTTTTGCCTTCCTTACCTGACAATTTTGGCTGTTGTGACCAAAGATTTGGACACAGCAAACCTAAAGAGTAAAAGTTTAAGAAAAAATGAAGCAAATATTTCTTAAGTCAGGAGAAAACTGATGAAAGATGTAGCTTTAAAAGCAACAACAGACTATTTCTGAAAGCTTTCAAATGTGTGAAAATAAAAAAATAAAAAGAATCAAGAAATGAATTATGTTTTAATGTGTAATAACCATCTTGCTGATCATTGCAGATCTGAAGACCTGAGCTGGCTGCAGATGTAACCGGGATCCATCAGGAGTAGAAAGAAGTCGTCCCATTCAGTGCCTACCTCCATCGATACATTCATTGCCTCACATACTGCAGCAAACTCATTTGACTGCCCTTCTTTTCTTACTTAATGGTGCTGTTGCCATAGCAGCAAATACAGCTTTACTACAAATTATTTAATTTCCCTGTAACCATTATACTGGAGCGAGTGTTTGTTTTCACTGCTAAACTGTACAATGTTTCTGCTGCACTCATTATAGGCTCATTGAGGGGCTTTCATTGTGATCCTAATTTAATCAACATTTGTTTAAATAGAGTAATGGGGTAGCAGAAGGAAAAGGATAGCGCTGTCTGTTTTGTTTTTCTGTTAATTGTTTGGTGTTGGTTATCTTAAAAGTAAAACAAATGTCGTAAAACGTATTTATTTTGAGTGCTGTATGTTATGGCAACTGAAAGCATATTGGCGATTCAAGTTTTTGAATTATTATGTTCTGTAAGTGTGTCTCCAGTAAATATTTTATGTCTTTCTGTCTTTAAAATACAGCATCCTACAGTTATTTTTTTTTCCGGAGACCCTTTCAACTGTTGTTCATATAGCAGACTTATTCTGTGCACCAATTCCTTCATTTTTGAGCAGCATAAGCCAGAAGTTTGCCTATTGTATGCAGGCCAGCTGACAGCCTCGGCTTGGCGCAGAAAAAATTTATAGGGTTTAGGCCCTATCATATTTTTGATTAAGTATTTGTTAAAGTCAAGCCTAAAAATACACATTTTTAAGTACACTTTTCTGGTAAGAAGATAAACGTTGATTTGTCAAGATAGTAAAGAAAATGAAGATGACAATACAGTAAAAACAAGCATTTAATGGCTAATAACTTAAAATGTAGAAATATTTATAAATTGGGGGAAAAAATTATTTAATAAATACATAAGTAAAATTTTCACATTTAAAAATAGAAACCTTAACACTTTTTAAAGTGTGAAATATGTGGAACTTTTTGCTTTCCATACATGCTGCATTCACAGTTTATCTTTTTTATAGACTTCTTGTGTGACATGTTTAGATTTGAGCACCAAAGGTTATGGTCAAAATCTCTCCTAAGCAGTATATGCAGAGTAGCAGGATTGTCTATTTATTACATGTGAGAGTCATACAAGTCGCATTATCATTGTAATGTTTTCCAATTGTTTTATGAAAAACAAAAGCTTTTCCAATCATAGGTACAAAACTATAAGGGCCGGATCTTAAAGGCTGCAGCTAAAGATTACTCTACTTATCGATTAATCTATCACTTATATTTTTTCTGACTAATAATCCGATAGCAAACTGTGCTTAATAGAAGATATTTTTACAGAATTTGATCCAGTTAAAGCTGAAACTTTGACAGCTAAAGAGTCCTAGATGGAGCAGATTTGCTGACAAAGGTCTTTCATCCTAAATGCAAATTGTCTTTTTTAGCAGATGGCATATTTTAGATTTAGTATATCCAACCTCTCAGTTAACTTCTATTTTAATTATTGACCATTAAAACTTTATTACGATGTACTTTAAGTGGTCAGCATTTCTGGAAATGTAGCGTATAAATTCAGTCTATCTACCATTTAAAGGCATCTTAACTAGTTGCAAAAAATTACATATTTTGCACTATAACTGAGCTTGAATCTTTTGACTGCTCTGCTCGGCAGCATTGGTAGAGTTAATTTATAATTTGTATTCCACGAGCAAGACCTTTGCCCAATTGTCACTGAACCTAAAGTCAGGGCCACTCCTTAAGCTTAATGGAACCTGCTTTATACGCAAAGAAATTGCAGATCTATGTTTTGGATGTTTGTTTTTTTTGGAAAATCCAAATATGTCCACATTTCAGCCATATGACCCAAACAGCCCCCCAGAGATGAGGGGAAATTGCATAGTATGTTGTTCAATAGGCTGCAGGTTTTACTCTAAAGGGAGGTTAGTATCAATGGACTGAGATTAGCTGTCCGAGAAATAGTATGTCTCGAGGAGCCAAGGTGACAATACCAAACCTAAGAACAGCTAACGTTGTCAAGTATGTTGCTGGCAGCATCATGCTGTGGGTCTTTCTCTCCAACAGTTGTATTCATACATCGAAAAAAGGAAAAATAGGAAACGTTTAATAAGGACATAGTTGTTTTTAGTTGAATAATCCAAAATTAAAAACAGGTTGAATGGACAGTCGGCTGATATTAGGCCTGTTGTTTGAGCCATGCTGAACCCTAAACAGAAGAATATCCACGTTTTTACCAGAAAACCAATCAATGTAAAAATAAAATACCAATTTATATTTGAAGAGAGTTCAGCCGTTCTGCTAGATATCTATAAAAAGCTTGTTGAAAGCTGCTAAACATAATTCCACTTCAACTCCAAATGCTACAAATCCATATAAATATTTCAGCCTGTATAAATATTAATCTGACACATGTGGATTAAAGAACATCTGTAATGAATTCCAACCAGACATTACAGTCATGCTCATGGTGAATATTTGAAAAAGTATTTAAAATAAATAAAACTAAAACACTTCAATATTCCTTTAAGTATTAAGATGTCTTTATTTTTTCTTCAAAGCTGTTAGATGTGGTATTTTCTCAGCTGTAGCATGCTGATTAATTAGGATTACAAAGTCTATTACACTGTTATACATGTAATCATTTCTTTTAGATCTTAGAAGTGTTAAGATGTTCCGCACAGTTAGCATATTTCACGTTCTTCACAGACATCACTAGACTTAAATCACATTGCAGTATGAAATAAACACTATTAAAAAGAGAAATTAAATGTGTTTTGTAATTCCTTTGAAGTTGCTTCTTCCTGTTTAGTTTATTTGGAAGTTTTAGAGCACTGTTTCACAGAGGACCCCGTCTGTCAGCAAGCAGGAATGGGTTGAGGTGGCAGTACTGCAAAGAATAATCAAAAACTGGTCACATTATGATCAGAACCTAAACAGCCAAAATGTGGAAATACTACTTCAATTATGAAAATGAAATAGAAAAAAAAAATGTCAGACTTTGTTTTTTTTTGTTTTTTGACTCATTTAAATGTTTGAAGGAAAAAAAAATAACTTGCAGAAAATGGTTTAAACAAAGGGTTAAAAATATAATGGATTCAATCCTCTCTGGCCCTATCATAATAAATTGCTGCTGTTAAATAAAGAATTAACTGCTATAAATCACATTGTTTGTAAAGCTGAGTTCCTAATTTACATCTTAACCAGCAAAGGCACTCAAATAGGACCAGTCTGACAACATGAAGTAGGTGAAAAGATTTCAAAGATTAACATCATCAAAGCCAAAACTAAAAAGAATTCAAGAACAGATAGGAAACAATGACACTAACGTCTACAAATCTGGGAAAGGTAACCAAGATGGTTCCAGCAAAACAAATAGAGCCTCCGTTTACAAACGGAGAAGCCTATCTACGGTGGTAAACCAAGAGTGGTCGCTCTACAGAAGTACCTAAGAGCATTTCGACTCATCCAGGAGGTTGTAAATATTTTTTTTAGGATTTCTTGAAATGAAGTGCACCTGTATTACAATGATTACAGCAGCAAGAATGTTTAAAAAATGAAGAAGGTTCTGGAGGGGTCCATTAAAGCCAGACAAGGACCCAACGGGCCAGTGAGTCCACCTCTGCACGATAAAGAGTACAAAGTGGAGTTTATGGACTTAAATCATCCAACTGAGATGCTCCAACATCAAATGCAATAAGCCATTGGGGAAAAATATATCTAAGGATATATCTAACAAAGAAGTAACAAAGAAGAGTAGAACAAACAGCTAACACAGTGCTGCGGATTTAATCATCGAACTGATAATTACATGATAATTACACAATGCATTGAAACAAAAGGTGTAAAACATAGATGTAGATAAAAAGAACTGAACCAAAACTATAAGCAACCTGTGGCGTGGAGTCAGAATCAGGCTGCTCTTTATCCAACATCCTGACTGTAAAGTCTGAGGAGAATCTGGAAATCTGGAGGATGGCTGCCATTTCTGCATCTACCTCCACTTCCACATCTTTCTGCACCAAAGACAAACAAAAAAATGTTGTTGTTGTTAAATATCCTGTTAATAAACATCCCTGAGCAAATATTGATAAAACAAATTGGTCTCACTCACCTTGAAAGAGTGCGTTGAGTCAAAATCTAGCTGATCTGGAAAGTCAGGAACGGTTCCCTTGTAAATAACAACAGCACCTGACGTTCTTGGTTGTCGGGGCAACTTAAAGAGCCTGTATGTGCCTGATGCATACCTGATGTCACCTGGAAAACATAGAGCTTATAGGACTTAAACCTTAAATATCTCTTTGCCTTGAGTCACTTTTTACTACCTGCTTTTGCTTTGAGCTCCATGTTGTGGACCTCAATATGGCTTGCTGTAACCAGAAGTGGAGTACTGAATCCCACACTTTGGGCCAGCAGGATCAGATCTTTCCAGAACAAACAGCCGCTCATTCCCTCACCTGCAACAGTGAGTAAAAGTGGAGTTTTGCACAGGAGGGTTCCCTATGGTTCCACTAAAGGGTTCACATGTTACCCCAGAGGCCTGGATCCTGCTTCATGTGATCTGGAACGACACTGCTGGCATACATGTCACTGAAGTACAGCTCTCCTCCATCCTGTTTTACAATGAGGAAGAGTTAAACCGTCGTGAGGTTACACACATCAATGAGGTAACGCCTGAAACTAACCTTCAGAACATTGTAGGCTTGTTCGAGCACTGATCTCTTATCCGGGCAAAGACAGATCACACAGTTTGAGCTGAAAAAGAAAGATTACTCTCATTTATTGACCAAAATCATTGGATTCAGCTAAATGATCACAACTAGAGCTCTTAACCAACATCAGAACATCCATGGAGTCTCTCTGTATCCCTGCTTCGCAGAGCTTCTCCATGTATCCCTGGATAAAAGTGACATTGGGCTCTTCGTAGCCAAACTTCCCCCTATGATACTCGACAAACTGGCGGGAAGCCGTGATCTAGGAAAGCGTTACCTGGTCAGCAACATGTACAAGTGTAGGTATGAACTTTATTGTACTCTGCTCTGTGTGTATCTTACCAGCTGATCCGTCATATCGATGCCCGTCACGTGTCCACTGGGTCCAACGAGTTTACTGAAGGCAAAACAGTCTCGTCCTGATCCACTACCCAGGTCCAAGACCCTGCAGCCCTCTAGCTTGGCTGGAAATGGAAGGCCGCATCCGAAGAATCTGCAATGAGGAATCATGGCAATACAAGGGGACATATCCTTTAAACCTTTCCAAAAGAAAAAAATAATCCTTCATGACTGCAAGCTAATTTGTATTTTGGATATTAAATAAACCAATAGAGGTAGTGCATTAACATGAAGTGGAATTAAACTTTTTATGCAAATAAAAAAAAAAAACATACTGTTGTGTGTCATCAGTTTTTCTGAGTTAATATTTTTTATAGAAATGTTGCAAGTTTTAGAATAGAATAGAAAATCCCTTCGTCAGCCAGACTGGATGGAGAGCATCTATAAACTCTATTTTTAGGTTGATGCAACAGATTCTCTGGAGTCTCCCACCTGAGCGGTGAGTCTTTGAAGTTCCTTCAGAGTTACCATGGGTTTCTTAGATAATTTCCTGATTCAGACTCACCTTACCCATCCTTTTAGTTTATAGCAAGGCAAAATAAGTTTATTTGTATAACACAATTTAGTACAAGGATAATTCAGAATGCTTTACATTAAACCAGTATAGAAGAAAAAATAAAAGCAGAGTAAAAGCAAGATAAATGTATGATAAATGTATGATAAAAGCAGGTAGTAAAACAAACTTCAACAATCAATTTTTTTTTTACTTTGACTTAAAAGAACTCAGACTTTCACCACTTTTACAGCCTTCTGGGAGTTTGTTCCAGGTAAGTGGAGCATAGGAACTAAATGGTTTTAATTGGTTCTAGTTGTAGGTGTACAGAGTAGACCATGAGTGGTCTTTGAAGTTGATACACGGACAACAAATCTGTTATGTACTGAGGTGCTGATCCATTCGGTTTACAGACTAACAGAAGGGTTTTTGAGTTTATTCTCTGAGCTACAGGGAGACAGTATATGGACTTCAGAACAATGGTGATGATACATTTGATCACTGCTGTTTGCATTTGATCACTGCTGCACTATATGAAATTAAAATGTTCACTGCTAAGCTGCTGCTCATTCACTGTCTGAAAGCTGCACAAAATGACAATAAAGGTTATCTAAGTCTGAGTCTAATTGATGTGCTCTACTTTCTTAGTTCTAGTAAGAACGTGGGCATCAGTATTTTGGATCAGCTGCAGCTATCTGATTGACTTTTTAGGCAAACCTGTGAAGACACTGTTGCAGTAATAAATTATACTAAAAATAAATGCATAAATGAGTTTTTCTAGATCCTGCTTGGACATTAATTATTTAATCCTGAAAATGTTCTTCATATGATAAAAGCCTAACTTAGTAACTGCCTTTATGTGCCTGTGAAGGTTCAGGTCTGAGTCCATCATGACACCAGGAGTTCTGCCATAATCACTGGTTTCTAGTTGTAGTAGCTGAAGCTGGGAGCTAACTCTGGATCTCACCTCCTTTGGTCTGCACATTATTACCTCAGTTTTGATTTTATCAGTTGGAGAAAATTATGGTGCATCTGCATATTGATCTGTTCTATGCATCTACCAACGTTCTGATCTATTCATAGTCACCTGGTGACATTGTGATGTAAAACTGTATCACCTGCATAGTTATGGTAACTGGTCTTGTTTTTTTCTGTAATCTGAGACAAGGGGAGAATGTACATGTTGAATAATTTTTTTTTCCCGGTCTTTGGCTTAAAGTACAGACACATAAAAGTCCCTGTCCTTCAGGTAGTATTTAAACCAGTCCAGTGCGGTACTAGAAAGGCTGACCAAGTTTTCCAGAAGCTCTAAAAAAAATCATTTGGTTGGCACTGGAAGACATCAAAGCAACTGGTGATTTTTAAGAAGGCCTTTAACTGTTGAAACCCAACTTTTTAAGTAATTTTACTGCTGAAGGGGAGATTCGAGATGGGTCTGTAGTTCATTTTTCCAAATTTCTCTTTTTCAACAATGGTTTAATAACTAAGGAGATAAAAATATCGGTACTTGTCAGCAAGTTTGCCACTGTGCCATACTTATTCTTAGATAATGGCTTGAACACTTTTCAGTAAGATGTTGTAGTATAAAATAATTAAATGCAATCTGCTCTACAAAGTAAAGTGCTTTACTTTACTTTACAAATATCCCAGGCTTTGCTTTTTTGCTTTGGTTTACAGGAAAAAAACAAAACAACAATCAATCAAACTTTGTGTTTTTAACATGAAAAGGATGCACAGATTAAACATATAATATCACGGTGTGTTATACTATATTGATAGAAAGCCTCCTGTATGTAAAGTGCACGTACTGTTAAACATTCCACATTCCAATCATAATCAACCTGAAGGCTTAGACCAATGCAGAATATTCATGTAAAAAAACAAACAAAACAAAAAAAAATATTTATTTGCAATCTTCAAGCATCATTCTGGTCTTTTTTTTAAATCACAGTTATGATTAAAGCAGGGCTACCTCTGGATTACTTCAGGGTGAATCAGACTTAAGGCCTCTTTTACACTCTTAGGCAGCAGGTTGAGGGGCAAAGCGCAGGAAGAAACACTGGTTTGCAGGTCAGAGGAGGTCTCCAGACGGCTGCCATAGTACTTCTAAACAGGAAACATAAACATTAAAACAGATGAGTTTGTGTTAAAAAGGTTGCAGGTTAAGGTGTATTAGATATACTGGATTATTTTACATCTGGGTTTATTGATTGCTTTAAATCGTAACAACAATGTTTTGAAAAAATTTGAACTTTATTGAGCTCACTTTGGAGATATTTGGCTCTGCATTTAACAATTGGTGGTTTAGGGTCTTGCTCAGAAGGCCAAAGTGGCAGTCTGGGGGAGTGGGTTTCGAACTCACAACCCCTATGCCCTAACCACTAGGCCGCCACACCCCCGTAGAGAAATTATTTAAAAATAGTTAAATTGATTGTAAAGTATTTTAACGTTTAAGACACAGAATCAGTTCTACAATGTAAGACTTAAACAGAAAACATCTTTGATGCAAAACAAACTGGAACAGGCAGATATTATATAACATCTGTTAAAATCTCTTTGGGAAACTATTACTTGAAATAAAACATAAAGCTGCACGGAATGTCATGAAGTACCTTCACATTCTCCCGCACGTCGTCACTTTTCGACATCTTGCTTAGGGAATCACTTCCAAAGTGCTATAAAGTTATTAGACCATAAACAGCAGGCTGAGGTCAGAGCAGCGCCTTTTCCGAGTCAACCTTTCAGAATAAAAGCCTAATTGTTTTTTCCTCACATTGCTTGTAATCGTTTCAAGCTGTTATCGGGGCCTATAATGTTTTTTAAGATGTATTATAGTATAATTACCTATTTATATATATTTTATATAAATATTTTATGACAATCGTTTTTCATGAAGAACACTAACGTTTCCAATAGATCTAACTAACTGGGATACTTTAAATATATATTTTTCTCCTTCCATCAGTTACACCGATTGCTAATTGTGGAGGGTAACATAAGATAAAAAAAATAGATAGTTAAACACTTCATTTAAATATTTAAAATCTGCTATTTGAATATCATGCATGCATTCGTGATATAACTAACTGCGCCAATTATTTTGTTTTGCAACTGTTTAAACCTTGATTAAGTAAAAAGAAAATTTAGTTTCGTAAAAGGGCAACTAAATAGAACTCGTTATATTTCAGTGATTTTCTATACTGAGATAAAAAAAACTGGATAACAAAATAACAGTACACAACAAAAATGTAACAGAAATATTTCTATCATCACAAGACCACAAACTGTGTAATAATTCTTCCAAATTTATAGATTATATAGTAATATATTACAAGTATCCCATCTTGTCTCAAAGTGTAGCTAAATTAACACTAATACCTACAATGTACACTCCAGAACGACAGGAGACAGTATTGTGCCGGAAATGAAATTGATATTCACAAAAAATGCGCTTCTTTTACGTTTTGCGCTTCTTTTTGGCGTAGAGTGTGCTTCTTAACGTAGGCAGAAGCGATTCAGTTTTACGTAATTACTACGTGAATCCCTCTGAGCTGCGCTCGTCGTGTGGCCACCGTCGTGCTTTGGAAATAGCTCGGCACAACGCTGAAGTGGATCAAAAGCGCCATACGGTCGTCGAGTCTGAAAAGATGTTGTAAAAACTGTTATTGAGTAGTAAGAGGCTGTTTTAACGTACAGAAACTGCACTCGGCGCAAAGTCATCGAGGTGGGTCAACGTTTATATGCTTTTTTTTGTTCTGTTACTTAACATGCAGCCATTAGCCACTTACGGGGACGTTAGCATTATGCTAGCGTTTAACATGTAACATTGGCCTATACGCACTGTTATATATACTTCTCCTGATATGCGGAAAAGTTCATGTTTAGTCTTTTTTTTGTTAAATAACGTTAAACTACGACGATTTTCTTTGTTGCACTGTTTATGTAGCTGCTTTATTTCTGATTGTATTTGGTTTGTGTTTGCGCCTCCTGTGGAAGCCTTGTTGAGCTAACTAAGTTAGCATGGTGCGCGAACAAGAAGCTGCTATTATCTTAGTTTGTTTCTAAACAAAGAAATATTTTTTAAATGCATATGTGGGTCTGCATATCTTAGTTTCGCAGCTATAACCTTTCCCCAAATTTTGGCGTATGGCTTTACATCTATTATTTACATTTTATAGCTATCATACTTTCCCTCGAGGTAAAAGTAATTTCCTATCAAATACAGCCCCCTCTTAAAACGTCGTAATCAAGCATTTGTTCATGTTTACTTTGGCTTTGAATCGATTTTTTTAAATGGGATTAGTCTAGAAGATGTGTATAAATCGACAACTAAAGTATTTTTTAAAAACTCCATTTCTGATAGCTTTGCCCCTTGGCTCAAATTGAAAATTATAATTTTAAATATGAAAAGGAACACTAAATTTCATAAAAATGTTTGATATTTCTCTGTGTTCAATTCTTCAATCATTTATTTTCTCCCTTTATCAGTTTGTTCATAGAAGCTGGCTTAACGTACTTGATATTTTCCTTTGTGCCTTCCTTTGTTACTAACACTGATTTGTGTTCTTCTAGTGAGGGACAATGGCAGCTCCCTATCCTTACAGAGTAGTCCCTCCGGGGTTGCCACCAGGTGTGCCTCCAGGTGTACCTCCGGTAGTACCCCCAGGTGTCCCACCGGGCGTTCCTCCAGTTGTCCCCCCTCCTGCACCAATTCCAGACTACATGTCTGAGGAAAAACTTCAGGAAAAAGGTAATATTTCACTTTAGATAGGGAAATATGAAGTTAGTAATATTTTATATTTTAATAATTCTTAAAATGTCTGGATTTTGATGCCCTTTCCAGCAAGGAAGTGGCAGCAGCTGCAGGCCAAACGCTATGCAGAGAAAAGGAAGTTTGGCTTTGTGGACGCCCAGAAAGAAGACATGCCCCCCGAGCATGTCCGAAAGATCATTAGGGACCATGGAGATATGACCAATAGAAAGTTCCGCCACGACAAAAGAGTCTACCTGGGGTAAAATCGAGTTCTCTGAATTATTTTTTTTTTCTTCTACTCATTCAGTTTATAATTATAATTTTAAACATTTTAATCAGTTTGCCTGCACAACGATATTTCCCATTTAGTTGAAACCTTGTTTTGTCCCTAAAGATGATTATCCTGTTGTGTTGCAGTGCTCTGAAGTACATGCCTCACGCAGTGCTGAAGCTCCTGGAAAACATGCCGATGCCCTGGGAGCAGATCAGAGATGTCCCTGTGCTCTACCACATCACTGGAGCCATTTCCTTTGTGAATGAAATCCCTTGGGTCATAGAACCTGTCTACATTGCCCAATGGGGGTAAGAGATCTAGTCACGTATTAAGTTTTGGAGTTTTATTAAACTGCTTCCCTGAAAGTTGGAGCTGGTTCACTTTTTGAAAAACTTTTTTTAATATTGTCTGTTGATTTCTCAAAAAATCTCAGCACCATGTGGATCATGATGCGTCGTGAGAAGCGTGACAGACGGCACTTCAAAAGGATGAGGTTTCCACCGTTTGATGATGAGGAGCCACCGCTGGACTATGCTGACAACATCCTGGATGTAGAACCTCTGGAGGCCATTCAGATGGAGCTCGATTCTGAGGAGGATTCTTCAGTTGTGGACTGGTTCTATGAGCACCAGCCCCTCAAGGATAATACCAAGTGAGTGGTGTTTTATTGAAAGTTGAACTGCAGCATGACTTGATGTCATAAACATTTGTTTTATTAATCTTTCAGATTTGTGAACGGCACAACTTACCGTCGCTGGCAGTTCACGCTCCCGATGATGTCCACCCTCTATCGATTGGCCAATCAGCTTTTAACAGATCTGGTGGACTTCAATTACTTTTACCTTTTTGACCTGAAGGCCTTCTTCACTTCAAAAGCTTTAAACATGGCCATTCCAGGAGGACCAAAGTTTGAGCCACTGGTCAGAGACATAAACCTGCAGTAAGTACCTTTGCATCAAGTTAGAAACACTGACAGGAAATCGATTTATCACTGTTGGATTGATTTGATCTTTGGAATTTGAAGATTTTTAACTGGGGGTACATGAACATGCAGTATATGAAAAATATGTTTACAGACTTAAAGCAATTCTGGCATCAGAATTGTTTATTAAAACAGGTAATATTTACCTATTTTTGGCATCTAAACATTGTTTACAGACCAGACTTTTTGACCATATGACATTCCAACAAAATTAAAAACAAACCACTGAACTTTCTTTTCTAAGTCTGAAGATGTTTTGCTTCCCATCCAGGAAGATTTCTGAGTTCAAAATGTCTGGATTAGTGTTGAGTTCCAGGCTTATAGAGCTGCACAACCAAAGTGTTGTTATGGCTTAGATAACAAGCAAATTAAACTGAACTTTGTTAGAATGACTGACCTGGATGACTGAGAATCTTCATGACCACATGACATGTTAAGATTTTGTCTGATTTAGGTGTCAAATTAACTATGGGTTCCACCTTTTTTATGTATTGCTGCAGGCGGCATTTCAACACACTTTTAATAAAAAAAAAAATTCAAAAGTTAATTCACACCTGCCAAAAGGAAGGAGTAAACAATACAGTCTACAGCCACATGAGGGCACTCTCTTGACACAATGACCCTAAAAAGAAAATCATTTTGCAATTTCATGCTACTGGTTTTTGAATGTTTAGCTGCTGACTGTTTTTGAGCAGTGAAAATATGGTTTGAGTCGACAGAAAACTTATAAGGGGCTGCCGATAAACAGGGGTTACTCTTATTGCATTGAAGAGAATAAAGACAGTAGATCTGGGACTAGAGGCATCTGTGCACTTTTTTTCCCCATTCCCTCTTAAAGACAGACTTTTCAGGGACTTTTTCTTGGTTTTGCCATTTCACGCAACTTGAATGCATTTGTCAGAACGTGAAAAATTTTAAAACTGACTTCTAACCTCAGGGCAATAGTTTCTGTATGGTGGTTAACGTTTTATAGGGCACTTTAATAAACTCTGAAATGAACCCACAATTAAAAATTTCTCTAAAATTCTTTTTCACCCTAGGCGTCTCCTAACGTACTTATTAATCACTTTTGGCATCCATTTATTAGCAGGGTATGCTAACATTAGCTCTAGCTACCTAAGTGTGTGTAACATTAAACAAAGCATTAAGGCAGGTGATTTGCCTGAATTAATTTTAGCAATAAAGGTCCTCGAATTATTAGAATAGTTTTCACGGCCCTAAACCACATAGCTGCACCAGAAGCCAGCCTCAGCAGTTTGCTGGTTCATGGTGTATAGAACGTGAAGCCCGACCAGATAAAAAATTTCCTTGCCTAAATATTTTTGGAAAATCTTTGAATTTGGGGATTTTAAAATATATAAATGCTTCCATCTTCTCTAGGGATGAAGACTGGAACGAGTTCAACGACATCAACAAAATCATCATCCGGCAACCAATCAGGACAGAGTACAAGATTGCTTTCCCATATCTGTACAATAACTTGCCGCACCACGTCCATCTTACCTGGTAAGAACCACATTTTGGAATGCTTGTTTTAGTGAATGCAAGGGGGATTTAAGACATTCCCCGTTTCTGTTGAAATGTTGCTATTATGCACTTTTTGTACAAGCTAGGCTCTTACAGTGGTTTTCCGCAGGTACCATACACCCAATGTGGAATTTATCAAGACTGAGGATCCGGATCTTCCAGCGTTCTACTTTGATCCACTGATCAACCCGATCTCCCACAGACATTCAGTCAAGGTTTGCAGTTTATCTTCTTTATTTAGCTGCTAATGTAAAATAAATCATTGCTCCATTATAATGGCCTCTTACAAAGGCGCACTTGCATTGGTCTGCTTGCACGTGCGTAAGAACAAGAGGAATATTAAAAGGAATGGCGAGTATTTAACTTGTATCTGTCTGCAGCTGCAGAACACTCCTCACCATTCAGATATTCTCTAAAATTATTTAAAAAAAAAAAAAATTTTTTTCACATTTTCTCTGTAAAATTCAGAAATTCTTGTAATATTTCCTCATTCAGAGCCAGGAGCCTCTCCCTGATGATGACGAGGAGTTTGAGCTTCCAGAGTTTGTGGAGCCGTTGCTCAAAGAGACGCCGCTTTACACCGACAACACGGCCAATGGCATCGCTCTGCTTTGGGCCCCCAGACCTTTTAATCTGCGCTCTGGTCGCACAAGGCGCGCCATTGATATCCCTTTGGTCAAAAACTGGTAGGTTAACAAATGGATTTTGGGAAAATTTTATTAAACCTGTATATGTTTTGAGATTTATTTATTTTTAAACTTCAGGTACAGAGAGCATTGCCCTGCAGGACAGCCAGTGAAAGTACGTGTATCATACCAGAAACTACTGAAGTACTACGTGCTCAATGCTCTCAAACACAGACCCCCCAAGGCTCAAAAGAAGAGGTTATCACTAGTTTCCATAGTTATCATTTCTTTAGTTGGAATCAAAGGCTTGTTATCAATGTTGATTAATGTTTGGTGTAAACTTTTTGCCTCCACTGTATTTCAGGTATCTGTTCCGCTCTTTCAAAGCAACAAAGTTTTTCCAGTCCACCAAGCTGGACTGGGTGGAGGTTGGCCTGCAGGTCTGCAGACAGGGTTACAACATGCTCAATCTGCTCATTCACCGCAAGAACCTCAACTACCTGCATCTGGACTATAACTTCAACTTAAAGCCCGTCAAGACCCTCACCACCAAGGTACGGTTTCCTGCACAGTGACCCCATCGTATCAGTGATTTATAAAAAGAGTTGAGGGGAAAGGATTCTGGTGCCTGCAACTTTTTAAATCTACTGTATGTTGGTGTAAACTGCAGCACTGTATACATTTGACCCGCAGGAGAGAAAGAAGTCCAGATTCGGGAACGCCTTCCATCTGTGCAGAGAGGTGCTGCGTCTGAGCAAGCTGGTGGTGGACAGCCACGTGCAATACAGACTGGGAAATGTCGATGCCTTTCAGGTTTGTGTTTCAGATTATTCTTTTCTTAAGAGGATCTTCTGCCTTGTTTGATGCACATTTGGCACCACAGAGGAGAACGACTTATTTTGTTCAGCACCACTGTTGGTTTAACCGGTTTGATATAATTATAATAACAGCTGATAATGGCTGGTTAGTCAAGCCGTTTGCAGCTTCCCAGCTGCATTTTCTTCGAACAGCGTTAACATGTTGGCTGGCCCTTCTCCTGTTTCCGCATTAACCGAGCTTTGCAAAAAAAATTATAACCAAATATTTTAACATGCCTCATTTGAGGAAACATCAGCTGAAACAGAAATGCTCCATTACTCAGGGATATATGTAGTCTAAGAAACCTCAAAGCTGTACTTTATTTCCCATTTTCCAATAGAACTTTAATCCATCAACATACCTTATCTGAAAGGTTTAGGTTTGAAGAACCTGATTTTGCCTTTTTAAGTAATTTTTTCCTTCTGTGTCTTGTAGCTGGCCGACGGGCTGCAGTACATCTTTGCTCACGTGGGACAGCTAACTGGGATGTACCGCTACAAGTACAAGCTGATGAGACAAATCCGCATGTGCAAAGACCTGAAACATCTCGTCTACTACCGGTTCAACACCGTGAGTAAACACACCGCGTAGTTCCTCCGTCTCTGAACACAAGTTGATTGATTCCAACATCTAATACAGAGACCTGTCTCATTCATTCATGTTTGATCAGGGTCCTGTGGGCAAAGGACCAGGTTGTGGGTTCTGGGCTCCTGGTTGGAGAGTCTGGCTCTTCTTCATGCGCGGCATAACTCCACTGTTGGAGCGGTGGCTCGGGAATCTGCTGGCCAGGCAGTTCGAAGGTTCGAATGCTGTCATACACACACATTCAGGTGATATTTGCTGAACGAACGCAAAACACCAACATTGTGTTAATTTCCACAACAGGACGTCATTCAAAGGGTGTTGCTAAGACTGTGACCAAACAGCGTGTGGAGTCTCACTTTGACCTGGAGTTGCGTGCTGCTGTGATGCACGACATCCTAGATATGATGCCAGAAGGTATCAAACAGAACAAGGCCAGAACCATTCTGCAACACCTCAGTGAGTCATGGAGGTGCTGGAAGGCCAACATCCCGTGGAAGGTCAGTGATGCATACTGGGGGCGTTTGCTAAAGCCTGGACTTGAATTCAGTGTATTTCACTTATAAAACAGTATGTTTTAACTGATTTTGTATTCTATGTCTATGCTTTCAATCAATGACCTCATTAGAAATCCATAAACACGGGTTATCAGGGTTTGTGTCAGTTTATAAAAGTTTTTCATTGATTAGGTGCCCGGTCTGCCTACTCCCATTGAGAACATGATCCTGCGATACGTGAAGGCCAAAGCTGACTGGTGGACCAACACAGCTCACTACAATAGAGAGCGTATTCGCCGCGGAGCTACTGTGGACAAAACGGTGTGCAAGAAGAACCTGGGCAGGTTGACCCGTCTGTACCTGAAAGCCGAGCAGGAAAGACAGCACAACTATCTGAAGGTAATGCAGAAGAAAACTCCTCTTTCTCTATTTCAACACTTAGAAGCTGTTAATCTCCTTGTATTTGTTGACTAAATGCTTTTGTTTTATTTGTCAGTTAGATATTTTTACTATCAAATTTTATACTGAATACTTTCCTTTTCAAATGTTGGTAATAAATGTTGGTTTTATGTATTTCCTGCCTGCAGGATGGACCATACATCACTGCAGAAGAGGCCGTGGCCATCTACACCACCACTGTGCACTGGCTGGAGAGTCGGCGCTTCTCTCCCATTCCGTTCCCTCCGCTGTCCTATAAACACGACACAAAGCTGCTGATCCTGGCTCTGGAGAGGCTCAAAGAGGCATACAGGTGAACACACCTTATGAAAATGATCAATATTTTTAAAATGTTTTGTGTTTAAACATTTAAAGATTATTCTAATCATGAATCTGTGTCTGGTAGTGTGAAGTCTCGTCTGAATCAGAGTCAGAGGGAGGAGCTGGGCCTGATAGAGCAGGCCTATGATAACCCCCATGAGGCTCTTTCCAGGATCAAGCGTCACCTTCTCACTCAGAGAGCTTTCAAAGAGGTCAGTTCTAAGAAATGCTGTGGTTTACAGATGTTTCCTCTAAAATGCAGGGACGTGTTCCTAAACTTTTAGATATTAACTCCTGATAGTTTGAGATAAGTTAGAATGAAGAAATAAGTGGATTTCTTTGTTGGAGGTTGAGTATTTTCTTCTTTTGCAGGTCGGTATTGAGTTCATGGACTTGTACAGCCACCTGGTGCCTGTGTATGACGTGGAACCCCTGGAGAAGATCACTGATGCATACCTGGACCAGTACCTGTGGTATGAGGCAGACAAGAGGAGGCTTTTCCCTCCCTGGATTAAGCCGGCAGACACTGAACCACCACCGCTTCTGGTCTACAAGTGGTGCCAAGGTGACTCCAACACCAAGCTTTTTGATGCTACAAATCACTTTAGTGTTTTTAGAAACACACAATGGCAGAATGCATACAGAGCAAAGATCCAAGCTTTTATTCCATGTTTCATTCAAAAAAAGGTTATTTCCCCCTTTTCAGCAAAAGGACCTCTTTGATCTTATTTTTAAACCCGACTTCAGATTCTTACACTGCGATCGTTTTAGAGGTGGACATAAGCTTTCTTCTGATGGCATTGGCTGAAAGATCAGGGTTCAGTCAGATTTCAAAATGATTACTATTGCCCCTTTATCAGCCAATCGCTATTAAGCTTCGGAAACGGAGGGAATTAAACTCAACTGCGTAAATGTTTACCACTTAAAATGACCAGAAACAAATTAATAATTTTGATTGTAAAAAAACATATTAAATATTGCATGAGAACTTTGTAATACTTAATGAATATTTCCGCAGATCTTAAATTCTCTCTAACATCTCTGGTTCTTTGTCAGGCATCAACAACCTGCAGGATGTGTGGGAAACCGCTGAAGGAGAGTGCAACGTGATGCTCGAGTCTCGCTATGAGAAGATGTACGAGAAGATTGATCTAACTTTGCTCAATAGGCTGTTGCGTCTTATTGTTGACCACAACATCGCCGATTACATGACGGCCAAGAACAACGTGGTGATAAACTATAAGGTAATGACGGCAGTCCGTCTTTAGAACATAACAGTTTGCTTTGTTTGGTTCCTGGAAGATGATTTAAATGCTCTGACCTTTCCTGTAGGACATGAACCACACCAACTCTTACGGCATCATCAGGGGACTCCAGTTCGCCTCCTTCATTGTTCAGTATTACGGCCTGGTGATGGACCTGCTAGTGCTTGGTTTGCACCGTGCCAGCGAGATGGCAGGTCCTCCCCAGATGCCCAATGACTTCCTGAGTTTTCAGGACACCACCACAGAGTCGGCCCACCCCATCAGGCTGTACTGTCGCTACATCGATCGCATTCACATCTTCTTCAGGTAGGAATATATCAACAAGGACCAGGTGGTCACCTTCAGCTGACAGCTATAAGGTTGAAGGATATGAGGGTTTTACTTAATCAGTATTTGATTCTTCAGATTCTCTGCTGATGAGGCCAGAGACCTGATTCAGAGGTATCTGACGGAGCACCCAGACCCCAACAATGAGAACATAGTGGGATACAACAACAAGAAGTGCTGGCCTCGTGATGCCCGCATGAGACTGATGAAGCACGACGTTAACCTGTAAGTTAAACCTTAAGTAATCAGCCAGGCGTCTGTTAAAGTTAGGTTTTGAGCATTTCCCTGTCGTTCTCAGTGGACGAGCGGTGTTCTGGGACATCAAGAACCGCCTGCCCAGATCTGTGACCACAGTCCAGTGGGAGAACAGCTTTGTGTCGGTCTACAGCAAAGACAACCCCAATCTGCTCTTCAACATGTGCGGCTTTGAGTGCCGCATCCTCCCTAAGTGTCGCACCAGCTATGAGGAGTTCACTCACAAGGATGGCGTCTGGAACCTGCAGAATGAGGTGGGGAAGAAGCAGCTGATGTGTTAAAAGTTATTATTTGGTCTATGTTTTCATTTTACTGAAATTGAAGGTTTCTTTTGTGAATTTTGATGCAGGTCACCAAAGAGAGGACAGCGCAGTGTTTCCTGCGGGTCGATGATGAATCCATGCAGCGCTTCCACAACAGAGTGCGTCAGATCCTCATGGCTTCAGGATCCACCACCTTCACCAAGGTTAGAAAGAAACCACTAGCAGCTGCGGAAACGTCTCATTAAAAAGGCCAGCTTCATTTCTCTAATTGTTCTGTCTTGTTCAGATTGTGAACAAGTGGAACACGGCCCTCATCGGTCTGATGACGTACTTCCGGGAGGCTGTAGTCAACACACAGGAGCTCCTGGACCTTCTGGTGAAATGCGAGAACAAGATCCAGACCCGAATCAAGATCGGGCTGAACTCGAAGATGCCGAGTCGTTTCCCTCCTGTGGTCTTCTACACTCCCAAAGAGTTGGGCGGTCTTGGCATGTTGTCCATGGGTCACGTGCTCATCCCGCAGTCAGACCTGCGGTATGGAGTCCTATGATAATTAAGATCTTCTTGGTAGCCTGATAGTCCTTTATGTCTGAACCAACTGACTGTGGTTGTGTGTTTGTTTGCCAGATGGTCCAAGCAGACAGATGTGGGCATCACCCACTTCAGGTCAGGAATGAGTCATGAAGAAGATCAGCTCATTCCTAACTTGTACCGCTACATTCAGCCATGGGAGAGCGAGTTCATCGACTCTCAGAGAGTCTGGGCTGAGTATGCGCTCAAGAGACAGGAGGCCATTGCCCAGAACAGGTACGCCATTTATCAGCAAATTCAATTTTAGCAAACAGTTTGGTTTTGTTTGAGAAATCTGTAGAAACAAATGTCATTGGCTTGTGAATAACTTATTTAATTCTTCCAGGCGTCTGACTCTGGAGGATTTGGAAGACTCTTGGGACAGAGGAATTCCTCGAATTAACACACTTTTCCAGAAGGACAGACACACGCTGGCCTATGACAAAGGCTGGAGAGTGCGGACAGACTTCAAACAGTATCAGGTAAAAGAGCTCATTAGCTAGCAGGGAAAATGACCTTGGTATGTGTTGTTTTTCAAGACAATTGGATCAGAAATAGGAAGCTAGGTGAGTTCTAATAAATGCTTCCTTTGTTTATCATGCGTCTGTGCTGAATGCAGGTGCTGAAGCAGAATCCATTCTGGTGGACCCACCAGAGGCATGACGGTAAGCTGTGGAACCTGAACAACTACCGCACAGACATGATCCAGGCTCTGGGTGGAGTGGAGGGCATCCTGGAGCACACCCTCTTCAAAGGCACTTACTTCCCCACCTGGGAGGGTCTCTTCTGGTATGTGCTTTAAGAATAATACTGACTCACTTAAAGCAACGCTCATGGAAACAATTTAAGTCCTAAGCAATTTGAATTTTTTTTTTTTTATCCTTTTGACTAAATACTTCATATGTCCTTACAGTGATCATTTTTCTCTGAGTTTTTTTTACAGTCCTCCACATTTTCTTTCAGTAGAAGTTGTTCTTTGTTTTAGGGAAAAGGCCAGCGGCTTTGAGGAGTCCATGAAATGGAAGAAGCTGACGAACGCCCAGAGGTCTGGTCTGAACCAAATACCGAACCGTCGCTTCACTCTGTGGTGGTCCCCCACCATCAACAGAGCCAACGTCAGTAAAGACATCTGTTTCTAGCTGAACCTTTCTGCCAACTGTAAACGCCTGCTCTAAGTTTGTGCTTCTGTCTCGTCTTCAGGTCTACGTGGGTTTCCAAGTGCAGCTGGACTTGACAGGAATCTTTATGCACGGCAAGATCCCCACGCTAAAGATCTCCCTCATTCAGATCTTCAGAGCTCACTTGTGGCAGAAGATTCATGAGAGCATCGTCATGGATCTCTGTCAGGTGGGTCCTCGTCTCTAGAAAAGCTTTCACCCAGAGGCTAAGGAGAACAGTTCCCCAAAACTCTTAACTGTTCCAGAAGATATAAATTCTGTTATACGTTTTGGACCTCAGGTGTTTGATCAGGAGCTGGATGCTCTGGAGATAGAAACCGTGCAGAAGGAGACCATCCACCCCAGGAAGTCCTACAAGATGAATTCCTCCTGTGCAGACATCCTCCTGTTTGCGTCATACAAGTGGAACGTGTCTAGACCATCTCTGCTCGCTGACTCAAAGTAGGCCTTTTGGGGAGAGATTCATATAAAGTGAATTAAGATTCTGATCTGCATGCAAAGTAAACATGACCTTTGACCTTTTTCAGGGATGTGATGGACAGCACCACCACACAGAAATACTGGATTGACATTCAGCTCCGATGGGGCGACTATGACTCTCATGACATTGAGCGCTATGCCAGAGCCAAGTTCCTGGACTACACCACAGATAACATGAGTATCTACCCCTCCCCCACCGGAGTGCTCATTGCTATCGACCTGGCTTACAACCTGCACAGGTGTCCACATCTTTGAATTCATTATTATTAAACCTTTGTCCAATAGTGTGACTAGTTTCAGCTGGAATAGGTATCTATTTTTGTTTGGGGTTTATTTAACCTTTTACCTGCTTTTCGTCTAGTGCCTATGGTAACTGGTTCCCTGGGAGCAAGCCTCTGATTCAGCAGGCCATGGCCAAGATCATGAAGGCCAACCCGGCTCTGTATGTGCTGAGAGAGCGCATTCGCAAGGGTCTGCAGCTCTACTCTTCAGAGCCCACTGAGCCTTACCTGTCCTCTCAGAACTACGGCGAACTGTTCTCTAACCAAATCATCTGGTTTGTGGATGACACCAATGTGTACAGAGTCACTATCCACAAGGTGAGAATCGCTACTGTGAAATAGAAATGTCAGAAGGCTTTATTTTTGAGATGTATATGAAACTGTCTGATTTCATTTCTGCTTACAGACTTTTGAAGGAAACTTGACCACAAAGCCCATCAATGGAGCCATTTTCATTTTCAACCCCAGGACAGGCCAGCTTTTCCTCAAGATCATCCACACATCTGTGTGGGCTGGACAGAAACGTCTGGGACAGGTGAAAAGCTTTCAGTAATGATTCCGGTCATCTGGTTTATATTTAGATTAAAGCTTGTTTGTTTTATTAGTTTCAGTTTAAAGCATTAGACATTTAAAATTGAAATCCTAGAGTTTGGTTCCGAAGTCCTGTTTTTTTTCCTATCATGAAAGGCATTATGTTTTTGCTAAATTTATTCAATTGTTTATTTTTTTGTAGCTGGCCAAATGGAAAACAGCTGAGGAAGTTGCTGCCCTGATCCGCTCCCTCCCAGTGGAGGAGCAGCCGAAGCAGATCATTGTGACGAGGAAGGGAATGCTGGACCCACTGGAGGTAAGACTCTACTTTAATCTTTTCTTTGACCATTATACACCATGGATGAAACGTTCAGTGTGTAAAGACAAGATCTTTAGAGATGTTTTTCACTGCCTCCTTTAGGTCCACTTGCTCGACTTCCCCAACATTGTGATCAAGGGCTCAGAGCTCCAGCTGCCCTTCCAGGCTTGCTTGAAGGTGGAGAAGTTTGGAGACCTGATCCTGAAGGCTACAGAGCCACAGATGGTGCTGTTCAACCTCTATGACGATTGGCTGAAGACCATCTCATCTTACACAGTGAGTACTCTGAAAGAAGCTTCTCTTCCAGGTCGACTTTCACCATTCAGTTTTATTTTATTAGATCAAGCCAACTCTCCTGATGTAAAAAGCTTGTTTTCTCTTCCCCATCAAGGCCTTCTCCCGACTGATCCTGATCCTAAGAGCACTCCACGTCAACAACGACCGTGCCAAGGTGATCCTGAAACCTGATAAAACCACCATAACAGAGCCCCATCACATCTGGCCCACGCTCACTGATGAGGAGTGGATAAAGGTGGAAGTTCAACTAAAGGATCTCATTCTGGCCGATTATGGCAAAAAGAACAAGTAAGGGTTGCTCTGGTCATTCATCCAGTATGTGAGTTTAGTTATTTCATAGAGTGGAATAAGAGGGGTCTTGTATTTTGTAATAAAAGCTGGTTTTGTCTGTGCGTAGCGTGAATGTGGCCTCACTTACCCAGTCTGAGATTCGTGACATCATCCTGGGTATGGAGATCTCCGCCCCGTCTCAGCAGCGCCAGCAGATCGCTGAGATCGAGAAGCAGACCAAAGAGCAGTCCCAGCTCACAGCCACACAGACCCGCACCGTCAACAAACATGGAGACGAGATCATCACCTCCACTACCTCCAACTATGAAACACAGACCTTCTCCTCAAAGACGGAGTGGAGAGTCAGGTAAACAGAAACACTGGTTCAAAATATCATTAGTGAAGGAATTGGCTGGAGTCTTCCTCAGTAGCTCACTGTAATGTCTGTTGCTTTGCTTTGCCAGGGCCATATCTGCTGCTAACCTCCATCTCCGGACCAACCACATCTATGTGTCTTCTGATGACATCAAAGAGACGGGTTACACATACATTTTGCCCAAGAACGTTCTAAAGAAGTTCATCTGCATCTCAGATCTGCGCGCTCAGGTACGTTTGGTGGCCGAGAGATGCAAGCACAAACGTTCTTTGTCATTACTGTAGTTCTGATAATCATCTCCCCTTAGTGGCCTGAAGCATTTATTCAGTTTTTCTGAGCTCGCAGCTGTTTTTGCTACTAGCATAATTTTTCCATTGCATCATTTAAGTTTTTCCAGCACATTTGTGCCTCTAAGGCTACGTTCACACTGCAGGCAATTCCGATTTTGTTGTATAATCTGATTCTTTTACGTGGTTGACTTGTTCTACAGTGTGAAATGCATTCACAACTTTAGGTGTCCTGCATTCGCTGTACAGGTCGCAATGACGTCAATGACGAGTGTGCTCCGTGTTTATGGAAGTAATCAAGGATAGTAGTGCTGGAGCGCATCTTGCAATCTTTCCTTTCTTTCCCAACCTCAGCCAGTGCATTAAAAACACAGTCTTTTTAAAGAAGGTTCAAAATAAAAACTGCTCCGCATATTATCGTCCGCCATGGTTGTTGTTTTTCTTCCCGCTTCTGCGTAGCAACACGCAGAAGAGTGACCTTTGAGTATGAATGGTGTATAGGTTGGATGAATGTGACCTGGCTGTTCAGACACAGGTCGGTTAAAAAAGATAACATACGTGTCGGGTTCAGGACCGCATGGCTAAGTGGCATGGGTCGCTTTCGAAAAAAAACAGTTTAGACTGTCATGAAAAGATCACCATAGCTATGAACTACTTAAAATAATAGTAGAACTCAATACTGCAGGATTTTACTAGTTGGTTGTATCAGAATAAAATAGCTGCTCTTATTGCTCCAGATTGCAGGCTACCTGTACGGCACCAGCCCACCAGACAACCCCCAGGTGAAGGAGATCCGTTGCATTGTCATGGTACCTCAGTGGGGAACACATCAGACTGTCCACCTCCCCAATCAGCTGCCCTCTCATGAATACCTTAAAGTAAGATCACATTTTTGGTTTTTTTTGTTGTGTTTTTACTCTGGTTATAATACTTATGTGCTGATAATTAAACTTGCTAATTATGCTTGATCAGGAAATGGAGCCCCTTGGCTGGATCCACACACAGCCCAATGAGTCGCCACAGCTGTCCCCACAGGACGTTACAACCCACGCTAAGGTCATGGCTGATAACCCGTCATGGGATGGAGAGAAGACCATCATAATCACATGCAGGTAGGATATATTTATGCTTAATTACTGAGAATCTGGAACTAAGAGGAAAGAATTGACTGAAATCTAGAAGACACCATAACCTTTTTCTCTTATATATTTTTTCAGCTTCACACCTGGTTCATGCACTCTCACCGCCTACAAGCTGACACCCAGCGGCTATGAATGGGGTCGCCAGAACACCGATAAAGGCAACAACCCTAAAGGTTACCTGCCATCCCACTATGAAAGGGTCCAAATGCTGCTGTCTGATCGCTTCCTGGGCTTTTTCATGGTTCCTGGCCAAGTCTCCTGGAACTACAACTTCATGGGTCAGTAGCCATAGTTTATCCTCAGCCTTTTAAATCATTTTGTTTTCTAAAACGGTAGATATTTAATTTTTTTTTTTTATGTTCTTTAGGTGTGCGGCACGATCCAAACATGAAGTATGACCTGCAGCTGTCGAACCCCAAAGAGTTCTACCATGAAGTCCATCGGCCTTCGCACTTCTTAAACTTCGCCTCGCTGCAGGAGGGCGAGATTTACAACGCTGACAGAGAGGACATGTTCGGCTGAGCGCCACTTTACTACTCCTCTAACGTTTGTAGATAGGTCTGCCAGAATCATGAAGAGCCAGTCCAGAGATCTCTGCAATATTTCCTCTGAGTTCATTTAATTCTTGTGGATCTTTTAATATTTCGTTTTGTTCATTATTTTTACATAAATGTTTCTTATTTCTGTCACATCACATGGAAACTATTAGGTCTTGGTTCTTGTGGCTTCTCGTAAACTTTGTGTGTAAACTAGCAAATTCCTGCACATGATAATTGGTTTAACTTGCAACATTAGTTCAGAAGGTTAAACTTCCCCTTTTCCCCGTGAGAAATGAAATTGAAAGTTGCATTTTCATATGAGAAATTCCCTGTTGTTTTCCAACTGTACATCCTGTGATGTTATGTTCTGGATTTAAATAAAGATCAGTTTTTATAAAAGAAGTTCGTATAATAGCCTTCAAGTCCTCATTCTCCTACATGAGTAAATAAGTGTGACTAAATAAGTCATAAATCTAGTTTTACCCAATCTATACTTGTAAAACCACATCTAGATTTACTCAAACCGGCCACTTCCAGCTGATGGATGCAAATATATTTTAGAATTGTGTTTTTTTTTTTTTTGCTTCCTTGATGTTTTTTTCTTTTTACATTTCCCATGAATCCGAGATTGTTATGCTGGTTGAAAGTATAATTAATTGATATTGTACTATGGCTCAAAAAAATGTAATGTGACCAAAGTACCCCACATTTACAATATCTTAAACATTTAATTTTACTTTATTTCTGCTCCTGGTAACTAGGATAACTTTTATAAAAAGATTTTTAACAAGCTGAAATCGGAAATAACCAGTAAATAGACCCCACTCTTGAGTACCGGTATATACAGCAGTTCTGTAGAGGCATCTGTGGTTTGTCACTCATTGTGAGACAAAACGCACTACAGACAAAATAACTTTAAAGTACAAATAATATAATTAGCTTATAAAGCAACCTATGCTTTAAAGATTTTCAGTTTGCCTATGAAAAACGTTAACTGCAAAACAGCTAAGACAAGGCCACAAATTAGAATCTTGTTGAAATAGACGAAAATTTAAAGAAACCAGAGCAAATGTGGAGGAACTAGAGTTTCTCAGTTAAGCATAAAATCTGTTGAGAGGACACAGCATCCCCACTGTGGATCATATAGCAAACCATGTGCAGAGTAGGTGATCCGCATCCAAGGGAAGATGGAGGAAGCTGAAAACAAGAAAACTAAATAAAACCTGAGACTGCAGCAGAGACTGATTCCCCAGCAGGAGGAATGTAACAAGAGGTACAATAAATGGTTCAGGAAAACCACTTGGATGTGTTGGAGTGGCCTAGTCAAAGTCCAGACCCTAATCTTTGTGACAAGGTTCACCATGAGTAACTTCAGCTACATGCTGTAAAGATTGGTTTCTATAAGTTGGTATAAAAAATAGATCTAAAAAAAATGTTTCTTCTGCCTGAATTAGTTATTCTATAATCATTTGATTTATATTTAATATTAAACTGTGCACCTGGAGAATAAATAACCAATATGCAGCTATGGACATTTTTACAGTAATGGATATTTTAAATAGCAGCAACATCAGGGATGTGCAAAATGATGGCAGCATGTTATTTAACTAAGGTTAATATCATTACCTTTTCTTTTATTTGTTCATGCTCCTGGTGATTGTCACCTTCATTCCACTCTGTATTCTCATGAGTGTTTTGCACCATTTGTCACAGAACACCATTTGTGTACTTGTACTCAAGAATTTTAGGGAGGTGTAACTTTTTTTGGGAATTGTGACAGATTAAAATCTGTCACAATCTACAGTTACAAAACACCAAAGTTACAATGCACACATGGTTTTGCAACAATAGTTCTGAACCATTTGAAGCAAAAGTGAGTATGTAAGAGGTTTTTGATATGCAACTTGTAGAACAGGATTGGTGTACTTGTACTTAAAATTTGAACAGCTTTAAAAAAAAAAGATTGTAGTTGTGAATTTGTTTTTATTCTACAAATACAAAACTTGGAATGTAACTCTCTCAACAACTTCAAATTCACACTTACATAGCACAAATAGTTTTGAAACAAAATAAACTTCTAGGGGATTTACGGAAGAGGATTGGGGCCACTGAAAAAATAAAAAAAAGTTAACTGATTTTTAAATATTATTTCAGTTTAATTTGTGAAAAAAGTCAGAATTCTGACTTTAATCTCAGAATTCTGACAGCTAACAAACATGTTAGCATCAAGCCATAGCCACGTCTGTAGCTCTCTTGTTTTAAGGATCTTCTGCTCTTCCATTAATGAAATGGCATCACTGGGGACCCCTTGGGCACGTAAAAAGTTGCCTAATTTCGTCATTTTTCACCAATGTGATACAGGCCCTCCCAAACAACTCACATCTTTGTCAGTGAAGCTGAGTGCTCCCACATCTCTTCCTTCATGGTTCCCATCTACGTTAAGATCCAAAATTCTGAGGGTAAGGTCAGAATTCTGGGATTAAAGTCAGAATTTTGAGGGGGGAAAAAAATCATAATTCTGAGATTAAAGTCAGAATTCTGAGAAAAGAGTCAGAATTCTAAGATTTAAAGTCATAATTCTGAGAAAAATGACAGAATTCTGAGAAAAGAGTCAGAATTCTAAGATTTAAAGTCATAATTCTGAGAAAAAAGTCAGAATTCTGAGAAAAAAAAGTCAGAATTCTCAGATTTAAGTCAGAATTCTGAGAAAAAAGTCAAAATTCTGAGAAAAAAATTCAGAATTCTGAGAGCAAAGTCAGAATTTTGAGAAAACAAAGTCAGCATTCTGAGATTAAAGTCAGAATTCTGAGAAAAAAATTCAGAATTCTGAGAGCAAAGTCAGAATTTTGAGAAAAAAAAGTCAGCATTCTGAGATTAAAGTCAGAATTCTGAGATTTAAAGTCAGCAATCTGAGAAAAAGGTCAGAATTCTGAGAAATAGGTCAGAATTCTGAAATTAAAACCAGAATTCTGAGAAAAATAGTAAGCATTCTGAGATTTAAGGTCAGAATTCTGAGAAAAAAAAGTAAAAATTCTGAAATTAAAGTCAGAATTCTGAGATTAAAGTCAGAATTCTGAGATTTAAAGTCAGAATTATGAGATTTAAAGGTACACTATGCAACCGGTGTTGATTTTCCAGCGAGGCTCCCCCCAGAGGGCGAAAGTAAAAGTGCACTGTCGTAAATATGCACAGCTGTTCTCCTGGTTTCTCCGTCAAGCCAGGCGCGGTTGTTTTGAGCTTAGCAGACAGGCGAACGCAACGAATGACTAATGCTGCGTTCACACCGCAGCTGGCGCGACAGAAGCAGCGAGTTTACATGCAAAGTCAATGGTTGACGCGCGTCAAGGCGCAGCAAAAGGTCCCGCGGCGCGTTTTGAGCAGCAGGCCCAGCGCGTCTGAGCAGCTGAAGCAGGGAGAGAGACACAGCGCTGATGATCAGAGGCTATGATCTCTCCTCTTAAACAGTTTATTGACGCCTAAATTAACTTAAAATGCAGAAATCTGCCGGCAGAATATGCAGTTTGGATTATTTAGATCAAAAACACCTACCAGCTGCCGCGGTGAACCGCGAGGAGGTGACCTGGCCAGAGGCTGCTGATGAAGGGGTTCCTTCTGTCGGCGCACCGCTGGTATGTGGGGGTCTGAGCGGCTCCGACAGAAAAAATATTGAAGGCAGGATAATAATCTGAATGAACTGACGGCACTGATTACGTTTTCAGGTGTATTTTCTCATTTAAACACATATTAAAACTACTTTATTCCAAATGATCACAGCAAATATAGCTGCAAGGCAGAGAAAGGATAGTGAAGCTCCGCCCAACGCGCGTCAGACACACTTTTGCACCGCACAGCCAGAGCAGCAAAGCTGCTTCAGCCGCGTGTCAGAACTAACTGGTTCAAGCAGCAAAAATGAAGCAGCAGACACGATTTTGCTGCTTTTGCTGCGTGAACGTAGCATAACTGCACAAGGATCGCCACTGTGCTAGCAACGAGAATGCTTTTAACTGGGGGGTGTAGCAGTTCTCGCCGTAAAGCAAGACTGACTCTCACGAGACTTCTGAGCCTGTGGGTGCGGGTCGGTGCTCCTGCAATTGCAAGTGCAGTATTTCCCCCACAGACCACCAGGGCGGCCGAGAATACCTTTGTTCAACCTGAAATGACTCATTTAATCATCCAAAACGTTATGGAACACATTAATTAACTGAAAAATGTTGCATAGTGTGCCTTTAAAGTCAGCATTCTGAGAAAAAAGTCAGAATTATGAGAAAAAAGTCAGAATTATGAGAAAAAGTCAGAATTCTGAGATTAAAACCAGAATTCTGAGAAAAAAGTCAGCATTCTGAGTTTTAAGGTCAGAATTCTGAGGGAAAAAAAGTCTAAATTCTGAAATTAAGTCAGAATTCTGAGAAAAAATCCAAATTCTGAGATTAAAGTCAGACTACTGATTTTTTTCTCATATTATTCTGAAATAAAATTTAAAAACCAGTTAACTTTTTTTGTTTTGGCCCTGATTGTCTTCCGTAGTACTAGTGTGGGGTTAAGGATTTGCAGCAGATTTTGCAGCAGACCCACATATAGAGGAAACAGCGCTCTGCTGGAGGTGGCAGCATGTCGGTGCTTGTATTTATCCGAGCTTTGCATTGGTCAGCAGAGGAGGAGTAGGAGGCTGTCCCACCGCAGCTCCTCTTCTAGTTTTTAGTCTGATATCTGAGAGCTGGTACGGGCATGTCTGTAGCTTTTGTTCAGTATATTTGCTTAAAAGTGAACACCAAAGCAGGCGTGTGTTAAAACTTCTATATCTCAGTTTCACTTTCACATCAAGCCAGCAGGCTTTGGTGAAGCATGAACCGAGCTGCCGCATGAGGAGACATCATGGAGACGAAGAGCAGAGTCCCGCAGGAGTCCTCCTGCTTTAACGGGACTTTTTCCGCGCTAACCGTCAACGATGTGTACGAAATAGCGAAGCTGATCGGAGCCGAGGTGGAGAAGCTGATCGACGGCTACGGCAAAGAGAGCGTGGAGGGTCTGGTTCCGAAGATAGTGAAGGTGCTGGAGCTGCTGGAGAGCTTCGCCTCCACGAACCAGGCGCGCGCTCTGAAGGAAGAGGAGCTGCTGAAGACCTTCGAGCAGCTGCAGCTCCAACAGCAGAGGAAGCGGGGAGGGAAGGACGGCGACGAGGGCAGCGACAAAAACCAACTACGGGTGAGCTTTAAAGACGGCCACCATTTTGTAAACATTGATGCCAACATATGGAGCAACTGTCAGCTTCTGAATCCAGGCTGACATGGTCCACATCTGCTGAACGTTACTACAACATAAAGCGGTTATTTAAAGTGTATTACACGATAACAACACAATTAAATACCAAATCAAAGTTGGATGTAGGTTCACAATATGTTTTTGTTTTTATTTTTAAGTAGTTATATGTTTAATTTGCCATTTTTTTAAAGTTTCCATTAGTGTTGGTTAAATATTCAATAACTTCATCGTCCAACCATTGGAAAACCGTTATATAAGAAATAAATTAAATAATTTAGTTAGTTATATTTATTACATGGCTACTAAGGTATATAAGGTATGTCCCCGTTATTATTTCCCGTCTATAACATAATGGCTATGGAAGACCAACTCCGCCATATTAAAAATAAATACGGAAATAAATAAATGCTCAATAAATAAATAAGCATACCATAAACAAATGTAGGCAGAAATTAAATTATACAGTGAGACATAAATGTATATATCTCTTTTAATTAGCTTTCTTATTTATTCGCCTTTGTTATAGTTATTTATTTATTGTCCGTTATAATCTTCAACTTTATTTATTTATTACTTATTTTTTTAAGTATGTATTTATGTGCATGATATAGTATTTTTGTCTGTTTTATTCTTCCTTTGTATTTTTTTACCCTCTTTATTTCTTCAAAGCAATTTATTTAATAAATAGTTTTAATAAACACTGTTTATTAAATAAATTATTTATTTATTTAATGAATAGTGTTGAAGAAATAAAGAGGGTAAAAAAATACAAAGGAAGAATAAAACAGACAAAAATATTACATCATGCATATAAATAAATACTTAGAAAATAAATAATGAATAAATAAAGTTGAAGATTATAACGGACAGTAAATAAATAAGGTAAATATTACAAAGGCAAATAAATAAAGAAGCTATTTAAAAGAGATATACATTTATGTCTCACTGTATAGTTTCATTTCTACCTACATTTATTTGTTTATTGTATTTATGGGGGCAATTAATTGAATGCTTATTTATTATTTGAGCATTTATTTATTCATTTCTGTATTTATTTTTAGATATGGCAGAATTGGTCCTCAATAAATGACAAAATAGTATCTCAAAATGTTTATGATGTAGGGTTGTCACGATACTAAACTTTTCAACTCGATACCGATACTAAGTAAAATATTCGATACTCGATGTCATTTTCGATACCACAAGGATAAAAACAAAGACTCCAAAAATCAACAGAAATTTTTTCATTAATAAACAAAATACAATAAATAGATAAATAAATACAATAAACAATATTTTGAGGTTGTATGCTGTGCACAATATTAAGCAAGCTTGATAAAAAACTTATAAAATTCAAATTAAGTGTTCCTTCCTTGGCTATGCTTTGCACACATAACAATGACACTAGCCAAACCAGTTAAGAAACAAAAATAATTCTCAGCAGCTGCACCTGTTACAGAAAAAAGTCTGAAACTGAAAAGTGCACAGAATTATTCAATCACACAGTGTTCAGAAAGTGCATTTTCCACTATTCTGCACATAAGATGAATGACTGTTTAGGTGCCACTGGTGGTAGCACTGTATCGATACTTTTGAAAATGAGTATTGTATCCGGATACAACTTTTCAGTATCGATACTTTTTTGAGTATCGATACTTTTGACAACCCTAATATGATGTGATAATTATATTATTTGAAAGCAATGAGATTACTTAGTTTGTTACTATAATAGAATAGAATACAATTTAACTTAATAGTCATCACACTGCCACAAGTACTAAGCAACAAAATGTAGCTTGCATTTATCCAGAAGTGCTACACAGGATATATATATAGTAGTTATTTACATGTGTACAGAGACTATGTATTGTCTATAAATGGTATATATAAACAGAGAGTAATTGTAAGAGGCTGTAAAATAAATACATTTAGAAACTATATACAGATTATACAGGAAAGTTAGGATATGGATTATATGTATATTTTAGTGCGGTTATAATACAGGTAATACAGGAAGTCGAAATTTAAAGTTGCTTGTTGTTAATAATCAGTAACTCATATCTCTGAAATATTATAAGGCATATTTGCAAAAAATAATGTGATTTTCAATATATCTATTCATTTTCTAACACGCTTATCCCTGCTGGGGTTGCGAGGGGGGCTGGTGCCTATCTGCAGCTGTCAATGGGCGAGAGGTGGGGTACACCCTGGACAGGTCAGATCAAACAACCATTCACACACACACTCACATCTAAGGAGAATTTAGAGAAGCCAGTTAACCTAACGGTAATTTTTTTGGACTGCGGGAAGAAGCCGGAGTACCCGGAGAGAACCCACGCATGCTCAGGGAGAACATGGAAACTCCATGTAGAAAGACCCTGGGCCGGGAATCGGACCCTAAACCTTCTTGCTGCGAGAGAGCAGTGCTACCCACTGATCCCCTGTGCAGCACCATCTTCAATATATATGTTCTATATATTATGTTCTTCCCATCTTTCTTTATTATCATTCATCATCGCACAACTACAAGTTCATTATCTCACATTAATTAACTTGCGATAATAGCACTTGCACAAAGCACTACTTTATGACTAAGCTGATCTAGTCATGACTTTAAAAGTCATTATTATGAGATTGAATCCCAATTATAAATTGGATCAGAGACATATTCTTCATGTTTCTGTCAGCTATAATATGATTTGTTAATGAAATAGTGTTGCAGGTGTAACATAGACACTCATACTTCTCACTTTAGGGTAGAAATAGCTGTGTCAAGAATATTTTTCGCTGCCGTCTAATAATTTAGAAAACACACTCTATCAATGTCTTATAACATGATATAGGATAGTGAAGCCGTGTTACAGCTACTCTTGCATCAAAATAGTTTCCCAAAAAATCAAAAATTGCCAGAGTAGCCTTACGAGGAGGTTTTTCAACTCTAAAAAAAAATGCACTCATGGAGAATTTTCTTGTCTCAAAAAGGGGTGTTTTCTTTACTTATAAAAAATAACATAAATATTCTCAGAGTTGACTTACAAAAAATTCAAGTATAAACGTTAAGTGATGTGCGTGAAAAAACTGTTACGCTCCTCACTCCTTCAAACAAACAATCAGATCCACCCCATCAACTGCTTCTACTTGTTAATCTCAGCAGGAGGCGGACTGACAAGGAGGAAGATCAGAGCAAAACCAATACATAAACAAATAAACAATTGCTCTACCATTCGCACAACCCTAGATTTAACATTAATGATTTAGCAAAAAATAAATTAATCTAATTCTTATTAGGCTCCAACAAGCCGTAAAAGTATCATGCTTCAGTGCGTTAAGTTGATCCATGCATGCCTGTCCTTGCTCCCATTTTAATGAGCTTTAAACAAAACATACAAAAGAAAAAAAACAAATCATTACTGGAAGAGCTCTGAGGTGTGGTGATTACTTGGCAGTTTGACATGCCTTGGCAATGATACAAAGACGGCACACCCTCTGTGATGTCATACAGTGAAAGCTCCTGATCCCTAAATGTTTAACAGCTTCTATACATGCTGAAAAACATTGGATATTAAGTTACTCATGTTTTTTATTTTATTTTATATTTCTCCTAATTGTGGAGCAGGAGCTGCAGCAGAAGGAGGAAGAGTGGAAGAGGAGATGTGAGGAGCTACAGGTCCAGGTGCAGCAGCTGCAGGAGGACAGGAAGGAGCTCCAGAGCAGGCTGGATGGCTCCAGTGCTCAGGAAGGTATGTTTGAATACTTTAACAACCTAAAGTCTTCCTAAAGTTCTGCTTTAAACTCTCTTTTTTTGTGAAATAAATGAATAAATAAATTCTTCTGCATCTTTTTGCTTTGCTCCACCCAAGTAGAACCACCTCCAGGGCTTGTGGTTGCTCTGTTCTCGTCATAATCTTAAGTTATGCTGGTGTGCGTAGCAGACTCAGCCGTATGGAAATTTATCAGATGTTAACGGAACAGATTCAAAACAGCGGTTTAACTGTAAGGCCTGTATGCTGATCCTGAAAGCAGTCTGACCGGTAAACACACCATGTGTGCACAGCACATACTCTGCTCTGTGAAAATATGTTTACTATGTCAACATAAAGAGGAGGCCCACACGGGATAGGAGATAGGATCTAAAAAATTAACTTCTTATAGTTATGGCTCCATATTGATTATAGACTCTGATCATTTATTTGTAGAATTAATTTATCATAGAAGCTCAAAACAATAATCCAGGCCACTGGTTTTACTGTTATTTTGAGATTTTACTCTTTTCTCATACTTTGTCAAAGGTATATATAGTATTTGATTAAATGAACTAGCACAGCTCTTTCTTTGGTGCAGGTAGTTTTCATATAGCTAGATTTCCAGTCCTTTTTGGAAGCTCCTCGCAATAATAAACATGCTAAAAAGTTCATAACTGCTCATTAAAACAAGTTTTAGAGGATATAATATGTAATGAGGGCTATAAGCATCAGATTAAAGATGTGTATTATATCAATTCAGTTAACCTGAAAACTAAATAAAAATAAGAGTATTATTTAATTGCAACACACTTTAATCATAAAGCAACAAAAGCAGTGTACGGATTTTTGTTTTTCTTTGTTGCAGAAAAGCAAAAGTGGAACCTAATTATATGAGTGAAAGTGAAAACTAATAAGGCTTCTGTGTTTTATGCTGCTGTAGCTAATATCAAACATCAAACTTAATGTTTGTTGAAATAGGCTGGTGTTAAATTTCCTTACCCCTTCTTTTTTGTTTGATGTTTCTAAATTTAAAAGTGAAACCGCTATCATCCCTGTTTTCTATTCTGGTTGAGCAGGTCTGAGGTGGAGTGTCTCCAACATGCATTATAATAAGCTGTGAAGATGTTTTTAATTAGTCAGCGGCAGGTTGTCTCTGTATGTTTTGGATCTATGCCATGTGAGACAGGAGAAAGTGGAACCCATGCTGCTGAGACCGTTTGAACTCAGACTTTCTAACCTTTGTTTCTTACCTTAATGCAGCCCCAGCATGTTTAAAGTCAGGGTCAGTTAATTGAAATATGACCAACTAAACTGTATTTTACTTTAACTTTTACCTGTGTGCTGTTTTTATGTTTCTGTGTTCAGTTTTAGACAACAACCTAGATGTTTCAGTTTGGAAAGGCTGCAGTACTATGGTGATGAATAGAGTTATTTGTGGTATGTTTGTATTAGCTTTGCGTCAAAAGGCTCTTTGACAAAGAGTTTGTTAGTTTTGGTTACTGGGAATTTTTAAAGCAGACTGATAACTTTTCACTAAAATATATTTCCCTTATGTCACAGTTCAGATGGAAGAATGATATAATAATGAAAAAAAACTTCTCTATTATTAAGGCTTAAAGTAGGTTGTTTTGTAATGGCTGCAAAAAACGGAAGAAGAAACAATTGAAAACGACGCCCCTTTTTGAACCTTTGTTTTCATCTGCCTCTAACGCGCATGTGTTTGTTGTATTTTTAGACCGTAATCACAGGCAGGAGCGGCAGGTGATGCTGAAGCTGAAGGAGGTGGTGGACAAGCAGAGAGATGAGCTGAGGGCTAAGGTCCAGGAGATCGCTACAGTCTCCAAAGAGGTGGAGGCGGTAAGACTCAGATCTCACTGATTACAGGCTGATAGATTTTTATCGAAGGACCAAGAAAGGCCTGAAAAAGCAGCCAAAGTCCAACAAAAAAAGTTTTGAAGCACCATCAGAAATGATGGAGATCAGTTTAAAACACTAGAGGAAGGTCTGGTTCCCTCCTAGAAAAGCATACATTCAGAAATGTTTTATGAGACTAGTTAGTAAAATGTGGGCACTGGATGAGGGAGGGTATGTGTATGGTTATAAAAAAGATTAATCTGTTGCTGGTAGCAGATTTCAGGCATGTCTAGGCGTAGTCTTCACCCACACAGTATCTCTGTGTGTCTGTGTGTGTATATACATATTCTGAAATGATTGCTTGCATGTGTCTCTGCGTCTGTCGGGACACACTCATCACATGACTTATACAGCAGCCAAATCTGGGTGTGTTTGTTAATGCTTAACTTGTTGCTCCCAATCAGTCAACATAAAGGATAAGAAAAAACAAAAAAAAAAAACCTTAAATGTCAAATTTACGGAGTTTAGCTCATGACGTTTTCTGCTGATTTTATCTCAGGGTTTTTAAAATAGTTGTCCTTTAAACTGAATGCATCTGTTTGGACATTGTATGGTTTATGGGTTAACCTGGTGCTTCAAGCAGGGATTATGTTTAAATGTCATCTACATAGCTGAGCTATGAAATTTCCCCCATGCAGTCACAGCTCAGGATTATTCTGGAACAATTTAATTCCACTATTCCCTAATTCCAGTATTTGGGGAATGTCCTACTGTCCTACTTTTCTACTTGTTTCTGTTCCACCATCTCTGTTTCCTAAATCCTTCCTTCCTTCCTTCCTTCCTTCCTTCCTTCCTTCCTTCCTTCCTTCCTTCCTTCCTTCCTTCCTTCCTTCCTTCCTTCCTTCCTTCCTTCCTTCCTTCCTTCCTTCCTTCCTTCCTTCCTTCCTTCCTTCCTTCCTAGAAAACTGGTTGTTCTCAGAGAGAAAAGCAAACACCTGTGCGATTGTTCAGGTTGTCCTTTCACACCGGCATGTGTGTTCATGTCTCTGCAGCTCCAGGAGCAGTTGGACCGCTTCATGAAAATGAACGCAGAGCTGCGGCACAAGCAGAACGTGCTTCAGACGCAGCTGACGAGCATCGTGGAGAGGAAGGCCGACTTGGAGACCGACCTTAAGGAGAAAAACAAGGAGATAGAACGGCTCCAAACACAGCTGAATAGCGTCAATGGGCACAGCCCTGTATGTCGTCCTCTTACGTAATATTATTCAAGTTTTTATATGTTATAGTAAAAAAAAGACAGTTTAGGTGTTATGTCGAGAGCTTTGTTGGAATAACATCAGTGTGTTGGTTAAAAAGAGTGAGCCAAACCCCAAAATCAATATAATGGGTTTTATTTTCATACATGCAGATTTGTTGTGAAGAATTAATTCTTCTTTTATTTCAAATTATTAGTAAAGTTGAAATTTGAGCGTTTAACTGTAGAAACTAAAGTCAAATTCCTTTTTTGTGCACATGATATTGGCTAAAAAGCTGATTCTGACCCTGATTTCGGAAAAAATAAAACAGTTTTTAATAATCAGGAAAATGGAATATTAAGCAGTTTCAAAAACATTTACTGTGTGCATTTCACTTATCAGTCAAAGGCTTCTCCTGAAAAAAACTATGACACCATTTCTCTGTTTCCTGTGGAGAATTTCACTTAGTAGTTTTATGTTTTCTACTCCACATTTTAATATATATGTGACAATTTCTGCATTTCTTATAGAGGACTCAGTGTTTTTATCACCTTTAAAAAAAATATTTAGAGAAACGACCTATTTTACTTCGATTTTCAGGGACTGATGTGCCAGCATGTAAAACATTTGATGTTTTCATGCATAAATATGGGTCAGCTGACCTCTCAGATAAGTTCAACGCTGCTGTCATTATGATGATGTCATCTTTAATGAATTTTCCCATTACACATGCTGCATCATGCATGTCCTGATTTTTGGCTCTGTCGCTTTAAATTATCTGGCACGTTGGAGCATAATCTTTCTCCAAACTGATGACTGATCAGTTTTGTGATGTTGCACTGATGTAACTGCGTCACATTTGTGTTATTGTTGATTTAGGAAAAATAATTTTAAACAAGAAAAAAGATTAAACTTCTAAAAACTTTCTTAGACATGTTTTAAAACAGCAGAGGAAGGAAGAGAGTCTAGGTAAAATTAACATCTATCTTCTTTGGATTTGATTACTTATTTTATGATATATTTATTGAGTCTCTTTCATCCCATCAGCCCAGTCCGCACCAAACAGTACAGTCGACAAAAAAGTCGACCCAACAGCCAACCACTGAGAAGAACGACCCCGATCAGCCATGCTTCACAAAGAAAGAGGTGCGGGACATTTTGTTTGAGAGGAACGAGCTGAAAACCAACCTCTTCCTGGTGCAGGAGGAGCTCAACTACTATCAGAGGTGGGTCTTAAAAAAACATTAACGAACATAGGTGTTGAATTTATGTGAAGCAGAAATCAGAACTGTCTTTTTTTTATTGCAGGGAAATTTTGAATGAGGAGAGGTGCCCAGGCTTTCTTCTGGAAGCGGTCCGGTCGGCGATCAAAAAGCGAAGGAAGCTGATAAAGGCAAAGATGCTGGGGATTCCTCTGAGCGACTGCAGCATCAGGTATCTCTCATCCCTCTTTTGCAAAAACAAACACTAAATGTGTTTAGGTGGTGAAGAATGTGGGGTGTTTGTTTTGTCTTCAGTGACGAGGAAGAGACGAGTTCTCTGTACGGGCAGACAGAAGTGGACGGCTCAGAGGTGGACGGACCAACCAAACCAGCCGAGTCACGCATTCGAAGCCTGTAAGTGAGAAATAATCTGCAAAAACAAAAAAAAATCTCACAATTTTCACAGTGAGCTGCAAACGCATTCACATCTGTAGAACTTATCTATCTTTTGATTAGCATGAACTCTGATATCGCTAAAGGAAACCTTTTTAAAGTCTGACAAAATTTGATCAAAGTTCAAGTTGATGTATTTTTAATGTGACTTTGCAAAGGTGAGAATGTAAAGAAATAAAACGCATTCCCCCTAAAAGACACAGCGACATGATCCTCACCAGCTCCACTCTTCTAATGATTGGCCAATCCTGGTCTATATTTAGCTGTAATCCCTGACTGCGTGTCCTGACCTGAGGCATGTGTCTCTCTCTCTCTGTCCTGCTGCAGCTTCGGCTTTCTGACGCGTTCGGGGAGCAGCAGGAGTCCCACCCAAATGAGCAGCTCTCCCTCCAGCTGGGAAATCCTGGATGAATCCGAGGCGAGCGAAGAGCCAGAGCAACAGCTGGCTTCTTAACTCTGCATTGAGATTACGTCGTGCTCTTCAGCCACTCCTGTTCTCATTCTGAAGCTCGTTGCACAGACTGGGAACTTTAAGGCATTTCTAACGCAAAGGTCTAATAGCAAGCCATTGACGTTCTCACTTTGCAGTTCTGTTTCAATTTTGCTCAGTCGGAGCTTAAACACTGCACAAACGGTACAGAGTATACAGCAGGAGGCACTTTTGGAATCCCTATTTTTTATGGTTCAGAAATTAAAACAATCAGCGAGATATAAATATATTTGTTTTAAAAACATTTAAATGTTTTAGATTTTGAGAAATATACCGTATTATATTTTTATATATTTATCATCTGATTTGTTTGTTTTTGTTTTTGCTATAACCAAAGAAAAGAGCATTTAATGTTAATGAATTAACATCCAGATAGTCCAATATAATGGAGGGATTGTGTTTTTTTAGTATGGTAGGTGTCAGAGGAAGTTCTCATCTGTTCCACATGGGGGCATTTTTTATAAAAGGTGAATACAGGTTGTCCTTAACCCTCTGTAGTTGATTTTAGAGTTTACTTTAGTACTTTTCAGTATTTTAAGCACTTTTATCCATAGGGAAGATTCTACTCCTTACGCCTTAATTAACCATTTACATTATTACAGATGCCTTTTCCTCCTCAGTCATTAATTATCTAAACTGAACAACAGTATAGCCTGCTGTGTTTTTTTTAACATTGAAGCCATATTAATCTGTGATTGGCTGTCCTTCTTGACTTGATTTTATGCATATTTTCAAACAAGCCTGTTCCAGCCAACATGATGTCACTGCTCTTCCCCTCCTCTAAATGCACTACTCAGAGGGTTAATGTCTTTGAGGGACACTGAGTGAACCACCCCTGAAATAAATGTTTGGAGTTTATTTCTTGTAACAATTATTTCAGGAGGAATTAACAATTTGGATGTTAAGTGACTGCAAAATTCAGTTTTTCAATAAAAAAATCATGCACTGAAAAACTGAAATCGCTTTATCTGCGTCTTTTGTTCTTTGTGAAGACTGAGCACTTTTTAAATGAAATGTAGTCGCCATGACTAAAGATGTCTTCATCATCTCCAGGAAGGCAATGGATTCTGGGAAAAGGTGAACCCCATCATGTGTGTATGTGTTTGAATCATTCTTTTAAAAGCCCTGCGTCTGGCATGAATAGAAGGAAATGGCTCCGACTTCCCGAGGAAACGTGGAGAGGAAACTTTGGGGGGTGCTTTGACCTCTATGGCTGCACCGGAGCCACAAGAAGACTCACCGGACAGGGAAGCAGGCAGGCAGGGAGAGAGGGAAGGGTGGAGGGTGAGTAGAGAAGTGAGGCAGAAAGATATTTGTTCCCAGACGCAGGAGTTTTTTTAGCACTGGGTTCTGAGTGAAGATGAGGTTTCTCCGAGCTCTGAGCGTTCTGCTCTGCTGCTCCCTGTCCTCTGCACAGACACTGGATCCTGGTGGGAGAAATGTTTGCAAGGATTCAAGGTAGGCTTCACCTGTTTCATCCCTCCTTGTTTTACAGGGGAGCAGCACATAGCTGTAGGAGGCTGTGCCGTTTTCGGCATTACTGACTAACTTAGAAAAGTAGAGAAAGTTAAGAATTTAGGAGCCATAAAGAAAGTATTCCCTAAACTTTTTTATCCATTCATCTCCACAACGCTGGGTCTAACACAGTTATAACCTGAAAACAGGCTTGTTTAGCCCCATTTCTTTTTTCTGTAAAATTTTTTATTTTATGCTTTTTTTTATCATATCACAAATATTCAGGGACTCCTCTACACTGTTGTGTTGCACTGGATGGCGCCAGCAGGGAAAAGAGTGCACTATAGGTGAGCCTGTGTGACCTAAAGCTGGGTCTTAACCTGCTAGGTTAGGTTGGTTCATTCTTTATGTTTCTGCTGTCTGTGTTTTTGTCTTCAGCTCTCTGTGAAGGTGAACAAATGTGTCTTGAGAATGAGATCTGTGTGTTTCCTGGAGTATGCCGCTGCCCACCTGGGTACTATGGAGCTCAGTGTAAAACACGTGAGTTGCTACAAAAAGCAGCAGATGTTTGGTACCTTTTTAACAATATGGTAGAGGTCGCGAAGAAGACAGGACAAATGCTGTCAGAAATGAAGAGATATGTAATAGTAAAAGTGTAATGTGTGTTTAATTGCATAAAATCAATGGTGAAATCATTTATATGACCACAAAGTAAAATCAAACACCTTAAATTACCTGTGATGGTGGTGTATGTTGAAAGTACAGTTTTATTTCAACAGTTATTTAATCCAATTTTATAGAGTTCCATATGTATGAGGTGCCTAAAATATGTATATGTGTCTATGTAAATTTTTACTTGAAGTTAAAACAGAAGGGGTGAGTCAATATATATATAAAGAGTGGAATAATTCAAAATAAGATTAATGGAATAAATTATTAATAGATTATTTGGACCGGAAAAGAAAAATCACAGAGGAAACAACTCTTTTTTCCCCCCATCTTCTTATATGAAAATAAAGCCTAAATTTGTTTGTCGCTAGGTATATTTTACAGTTGGACACTGGGATATTTTATCGCATTTTGAGGGTTCAGAAGTATATTTATATATATGGAGTCAGCACCACTTTAACAGCTGACTGTTAAAGTGGGGTAGTGGAGTACAAAGTAGTAAATTGTAATACATTCAATAAGAGTGAAATCAAAATGAGATAAAAACAAATTTGAAGTCCCAGAGACATAAAGAAGCTTTACTTAATATTTGGTCAAAAAGGTAGTGTCATTATTAAATTTATTGGTCAATAAGTAAAAATTAAATGCATTAATGATAAAAAAAAAACACTTGCACCTAAAATAGATATAAGGAAATCATTTATTCCATTTAAACTGACATAAGCAAGACATTTCACCCAGTCAGGATTAGAAAAACAGATGAGGTCGCCATGTGAAAGATTTAGGCCTCTACATTTATTGCATATTTCACTGCCATCGTCATTCCCCCATTATTTATGAGGTGATTTGAACCAGACTCAAGTCCCAGATTTGGTTACTTTAGATTTAATTTGGTCAAATTAGAAAAGATTGACCACTTGACTGACTTGAGTACTAATATCTTTTGACTTATTTGGGTTCTATTGTCTTTACTTCAAATGTTGTGATGGTCTCATTAAAGTAAAAGAAAAATATTCCACCACCAAGTTGAAAATAAAATATTGATCCTGAATGTTTGCTTCCTCACTTCAATAACGAATCAGGGGTTACTCATTATAATTTGCTAAATCCTTGTGTAGAACTTGGACTGGACTTCAAACTTGTTAGTGTTTTCTTAAAGGTGTTGTGGAGGATTTATACGAATTTTCCAAAAGACCCCACCCTCTCCACTTAAAAAAAAAAAAGCACATGCACAACCCTGTACACGCTCCCGTGAGGGAACGCCTATTGAACTCGTGCGACAGCATGCACAAGCCCATTTCTCCTCGAGGCGGTGCGGGGAACCCAATGATAAGATCGTCGTCGTTTGGAAGGATCTCATCTCACCAACATTTGTATATAAAATAGTTTTCCCTCAAATAAGACTACTGGTAGATTAAAAAATCATGACATGCTTGTAATTGTGTGTGTGTGTGTTAGGCAGTGAGAAGTTGAATGTGTTTAAGGGCTAAATAAGGATCTGTGTTCACCGTATAACTTCTAACGATGCAAATTATAAAATAAAAACTTATTATCCCAGGAATATTACAATATAGAGGTAGATAACTTTTAACAGCAGTGTTGTGAAATAGATTTTTCCAAATAGCATGCCAAACTTTACCTGTCGAGTAGAAACTTTGCAACTGCGGCATCAGTGGGAAGCCCGACCTGTGCTTTTATTGTACGCCATCATGTAAAAGAATCTCTGGTCTTGTTTCTCTCTTCTGAGGCCTTTCTTTTCTTCTCATACACTTCGTAGAAATTTTTTCTCTTACGACCCTTAGCCATTTTTTAAAGAACCGTGGTGCGCATGCACAGAAAAAGATAACTGACTGGGGATGAGCACGTACGTCAACATATCACCAGAATGATTGACAATTAGGAGGATCATTTATCTTGATGATCCACCCGGATAAAGAACATCCTCCACTATACTTTTAGGATTTGAATATAAAGAATTTAGGCTTTGAGACCTGATGGATAAAATGACTTGTTACTATTCTGCAGAAAAGTTGCAACTCAAAGCTGTAAAAGCAACTTTTTGTATAAACTTTATTATCAAATTGACTTTAGATATTGAAAGGTTGGTTTTCATGTAGTCATACCTGATACACAGCAAACTCTTGGTTCATAATGTTAAATGTCAATATTTGACCCATAAACCATCCATTTATTTTAACACTGAAATATTCAGTTTATTTTGGGGAAAAACCTTCAAACGTGATGAAATATGGAAGCTGTAAAAAGGTTTGTAAATAATCCCTGTTCTGTTTTGTTTTGAACGTGAGGCTGTCCTCCTGAGTTCTGGGCGTCAGACTGCCGTCAGGTGTGTCCCTGCTACCCTCATGGCCACTGTAATGCTGTCACCGGCGAGTGTACATGCAACCCCACCCGCTGGGGCCCGCTTTGCCAGAACACCTGCAAGTGCACTCGCAATGGCCACTGCCACCCCGTCATGGGAAACTGCATCTGCGATGAAGGCTGGTGGTCCCCAACCTGCTCCAAACCATGCCAATGCTCCAGCATTGGATCTCTGGGCTCCAGCTGTGACCCGCTAACAGGCCGCTGCCAGTGTCGCAGGGGATACTGGGGGATTAGATGTCAGGCCAGTTGCAACTGTAACCAGTCTCCATGTAATGAGCGGACCGGCGTGTGCGAATGTGAGGCGGGCTCCTGGGGATCCAGCTGTGACAGGAAATGTAACTGTGACCTGCTGCACAGCAGCTGTGACCCGGTGTCTGGGCAGTGCCTCTGCCAACCAGGTTATACAGGGGTTTCATGCAACCACCCTTGTAAAGCTGGGGACTATGGCAGCAGCTGTAAAATGAGGTAAATGATTATTTTAAGCCTGTTTGTTTCCATGTTAGACGTGTCATAACTCCAACTCCTGCCTCTAGATGTGGCCACTGTAAAGACAACCAGCCATGTTCGTCCACTGATGGTGCCTGTGCTGCCTGTGAACCCGGCTGGAACGGCACGCGGTGTGACCGCCCCTGCGCCTCTGGGTGGTACGGTGATGGCTGCAGGCATAAGTGCCCAAAGTGCTGGAATAATGAACCCTGTGATCCAATAACAGGGAAATGTTTGAGATGTGACCCTGGAAGGACGGGAGCCAGGTATAAAAGGGTTTCTGAACTAAAATCAAATTCAGGGCCTTTCATATTGGAGAATAAAAACATTTTCTTATGCATTGGGGTTTTTATATCTTCTCGTGTTTGATATAGTGGGAAAGTGACATATTACGGTTTACCTTTACACAATAACAGTAAAAAAATAAGATTAAAGAATTATTAGTAGCAGACCGACCATAGCAAGAGCGTTTACCCTGAATTTTTTTATTTTTATTTTTGTTCTTTTTAAATGGACCAATACAAATTTGAAGTTAAATATAATCTTCACTAATAAAAATCCAACAAGAGGCAAATAGAGACAAGAAAGGTTTAAAAAAGATAAGCTGACCACCAGTGGTTATAGTAACTGGAAGAGAACGAAGAATTCGTATTTTTACAGATTTTAGAGATCCACACTGAAAAGATTATTTTAAAAATGAATATATTATGGCATACATAGCAGATTATTATTTCAAAGGTACCACAACACCCAGTAAATCCTAAATATAAAGCCGTTTTTCTTGTTTTTTTGTGTGTCCAGCCCCCAATGTTCTGGGGGTTCAGCCTGTGACTTTCAAAAGTGTACCTGATAATAAAAATAAAAAAAACTTCACCAATTAATCTCACAGTTTTAGTGGTACATTTAATTATACAATGGTATAATTAATTATTTTTTGCACTTCATTACTTGCAATTAGAATAATGACATGATAATGTATGAAACAATTCAATGATACCTTTAAGAATCTAAACAGAATTTTAATGTTACATTTTATTTATTTCACTCAACATTTATCTATTATTTTAATAGGACATTCTTATTCATTCATTATACAATGCATTTATTTAACTTATTTTGTACCTCTTTGGTCTACATACACCAGGGTCACATAATGATGATCTTGAAATCCTCCTCCCTAAATTGGTGTCTCATTACACCCTGTTGGTTCCTTTAATTCAATTTTTTCTAACCTCTGCTCTAATGCTGTCTAAGAAAGAGAGGGAATTACAAACAATTGGACTCTTTTAATACTGAAAGCTCTTCTCTAGGCAATTTGTTGCCCAGGATTTAATTAATGTTGGCAAAATTAAAGAAGCTGAAAACCAATTTTCTTCCCGTTAATTAGACTGTACCTTCGTTCTTCTGTCATCTAGAATCCCACAAATATAGTGAGGTTTTTTGTTGGAATATAAAAAAATACTTGAGGAGAATTAATATTATTTTCACTTGAATAACAGGGGTTTTTGTTGTTGTTTTTTTTTTTTCGAAAATGATGGTGGCTGCATCTGCTTTATTGCAATAAAACAGTTTAGAAATGCACATTACTAGCATATACAGTCTGAATGAATGCTATCTATATAATTAGCTCTATTTATTGCATGTTAAACAGTTCTTTGCACTACTGATTAAGTACTGTACTTCTGTGCTAACAATAAATTAGTGCTATCTTGTGCATCCCTAATGGACATGCAGCTTTGTCTGCCTGTTGTAGAAAGTAGAGAATATGAAGTTATATTCCAGATCTTAACTTTGTTCTACTTATGACCCCACCAGGTGTGAGGAGCTCTGCTCTGATGGGAGATATGGAGACGGCTGCCACTTCCTGTGCAGTCCGTGCTTTCAGGGCAAATGCCATCATGTGACAGGAAGATGTGTCTGTAGCCCTGGTTTCCAAGGAGACAGGTAAGCTGTCAGACCTGAATATAGATTTTTTTTGCTTTTGTAGAAATAAAGAAATGACTTCACAAAGTCACACACAGTGAAACACAATCACCCACCCTCATGTTTATTTTGTCTTTTCAATCGCTAACAACATACCAGGGGCTTATTAATACCTTTTTTGGATAATGAAGCCATTATTTGATTAACCTGAAAATAGATTTGAACCATTGATCAATGTTAAAAGCACAGGTCAAATAACTGGATCAGTGACGGTTTCGAAATGGAGCCCTGGACGAGTCCCTTCAACCAATTCTGGAGACTTGATTAACTCATCTACTCATGTTAATGGATCAGTTAACAGATAAGATATTCATTTTTAATCTAGTACTTCTTCTAAACCCTACCACATGTTGCCCTGGGTGATTTCTCATATTGTCAATCCAACCCAACAATATCTCTGGTTTTTATGTTTAGCAACATATCCATCAGTATATTTAAATCAGTAATAGCTCCATTGCAAGATCAAGGATTATTCTAATCTAAAAATGAACAAAGGAGGAATTTCTTATTTTCTGTTGGTAGAATATTCTCTATCACTGTGCATATTTAGGTGGTTTAGAATAAAGTAACTATCATAAATTTGCAAACTGTTATCTGATCTGACAACTGAAATGCAGTTAGTTCATTAAAGAGTTACAGAAAACATTTTTTAATTTTACCTGTCAGATGCACTAGAGTGAAACAAGTCGACTATAATGAAATAAAGGAAATTGATACTAATGGAGCTCTTATTACTACAGGAAGTTCTTCCTCACTATGTTTTTTAAATTGATCAATTTATCATTTTCATTTAAATTTTTTCTGTTTTAGCACAAAAGTATTTCCAAAGACGATGATGCTGAGCAGCCAAGTGCTCCTGATTTACCAAAACAAACTCCACTGCTGTAGACTTAAGATTATCTTATAAAACATGTTTTTTGTGTGTGCAGTTTATCAAATCCCATTCTACTTTATCATCAAAATATGCAATACTTATTTATCTCAAAGTTTAAACTTCTGGAGAAGCAGGAAACATTGGATTACAATTACTTCATTTCTTCCTATAACAATAATTATCATTATCACATTAGTTTTTGGTTTTAATCATGTTTGGTCGTTCGACAATCTCTGAATTAAGAGATATTTATGAATTTAAGACATATTGCTCTGATTTCTGATTTCCAGCTGTAACAGTACCTGTCCCGCTATGATGTTTGGGGCCAACTGCTCGTCCCTCTGTGACTGTGGAGAGGGAGTCAGCTGCAACACCGTCACAGGGGCCTGTCCCTCCAGTATGTAAAGCTACTCACAGCATCTTTCTTTGGTTTGCCTTTGAGCCTAAAGGTCAACTCTTTTGTTCATGCAGGCGGTAGAGGGGCTGTGCTTGCAGGCGTGCTGGTTCCTTTGTTCCTGCTGTTTGTTGCTGTGCTGTGCTGCTGCCTGTGTTGTGGAGGAGGTCCTACTGATGGAAAAAACAGGTTTCTTCCCCACTGGCATTCACAAATATTACATATTTGCAATGTTTTACTGGATTTTTTGCCATCAGGATCTAAGACTTTTAACAAAAGGATGCATATCAGAGACACTGTTGAATCGTTTTTTGTTTCCTTTAATCCGTATTGTAATTTAAAGAGGCTGTTTGAAAACCGATATAATGAAAACATAAGAAATGATAAAAAAAGAGAAAAAAACATACGTTACATATACCTATAAAGCTGTAAAGTGTTCATTTATCTGCTTGTTAAAAGAACATTTTACAATGTTTTAAGAAATTAAATGCCTTGTGTAATTATACTTCTACTTTACTGAATTTAACTTCTGTCTCTTATCTTTCCCCAAGATTATGTTTCCATTGCTGGTAGTGAAATGTAATTGCAAAATTCTCCTTGTTCATATTGAAGCTTTCCTTTGAACAAACACATTTGCTTTTCACTGATAGTGAGCCTACTGCTCAAACTGGGAAATCTATAAATATAAAATGTACCACTCCCCAAGAGCTATGAATCTTACATTTAGGGGGGAAAAATTGTAAAAAAAAAAAAAAAAAAAAAAAGCTCCTTAACTTTTTATTTATTTCACCTGCTTCTGTCTGCTTCTGTGCTGCGGCAGGGTGGCTGTGGCTGAGGGTGGCCTGTTGGTCAGGATGAAATATCACGTCTACAGTGTTCTGGCAAACATCGGTGCTGCCCTCCCCTGTATGTCTGACTGGTCCTCAGGTCTGCCTCGAGTCACTGGTCAGTACCCCCACAAAGGGTTAATCCTGAATCAATTCTTCTCACAAAGTCTGTATTAAGAGTTTGATTAGACTTTTCCTGCATCCAAAACATACATTTGATGTATATTTGACAGATACCTATCAGAGGGCGGTCAAGAGAATGTAATGAACAAAAATAAATAATGTAAAGTCTTCCGCCCCCTGACCTGTCTGCTCCATCTCTTGGTGTTTATGATGCTGTTTGAACATGAATGCTTTGAGACCTTTGCAGAACAGCAATATTTAAGTTTTACTCCACTAATATTACATTAACACTGGTCAGTTGTTAAAGGCAGTGGGATTTTACTTTAAAAGGACAAGTTTTATAATTTTGTATCAATTATTTTATATTTACATACTAAGTTGTGTTGTTTTAAAACACTTAATTCCCTCAAATACACAAGGTTAAAAAATATAACACTACACCATGCAAAAACCCCCCCTGAAAATAAACATAAAGTGTTCTTATTTTTCTTTTTTGCCTTTGTCATAATGCCTTAATATGATGTCTAGTTTTCTGTTGCCGTTTGTTGCTTTTTTTCATTATACAGATGCGGCGGTGTGTCCTTAGCTAGGATTTTATTTCTCATGTAATTAATATTATTAATTTTTATAGTCTTGCTCATGGTATGTTATTGATATTACGTAATAGACTAAAATCATAACTGAAACAAACAAACAAAAAAAGCTAAGCTTTTTTTCAAAAAACAAATATTAACTTGGCTAACAGATACTAAGAATGAATCACTATTAAAACAGAATTGAAAATCAGAAGCTACAAAACAAAAAAAGAAAACTAATGAAAAATTCAAAACTATGTAAACCTTGATATGAAATCCTTGACCTTAACCTTCGCTGGTTGTCTATGTTTCAGTATAACGTGACACGCTTAGTGTCTTGGTTTGTTTCTGCACTTTGTTGTGTTGAAGTTTTTTTTCTTTATTTGCACACAGTTTCCCACCATGACCCAGAGCTGACCTTTAACCACAGCTTCATTGAGCCTCCTTCATCCGGCTGGGTCGATGAGGGTTCGTCCTTCGACAGCGATGAAGAGGAGGGAGAGTCCCTCTACTGCGTTCCCCCGAGGGAAGGTAGGAGCACAGACACAGCTGGAAAGCAGGAGCGTTACGGTCATGAACGTCCTCTCTGTGTCCTCTCTGTGTCCTCTCTGCAGATATCCCTGCTGTGGCAGGTGGGGAGTTCCAGGAGATGAGCTCCAAGTGTAACATGTTCCTAGACCCATCTGGGTTTAGCAACGAAGACATTACGTCGTCCTTCAACATCCCTCGGACCTCCAGCATCGCCAAGTCCAAGCGGCCGTCTGTGTCGTTTGCAGAAGGGACACGCTTTAGTCCCAAAGAGAGGCGTGGATCCGGTCAGGACCCCGGTGGTCCTTCTCGCGGCAAAGCTAAGACCCCCTGGGGGGTTTTGATGCTGTCGGCCCTCCAGAGTCAGGGAGGCACAGCTAGGACTGGGGAGGAGGATGAAGATGAAGAAGAGCAGAGAGGAGATGAGGAAGGGGCTCAAACAACAGACGATCAGCAGTCAAGCCGTGAGGACCAGGAAGTAGACAGTAACCCATCATATGCGAATTTACAAGTCCCTGGAACATCAGGACGAAGACGGACCATGTCCAACACAGCTGGTCTGAAAGGAACCCCGACCCCAACATCTGATGGTGAGGTGGGAGCTTCTCATAAGCTGACCACAGTATATGTGACGGTAGGAAAGGCTGGGAGGCCTGTAACAAAACCAGAGTCAAGCTCTGAAGGGCCCGTCCAGGCCATGCTGCGCAGACTTGGCAGCCTGCAGAGACAAAGAGAGCAGGATGGAGGAAAGTCCAAGTCAAAGCCCGTCGAGGGGATCACTAAACCTCCAAGGAGGAAGCTGGGAGCTCGTGCCGCAGTGTGGGAGCAGGGAGGGCCGTCAGGAGCACAGACTAAGCCGATCAGGCAGAAGAATGTCTCAGAGGCTCCTCCATCAGAAGGAAACACTCCCAAACGACCTCTGTCATCAATTCTGAAAAGCGTCCCAGAGTTGGCCGCCGCTGACTGTGGGTCAACTCCAAGAGCTGAAGGAGCAGCCGTGCACAGTGTGAATGCAGGTGTAGAACAAACAGAGAGCAGCTATCTGACAGTGGGACCAGCAGGAGAGGCCGCTGAGATTATCAGCAACCAAGAAGCAGCACACTATGAACCCTGCTATGAAAACGTCCTAATTACACAACCATAAACCACAGACGCTGAGCCAGAAGATCAGAGCGTGATGAACCTTGTTTATCCCAATGGAGTAAAAAAAAATTACAGACATAAAGTAGTGCTTTAATTTATCATTTACACGATAACGCTACAATCAGTTGATATTTGGATTATGAAAACGAATGAAACATGAAAAACACTTCAGAACAAGATCAACAAGATAGAACAGCATGTGATTCAAATATCTGTAGAGCTGTTAAACAGAAGTCCTTTTCATTGACTTCATAGCGATTTCTGTGCTGCTAATTTGTTTGACATCACATCACAGCTTGAGCAACAGCAAGTAATATAAAAAAATTAACACAAGTTGAATTGCTTTTGTAGAAATAAAAATTAGGATTACATCGTTTTTTGTTTGTTTTGTCTATAGAGACACCTTTTTGAAGCCTGATGTCGATCTGAGGAAAGTTCTTCTTTCTGTTTTTTGCTATTTAGACTGTTTCAAGTCACCATAGAGCCTCTCATTGAGTTCAAGATCTGGACTAAAAACTTTGCACTTATTCATTCAGAGCCCAGTTTGAGCAGATTTTCAAGACATCCCCAGACCATGACACTTCCAACTCCATGCTTCACAGATGGGTTTCTGGTTTATGTGTATATGTTTATGCTTCCTCTGGCAAATCTTAGTCTGGCCTTCAATTAAGTATTATTTTATTTTATTTTTTTACAGGTACTCACTTTCATACCAACAGTACTGTAGGTCCTATTATCACATTTAAGGATCTTTGGAGACATCATGTCCAACTCGGAGTAAACTGGATGATCAGAATTTTGAAAGTTGGAAGTTGTTTGAATGCCATCCACAATTAAATGTCTGATTTCTACTGTGACATCACTTTTAATTCTCCTACCAGACTTCTTATCTACTTAATATTATTCATAAAAGCCTCATTTAACATCATGAGGGAGTACTCTCTTATCTCAATGGTCAGATTTTGTGGCAAACCTACAAAATGACTGATTTGTGGCTCATTTGATGTGCAACTGTATCACACCAGTTACCTTTAGTTTTTCTTGTTTATTTAAATTGATTGAATTTCTCTGCATTGCTCAGATTGATGTAACATATCCTTCAAAACAGATATACAAGAAGAAAAACATGTTGTGGGTTGTCCTAATTATTTCCCCTGCAGTGTAGATTCCCTCTGTTGCGTAATGAAGTACTAGAGACAAAGTTGAACTTCTGTGCATTTTCACATCCGCTGCTGTACTGTTGCTGTTCTCTAACAGGAAATCACCTGTTATGGGGGTCTGTAGATTGGAACTAACATGTCTGCAGTATATTGTTCTTCATTCACTCATTTTTGTTAAAGGTACAAATAGTAGACATGAAATAGAAAGTATAAGGAAGACTTTTTTCAACATTTTTTGTTAGTTCTTTGCCATCTTGTGATTATCTGACTTGAGTCCGTTTTGTGTGTTTGATAAAGTCAATCAGCTGATGCTGCAAACACATGGTAGCCACTAAAAAAAATCAGCCATTCAAACTTTGACCCTTTGGACTTTCTCTGGTTGCTGCTGTTTGCTGATCTTTATGAATGACGTTGCAAATGTTTGGCACAGATAGCTTCTATGAACATGACTCATCAGTTAAACATTATTTTAAACTCACACGACAAAAACAGACAACAAGGGTAAATGGGTTAAACTACTTCTTCTCCTTTCCGTTTGCGTCTGAACAGCCGAGCCAGTACTTGGCGATGGATCTGGGGTATGGAGGCATAGCAGGATCCACTCTCTTGGTCCTGAGGTCCACTCTGTAGTATTTGTCTAAAAAAAAAAAAAAAAAACGCAAGAGAGTCCTTTGTTAAAGCAAAAGTTCTCAAACCTCTTAAGAGAAGCACTGGTAGGTTTAAAGAAATTCAACAGGACTTGACCTTTTTTATTTAGTTGAATAATTTGATAAAAACAAAAACAAAAATGAGAGAAAAAAATGGTCATAAATGTTAAAAGGGATCTTATCAATTTCCTCTACAGTTTGGTTTTGGGGGCCGGATTTTAAAAAAGGTACAGAGAAGTGCATTAAAATCTAAGGTTTCACACCAATCTCGATCTCATAATCCAATATGGCCGCCTACAAACCGTAGTGATAGCTGTAATAACAGCTTTATTTGCACCTCTAAATATTATTCAATCCATTTTACTGTTATTTTCAACCTTTTTTAGGTAAAATGCAACTAAAGTCTGAAAATATGGCAAACAATAAAATAAATTTTATTAGCACCTTTTTCTAATAGTAGTTAGACTGTTACTCAGCAGTTTTTATCAGAAAGTCCCAAAGGACTGAAACAATTATTGATTGGTTTGATATTATTTGGGAGTTCAAGGTTAGCAAGACATAAAAACATTTTGCTGAACTTGTGTTGGTTTGGAAATGATGAAAAACATAACACGTTAGGTGTTTTCTCTCTCTGCTTGGGGAATATTGCAACAATTCTTCACTGAAGTGTAAATACAATTAGCTTTGATTCCAATCTTGCATAGCGGCTTGGTGATCACACAAAAAAGGCTTAAAGAGGAACTCCCCTGATTTTTAGTCATTTCCGCTTTTGTCATGGGTTAAAATACAGAGCATGTGAAACTGGTTACTATAATAAGTCTTGCAGACAGAACAGGAAGGAAAATCAAATTATTTTCTCTCATTGAATCAACTCAGACTTTCCAGACTTTTTTTTATGAAAATCTCTAAATTCCTTGCAATATTCTCTACTAAGGCTTTCTAATGTAAATTAAGTATATTATAATACGTGAAGATGATATTTCAATATTCCTGTTTACCTTCTTTAAAGAAGAAAACACTCTGGATGGGCATTTCCCTTTGGAGGAATCGATCATTTCTGGTGTCATAATTGCCTCTGTTGTTCTGGTTGTAACGATCCCAGTCCCGATCCCACCTTCTATTCTGGTCCCAGTCCTGATTCCATCGTCTGTCCTGGTTCCAGTCCTGATCCCGCCTCCTGTCCCAGTCTCTGCCCAGTCTCTCCTCCATCTCCATTCTCCTCTCTGCCAGTCTCAGACCCATTTCCATGCCCCTCTCTGCAAACCCCTGCCCCATGCTCATACCCTGCTCAGCCATGGACCCCCAGGAGGGGGAACGGTTCCACCGCCTCTGACCTCTCTGCCATCTGTTCTGCTGGTACTGCTGGCCCCACTGCTGGTCCAGCCATAATGATGGCCTCAAAGGAGAGACGTAGATCCTGCCGGCCATGGCTGCATCAATTGGAGACTTGAGGCCTTTCCAGTCTTTGTTAATGAAGTGACGCTTGTCATGATGCTGAGGTACTGTGTGAGATACGAGTCATCAACATGAGCACGTGCCTCTTTCTTTAAAATATATAGTGCCCTGCAATCCATGTTTATTTAAGTTACAAACAGAAATAGTAAAAAACATCCATGATTTGTTTCTTTTCTAACAAAAAAATCTAAGCTGACAATTGATTTTTATTCAGGTCCCTTGGGTCTGTGCTTATAGAACCACTTTTCCTCTACATCCCAAATAGTTCTCCTGTGATTTTTATAATTTTTTATTTAAATCTTTACATAACTCAGGTTTAATTAAGTGGGACATATAGCATCCGAGAGCACATATTTTAGGGCCTCTCAGCAGATTCTCAGTCTAGGCCAATAAGTATTAAAGTAAAGAAGGAGAACAGATTACTTGATGTGTAAATGTAGATAACGGTTAAGCCATATGAATCCTCTTACTAAACTTACAGTCGGAGAATAGTTCACTGAAGAAGCGCTCATAGTTGCTGTAGTACAGGTCTGTGTATCGCCTGAAGAGTGTTGACGGAGACCTCTCAGACATGGCTGCACACTCCTCATGGGAGGGTTGGTGTAAAAACTCGTACACGTAGTACTGGTCGCCTGGATCAAGCCACAGTATAGTTAGTAAGCCACAGGGTCACCTCTAAACTATAAGATAGCAGCAATACAATAAAGTTATGGGAATACCTTTGAAAAAGTAAACTTTCTCCTTTCCATGGTGGCTGTGAGCAGGAAGGGCAAACGCTGCATCAACGTGATCAGGAATCTTGTCAAATCCAACACTGATGTCCCGTGGGTAGTCACCCTCCAGGACGCCATCGTCAAACCTCCAGTACTTGTTTCCCTAATGGGTGTATTAATAACAACAGGTTAGAAACCAATGATATTCATCTGGTGATAATGTCTCCATGCCATCACCTTAAAGATGTAGGTCTTCCCCTGACAGTTGATGCGGGTGAACGCAGCATCGATTGGCCCACTGATGCCCCACACATCTTTTATCAGCTTGGGATAACCGGGAAGAACCGCCTTCTGGTCCAGCTCAAAGAAGTACTCCCCTGGAAATCAGAAAACATGCAATGAAGCTACTATAATGAAAGAAAACATATCTAGATGACTATAACTGTATTTCAGATAAAATATGTGCTACCTCTGAAGGCGTAGATGGAGCCATTTTTAAGCTGCATGAAGGAGTCAAAAGGCCTTCCACTACAGACCACAGCATCTGGATCGGGTGCTTCAGTGGTAGCTGCTGTTGTGTTTGGAGCAGCTGTTGTGGTTGGAGAAGTCTGAGCAGCTTCAGTTGTGGAGGCGAGCTCACTTTCAGGGGTCACTCTTTGATTCACAAGTAGCGAAGGTTTGGTCATTTCCAGATTGGACTCCCTAGGTTTATGTTCTCTTTGGTTAAAGTCTGGGGCGGGGGGCTGGGTGGATGCAACAGCTGGGGCATCTTCAGGGGAGGAAGTGGGGGTTTCAAACAAGTCATCATCATCATCATCCTCTGCAAACACAAAGGTGTCACCACGGGCTGATGGGGAACAAGAGTATCGTTAACAGCAGTGCTCGTCGTAGGAATCGAACTAGAGACTGTGTAAAAATATGCAAACTCAGATTAGGAGCGTAAGAGATACGTTTTCTTACTCGTCATACCGCAGATGACCTCAAAGTCAGAGCAGCAGCTTTTGTAATACTTGCACATGGAGTCACACTGGCACTTCCTCTGAGCCTCAAATCCATTTTCACATCGGTTTAGACAGGACTCTTTGGATAAAACGATGCACTTCATTCACTTCCTCACTTTCAGCTAAATCTGTTTTGTTAGTAAATCTCCCAGAAAAATTAATTACTTCCCTCTGGTTCTTGATAAGATTATATTTGATTACAGTCATATGAGACTGACAGTACAGCAATGGATCAGATCCAATTATACCGACCTTTTGGATGCTTGGAGAAGTTAGAAGCTACCTTGTTTGATTAATTAGTCGAGGGAACCTCAGTTTTTTGATCAGCCATAGATTAGAATGTAAAGATTGCAATCGGAACATTTTGTGAGACATTTTGCAAATTTTAAGTAATTTTTTCCCACCAAAACATTATTCATGGAAAAGCACTATGGGCAGATTCTGGGCTTTCTGGATGTCAGGCTAAGAGGTAAAAGCAGACTGGCCTTCATGGCCACTTTGCCAAACTTCCATGTTTTTTAGTTGTTTACCAGAAAGACCAACAACATAGAATCGGATCATTGTGAATGAGAAAATAAAAAAAATATATGGCTTTTAAAATCTGAAAATCTGATCTGCGCATTACTCCCTTTGTTTAATTCCCTGTGGTGGATCCTTCTACCTCCACCCCAAATTGTTTGTATAGTTTTCATAGTTCATATTTAGTTCCATATCTAGTTTAAGTTGTTTCATTTAGATGTATGAAATTTAGACGTATGGGTGCACACTTTACTTAATGGCTGAATGGTTTAACTCACACTTTTTCTTTTCTTTGAGGTTCTGCAAATGCAGATCAGCTAGAGGTGAAAGCCAGGAACATACCACTTTCCCAAAGAGCTGAGGGGGGAAATGTTGTTTAAGTTGACATTATTTTTTTGTCAACTTTATATGCACTTATTATTGTGTGCTAAGTTAAAGAGTTGCTTTATTTGTTTAATATGTTTTAATGCATGGAGTTTTTCTGATTAGTTGTTTCTCTGTTATATTGTGTCTCCCACATGTGGCAGGTTTAAGTTATTCCACCCCTATTTAAGCAGCCTCTGTTCTTTATTGGTAGGTCAGTTTTTGTTTACTGTTTAGTTGACCTCAGTTTATTTGGGCCAAAATCAAATCATATTTATTATTTAAGTGATTTGTATTGCCGTTTTAGCCATAATTATTTTTGACATTATTAAATCAAGATTTTTTTTTTTCATTTTTGAACACCCTTTGTCCTCATTAAAGTTTGGTCCCTTACATTCCCCCAAGGAAAAGTGTAACCGGTTGCCTACAGGCGTCACCTCATTGACCAACAGAACTCACCTGTATGTACTTTGATTTTAGAAAACTAACTTTTTAGAAGCTTCATTGTTTTAAGAATCTACTGACTGGACACATATTGGTTATATACTGCATAACATGTCCCAGATGGAGCATAAAACACTCCAGATCACATCATTACCATTCTGACACAGGGAATCAGCTTTTCTTTAGGGAAAACAGAAAAACCACACCATAGTTGATTGCAGATGTGGAAAGTAACTAGTTACATTTACTCAGTTGCTTGAATAATAATAATTAAAAAAAGATTTAGGAGTAGTTTTACTGCACTATACTTTTTACTTTAACTTGAGAAAATATTGTCACTAGAGCTAAAAAGATTTATGGTAAAAAGAAAATTGTCCTTCTTTCTAGAAAGTTTAATTTTTCACTTACATATATATTTTTTGTTTAAATCATTTTATTGAGTCTTTAACGTACCAGATGTTACACATTACTTTACATTTGGATCTGTCATTATTACATAACTTTAAATATCAGATGTTATGATGAGTGATTTAGCACCTGAATAGCCTTTTTCTAAATACTTTTTACTCTAGTGATTAATTTCCTAGATGGCTACTTTTTACTTTTACGTAAAAATATGATTAAGTAGTGCTTGATCTTATTTATCTTGAGTACAATTTTTGTTGGAGGTTCCATTTTAAAGCCAAATACAGCAGAAGCCAGAGCAGCCAGAGCGGCAGTGGTTCCCAAAAGAAGCATGTCTATGGGTTCAGACTGATCAGTACAAGCTCTTAGTCCAATCCAAATTAAGCATTTAAAAAAAGGAATTTTATCACTTGAATATGCAAAGCTGATAGAGGTGGACTTCTGTTGGACCTGAAGGGGCTTCTTCAAACTATTAATCTGAATGGTTGAACTACAATGCATGCTACACTTTTAAGATTTTCATTAATAAAACCTTCTAAAAACCAGATATCCTTTTTTATTTAGTTTATCATCATTGCGTGTCAATGTAAAATAGATCAAGTCAGGTTTAATTACATTTCCAAAGTTCCCTGCACTAAATCAAAGGCTTGTTATGAGATCAGAGCGAATCAACTGTGTCCTATTCAAAACAAAAAATTGATTAAACATAAAAATTATGTTTAATTACTGACCTGGCTAGAGAAGAGGTTAGTAGGGAAAGAGGCTGACACCAAGGTTAATGCCCCGTAAGAAGGGTAAAAAGAAAGGTTTCTTAAGAAGAAGACACAATTTATTTTTTTTCATTACTCACCATCTTGGGCGAAGGCCTTGGTGCTCAGAGCGAGCAGAAGAAGGACACACAGCTTCATGCTGTCTCTGTTCTGTCAGCAGACAGACTGAGGAGGTAATGATAAACCATGCGCTCTAGGTTATTGGAAGCATGTGTCAGTCACCCCTCTTCCCTCTGTTTACTTTAACCTCGTTTGTTCACAAGCAGCCAATTCCAGACAGAAAAGGAAAGAAATCAATAAGAAAACACAAAGCTGGATTCATCTGAAGGAAACATGTTATCTGTTTTTGGTTCAGTTTATTGATCTTGAAGTGAGTGTCTTCTGTAAAATTGATGAGTTGTGTGTCCTCTGTGGAACATCCTAAATTTCTGAAGTGGACAGCTCTGTTTTGCCAATTGTTCAGGAAGCAAACACATAAGTGGTTTTACAGATAAACAGACACAGATCAGACCCGCAGCTGCATTTCAAAATGCTGCTTTCAAGAGGATAACTGCAGTCAAAAGCAGGGGTAAAAAATCAACCTCCAAAAAAACAGTACTGGCTGAGTTTTCTACAGTCTCCAAAACATTAAAACTAGTACTGTTCCTTAACTTAGATGATTTATTTATATTGACAATGAATCCTTGTTCTGTTGGGAAGTTTGCACACATATTTCTGACATGATCTAATTAGTTTCCTGAAATAAATCCACCTATGTGAATAACTTAAAGCTAAAGAGGAGGATTTGCGTGAATGAAAAAGACAGACCCTCTCCACTTAAAAAAAAAGCACATGCACAACCCTGTACCCGCTCACGAGAGGGAATACGTGTTAAACGTGTGTGAGAGCATGCACTAGTCCATTTCTCCTCGTGCAGGCTCTGTTTAAAATTGCTTTTTGCAACCCTCATACAATCTTACCTTCCAAGAGAAGAAAATGGGGACGAGCGTGAAGGACTGCCTTACATATCACTAGAATTATTGACAATTAAGAGGACAATTTATTTTGATGATCCACCCGGAAAAAGAACATCCTCCACCATACCTTTAGTGTGAGTATAAATAAAGCTTTTCTGTCAAAGAATGTTAGAAAACATTATTGAACAAACATGAGCATGAAGCTCATGTTTGACAGTAGAAGACAGTAAAATCATTAGTAAAAGAAGCAATTAAAAATGCTAATTGTTTTATAGAGGTCACAGAACACACAAGGACTAGGGGCTTATCCTGAACCCAAACACTCTGGCATACATGCAAAATGTCACATTTTAGAAAACCAGAACTGTACATCTCCTGAGTGTACCATCCCTATAATTTTGACTTTTTATATGTAAGAACCATCAAAAGCGGCAAAAATCTAAAATGCTGGTTGTTTTCAATCCAGAGTAAATGGTGTGTGCTATTTTCAGCCTCCCGTTTCTAAAATGTAAAGCTGTTAGGAACAACAATAAAAGTCTAAACATTGAGTCAGAAAAAGGAAAGTGTTGCAGTTGAAACAAGGAAATTCACAACACCAGAAATAGGGAACCAAATCATAAAAACAGGAAACAAAATTTGACTTAACTATTTAGGGATCTACATCAGGTATCTTTATAAGAGCTGCAGTTATGGGCTGTTGGTAATTGGATTTAGAGAATAAATCTGGAGATGGTGCTGGAAATTTAGTTTGTTACAGTTTGTATGAAAGTTAGACAGTTTGGAAAACAAAAACAAGTCTCTTTATAGCATTAAATTCATTCATAACATTCATGAATCTTAACATTTCTGGAACTCCCCTTCTTTCATTAATAAGATATGGTAAGATAAGATAAGATAGCCTTTAATGATTTTACAGTGGAGAAATTCACTTGTCACATCGGCTCAACAGTCAAAAGAAGGAAAAGGTGCATGGGGTATATACAGTATATACAGTGCGTCCATATATATATATATATATATATATATATATATATATATATATATATATATATATATATATATATATATATATATATATATATATATATATATATATATATATATATATATATATATATATATGTGTGTCTGTGTGTGTATGTATACATGGGATGTACCACCGACAGATAGAGGCCAATGTGACCAAATCCTATCAATGGCTAGAGAGCTATAAAGGCCCAAATCTATCAAACCAGGCAAGATCCAAGGTGCGGGCTATTGTCCCTGAAACAATCCACCATCTCACAGCAGGGTGTACAGGCAAGAAAGGAATACATGGAAAACCATAACCAAGTGGCCTCAGGTCAAAATGGGAGCCACCTCCAAAGAAAGACCAGTGGTGGAGAATGTCAGAGCTAAAATCCAGTGGGACTTCCACATACAAACAGATTAAATAGTGGTGACCAACCAACCAGGAATTTTGATCATTGATAAGCAGCAAAGGACGGCCATAGTGACCAATGTAGCAATCCCAAATAATGGGAAGATCCAGAAGAAAGAGCGAGAAGATGGAGAAATACCAAGGGCTCAGGGAAGAACTAGAAGAAGCCCGGAAGGTGAAAGCAACTGAATCCTGGGTTTGACCCCTGAACTAGTTTTACTCTGCATGCAGTATTCATGTTCTTCTTTGCAAACTTGGGTTCTCTCCCCCAGTCTAACAGTCAAGAAACATGACTATTAGGTTAATTGGTGATTATAAAATTACCCTAGGAGTGTGTGTGTGTGTGTGTGTGTGTGTGTATGGTTATCCATCTCTGTGTTATTAGTTTATTTCGATTTGGGTTGTGGCGGCCTAGTGGTTAGGGCATTGTGCTTGGAATTCTGAGGTTCTGAGTCCCAGCCCCACTCCCACAGACTGCCACTCTGGCACTCTGAGCAAGATCCTTAACCCCACATCGCTCCCCAGGTGCCGCACATTAAATGCATAGAGTTAAATTAATTGCTCTGTTCTTGTGACAGTGTAATGACAATAAAAATATAGAAAAACAAAGATTAGACGTTTCAGAGTTTTTCTTCGTCTGATTTACTTCTTTATTACCCATCAAATATATACATGTAGTTTTTGTTTACATTAAGTATGTTTCCTCTCTAGCGTTTTTGTAATTGCAACTGGTAAGTTATTGCAGTTTTTAATTGACAAAATTTACTTTATTGTTCCTAAATGTATTTTTAATTACTGATATAATTCATGCATGTCATTTCCTTTTTCTCTTTTTTTAATTGTAACTTATTTCCCTCACTTTAATCTCAATTTTTCATTGTAATTGTTAGTTGTCTTGCTATTTTAGGAAGTTAAAACTGAATCTGTTCCTGTTGTGGTCCAGCTTTGATGACTCAAAAAAAGTGGAAATCCACAAAAGCTACCGATGCATCATGGACTAATTTTACGCAAGCAAAAGAAAAAAATTTCCAGGTAAAGTCCTTTGGTTTTCTCAGTTTATTTTCTCCTCAGGCAAGCAAACAGAAAAAAGCCAAACATTTCCTCCATGTTTCTCTTGTGCAGGTAAAAAAACATACGCCCACCCAGATTCCTGCTGGTCCTACTGTTGACAGCCTACAGGTGCTGGTCATAAAATTAGAATATCATGAAAAAGTAGATTGATTTCAGTAATTCCATTTAAAAAGTGAAACTTGTATATTATATTCATACATTACATACAAACTCATATATTTCAGATGTTTATTTTGTTTAATTTTGATGATTACAAATGACAACAAATGAAAATCTCAAATTCATCATATCAGAAAATTAGAATATTGTGAAAAGGTTCAAAATTGATGGCCCCTGGTGCCACACTCTAATCAGCTAATTAACTCAAACCACCTGCAAAAGCCTTTAAATGGTCTTTCAGTCTAGTTCTATAGGCTACACAATCATGGGGAAGACTGCTGACTTGACAGTTGTCCAAAAGACGACCATCGACACCTTGCACAAGGAGGGCAAGACACAAAAGGTCATCGCTAAAGAGGCTGGCTGTTCACAGAGCTCAGTGTCCAAGCACATTAATAGAGAGGCGAAGGGAAGGAAAAGATGTGGTTGAAAAAAGTGTACAAGCAAGAGAGATAACCGCACCCTGGAGAGGATTGTGAAACAAAACCCATTCAAAAATGTGGGGGAGATTCACAAAGAGTGGACTGCAGCTGGAGTGAGTGCTTCAAGAACCACCACACACAGACGTATGAAAGACATGGGTTTCTGCTGTCGCATTCCTTGTGTCAAGCCACTCTTGAACCACAGACAGCGTCAGAAGCGTCTTGCCTGGGCTAAAGAGAAACAGGACTGGACTGCTGGTGAGTGGTCCAAAGTCATGTTCTCTGATGAAAGTAAATTTTGCATTTCCTTTGGAAATCAAGGTCCCAGAGTCTGGAGGAAAAGAAGAGAGGCACTTCATCCACGTTGCTTGAAGTCCAGTGTAAAGTTTCCACAGTCAGTGATGGTTTGGGGTGCCATGTCATCTGCTGGTGTTGGTCCATTGTGTTTTCTGAGGTCCAGGGTCAACGCAGCCACATACCAGGAAGTTTTAGAGCACTTCATGCTTCCTGCAGCTGACCAACTTTTTGGAGATACAGATTTCATTTTCCAACAGGACTTGGCACCTGCACACAGTGCCAAAGCTACCAGTACCTGGTTGAAGGACCATGGTATCCCTGTTCTTAATTGGCCAGCAAACTCTCCTGACCTTAACCCCATAGAGAATCTATGGGGTATTGTGAAGAAGAAGATGCAATACACCAGACCCAACAATTCAGAAGTGCTAAAAGCCACTATTAGAGCAACCTGGGCTATCATAACACCTGAGCAGTGCCACAGACTGATCGACTCCATGCCACGCCGCATTGCTGCAGTAATACAGGCCAAAGGAGGCCCAACTAAATACTGAGTGCTGTACATGCTCATACTTTTCATGTTCATACTTTTCAGTTGGCCAACATTTCTATAAATCCTTTGTTTTTATTGGTCTTCAGTAATATTCTAATTTTCTGATATGATGAATTTGAGATTTTCATTTGTTGTCATTTGTAATCATCAAAATTAAACAAAATAAACATCTGAAATATATGAGTTTGTATGTAATGTATGAATATAATATACAAGTTTCACTTTTTAAATGGAATTACTGAAATCAATCTACTTTTTCATGATATTCTAATTTTATGACCAGCACCTGTATTTATCAAAATAATTCACCCAAATTATTCATAACTAACCAAAAACAGCCAAAAAAAACCTATAATAATAATCATAATTATAAAATAATAATTATATAAAAAATAACAATCTCATAACAGATATCAAACAATAAAGTAAAATAAAATTAGCTAGATTATGCAAAAAAAAACAAAAAAAAAACTTAAATTATTAACAAAAAATAATTGGCTCCTACAATTCCCAGTTGTGGATGTTTTTCCACAATTACTTGACAAAAACACTATGGTTAATAATGCACATCATACTAACATTAAAGATGATAAGTACAGAATTCATGCTCTTTTCAGAACAAGATGTTGTGTTTTATGTGGTAAAGAAAATATGATGTATCTGCAAGTCATCTAGGAGTCTTCAGTGAAATCATAGAAAAACAACAATTTTAACAAAAACACATTATATAATACATTTATGTAGATTTTGGTTCTTGTAAATATCAATTTTATGCAGAATGATTATTGATAAAAGTAGGTAAGTATTGACAATGGAAAAGATGTTTCGCCCCGAGAACCTGAAATATACCTTTTATCAAGATGAATGTTTAAATATATATTTTTATTTGTTAGCAAAGGCTGTAGGAAAGTATAGATTGTCTTTATTCGGAAAATATGGATGTCGTGCTCTTTCATTTTCTTGTTGGAACAGTTGACCCTATTGGTTATTGCCTGGCCACCCTTAGAAAGATTTTCTGGCTACGCCTCTGACTCAGCAGGGGGCCTGGAGACTGTGCGCGCTCTGCGCATGCGCTGACCGGCTGAACCAAAGGTAGAGAAAAGGAGGATGGAGACTGTGTGCATGATTTATCCGAAACGTCTAAAACTAACTGAATGATATTATTATAGGAGTCTAGGGCTGCTCTATGTAAGTGCTACAGTTGATATTTATGCTTTATAAAGCCGTTATAGATATCTGGTTGCTGTGGAAACGAGGACTATGACATCTCATCCTTTGTCTCTGAACGAGGAAATACAATATAAGTTGCGTCCTGCTGAGGAAAAATCTTTGCTTCTTTGACATTTTTGATCGTTGGATTTTATTTATTTTATTTTTTTTTTTTACAGAAGTACATAGAAATGTTAATCGTGGAAATAGATTAAGCATCCTCCGAGTTCAGGATCTGCTATAGAGGTGATGCAATGTGATGAAAGCCATCAGGAGTTATCTGTGTATCTTTATGATTCAGTATTTGCTTTAATTTGGTCATTTTAAAAATCTCCTGGACCAATCAGTGCATCGGGCCGATCTGTAAACGGCTGCAGGCCAGGATCTCCCTCTGTTTATCAGTCAGTAGATGCTCTTGTTGCTGACGCTCTTCCTGTTCAGGCTCCACCGACACCTCGGCCTCATGTTCAGCTCAGACAGACTCACTGTCCCGGAATATGTCAGCCGGCTGCAGAGAGGGAGGAGCGGCTCTGAGCCCAAGCCGGTCTCCCCGGGGCTCAGCGCAGACGTCCAGGCGGTCCTGAAGGACTCCCTCCCCGCCCTGCGGGAAGCCATCAGGAGCCTCAGGACAGCCAAAGAAAACTGCGACTCAGACGAGACCCGCAGGGCCGTCGCGGAGATCTACCAGCTGGTGGAGGAAGCCTGGGTGCTGCCCACCGTGGGCCGTCAGGTGGCGGAGGAAATCTGCAACAGGATCCGGCTGGATGGAGGCCTGGAGCTGCTGCTTCAGCTGCAGCAGACATCAGCCTTGGAGATCATCTATGAGTCTGCGAAGCTGCTGGAGCAGATCCTGATCTCAGAGAACAGGTAGGGATCCAGCCAGTCTGTAAAATTCTATTCAGTTTATTTATTTACAGTTTATTTACAGTTACACCAGATCATACAGTTTAATTGATTAAAAGTTTTCTATCTGAGGAAAACCAGTTGATTGCATGCAATCCCTCACTAAGCATGCTTGTAGCGACAGTGGAGAGGAAGAACTCCCTTTTAACAGGAAGAAACCTCCAGCAGAACCAGGCTCAGTGTGAGTGGCCATCTGCCGAGTTCTACTGGGATTCAAGGAGACAGAAGCAGAGATACAAATGAAGTTACAATTGCCTTAATAATGACACTGTGTCACAAGAAGGCAGGTTGAGTGTAAATTGCAGAGTCAGTCACTGAGAATTTCTCTATTTTGGGGGATAAATTATTTTATTTATGTCTCTATTTTCAGTTTTGAATTTCTTATGCTTAATGACATTGTTTTAACCACTCCAAATTTAAAATCTGGACCTTTTATATCTCTAATTTGGGTAAGCCATTCCAAAAACTTAAAATAAGTAACTTTTCACCTAAAATTCAGTCTTTAATGTGAATTCTGTCCTGTCATAGCATCAATGTGAATCCCAGCTTTAAACGTGAATCTATGGTTTGAGTTCGATATGAAGACTTTAGAGGCATTTCTCCAACTTATTTGTTCCACACGTTTATTCTGTGCATTGCAACTGAACTGGAAGTTAAACCGCCAAATATCACAGTGCTTGATGATGGGTGAAATCTTTGTTTTGGTTTGAAAGCCTTACCTAAACTTCTTCAACCTTTACTTCTCTAAGCACATGCCTATCAGCCAGGAGGCTTTTGCCCTGTCTATGTAAGCAGCTGCAAGTATCACAGATGGTTGTGGACACAGGTGTTTCAACAGGAATGTAATCCCAAACACAATCTCCTGTTTTGGGACAGTTACAGCGAGTTAAGCTTCTGGATCTCCACCTCGTTGAACATTTGTGGATTCTGCTTTAAAGCTGGGTCATTGAATTTGTTACCATCATGTTTCAAAGGTGTTATTGGAAAAAGCAAAATTTAGATTGTTGTCCATGATAAGTGGATGAAAACCTCCGATTGGAGGAGGACATTTGGGAAAATAAGCAGAGCTGTTGTTAGATACGTATATTTAACTGGTAAATCTTTTGTTAGTTAATTTGGTGTCTCCCCAGTGTTCTAATTATCTCATCCTTCTGCTGACAGGGACTATGTTGCTCGCATCGGTCTCGGGGTCATCCTTAACCTGACTCGACAGCAGGACGATGCCCAGCTGGCTCGCAGCGTCTCTGGCATCCTGGAGCACATGTTCAAACACAGTGAGGAGACATCCGTCCAACTTATCTCCAACGGCGCCCTGGACGCCCTCCTCTTCTGGTGCAGGGGCACGGACCCCACCGTGCTGCGGCATTGTGCCGTGGCGCTGGCCAACTGCGCAATGTACGGTGGCCACCGCTGTCAGCGATGGATGATTGAGAAGCAGGCGGCCGAGTGGCTCTTCCCTCTGGCTTTTTCCAAAGAGGACGAGCTGATCCGCTTCCACGCCTGCCTGGCTGTGACAGTGTTGGCAGCGAACAAAGAGATCGAGAAAGAGGTGGTGAAGTCTGGAACCCTGGAGCTGGTGGAGCCTTTTATCGCCTCTCTGGATCCAGATGATTTCGCTCGCTCTTTGTTGGACAGTGCAGATTGCATGCAGGGAAAGACAGCATCTGACCTCCAGCACCTCTTACCATTACTAGATGGAACGAGAGTGGAGGGAAAGTGTATTGCTGCCTTTTATCTTTGTGTTGAAACCAGTATCAAGTCCCGCCAGCGCAACACCAAGGTACAATCACTTTACCTGCCACAAGCCCCAATTTATACCCGTGTGTGTGGAAGTTTTGGTGCATTACTATAATTCTCATCTTCATTTTTTAAAAGATATTCCAAGAGATTGGAGCTGTGCAGAGCCTCAAAAGAATCGTCATGTACTCCAGTAATGGCACCGTCTCCAGTCTGGCCAAACGGGCGCTGAGTATGATGGGAGAGGAAGTCCCAAAACAGGTCTTGTCTTGTGTGCCCAACTGGAAGACCTTCGAGGTGCAGACATGGCTGCAGCAGGTTGGCTTCAGTGCCTTCAGTGACCGTTTTCAGGTAGGTCTTAGATCAGACTAGAAGACTTCACAAAAATACACTTTGGTTCGCTGTGAAAATAAATAGTCAGAAAAATTTCCAACCGATGGTTTCTATGAGATCAATTTACCTGTATGCAATACTTTGTGTCAATCTGTTAAAAATGCAAATCAGATAAAAGGTTAAGGTTGCTAAGACACTGTAAACCTGCTCTAATTCCCACTCGTGCATTCTATAGGAGCTTCAGGTGGATGGAGATCTGCTGCTGAACATCACAGATCAAGAACTAAGCTCTGATCTCGGCATGGCTGCAGGTCTCACCCGCAAAAGGCAAGTAGCTAAGACCCTTCGCACCAAAACACTGAGGTAAAACAGCACGTGTCTGAAAGAAAGCAATGCTTTGGTCTACCTCTAGGTTTCTGAGAGACTTGCATGTGCTGAAGACATACGCCGACTACTCCACGTGCGACCCCAACAACATGGCTGACTGGTTGGTTGAGGTGGATCCCCGTTTTCGAAAGTACACCTATGGCCTTGTCCAGTCAGGAGTGGACCGCAGCAACGTCCAGCTCCTTACTGACCAGCAGCTGCAGCACGACTGTCAGGTTGAGAATGGAGTCCACCGAGCAAAGATACTGTCGGCCGCCCGCAGGCCGCAAAAGCCGTGCCACACAGACGCCCATCCTGCAGGACCCGACGTCTTTATCAGCTACCGTCGGACCACCGGCTCCCAACTGGCCAGGTATAGATTTACAGGGAATTCAAATGTATTTGCACACACAACCAAGTTATGGGAAAACAGACATTGAAGTTGGTTTTCCTTGTCATCCAGCCTTCTGAAGGTGCACCTACAGGTCAGAGGTTACAGCGTGTTTATAGATGTGGAGAAGCTGGAGGCTGGGAAATTTGAAGACAAACTGATTCAGAGCGTACAGAGGGCCCGCAACTTCATCCTGGTCCTCTCAGCCAGCGCGCTCGATAAGTGCATGGGTGACACCGATATGAAGGACTGGGTGCATAAGGTCAGGAGATTCATCTATTCTCTTAAACATCTACTGTTAGCTGTATTTTCTAACAATGCATCTAAATCTCTAACGTTGAGGGATCTTTGGTGTATTAAATATCGAGCAATTGATGTCTGTATTTTGGTCCAAATGTATCTGCAGTAACCTTGAGGTGTAAACATGAAAAGAGTTTGTTGTTTTAGGTGTTTTATTTGTCTGTGTAGATTTTTTTTTGTTGCTTCTATTCAGTATATTTATTTTGTGGCAAAAAATCCATCAGATGGAATCTTATGGTACTTTAGAAGATAAACAGGTCTGCCTCATGTTCAGTTGTTTTTAAAGCCGCCTAACCCAAGACCAGATAATTAAAAGGCTATTTTCAAGTATCAACATATTCATTGTAAAGTTTCTGTTGCTGCAGTTGTTTAAAGAAAACCACCAAACCACAAACGCGTTGGTCTGGCGTTTCTGTGAAGAAAAACGTTATACAAGTCTAAACATGTGGAAAAGATACTTTTTTTGAACTGACAAGTCCTGTCACATGTTACAGCTCTGATTCAGGAGCAGCAAATGAGAGAGGTGAGATGAGGCAAAATCAACTAGATTTTTTGAAAGAAATTAAAATAAAAGAATGAAAGACTTGGAGCAGGAAACCGTATCTGATACAGGAGCCAGGGCTGGAGCAGAACCTGAATCTGGGACTCTTTATGTGCTGGATTGATGAGAGTCCGCGATGAAGGAGAGCAGCACAGAAAGGGACAGGAAAGAACATGTCCCTGCAAAACACAAAACATGGGCAGAGACTGTCAAAAAAGTCTTTGGAGTATGTATGTTTCTTTTGAATAGTCCATCAGTTCGGAAACGATGGGATGTTACGTTGCATAATGATGGGAAAGTTAGTTTTCCTTAACATCACGATCTAATCTATTGATATCTTATTTATTTACACCTTAATTCTCATATATCAAGGTCCCCAAAGTTCAAATCTCATGTTTACATGTTTTTACGATCACTGCAGAGACAGATCTCAATTGGAAGAAACTGTTAAAACGATGTTTTAACATCAATTTTCTAAATTCTTTTGTTTTTTGGCTAACAAAACATGCTGTAAATCACCTTGAGCACAGTATATCCACTGTAAAACATGATAGTGGTCATGCTCTGATCATGCATTGGGATCTTATTCCTGCAAATAAACAGGAAAACAGTGCATGAGGCAATGGATGCACCGATTTATGCTGTACTGGCATATACTAAAAAAACTAAATCAGCTGAACTTGGTTAAACTTCAAAGGTATATACTTACAGAAATGTGATGTTCTGCTATATATATTTTTTTAATTATTAGTTTTATTTCTCTGCATTGTACCTAAGGTCATATTCTACATGTCATGTTACTCCTTCTGACATCTTCTCTAGATGAATTATTAAGTTAAAGGAACAGTACACCCAAAACATGATTAGCCTTCATTTTCTACTCACCCCCATGCTAAACAACACTCTGGAGTACTTTTTTGATATTTTGATAGCTGAATGCGCACTTTCATCTGGTTTGGTCTGCTGCGGTTTCCGTAGACTCGTGAACGCTCTTTTAGGAAATCCTATACACTACTGTTTATGCTCTAAAAACATTCTAAATGACTTTGTTTCGAGTAAATTATGGACACTACCCACTCAGGACACTTGGAATACATTGGACGAGCAGTATGGAGGAATATTGACACGTTTTTTGTGGACTTTTATGGACCTTTCTGCCTCGGGCACCATAGACCTCCATTATTTGAATGTCAGCAGACAGCAAGAAGCCTCCCAGATCTCCAGATGCATTTGAGATATCAAAAAAGTACTCCAGAGTGTTGTTCAGCATGGGGGTGAGTAGAAAATGAAGGCTAATCATGTTTTGGGTGTACTATTCCTTTAAAACAACAAATGTCTGAAGGCTGAACTATACATGTAATTGATTCCATCCCTTTGTGCCCTTTAAAATGTCATATTTAAAAGGTTGTTTTATTGCAGGAAATAGTCACGGCTCTGGCTGGTAAGAAGAACATTGTCCCTGTCGTCGACAACTTCCTGTGGCCAGACCCCACATCTCTACCAGAGGATATGAGAGCTATTCTCAACTTTAATGGCATAAAGTGAGTTTTACTAGACAGAGCTTTATATATTTCACTTATAATTTGTTTTATATTTATAGTTCTGCACAACTAACATAATCCTCGTAAGGTGTTTTGTAGATAAGTAAAATACCACAGAATTGAACTTGAGCATTTTTTGTGTTATAGATGGTCCCATGAATATCAGGAGGCCACGATCGAAAAGATCATCCGCTTTCTTAAAAGACCCCATGATGCAACTGACACCTCAGATGAATCCAAAGCGCAGAAGAAGAAATGAACGGATTCCAAGAAGCACTTCTAAGACTGTGACGCCATCTTCCAGCGAACAGCTGTCAGACAGCTTTCCCTGCTCTGCCCAATAGCATGTGAAGTATAATGTGTAGTCTGCTTAAACAAACGCCCCTATGACCAGATTTAACTGTTAAACCAGGAGGCGATTCAAAAAGGGAATTGCAGACTGTATGTAACTACGTTTATGCCTTTAATGTTACTCTTCACTAACTGCTGTATTGGTATAACCACGTTCAGTATATGCCTTTCTGAATCTCAGGAAAACAAGTGATAGACCAGCTTCACCCAGAGACATCATCAATAACAGTTTCTGAAGGCTCCACCAATCCTTCACTCCCTACGTTATTACATACTGCAATAGTCCTTTCTGTAACGTGTATATACAATAATAAATCAGCCTAGGCCTCTGATATGACTCTGCTGTCTTAGATTTTATACTGTTATTAAACAGAAAGCTTTTTTTTAAATCTAAGCTGCAGGGGTGACATCTCTTGTCATCAGCTCAGAGGATTGGACCCAGAATTCAGACGAGACAGACAGTGATAACTTAAAGGCGTTTATTAAAAGGCTGGGTGTGTTTGCTCATCAGCTGGGGCAGGATCACTGGACACGCTGCGGGAATGCAGGCACAGATCAATGACTTCTGAAACTCCAACGGAGAACCACAACGAGCTTGAAAGTCACCAACCTGGCAATGTTCAGTCTGTGCACAGAAGAAGGAGTGAAGGGAAGAGGAGGAGCGATCAGCAGCAGCCAGAGCACACAGAGGCAACAAAGGATCCAGAAGGGATTATCCAAGCCGTGGTCAGAAGACAGGTCCAGGGTCCGCAACAGGTGAAAACCAGGTAAATCCAGAAACACAGGCAAAACAGAGCAGAACAGGGGCTGCCAAAACTCAGAAGTCCAGTGGGGAGAAACAGGTCAAGATCAGGCAGAACAAACACACACAGAAAACGCTAGAATTAGACTTGCTGGAAGCTGGAATAATCTGGCACCATGGGCTGGGACCCAGTGGCATAAATAGCAGAAGAAACAGGTGGATCTGATAAGAGATAATCAAGCTGGGGAAAAAACAAAACAGGTGAAAGTAGTTAAGCACAGTAAAGAAAAAAACCATAAATAATTATTACAACCTCTAAAACCTTTTTATTATTATTTTAAAACCTGAATCAACACATCAAATATACATCCATCTTCTGACACGCTTTATCCCAAGTGGGGTCGTGGTGCCTATCTCCAGCTGTCTACGGGCAAGAGGCAGGGTACACCCAGGACAGGTCGCCAGTCCATCACAGGGGAACACAGAGACAAACAACCATTCACACCTAAGGAGAATTTAGAGAAGCCAATTAACCGAACAGTCATGTTTTTGGACTGTGGGAGAAAGCCGGAGTACCCGGAGAGAATCCACACATGTTCAGGGAGAACATGCAAACCCATGCAGAAAGACCCCGGGCTGGGAAACCCAGAACCTTCTTGCTGCAAGGCAGCAGTGCTACCCACTGCTCCACTAAGCAGCCCACATCAAATATCACTGTATTTGATTCACCGTAAGGATTTTATCGTTATCATCTTCTTCCACTTCATCCAGGACAGGGTCGCATCAGACTCAGCAGAGACTCCCAGACTTCCCCTTCCTCAGACACCTCCTCCAGCTCTACTGGGGGAAGCATGAGGTGCTCCCAGGCCAGCAGACATAGTCCTCCCTGGGTCGTCCCCTGGACCTGCTCCTTGTGGGACATTCCTAGCTCCTCTCGATGTGGAGAAGTGGCTCAACTTAAAACCTCTCCTGGATGACAGAGCTGCTCTCTAAGGGAAAGCCCAGCTATGCTGTAGTGAAAGCTCATTTCAACTACTCAGGATCAGGATCTTGTATTGTTGGTCATGATCCGGTTTTTTAATGACCGTAGGGGAGGGTAGGAATGCAGACCGACAGGTATATTGAGAGCTTTGCCTTTTGGCTCAGCTCTATCTTAACAACAACACATGGGTAAAGTGTCCACATTATAGCAGCTGCAGGTCCAATCAGTCTATCTCCCACTCAATTCTCCCTTCACCTATAAACAGGACCTCAAGATACTTAAATTCCTCCTCTCTCCTCCAACCTGAAGAGGACAAACTACCGGTACCTTTTAATGATTCTGATTTTAGCATTTTTCCGCTTCATGAAAGGAAAAAAGATTTGATCACTAAGAGAAATTCTCCAAATCCTGTAAAATATACAGATCAGAAAGGACTCATATACTCTAGCAGGCTTTACAATTAAAACTAGTCAACATTCCACCTGATGCTTGCAAATTATTGACCTCTAGCACCCCCTAGATAGATTTAGATGTATCTCTATTTTTATAAAGTCTTTTCAGATGAATTTAAAATTGTCTAAACCTTTTTATTTAAAACAAAATAATAATAATCAAAAAATTGTATATGTATTGTATCTGAACATGCCAGTAAAACATAAGAAGTTCCAGAGTTAAAAAATATTGTTTCATAATTTTCTTCTTCTATGCTTATATCCAGACCTTGAATTCCAGACTTACCAATTACCAACCACTTATTATACTACTTATTACAACCACTTTTATACTTACCAACCACTTTTCCATACAGTATAGGCACCTGGTCTTATATAACGTAAAGTTTTCCCAACATAGTTAGGCCACAATCGTCCCCTCAAGCTCATAAATGAAAATAATTCAGTCGGATCTTCTGACAAAAAGGATGTATTCTGTTTATTTAAACAAAATCCTCAAAAACATTTAGAATTTCAACCTTAACTCAGTTTTCAGGTAACGTAGGTTGAATCTCAAACACATTTACGGTATGTCCATTTCCAGCTGTGCAGTTATCATCAGAGTATAAAAGCACAAAATCTTCTTCAATAAAAATAAAAACATGTTGAAAAAGAATTGCCCAGCATGTTCATAATAGATCGAGAACATATTAAAAATACAAAACTCCCTTCAACTTTACCATTACCACAATAACATTCAAGTTTATCATTTTCAATTTGCTTAAAAATAAAGAAACACGTAACACAGAACAAATGGTCATATGGATCCCATGCTTGGATCCAAAGTGCTTTCAGTATCCCATAATTCTTTTACATTTTGGTGAAAAAAAAAAGTCAAATACAGTGGCGGTTCTAGACCAAATGTTCCAGAGGGGCAGGGTGGGGCCCCGTGTTTTCATGGCGGCACAGAAGAGCATGAAGTAAAGAAAAAAACAGGGCAAGGGATTCAAATATATCAAGAGAGCTGCATGTAGTGAAATTTCCATTCAATTAGGTTTAATTAAAATTCTAACTTCCAACTGAAAATATTTATTGTTGGCTTAAAAATGTTAATTCGGATTATCGTTAAAATAAAAATCCATAAGCATAGCAAAAAAGCAACTAAAAGAATTGTAGCTATGTAAATATCTAAAAGGTCAAATAAAGCTATTATTTGGAATATTAGGTCAATATACATTCATAATTTAGGAATTTTACATATTTTTAACTTGATTTAAGTTCAAATTACAGTTTTCTATGAAAGCAGAAGGAGAACTCAAGAAAAACTGATAAATTCAGCTGTAAAAAAATTTGAGTATTCTTTTCGTTTTGAAAAAAAACCTTAAGCAGATGAAAATTGGGATCCTATTTCAATACCGTTGAAGCTATCACCTTATTGTTTTTAAGTAATTAGTTAAACAGAATATTTTAAAGAAAAACAAAATGACCAATGAGAAACCATGTCTGTTCCAGCGCATATCATCCTTAGAATTTCATTTAGTATTACGTCTTTGCTACAGGGGCCATAACAGGGACCAGGTTATGATCTACAGTGGCACTGGCCCCCATTGGCTCATTTCTAGAACTGCCCCTGCTCAAATATAATAATAATAATAATAATAAAAAAAAACTACTGAAGTAAATATATCCTTTGCTTTTATAGAAAAGTTTTCCTGATCTAAAACTAGTTTAAATATTATCTTTTAAAAATACTTAAGATTTTCAGTTTCTTTTACAAAAGTCAGCTCCTGGTTGAGCAGAAGTGTCTTAAGGCTGATAGAATCAGAAATCACACCTGATTTAGGTGAATATTATTAAATATTTCAACAAATGAATAAAAAAAGCATTTAGCAGTGCGCTGCAGTGACACTGCAGCCACTATTACAGTTAATAAATTAAAATAAAAAACATTAGACAGATCCAAAGAGTACAAAAAATCATTTAAAATAAGTGAATCAAATCTTCATTTGTGGACATTGTGACGGTGAGGCTTTTTGTTGGAATGAGGAGTTTACTTCATCATTTGGAGTCATGGGGCAGTTTCCATGTTGCCCCTCTTTCTGGGCTGTTTTCCGCCCTAATAAGCATCAAGACCAGCTTTAGGATAATGAAGAGTCCCTGTGTTCCCTGCGCTGGTCCAAACACTGCAGAGCTCTACAGAGACAGATAAATATGTTGCAGATTACGCTGCTGTTTGTAGCCAACAGTTTGAAAAAGAGAAAAACAAAGGTGGAAGGGTGATGGAGGGATAGATGAATGGGAGGAGGGATGCATGAGGAAAGGTTGGATGATGAATAAATAGATGGACGGACCAATGAGTGGCCTCTTTAACTGGTTGGATAGAAGGGCTGACAGGCAGGTGGAAAAGAGCAAACTCACCCAATTATTCCAGCAGGGATGAAGAGAATGAAGGCAGCAAACAAGAATGGAAAGCCCTTCATGAAATGTAGCGAGGCTGGATAGAGGGAGTTGAAGATGCTGCTGCCTACGAGGTAACATAAGCTCTCCACACAGGCGACAGAGGCAAACAGGGCCCCTGGGGACCAAACACACACATTTATAGAAACCAGAACACAGGACCGGAAAGTGTGAAATCGAACTGCGCTGCTTCATTCCTCATGTTATCCCTTTAGCCCACAGAGTTCAGGAATTCAACATCTGTGAAACTAAAAGGTTGCATGCTCAGAACCAGAAGCTGCCTCACCTTGTTCTGATGGATCCACCAGTTTGGACAGCTTGGATCTGAGGACCGGAGTTGAAGCCATGAAGAGGAAACACAGGCCATAACCTGGACATAAAACCCTAAGGTGTTACCGTCAGATGATCCTTTTTCAGGTTTTTAAGTCTGGTAATGTTCATCATTATGGCTAACACAGAATGACAACCCAAAATCAGGTTCCTTAAACTTAATTTTAAGCCTGCTACAAAGTATCTGCATTTAACCTAGCCTTTAACCTAACACTGGCCCTGGTGTCTCTTCTCTTCATCTCAACAACATATAGACCCTATGACCTTAAGGCCTGTTGGCTGATCCACCCAGCACAGTAGCATGATAAAAAAAACAAGTGATTTTTTTCACTCCGTAAAATAAACAAGTTGTGGGTTTTTGAATAAATATTTTTATGTCCGGTTATTAAAAAACATGCAGAGGGTTTTCCATCGGAAACCGTTAATAACTGACCCAGAACATTAGTGTCAGCCATTTTACTTATGAGACCAAAACTAATATGTAAAACAAATGGATAAGATTAAATGACGCACCTTTGTTTCCGAAGGCAATGTGTTGTTTTTCCAACTAATATTCTAAAAATATTTGAATGACATATTTCTATAAGTTGTTTAATTCGTTTCTCACCTGTGAACATAAGCTGGGTGGTATTCGCCACAGAGAACACCACCAGTCCAGTCATATTTGAGGCCAGGCCCACCAGTGCGATCCAGGAGTCCTGCAGGCAGCGCTGCATCACCTTCAGCCCCAGCAGGCTGCTCAGGTAGGCCAAGTTCTGAGCTGCAGAGCCCCAGCCAATGAGAGCTGAGCCCCAGCACAGCGGGGAGCTCAGCTCGTACAGCACGTACAGCTCTCTGCTGCCGAAGTGAACGGTCACCACCAGGAAGAAGCAAAGCGTGTAGAGCCACAGCTTGCTTCTGTGGAGCGGCCTGCCAGCCTCAGCGCTCACACGTCCTGTGGAGTACAGCTGCCAGACAGCTTTATGGTGGCGAGACGTGAAAAGCCTTGCGCTGGGGTCCGGGTGGACGGACTCTCGGACGAACAGGTAGGCGTAGAGAGCTGAGGCCAAGTTGGTGGCCAGGACCAGCCAGAATGGATTAATGTAACTGCAATAAACAACATTAAAAGGTTATGGAGGGGAAATATATATATATATATATATATATATTTTTATTGAAGTGCACAAAGCAAATGTTTCTCACCCTTGTGCCCGCCGCCACTGGCCTCCTATGATGCTGGCCAACATCCCAGAAACACCCAGACAAGCTTCTAGAACTGCCACCCTGAAGGTGCGGGACTTATTATCACTCACGTCTGCCACGTATGAGAAGCAGCCAGCGAGGATGGCGTTAAAATCCCCCGAGAGACCACTGAGCAGCCGACCCACCAGGAAGTAGACCACAGGCAGTTTGAGGTACATGACAACAAGGTAGACCACGGCCTGCAGGGCCAGGCCAAAGTTAGGGAGGATGAGGACAGGTCGCCGACCTCCAACATCACTCCACGAGCCCAGGAGTGGGACCACCAAGAGCCCCACAGAGAAGCCCCCCAGGTTAATGTAGAGGTTCCAGTGGGCTGTCAGAGTTTCAACTTCCTGAACAGAAACAAGCAGAAAAAATGAGTGCAGCTAACATTTGGTGCAACTGAAATCCTTTTACCTCATTAAAACGATTCAAGTTCAATTCTGCAGGCTCATCAGATCCCTCTAACTTGTTCCAACATGTGATGCTGTTCCTCTTTGCTAAACAGCTGGTGCAGCAGAAACCTGACCCCCCTAATCAGATGCTTTAAGGTTATGGGCTGGTTTTAAGAAATATACACTATTGTCACTGATTAAACAAAGTACAGTCGTCTGCTTTTTCTTTTTTTATTTTTGGTTTCTCAGCACTGTTTCAAAAATGGTGTTTTTAGATTCTTAATTGTTTAAACAGGAACCAAAGACTGTTTACTAAAAAAATAAAATTAAAATGTACTTCCAAATAAAACCTCATCAAATAAAGCCGTCGCTATTAACAGTATTGGCCTGTGAAAGCCTGATCAGTGCATCTAAGGTTTTACCTTTAAATATAAAACCTGCATATTCAGCCATTTTATTATTTTTTTCTTTTTTTATTTCTTTTTTATTTTATATATATATATATATATATATATATATATATATATATATATATATATATATATATATATATATATATATAAAGATTTTTATTTTCTAAACTGAATCCATTTATACAACTTCTTAATTATTTTGGTGACTTATTAAAAGCAATATCTCTCTACGTGTTGAATTTGGTCACAAGAGAAAAACTCATGCCACTTTTATCATAACTACTTGATTTATAACTCATAGAATTTATATTATAATTGTGATAGCATAAAAATGTATAGCAAATTATAGTTCACGTAGATTTTTCTCATTATAATTATGCAGTTTTAATATTTATTGAATATATCATATATTTTATTTAATTATTTGAAGTATATCGTTTAATTCAGAGTTTTTCAAACAGATTATCTATTGTAATATCGTTCTGTAACACGTTGAAATTTGCAATAATGCTCCACTATTTATTTTGCTTTTCATGCACATAGACATGAACCCATGCTGCGGCCCACAGCATGACTAAAGCAGTGACGTTACCAGCTGATCACCTTCTGCAGAGGGTCTGGCTCCACCGAGCCGTTGCTGCACTCCGCCCTCTTGGAGCCGTTGTAGCCGAGGTCCTCGCTAATTCGGTCCCAAAGGTACTGGGTGGACAAAGGCGCCTGGAGAGCCAGGGAGAACATGGAGAGGAAGAGCACCGGCTCCACGGACACCGGGACGCGACACGTCCGCGGCGGCGGCGGCACCGAGCAGGTGGCGCCCGGTGCCTCCGCAGGCGGGTCATCGGTTGAAGAGGAGCTAAGGAGGTCCTCAGGGAGGATCGCTGCCGTGTCCGGCTCGTCCATGTCGTCCAGACAGGGCTGAAGTTGATTTCCAAAAATCTCTGTTTAACGGAAATGAAACATGTAGTTACAGAAATAATACAATCCCGATGCTAAGCAGCGAGGAGCCAAACTCAGAGCTGTGTAGGTTAGCTAAGATACTGAGCTCATAGACATGTAACTAAACTCAGCGAAAATAACGTGATTTGTTAAAAAAGTGGTGAATTAGCTCCATCTGGTGGTGAAACACTGGAACTACATAAACATGCCAAAATAAGTCAAGTCAGCTTAGGTCAATTTCTTTACATGCACTGGTCATACAAAGAATTTAAATTACGTTTCTTACTCTCCCATGCAGACATTTACATAGTTTAAAATACAGACATGGACATACTTTAGACATAGACAATAATAATAATAAAAAAGAAATATACAGACATACCACATAAAGACATTAAAGTGCAAGGCTGAAATATAGAATATATATATATTTATATAATTTTGTAATATATAAGTTCCAACATTGAGAAAAATACATATTTTTAAACTCAATTGGAAACAAGAGCAGACATTTTGGCTGCAAGTTTAAGATGTACCTTATGACACCTTTGCTCTTTCTCAGTTTAGAAGACTGGAATGTCAGGGTTGTTTCTACAGCAATGGTGTACTTTATTTAAAAATTAATTTTTACTTGTTTAATTGTGGAATTAATGTTGTTGTTCCATTATTGTTACATATATATTGTTATGTATATATATATACAGTATATATATATATATATATATATATATATATATATATATATATATATATATATATATATATATATATATATATATATATATTTTTTTTTTATATATATATATATAATTTATTTATATATAAAAATAATAGAAATTTATTGATATTCCTCTGCATTTGGGGAGTAGTGGGTTGCTATTGTGCAGTGCCCGGGGAGCATTGTGGGGTTAAGTGTCTTGCTTAGGGAGCCATAGTAGAGCCTGTGGGGATCGAACCAGGTACTTGCAATCTTCTCAGAACACAAATAATGAAACATACTATTCACAATTGGTGTAAAAATCAAAACAAAAAACAAACAAAACAACAACAGCAGGAAAAGTGTAGAATAGACGTCCATTCCTCTATATGCTAATAACCCACATTAAAATCTGTTGCAAGCAACAGCCTTTAGAAATGATATAATTGTGACATTGCTGTTTTTTTTTTCCACCTAGAATTATCATTATTTATTAAACTCATCATGGGCAGAGCTTTGGACTTTGATGCTGGGATAGTCAGGTAATCATTAAAACATGGTAAACAAACTAAGAAAAAAAAAAAGAGTTAGGCCGTAGCAGAAGTAATCCTATGTAGGGCAGCCTAGATAAGCTATTCAATCATTACCTATACTTGTGTTTGACATTGGCCATATAGACAGATTATAGAACCAAAAATAAAAATACCGGTATATACCTTGTCTGTTAGGGGTATTTTGAATGAATTTTCATTACAGTAGTTTTTTGATCTACTAAGAAGTATATTGAAAAATAATTGAGTAAAATACTCCCCAAGGTTTTTTCTTTCGATAGTCTAAGATAGAAACAAAAATTTGTTTTAAATAACTGCATTTTTAAAGTATATAAATGTTTTTCATATAGAATTACTATGGGTTTGTTTTAAAAATATGTGAAAATCTGGTAGAATCCAAAGTAATGGAGTGTATGGTATGTTTTTCTCTTGCAGAATTTTTACTTTTTTTTCCATCTCTGGTCTGTAGATCATTATTTTATTCCTTTATCTCTGTAAAAAATTTTTTAGCAGTGCACTGCATTTTTTTTATACTGGTGCTTCAGTTTAAGCAATGTTTATGTTTTGTAGTAATGAGCTCTCTTTTGTTGTTGTAGAAAACCACAAAAATGTGTGTGTGTTGGCCTGTTCTGAGAAAATATGGAAATAACTTTTAAAACTTTTTAACCAAAATACTTATTGCCATGGTTTTGTATATATATTATATATGGCAGTGCTCCTCAGTAAAAAAAACAAACAAAAACACTCTGTAAACTACTCCAATTTAAATAGAAATAAAATAAATGAGCGTTAGCCTTCAGACATAACAAATATTGGTGATGTCAGGTCTAAGCACCTAAAACATCATACATACATACAGGGAAAGAAAGAAGGCACAGAGACAATTAATTTAGTTACTCGCGAGGAGAGTAGGAAGAGACTGCAGAGTTTACAATCTCCACCTCACTCTGCAGTCTTCAGCTTTCTCCTTGCTATTTATTGAAGAAAAGGGGATGTCCCTAATTACACCAGCTGAGGTTTAACTAAGGGAAAGGGAAACAAAAGGCTCTTACTTTAAACCTCAGCACATATGTTAAAACAAAGTGGCTGTTTTACAATTGAATTGTTCCAAGAGCACATGCTTAGAAGAAACATGTGATAGAGGCTGTTCATGTCTCTTTTACAACCCAGCATGTGATAGAGGATGTTCAGGCCTCCTTCACAACCCGTCCGTTGCATGACCTTTATCTGGAACAATCTTAAGCAAGAGTTAATAAAAGATGAATCACACATTATACATCACAATAGTTCATTAGAACACAACCCATGAAACACAAACAGAGTAAGAGTATAAATAAAATATTTCTAACAGGTGATATCATGCAATTTCTGCTATGTTAGATTTTTTCTAATGGGCGGAGCAGTGGTTAGCAGCGTTGCCTTGCATTTTAATCCCATCCTGGGAATTCTCATCATATGTGGATTCTGTCTGGGTAATCCGACCTCCTCCTAAAGTCCAAAACAGATCTGAAAGGATAATTTGTTTCTCTAAATTGAACATAGATAGAAATGTATGTTCTTTGTTCTATGGGTTCCTGTGTTGGCGACCTGTGCAGTGTTTATTTCTCCTCCCATTCATTGGCAACAGGCACCAGCCAAACTTGTTTATTGTCTATTTCAAACTGTATTATAATTATGAGTTGTCCAAATTTTTGTTTTGCGTTTCACTTTAAACATAAGGACATTTCTATCAAGTTTGCTAAAATCATATATGTATTTTCTTTTGAGAAACAAAAGGATAATTACAGCTACATCCAGATCTGCAGAAAAATGAGGACGAACCCACTTTGTTTAAACAAAATACCTTTGCATTATCAGAGAATCTGATAGGCTAGTCCAGAAACACCTGATCCTCTATATTCTGTAATCTTTAATCAATGTCACGGGGATGAGGTAGAGGAGATCACTTTTTTTGGATCTTTGCCTGTTTCAGCTGAACCAATTTTCTTAGAAATTAGAACAAGCTAATACATACAGCCTGATGTATATGAATGTAATACAAAGTGCATCTTTTTATATAAAAGTTTTTAGTATGTTTTTAGAATGTTAATTCCTCTAGCAGTAATTCTTACTTGTTATCTTTAATAGAATTGTAAAAATGTAATTTAATTAATAAACAAGAATCTTGTTATTTGAATGTGTATGTAAAAAAAATAAATAAAAAATAATTGCAAAATATTTAGTATGGAGTATTTTCTGTGTTATAAAGATAAAAAAAACAGTGAATATAGGTCAAAATGCAACCTGTTAAAACTACCCTGGAAATGCAATCACGCCACCTTCCTCCTATTCTGATGAGTCAACACCTGTAGCAGCTTCTGTCAGGGTAACGGTCCATTAGGCAAAGCAGCAGGAGTAGACAAGTTCTTATCATGGTCAAGTTTCACAGAAGAAAAAAAAAGAAACCTGGTTAAATAAATGCAAATATTAAGTTATCTGGAAACAGCTTCATTAAATGGACATTTAAAGAATAGCTGGTAATATGCCATCCTCCTTTACAAACCCAACTATAAAACAATATTTAAAATAACTGTGAATGTTAATTATACATTATGTTGGTGTGTGGCACACAAATAACACCCTTTAGATCCCATCTTTGCACTAAACCATAGTGCTTGCAGAATTATTCAGAGGGAATATTTGTTTTCCAGCAGGAAAAGGGAAATTGGTCAAAGTTGATTGAAAATGGATATGGCACAGGGAAGTCTGGGAAGAAAACGAAAGTTACGACTGTAACTACGGTTCTATTAATCCCGGATGACCGCCAGAGGCGGTGCTTAAAGCACGAATGATCACTCTTGCGCATGCACAGGTCGAGAATCTTATACCAACATAGTCACGTGTGACCCCCAGTGACACCGGTGTGCCTATATAGTCACGTGACAGCGACAGCTCAGTCCCTTAATCTTCTCGCGAAAACACGATGATTCCGAGGGACCAAGCGCTCTGGCGGTTCTCGTTCTATTTCATCCCTACTGACCGCCAGAGGCAGTGCTTAAAGCACGGATGACAATTACCAACAGAGTCCTGAGGAATCACACACAGAAACAACAACCCAAAACATGCCCACCTCACTGGGAAGATGGTGTGCGCTGGGACAGGATCCCCTGCATTGGGTGAGGGGTGGCCAAGTTAACCCTGTAAAACCTAGCAAAGGTATTCGGGGATGACTAAGAGGCTGCTGAGCAAATAGCTTCCAGAGTGAGACCAGTCATAGCGGCCCATGACACACTGACACCCCTGGTGGAATGGCACCGTACACCAGCGGGGGGTTGGAGGCCCCGCTGTTTAGAAAGGGCCTGCCCCTTGCGGGGCCCCGCGTAGCAAACAAACAGATTATCCGACTGACGGAGAGAAGCTGTGAGACTGACATATGCCTTCAGTGCCCGAACAGGGCAGAGAAGCTCATCAGGCCCATCTGTATCAAGGCGAGCAAGCTGGAGGGGCACAGCGTGGCTCGCGGATGAAGCCACTTTAGGAAGAAACGCCTCATCAGGCCAAAGAGTAACACCCGAACCAGCCTGACACCAGCGGCTAAAAGCCTTCCACTTATGGGCGTACACCAGACGCGTGGAAGGGGCCCTGGCATTAGTCATCGTGTGTCCAATGTCCCTGCCATACTCCGAGAAGGAAACGCCGGGCCCTGTAGTGGCCAGACCCAGAGTTGGAGGCGACTGGGATTGGGATGCAGGATCCACCCAGCTGTGACAGCAGGTCCTTCCTGCAGGGAAGAGGCATCGGAGAGCTGCAACAGAGCCTGTGCAGCATTGGAAACCAAGTCCTCCCTGGCCACCGGGGGGCCACCAGAAGGAGCTGATGCCCCTCCTGAAGGACCCTCAGGAGTATTGGGCCTATCAGGGGAAGTGGCGGGAAGGCATAGAGGAGTGCCCTCGGCCAGTCGTGCGACAGCGCATCCTGACCTAGGGGACTGGCACTGTCTGACAGGGAGAACCACAGCGGGCAATGTGTCGTCTCTCGGGAAGCGAATAAATCTACGGCTGCTCTCTCGAACCTCTCCCAAATAGTTTCCACTACATCCGGGTGGAGCCTCCACTCCCCTGGTGGTGGACGCCCCCGGGATAGGATGTCGGCAGGAACATTCTGCACCCCCGGGATGTGGGTCGCCTTCAGGCTGGCAAAAAGAGGGGCTGCCCAGGTCAAAAGCTTCCGGGTCAGCCTCAGTAGCGTCAAAGACCGTGTTCCCCCTTGATGGTTGATGTGAAAAACAACCAACGTGTTGTCTGACCGCACCAGGACATGAGGCAGGATCTTCAACCATCTGGCCTGCAGAGGACACAAGGCCGCAGCCGGGAGACCCGGTCGAGCAGAGAACGCCACCAGGGGTTCCCCAGTAGCAAGGCTACAAGAGAACTAGCCAAGCATGTTAGCAAAAGTAAAAAGCAAGCCTGAAAACGGCTGCTACAGTAACAAAAGCAAGCCCGGAAGCGGCTGCCACAGTAAACAAAAAAAGCAAGCCCGAAAGTGGCTGCTACAGTAAACAAAAAGCAAGCCCGAAAGCGGCTGCTACAGTAAACAAAAAGCAAGCCCGAAAGCGGCTGCTACAGTAAACAAAAAGCAAGCCCGAAAGCGGCTGCTACAGAAAACAGAAAAAGCAAGCCTGAAAGCGGCTGCCACAGAAAACAGAAAAAGCAAGCCCGAAAGCGGCTGCTACAGTAAACAAAAAAGCAAGCCCAAAAACGGCTGCTACGGTAAACAAAAAAGCAAGCCCGAAAACGGCTGCTACAGTAAACAAAAAAGCAAGCCCAAAAACGGCTGCTACGGTAAACAAAAAAGCAAGCCCGAAAACGGCTGCTACGGTAAACAAAAAAGCAAGCCCGAAAGCGGCTGCTACAGTAAAAAAAAAGCAAGCCCGAAAACGGCTGCTACAGTAAACAAAAAGCAAGCCCGAAAACGGCTGCTACAGTAAACAAAAAGCAAGCCCGAAAACCGCTGCTACAGTAAACAAAAAGGCAAGCCCAAAAACGGCTGCTACAGTAAACAAAAAGCAAGCCCGAAAACGGCTGCTACAGTAAACAAAAAGGCAAGCCCGAAAACGGCTGCTACAGTAAAAAAAAGCAAGCCCGAAAATGGCTGCTACAGTAAACAAAAAGGCAAGCCCGAAAACGGCTGCTACAGTAAAAAAAAGCAAGCCCGAAAATGGCTGCTACAGTAAACAAAAAGGCAAGCCCGAAAACGGCTGCTACAGTAAACAAAAAGGCAAGCCCGAAAATGGCTGCTACAGTAAACAAAAAGGCAAGCCCGAAAACGGCTGCTACAGTAAAAAAAAGCAAGCCCGAAAATGGCTGCTACAGTAAACAAAAAGGCAAGCCCGAAAACGGCTGCTACAGTAAAAAAAAGCAAGCCCGAAAATGGCTGCTACAGTAAACAAAAAGGCAAGCCCGAAAACGGCTGCTACAGTAAACAAAAAGGCAAGCCCGAAAACGGCTGCTACAGTAAAAAAAAGCAAGCCCGAAAATGGCTGCTACAGTAAACAAAAAGGCAAGCCCGAAAACGGCTGCTACAGTAAAAAAAAGCAAGCCCGAAAATGGCTGCTACAGTAAACAAAAAGGCAAGCCCGAAAACGGCTGCTACAGTAAACAAAAAGGCAAGCCCGAAAACGGCTGCTACAGTAAAAAAAAGCAAGCCCGAAAATGGCTGCTACAGTAAACAAAAAGCAAGCCCGAAAACGGCTGCTACAGTAAACAAAAAGGCAAGCCCGAAAACAGCTGCTACAGTAAAAAAAAGCAAGCCCGAAAATGGCTGCTACAGTAAACAAAAAGCAAGCCCGAAAATGGCTGCTACAGTAATTAACAAACTGGTCGGAGTCGGCTAACGCAGAGGCACCAGCAACAGGGAGTTGCGGTGAAAACGCGTCCCCGTTCGCCGTCGATAAGAGAAAAAAACTTACCAGACGAAGAAACCAAGTTGTATATAATGAAGAGCTTGCGCAGCCTCTAGAGGGCGAGATGAGCCTCGCAGCTCCGACCTAAGTCTCGAGGCTACCAGCGACAAGCAATCAGTGTCTTACCACCTGTTCAACCTGCATGCGAGAAGATGAAAAGGGACTGAGCTGTCGCTGTCACGTGACTATATAGGCACACCGGTGTCACCAGGGGTCATACGTGACTATGTTGGTATAAGATTCTCGACCTGTGCATGCGCAAGAGTGATCATTCGTGCTTTAAGCACCGCCTCTGGCGGTCAGTAGGGATGAAATAGAACCTTTCTGTCCCATTCCTTTTCCAGGCACTTTTTGTTTTTGGTTTGAGATACTTATTCATTAGAGTAATGAACCCGATGACATAAGATTCTGTCAGGATTCCAAGCTCCACGCCCTAACCACTAGGGCGCCACTTCACTCAATGGTACAATAGCTTTTTTCTTGTTTGTTTCTTCTTCTGCGGTTTGCCAGGTACACTGCTGTAAGGAGCACAAGCTTCAACATGCTAGCATACAAATACAGGTGCCATGCGGTTTGCCAGTACATTGCTGTAACAAGCTTCAGCATGCTAACATGCAAATACAGGTGCCAGGATTTTAACAACATGTGTCATGATATCGCAACACCAGAATAGCGGATGATTATATGCTTGGCAATATTTTTCCTCCATAGTATTTTTTTCCCATGTTTCTCTAGACGTGGCACAATGAATTCAAATGCCACACTTTTCCAGACTAGGAACCCTGTGAGAAGCAAACCATAAAAAGTGTTTAGAAACATTCCTTAATGTTGACTTTAACCTTGTGTTCGATGTGTGGCGGCCATATTGGATAAAGCACCTGAGGGAATCCTTGCATTTCTAACTGGGAACTTGGAAAATCGGACCACAGATAACAAGAAAACAAAATCTAATTCGAAGTTGAACCTAAACCGAAATTCTGCATTGGGGTCTCATGCAACCTTGTTCTGACTCTATAGTATAGACAGGTATTAGGCGGCAGGAACTTTAACTGCTTTACCATACGAAAGCACTGCAGAAAATATTTCCTCACATTCTAAATATGCAGTATGTATAAAAGCCTAATTTTCGAAATGAAACAACTGAGTTAAAGTAAAACCAACATTCAGCACTTTTGTAGAAAATGACAACTACTCTGGCTGATTCAGTGCATTTTGACAAGCAATATCCCGGCTCCTTCCTGAGCTGTAGCCTGATAGCCTCAAGGTCAAGCCTGTACAGCATGCTCTGCTGTTTCCTATATACACTACTTTCGGAGCAAAGTGTATTTTTTTCTTCTCCTTTGGTAAAATAAATCAACCATGTCTTTCTCTTGCCCTTAAGAAAAAAGGTTCTGCTGCCGTTAAGAGTTGAGCTATAATGTTTTGTACACAGAACAATGACACAATGATTAATACACACTTTAAATGGTGCGGCATAGACTTCAAGGAGCCAACGTTCAATTGTCAGGCTCTCTTTATATCTCGATGTGTCATGGAAGTAAATGAAAACTTTGTGAACTTAAAAAAATAAAACCATACATGATTATTTAGATCTGGGCTTATCAGAATCAGCTGTGCTGAAGCAGGTAAACCTCTAAAGCCTGCAGGAAGCGGGCTCTCCACGAACAACTTTGGGAAGCCCGGACTTAAATGGACACTGCCAGCATTTTTTTTTTGTGTGTGCTTAGTTTTGATAAAAAAATATTTAAAAAACAAAACAAAACAAAAAATTTAATTGATGTCCTACAAAATATAAGGATAAATATTTTAATCCACATTTTCAGAATAAATGAGAAACTAGTTAGAGCTGTAGACATGGTGAGATCATTCAGAGGTACCTCACGTTCTATATTATCAGTGCACCAATAGCACACAATGTTTTATATACACAGTTTTAATCGAATTCTTAGATAAACATCTTATATTAATCCTGATATATTGGATCATCGTGATTTATATCCATTATCTGTAATGAAAAATAAGCCCAGGCACACAGAGCTGCAGGATCCATTATTGGCCATAGGAGGTTGGTATAGTTTGTGTGGTGGATCTGGATCAAAATTTATACTAGGGCTGAAACAATAATCGGATAAATCATGATTAATTGATTATTGAAGTAATCATCAACTAATTTACTAATCAATTAATCTTCAACTGGAGTATAGAGAATCTAAAACATGTCTTTAGCTGACAGAGCAACTCACTTAGAGCAGTAATTATGTCAAAATTGTAAAAAAGTATATTATCATTTTGCTTTTAAAGATAAAAAAACAAAACATTTTCATCTATCAATATGCTTTATCCAGAACTCCTCCAGTGGAAAAGTTTTAGTTTCATCTGGTTTAATTCGTAAAAAAATCTTCTTCAAGGAAACTTAGGCTATCCGATTATTGATAGAAAAAAATCGAGTTGCAAAATAATCATTAGTTGCAGCCCTAATTTATACAGTCACCCTAAGGAACAAACATTCATTCGTTTGCATTTTCAGATAAAAAATCTGTACATTTTTACTCATTTTTAATGTGACATAGAAAAACAAAACAGAATGTGTATTGAAAAAAAACCCCAAAAATAAAACTGAAAGATAAAATACCTTGGTTTATAATGTCCTTAATGACCCATATCTTCTTCATACATTAATAACTGTCTTTCTTGTTTTGTTTTTTTTGTATTTATATTTTCAGTAACAACTAACAACTAAGTTCACTGTAAACTTTACCTTAAGCATTATATGAAATAAAATGCTAGGACAATTCTATAACGCCAGTGAAGCTTTTTCTTCCACTTGATCAGATTCACTTGAATCATGGGAACTCTAAAGCACTAAATGCTGATGCAGAATAAAAGGGGGCTTCATGAAAGGTTTCATATGTTTCTCTTCTGACAGACATGTGAGGTGTAAATCATTGAAATGATTTGTCATCATGTCCATTTTACCTCCCACACTCTGTTTCTTTAACAGGAGTGCATACAGTACAGTTTAAGGACCCTCAGTGTCTCATTTATTTAAGCCTTGTCTCCGTATGACAAAGATCAGGAACTCATCATGGGATTTAACCACAGGACGCCCGGCCTTGTGGGTTGTTTGTATGTTAATCCTCAATTTCCTTATCAACACCAGTCAGTACAGCCTGGTATATCCTTGAGCGCCAGAACAAACCTTTCTAAACAATCCACCATCCCATTCCTTCATTGATGTTTTGACTGGAACCCTTCTGCTTTGCTTGCTCCTGTTTTGACGTAAAAAAAACAATATCTGTTCGTTTAGCTACATTGATAATCCACCAGGCAGTCAACACAGCGAATCAAAGGTTAATGCTTTTATGGACTCACATTTAATGTCTGTGCAGGATTTACATTCTTTTAACCCTACATGGTATTGACGCGAGTTGATGCATGTTGATGCATTGCAGTTTTATTTAAGGCACCTCTGACAAGTCTTATAAAATGAACAATCAGAATCAGACATACTTTAATAATCCCAGTGGGAAATTACATTTGCACCTCCGGATACAAACATATATATATATATATATATATATATATATATATATATATATATATATATATATATATATATATATATATATATATATATATATATATATATATATATATATATATATATATATATATATATATATATATATATATATATATATATATATATATATATATATATATAAACACTGCCTACTCAAAATCTAATAAAAAACAGTGCATATCCACTTTGAACAAATCTATCCATAACTTTTCTGTTTCCCTGCTGTATGAATATAACATGATAAAAAGATAAACTTCTCATAGCTGTAGTCCAAAGAGGTAAAGGAAAAAGGACGTAAAATATCATTTAAGTAGGAAAGATTAGTCCTAATCATTATCAAACAGGAAATGGTTGCCTTAATCTGCCCATATTTATGGTCAACAATAATCATAAAACACTGGAGCTTAGAAAACAGGGATGGATAAGGATGATATTAATGATGTAGTAAAAGGTTAAAGGAAATCTCTATATCTCATTGTAAGTGAACTTTGATATTGATATTTAAGGGGTACAATTTCTCCATAACAACCTTTAGATGATATTGAACTTTAAACCAGATTTTGGGAAGCAAGAAAAACTGTTTGCTGTAATGATTTTATCTGGCACAGGATGCATTAGTGAGATTGGACTGGGATTCAGAGTTTTAGCAAAAAGGCTCCAGTTTTGTTTATTGTGTAGACAAGCATTAAAAAAGCATGGCATATTCCAGTGTTGCAGGTACAGTGGATGATCTATCATGCTGTGGGCCAGTTTCTCTGTGGAAGGCTTTCTGAAGTGCATTTCATTGAGAACTTTGAAACCTAGAGATTTCTATTAAAAACTGGCTGTCTTGAGAACATAATGATAAAATATTTCTCCAATATCTTTTGCTGACAAACCTGAATTCCCCAAGATGTAACAAAAATCTTTTTTTCTGTTCTCTTCTCTTCTAAAGTTATCTGATCTTAGGGCTGTAATCTATATAAAGGTTACCATTAAATATATCAAGTTCAACAGAGAAACCACAAGTTTAAGGCTTCCCAGTTAAATCTAAAGCTGAGCTGAAATCTCATTGACATCGATAGGATTAGAAATATTTGGCTCCCAGTTGATTTAAAGACCAACCATGATACAGAAGGCAAATCCCTTCAAAGGGTCAATGAAGGGCAACATCTGAACTGATTGAAACATTTTACTCAGCCCCCTGATCATGAGCCATGTATCTTCTGTACAGTGAGGCCTTTAGCAAAAACATGATTTGAAAAAAAAGCTGGAACCGTATAGGTCTAGGAGGTCAAAAGTATAAGAAGCAATAAAATCTAACCCGTTTTATCTTTATTTCAGGGAACATGCCTTAGGGAAAGAGCCTGGGCACTGCACGGCAGAAATATCTATAAGTCTTAGCCTCAATAAATTCTTTCATTGCTATGGAAATGTATTAAAGTTAATGGATGGTTGCTATCAGAGGTAAGATATTTATGATATTGTTTTTCTTTTTTGGCATAAATGTTGAGAAAGAGAGAGATCTATTTTTTTAACCAAGTCTCAGCTCATACTTTGAATGTTTTAACGTTAAATTCTTTCTGTGTTGGTGCCTGAATATTGCTTAATTAAATGGTAATGTACTACCTTCAGAGCAGTCATTAGAGAAAACAGCTGCACATTTTATATGAAATATCCCTGGGACAGGAAAAGTAATTGCTGGATTGATCCATCCTCACCTGAAGCCAAAAAAAGGGAAAGTATTCAGTGAAGTAACCATTTTCCTCAGGGTGTCATAATGTTTTATTTAGATATTCAAATGACTGTTTCAGAGTATTTACAGTTTTTATTTTGAGCTGTTACAGCGGTCTTTATTAGATCATGTAAAATTTGTTCCAAATGTATCACAATTGTTACCATGGAGGCAAAAATGAAATCATTTGTAATGAAGGTTTTTCATCTTATTCAGACCTGTTGAAATATTTCTGTGTTAAACATTTTTGCAGGCACGCCGACAGATTGAGCATTCTGCAAATAAAGAATAAAATGCTTATGATGGGAGGCGTATAATGATAGGCGGGAAACTGTATCCTCACCGCCAGAATTTAGCTAAACCTCTCTTGTCTTTCTTTCACCTGCAGTCTGATGTATTGCTTTGGCAAATAAGCTGTTAGACAAAGGGGGAAAATATGTTTTGTGAACCTGGCACATTCATGAATACTCTTTAATTCCCAAACAAAATTACTATATATGTATGTATTCATTTTAGCAACCAGTGAAACCAGTTTTTTAACAAAGCATTTTGATTTGGGTGCTTAAATTTTCATACTGAGCCTGTAGTTTTGGTTTTAAAAGTTTGTTCTTATCCATAGATGTATGTTACTGGTCTTTACTTATATAGTACCTTTTCAAGACAGGGGACTCCAAAGCACTTTATGAAACCTCAGTTGTTCACCCACTCACAATCTAATGGTGCCAAACTACACTGTAGCAGGGCAGCTGTACACAGGCACCGCTGGGTTCCTCTGACCACCATCTGAAGGCAATCCAGATGAGGTGTCCAAGGATACGGTGACAGAGATGGGTGGAGCTGGGGGGTCAAAGCAGGAAACCCTCTGGTAGCAGGGCAAACTCTTGCACTCGTTCGGACACAGTAAGTTCGTATGAGCTATGAGAACAGCAACTTTTAAACAGAGCATGCACGAGGAGAAAATGGGCTTGTGCATGCTCTTGCACGCGTTTAATATACGTTCCCTCTCTGGAGCTGGTACAAGGTGCATGTGCGTTTTTTTGGGTTTTTTTTTAAGTGGAATGGTCTTTTAAAAAATTCACGAAAATCCTCCACAATACCTTGAAGTGAAGTGGCCACATGAAAAGATACAGTTTTTCTAAGCACCGGAGATGTGTTTCGTTCAAATACATAATACAATACTCGCAATAACATTGAACAATCTGAACACATATAGATGGTTTGTTTTCATTTACTACCTCAATCCTTCTTATATCAGTGAAGACATTGCAGATTTACTTAATCAAGATATTGTACCTGGGGTTGGAAAAAGGAGCAAATCGGGAGCTTCACTTTTAACAGTAGTTTCCCCTGCAGCAGCATCTAATACAATATCCACAGGCGTTATTGTATTAAGGATGAAAACAAAACAATAACACACACACACACACACACACACACACACACATATATATATATATATATATATATATATATATATATATATATATATATATATATATATATTTATATATATATATATATATATATATATATATATATATATATATATATATATATATATATATATATATATTTATATACATAACTGTTAGATTCTCTTATAAGCGCTAAATGGTATAAGGCCGGAATTAATACAGCACAGGAAGCTTCAAATAAAAGGTGTTCTTTATTTAAAAAAAAGAACACTTCCCCCTGAGTAGCAAAAAATCTAAAAAAGAACGAGTTTCCGAAATATGGAGAAATGAATGACCCGTATTTATCAGGAGAAATCCTAAGCTTCTGTGAAATGGCGGGCTAACAACGATTTTAGCTCTCAACAGAGTAGCAATGCAGCTTCAGATAAAAAAAACTGAAATCTAACCACAGCATATAATAAATGGCAGTGGCACCTCTAAAATAGGACAAAGAAAAACATAACATTAGCATCATCTTTCTAGCCCTGTCCACGGAAGATAATTCAGTTCAAACATTAATTACCAAATACCCGGATCCTTTGCTCATGTGGCCACAGAGTTGTCTTCTCCAACAGGTCTTGGCTCAAAAAATGTCCTTCTCTTACATTTTAACAATTAGAGTGTCACGGTACATAACTAAGAGGTTTAGTTTTTACTTCCAGTAATTTTAGACCTCTCTGCAAGAGCAGCACCACATTCTGACAAAAACAAGAACTTCAGCCAGTCAGTGAAATAAAAGAGCAACAGGGTTTACAAAGTACATCTTGACACCATTTTTCATCTGGTTAAAAACAAATACTGAATTCCATTCAGTTGACAAGATACAAATTTGCATATAACAGAAAACAAGACTTTCCTGTTTAAATGCATCAACTCCTTTTATCAGAGGGATGGTATTATTGTGGATCTGACACGTTGTGGATTAAGACCAAGAACATTGTTGTTTTCACAAGTAAATTCTGAAATTAATCCTATCTCTGTCTCTGTTATTCTGCCTCACCTTCTTCCCAAAACAAGGTTTGTTCTACATGCTGTAACATAGATCAGTTCTTTGCCTTAGATGATCCTGCACTTTTCTTCTCCTTTTATTTAGTGTGCTATTTGTGTTTTCAGTAAGGAAAGTTGCTTTTAATTTCCAAGTGCAGTGAGCAATGGGTCCCTGGACCTTTGTAAAATGTGACAGATTTTAATCAAAGTTGAAAACCACATAACTTTAAGTATCCTCTTGTTTTAAATGTATATTATAAAGTCAACATAGCTACTTTTACCTGAATTATACTATGAGTGGATTTTAAAGAATTATGTAGATCTGTCAGTCATGAAGGATGATAAGAAGTCTCACCCTGGCAGGTACCCATGGTTGGTACCAACAGTGGTGCAGTGGACTGTACTCCACTGTACTTTGTATCTCAAAAAGTCAGGAAAGTGACTAAAACTGCAAAGTAAAGTAAACTTTGACAACTTTTATTTGCATTTTGTCTGCACGTACAGCTGTCATGACATTTCCATTTCTTAAAGTGGAGTAGTGACCAAATGTAAACAGTGTGGGAAAACATGGTTAAAAAAATGCATTGATATGACAGTTCAGATCATTAAATATATATGATGCAGTGGCTTGGTTTGGTGTTGTCAGTGTGATGCAGAGTCTGTGATATTATTTAGAATTTTCTCAGTTCATCTGAGTTCATCTGTCTGATGGCGGTAGGGAAGAAGCTGTTTCGGAATCTTCTGGACCTGCATAGAATGCTTCAAAGCTTCAGAGGGCAGCATGGAGAACAGTCCATTGTGGGGGTGTGAGTGGTAATCGATAATGGTACGGGCTTGGGAAACGCAGCACTGGGATGAAATGTCTTTTATGGAGGGAAGAGAACCCGATGATCTTCTCTGCTGTTCTCACCACTCTTCTCCCCTTCTTCCAGTCTGCGGTGATGTAATCTTCACATCACACAGTGAGACAGCTGGTCAGAACGCTCTTTATGGCACTTCTGTAGAAGGACGTGTGGAAGGGTGGAGGTAGGTGGGCTCTCCTTGTCCTCCACAGGAAGTACTTTTGTGCCCTTTTGACGAGTGATGTGGTGTTTACAGTCCAGTTGAAGTTGTCTGTGATGTCAAACCCCAGGAATTTGGTGCTGCTGACTACCTCTACTGCTGAAATGTTGATGAGCAGTGGAGCAAGTTTAGGCTGGTTCTTCCTGAAGTTGACAATGATCTCCTTCATTTTCTCCACATTCAGGATAAGGCTGTTGTCTCTGCACCAGTCCACCAGCTGCTCCGACTCCTCTCTGTAGTCCCGGTTGTTGTCATCTCTGGTGAGGCCCACCAGCGTAGTGTCGTCAGCAAACTTCACAATGTGATTGGTGATGAACCTGGGGACACAGTCATGTGTCATCAGGTTGAACAGCAGGGGACTCAGGAAGCAGCCCTGAGGGGTGTATTGAAGCCCAGTTAGTCCAGTTTTCCTATCAGATGCTGTGGGATGATTATTTTGAGAGCTGGACTTAAGTCCTGGCACGTAGGTGTTCTTCTCCTCCAAGTGTGCTAGGCTCAGGTGAAAAGCAGAGATGTGTCTTCAGATGTTGGGGGAGACTGGAGATGATGTGTTCTTTAAAAAGCCTTTCCAAGCAATTCATCATGATAGGAGTCGTTATTGTGTGTCATTGAGTGAGGTGACCTGAAACTTCTTTGGGACCGGAATGATGGTGGCCGACTTAAAGCAAGCTGGCACAATGGATTGCTCCAGCATGAAGTTAAAAATGTCTGTGAGGACACCAGGCTTCTGACCTGCACACTCTTTATACATCCGCCCAGGTATGCTATCAGGGCCTGGGGACTTTTTTGTGTTGACTCTTCTCAGAGTTTTCCTCACTTCAGCTATGTCGAGGTTAAGTGCCTCCTCCCCCTGGTGAAGTACTGTTTAGTGCCTCAAACCTTCCAAATAAGTTTTTTAGTTAATTTAGGAAGTCGGCATTAGCTGATTTGCTGGGGGGAGGGTGTGTTGTAGTCTGTGATCACCCATATGCATTGCTGCATTCTTCTGGTGTTGCTGGCATCGTGGAAGAGATCCTGGATCTTCCGGCTGTGGTTCTGCTTTGCTGATCTGATGGCAATGTTCAAGTTGGCATGTGCAGTCCTCAGTGCCTCTCTGTCCCCAGACTTGAAAGTACTTTTTGCAATCTCCAAACCTCCCCATTCATTTTGGGTCGTTGGTTTGCTTCGGTGGGGATGTTCTTTGTGATGGACGTCTTCAGTGCATTTCTTGATGTAGGCTGACACAGTGGTGGCATAATTAAATATATATTTATTTTTTTGTCATAGGTTGCTGCAGCTTTGAACATATTCCAGTCAGAGCATTCAAAACATTCTTGGAGTTCCTCCATGGCCCCCTCAGACCACACTCTGACTTCTTTAACTGTTGGTTTAGCCCTGATTAGCTGGGACCTGTATGCAGGAATTAGCATGACAGAAAGGTGATTTCATGACTCGAGGTGGGGGCGGGGATCTGCTCTGAATGCATCTTAGATGTTAGAGTGGGCTAAATCTAAAATATTTTGACCCCAAGCTGCAAAGTCCACATGTCGGTAGACATGAGGGGGCGCAGCCTTTAACTTAGCCTGCTTAAAATCCCCAGCAATGATAAAAAAGGCCCTCAGTGTGTGCAGATTGAAGCTCAGAGATGCCTGGTGAAGAGTCTTCATGGCCTCTTTTGTATTAGACCTGGGTGGCGCATAAACAGCAGTAATGCTAGCCACACTAAACTCTCTGAGCAGATAGAACAGCCTGCAGGTAACAGTCAGAAACCTGATGTCTGGAGAGCAGAAGCTGGCAACTGATCTAGAATTTTTAGACCAGCTGTTGTTTATGTAAACACAGACCCCACCACCTCTGTACCGATTAGTACTTTGTTTCTATTGCCGTGGAATAGCGTGAGGCCATCCAGGCTAACAGTATTGTTGACTATTGATGAATAAAACCATGATTCAGTCAGAATTATGGTGCAGCAGTTACTAATCTCCTTTTTTGAAGAGAGTTCGAGTCGGAGATTATTTTGTTATCCAGTGAGAGGACGTTGGAAAGCAGGATTGATGGGACGGTGTTCTTTGGTAATTCCTTCTTAGCTTCGCTGTTATCCGCCTCTGCTGCCCCTCTTATGCCATCTCACTTTCCCCTTCCTCCGGCTTTCTCCTTTGCCTGGCCGGCTTGCTTTGTTTACATCCTTCTGTAGCACTCCGCAGCTTTTTATACGATCAAGCTGTATTTAAAGCATGTTGTGACTGTAGCTCTAGGAGGCGGTCATAGATGCGGGACTGGTGCCTAGTTTTTGTAGCGTTCTGAATGGCATATTTTGTGGAATTGTCGGAAAAATTGTCGATAGCTGTATTAGGCCGTTGCCCAGAGGCGCGTCTATTAGGTAATGGTAGGTATTTATATAACCTCTTTTCCATACGGTAGACTTCAAATAGAGCTGGTTATTTTCAAATTGTATTTGGAACACCCCCTAAAGCATGGATGTGAAACTCCAGGCCTAGGATTCCTCCTTGTTCCAACACTGCAAAATCTTACGCTTAATTTACTCTACTAGCCCAAGTAGCAAGTAGAGTTACAAAATGTTCACATTCAGTTAGCCTGGGTTTGCTTTTCACTTTAACTTCTTATATAAAATAATAACAGAGGAATGACACTGGAAATATACACCTCTGCTCCATTACCTCCCCATGTTCCCTGGTAGAGAGTCTTCATGGCCTCTTTTGTATTAGACCTGGGTGGCGCAAAAAGAACTGCAAAAGCTAAAAATCCTCCTTGGTATATAAGTTTTGCAAAAGGGCTGGTCGTTGACTCTTCTGAAGAGTCAACGACCACTCTGATCTATCCATGCTGCCCATTTGATGGAGGGTGGAGTTTGGGAAGTTGTAAAAACATCAAAAGAAAGAGAAGGATATTGCCATCTTAGAGATGAAGAAAACTCTTTTAAGTGGTTGAAAAGCAGCAGGTAAGTTACGCCACTGTGTTAAGAGCAGGTTTCTAAATTCTCAGATCAGCTATAAGTACTGCTAGTCAAGTGACAGGTAACTGTTGTTTTCCAACTTTGTAGTCATTAGAAATTGAAATATAACAGATCATGAAAGCAAAGGAAGAGGTCTTCCACCTCAGAGATTAATTCAATATAAAATCTCCAATGATTGTGCTGATTGCAGTGGTGTGCACAGACCTTTTGAAGGGCTCATGTTCTTGGTTTCTGTAACCGCTTTGGTATTCAAACATAGCTGTAAGCCTGCAACTCTCTACTGCCCCACATGATACCCAAGTTTTAAATATTTTGTTTCATGATTCAAGCTCTTATTTTGCTATTCTTCTCCTCTGCTCTAACGTCACATTCTCTCTTGTTGTCTCTCTTGGTATACTGGCCAGGAATGCATTCAGACTGCAAAATCTGCAAAAAGTTGTAACATTGCCAGGATATGACTGGTTCTGGATTTGGTTTACCAGCTTGAAACACATTAGAAACTGGTCTCTATTACTATTTAAGAGTTTGGTGTGAAAGAACTGCAAAAGCTAAAAATCCTCCTTGGTATATAAGTTTTGCAAAAGGGCTGGTCGTTGACTCTTCTGATCTATCCATGCTCCTCCTGAATTAAATGAAGTTCATTTAATTCAGGAGGAGCATGGATAGATCAGAGTGTTGCTGGATTTTGCCACTTGAGGAATGAATTTGCAGTCCCCTGCACCAGCAGTTCTGAAATCAAATCATTCATTGTATGAAACGTCCGCTGCACTGACTCCGAAGGGTGAAAGTATGTAAAGCTGAAGTGGTAAAATGACCAGCATCCAACATCAATGCAAAATTATGCATTTTGGCTCCATCTGTCCTAATTAAAGGGACACTATGCAACATTTTTCAGTTAATTAATGTGTTCCATAACGTTATGGATGACTAAATGAGTCATTTCAGGTTGAACAAAGGTATTCTCGGCCGCCCTGGTGGTCTGTGGGGGAAATACTGCTCTTGCAACTGCAGGAGCACCGACCCGCACCCACAGGCTCAGAAGTCTCGTGAGAGTCAGTCTTGCTTTACGGCGAGAACTGCTACACCCCCCAGTTAAAAGCATTCTCGTTGCTAGCACAGTGGCAATCTTTGTGCAGTTATGCTACGTTCATGCAGCAAAAGCAGCAAAATTGCGTCTGCTGCTTCATTTTTACTGCTTGTACCAGTTTAGTTCTGACGCGTGGCTGAAGCAGCTTTGCTGCTCTGGCTGCCCGGTGCAAAAGTGGCTCTGACGCGCGTTGGGCGGAGCTTCACTATCCTTTCTCTGCCTTGCAGCTATATTTGCTGTGATCAGTGGGAATAAAGTAGTTTTAATATGTGTTTAAGTGAGAAAATACACCTGAAAACGTAATCAGTGCAGTCAGTTCATTCAGATTATTATCCTGCCTTCCATATTTTTTTTCTGTCGGAGCCGCTCAGACCCCCACATACCAGCGGGGCGCCGACAGTATGGATCCCTTCATCAGCAGCGGTTCACCGCGGCAGCTGGTAGGTGTTTTTCATCTAAATGATCCAAACTGCATATTCTGCCCGCAGATTTCTGCATTTTAAGTTAATTTAGGCGTCAATAAACTGTTTAAGAGGAGTGATCATCAGCGCTGTGTCTCTCTCCCTGCGTTAAACGCGCCCGATGCGCTGCTTCAGCTGCTCAGACGTGCTGCGCCTGGTGCTCAAAACGCGCCGCGGGACCTTTTGTTGCGCCTTGACGCGCGTCAACCATTGACTTTGCATGTAAACTCGCTGCTTCTGTCGCGCCAGCTACGTCCAGTGTGAACGCAGCATTAGTCATTCGCTGCTAAGCTCAAAACAACCGCGCCTGGCTTGACGGAGAAACCAGGAGAACAGCTGAGCATATTTACGACAGTACACTTTTACTTTCGCCCTCTGGAGGGAGCCTCACTGGAAAATCAACACCGGTTGCATAGTGTACCTTTAACTTACTCTCAATTTCCTCTGGTGCTGCACCTGGAGCTTTGCATGCACCCCTTCACCCTCCAAGTCCTCAAATGATCTTTCTTGTGTTTTCTCAGTGCATTTTCATTTGAATACTCAACAGTAGTGTGTAACTTGATCATATTTATGTCAGTCTTTGCCATAGGCATGCTCGGAAAAAGGGCAAGTTGCCCGCTCTTTGCCAGTGGCTATGATTGCTGGTGTATCTTGTGTCCAATTTCAGACAGGTAACCATTCATTGTAAAAAAAGACAGATGAAGGGGAGGAAAGAAGTCCTGTGAGCTGCCATTGACTGAACCAAGACATCTTTCATAACCTGTTGCAGCAGGTTTTTTTCTTCTGTATATCTTATGGCTGGAATAGCCTGAACGAGTGCCAGACATACACACTCACACACCCACATACTATATATCTTACACACACCCTCACACACAAAATAAGGATGATATTATGAGCTGACAAAAACTGAAACCACCCCATCAACTATTTCCATTTCCATTGAGTCAGTCAATCTGATCAAAGTGCCTCACTGTCAGGGTAAAGATAGAGAGAAAAAAGCTCCAAGATAAATGGACTCAGCACGGACTACAGGTATAGGAAAGAAAATCTGATGGAAATTAACAAAGGAACAACCGGCAGCTGTTGAATTCCTAAGTTTGGTGAGTTTATGTCTCTGTCTTATGGGCTTTAAAGCGTTTTTTTTAAGACATCTTTTCTTAGTTTTTCCAATACTAAACTGTAGTACTGCTGCTGGTACTTTTGCATGAAATTAATATTTCACACTTACACTTATATGGCAGCTTTATGTCGACAAATTCATGTTCACTTTTTTGGCCTGTGTTGAAGGTACAGCAATACCTGTTGTCTAATGATAGCACACATTAGAACATTGTTTTCAGATAGATGTTTGCGTAAAGGTAGTTGTGGAGAGACAGAGGAAATCTGCTGACGCCTCAACTTATTCTGACGGCATAGTGGTAATGTGTTTACTTAAGATGTGTTAGCTGATGATGTGTTTGCTCATGCAGTCTTTCCACTTTTGCAGAATTTGCTTACATCTTTCATCAACATGCAGAAATACAATCCTGAGTTAGATTCTAACTATTTTTTAGTCAGCTCTCATAATTTGTTGTGATCGGTGTGATTTTTTTTGGTTATTCTTGTTTTTTATATTCAACTCAAGCAGCTGATCTATACACTCCGCTATTTCCCTCAGCAGAAGTCTTAAAAGGGCTTGTACCGGTATATCTTGTTTTTTTTGGTTGTTTTCTGTATACAGTGACCCCGGCCTCAGAAGATAATCCCTGCCATCTGTGATTTAAATTAAAAATATTTTTTATTTTAATGTGATTCAGATTATTTCAGACCCCATAGATACGGCTTAAAATGAAACAGCTACTTTGTTGATTAATTCCTGATTTAGTCACATATTCATTTAGCACAGCAGGTTTCAAACACCTGAGTTGGAAATCTCAATTTCAGAAATTGACAAAAGAATACGGCCTTAACTGTCTGAGGAGGACTGGAAACCTGTCCAAGGAGTAGCCCACTGTCCAGTGACTGCCAGTGACCCTGGAAGGTGAAGCGGGTACAGATAATGGTTTGATGGAGCTTAACCATCATTGGGTAAAATTCCAAGAGTTTGCAAGAGAGAAACATCAATTTGGATTCATTTCAAATGTCAAGCTCACATCACCTTCTGATCCTTGGAGCCTAAAGTTAACTTAGAGGGAGAAAAGTGGAGCTCGTCTGCCTGGTTGTGTGTTTCCTGGACGGGGAGAGCTGGTTGACAGTTGCCTTTTGCATGTCTGCTTCTTTTTGATCTCTGCTTCTGTCTCCTTGAACCCCAGTCAGCCTCGGCAGATGTCCGCTCACACTGAGCCTGGTTCTGCTGGAGGTTAATTCCTGTTAAAAGGGAGTTTTTCCTATCAACTGTCGCAACAAGCATACATGGTGTGAGGGATTGCTTTCGGGTCAATGCAATCAATTGGTTTTCCATAGATAGAAAACTTTGAATCAATTTAACTGTATGATCTAAATTGAATTTAAAAAAGCTGATGGAGGGGTGCAGTTTTTATTATTGTGTTCGCTTATTACAAGAAGAGCCCAGTTTTGAATCCCAGTTTGGGACATTCTCCCTGTGGATGCTTGAGTTTTCTGCAGATACCCCCGTTTCCTCCCATAGTCCAAACACATGACTGTAGGGTTTCATAGTCTCTTGTGAAATTGGAATGAAGTTGTGTATGCATGGTAATTTTGACTGCGTGTCTCTCTGTTTCCCTATGATGGACCGTAGGCCTGTCCAGAATTTTCCCACCTCTCGCCTGATGAACACTAGAGAGGAGCAAGAGCCCCCTGGTGTACAGGATAAATGCTTGTAAAAATAAGCATTTTAATATCTAATTTTACATCAGCCATTTTTAATCAAACCAGTTATAATCAAACCAGTTTCATAGAACATTTAGAGCATAAATGACGTAAAATAAAATGATGAGTTAAAAGATATTTCAACTGATTTTTTGGGGAAAATTTCATTTAAACTATTCAGTTAAATTAAAGAATATATTTACACACGTAACATTGTTTTGATTAAACAGTTTGGTTATTCTAACTTTACTTACACTTTAGAGCAGGGATGTCTAGCTGGTTCCAGAAACCCAAGCCCAGGCCGTGTGGCTGCAGGTTTTCTTTCCAACCAAGCAGTAGCACACCAGACTCCATTCATCTCATCAAGTCATCATGTTAAGACTGGAATCTATGAGGTGCCACCAGGGACATAAATCCGAATTAACTTGCATATACACATATTAAATTAAACTCTGTATAATATACTGGAAAACGTGCATAAACACTAGTGAAAAGCTCTCACATAAACTAGTGAAAACATTTACCTCTCATAAAACCTACTCAAAAGCTCTCATACAAAGTAGTGAGAACTGTTCATATAAACTGGTGAAAAGCTTTACCTTTCATACGCACTACTAGAAAGCTTTCATATACACTACTAGCTTTCTAGTAGTGTGTATGAAAGCTTTCTAGTAGTGTGTATGAAAGCTTTCTAGTAGTGTTTATGAAAGCTTTCTAGTAGTGTTTATGAAAGCTTTCTAGCAGTGTGTATGAAAGCTTTCTAGCAGTGTGTATGAAAGCTTTCTAGTAGTGTTTATGAAAGCTTTCTAGTAGTGTTTATGAAAGCTTTCTAGTAGTGTTTATGAAAGCTTTCTAGCAGTGTGTATGAAAGCTTTCTAGTAGTGTTTATGAAAGCTTTCTAGTAGTGTTTATGAAAGCTTTCTAGTAGTGTTTATGAAAGCTTTCTAGCAGTTTGTATGAAAGCTTTCTAGTAGTGTGTATGAAAGCTTTCTAGTAGTGTGTATGAAAGGTTAAGTTTTTCACCAGTTTATATGAACAATTCTCACTACTTTGTATGAGAGCTTTTGAGTAGGTTATATGAGAGTAAAATGTTTTCACTAGTTTATGTGTGAGCTTTTCACTAGTGTTTATGCACGTTTTTCAGTATATTATATGGAAGAGTTTAACTTAATATGTGTATATGCAAGTTAATTCTGACTTATGTCCCTGGGGGCAACTCATAGGACTCATTTGTCATTAATGTGTTGCCACAATGGTTCTGTTTCACAGATTTATTGGCTATCAGGTGAGACAGGTGAATGGAAATAAAAAAATGTGATTAAATACAGTCAGTTTAAACTAAAGTGCAGGAAGTCTATGTATTCTGTATTCTGAAAGCGATGCTTTGTGTATACTTAGTAAATGTGTTTACAACATCTAAATTAGCGAGAAGTTACAGAAAATTCACATCTACCTAGAGTTTTGGCAGGTAAATGAGTGCACCTATTCACCTTTCCTAGCACCTCATCAGATTACATGTAGAGGGTGCAAAGTTTTTATTGTTCTGAATATTTTTTAACTTCTGGCAATGGCCTGCCTTTACCTCATATCATGACAGGAAACATGCTGCTCCAGCAGTCATCCTTCATTTGCATGTTTGAAAAATTATGATATTGTTTCCATTCACATTAATGAGTAACATGTTCTTAATTTTTCTGGAACATATAAGCATATTACCAAGTTCCCCAAATCAGCGAGCATATTGGTTCCGGCTGGCAGCTATCTGTCAAACAGATGAGAGGATTTGTTGCCAAGGCGATGAAAGAGACTGTCGCTCAACTTTCTCCTCGACACTTAAGCCTCCATTGAGTCAAACAGTGGGAGCTGCTATTTGCTACTTTCCTCTCAATACATTAGTCCACTTTGTCTGCATCAGCACTGTGCAGCTTTACATGACCAAACAGTCATCATGGTTTGCTGGCAGTTTTAATGAGCTTGGTCTGGGACTGGTTTAAGGTTTCCTTTACTGGAATAGGGGCCCACGTGTCGATCTTTTCTGTTAGGATCATATGACACCTCTTCGCCCTCTGAATCGCTGACACATGTGTGTCAACTGTTTGATGTATTGTCTCTGGAAATGAGCTTAGCCACTTCTGTGGTCATGTTGAACGCAGGTTTGTATCTGATTTACAACTGATTAACGACTCAGGAGAAATGATCTCAGGAGGAAGTAAACTCCTTGACCTTTTGAAAACACCGCAGTCACTTTCTGCAAAGTGCTTAGATGTAATATTAGTAAATAATACAGTGAAAAGGGTATTTGCTGCCCTTGCTAAATCATTTTATACTTTGATTAAACATATTTTTGAAGAAAAGGCTGAGTGAGATTGCACAAGCATAACACCAGCCTGATTACTAAACCTGTAGAATTAGGAATTACTAAAATAAAACCTGTTTGACACTTTGAAGATCAGTAAGAAGAAAAAAATGCATGAGAAACAAAATCTTGAACACTGGAAAATGCAGCAAATCCCCCAGAGAGGTGAGATTCACTATCCTAAATAATAGAAAAAACTATAAAGCAACATAGTCGCCAGAGAGTTGCCATTTTTTGCCGCAGTAATGCCAAGCTTTTCATGAGAGTAAGTGAAGGAGACACAATTCTAACAATAGGATCCTTCTTCAGCTTGTTGATTTGCTTTACAACTGGTTAACTGATGAATCAAACTCTTGCCAAATCCGGTAGGGGGGAACGTGCAAACATATTTTCTGTCCACAAAGATAAAAATAGTGTCCTTTTGCAAGTTTTTCAAGAAAAAATAAAGAGTATTGCAAATAAAATGGACTGAATAGCAGAATCTACATCCACCGGTGCAGCTATTGTTTACTTTGCTTCAGCTACTGGTGACATCATACATGTTACAGCATTTCATTGATTCAAAACATCTCTGTATTTGAGGCTAATGCATCCGCTGACTCTGGCAAGAAGTATTTTCAGGGGTGTTGTGAATCCACAAACTTGTGACAGTTGATCTTGCTTTAGTGGAAACCCAGTCCAGTCCTCCTTTGTGACCAAAATAACCACAACATTTTTATCTGACTTTCAAACAGGCTGAATCTAGGTTTAAAAACTGTCGTCTTCACATATTTCAACTTTTCTGAACTGCTTTGACAGTGTTCATTTATTATATTTGCATTTCCTCCTCCCAGTTTTTTTGCACGGTTTGGTCATGAAGATCACATGATCTTAATATCCAAAAAGCCATACATGCAAAAACCTCTGGCACCCTCTTTACTGCTCATTTTACAAATAGAATTTGCACCTTGTATGAAAATCAGCTTTGTGAGTACTAAAAAGATTACACATGGTTTTATATATGCAAACCTTTTTTGAAGATCAAGCCATAAAGTGCACTACACAAAGAACCTTCAGACATATGCTAGAAAACATCTGTATTTTTCCTAAAACCCTTTGAGAATATAGTGTGTGGATTGCTGAGAACAACTTTTTGAAACACTGTTATATTTGATATAAAACCAATCCAGTATTTCAGAAAAGAGATACCATACCTACAAGATAACATGTTAGTGGTAGAATGAGGGTCTGGCTGTGTTTCACTGCCTTAACTGGGCAACTTCCCCAATAGTAAGGGATAAAGAAAATTGAAGACTTTAAGCAGAATGAGGATCAGGCAGATGAAAGTCTGGACAGAGATATTGAACTGAACACATTATTCAATAGGTTCAGTTTAGGAACAAGCTCAGCAGCATCCCTTTCTGCTGCCCACAGTCAAACAGACATCCTTCCCTCCTCTGACCCGAAGCTTCCCTCTCACACTTGAAATGTATCTACCTGTGTGTCTCAACGAGTCAAATGAAGAGGCAACTGCTGAGAGCGATTCACAATCAGTCACCATGTCCTGATGGTGTCAACCTGAATGCAATTGTTGATCCCTCAACCTGAATTTTCTGTAATACCTCACAAAGCAAGTCAGGCTTAATTGTTTTAATGCACTGGAATCATTGGGTGCATTAGAGATGGACAAGCTGAGTACAGGGAGCTGGTGGATCGCTTTGTGAAATGGTGTGGAAACAATAATCTTATTCTAAATGTGATCAAAACAAGCAAGATGACTGTATATTTCAGAAGAAACAGGAAAAAGTCAAATTCACAGGAAAAGAAGTGGAGGTGGTGGATAAGTATAAATACCTCTATGTTCACCTGGACTACAGACTGAACTGGAGCAACAACTGTGAAGCTGTCTTCAAGAAGGGACAGAGCAGACTGAACGTATTAAGGAAACATTGGTCCTTCAGTGCTTCCAGCAAGATGCCGCATGTCTTCTATGAGTTTGTAGAGTGTGTGATCTCTTCTGCCATCACCTACTTGGGTAACAGCATCAGAGCAAATGACTTAAAGAAGCTGAACAAGCTGATAAAGAAGACACAATTTATAATTTCACAAAGAAGATTTTTTCCTAAAATGAAGAACGTTATGGAGAATTGTGAGCATCTGACATTAAGCTTAAAGAACCTTTGTTTACATATCACCAGGTTTGATTCTGAATGACAAAAAAAGCTCTCCCAGTCCAATCATAGGGACTTCTTTCTTTCCAGTACAGGTGTTGTGGCATGATCTTAAATGGGCTGTTTGTAGGGTACATTTAAATCCATTCTGCAAAATCCTCCACAGCAAGTTAAGACTGCAAAAAACTGATGTTGGGTTTTTGTTTCTAACAAGGGTGGCACAACCAATTGTTAGTTTTTTTTAGATAATTACTTTTCCCAGTGTGCCTGGTTAGTTCGTATTACTTTTTGCTTATCAAACTTAATGAGTAGAAAATTTTTTGATGATGATATTACTTTCAAGCATGAGAAAAACACAAAAAGAGAAAAAATTTTAAACGGGGGATTTCATTTTTCACAGTACGACATTACCACTTGTTTTCCTGTAAAATTCATTCAAACAAACAACAGCAAAAAGATGTGGAGCAATAATAAAAATCCAACTTTAACTTTTATCTTATTTTGTCTTCACAGAAGCATCTTTAGCTGCAGAATGTCCACCTCCCCAAAGTTCTCCTTCCACCACAGCATCAGGTCTCAGGGATCAACCACTCAGGTCGATCTACACACCTGCGAGCCATTTAGGACAACCTGCCAGCAAATGGCAAACTCTCAGGTTTGAAGCGGAGTTCTCTTCTATAACATCTTCAGTTGTGCAAAATTGTTGTGCAAAAAAGTTATCGCTGACTCTGTGTTCAGACAAATCTGGCCTGTCTCTAATGTAAAATAAAAAAAAATAGTTGTTGCTTATAAATTCTCTCATGCTGCCATTGGTTGACAGCACTTAAAACAATGAGTAATTTTTGCATATCGATGGTGGAGCCAATTAGAAAAAAAGATAATGTGTCTTATGCATTTCACAGGATATCCATTTAATAGTTCGGGTGTCAAGTGAAAATACTTGTACTAACATCTATTTTTCTGAGGACTTTTTTCTTTTACTACATTTAATGCAAATATCTGTCCTTTCTGCTGCTGATTTCATCAAACCTGGTTACTTTTATTTCTATTGATAATGGCTTGATATTTCACCTGCAACAAAACTGAGGAAAATCAAGAGTGCGAACAGAATCAGTTCATTTGGAGAATATTTTATCTACAGAAAAATACTGATAGTAACATAGATAGACGGGCTGGAAAACAATGCGGATGATACATCAGATTCTGAGATGCAACACATTCCCCATACATTCCCACTTAATTAGTTGCTGATTATGTTTCAAGTTCTACTTTAGTTTTTTTTAATGCTGTTCGCAACTTCTGACTATTAAAGTATTAAGCTGTTTTTACAGGACCTCCTTTCAGTTCGATTTATAATACAGTCTCAAACTATTTTTTCAAACAAAACTAGACTCGATATTTATAATTTTTCTACCAGCACAGAGGGCAAAAGAGAAATATTAATCTATGTTTATTTGAATAGTTTTTATAATTCATTTTTTATCGTTTAAGGCAAACCCCTAAATTAACTTTTTTACTTAAGTACAGTAAAGAGCCTGTACTTTTTATTTTACTTAAGTAAAGGAGTTCAGACGGTACTTTTACTGTTACCATGGTCTTATTTTTTTTTTTCCCACTCACTGTATCTGTTTCTGTGAGTTCTTTTGACCCATCCAGTCAATAGAAGTGGTGACACAGCTCTATTCTGTACAATATAAGCCATATAAGAAAATATTGTTACTTTTGCATCATTAGCTAATGACGTTAAAGTTGGAACGTGAATCAAATTTTCTGATTTGACTAAATCAATGGGCTTTGTCAAAGTTCTGGTTAATTTCTCTGGTTCAAAATATTAAACTGATCAAATTTAAATGGGTTATTCTTTCCAAGCAGAGAGTCTAAAAGCAAAATCAGATTTTTCATTTCAATTTCTTATATTTTGCCTATTTATATGGTTTAATTTATAGATGTATCTGTAGCTATGCAGTCAAAATTGATTTAAATTGATTTATCCAATTTCTTATTCTAAAGACATTTTACCTGTAGATTACAATGAACAAAAAAGACATTGTTATTTTCTATGACTTTGTCTCTGTTTTTTAGCTATTGAAAAATACTGTAATGAAAGAACCATCAATCTTGTTTTTTTATCAGTGGAGATGGTTGGTGTGCTCTACCAAGGTAAATGGATGTGTAGAAGGAGGGGCACACCCATGGTGCTCATAACACTGCCACCCACCCTTCAGCACCTACCACATCTGTTGGCACTTCATTTAGGTCATGGTTAAAATATCCCCCTTAGAAATAGGACACTCCTTTATGACACAGATATTAGCTCTCATTCACTCCTCATATACATGAGTGACCTAATATGCCTTTGTGTCATGGAAACAGACACCATTACTGCAGCACACACTGCTTATGTCATTGTTATCATTACACAATAAAACACCAAATGTTAGACATCTTAAATATACTAAATTGTGTATCAAACTTGTTTTGTGCTTTTGCACATATCTCAATATATTCTAAATCAACCACACACACACTTTTTTTTCTCTGCTTGTGGACAGGAATCTAAAAAAGAAAAGAAAAATAATGTGATAATGAACTTGGCAATTTAAAGCACGATGGTAAAGTTGGAACATCAAATTTAGCAAACCAGAATTCCCTGTGAAATCTGATGCCAATTGTTAAAGGTTCCATTGTAATTCCAACTCTCACATCCAATATAGCTGCTGCACTTGTAGAGCATAGCAACAGCAGCAGAAAGCTAATCTGATGCCCTCTATCAGAATAAATCTGTTACACACATAGTATGTTAGGATGTAGTAGTAGTGTAGAGAAGCAAATGCAGAGAGGCAGCGAGTGGTCTTTGAATGTTAAATACAAATGATGAGCAAAACTTTATATAATCACAGGAAATGCAGGGAGCCAGAGATGAACAAGCAAGAACCAACAAAGAGCAGGGATAGACAGTAAACTGAGGAGAGAGAGTGAATGGCATCAAGGGATGAGGGTGGGTGGAGCACATAGACAGAAGGATAAATTGACAAGAAAAACTACGACAAGACTGAACTAAAGTAAAGCAGAAATGAGGATGATCTAATTAAAATAGATTCTAAGGAAACAAAGGACAGCAAAATCATAACTAGAATCTAACCTCCGAAATAACCCAAACATCCCAGTTTCTGACATCACTGCTCAAAGCAGATACCACATACTGTTGAAGTCCAAAAAAAAAAATAAACAAAAAAATAAATCCATGCTCATATGTTGGGGTGAGAGGACCTTGGAGAGCTAGAGTCCATAAACAAAAAACACCCAAACAATGTGGAAGGTGGGGGCCTGAGAAGGAAGGCTTACATAAGGAGTGTAACATGAAGGTCTTCCCAGATTAGGCAATTTTAGGAGGGTGACTCTAGGTTTGACTCTCACATCATTGTGTGATGGAAATACAGATGAATGCTTGTGAAATCTGGGACTACAGTTCTGAAAAAGAACTACAATACAATGCAAGTTACACAAATGCATGAAGTAGCTGAAGCTCTCCATTACACAAGGCAAAACAAATTAATGTGCAAACATTTTAATGTGTCATACACAATATAAATGAAGCAATAATCAAATCTAAATAGTAGTTGTGCAGGTATTCGTATCTCTGGACATTATTATTAATGTCTTTGTTGGTGAATGTGTTAGTAAGTCATATCATGCAAAGGACAGTGGAATTCCTGTAAGGAACCCAGGCAATCTCCCCATGCTAAAGGAACTATGACAGGAAACGTCCATCATCCTTTTCCTACCTCCTGCCTCACTTCCAGCACTTTTCAGATGCCACTTATCGTAATGAAAGGTGACGCACAGTGGTTACCCTTTGGCTAAAGACTCCTTTCGTATTAGACCATGTCGGACGTAACCAGACGCTGCTGGTCGCTATCTGATATTTGTTCTTCTGTCATTAGGAGAAAATTATTTAATTGAAGGTGGTATACATATAGCATGCTTTTGTTGTACTAGATTAATGGATGTTAAATGTTTAATAAAAAATTTCTAGAACTTAACAGCTTTTTAATTGCATTTTCTTGACAACATATAACTGACAGTGGTTGTACGTGTTGTGCAAAACTCAGCCAATGGCTGCCTGCTTCCAGCTATGTAGGTATGTAGTGACAGTTGTAAAGTAACAACAGTTTCTAAAATTACAACTATTATAAAAAGATATATCACATAAATATCCGACAATTTGTTAAATGCCTAGTATAAAATGCATCATGTAGAACGCCACAATCTTTAGGAACTTCATGGAGAGGGCTATATTGTTCCTTATATAATTCTTTCCTCTAACTATCTGTTAGCTTCTCATCATTCTCACCTTTTCTACCTGACTTTTCAAACTGACGTTTTGTCTTGTGGAGAGAGTATAATGATTTACTGAGGTATGCTGAACTTGTCCTCTCAGAGGTATGTGCATATAGAGAAGAAAATGCCCAGGTGGTGTTAAGGGAATTCCCAGAAGGTTTCCTGGAACTGTTCTTGCTGTTTGGCTTAGAAAAACAGTGGAGAGCAGTCCCTGAGATGTTGGTGCAACTTAAAGTATGTTAAGTTTTGCATTTCTTCTTTGACACTACAGGTCCAACTGGTTAAAGAAAACTGTTTTCCGCAACAAGAGAGCAACAATCTCACTTTGAGTACCACCGCTCTGAACAGGAGGCACAGTTCTGATGGGATCATTAGCTCAAGTTCTAGACCAGATGGAGTTGCCTCTGGCCGTTTCCACCCGTACCGTCGGCAGTTCAGCGATGGAGCAGTGGATGCTGCAGATTGCCTCCAACACACGTCTTCCTTTAGCAGCCTGCTGGAGGTCAACAGTCCGGGCACTTGTTCATGCAGCGGTGACCCTCAAACAATCTGGGGCAAATACAGTGGCAGCATTCAGGTTGCTCAGTCTCACATTTAACAAAAGATTGATCAAAATCTTCCCATTACATCAATAGGCCTAACCTTTTCTTCTTCATTTACTAGTACCTTTTTTTTTTTTTTTTTTTTTGCATGCTTTCAGGGTCTATACTCGGAGCCACCAGCTGTACCAGTAGAACCATACAGTTTTCTATCGCACAGTCAGGCATACTACAGCTCCCCCATGGAACAGGTAAGTTGTTGTTCTAAAGCTGCGTGGTACAATTTAAGGACACTTGGAAAGAACGTTGCACAAAATTAGGTGATGGAATAATTTTCCCCTTTGTTGTGATTCTGCTCCAAAGGTTTCAGCTAAACTGTATCCTGATGCCGATCAGCCCGACAGCTCGAAGTATACTCCTCAGAGTCTCTCCATTCAGCCCCATCAGGAGAGCTCTACAGATGCTCTCTTCCCCAAACCCATTTACTCGTACAGGTAAAACTGAATTACATCCTTCTGGTTGTTTGTTATGTCAAATATGATTATGAGCTTAGTACCTGTTTTTTAAATTACTGTAGCATCTTGATTTTCATGGCTTTGAAGAACAGCAAAACCGGAAGTCTGCCGGTCAGCGAGATTTACAGCTTCATGACTGAACACTTCCCCTATTTTAAGGTATTGCACACGCTGAACGTCACACACCCACTAGATCTTGTTTTAACCCAAAATAAGGATTTTGATCAGATGTCTTTATTAATGGATATTTGACCTTTTTTAATTTCTGGTTGACTGAAATGCGTCTATTTTGTTTAAGTATGCTTTCCTCTCCCTATTGGTGTGATCATGTTATTTATGACTGAGCCTTGGAAACTGTGATTAGTAAAGGGATTTCAGTTAAATTACAATTTAACTAAACAATTTAATCTACACAGTTAAACAAAGAAACTTGAGAGTTTCTTTAGATCCTTTTTTTTAATCATTTCTTGACAGGGAAAAGTAGTTGGTCTTTGCAAATTAAGTTCAGGCAACAAACATGCAGTGTTCTTATGAATATTTCAAGATATAACAATTTTTATAATCATTTCACCATAAATGTGGAGTATATAGGGAGGCAACATGATGTTGTATTTCACTCTTATGGCAGTGAAATAGAGCTTGAAGCACAAATTAGAGATTTATTTTCTTTTTTTAAACAGAAAAGTCAAAGAAGCCTGTCATCTCTTTTCTTCTAAAACTTTATGCAAGGGTAAAAAGTCTTTGAGTCATTTAAAGGGTAAATCTTGGCCTCAAAGATGTTGTTAATCTCCTATTTAATTGGTACCCATACGTAACTGGTAACTTAGAGCAACAGGTGATAACCCAAATTAATTCAAGTGGAACGAAACATTTGTACATGATTTGCCCTCATTTTGCTCTCATTCTTTGCCCAGGTATGAAAGTTGAACTTTAGAACAAGCTATTTTGTGAAGGAAGTGTATGTGAGGAAGTGTGTTATAAATCTGCAGCCTGTTGAATTAATGTAAATCAAAGAGGCCCTTGTGGGTTCAGACTTCAGTTGACATTTGGATCTGGAAAGAAATCAAACGTTTTTTCCTCAATACATATTTAAACATTTTTAAAAGGGAACTTTATATATAATTTTGAAGCCCATCGGCTATGATCTGATGAAACAGTTTTCCTTCCATCAAAATCAGTGCACTGATGGTTGATTTCCAAACAGGTGGCTAAAACCTGAGCTGCAGGGTCAGAAAGTACATTAGAGGGGGAAAAAGTTAAACTTCAAGGAAGACTAGAGATATATAAAAAAAAAAAAAGCCCACCAGGTATGTCTGTTATGCTCTTCTCAATAGATACTTGTTATAGCATGCAATTTCAAATAAGAGCCAAAGCAGATGTGGGCATATATTAATCAAAATATAATGTTTCCCTTTAGGGAAGAAAATAATGTACCTACATTAACAAGTGAAAGCTAATAGTTTGATAGTAAGCTTCAAAATAAACTTTTGCAGTAGTGTTGTGGTCCCTGGGGAAGGGGGTATACTCACGCTCTTTTTTTTTAATGCAGCCCAGAAACAATGATATGTAGGACCACTGTATGGCATTTACCCCAAAATTCCTTTGTATTATTTACTTAAAGTCATATAATGTCTGCTATTTGATCTCAGCGAAGAAGGATTATGAAATAACTCAATGCTGGTCCATAGACTAGTGAGAAACAATTATTGATTTTGAGTGAAATATTCCTTATTCTTGAGTCCATCCTCATGGATGACACCTATTCTCTAACCTAGCAAGTCAGTTAGTAATTTCGTTTTAAACTGTCTCCTTGAATAGCTGATTTATAACAGTTAGTGTGGCCGCTATTTGAAAAAACATAACTTAATCAGGAGCATACATGCTGTTTCAATTATTTTTTAAACATTTATCTAAATAAAATTTTTTAGATATGATTTTGACATCCTTGTTCATATTTCAGCTTAGATTTAAAAACAAAAATCAAATGCATGAAAACCAATCGGATAAACTTAAAATTTGATAAACTCTTAAAATTTTTACTAAAGACTATTTTATTGTAACTCATTAGATATGTAGACGTATATCATATGATGATCGGAATTCATAATTCAAATTATTCAATAAGACAATATGTAACATTACAATATTTCACATAAAATGCATTTTATGCATTTTATGCATTTGCAACACATCAAAAGTGATTTATTTTCCTAAACCAACACTGTTGAGCCCTGACATGTTATTAACATAATTTGCGAGGTCCAATGAATAGAAATGGCCCACGCCCACCTAGCATAGTAGATGTAGTCATTGAAAGTTGTACCGACATATTTTGCTAAGGGCAAAGAGGCCCCTTAGTTATTCACTGAAAGCATCTTGTCCAACGTGGATGGGGGGCAGAGTGGGCATTGCAATGCTTGCTAATGTTAATTAATGAGGGACATTTGTAATTAGGAAATGAAAGTGTTGCTTGACTAGCTCGCTTCATATTACCGATTCTTTGCTAATCCTAAAGCCACACCATTTAAAGTAAACTTTTAAATGTTATTTAATATGTGAGCAATATTAATCCCAGCAAGAAAGCGCCCTTGACTGCCTCCGATTAGCTCGCTGGTTGTCATGCCTACAGTTAACCAATGGAACCAGTAAGGGCAATAAGTACTAGTCAATTAGAAGCAGATTAGCACAGGTGATGGCTTCACCTTCCTTGGAAAAAATAGGAAATTTGTCTGGGAGATTCAGCTTAATAGTGCGGATCATGGGGATTTAGAAGTGGGTATACCCAGTGCTGATTGAAAAATAATTGGGTATATGCTGTAAACCCTGGACTATGCCACTGACATTTTCTAATCCTCAACAGTTACAGCAGTGCTAATGTACTCTGCATGAAAACATGAACATGAAACTTTATATTTATCTTTTAAGATGGGAATCCCTAATTTTACTTTAGGGGACCAGAGCCTTAAACATACAGTTCCTCTGAAAAAAATGGTTTGTATTATCACCAAATATCAGCAATGTCAGAACACACTAATCCTCTACCAAAATGGTTCAGCCAAAACATTTTGCAAGTGTTCTAAACAGATGTATTGACAAAAAGCAGCAGTAGTCCTTTTCAAGACTTACTGAGAACCAGTCTGACTTAAAGTTGAACATTCAGTCTTTTACGTTTAGAGAAAATTGTTCAATTATACACACATTTCTGAGAGTACAATTGAATTTTATTGATCCAGGCCTCCAGTCTAATCATAAAAAATAAGATCATTGTTTTTTTTAACAAATCTGTCTTTCTGTGATTTTTGCCTCTGTTCAGACCGCCCCTGATGGTTGGAAAAACTCAGTAAGGCACAACCTTTCCTTGAACAAGTGCTTTGAGAAGGTTGAGAACAAAAATGGGAACACTTCTCGTAAAGGCTGCCTTTGGGCACTGAATCCAGCCAAGGTTGAGAAGATGCAGGAGGAGTTGCACAAATGGCGTCGCAAAGACCCCCAGACTATCCGCAGGAGTATGGCAAAGCCAGGTGAGTCTATAGAGATGAAATTGTGAGCATCAAACAATGACTAAAACACCCAATCACCTATGGGATTTGTTTTTAAAATTCTTTTTAGACTATTCATTTAATACTTTACTTGAAAAAACTTTTTGTAGAAGATTTCGATCGTCTGCTGGGAGAGAAGCCAGACAAAATAAGATCTCTGCCAGCTTACTCAAACACAGCCACATCAAAAAGAGTGGCCCCATTGTACAGCCCCGCCAGACCTATTCAACAGTCAGAGTACAGTAACATTCAGCCTAATCTGTCCCAAAAAGAACTGGTGAGCTCGGTGAGTGGGTACTCAATGATTCATCCCAGCAACTCATTTGGCCTGTACTCAACCTGCGACCAGCCGCCTGCAGCTGGTATCCCATCACTCTCTGGATGTACGAACTCCGCCATAGCTGGGAAGATGCCACCTGCTCACAGTGTTGGACCGCTGGGAGAGTACAAAGTTGGCCTGAGGGGTATGCAGGAGTCTCTTCAAGATGGAGACACCAGTCATGACATAGACACACTTAACCCCAGTCTGACAGACCTCCAGCTACAAGGTAAGGGTACAATCAGATTTTGCAAAATGGCTAAAGCTCAAACAGATTCTTCTGTTCTTCCTTCATTCTTTTCTCTGGGAATAATGCGTTCAAGATACAGTTTTTGTATGTTGGGCAGAAACTTTAAACCAGAGCACCTTTGTTTGTGTTTGCAGTGACCCTTACATGGCTTACGGCAAACTAAAAACTAATTTGGTTGTTTTAACAGTTTAACCTGGGAGCTAAAATAACTTTCAAGTCGATTACTGTCTTCTTTGAACTAATAATAGTTAGTCTATCTTCTTATAAATGACTAAGCAGTACTTTATGTGAATTCACTTATGTAAGTAATAAGCATGGATGTCTACATCTAGCAAACCTGTGATTTTTCTTTTTACTGCAGGTAACTTATGGGAGGAGCTAAGAAAGGACAGCCTGGTATCAGATTTACATGGTCCCAAAGCAACCACCTTCACCTCCTTTCCCCTGCAGAACCACCACCTACAGACCAGCTGTCATCAGGCCCCACTTGCATTTAGTCCAAGTTTTGAGGGGAGTGCTGGACCTTACTGTAAAGCAGGATATGAGGACGAAGATGCAGATGGAATCTGCTGGAATGGACTGTATCCTGATGGCTATTTAGGATTGGAGAGCTTGGCCGGATATCTGACCTCCTGTACCACTTCTGTCTCCTTGATATAAATGGCACTCCACATTCATTGGTGCAAGCAGCTTTGGTTCACATGATATTATTCAGCCTTAGCATAGTGTTAAACTGAAAAAAAAAAAAAAAAGAGAGAATTCTTTTTATGGAATATGTGTTTTAGATTTATTTTCTGTTTGAAAAAAGGCGGCAGCCTGTGGCTATGCATTGATTATTGCTTTTTTTTAAAAAGACGGTGCCTGATCAACACCCACTACACAGAATAAAGGACTTGACTTATACCAATGGAGGAAATGCATGGTTTAGTATTCTAGACCAAAGCAAAGCCAATTACCAAGGTTTTGTTGCAGAGAAGTCGCGCCTATTCATCGATTTTATCACCCCGTGGGGACTCTATAAGTGGGTTTGAATCCCATTTGGGCTTTCAAATGCTCTTGCAGCATTTCAAAGTATGGAGTATGGGGGAAAAGTTAGGAACACTTCGAGATGAGTGCTGCATTCCACATCCAGATGATGTACTGTGCTATCCCAAGTCGTTTATGGAACATGTTGAAGCACTCCGCAAGGTCCTACATGCTCTCCAACCTCATGGAGTAAAACTGAGACTTAAAAAAGGCAAATTTATCAAGTTCAGGCAACCAATGACAGTCGGAGAGGTGAAGAGGCTGGCTGGACTTTTAGGCTATTATAGGTTTTATATATTCAGGATTTTTCCCAGATTGCTAATCTATGAGCTGCTCCAGAATAAATCAGGTACAACTCAGACTGCAGCCCTGAGTGGGAAGTCCAAACAGCCCCTACTATCTTCCAGAGCACTGGTGAGCTGGACCATCAAACACCAGGAAGCTCTTGAACAGCTAAATAGTGTCCTAACACATCCATCTGTCCTGGCATACCCAGACTTTAGTATAACCATTTATTCTGCATACGATGCATATTTCCAGGGGTTGGGAGCCACTTTGTACCAACACCAGAATGAGAAACTGAGAGTGATTGGGACATTTACACCAGCTGAACATAATTACCATCTACACAGTGGGAAGCTGAAGTTTCTTGCTTTGAAATGGGCTGTGTGTGAGAAGTTCCGTGATTACCTGTACTATGCCCCTCACTTTAGGGTATATACAGACACCAACCCACTGACCTACATTTTAAGAAATGCCAAGCCTAATGCAGTTGCTCATGGGTAGGTCGTTGAACTCTCCAGTTTTCAGTTCAACATTAAATACCGGCCTGGGAAGTCCAATATTGATGCTGATACACTCTCTCGTTTTCCTCTTGATGTTCCCTCCTGAGGTAACCTCCCTTACCTCAGACAACTTTGTCAAACTTCTGAGAAGGCCCCTGAAACAACTGGGGATGAAAATCAGACACCGACTAATTATTCACCTGAAACCATCTTGGAATCTCTAAACGATGCACCTGAGAAAAACATGGGTGAAACCATAACTGTCTCGACCAGACCTGTGGAAGTTGATGAGATAAACCTCTCCGTAGGGACAGAGACTGAAAATCAATTCATCATCCCTCCTGCTGAACCTGATCAGACAGAGGTCAGGAGGTCAACATGCAATACGAGGCCAAGACATTCCCTCAAATATGATTCACTGGGGAAGCCATCAGTACAGGCACATGTAAATCTGAATGCAGTTTTTGCCCATCCATTGCAATATTCATATTTACCTAGTCCACCACTGAGTGTGCTGTACTCAAATTATTTTTTATGTACTCAAGTTTCATGACAACATCATAGATAACACACTATAGTTGTGAGCATTCCATCCAGAATGCTGTGAGGTTGATTAGGCTTAGTTAGTGGGATTGGATAATGAGAATCTTTTTTAAGTTTTTTTTATATCAGCTATTTTCTATTTTTGCCGGGAGTGTTTGATGCCATCTGTTGTGTGCCGACAAGGAAAAAGAAAAGGAGTGTGCATTATATTATGGGGTTATGATAAGTAGCTATTATTTATTTTCTGTTAACAGGGGTTAATGATGAGGAGCATAGAGTATTTCATCAGTAGGTGGCCCAAGGAGACTCTGAGCTGCCTTACGCTCTGGTGTTTCTCATAAGCTGAGAGAAATTGGTGTAACACAGACTGCATCTCCCGTGTGTTCATTTACATGTTGTTTTTCAGGTAAACAACATGTAAAGTTCAAGTTTATTATAACAAACCGCTTTTTATTATTTGGTACTGTTTTTCGGGAAATGCATCAAATGTAAAAGATATCAGAAGAGTTTTGTGTTTTGGAGCCAGCAGCGGCTAGAGGAAGTAGCCAACTTGCCGTGATGTATGGAGCGATATTTTTGTCTTCTGTTTAGGCATGCAGGAACTAATCTGCGCGCACAGTGAGACAACATGCGCATGCTCAAAACTGGTCTGGCGCGCGCTCAACTTAAACCATTGTCGTAGCACTCAGTTCCATCTAGGGTGGATTACTTCTGCAACCGCACACATATCAAATGTCGCTTGGGTCTGGTAGCGAACCAGTTTTGCTGGTATACTTCTGCACCATTGGTCTGGAATTTCTAGGGAAGCACAGCAGTTTCCCACCAAAGCGCTAGAGGGAGCCCATTCGAAAACTCGTGAGAACTTCGGCGGATGGTCACGAGAACTTTTTTTTTTTTTTTCATCCAATCAAAGTATTTGTTCTAAATAATACATCCAGTTTGATGAAAAACTGACCTACTAGCTCAAGTGGTAAGTCACCCCTCCTGCACATAGAAAGCCCGTGTTTGTATCCCCGCTGGGGGGTAATGAGCTGTCAGTGTAGCTCTTTAGGAATGAGCTGCCAGTGTGGGTACTTAGGCAAGATGCTTCACACTACTGTCTACTTTGTAAGTTGCTTTGGATAAAAGCATCTGCTAAATACAGACGGTTGCAGATGGTTAGGAGTGTTGACCGCAGTTATGTGTTCAACACTCCTAACCAGTTGATGGACAGCAGATAGTACTACAAAAGATCTTGAATTCTAGTGGTGATCTTGAATAGGTATTAGATCATTAACTGATCTGCTCTTGATAAGGAATCACCTTAACTGTTTAAATAGAAAAACAAGGAGGATATTTCAGATTTAAGTATGGTTCAACGATATTTAGATAAAAAATATTATGGATATGTTAGAATTTTTTCAACCTTGTACCCGCTCCCACGAGGGAATGCCTATAAAACGCATGCTCTGCTTAAAACTTGCTGTTCATGGTGTGGTTCATTTACATACATTTATGAAGTTGCAGAGACTCTGTTGACAGTGTTGCCAGATTGGGTGTTCTACCGCCCAACTGGGAAGTTTTCATTTTCGTTTGAGGGTAAAAATTGCTTTCGGCACTGGAGATAATTTATGCTGGTTTGGAGTCAGATCTGAGTTTTTTTAATTAACCTATCAAAACACATGTCCACCAATGTCTCCCTACACTCCCCGCCACTACGCAGAGAACTATAGTAGCAACCATTCAAAACGACCCTTCCCAGTCAAATGCCAGCTGAATGGCAGCCCACTTCCCTCCAACTCCCAGCAAAATCCCTTCGACTTCCAGCCACTGGAGTGAACCCCTCTTCCATATTTTTTTTTTACTCTGACTGTATCCTTTCACTGAATTACAGTGGTCGGACCAGAAGATTACGCTTCTCTTTAAATCCTAATATCCACAGATCATGACAGAAAGAATATTACTAACAAATATTGATGTTTAAAAAAGAATTGTAGAGGACCAGCCATGAACCAGCCAAGGGCCCATCAAGGAAAGTGGGGAAATTTTAAATGGCTACTGCTGTAGTGTAGTGGCGCCACAAAGTATGCTAGTTTAAGCAGGGGGTGGATCTGGTGAGATTAAACCTGCCCTGACGATTGATGCGTTCTGGTTGAAAGCGGAATCCTGTAAAGATGCTAGAGGAAGTTCAGTACCAATTTCTGGTCCACCACAATACGATTCGATTAATTGGTAAATTTTTTTTTTTACCTTACAGGCTAGATACACGTAGACAATGTTTCAAATTTGAAATAAATCAGTGAAAGCTATAATACTGTAATGCATTTTATTTTGAGAAACAAATAACAGAAGTAGCAAAGTTGTCCACCTAGGCTTATGAGAACCTCATTCACTGAAAAATAATGCCCCTGTGTTATAGATTCTGAAAAGCCTTGCATTAAAAATATTCTGTAGTGCAGGAAGTTCAGCCGTCACATGTTACAGCTATGCGCTGTGCCTCATACAACTCTTGAATGACACCATCACGAACTTTGGCATATAACTTTGGAATCAGTGATTCGCTGAAGTGCTGTCACAGGGGAATACAATACCATGGCTCCAGATTGTCGAGCAAGTATCAGAAGCCTTATTTCTCCACATGGGACATATGTCTGTACATAAGAAGAACGTGATTGCCTTGGATATATTCCTTGCCCTCTTAGAGCTGTGTGAAAACTACTGAGGGAAAAATTTTGTCAGTGGGGATGTAGAGGGCTGTGCTTTTTCTTCACCTTGGACAACATAGTGTCTTCTCAGGTGAGCAGACAAATTGGATGTGTTGCCACAGTAGCGAATTTCGCAACGTCAAGCTCTACATGTAGCCATATCCTTCATCAGTTTTCTTTCATCATTACGGAACACGCAATATTTCCCCACAAATGACCTCCGCTATCTCCACCATGTCTGTCTTGCCTACTGTTTATTCGAGTGTGTGTGAGCAAGCGGGAAGAGGGTTGTGGCTAAAGGAAGAGAGGCAGGAGGCCAAAATCGGTTTAGTGCCACATTAGCACCTGAGTCAGAATTACGTCCAGGAAGAAATGGATAAAAATAGGCTGGAGGAAAAAAAAACATGAATCAATACTCTTGCAGACGTGTTGATGAAATTGGATCGCAGGCTGTTGGATTGACAAAACGATTATTATTTAGACCCTCAGTGCACGCTGATCGTAGTTTGTCTTCTAAATGTAAAAAGAGGAGTAGTCTACGTGGTAATGAATGCATCTGCAAACATGTTAGTACTGGTATGTGATGAGTCACATGACACTCACTCGATCTGACATGGCTGTGGTAGCTGGGTCAGAGTTGTTTATCGAGAACAACTCTGGGCAGAAGTTGTTGAATTGTAGCATTTTCACATTTAGTCTTTAATTTAGTTGTAATGAAGTGTGTTCATGTTCACAAAGTAAATATAAGAATATATTAATTGGCCGGGTTGTTGTGTGATGTGACGGTTTTTAACAGATGTTTGGGTTAAAAAACCTCAACTCTATCTGCCAACATGGTTTATCGAGCGGCGGAGAAACAGCTGAGCGCACAGGTATGAAGCGTGGAAAAAACAAGTCGAGCGCGCGCAGAGACAGAGCCGAGCACACACAGAGATGGAACTAAGGGCAAGGACAGTGGTTTGAGAACTTTTTTTCAGAGTTGAGCACATGCCAGACCGGTTTTGAGCGCACACATGTTGTCTCACTGTGTGCTCGGATTGGTTCTTGCGTGCTCAAACAGAAGGCACAAATATCGCTCCATACTGATGCTAGTTGGTTAACACATTGTAGCATCGGATAACATTTGGTTAGGTAGGTGCAACCACTAACAGTAACCACTTGTAAATAAATGAGGTTGGGATATATATATATATATATTCCATTGTAGGTGAGTAATAAACTGTTATCAGGCTCCATTGTTTGTGTTCTAAATACAATTGAGGAACGTTAAACAGTGTTTTAATGCATTCACTTAAAGTAGATTGGATTGTAAGATATTTCTGCCAGTTTACAACAACTGTAAAATACTTGCCCATAAAATATGTCACTGTGTGTGATTAAATATGCACATAAAAGGCATTAAATTGAAGGTACATGTTACATCTTCCTTATGGCTTCCCTCATAGCTTTGTCACCAAGACAGTCATGAAAGATGCAGCTCTGCTCCTCGTTTCTTTGTGTCTTTATCTTTCTGGTTTAAGGAAAGCTAATGCTGATGTTTATGTCTAAGATGGAATATGTCTGATAGGTAAAGTAAATTACTGAACTATTAAATGGGCTGTATTGACAGTTAAATGAGCTGATTTGTTCAATAAATAAGTTGAGAGAAATTGGAGTAAAAAAGACTGTGTCTCCAGTGTGCTCATTTACGTGCTGTTTATAAGCTTAATCTGCTGCTGACGGGGTACGGAACCCTGGTACCCGTTGTTAGGTTTATTTAATGATTATAAAATTAATGTGTGTTCATATGAAACATTGTAGAAATGAGATGCTTTACTCTGTCTCATGATTCAGTCAAGAGACCACACTGCCTTGTGATTCAGTCGTGGAACGTCCTGTCTTATGACCTGATCAACTTTCCTGTCAGAACAATACTCTTTTTGTAACCATGTGTCATGTTCTGTTAATAAAACGCTCTGCAGAGGAGGTCCGGGGGGTGACAGTGTGTTTGAGTCTGGGGTTCAACTGTCTCTTCTTCTGTAGAAGCTGTATTAAAATTCCTTACTGCGTATTTCAGTTCTTCTTTTACAAACCTAAATTTTTAACCCAACACCCATTATATATGTAAATATTATTGACGATATGACGTATCATTTTATCTGAGGCCTGTGAAGGACATCAACATACAGGGATCCATTTTGCTTTCCAAAACCCCAAATTAGCTTGGTAGGTTATAGGTTTGATGAGAGGAGTTTTCAGAGAGAGGTGTGGAGAAGCCTTTATATTGGTTCAGCATGTCGAAGGCCCTTCATTTTGCTTTCAAATTCACTACTTTTACATTTGCTAGCACTCACAGCATTGACAAATTAATGTGCAGTGGATGAATCACATTTAATTAGCCTAGCGGTTAGAGCAGTGCCCTTGGGCTCTGAGAAGGTGGAAAGTATCTGGTAAAAAAATCACTTCTAAGATTGTGGCATGATCCACTGTGTCATGTTTAGGCATGTCTGCCTCTGACTGTGACCCACTGTAGATCAGGCGTCTCTTTCCAATGAACTTGACCTCATCTATGATACACTCAATCACTTAACGCCTCCTTCCCACCCACACTTAATGAAAAAACACTGATGTCCCATGAGGTGATCGTTTTGATGGTGATACGCTTCTGCACAACTGTAATTTCCCTCTGGGATTATTAAAGTATGTCTGATTCTGATTCTGACAACCACTGTATAGATTGCTCCTCTCATCTTCTCCTACTCTGTGATGAATGTGTTTTGTGTCTGTCATCCTACTGATGAAAGAAGCTGCTTTCTGTAGCCTTAGCAAAGGCTGTACAAAGAAAACAAAAGGGGTTGTGTGTCTTCACTGTTTTAAAGTTATTTTTCTTTTTGCTGAAAAGGGTACTCAACAACCTTCTCTGCTCTGCTGAGGATGATGACACAAGAAACAAAATCTTCTGGTTTTGGATATTGTAAAAGTATCTGCTTTTAAAAAGAGGGTGCAGACTGCCTGGGCTTGGCTTTCACTATCATTCGCTGGATCATCTTCAGTCTAAATAAGTTATTAATATTGTTTGTATTTCTTTAGTAAATCATGAAACTAAACTATTAGTAAAATATATATTTTCCATAATTAGGAGTTAATTAGGAGAGTTATGTTATGTTAGTATAATAGACCTAGCATTATCAGAGCTAGCAGAATTTATCGGGATAAGTAGAAGTACTACAACTAGACATCTCCTATAGAAAGATGAGAAAAACATTTCATATCCCAAATCCCACTAAATTGAACTGAAGTATTTATATGCTGCTTTCCTTTCTGAGACTTCCATGGAGGGAAGCAGGTGGATATGGTTACTCTAACCTGGAAGGAAATATGAAGAAAGATGTTAGGTTAAAGTTTTGGCGTATTCCCATTGAACAGGGTGCTTTAAAATCAACAATACACCTACGGAAAATTTAGTTTTAGAATAGAATATAATAGAATAGGAAATCCATTTATTGTCCCTCAGTGGGGGAATTCTGATGTTTGCAGCTGCAAAAAGATGATAGAAAACATGGGCACACAAATGTGGACCTTAGAAAAATGTATATAAAAAATATAATAGTGAGGAGTTAACTTAAAATATAAACAATAAGATACTGTACTGTAAAGTGTTTTTAAAAATATAAAACTCTTCACCTGGAGAATAAATAATCAATATACAGCTATGGATAATTTTACAGTGATGGATATTTGAAAATAGCAGCAATATCAGAGATGTGCATAATGACAGCAGCATGTTATTAACTAAGGTAGAAACTGTGCAAAATCAGCATTAATGTAACACCTATTGAGGTTGTTGGGAACAGTGGTGGTTATAGAGTCTGACAGCTGCTGGGAGGAAGGATCTGTGATAATGCTCCCTGGTGCATTAAGGGTGCTGCAGTCTGCCACTGAAGGAGCTCTCCGGTTCTGCAACAGCTTCATGCATGGGGTGGGAAACTTTATCCAACAGATATGTTAATTTATTTAGGATCCTTTTGTCTTTTTCCACCTACTGCACTGAGTCCAGAGGGCATCCAGTCACAGAGCTGGCCTTCCTGATCAGCTTATCCAGCCGTTTTCTCTCAGCTACAGATGGAGTTGATGGAGCATTCTGCAGTGTACAGGGTGAAGAGGAACGGTGCCAATAACCACTAAAATCTCACAAATATTAACATATTGTAACTCAGAAAAGAAAATCACATCCTCTTCCAACTATTGTTTATGTAGCTTATCTTTTTCAAAATAAAGTAAAAAGACTAAAGAATAATTTACATGATAGAACAATACACTGAGAAACATACAGAGATACAAATTAATCTTCATATAGTGTTTCAATACTCACACAAAAGAATATGGTATTAGATGTTATTAATACTGCACAAAAGAAATTAACCCTGAAAAAACTGAAGAATAATGTCATATATAATTTCTCCCTGCATAGCTTTCTCCTTCCGATAATGTTGTTCTCCACCTGAAAGCTGCAAAGGCTGCCAAGCATGAGGATGTTACACCAGATGAAAATGTGTCTGTTTTTGACATTTGGCAGCATCAGTTTTTAGGATTCTTTCCTTGTTTCTTAGGCTTTATCCGAATTTGGCAAATCATTAAGTCAGTGTTTACCATGAAAAGTGCTATCTGAATAGTGCTGGTAAATAGGAAGGAGGTAGGAAGAGGAGGCTGATAGTTCGGTTTGCAGACAGCCCTTTGTGGCAGCTGTTCCTATCTGCTGCATAGGAGCTATAATCCTTTGCGTTTACAGGCACAGTCCACCTCATGGAGTTGAGCAAAAAAAATATTATTTTGTGAGATGTTCTGTGTTTTTACGGATGCAAAGGTATGCGTCTGCGTATTTTTGGGGTTTTTATAATGGAGTGCTTAATCTTAAGTTTAGATCTTTTCCAGGAAAGCTGTAGTCCCAATTTGACAAGCATCTTCTGGATGTCTTAATTATTTTGACGTCCGTAAGGCTGAAGGCTTTGGGAATTTAGCACAGCTGTTCTGAGTTCCTTTCCTACCCTGGACAGTGTTCCTTCTGTTTACCATGTGAATGGTGAATAGATGGATCTAGAAACAGGAGGTACAGTAGGAGCTACTACAATTTGTCTGACCTGGACGGAGGCTCTATTTTTTGTGCACCTCTGCAAACAGAGGCATAAACCATGAAATAACAAATTAAGGAACACAGGAACCAGAACAATGCATGTAAGTTAGCGAAGGAATGAAGAGAATCCAGCAACCAGTAACTGCAGAGGAGGAGTATATTTGCAAAACAGAACAAAGAATGGAATAATCAACTGATTTGGGAGCAGGTGTAGATGGAAGGAACTGGAATGGAGCTGGGGGAAAGGAGACTAGCACCAGGGGTCAACATAGAGTAAACAAGAAATACATAAGAACGCAAATATAACTGGAAAACAACTAGAAACACACAAATTGGAAATTAAACCAATTACCTGGAAAACACAGAATGACATAAAACAAAGTGTAACTGAAAACTCAAAAAGACAACTTAACCAGAACCAAAAAGCCCAGAACGGGCAGAATCATGACAAGAACTTGTTTCTACTGCTCTTGAGTCCATTGACTGTGCAGAGCTCCTGAATGCAATCCAACTTTTCAAGAAGTAGTCTGGATGCAAAGGTATTGGATAATATTATATAATATTATATTGTATTTTCATCTTTCTTTTTATTTATTTTTGTGTATTTTCTGTAAAGTGACCTTGAATGTCCAGAAAGGCACTGTTAAATAAAATGTATTATTATTATTATTATTATTAATATACACCTTTTACCTCTTAAGTGGTTAGAAAACCTGGATTTATTCATTTAAAAGGGTGGCTGAACAGGTTTGGAAATACACTCTTGCGCGAGACAATGTAGTTATGTTTTTATGACAGGAGATGGCAGCAAAAACTCTGCCTGTTCTGCTGTTATTTTATTTAGTCAGTATTTTTTATTAGTACTTATATCTACATGAAGAAAAACTGTAATTGATCTAAATGAAGCCTTGCTTATGGAAACTTACTGAATAAGATCCCAGTCCCTTTTTACACTTCTGTTAAACAGTTGATATTAGCTTAAACAAAATATGATTGCATCTTGCTTTTCTTTCTATGCGTAGTAAGACTACAGGAGTTATATTTTCATTCATCCACAAGTAAAACATTTAAAATAAAATAGTGTGGAATAAAGGCATTTCAAGATATTGTGAAAATCTCAGTTTTATTTCTTCAATGAAATTAAAGACAAAACTTTGACAATTGTTTTTGGTCAGTTGAAGACATTTATCAGCATCAAGGTTAACACAGTGTTCATTAAGACAGAAAGTACCATATCAAAACTGCTTCAAATACGTGATTGTGGTCAGAAGGTTACATATATGAGCAATTTGCATCACTGCTAGATTACTTTGGGGGTTTTAGTGATTTATTTAGACAGTTTTTTTCTTTCCCTCAAATAAAAGAAACAATTGGGTTCATTGATAAGAACTTTTTGTAAATTTTCTTTTATTTAGGCATAATCCAATTGAAACACACAGGCCCAAATATAAAGACAACTCCCCCTAATATTTGGTGAAATGTATTTTAGCATCCCTCTGACTCTATATGACCGCTGCTTGGGCAAAACAAACCAGATTTATCCTGTCTGGACCAGTCTTAATATGAGGTAAAGCTAAGGAAACTAGAACCTTTCTTCATTATTTCATCCACTTGCTGCAATGAACCACTAACACTGACAACAAGGAAGTACTGCAGCTCTACGCTGCTACCATGCAGGACTATTCAGTATCTTATCCTCTGGTCTTGGTTCTTGTCATTGTGCCCAATACTGCAACCTTCACCAGGAGGCATCCTTCGATGCCTTTGAGCTTGAAGGTACCAAACCAACTCAGTTTGAGTCTTTTCGAATCCAAAGCATCTTAAACTATCATCTTTAAATCAATGTTGGATTTAAAATTAGTTCCTCAGCTGGTGTAAGTGTACAGTTCTCTTTATATCTTAATTTAGTTCCCTAGACTTACTGAAAAAAATCTTTTTTATCCTTTAAACAGAAAATTACATAGGAACCTGCTGTGAAACTTAATTTTTCCAGTTAAAGAAATTTCAGCAGCACTCATTAAAACATGTAGGGTAATGTAGGAATATATTTGAGTCTTTGTGTTTCCCGAAATGGACATAAGAAAAATACTTCTAATATTTAAAATTTAATTTAGTTTTTTATGAATAACATTTCAACCATAGAAAAAGACACTGACATTGCAAAACCTGTTGATTGTTTGTGGATCTCTGACTGGAAGTGGATATTTTCCTCTTAAAAGGACTACATGAAAATACTCAGGGGTACAAGTTAATCTGAAGACAGGAAACAAATCAAATGTTCACAAAGACAAAGGACACATTCACCTGGGTAGTAACAGAACACAGGCAGAGGAGAGACGTGCTTAGATATGTCTGCTATGAAAACTTAAAAAAACCTAGGAGTAAAGATACCCTAAGAATTCTATACAATCTATAAACTGTAAATGTGTTTCTGGTTGTGATAAAATGTAATATTTTATTAAAGATATCTATGTTCATGGTAGTTTATTTTTTACTTACATCTAATCAGTTTTAACATCCCTCCTCACCAAAAAAAGAAAAAGAAATACAAAACAAACAAACAAAAAAACAACAACACACAAAGCATTTTTAAATAGTTGCAAATAAAGTATTCTATTTTATCTAAACGCTGGCAGAAAATATCAGAACCTCCACTGCCAAACTCAGACTAAAAATAAATGCTTTATGCAAGGTGGATGTCATATTATTAGGACAAATCTATCTTTATAATTTAAAGGCAGAATATTAGGAGGACATGAGCAGTGTCTCACAATTCAAACCCATTGAATATTCTAATTTTTTCCTTAGTTACACATAAATATTTCGTCATATTTTCATTAGGATTCATGTAACATAGCAGCACACAGTAGAGCATGATTGTAAAGTGGCTTGAAAAGTATATACAATAATTGAATAATATTTGGAGTTTATTGATCTCACACTAGAGAAATGTACCTCTGCATTTAACCCATCCCCATGGGGAGCAGTTGGCTGCCACTGTGCGGCGCCCGGGGAGTGGTGTGGCAGTTAACGCTCTTGCTCAGAGACCCAGACTGCAGGCTGTGGGGATCGGACCGGGTACTTACAACCGCCTCAGAGCACAAGAGCACTGCTCTAACCACTAGGCCCACACTCCCCTCATATGTCACAAACATTGTTTTTTGTTTTCCCAATAAAATCAAAATCATATTTTGTATATGGTGGTGGAAAAAAGCTGTGGCCTTTTATTTAACAGCAACAGGAAAATTTGTTGATGAGAAGATAGAGGGCGCTAAAACAAAGCAATCCTGGCTGCACCCAATACTAGTTTGAGGGAGAAGTTAACCTCACAGCTCCAAATTATAATGCCAGGGCTAGAATAAAAACAGTTTAGATCAAAACATTTTCATGTATTTAAATAGCCAAGTCAAAGTTAAGACTTGAGAGTGTTTGACAAACACTGGTGGTTTTCAGAACAATCAGAGAATTAAAAAATCAGTCTCTAGACATTGAAAGATGAAGCATTCTAAAATAGTTGCAGTTATAAATGCAGTCTTTATGTTTTCACTCAGGTAGCCCTAATTTAAATGTATTTCTCACATAACCAAAAATGCATATGTTAAAAAAGTTAATTTTTTTATGCTGCTCTGTCACGTAAATTTCTAGTAAATTTGCACAGGTCTGTGCTTGTAATGTGATTTAAAAAAGTACTCTGTATCAATCTGATTGAAAAAAAAAAATATTTGTCCTGAACCCCAAAAGTAAATAGAATATTCAGCTTTTTTCAGATTAAATGACTGATGATCATTCTGTAAACCATGTCAGACTGAATTGTTTTAGACTGTATATTCAATGACATGCCGTTCCCTGTGAAGAGTTGCCCTGAACTGCAAAAGTATTAGAAAAAAGCGGTTAAAAAAATTCATCACAGATTGTAATATCATTACTGTGGATTGTGGCTCCAGGGTGGTCAGAAGGATTGTAGTTTTGTTCTGTAGGAAAGTGACCTTCTTAAAATATGTGAAGGTGCTTCTGTCACATTTTAGTATTAGACATTAAAAACCTGAAATAGGGTTTCTCAGCAATCACTCAAATGCTTTAGTTTTTTTTTTAAACATTTTTTCCCCCTCATCATCTCCCTTTAAGGTACTATTGCTCATGAATCTTTCATAATTGTAAAATGCCATAAAAGATATTCAAAAAGGGAACCATGTTATTTCTCAGGCTTGCATAGCTGATTTCTTTTTGTTTTTAGGTGGCAAACTAACACAATAAATGCAACACAAACTCCTTTATGACCAATATGAGCCATCGTATGCAGACTGAAATCAGCAGCATGTGGACACTGATATGTATGCTGCCCACACACTGATGCAAATTGGCAGACTTTTCCGCTTCTTCCGGAGGAGGTATTTGATTGTCCAGGCAGTTGAGTGCCTGTGTGGGAATGTGTTGCGCTAAGATGGATGATAAATGAGCATCTAAAGCACGTGATTTGTCCGTCAGTTCATGTTGTCTCTGGTCCTGAAAATGTTTTGAATCACAGGAATTGTAGGATGCCTCTCTACGGTCCCCCGCAGTAGGAATAATCTGCTTTGTTGTGCATCACCAACTTGTTGTCCACAAAGTAGAAGCTGTCGGATTGTGTCTCATAAGGATGTTGGATCATCTCACGCACTAAATTAGAGAAAGACAGAAAAAACAAACAAACCCATAGAATTATCAGGGTTTTGTTGCAGTAAATGATTTCTCTCTGTGTGGGGTTTGTTGCCTTTTCTGGTGTTGTTGCACTTTGATATGAGCCTTTATATGAAACACTTACTGATTTCCTCGGAGAGCGTGGGGAACTCGTAAATGTGCTCACAGGTGTTCTTGCTGCTGGGCATGCAGAAGCCAAACTCAAAGTCGAAGCTCTTTAGCAGCTTGTCGCGGAAATAGTGTTTCTCGATCATGCGGAAGTTGTTGATGGGGGTATCTCCCACTGTGAACTCCACTCTGCAGCAACACAAGAATAGACTCACTGAATGCGTTGCTGCTTGATGCTTAGAAAGTGTTCAAGCTGGGCGTTTTTTGGTGTTCAGCTGGCAGCTGTTAACTGATAAAAAGGCTTTCCCCTCATAGTTTGTGTTCCCTTTGTTCTGGATAAACCTAAGACATCACTGCTAGATGCAAAATGCACAAATTACTGAACATATTTCCAAAAACTCCCACACTCCAAAAACATGACTGTTAGGTTGACTGAGGTCTTTAAACTGCTGTGAGTGTGTGTGCATGGTCATGTGTCTCTGTATTTCCTCATAATGGACTGGAGATCTGTCCAGGGTGCAGCCGCTTCTCTTGCTGGAGATATCATATTGCTGGAGATAGCCACCAGCCCCCTTTAACCCTGACAGATAATCATCAGAAGATGCATTGATGGATGGTTTTGTTATTTTTCTGACCTCAAACAGCAGCTAGCACTGCTACAGGAGATAATTACAGCTTTAATGTAAACAGGAAGTGCAGATATAGTTGCTGCTGACTGAGTATTTTTACCTCTGTCCCCCTCCCTAGCATTTCAGTTGGCATATTGAGTTTTTAAAAAACAGTATATTGTTTCATTCCATTTCTATTTTACTAAGGGCCACAAGAGGAAGCTCTACAGCCACAAAAGCCTTGTTTATTTATTGGATTATGAAGCACATACAATATCAAAGTAAGTGATCAAAGGGCATAAAAACAAAAAACAGAAAACCCTGGTTTAAAACCAGAGAAAAAAAATAGAATTCTGTTACAAAGAGCTAAAATATATTATCTTTCTAAGCAAATGCATCATTAATTTGCCTTAAAAAGGCTCTCTGATGGAACCAGATCTAAAGGAACAGCCCCGCTTCTAAGCTATTAGTCCCTGGAACAACTAAAAAAATCTGACCGGAGGACCTCAAGTACCTGCTACAAATACTTAAAAGTTTGGATAAATAGAAAAGTTCAAGTTCTGGAGGGGCTAATGGGGATTTATGCTCCAATGGGAGACACCACCATAGCGGGCATTGCATTAGTTGAGTCTTGAGATAATAATGCATTAATGACCTACTGCAGGTTAATAAGACAAAAGAAGCTGCTTAAAAATGGCGAAAGGACATATTGGAAAAAAAGCCTGTCTTGTCCACAGATATTTTTTTCATGATAAAATCCTTATCAAATATCAAATTTAAAGTCAAATTTTTAGATAAAAAAAAATCAAAGCACTGATTTCTGTAGTAGAGATACAACCAAATAAATTACATTAAGGCTTTTGTTTGTAGCCCTGGAAACCTTTATCATTTTTTGCTTTAATGCTGTGAGTTAATGTCCTGTTTGGGAAACACCGTGTGTTTACTACTATTGGGCCATATTTCTTTAGTGTAATAAAAAAAGCAGCAGTGATATATATATACATAACGGATAAATAACAGACTATATATAATTTAGCCTCAAACTACTAGTCTCTGCAATATATTTTTTTATGACACTGCAAAAAACAAACTATTAATTCAAGCACTGTGGGAGATCATTGTCAGGATTTGGTTGTGGTTCGTTGACCCAAATGCAGAGGCAAGGAGGCAGAGGTGATTTTCTTGTGGGTTTAAAGAAAGGTTAGAGAACACAGAGGAAATCCAAAAATCCAAACATAAAAAAACAAACAAAGTCCAAGCAAACCAGAAACCAGGAACCCAAAAATCAAACATATAAAAAAATTCAAAACAAACCAGAAACCCTGGAGACATCGGGGGGGATACTAACACCAGAAAGAAGGCTCAGAGAGACGGAGTTGGAGGAAGTTAGATGAGGAACCAGCACTAAAGAACTGCACAGAGAGAGTATTTATGGGAGACTGAAACAAAGAGAGGGCCAACAAGCAGATTGGGAGCAGGTGTGAACAGAGCAGAAACAAGGAAAGGAGGTAGGGAAAAAGGAGAACATAAGAGGGCAGCAGAGGACAACAAATAAGAACCTGAGAACTGAAAATAACCAGAAAACAAAACAAAATAAGAATGAAAGCACTAAAACTAGAAAACATAGTACAAAGTAAAACAGAATACACAAAAGGAAACATAACAGAACCAAGACTATAACAATCATTTTCAGTTTAATATGAGCTGTTCTCTATGTGAATTATCTGCTTCATTGTATTCAAAACCTTAATCAGTCACAGAGCAGGCAGGAAACGATGGACACCCTTTTTTTAACCTCTCTTGCTGTTGCAGGACTTCAATCAGACAAGTTGTTCTCACTGATCATCAACCTGTTGTTCCATTATTGGCCCCTGCAGGCCTCCTACATCTGCTCCTCTGTTACAGTAGCGGTCATCAAACACACACTCAATAGTTTGACTTACGTGGCTCCAACCTGCCGCAATTGAAGAAAAGCTGGGGTGAACTGGTATCTGACAAATCGGCCGGCGTTGGGGTCACATTGCTTTAAACCAGCTGAACAGCAAGAGGGGGAAAGAAAAACATTGAGGTAGGTTTCTTTGCATAACATTGGAAGTCTAGATCTAGAGGCCTGGGTCTGACCTGGTGTTGGAGGTTTGGTGATCTCAAAAAGGACCGTTCCTGTTTCCATGTCACGGATTTTAAACCGAGTGAAGTCAATCATGTGGACATTTTCCTCAGGAGAGCAAAGATAATCTAAAAAAAAAAAATTTATTCAGTAAACATTTTTTTTCCTGTGATTATGACAAGAGTTTTACATTTCATCTTTATCGTAATACCTTTCTCCATTTAAAGAAACAACACTTACAGAAGGGAACATCAGTGTAAATTTAAACTCAGTTAAGTAAAGTGAAACACACACAAATTGTTGACATACATCAGATTTATAATTAAATGTGGACATACACTAGGCCATTTGAATAAACTGAAATGCTTTTCTCTACCTAACTGTTGACAGAACATAAAGAACAGCTATATAAAGGAATTATTATCTAGTTTCTCACTACTGTGTGCTTATTGGTGTGGTGCTCCTGGTAGGTGAACATCTGCCCTAAATTCCAAAGTCTATTGCAGCCGCTGGGTAGTTTTTCTCCTTGGTTCTTCTATATTTATCAACATCAATATTAATATCAACCCTACCCAGTTTCCGTGTCTCAGCTGAGAGTATCCCCATAGCATCCTGCTGCCACCACCACACTTCACCATGGGTATGATATGTTCAGGGCAATGTTCAGAATTGGATTTATACGAACAGCTACAATTAGGTCTTCTCTAACGATAGTAGATTTTTCCACATGTTTGCTGTTCCTGATTTTGCTTGGGTCAGACTATTAAACAGGATTTTTTTTAGATGCTGTAAAGGTTAAATCAGTGGGTTCCTGCTGACAGATTATACAGACATCGGCCAGGATTGTCTAGAGGAGTCGGGGGAGCTTACCACTCTCCTCTTGGCTGCTTCCTCTCTAAATAACACTTTCTTTGCCAGGTAGAGCAAGTTGATAGACACGTCTTTTTTAGTCAGCAGTTTTTTGCTCTTTCAGTCTTAGGGCGATTTTGAGCTTTTTTTAACCTATCCCTTTTCCCAATCTAATTCTTTCTGATTTGTCTGGTGTTTTTCTTGATCTTTATGATGCTGTTGATTATTTAATGTCCCCTAAAAATCCCAGAATTATGTCAAAAACTATTCTTACTCTTGTCAATGGCAATGACAAATGGAAGAAAACTCAGCTTCTGTTTTAATGATATAGTTAGTGATGAGGTTCAAGTTTGCAATATTACAAGGTCTCCTTGCCATTACTCTAATTTTTATCAGCACTCAAACACATTTGCTATTATTTAAGTTGTGACTCTGCCTTGGCTGTTCCAAATCTTTAATACTACTTCAAGTCAGGGGAATAATTTCAAAAATCTGAAAAGCCATCAATCATTTTACTTCTTCTTCGCAATTGTGTGCTTCTGGTATCAGAGTGTGAACCGTTTTCCTGATTTCATCATAAAACTGAATACTGTTGGTACCAGAGCAAGCATATTTTGCAGGTCCTCTCTTATTTTGGTAAAGGTTAGATTTAGAAATAAGGTATGAATTGTGTTTAGGTTAAGGTTTGGTATGTACTGGTAATTGTTAGGGTTATTGTCAGGGTTTAGGACATAGAAATGGTTAAAATAGCACTGAAAATCAATGTAACTCAATGGAAATCCGCACATTCACCTCTCTACATATTTCTGTATTTCTATTTGATTAGTTACTCTGTGTGGACACTGTTAGGTCAATTTCCAAGGAATGTGCTACTTTGTAGGGACTTCAAGTACTTGTGGGTCATCTGGTCTCCATGATAAGAAATTCACTTGTTGAGTCGAGGGTTCTGTTTAGGACTGATCTATGGATTTATTTTAGGTTAAATCTAGGGTTAGATATATGGTTAATGGGTAGGGTTAGGGTCTGTGTTAGTCTATGGAAATGAAAGAAGTCAATGCAAAGTCTCCGTAAGAATAGCAGGAGTGTGTTTGTGTGGTCATGTGTGAGACGCTCCGTACCCAACGGGGCAGGATTAGACCTAAGAGGCTTATTGTGCTTTATCATCACATGGACCGACTGGTTTCAAAGCAATCACACACACTCAAACACACACTGTCTCTCTTAAAGACAGGAATGCTAACTATAGAAGTCTATGCAGCAGAACTGTTTGTAAGCAAAGCTTTTAGAGTTTACTGTAAACCAACATTAGAAGCATCTGTACCTTTATTCCCGGTAATAACTCACACATAAAGCTGTGCTTCAGCATCCTCTTGTGTTTCTAAGGGTTAAGGAGCAGATGGGCAGCTCAGGCTTTAGCCACCTGCTCAGAGATATTTATAAACCTTTTTCATAAAGTACAGTGTTTAGCAGCCAACACCTTGTCTGAAAATATCCTTCCTGTGAAACATGAGTATTTAGAGCCTGCTGTTTGCTTTAATGGGCAGCGTGGCTGAACACCGAACACTGAAAAATATTTACGAGCCGACAGGATGCACTTAGCATGAGTCTGAGGTGATTCACTGATTAAAGCTGGAGCTGTGCAAATCGCTTTAGCTTAAAAAATTAATAGAGCTAGTAGCTTAACTTAGTCATTCAGAAACAGAGTAATATTGTCCACTGGATGTACAGTATAATTTTCATCTTAAACAACTGCTGAACACCATAACTCCCTCCTTTGTGTATAAGTTTATAACTGATGCTGACATTTTTTTTCATGTTTTCAATTAACTTCACTATTTGCACCTCTTATATCTCTACACATTATGACTAAATGTACTTCCTCCTCAGTGAAAATTACAATATTTTAGGGTTTTCTGCTCCCCAAGCTGCGAAGTTACTCCCAAGCACACACACACACTGCAATTATATGTATATAAAACATAAATTAAACCAAATTACAATGCTGAATTTAAATAAAAGCATCTGTTTGGATAGGAATTCCTTCTACTGGTCACATAACTGAAAGTTCTTGTTTACTTTCAGATACTTTTGAGAAATAAAATCGGATTTTAAATGATGAGTGGGAGCACATTTTGATCATAATCATTGCCAAAAACCAACCAATCTTTTAAACCATTTAAGAATGGTTTATTTAACTGGCTTTTCACTTGGATATTTTCAGCAGATAAACCTTTATGATGGTCACTAATAGTATGATTCAGCAGCATTAAAGCAACATCCTAAGCCTCTCCAATGCTATAAATCAATACAATGCTAAATTCTAATTGCGCTGCATTATAACAGTCTTACAATCAGCATACCTTTTGCCTGAATTTTAAAACAATATGTCATTAAAGTTGGAAACCGCTCCTTTGTTAACCTTTTTTATACATTAGCTTTGCTGCACTCCTAAAACTCATTTACAAACTGGGCAGAGATAGGCAGGTGAGTGAAAAATGTTTTTTTTTTTTTTTTTGTTGCATGTGTAATGATTTCTATATAGATATCGTAAGAAACACACAATTTCAAGATAAAATGACGCATTACATACACAAAAGCATCTGTAACCACATAGAAGTCATTACTTATACATGAAAAAACAATATTGGTCTTTAGGGCAGATTAACACACCAGAGGAAGGACCACACAAGCTCTTCTACATAGAACAAAGAGAAGCTTGATATCTTATTTTCTATGTAATTAAATTACATCTGTGTTTGAAAAATTTAAATTTTGTTCTTTTAGAAAAATTCAAGGCTATTTCACATTATTTACACGTTATTTATTTAGTTTTTGCACTACAGGTTATTTATACACATTCTGATACAGTTGTAAACAGAAAGTATTTCGTTGCACTTAAGTATCACTAGATGATGCATAAAAAAATATGTCTGTAAACAGCCCTGCCAGAGATGTAATGAGATGGTAGGTATAAGAAGGGTGGATATCTAGACCCTCTCATAAAATTACATAACTAATCAACATTTATATGCTTTGCTAAAAGAAAATAATGTACCCAATCTATCACAAAGATCACTGCCATTCTATTAAAATGATGAAATTCATACGTTTTATTTTTCTACATTTGTATTATTATTTTTATTTTTTAGATACCAATTTAACTATCTATTTGCAACTCCAATGTTTATTAAAAACTTCTAACACATTTTAAATTAGGGAAAAGCTTATGAAGTTTTTTTATTAATCACTGTTGTAAGTGTAGTTCCTGCTTTATTTCTTATCTATTAAAGAAAATTACAATCACAATGAGAAAATGACAAAAGACTAGTTCTCTCTTTCCATGAAAAGCAAAAAAAAACAGTAAAAACTAGAAATTACTAATATATATGTCAAATTTGAGTTATATTCCTCTGAAATATATTATGAATTATGTCTCTTTTCATTTAATGTGAGAAAAGAAATTTTTTCAGATCGAAATAAACCTGCTGAAGATTAGATTTAAAAATGCAAGTTTAAAAATACGATGATTAAAAGGCTTATTCAACAACTACACCTACTTACAAAGGCTGAGAAGGAGTCCAGCCTTTTTTAGCTTTTTAGTACAGTCCATTTTGCCAAGCAGATCAATGATCCACTGATTGTTAAATGCTTCGTGATCAGAGCCTGATTATTCAAAAATCTGTCAGTACATTCTAAATTTGTCTCTCAACCATCTTTGCTTTCCCAGTTTTTTTTTTCAAATAGTTCACAGATATATTTTGTGAATCAGACATGGCAACCTGCTGGGGAATCCAGATGGACTGTTTGATCCGTCGGCACATTCAGTAAAGTCCCTGTCAAAGCGAACGCTGCAAGAGCTTCCACATCATTGTGTCCCTTCCACAGTCATACAGGCTCTGCAAATATCCCACTGATGTCACAGTCTGAGCTCACGCCGCAGCTTGACTACTAACAATGGCCTGTACTGGATGACTTTTAGATTTTAGCATAGACCAAAGCTGTTCTTTACAAAAAGTAGCACAGTTCCAGACAAAATACAACTATTAAATAATGACTGATTAAAAAAATATGTAATGATTAATATAGCCTGGTTTACCGACTGTTTTTCATCCAAAAAGAGATCTATACAGATTTAATGGGTTTGTAAAGTTTCAGGCTCTAAATTCCACACTGATGGTAGCAAACTACATTGTAACCACAGACCCACTGGGGTGCGCTGACAAAATGACAAACTGAGAGAAGTGAGGCTGCCTTACACAGGTACCACCGGGCCCTCTGACCACCATCAGTAGAAAACACGGTGAAGTGAGACAGATAATCTAACTAAAACTAATCTCACTGCCCTGGCTCAACCAACCAACCAGAGCCAGGAGGAATGTCTGAGAAGTGTCAATCTTTAAAGTGTTTGTCTTACACCAGTGGTTCTCAAACTTTTTCTGTCATTCCCCACTTTGGACAAGGGGGAATTTTCAAGCCCCACCTGTCCCCATCGCCCCAACACAATGGTAATGAAATATGCAACAATCTTAAAATGTTCCAATTTTATTGAACAAATAGTATCTAAATACAAACTATCTACATCAAAAGCCAGCAAGCTCAAAAATAAAGAAAATAAAAATGCAGCTGTGTCAAAATTTGTATCAAGCTCAAAGATAGAAAAAATTAAAGTTCCACTCTGCAATCTGTTAATAAAAGAAAAGAAGTGAAATCCATCTGGCAAGACAGGTCTATTTATCCCTGCATTAGTGGCTGCAATGAGCCTGTTTTGCATTGCACAGTTTCTCAAAACGGGGTTGCAGGCTTGATACTGCCACTCTCAAGTCATGCTCAATGTTCAGCTGAGATCTGTATTTTGTTTTCAGTGAAGCAACAGCTGAAAAGTCCATCTCACAGAGATATGATGTGGCAAAGGGAAGAAGAATGCACACAGCTCTCTGCCCGATGAGTGGATACTCCCTCTCCACTCCAAACCAGAATTCACTATTAGCCTGAGCATTAAACCTGAGCCTCAGGGTGGAGTCAGACGTCATTACAATAAACTGGTCCTATTTATTTAAGATAAAATATTTCAAATTCAGTTAATTATGATCAACCTGCGCCGTCAATCCCGGCGCACGTGCGCTTTATTTGCAGTCTGGACGCTGAGGGTAAACATGCTGTGTCTCTGCAGCGCTGAGAGGGACTCCTGTGATAGCGGGGGAGAATGGGGTGGGGAGGGAGGAGGCGCCCCACGGCAGCACCTGCCGCTGGAGGACAAGAAAAGGAACGATACGTGCTTTCACGTAAGAGTCTCCAAAAGTCCCTCGATTTGTCGCTAGTCGCTTTTTTGAAAAAGAGTCGCTGGAGGGGTCTGAAATATAGCGACAAAGTTGGCAACACTGGGGCGCGAAAGTTTATTCCGTTACAAATAATATGCCGACGTCACGTCAATCATTATTTGGGCACTTCAGTTCCAGGTGAAATTTTTCTCATATCTAATGTTCTTTTAATTAGACTGCATGTAGGCTAGTAAGGATTACTTTGTGGGTTTGATTGGTCTAAAAAGCGGCAACATACAGCTATAAGGACAGTTTGCTCTCACAAGTTCTACATTTATAGTCACACGACACACACACACACAGACACACACACACACACACACACCGGAACTTGGCGCGCCCCACCTGTCACGTCTCAATTCCCCACCAGTGGGTCGCGCCACACACTTTGAGAACCGCGGTCTTACACAAACAATAATAAGAATAGGTAAAGTAACTAACTATAGTGAGACCTAAAGAACATAATAAGCTGCAAAGAATTTTTCAAAACACACAAAAATAAAATCAAAACTCAACTCAGTCATAAAAGCCCAGGCATAAACATCCTCATGCAGACCCATATTACTTTGCTACTGTAAGCCTTAGCATGGTACACTCTTTAGTATAGAGAAAACCCCAGACAAATCATGAAGAGGTATAAATACTATTTTATGATTGTTTATATTAAAACTTTTTCGTCATAGCATGTCATCTCAAAGCATGTTACAGTTCACTAGATCATCCAGTCAGATTGATTCAAAGTTTTCTATCTAAGGAAAACCAGTTGATTGCATTGACTCGTTGATGCTTCAGCAATCCCTCACACTAAGCATGCTTGTAGCGACAGTGGAGAGGAAAATCTCCCTTTGAACAGGAAGAAACCTCCAGCAGAACCAGGCTCAGTGTGAGTGGCCATCTGTGATTCAGACACCCCCACTCTGTAATTGACATTTAGCAACTATTTTTGCACGTTACTATCACTAGTATTTCTGATTCTGATTCTGAGGCTGACTGGGGTTCAAGGAGACAGGAGCAGACATTGTGAAAAGTTTATCTTTTCCCACTGTCATTAAAACTAAAAATATCAGAGAAAGTTTTGGCATTCCCTCCCCAAGCACTGCTGAACAATGTTCCTTATTAAAAATGAACACTTTCCTTGCTCTACAACTAACAATAATTTGGCCATTTGAAGATATTTCCAGAAACAACAGAACCAGTCATAGTGTGAACTACTGAGCACAATAAGGAACTTTTTAACCAGTCTGAGGGAACCCACACTGGTACTGTATCCGTTTACTGTGGTGCTTGATGTTTAACTGATATTGTTTGTAAATTTTGAAGCTGAGTTGCATAATTATAGATTCAGTTCGATTCAATTCAGTTTATTTATATAGCATGAATTCACAACGCATTTCATCTCAAGGTAACCTGGCAGTAGCCAGATTGATAAGTCTAGAACTGAGTTCTCATTATCAATTTGGGATGTCTGCCGTTCAATCTGTCAGTGAAAAGGAGGGATGTTAAGTACAATACTTTCAGCTGATTGGGTGACGTGCCAGCTAGTACCTGCCTTCCATAATACGGTTTCAGCCAATCGTAGCAGCGAATTGTAATGTTTCGTAAGCTGATAAATCAAACTTTTTCTAAATCCTGTCAGAAGAAAAGCACGGACATCTTTCCCATCTACAAATGCACAAAGTGCCTTTCTTTGCTCCTTTCCTTAAACAAGAAATGTTTCCTGTTTTTGCTAAAACCCAGTCATTTGCGGAACTGACAGATGAGTCCTTCAGTGTAGCCATGTTTGTAATGTCCCGGCAAGGTCCTTCTGAATGTTGTCATTCCTACATGTCCTGCCCAAAAAAACACTGCTGGCAAGTCATTGTTCTGACACGTGGTTAGGAGAGGTTACAAGATGAACGTATTAGGGGGAGTCTTTCACAGTGGATTTTTTTTGTGAGACTCAAAACTCAGATCTCGCGATAATCCAGCTTGCAGCACAAGGTTAAGCTCAAGGCACTTAACAGAGACAATTAAATCAGATCAGAGTTTGGTTCGAGGTTTTTTGTCAAAGGAAATCATTAATCATATAAATTACTCACCTGCGCGGCACCCTACAGATGTAGAATAGCTGTATGCATCTTTTGTTGCTTCTTTGCACATTGTCCCTGTTAGATAAGCTACTGAACTAAATTAAAATCCTACATATTGAGGAAATGTTGTGTTTTCTATTGGGAAGAAAACTGCCAGGTTTACCAGAGCAGAGATTTTGACTAATCATCCATCCTTTATCAGTTTGTTGCTCTTATGTTCTAGCATGTGACTGTCACTGCCATTTCTGTTCATTGATTGAAAATATAACTTTAATTCTGTCCCAAGGATCTATATTACACCTTGTTGTAAAGCATTTGGCTTATTGAAAACACAATTTAGAACGTTTCCTATCTTAGACAAGCAAATGTTGTTGACTTAATCTGGTAGGTTAAAATGATAAAATAATGATGAAAAAAAAAAAAACGGTTTTAGTCAAATATTAATGACTACTGCTAATGTGACGTCACAGTAAAACTGTTCTTTAGTCAGTAATGGCTCCTTACTGAGGTACGTTCAGGGACCTGGAAAAAACATCTGATTTTTCTGCTTTCCACTAATCAGTTACTAGACTGATGAACCTGAGAATCACCTTATATGTGTCTGCGGCTATTTTCGGCATGTCTCTACAGGGAGATAAGAGGATATAACTATTTCTTTATAAAGCCTGAAGAACTGCTTATAAAATCCTATGTGATGGTTACAAGATCTTTGCTAGACCAGAGGAGGAGTAACTATATTAGATGGTAATAATTAGGAATTATGACTAACCTCGAACATCTCAGAGTACATCTCAGATCTTCGGCATTGTTCACTAAAACTGCCCATAGCCTTCTAAAGTTGTTAAATAAACAATGTAAAATTTTTTTACAAAAGGAAACAACAGATATTTTGTAATTTAAACTCAAGCAGAATTTCTGTAATGTAATTATAATGCTTTTGTGTAAATTCCTTGGTAAGAGCAGACTGGCGATTTTCAGCCTATATGCAAGATTAAATGAAACAGCTTTGCTGTGTAGTGGAAAGACTCCTGCAGATATATTGAAAACGATAGAAATAATACATACTACATACTATACATCAGTCACTGTCCTTCTTTCAACTATATAATCTAGAGATGTTTTTGTGAACATGTGTATAGTAACAAAATATGTCCCACAAAACAATCAATAATGTGAACTGAAGTATCCTGGAAGCAGATTCAAGTTTTTCTTCTGTAATTCTGTCCCAACATTAACCTTTCAGTTTAACAAGAACAAACAGCTCTAAATCACAGCAGGATAACTGAGGTGTGGAATTAGCTCCGGCAAATCAAAGGTTCAGTGTTTTGATTTCTCTACAGAAAAGCCCCGAGGGGACACTAAACACGGAGACATGGCATTCAATCCTAGCAAACGGGATCTGCTATGGTTTTACCACCATTTGGCTTTAGGTTTTATAGATACAGTGCCTCAGAACCCTTAGCTTGAGATATTTGGGTTGTATCCAATATGCAAAGACAAAGGTATTCATAATGATAGATGAATATAATTTTATTACAACTAAAACCTGAAGAAGTTTGAATTCCATTTGTAATCAGTTCTTCTGACTAAATATGGTTTATTCACCATTTACAGCTGCAGTTCTTTTGGGTGTCTCTTAAACAGCAAGTTTTTAGGGTTGTTGGTGGAGAGTTTCCCCTTCTAGTAGGACAGAAGGGGAAACTCTCTAACAGCCTCAAGTCTTTCGCAGCCTGTAACCAGTTTTCTTTAAGAAATTTCCCGGCAATTAGCTCTATCCATTCATCCATCACATATGACCAGCTTCTCTGTCCCTGCTGAATAAAATCATCCCCAGGGCATGATACTGGAACCAGGTTTGACTGTAGTGTTAATGTATTTGGACTGTTGTGCCCATTAGTGTTACACACTTGTTTATAAAACAAAAGCCATGCATAATTTGCTTCTGTTTCAACAGGAGTGTGTAAGTTTTGATCCAAATATGAGCTTTATTTAATGTATTAAATCCATTTTTAAGTCAATCTGCAGCATAGGTACTCAGTGCAGGCTGCCCTACACAAAAACCTGCCTATGTAAGTTGAAAGGGTCGGATCTATCCCTGAATTTGTCAACACCAATTTACATCAGTCTGAGCTCCTCTCAAAAGTTGTTAGGCACCACCTCAAAGGTTGTACTCTAGCACCCTAGTGGCTAAAGTTACGCAGTGCTACTTAAATAACCAGTCACTCATTTTTGTTGCTATCTGTCCTATATTCCAAATAGGATCAATCAAAGACGGCTGTTGTAACATAAAATGTTTAAAATTGATAGAGCTTCCCACCCAAGAAGCTTTTTCAATTCAATGGAAAAAGCTTCCTCTGTGAGAAAAAGATAGTTAATTAATTATCACTGGTTGCTTGGCTGGAGGAGGGCAAACCGTTATCAAGTCATGGCACAGGTTTCAAAGGTACTAAATGGAGCAGGAGCGATGTTGCCTCCTGTGTGTCTAGCCCATCAAACTGCTAAAAGTGAATTGTTTGTTCCCTGTAATTAGCTCAATATATATATATTTCATTTAACTCATAGTCACTGACCTCCATTAAGACAGGCCCCAAAGCACGCTGCTGCCACCATAATGATTCACAGTAGACATTCACAACACTTTGGAAGGATCTGACCAGAGCACCATCCTTCACATGTTTAACATAAATTATTTTAAATAACTCCTCCAGAGTTGCCACAGGGACCTTTGACTTTTTATGAACTACTTCCCATCACCAGAAATTTAAATCCTAAAGGCAGAATATCGGATCTGGACTCGAAATTGGATCTGATTTGAGGTAAAAAGATCGAATCAGGATTGGAGGCTTAAAATGCTGATGGGGACATCCCTAGTATTCATGTAATTCCATCGGAATCAAATAAAAGAGGGATGAATACAAATAAAGGCAAGTTTTTAAATATTTTTTCTTCTGAAATAGATAAGATACCAAAAACTGTTTTTCTTTCTCTTGATATTTAAGCTTTACTTTTTGTTATCCTGCCTGAGAAAACACTGTTAAAGTTTGTGTGATTAGACTAAATGCAAACAAGGCCAAGAGGTATGAATGTTTTTGCAAGGCACTTTTTCCTATTTCTTTTTCTTTGCATTATTTTGTTGTCTAATAATAATAATCATGTCTCAGAACAAAGTACAAATTCAAGGCTATTGTTAGAGCTGTCTTTTCATAAGTGCAGATCAGTACTTTTTTTTTCATTCCTGGGGAATTGAAGTAAACGTAGCAACACTTATTGTGTCATGCTGTGCTCAGAAACAGAGTCTGTCTGAGACCAAAGTGGCCGTCTCACAGAGCAGCCGAGCTGCCACTTATAGCTCCTTAATCCGCCAGATAAGCCCTGAGTAACAGACTTTCAGCCTCAGGGATTGACTTCACATGCCTTATTCTTTCCATCTGACTCTGAGGCCTCTGACTGATGCTGAGACCTTGTGGCGAAGTCACCTCAGAACACGGGGTACGACAATCCAAACATGTGCCGACGTGTCTTCATATTTAAAACAACCTATGGCCAGGGCATCCAGGGAGAAGCTGTAGTTCATATCAGCATTTATGATGCAGCTGTGAGGGGCAGGCCCTTTCATGTCTCTCAGCTATAAAATCACCTGTGGGCAAAACTGGCAACTGGTGAGGTTCATGGAGGGGTTGCACTCTGAACACCTGAATGCAAATAAGATTCTCTCTTCTTATCTCTTTCCAAATGACGTTACTAAGGAGAAAGAAAAAAATATTTACGTATGTTTGGTAGCAAATTGTTAAGATATTCACAAAATAAGACTAAAGTTAGTCCATATAATTGCTTTTACCAAATGGTTGCAATGCCAAAGATGTTGGTGAAGTTTAACAAAGTAATACGAGATGAAACAATCTGGTATGAATGGAAATAAACAGAGGATAAACAGAGCAGAAAAACCTGCTACAAAAACTTGACATTGGTGAAAAGCTTCATCTCCCAGTAGAGTGAAGACCCTAAACACACAGTAACAGCCACAACGGTTAGTTTTTAGACATTTTTTTCTGTTTGAAATAAACCTAAATCATATCAAGAATCTGGCTCAGAAGTCAGGGTAAGCAATCAGACTATGAGATGCTTGTAATGAAGGAGATTAAAATAAGACTCATGCCAATTTGAAAGACATTCACCAAAAGATTCTAAAACTAAATAGAACAATGTGCCACACTTTTAAGTATTTTATTTGTTAATGAAAAAAAAGGTTAAAAAAAACATGTATAATGTTTGGACTGTGATGTGCGTCTGCTGGTAGCTATGCTGCCTTACACTAAGACAGGCTTTGAATTTAGGTCTGTTGAATTTCTGCAAAAGGTTTGCATGTTCTTATGCATGCATGAGTTCAACTCAATCTAATTCAATAAAAAAAATGTATTCCTCTCAAAAGGAAATGACAGCATTCATTTCCCCTTCAGTCAGAAACATGATTGAAAGGTTGGAAACTCTTAAGTTGCCCTTGGGGATGTTATTTTGGGTGTTTCTGCGTTGCTATGTGTTAATTTTGTGTGTGTATCTGGTGGTGCTTGATGACCAGATACAGGCAGAAATGTTGAAAAGATTTATGTAAAAATCACTTTTTGTGCGCTTTTAACATTGCAAAATCTTTGATGAATAGTTTTGAAAGATTGCGTAAACATGTATTTAGTAAAATTACAGGAAGCTTTAGTTTTTAGGATATATGAGTAAGGAACTTAAGGGACGGTTTATTTTTTTAAATTGGTGCCTACTTTTATAAAACCTTCAGCTTGTTTTTCATCAAATGGGAATAAATTGCTGGATTCTGTTTGTAGCTCTTTGGGATGGTACTGGGTCAAGGACTGATTGTGGCTTTGATTTGCGGTATGATATTTTTAAAAAGTATGATAGAGCACGAGGCCTGATTAAACCATAACAACTTTGAAACTTCTAGATTTTATTTTCTGTAGTCACAACTTCACAAAACACAAGATGACAAAAATATCCGAAGATCAAAATGGCAAAGCGACAAATTAATCAGGACCTTTTGCTTTTGTTATTAAGGTGGAGAAAAAAAGCTATTGAGGTATGGGGTGTTGTGGATTCATTAAGAGCAACAGTAGCACAAACAACCTGTCTGGTAACACTTTCATAAAAAGCAGCAACATGACGAGGCTCACGCAGCGCAGATGCCCTAAAGTCTGTTTTTTAATCTTAAAGGTATTGTGGAGGATTTATGCTAATTTTTCTCCACTTGTGAGAGCGTGAACGAGCCCATTTCTCCTCGTGCATGCTGTTTAAAAGTTGCTGTTTGCTTCGTTCTTACAAGCTTACTTTCCAAAAGAAGATTTACAATTTTTCCACTTTGTCAGACTCACCGACGGTAAGTGAAAAAGGAGGACGAGCACGTAGGACGTCCTTACGTAAACATATCACCAGAATGATTGACAATTAGGAGGACCACTAATTTTGATGATGCACACGGAAAAAGATCTTCCACAATATGTTTAAATTATCCGCTAAAATTTGACTTTGTGTTTCTAAAGCCACTGTGTACTAATTTGATAGTAAACTGCAGGTGATTGTCCATTTGGAGGACCCACATGTGCCCAAATTTTAAATTGAAATAAATAAATAATGTCTTGTGATGTTGCTTCAGTCTTCCCACTTTAGTTGCTTCCTAATGACGCTATTTATTTTGTGAATTATGACTCCTGCAGAATACCCACAGAACAACACACATTGCACCAAACAAGCTCTATTCCACAACACAGAATCCATCCCTTTCCTGAACAATATGATTTCTCAACATTCCCATGATACTTAGACTTCCATATAATTATTTAAGCAAATTAACGAAACACATTCAGGGGATCTAGAAATATTACCTTAGGATAAACCAGACTTGTGGAGGTCTTTTTGATATATTCCCTGTTTATTTATATTTAATAATGATTCTGCGCAATCAATCAGTGTTTATGAATAAAATATGTTCATATATGCCCTTCTAGCTAAGTCGAATGCTGTGAACCAATCTATCAGTAGTTTACACAGCAGCTTATAATCATCTTGACTTTCCAAACAGGTGAATCTTAGAGCATGTACAGAATAAAAACAATAAAACTCCTAAAAGACATACCTATCTATGCTGTACCAATTTTCAAACCAACTAGGGCCTAAATGGGAAAATTGCATCTGACTTTGGTTGTATTTTACTTTCCATATTGTTCTCAATTAGCTCTAGAATTTTATTCTTTCAAAGAAATGCTTTGATTGGTTGGATTTAGTTGATTTTGGTTATTCTTATTATAAATGTTGAAATGATTCTGGAAAATAATCTACATCTGTCATTATTTAAGTTGTTTTGTTTTTCTTTATTATCTTTAGTTATTGCGCTTGGTTAGCTTTTTGATTTTTTTTCTTCAGAGTTTTGTTCTTTGTTTCTTTAGACCCTTTACTTTAGGAATTTGGTGTTTTGACCTTTCTTTATACTGTTATTTTGTCGTTTGGCTTTGGTTTATTAATGTTTGCATCCTTTTGCTTTGTGATTTATGTGTACATTTCTCTTCAATTTTTTTTAGTATTTTTCCTGTTTGAATCTTCTTTCTCCATCATTTTTTTTCTCCATTTTTGTTAAGGTTCTATTAGTGTTATATTTTCCTCTTCACTTCTCCCCATTTCTTTTTTAGCCAAACTCATCAGTTCATTAGTGGATTCTGTTAAACTCTTTTCTTGTCTTAAGCTCTTATTTCCTTTTAGTCTGATCAGGATCCTCTGTATTAAGCGTCTTCATGGCTGATGTCTGTTTTATTTATTCATCCTTTATTGAATTATCATCCACTCACCATTCGGTCTCAGAGCACCTGTTTAATTACCGGTATTGGTCCTGAACAGCATGAGAAAGATAACCCAGCAGCAGACACCAGCTGTGGAATGAAGGATTATGTATGTATGTATATATATACACACATATATAGGTATATATATAAACTTGAGAGAAAGTTAACATATAGGACTGTTTATGCCAAATCTTGAAATCAAAGACATCAATAAATCAAGAAATAAATAATCAATGGTTTTATATTCTACATTTTCCACTTTTTTTTTTAGGGATTTTCTTTTCTTTTTTTTGGTGGCAGCTTATACAGGTGCTGGTCATAAAATTAGAATATCATGAAAAAGTAGATTGATTTCAGTAATTCCATTTAAAAAGTGAAACTTGTATATTATATTCATACATTACATACAAACTCATATATTTCAGATGTTTATTTTGTTTAATTTTGATGATTACAAATGACAACAAATGAAAATCTCAAATTCATCATATCAGAAAATTAGAATATTGTGAAAAGGTTCAAAATTGATGGCCCCTGGTGCCACACTCTAATCAGCTAATTAACTCAAACCACCTGCAAAAGCCTTTAAATGGTCTTTCAGTCTAGTTCTATAGGCTACACAATCATGGGGAAGACTGCTGACTTGACAGTTGTCCAAAAGACGACCATCGACACCTTGCACAAGGAGGGCAAGACACAAAAGGTCATCGCTAAAGAGGCTGGCTGTTCACAGAGCTCAGTGTCCAAGCACATTAATAGAGAGGCGAAGGGAAGGAAAAGATGTGGTTGAAAAAAGTGTACAAGCAAGAGAGATAACCGCACCCTGGAGAGGATTGTGAAACAAAACCCATTCAAAAATGTGGGGGAGATTCACAAAGAGTGGACTGCAGCTGGAGTGAGTGCTTCAAGAACCACCACACACAGACGTATGAAAGACATGGGTTTCTGCTGTCGCATTCCTTGTGTCAAGCCACTCTTGAACCACAGACAGCGTCAGAAGCGTCTTGCCTGGGCTAAAGAGAAACAGGACTGGACTGCTGGTGAGTGGTCCAAAGTCATGTTCTCTGATGAAAGTAAATTTTGCATTTCCTTTGGAAATCAAGGTCCCAGAGTCTGGAGGAAAAGAAGAGAGGCACTTCATCCACGTTGCTTGAAGTCCAGTGTAAAGTTTCCACAGTCAGTGATGGTTTGGGGTGCCATGTCATCTGCTGGTGTTGGTCCATTGTGTTTTCTGAGGTCCAGGGTCAACGCAGCCACATACCAGGAAGTTTTAGAGCACTTCATGCTTCCTGCAGCTGACCAACTTTTTGGAGATGCAGATTTCATTTTCCAACAGGACTTGGCACCTGCACACAGTGCCAAAGCTACCAGTACCTGGTTGAAGGACCATGGTATCCCTGTTCTTAATTGTCCAGCAAACTCTCCTGACCTTAACCCCATAGAAAATCTATGGGGTATTGTGAAGAAGAAGATGCAATACACCAGACCCAACAATTCAGAAGAGCTAAAAGCCACTATTAGAGCAACCTGGGCTATCATAACACCTGAGCAGTGCCACAGACTGATCGACTCCATGCCACGCCGCATTGCTGCAGTAATACAGGCCAAAGGAGGCCCAACTAAATACTGAGTGCTGTACATGCTCATACTTTTCATGTTCATACTTTTCAGTTGGCCAACATTTCTATAAATCCTTTGTTTTTATTGGTCTTCAGTAATATTCTAATTTTCTGATATGATGAATTTGCGATTTTCATTTGTTGTCATTTGTAATCATCAAAATTAAACAAAATAAACATCTGAAATATATGAGTTTGTATGTAATGTATGAATATAATATACAAGTTTCACTTTTTAAATGGAATTACTGAAATCAATCTACTTTTTCATGATATTCTAATTTTATGACCAGCACCTGTACTTGGTTAAAAAAAAAAACTTCAAGACTAATCCAAATATCTAAATATATCATTCTATTTTTTCCTCATTTTTGATATAAATACAAATTTAAATACATAAATCGATTAATATGATTACAAATCGAACAATATTTGTGCCAGATTTTGACCCAATCGTGTTAAACTGAATTGAAATTAAAGCTAATTGAAACCATTCTTTGTCTATTATTGTCAAAATGTGTTTTGTCTAAAGGAGCTCTAGTCCCACTTCCTTGTTCTTGGCTGATGGAGCTGGAACTTGTTGTTTTCTTCTTCTGCTGTAGCTCCTTTACTAAAGGTTCAACATGTACATTCAGACAGTTAAAATAAGGGGTTATTAGAGCTCCTGGCTCCTTTCAATCATCTCATACAGCTGATGCTCACTGGATATTTTCTCCTTTCATACCATCCACTGTAAACACACTAGCAACATCCAAACAGCTGTCTAAGGTATTCAGAAAGAAAATTGTAGCAGCATATGAATCTGGTGAGGGATTTGAATAAGTCTAATAAGAGTTAAAAGGAAAAAACCTCTCTGCTGTATGAAACAGCGTGCAAGTAGAGGAGGATAAAAAGAGCTACCAACATACCCTGATCAAGGCCTTAAAACAAGTGCACCTAGAAAGCATACAGCAATATTCTTAAAAAAGGAAAAATTTAATTCTTGATGCTTCAAATGAAGTATCTTATCAGACTCCTGCAGCTGTTGGTTTAACTTCTATGAGGGTTTCAAGGGTTCTAAGAAAACCAGGAAGGTCCCTTTAAGGTTACACCTCCTATGATTAATTATAAGACCATAACAGGGACTATGTTGGGTACAAAACAACTGCCGCATTTCAAAAAATGATACGATATAATGCCAACTGCAAAGCATAGAGAAGGAAGTACAGTAGTTTGGGAATGCTTAGCTGCAGCAGGGTTTTGCCAGCTCACCATCACTGAAACTACCATGATTTCTACAATGAATATGTCCAAAGCTGCTTAAGGAAAATGTGAAACATTTTGTAAAAGAAAAAATAAACAAACCTGAGGCAGTAATGTTCAATTAGACTGATGTAAGAAGTGAACCCTCATCACTAAAATAAAAACCAGAAACAGAACCCAAAGTCACCACTACAAACAATTATATTCCTTATTCACACAGTAACACATTCCTCAGACAGTGGAGCTAGAGCTCTTCAGCTATAGACCTAACATTCAACAGTCTTACTGTTTTGTTTTGATCCATAGTCAACATTTTTTATGCATTTCTAAACTCTGTGTTCTAAGTGCATAGCCTCTGTTAAATTAGGCTATGAAAACAAAAAAGGAGGTGTGTGTTTTCATGTGGATTTACAAATAAAAAGCCATAAGAGCAAAATAATGAGTGCAACACCAAAGTCAAACCTATTTTAATGCCAAAGACCTAATAAATCAAGCTAGAAACATGATGTGGTGAAACAGGGTAAAATACTGAAGGTTTGAAATTTTTGTTTTATTTCTGCAAGTTTGATTTTGACCAAATCAGCTAAAAAAATAAAAATAAAATATGAGCTGTACTACTATATGAACATGTAGTTAATTTTGTATATTACTATGAAACGTTACAGTGAGTTATTATGTGTGATAATATTGGTGAATTTCGCAATAAGGACTAGTGGTGATGAATTTATGAATTCATTAAATTATAGTTCATATCAAACACTGATAGCAGATAATCTACAATTGATCCAGTTACTGATTAACACTAATCTTTGTTTTAATTTTAACCAAGTTTTTTCGGAAAAAAAATTGTTTCTAGGAAAACTTTCCTAGTCCCAAATCAAATCCATAGTCTCAAATTTACTTCTGTCATAACAAGTCTGAATGCATGGTCCTCAAATATTTAGCTAACATTTCCCACCATACAAGGAGTAATTATCAATATACATATATTGCCATTCCACTATAGAAGGTATATTTGTTTTCCCATAGAGCTGTGGGTTGATGGTGGTGTGTACTTTAAGCTTTCTGCATATCTGTTTTCTGTATTTGATGTGTTTCTTTTTTCCTGAGCACAGCTTTTCTTGTTATTAGATTATGGTCAAAAATGGCCTAAAATATTAAATGATGTCCGAACAGGACAAATAATAATCTATTTAACAACCCAAACAGCGCCCTAAAGTAATTCAAATCATAACTTTTGATAAAAATTACAAACAATGATCTTTAAACAAGAATTGAAGTAAAGCATTATCTTTATTTGACCATCTTCTATAATTTGTCACTGGAGTTAATAATTACCTGTTTGCATCACTCCATTTTACCATGCTTTGTTTCAGCTCTTCTGACATAATCCAGATTACATGTCAGCCGAGAGCAGAGATTACCACACCATCACAAATGATTTAGGAATGATCACCCTGATGAGACGCTGGTGTTTGTTCTTCACTCAGAGGTGGCAAGGTGCAGAGAGAGGTGATTATTTTAGAGTTAAACTTCTACACTCATGAGTTTGATTTTGGATCCAACATCAGAGTCACTTCCTGCTTTCAGTGTGGAGGAATACACATCATCATTTTCTAAAATATTTACACTTCTTTTTCAGGAAATTTAATAAAACCTCTGAAGGTAACTGAATTCTTAAGTAGTTGGTGAATTTGAAAATATGGCATAAAAAATGTGTCTATTGAAAATGTTCTGTGATCATGTAATATTATCATAAAACTATACAGAGCTTTAGTGAGGATGATCAATTAATGGGATTAATGTTTAATTATAAGTTTACTAAATTTAGTAATGAGCTACAAATACTGGAGTCCAATATTTCCATGCAGTCTACTTGCTTATTTCAAATCCAAACCTCTTCTGGAAAACTGCTCAGCTTTATTTATTATTTTACTGGTATTCCCTTCCTCAATCTTAAGATATATCTGATCCCAGACCTATTGTTGTTGTTTTTTCTGTCTACAGTACTCAGTCCTCTCAAACTCTGAGTAACCTCTGAGTTTCTTCCACTGACAGTTATTCCTTCCCGCTCTTGCCAAATGTCTATTTAGGATAGAAGCTTGTCCTCAGTTTTTAGAATTTACCATTGTATATTACAAACTGAATTTGACCTCAGTGTGTTATAATTCAAATCCAACAAAACTGCATGTAACTGAATATAGTTGCATAGTTCTTATTTTCCACATCCTTGTGTAAAACCTGTCAAACTGGATGAATGGAAAGAGGCCTCTTTGGAACATTTAACATATTCTAGCAAAATAGTGTAGAGTGGTGGCCCACTGGTTAGGGCATAGAGCTTGAAATCCCGAGGTTGTGAGTTTGAAACCAACTCCCACAGACTGCCACTCTGGCTCTCTGAGCAAGACCCTTAACCCCCGATTGCTCCCGGGAGCCCTATGATAGCAGCCCACTGCCCTCCAAGGAGATGGATTAAATGCAGATGTAAATTTGTCCAATGTGGGGTCAATAAAGCTCAATTAATTAATAAATAAAATAACTAACTTCTAACCACCAGCTGATTAAATATCCTTTTTCATCTAGGCTCTAAAAGATCCAACTTGGCATGTTTTCCATGATATAATAAAGAGCAAAGCTGCAGGACACAGCACTTGTTTTTCCCTCCCAGCTGGGAGCTGCCTGAAGTATCAGCTAATAAGTGGATCACATCCCATGCCACCTGTTACCTCAGTGCTGCAGGTGTCTTAAGGTGAGCTGGAGTTCAGTTTAGCAGGTGAAACGTTGGTAAACTAAAAAGAAAATATTTTTAAACAAAAAATTCACACCTATTATTGGTAGCAGGAGAAGTTGTATAGCATAACCACAATGATAAAGATTGACCTACTCATGGAGTCTGATACCGACTGGTTAAAATACATTTAAAGGTGTCGCTGTCCATGGTACCTTCCACCACAGCAGGTTACTCACTCTCTGTGATCTTCTGCAGCCCCAGCACATCCTCCGGTGTTATAACGGTGTTTTTGCGCAGCTCTTCTTCGGTTCTAACGGGGATGCCCATTTCTGATGAATTGCAGCCCTGCTGCACTTTCATGTCCAGCCGAAGAGGGTTGCAGCCGGGAATTGACCGAGGCTCTCTTCTTCTTCTTCTTCTTCGTGCCGCACAAACAGATTTACTGCGCCGGAAGCCTTCAGATGTCAAACAAGCTCTACGCTGCTACCAAAATAACTCCTTCTCCATGCCTCCTCCTCCCCTTTTCGATCCAGTTGGAAATAAAAATCACTGCTCCGCTCCCTCCCCGTTTGCCTCCCTCTCGCAGGTTAGGCTCATTGGCTTTCAGAAGCTATTTAATCCAAATCCCGCTTTAAATCGAGCTAGGTGTGCTGTGCTCCTCTTCAGTACCAGCACTGCCTCAATGAACGTTTGATTTCGCATCATTGTTCCACAAAACAAAGGGCACTAAACATCACATTATCATTTGCTGTAATTTAGCACATGAACTGCACTAAGAGCACCATCTGTGACAATCATCATATTGTGAAACCACAGCCTATAACCAGGGGCGGAGCTAGATGGGGGCCATGGCCAACCTTAGCCAATCATTGCCCCACCCCACCCCATAATCAAGTGGAATATTCGAAAAATTCAAAATGTTCATATATTACTCACTTTTTTTATATATTCATAAGTATTTGACAACAAAAACACTGCGGTCAATTATGCACATGAATATACTAACATTAAAGATGGTAAGATCAGAATTCCTGCTCTTTTCAGAACTAGATTTTGTATTTTATGGGGTAAAGAGAAAATTATGTGTCTCTGCATTCATCTAGTCTTTAGTAAAATCATAGATAAATAACAACTTTTATAAAAATAATCAATTTATGTAGATATTAGTGCTTGTAAATGTCAATTTTATGCAGGATGATTATTGATACAAGTAGGTGGGTAATGACAATGGAAAAGATGTTCACCCCAGAACTCAGATGTTCACCCAGAAAAGACTTTTATCCACTTTATCTTTTATCTAAAAAGCATGGATGTTTAAAAATATGCACATATTAGTAAAGGCTGTTGGAAATTATAGTTAGTCTTTATTTAGAAAATATGGATGTTTTGCTCGTTGATTTTCCTGTTGGAACAGTGTAGATTGACCCTGAGGCTCTGCTGCCTATCCATTTTCGTCCACCCCTCAGTGTACACTGGTTTTTGCCCGGCCACCCAAATATTTTCTGGCTACGCCTCTGCCTATACCTACACAGGTTTTTTTTTTAATGGCAGATATAGCTCCTCATGCCATAAAGAAAATAATATAAATGTTTTTTTAAGTTGCGCCCCAACTACATTTCTGTTGCTCTTCTATGACATGTCTGCCCTCCTTCCCATCTTGTTGCGTCCAGTATATAAAAAAAACCCATTGTATTATGGTTTGGGTTTTCTTTTGTGTTTTTATATATTTGAACCCTTTTCCTGTTAAATACAGGTGCTGGTCATAAAATTAGAATATCATGAAAAAGTAGATTGATTTCAGTAATTCCATTTAAAAAGTGAAACTTGTATATTATATTCATACATTACATACAAACTCATATATTTCAGATGTTTATTTTGTTTAATTTTGATGATTACAAATGACAACAAATGAAAATCTCAAATTCATCATATCAGAAAATTAGAATATTACTGAAGACCAATAAAAACAAAGGATTTATAGAAATGTTGGCCAACTGAAAAGTATGAACATGAAAAGTATGAGCATGTACAGCACTCAGTATTTAGTTGGGCCTCCTTTGGCCTGTATTACTGCAGCAATGCGGCGTGGCATGGAGTCGATCAGTCTGTGGCACTGCTCAGGTGTTATGATAGCCCAGGTTGCTCTAATAGTGGCTTTTAGCTCTTCTGAATTGTTGGGTCTGGTGTATTGCATCTTCTTCTTCACAATACCCCATAGATTTTCTATGGGGTTAAGGTCAGGAGAGTTTGCTGGCCAATTAAGAACAGGGATACCATGGTCCTTCAACCAGGTACTGGTAGCTTTGGCACTGTGTGCAGGTGCCAAGTCCTGTTGGAAAATGAAATCTGCATCTCCAAAAAGTTGGTCAGCTGCAGGAAGCATGAAGTGCTCTAAAACTTCCTGGTATGTGGCTGCGTTGACCCTGGACCTCAGAAAACACAATGGACCAACACCAGCAGATGACATGGCACCCCAAACCATCACTGACTGTGGAAACTTTACACTGGACTTCAAGCAACGTGGATGAAGTGCCTCTCTTCTTTTCCTCCAGACTCTGGGACCTTGATTTCCAGTGGCACGGGAAGGGGGGTGCTGTGGGGGCTGCAGCCTCCCTCGTCATAGCATCAGCCCCCCATGGTGGGGGGCTGTGGGGTAACATAATATTGTACTTAAAAACATGAAATTATTTATGTATTTATTTTTTAAAAGACTGTGTTTGATATGGGATTAAAATGGTGGGCTGTGTATAAGATATAAACTAATGATTCATTATTTTAATATTTCATAAAAAACTAGGCTACTCCCCCTGAAGTGCTTCCGCCACCTTACATTCGTTTAGGCATGGCTAGCAATAGGCAGCAGAAACGTATTTCTGACTATTTCGAGGTGAGAAATGGTTTTAATTCCCCTATACGCTAGAATAAGGCTGCATATCACTAAATATTATGTCTGCATTAAGCTATTAAGTGATAAAATATGAAATTATTATTTTTTTTGTGTGTGTGTTTTTTGTTTCAGATATGAAATCATTCCCCATATCCATAGTCGAATTGACTTTCAAGATGTTCAATGCTCAGTTTAGGCTATATTTAGGCCATGTTTCATTCAAGTATTCCTGTTCCTGTTGATTGCAAGCTGTTGTTTGTTTTCAATTCAATTCAGTTTATTTATATAGCACCAAATTCACAACACATGTCATCTCAAGGCACTTTACAGTTCAACCAGATCATCCAGTCAAATTGATACAAAGTTTTCTATCTAAGGAAAACCAGCTGATTGCATCGACTCATTGACTCTTCAGCAATCCCTCACACTAAGCATGCTTGTAGCGACAGTGGAGAGGAAAAACTCCCTTTTAACAGGAAGAAACCTCCGGCAGAACCAGGCTCAGTGTGAGTGGCCATCTGCTGAGGCCCACTGGGGTTCAAGAAGACAGAAGCAGAGACACAAAAAGCAGCTGTAAAAGGCGGCCCCGTCCAGGAAACACACAGCCAGGCAGACGATCAATTTTGAATGATTAAAAGAGAAGATATGAAGTTTAAAATGTTCATGCTTTGTTCCGATGCATTTAAAATGGCAGTTTTTGGCGACAAATGTAGGCCTACAATATTATGTTAAAAACGTCAGCCACAGCCCTCAACATAATGACGTCATGTGTTTTTCAACCCAGCCATCAGCCCCCCTCGCTTGAAACAGCTTCCAGCGCGCCTGTTGATTTCCAAAGGAAATGCAAAATTTACTTTCATCAGAGAACATGACTTTGGACCACTCACCAGCAGTCCAGTCCTGTTTCTCTTTAGCCCAGGCAAGACGCTTCTGACGCTGTCTGTGGTTCAAGAGTGGCTTGACACAAGGAATGTGACAGCAGAAACCCATGTCTTTCATACGTCTGTGTGTGGTGGTTCTTGAAGCACTCACTCCAGCTGCAGTCCACTCTTTGTGAATCTCCCCCACATTTTTGAATGGGTTTTGTTTCACAATCCTCTCCAGGGTGTGGTTATCTCTCTTGCTTGTACACTTTTTTCGACCACATATTTTCCTTCCCTTCGCCTCTCTATTAATGTGCTTGGACACTGAGCTCTGTGAACAGCCAGCCTCTTTAGCGATGACCTTTTGTGTCTTGCCCTCCTTGTGCAAGGTGTCGATGGTCGTCTTTTGGACAACTGTCAAGTCAGCAGTCTTCCCCATGATTGTGTAGCCTATAGAACTAGACTGAAAGACCATTTAAAGGCTTTTGCAGGTGGTTTGAGTTAATTAGCTGATTAGAGTGTGGCACCAGGGGCCATCCATTTTGAACCTTTTCACAATATTCTAATTTTCTGATATGATGAATTTGAGATTTTCATTTGTTGTCATTTGTAATCATCAAAATTAAACAAAATAAACATCTGAAATATATGAGTTTGTATGTAATGTATGAATATAATATACAAGTTTCACTTTTTAAATGGAATTACTGAAATCAATCTACTTTTTCATGATATTCTAATTTTATGACCAGCACCTGTATCTATGCTCTGTGAGGCCCTTCCTTACTAGTTCATTCCTTAGTTTTTGGTTGTCACTTTCTTGTTGTGTTCTATTTAGTTTATCCCCTTAGGTGATCATTTATCTTTTCCCCTTATTTAATGGCTTCTTTGTGTCAGTTAATTGCCATTGTTGTTAATTAGTAATCAGCCCTCACCTGTCATGCATTCCTTCTGTCTAATCTGTTCTAAAACTGCTCTGAGTATACCGGATCTGACTTTTTTGTCATTCCACATCTACCTTAGTATCTATGCTCCTAATTCCTCATGTCTGTTGTGCTGATGTGCTCTACTTGTGCATCATCATCTGTAATTTTTTCTATGTTCATATTTAAAGTACTCATACACTTGTGTTTTCTTCTCTAACTGATCAGTCTTGCAAGTTGCAGCTAAATAACATCAGTGGGGTTTGGAAAAAATTGCAAACATTTTCTCATTAAAAGACAAACAGCAAGCAGAGCAGGTTTGATCAGGCACTCAGCCCTTCAGTAGCAGTAGTACCTTTCTAATTGTGACTAACTATCTGCCTGTCTCTCCAATACTTCAAGCCTCTCAGGCCTCAGTCATTAATCATTAGTGTCTGCAATAACTCTGCATCCCCAGTGTTGAATACCTCTGCTTTAAAGGATGATCCTTAACCATCTTTGCCCCCCTGGTAAGCATTGGGGTGGATGATACACCTGCACCAAGCTTTGTCATTTCCAGCTGGGACTTCTGAGGGACAATCTGGAGCTCTCAGGAGTGTGCATTCAGCTCTCCCAGTAGATACTGGACGAGTATGTGAGGACACAGGGCTGTTTTTAAGAAAGACTGATCTGTGGCATTGTTCAAGTTCACTTTCTACATTAGAAAGTGAATTAGAAACTCCATCAATTTACATTACAAACCATCCATTTTCCAGACTGTCATTTTCAGAAATTCTCCAACAACTCTGTCATAGTTCATGTATCACTTGATAACTCAGTCTACAGACAGTGGACAAAGGACATGTCCAGTGGGGGCTTGAGGTGGATTTGCACCTGAGGAGGCATGAGTACACCAACGCCTGTGGAAATTATCTTGATGGACCCTTCTAACTATGTGGATGTTCACCTGAGCAATAAACTGAACTGGAGTTACACTGCTAAGGGTCTCCTGCTGTGGAGACTTAGATCTCTTGGGGAAATACCATTTTGAATCCATGGTAGCATCACCTGTAGTCTGCAGCAGGCAAGATTTCAGCTTGTGACACAAAAAATAACTGTGCTTTAAAATACAATTACTTCACTCTATTTATAAAGTGAAGTAATCTTATAACATTTAGAATAAAATTCTATTTTTTGAAAGGTATTTCATTATTTAACTGATCCTTTAAAATGCATTTCAAATACTTGTTTTATAATTCTATGAAGCATTGAATATCATGAATCAGTTATATGCACAAAAAAGTTACATCTACTTTTTTTATAGTATACTTTTTATTGCTTTGGAAACCCTACATTTACACATTAAATGTTTTATCTTGACCCCCCATATACACACCAGTTACTGTAAAAATATCTCTCTTGGTATCTCAGGACCTCCCGGGGATCTCGAACCCCAATTTTGGAACCCCTGTTCTAAGGGCTGGCAGCTCACAGACGAAGCTTAATTTACAGAATAGCTAAGGGGAAATGATTAGATAAGCTCATCAAGAGGGCACATTCAGATGCCCTCTCAGCCCAGTGCAAATGTTGGGTGACAGAAAAAGTCAGGCAGAAAATAACAGCTGTTACACAGGGTCTTCCAACCCATACATGAAACTGATTAACTGTATAGGAGAACAGTCTTCTGCTGAATTCTAGCAGCATAAAGGAGTGTTATCGTAGAGCAGGGGTCATCAACCTTTTTTATGTAGAGGGCTAATTTATAGGAACGGCTACCAATACTGACCTATGAACTGGGGGATCAGTGTTCATCTTAACTTCATACATATTGTACATATATTTATTGGGGGGGATGGAAGGAGGGAGGAAATGAAGAAAGAAAAGAAGGAATGAGGGAGGGAGGGGAGGAAAGAAGGAAAAAGGGAGGGAGGAATGATGAAAAGAAAGAAGGATGGAAGGAGGGAGGAAGGATAGAAGGAGGGATAGGAGGAAGGAAGGAATCAGCGTTCACCTTAACTTATACATAATAAACATATTTTTTTTTATATTTGTTTATTATAACTCTGTATTTTCTATATTATATTGATATTTTGAAATATGCTGTTGAAGATTCTCAGTCATCCAGGTTATAGTCATTCCAAAAAAGTTAAAAAACAATCCACTGGACTTTGTTTCCAATTTCGAAGATGTTTTGCTTCCCATCGAAAAAGCTTCCTGGAGGGGAAGCGAAAAGCATTCAAACGTAGAAACAGAATCTAGTGGATTGTTGTTTTTTTGTTTTGTTTTTTGTTTTGTTTTTACTTTTTTGAAATGTTATTTTAAAATCTCTTACTACTTTGTGTGATTAAAATGATGAAATGCTAATGATAAAATGTTAATGATTAAAAAAGAAGGGCAACAGAATAAAATAAAAACGTCAATCTTAGCCCACTGGTGAGTTGTGCTGTTTGAGAAGATACAGTAGGCACCCCATGAGGCCCCTGAGGGCCCCTTGGTGCCTGCGGGCTCCATGTTGGTGACCCCTGTCATAGAGCTTTGTTCAGCTGTTAGACCTTACCCTATTATTACTCTCAACAAGCTCAATAGGTTTTCTACATTTTTTAGCATTTTTAAATCTATGTGTTCTATTTGGAAAGAAAAATCTTAGAAAAAGGCCTTATAGACTATAACATATGAACAGTTCAATAACAACAATAATAACAATAATAAAGCAATAGATTCAGATGTTTTATTTTCATTTATTTGATTTCCATAAGAACATTGCTTTCAGATGCCAGCATCCCTGAGAAAATGTAAAATTTAAAACTTCAGGACAGCCCCATCTACAGGCTGGAAAAAGGATATAGATTCAGTAAACCATAGCTCTGTGCAGCCCTCTGGGGCTGTGAGATATCTGGGTTATCTTGAGACGAGGAGATAGTGCCTCCCCCTGCCTTACAAGCTTACTGCAGTATTAATCCGAGAACTGTCCATGGTACTGCCCTCTAAGCTGTGATATGGTAAACAAACCTATGTAATTTTAGAAAGATGGGGAGGTCTGCTTCATTGACATTGTTTAAGCTTGAAACTCATAAGAAAGTAGGTGAAAAAAGGTTGCATGCAAATAAACCCCAAAACAAAACAAAAAAGAACATTGTGAACAGATGCTACCAATACCCTTTTATCCCCCATTTGGAAATAGAACATAATCTTTTTTTTTTGTCTTGAAGTATGGGCATGTGTTGTTTAAGTTGTTTCTTTTTTATCACATAACACTTAGTCATTCATTGACCTTAAAGCATCCAGTCTTTTCATTAAACATAAGATAAACAACTATAGCTGTCCTTGCGGAAAATTTCAGCTCTGGTGACATCCCTAATGTTGACTTTCAGTCTGTTTTTCTCTTATTCATGGTGTCAGCTCAAAGCAGCCCCGGCGGTGCGTCTGCATGTCTCTCACCCTGCGGATGGACTGGATCTGAGGGTGAGTGGCTCCCCACTCATTCCAATGCTTAAAAGGTCCGAACTCTAACACATACTGGTAGCCACGATAGCCAGGGTATTGGTAACCCACCCAGCTGTGTGAAGAGGAGAAACAGATATTACTTATATCTATATTTTTATAAGATAAGTTTTTATCTAATGTAAAAGTATTGTGCACGTTGTAAATAAAAATTTCTGTTTATTTTATCAGGCTTTTATGTGGTAGATCAACATTATGAAGTACATAATAGTGAAGTGAAACACAAATGATGCATGGGTTTTAAAATGTTCAGATAACATTCTGGAAAGCGTGGCTTCAACTTGTGTTTTCCTAACTGAAAATATTCAAAGTGTTCCTTAAGAAGGCTACTTTTTATGATATAGAGTCTGTATGTATTTGATATCAGTTTAAACCAGATTTTCTGGTAAGGCATCAGAGGTTTAAAGAGGTTAGAGAGCATTATTGAACAAACACCACCTTACAGACAAAGGCACACAGCAGGCAGGTTCTGAATTACATTGTGAAGAAGTTTAAATCAGATTTTGGTCATAAAAGAATAATTTCAAATGGGGAGAACATTGCAAAACTGGAAACCTACAAAAACATTGCAGTCCACCTAAACAGAAAAGCTCAGTAAGACCCAATCTAAGTTTCTCTAACAGTAAAGATTGTAGGAAGCCACGTATAACAAACTACCTTCATGCTGTTTAGTTTTTAATATCACTAAATGGGAAAGTTTTCCCTTAATATTAGTAATTTTCTGTAATCTTCTTCTAAACGTGACCAAACAGGTGCCTATACTGGGGCATAGATAACTAATATAAGTAAAACAAACAAACAAAAGTAGAAGAAGAAGAAGAAAAGGAGAGATGACTTACGTTCCACCGGTAACTTGAATGCTTCCGACATGATCCTGGAAGCCGTAGGACCACAGGCTTGGAATATCCTCATCACACACTTCCATCTTACGGCCCTCAAAGTTTGCTCCTTCGTACAGACAAATCTTGTGATCTTGGGGATCCTAAAAAAAGTATACTGGTCATTTATTTTAGAGGCTTTTGATGTTTTAAATAGATTCAGCAAGCAACATTTAGAAAGATTACATAAAAAAACATTTAAGCAAAAATAATCACAAATAAAGGAGTCTTAAAATACACTCTTAAAAGCATCTCTTCAAAAGCATAATGCATCAAATAGACAGTTCAAAAAGTGGTGGATTAGATGAGGGGCTGATGAACGGAATAGAAAGGAGTATAAATAGGCTGGTGTGAACGTACCATTCGAACTGGCCTGACTGACATCATGCGATCACAGCGGTAGCTGTTGGACCAGGTATCCCAGCGGGGGTACTCGCCCTTCTCCAACATGAACATCTCACCTGTCATGTTCTGCTGCTCATAGCCGACCCAGCTGCATAGTGAGAAAGAGAGGCACTTAAGCGTCTGTTTAGTATCTTTTTAAAACAAACAGGTTACCAGTCAATCACATAGCACCAGCTCAATGTATTTTGCCATTTAGACGTGGTGGAGATGACTTGTTCCATTTTTAACTGAGCATCAGAATGGGATAGAAAGGGCAGTGGTTGACTGTGGCATGCTGATCCACTGGGATTCTCCCACTCAGCAAATTTTCAGGTTTACATAATTGCCCAGGAAACAACAATCATCCATTAAGCAGCTGTTTTCTGGATGTAAAAAATGCCTTGTGTATGTCAGAGAAGAATGAGCAGACCTGTTTAAAGTGATAGAAGTATGTTTTGTGGAACAGCATCCCCTGAACACACATCACATCAAACCTTGAAATGAAAGAAGAAGAATACACCTGATGTAACTCAGCTAAGGACAGAAAATGGATGAAACAATACGCACAGGCTCACCAATACTGAGCAACAGTAGTTTGGAAAAAGACGGATCTTGATTACTGCTAGAACACACATGATTAAAAGCATGTTTTTTGGTTCATGCTGGGACCAATTATTTGCACACTTTGGACCTCTTAGTATCAACTGAGCCCCATTTCAACCACAGCTTTGCAAGGTCCAGCCGGAACTATAAAACATATCTCTAGCAAAGTGTCCTCTATATTACATTAAATTATAGTCAGTTAGACAAGTTTGAAGACTTACGGGCCACACTCTACCCTGATGGAGCCAATTCTGTCGAAACCTTTCTCACACAGGTTATTGCACTCTCCAAACAGGTCCATCCTACGGCCTCGGAAGTTTTCATATTCATAGAGGTATATCTGAAAAAAAAAAAAAGCAGAACAGAGAAAAATGAAAAAAAAAAATTAAATGATACCTTAATTGTTTGGTTTTAAGACTATTTTCTAGCTTTTGAAGTACCTTGTGATTGCGTAGGCCAATAGCAGGGTGACTGCCAATACTGCCCTGAGCACCTGAGTGAGACATGATCAATCTAAAGAGAAAGGAATCACAAAACAAAAAATGTCTTTTACAAGCATAAAGTTGAGTAAGAGTTTGCTGCAATGTGGTTTCTTTATGCATCCTACAAAACAACTGAAAACTGAAGAAAATAGAGTAGGACATGCACATATCAGAGTACTTCAAATAACTAGCATTATAGAAACATTTTTTCTTTCTGTTATATTTGTTTTCATTTATACTAAAATTACTACAAATTCATGCACAGTAATGGTAAAGATAGTGTTTTATCCTGTGATATTGCCTTTTGAAGGTGCTCTCCTGCCCCTGCATAAACACCTGACAGAGATAAAACATACTGACCACTGACACACAGGATTCGTGCCTTTTCTCTTGTCTTCTCTTCAAGCTAGAAAATATTAATAAAGCGGAAAAAGTTGCTACTGCCTTCCTGATCTGTGTTACACATGATCATTTCTTTTTTTTTTTATATGCCTAAAGTTGTATAAGTTCTGCATCTGAAAAATTTCCAGTGTGTTTCAGAAAGACTCACACTCTAAAAGAGAAGTTAAGGAAAAAAGTAACAAATATCATTTACTTTAAAAAACCAGACCTTCAATGAGAATGTTTTTTACTTGCATTTGCAGAAAAACTTCTAAAACCCATAGCAAAAGCAAATTCCCTGTCATTGGATTCGTATTATGCTCCAAAAATTTCTCATTGCAGAAGATTCAGAATTGTTTTGTCCAGGATCCAGTTTTTAAGGTAATCATCCTTGCTGATTTTATGTTGCATTAACAAATCAGTGTTGAATAATACACTGCAATTTATGCAAGTAATCCACATACTCAGTCCAAAGGTAAAGAATAAATTTGAAATAAGTCCATTTTGGCTTGGTTGTTCTAGTCTGCCCAATTAGTAAACCACAGTATCCTTTCTAATTTCCAAGCATTTTTACTAGAAAGAGTCAGAAGAATTTGCTGTGGACACTTACAGTCACAACTGAAGGCTGTGATGGACCGACCTTGAAGACAGAGATGGACGGAGGCCTTCTGACTGCACATATATATATATACATTCACCTCATGGGCGAATCTATCAAGGCATCTCATTGGCTCAGAAATGCTGGGAGCACGGTGGTGGGCCAAAGGTCATTTTAGTAATCCATTGGTGATCTGTGCTCAGTCAGCAGGGGCAGGGGGGGGTATTGTATGGTCACATTGTTGGGGGCTAAGGACAGTCACTGCCATCAGCAGAAAGTTGGTGGCAAGCTCATAGAACATGTGAACTCACACTCAAACCTCTAATCTTAGGCTTTCAACCTTCTTCAACATCTTCAACCTTTTTTTAAATCTTTGATTTAACTCTTCTGTCATCTCCAACATGTACTTTGTGATGATATTTTTTTCTATTTTTCCCACATTTGTTTTTTACTTTCACATTTGCAGCTAAGCCTTTGAGCCCCGGGATGGTAAATGTGCTGACTGTGGAATGGGACGGAGTTTCTTTTGTTCAGACATGGGAATGGCTGACACTTTTCAGTGGTGCTGGAGTCTCGCTTTAACTTTATGGCCTTTATGAAAAGCAGGTCCAATATTGGAAGAGCTGTTAAAAATCTAAGCATTAAATACGATTAAAGAGATTAAATCTTAATTAAAAACAAATGAGAAGCAAAAACATGATCAAAATTAATTGAAGAATGAAAACATGTCAGGTTTTTTTGGGAAGAAGAAACATACAAAACTACTGCTGATTGTGGTTTGAGCCACATCCCAAAAAGCACTGAAGGAACAGATCTCTTGGATGCATTTCATACCTGACTTTCAACGTAAAAATTAATTGAATGCTGGAATAATGATTCCTATTAGAAACAAGTAGTCAGAGCATAATTTTAAGGAGAGTGTATTATGAGTAATTTCCCCAGTGCTAATCAGGACTCTGGCAGCAGCATTTTGTATAATTTACTGACTTACTGACTAAGGCCAGCAGTCCACCTGTTTTGCATTTATCGTCTGGTTATCAGAAGCAATCACTGCCTGAAAATAAACAATTGAAATAAATCAAGATTGGCTCAACCACCATGAAGTCTTAATTCAACCTTCTGCACTGCAAAAAATCTAAATCTAGATAAGTAATTTTTTCTTAAAATAAGTGCATTTGTTCTTGAATTGAGGAGGTAAAAGAGACATTCTGCCAATGGAACAAGACAATTTACACTTAAAATAAGAAAACACAATTGCATTGTCTTATTTCAAGTGCATATTATCTAATTATCTTATTTTAAGAGTAAAATTACTCATTCCACTGGCAAACTATCTAATTTAGCTGCTCAAATTAAGGGCGAATACACTTAATTTAAGACATTTTTACTTATTTCTAGATCGTTTTTGCAGTGTGGTACCAGTGTGAGAATAAAAGAATAGAATTTTCCAATGGAATAGATATCACATATGTTACTATATCTGGTTTCTTTCTGTTGAAACAAATACAACATGTTTTTTTTTTTTTTTTTTTTTTTTTTTTTTTTTTTTTTTTACCTTTGTCTAATGTGTTTTTTTAACCAAGAGTCCTGGAAGTCATTTTGACAACTTCTTTACTATAACTGCAGCAAATTAGTACTAAAGAAACATAATAGATCTAGGATGGTTTAAGTAAGGCATTGTAACAGGTGGAGCCGTCAATTTTAGCACAATCAAAAAACTGGGACAAATGCATTTTTTATGTCATAACAAAGGATCTGTTCAGATTTAAGTGCTTATTTTAAATGTAGGACTCTTTCTGCATATGACACACCCCTTTGGTCCAGACATCTACACTGTACATCATCTACTGTGTTTGAAGCAGTGCATAAACAAAACTTAGTCAGGCTATCTCACATCACTACCATACATCCTGTTGTGGAACAATCTATGTACAGAGTTAACTCTTATGTAATTTAAAAATGATGAGACAGAAAAACTCTCACAGAAAAAAAAGGTTAAAAAAATATGTTATTTGCAGTTAAATGCTTAACTAGCATCTCATTCAGTTTGAATCCCAATCAAATAGTTTTTCACACTTATATATATTTTTTATCAAAGCAATTTTAATCACAAAGACATAAGAGACACTTCTCCATTTACAATTTTAATTCATGTATCAATAAATCAAAAAACCAAACCGACTTGCCATGTGTGAGTTCATATGAGACATATCAATCTATTAAAACAAAATATAAAAACTAAATTAAACTTAACAAAACAAGAATGGTTAATTAAAAAGGTAATCCAAAAAGAAACACATGAAATTCAATCAGAAAACTGTATTGAAAAATTCAAAAAGTTTATTGTGTTAGTTAGATTTATACATTAGACGTCTAAGAGTTTGACTTGCATACGTTGTGAAATCCTAAAACTGATTCCAAATCCATTTGTTGCTGATTTATTGTAATTGCACCTCTAGTTAGCTGTATAACAGAAAATTTTAACAGAAATAAAAGAGGCAACTTTAACATAATCACTACCCAGCTGGATACAAAAAAATAAACATTCCAGCTTGTTTCCAAAAAAAGTCAGATGGGCTACTTTTTTAAACTGAATTTTGATTTAATCAGAGAAAAAAAACAAAACACTAGCAAAATGGCAGATGCAGAAAGATTACCAGCATGGAACTTTAACACAAGTGGAAGACTGCTGGAAAAAGGACAAGCTAAGCCTAATCAATAGAAAGAGCTGCAACTGTGGACAGGATGGACTAAAGAAGGCTGAAAGAAAAGTAAAGAGTCAAAAACCTAAAGCAAAGACAGAACACAGATAAATCTTAACTAAAAGTCTCACAAATCAAGACAAAAAATAACAATTCTCTGGCATTTCATAACTGTTGTGTTTTGCCCGGAATCTAATGTATATATTTTGCCACTGGACAGAATGATTACATTAGAGATTTTACACATTTCACACAGGCATGTTAATGGCCACCTGTCTGTACTAATACATGCCTGACTGTAAACATTTCTGGATATTTTGTGTATAGATATCTGAACCCTGATTGAATGTGTATGTTTCAATCCAGTCATTAGGCGAGAGAGTGTGACTGATGTACATTCAGAGATGAATGAGGACTGGAAATGAAGGGCATGATAGTAATAAGCAATGACTACAAAGGGATAGATGGTTAAACTGGATTTTTATTTTTATTTTGGAAAGATCTTTTATCAACTCTATTTTCCACTCTAAAATAGATCAAATCTGTAATGATTTTTATTGTTTTTATCTATTTATTTATTGTTGTTGATGATGGTTAGTTTCACTTGTCATGACCTAACTGGGACCTCTTTCCTGATCTCTGCTGTGCCAGAACTCGGCCCAGCCCCTTGGACACGAATCCTTTAAAACTTCTGCTTATTTGCACTGGGCACAGTGCCCTCCGTTCAGTCCAGCTGCAGCTCACTAAAGCCCAATAGCTCAGTACCAAACAATGAAGAGGACCAATAATGTGCTGACTCCTGCCCCGACCCATTCCTATCTGGTTACATTTCAGCACCAACATGTATAAAAAGGCCCTGTTCATTTTGGAGTTTAGGACGTCTTTTTGTGGAAGCTCCTGTGAGTGCTGAGCAACTATTATTTGGAGGAAAGTTTGGTAAGTCTTTTATCACAGTCCTAAATATGCAGGTCAAAGATGTGCTATATTTTTTTTGCTTTCTTTGAGCAGCCATTCTGCTGAGTCATACAAACACATAGAAGTCAGACAGGGACATGCATGGACTGAGCACTGGCAGAGCATTTGGACATAGTATTTACATCCAACCTGCAGGGTTGAGAGTAAAGAGTAAAACCCAACAGGCAGGTTTAAATTTAGACTGATGCTCTCAGCAAACCTAAAACATGCAATGTATTCTACACACAACCAATTTGAAATATGACATAATTCTGACCCTTTGCACTTATCTCTATATCTGTTTTAAAGGGACTTTAGATACAAATACACAGTAGGATGGCATTAAATAATCCCAACCCTCTGGGACCATGGAAGGTGAGTCGGATTATTTGTTACTGAGTATTGCTAAAAGCAAATTACATACAGTTGTGAGTATACATGCGACATGTTCTCTCCAGATCACAGTTTATGACCAGGAGAACTTCCAGGGCAAGCGTGTGGAGTTCACCTCAGCCTGCCAGAACATCATGGAGTGCAGCATCAACAACATTCGCTCGCTCAAGGTGGAATGTGGGGCGTAAGTGGAAAGTAAAAAAAGGAGTAGATTAAATATCTCCTTTCCCAATATTCTAATATGATGCATCATGCGGTGTTTGTGTGTCTTGTTGCTGAACAGCTGGGCAGGATATGAGCATTCCAGCTTCTGTGGACAGCAGTTTGTGCTGGAGAGAGGAGAGTATCCTCACTGGGAGTCATGGAGTGGCAGCAATGCCTACCACATCGAGAGGATGATGTCCTTCCGGCCCATCTGCTGCGCTGTGCGTTTCTCACCCAAATTGTCAGCTTTTGCCCACTCTTTAAACAATATTAAATTAATATCTAAGAATCACCCTTCCACTCTAACCAAAATTGACTTACATCAATAAAATAGCAATTCAAAGCAGCCATTAACATAGAAACACGTAAAGAGCAATGCAAAATGAAGTAGGGTTGACCTTGAGTTGGGTTACACTAACCGTTGTTTTTTCTTTGTGAAAGCAGAACCATAAGGAGTCCAAGATTGTGGTGTTTGAGAGGGAGAACTTCATGGGTCGTCAGTGGGAGATAAATGATGACTACCCCTCCCTGCAGGCTATGGGCTGGGGGAAAAATGAGATTGGATCCATGCAAGTTCAGAGCGGAGCGTAAGTCTCAACTTCTAAATGCATACAATGTGATCATAGCATTCAAACAGTTGATACCTGCCTGTGTTGGAAGGATTGCACCTCTAAACACAAAGGGTGATATCAGATAGCCTAGCATAAACCAGATTAATACATGTAGTTCAATTTGAATTCTACACAGTATCCATCTGGAAAGGCTCCTTTTCAGTGTTGCCAAAAGTGGAGGAACATTCAGTAATACTCTCCCAGCTGATTGGGTAAATCACCATGTGGCACTTGCCTCTCATGCCAATCGCATATTGTGACGTATCACATTCTTGATTTGTTTCACATTTAGTGGAGTTAACTGGTAAATCAAATCTAGTCGGTAGGAACACACAAACATTTCCCATCTTTCCACAAAGGCACAAGTTGTGTCTTTTTGCTCTTTTTTCCAAAAAGAAATTATTCCAGCTAACACGGATCATATTGTTTATAAGTACATCCACTGGCACAGCCATGTTTGTTTTGCTTCAGTCTGATGCATCTGGTGATGCCATACACATCACCGCATCTCATTGGTTCGAAACATTTCTGTATTTGAGGCTAATGCTTCTTTAGCTTCTAACAACATTGATTTTCAGAAGTTCGTTGCCCAATCCCAAACCACCCACTATGAACTACCCCTTAACTCCCAGGGAAGTCACACTCACAGCTTTGGAGGGCAGCTTAAGTGATGGTGGGTGGAATAAATAAGAATGGGACAGCCTCTTTCCTCCAACAGAAAAGAAAAGCAGTCGCTGCTATGGCAACACAGAGATGCCACATGTGCTTGGCTATAGCGCAGGTTGATATGCCATCAAACATTTTGCCAAATTCTTTAAAAAAAAAAAGTATATGGCCTCAAAGAGAACCTTCCCTTTTGGGATCAATGACATTTTTTTCCCTCCCTAACTTATTTACTGTCATTGTGATGGAGCTGCAGCAATCCAGAAGAACTTATATTTGAATGCATGTTTTTCCTCTGCTATTAGTTTGCCGTTACACCCGCTGTCAAATTCCAGCGAGCTAGCAATGATGCAGACTCACTATTTAAGGGCTGAACGCAAGGGCGTAGGAATATGTTTACAATTGGGGGGGACACATGTCGGAAATCTGAGATTCGTAAATATTCAACAGAAACATATCTTAAGTACGCTACTTAAAAAAAGGCTATTTAATCTTTTACTTTATTCCTTTATAAATGTGTTTGCAAAAATAATGCATTTAAAATTAACATAATGCATTTGTTCATAAGATGTGAGCATATCACCAAACAAAATGACTGGAGTCTTTTATTAAGCAAAGGGAGATGTCTTTCAAGGGCTTCAGCCCTTGGCATATTTAGTGTCCGCATACGCACTAGAAAATCAAAACAATTCAGTAGGCCATACAAGTGCAAAGTTTGATATGTTTTATTTTGTCAAACTTGCAATAATGGTCAAAAATTAATTTATATAGGTTGACTGACAGAGGGAGCTGACAGTGTGTTGAAGAATTATGGACAGGGCGCTTTGAAGCATCTGGTTCAAAAACGCATTATCAACCTTTGGTAGAAATCCATCCATCCTTCCATTTTCTGTACACCCTGTCCCTTAGTGGGGTCGGGAGGTGCTGGTGCGGGGTCCACCCTAGACAGGTGGCCAGTCTGTCCAGACCTTTGGTAGAAATGACGCCTTTAATTCCAATTTGCAGTACAGAACAGAGAAAACTACAGAGTTGTCAATGTTGTGTTAATCTGTTTATAGTCTAAAAAGAGGAGCCAGCAGTTTATTTGAGGAAATAAAGATGCAGAAGTTAATTAGTTGGTTAATTAGTGGTTGTGCAGCAGTCCACTGCACGACCAATGCGGCCGCCGCTGCTAAGAATTAGAATTAATTCTCCCTGTGGTTAACTAACGATCAGGAGCGCGGCAGGTATAACATCTGTCCATTTCGGCGAATCAAAACCATGCAAAAAATAAAAAAATCCTCGTAAAACACACGCCCAGACCGGGCTAATTTCAACACAAGTTGTGTTAGGTGACTGTTACTCACACTGACGTTTCTCTTTTAAAAAAATCTGAGTAAGTCCTGCTGCTGTTTCAGCCTTTTAGTTGGTGGTGGCATTGTACTGAAATGAGATATAAAAAAAAAAATATATAAAAAAAACATTTTGGCTAGCGTGGCAAACGTCTAGAGAAAGTTAGCAGTTAAATATTGGATGAGTGATCAGCCCAAGACTACGGAAGAGGATTAGGGCCACTGGAAAAAAAAAAGTTAAGTGATTTTTACATTTTATTTCAGTTTAATACGGGAAAAAGTCAGAATTCTGACTTTTATTTTCAGAATTAAGACTTTTTTTTTCCTCAGAATTCTGACTTTTTTTCTCAGAATTGTGGATCTTAATGTAGATGGGCACCATGAAGGCAGAGATGTGGAGCACTCAGCTTCACTGACAAAGATGTGAGTTGTTTGAGAGAGCCAGTGACACATTGGTGGAAAATGACAGAATTAGGCAACTTTTCCATTAATGGAGGAGCAGAAGGTCATTAAAACAAGAGATCTAGTCTCTAAAAGAGACATGGCTATGGCTTGATGCTAACATGTTTGTTGTTAAACATACTTTTGTTATATTACATTTGTGTTGTGTTTTCCAAATAGTGTAGAAAATTAATGGTGGTTTATAATGTTTACCTTTTATGAGCAGGACAGGAAGCAGAGAAGTGTAGCATTACCTCCAACTAGTTAAACTCATAATTATGAAGTTATTCAACAAATTCCTCAAGTAAAAAAGTGCAACTTTTATTTTTTATTTATTTTTTTTTTTATCAGATTTGTTGATTAATTTCAGAATTATGTATTCCTTCCAAATTTCCAAATCTGAAGAATTTTTTAAACCAATATCTACATTATTTAACATTTAGTTTGTTTGAGCAGTACTTCCTGTTATATGTCTTTATACGTATATTTTACATTTTCTTGCACAAGCTCAAGCTCAGCAGATTTGAAATTGTGTGCTTGTGTAAACACAAGTAGTCAATCTTTACTCTAAACATATATTCTGGTTATTTTTTAGTTAGACCTTCTTGTTTTTATATATCTGTATAGTACCCCCCCCCCACCACCACCACCAAAAAAAACTGTAAATTGATTAGAAACATTAATCATCTGTCAGATTTCTGAGAAAAAAGTCAGAATTCTGAGATTAAAGTCAGAAATCTGAGAAAAAAGTCAGAATTCTGAGATTAAAGTCAGAATTCTGAGAAAAGTCAGAATTCTGACTTTTTCCCCCATGTTAAACTAAAAAAAATTAAAAATCAGTTAACTTTTTTCAGTGGCCCTAATCCTCTTCCTACAAGACTAAGATGACTAAACCAAAAAGATTCAGTTTCTATATATGAAAGTGAACTGACAACAAGACGTTATAAATGAGCAATATTCATAGCAGCATTCCCGACAGACCATTTTACCTCATTCACAAGTTTCTGACTTTCTGTATCGCTGTTTCCCTCAGTGCTCAAACACTCAACAGTTCACAGAGGGGAGGGGGAGTACAGTGACGTAACGCTATGCTACGCCTTCAAAATAAAAGCACGATAGTTAAAAAATTGTCAAAATCTAATATTTTGCGGTACAATTTTTTGGGGGGACATATCCACCTGGCTTTTATATTGGGGGGGACATGTCCCCCCCGTCCCCCCCGCTTCCTACGCCGCTGGCTGAACGGTCCACTCACCCTACCCACTATGTGGTTTGGGACGGCCCCTAATGGCCCTTAACTCTGCGATAACAAGCAGATGCAGGGTTTAGCTTAGTGTTAGTGTTTAGGGGCTGGTTTGGGACTGTGCCTATGAATTCACAAATCTAGCAACTCTTCATATTGCTTGCATGGTAAGATATCGGCTGCATCTTTAACCCTTTAAAGCCCGATCCAAGAATAAAACAAAACAGAAAATTACTTCTTTTTGGTTTGAAGTCCTTATTTGGCCTTTTAACAAAATACATAAAAAGAAAAAACAAATAAATTTTTGATATTAGCAATTTATTACTATGCGATAAGTCAAGATTATTTTTTGTGTAGTCTTCTGCCCTCTGTTATCAGGCATATCTGATTGTGTACAATAGGATTTTGAGCAAAGTTTTTACCATTAAATTATGCAAAAGGTGTCAGACGCAAAACATTTCAGAAACCGTATGTATCAAATAGGATACATTTGGCATTACAGGGTTAAAAATGCATCCAAGAAGAACATATTTACAAGGTATTTCTGAGTAATAATGGAGGTAAATATATTTTTGGGTCCTTCTAGTTTTGAAAATTGATGCAAAATTAGATGTGCACCTAAATTGGTTCTACCATGCAAATATCATCTTTTCAGACTTAAGTCAACATTTGAATATGACATCATGAATGCATTTAAGAGAAATTTCCTAATTTATGGATATTTGTGCAAAATCACAGCCAGAGAAAATAGGTTTTCTGGGAGAAAAAAACCCCCCTCTGCTAAAGGTTGGTGTGATACAGAAAAAAAAAGAGGAGAAAAGAAAATGTTGGGACTTCCACTGCATTGCACAAAAGCATTGCACAAATGTCACAGAAATAAAAATCCCACATCTATATTACCAGACACTGATCTGATCTGGTTGGATAAACAGACAAGGAAAGTTAGATGCATGTTCGGTACAAGTATATTTAGATAACAAATACTACAACTACAGTCAAGTTATATAAAAACAAAAAAATCCTCTTTTCCTCTTAGGTTCCACCTTGCTAAGTTTTTCAAATGCAGAATGCAAACCTGATGAATGAGAACCGCTCCAAGAGCACTTAGGCATCTTTACTCTACCAGGCTGCAGTGCTGAGAGCGACATGATTGCCAGAGAAGAGGTGGTAGATAAAGGGGATATAATAGAAACCTAAGCCAATTTTTAACCATTTAGTAAGTTAAAACAGAATATTTCATGAGGTATATTTGGATAGACTACATCCGCTAACTTTACAGTCTGACATTTTTTTTCCTTGCTTTTTTTTTTTTTTGGTAATAAACAATCAAAGAGTTGAATACTTTTCCTTTACAACATGCAACCACTTAGAATTAATGGAAATTACAGAGGTTCTGGGGTTCATTATAATACAGTGCAAACCCACATAAAATACAACCAAGTCTTTCTATTCCCAGCAGCAGTAAGGAGACAACTATGCAACACACAATGTGCCAAACCCCCTGCAGTATACTGCACATTAATAAGAATAAATAGGAAATCTGTCCACCCCACAGCTGACAGATAAGTTGCATGTATCTAACTGTTGCTTGTATATGTCTTTTTCTTTTATTTTACCACAATTTACCACAAGGGACATCATGGCGGCTCTCGATAATGCTTTGACGCATGTTTTTTTTCTCCCACACTGTGTACATTTGGTCACTGCTGCACTTTAAGAATTGGAAATGTCATGAAAGCTGTACCAAACGAAATCATATTTTGTATACACTCTGTGTATACAAAATGACAATAAAAGTTGTCCATGTCTAATTAAAACACTTAAGGTTTTGAATTTTCAGCATCTTCCACAGTTTTTAATTTATTTTTAATACTTAGTTTATCTCTTTAACAGATACTTATAGATAACTCCTCTTCTTTTATCCCACAGCTGGGTGTGCTACCAGTTTCCAGGTTACCGTGGTTACCAATACATCATGGAGTGCGACCGCCATGGCGGCGAATACAAACATTACAGAGAGTGGGGTTCCCATGCTCAGTCCTTCCAGGTTCAGTCACTGCGTCGAATCCAGCAATGAGGCCTGCAGCTGCCCCCCCCCCAACCTCACCCTTTACCTCTTCCTCCTTCTTCTATTCTTCATAATTTTCCTCTATTTAACCTATAAGTCCAGGACCCTCTGGAGCTTTCTAAATGAGATGTTTACACAAAGTTGGTTTTCTTGCCAAATAAAGAGAGAGGAAAAGGGACTGGGAAGAGGAAAAACAAACAAACAAAAAAACCAAGAGACAATGAGGAAAAGCTCCAGACTGATGGCTTATGAGGTGAGAAGGCAGAGGCAGCAGAGCAGTGGAGGCCCTTGGGCATTGCTGAGTAACTTCTAATGTTTGTGGGTGACTATGGTGATGCAGGGGAGGAACAAAGAAGGACTGGGCTACTTAAAATAAACACCAACTCAATAAGTCTGCTGCTAACCTGGAGGGCATTGAGTTTTTCTTTTATTTTATTCTTCCAGAAATGTTTATGGGAACTGTTGATTTTCTGCAACGTGTCATCATCAGTCAAGTTAAGATTAGAATAATCCAGCAAGTTGTACTGGATCTCAGTGCAAGGCAACAAGTGCTGATGTTGAATTTTCCTTAAGTAGAAACAAAACATATAATCTGGTTCTTATTTATTTTTTAAATTTTCTTTCTAAAATTGAAATCAATTGTGTTGTTTTTTCCCTAATGTCTCAGTTGGAAGCTGGAAATCCCATTTTTTTCCCCCCTTTGTTGTTGAAAGCATTATATATGAAGATTTCCCTATTTTCCCTCTTTTCTTAATTAATACAGTAATTATGTGCCTAAGCTTCTAAAGATAACCAAATTGAACCAACGGTTTGTTAAGCTCAACTTTCAGCATAAAACAATACTTTATTTACTTCATTCCCTTGTGGTGCAGTGCTTTTCCAAATCAAGGTCAAGATACTATTGTTTCATTGATATAAACGCCACTAACTTGAAGGGTGATATTAATTAAATTTTCCTATTATTGCACATAGTAAAAACAGAATAAACTTGTAAAACTCCTAATAACACACATCACTCTGTTTATTGCACATCTCCCTGCGAGGCTGTGTACTGAAGAAATATGGAGGACAGATTTTTTTGGGTGAAACTGCAAACTGTGGAAAAATCTCTTTTTTAATGATTACTTTATGATATCAGTAAAAAAATTTTTTATTGACAATCAAATGCAATAGAAAAAAAGAATAATTATCCATGCTATATAGAAATATTCTGTTTTTGAAACATATTTAAATGAATGATGATTTACAATCCTTGAATAGAAATGAGCTACTAATAAGTTTATGGATAAAAATGCTTTTGCATTAAAATAAAAGTCAGATGTGGACTGGCCAGAGATTCATAAAATTCATTAATCTCCACCCAAAAAGTTTATTATTAACTTGAGTTACCATTTCTCCAGCTAGTTTAATAAGTAAAGAAAATGCATCTTGTAATGATTAAATGTTTTCATATTCCTTTCTCATATGGTTTGGAGCCAGCAGTAAAGCCAGGCTTCATTTTCGAAAATGTTGAACTGCACCTGGGCATTAAAGCTTTTGCACCTGTATAATCCAAATGTTGCTTTGCATAATATCACATATAGGCATACATTGAAGATAACTTTGTGACAAAAGTAGCTCTGCACGTATCCTGTGCATATATATATATATATATATATATATATATATATATATATATATATATATATATATATATATATATATATATATATATATATATATATATATATATATAGATAGATAGATAGATAGATAGATAGATAGATAGATAGATAGAAAATAAATAATCTTAGCTGAGAATACAGTAAATTGTTTGAAATAAAAATCCTACATCTCTATTACCAGACACTGATCTGATCTTGTTGGATAATAAAAAGACAAAGAAAGTTAGATGCATGTTCGGTACAAGTATATTTAGATAACAAATGCTACAGATACAGTCAAGTTATATGAATGCATAAAAACATTGACCTGGATGTTAAATTATTAAAACAAGTAAAAGAAAAAGAGATGAACTTTCAGCAAAGAAAGGAAAAATAGTTGAATTAAAGCCTTGGACTGAGGAAGTCCGCGAGTAACAAATGTAATTTTGTTACATTCATTAACACACAAACATTCAGACACCAGACCAGGCATTTTATTAGAAATGTAACTTTTAATGAACAGAGTTCAAGTGATGGGATTAAAACGTTGCTGCTTTGTTTTTTAATATTGCTACCTTCACACGTAGGAATACAAGGTAATGAATTGTTGGAAAAATATGCAACAAAATCCATGAGAAAAAAACTCTCAAATGTTAGCATCTTTTAGTTGAGAAGGAGTTAAAAATGTAATTAAAAGGTCAAAGAAAGATGGCAGAGACAGTGGGGAGATTAGTAGGTTGTTTTTATAACAATAAAAATAAAAGTTGGCATTGTGAGAAAAAGATTTGAAAAAATAGAATCAAAGACCTGCAATACAACAATTTACTTCAATGAAATCTGCCCTCTCCAAAAACATAATAGTGTGAAATTACAACTCTGCTTTTGTAGCAGAATACATTAAATGTCATAAAATTCTGGTTTCAAAGAGAATGTAGGCTAACAGTTACATATTGTATAGAGAGTAACTCGGGTACGAAACACCTAGAACTGTGTCAATGGTACAAAATATTGAAGAGGCTTCATGGGGTTGATGCATGGGTGGTCTAGACAGGGGCCAATGGGGGCAAATGGCCTTGCAGAAATGGTCGCCACCACTGTTATTGTCTTTTGTACAAAAAACCTATACTGCAAAATTCTGCAAAAAGAAATAAAGTAAAAAAATAAATACATAACTAATTTCAGACTTATTTTCTTAAAATTGATCAATCTTACCTTTTTTGAGTAAGTAGGCCTAGGACAATTTTCCAATAGAATACAAATATCTATGTTTCAAAATAAGGGGGGAAACACAACTCCATTATATGATTTCAAGAGCATCATATCTAATTTTGTTATTGTAAGGGTAAAGTACAAATTTATTTGGTAGATCACTGTATTTGCCTGCTTAAATTAAGGACCAATACACCTATTTCAAGATTGATTTATTTATTTTTTCAGACCAGTTTTTGCTGTTAAATACTAAATCAGTTTGTTATGATCATAATATGATCATAACAAACTGATTTAGTAAATTGGTCAGCGCATATTATGCGCTGACCAATTTATAATTTAGCCTTTACAATTTACTTACACTTCAGTTGAATATACTTACAATTTACTTCCATAATTAATTAGAAATTACAGTTAGCTTTAAGCTCCAGCTGTATTAAGGTAGGATTACTTTTTTTTAAATCTGGCTTCGTGGCTCATTTACAGGGGGGCCGCCAGGAATTTTGGGCCCCATGAAATACATCGATATTGGGGCCTCAACTTTTATGCTTGCCCTAAGAACTTATTTTTCATTAATCTGTGTGTAATGACAGAATATATATTTTTTATATTGCTGCTTCAGGCTGCTCATGAGAATGATCAAGATTTATAGATGTGTTTTAAATGTTGTAATTTAATCTAAATATAAAAATATAACTAAACTAAAAAAAAAAAAAAAAAAAAAAAACTTGCAATCATGCTCTGTTTCAGACTGCACCCAGCTGAGCAGCATCATTAATAATGTGATTCCCCTCCGACATTGAGGAAGAATAACTACGCAGTTTTACCCAGCAGATAGCTGTCTTATTTTACTCAACTGGTTAATAATCTATCATTAATTTAATTTAAGTCGTAGTTTAACACACGTCTCTGCAGCTTCTCTACTGTTACCCACTCATTACTCCATCCAGACAGTGTCTTGCCCACGACCAAAATCTAATAAATTAGCACAGATTCCCAAAGGAGTAATCATGATAATCTAATAAAAATAAAAATAACTCCAATTGGGGAAAAAGTTAAAATGATACACTGTTTTTCCAGTGTAGTCCTGTTTCTCTGAATGTGACTGGCTGGATGTGCTCTCTTCATCCTCTGACATTGGAGCTGGCTCAGGCTCATCTGCCTGGCTATATAAATAAACTGAATTGAATTAATTTGAACTGTTGAGTTAAGGAAACTTTTCTGAGAAAAAAAAGAGAGGGCAGGAAAACTGGGTCATCGTATCTGACGCCTTCGCCATCTCTCCTCTTTCTCCTTCCTTCCTCTTCCTTTTTGAAACCCTGACTTTGGGGCGCTGCATTTTTCAGCCACATAAGTTTTTACCAAACTGCTGCTTATTTAGACATTTTCTTGTTAATTTGTTTCTTTCATTGTCACTACGTCCAATGATGTTTCTGTGGCATTTAAGCCCCGGCATGAGCGAACTGCCGATGAAAGACGGCGACACCTGATGTGATGCAGCCAGAATGCGAGGAGCAAAAATGTATTGTAATTTCACTAGAGGGGTGGATGTCAATATATTCATGCTTTGTTTTACTATTTACTGCTGAAAAATGAGGGAGAACATAAAGATTATTTATTTTACTGCTGGACAAAAATATAGAGGGACAAATCTTTTCTTCTCCTTTTGTCCCCCTCACTCAAGGGCCTTTAGAATCAAGGGCCCTTTGCCTCGATTTTTTTTTTTTGTGTTTGTTTTGCTGTTGTTACTTTTTTGTTTTGTGCCCCATAGAAAAACGCTACCAAATAGAAACAGTGGCTGCTCCTTGGCTCCTTTGGTAAACTTCGTTTAGAACCGCCACTGGTTTGCTGTCCAGCACCATGAACTCCACCGATCCACCTTAAAAAGTTGCGTCACAGTTTAGCCCCGCCTACCGGGAGGTGAACGGAAGTGAAAGAAAGCAGGCCATAGTTGTCCTGGTATCGAAAAAGAACAGCTGTTTCGCAAAGACGGGGCGGAAAAATAACCCAAGTTTCTTCTCTCCGTAGTTCAACTGAGAAGACCCAATGGTGTAGAAGTCTTAGTGAAGTCAACATGGTTTTCATTCCGAAGCCGTTGAAGCAGCTGCTGGTGCTTTTCGCCTTGTTTCTTCTCGCCGTGTCTCGGGGTGAAGGGAAGACGCAGCTGCCTCGAAGCGTCGCTGCTTCAGAAACGGTAGAAACTTATGACAAATACTACAATTATGCTAACCTAACGAAGCTTCTACAGTCTTTGGCGCAGAACTATTCCCACATCGCGAACCTGTCGAGCATCGGTCGGTCTGTGGAGGGCAGGGAGCTGTGGGTGATGCGGATCACCGTGGAGCCCGACAAAGACACGCCGGGCAAACCTAAATTTAAGTACGTGGGGAACATGCACGGAGACGAGACCGTGTCCAGGCAGGTGCTGATCTACCTGGTGGAGTACCTGCTCAGCAGATATGGAGAGGATGCCCGGATCACGGAGCTGGTGAACAGCACTGACATTTACATCATGCCCAGTATGAATCCAGACGGCTTTGAGAAAGCGGAGGAAGGGAACTGCAACGGAGACTTCAACGGAAGGAATAATGGCAACAATAAGGACCTTAACAGAAGTTTTCCCGATCAGTTTGACGGAACAACTGTGTCAGCAGATCAGATACCAGAGGTCATGGCGATGATCAAATGGATCAAAGAGCAAAAGTGAGATTTTCTCTTCTCTAACACAGCAGGTACCATCCAGGGCCCTTAGAGGTAACCCTGGTATATATATATGTATATATATATATATATATATATATATATATATATATATATATATATATATATATATATATATATATATATATATATATATATATATATATATAAATATAAATAAAATGCTGGCTTGATAAAGGTTGCCTTTGCCAGTGACCTGAAAAGAGATTGTTACCTGGCAGCATCTTCCCTTCCCTGACGCTGATGGCTTAGTGGAAGGTTTTCCTCATACCTATCTAAAGGTTGTTCTAAAATAATTATCCATCAGTCCTGGAGCTCTTTATCTTTTTGCTGTAGTTGGAACCCAACAATCACATTTGTGTATTGAAATACACCTTGAAAAAAAAAAAAAAAAAAACAGCAGTCAACAAGATGAAGCCAGTGTAGAAAGTACCTTAAGTTATCATTTGTTAATAAATAAGTGACAAACATGTAATAAAACACCAGCTCATCAAAAATGTGATGAAAGTATAATATCTTTTGTGCGTTTATTATTTACATTTAAAATATTTTCTTAAAAAATCTGTTTAGAGCTTGAAAAAAAATCTGCTTATATTAAATATATTTCACTACATTTTAAAATAATGAAGAAGAAATCAGTTAAGTAGTTAAGATACTAGTACAAACATGTTTGCTGCTTTAGACTTAGTGCGTGTACCAGTGTATACGTTTTATGACAGCAAACTCTACTCAAACTATCCCTGTTGGTTAAAACCTGTTGTCTTCTGCCAGATTTGTTCTGTCAGGGAACATGCACGGCGGGACTGTGGTCGCCAGCTACCCTTTTGACGACTCTGCCTCCCACCAGAGTGAGGGCCACTACAGCCAGTCAGAGGATGACACTCTGTTTCGCTACTTGGCCCTGGTGTATTCCCGTAATCACCCTGTGATGAAAACCGGTCAGCCTAACTGTCCTGACACTCCAGAAGAAACCTTCAAAGACGGCATCACCAACGGAGCAAGCTGGTATGATGTTCCAGGTGAGTAAAATAAATCTGGACCGCTGCTCAAGGGTAGAATGTTGGATTAAGGTCTACTGCCTTCTGCTCTGTGTGTTGTGATGAAATGAAATGTAGGCCATCTTTTGTTTAGCGATCTCCTGTAGGGGAGTCACATTTTTTTTTTTACAGCTGTAATCATCTGAGTTACACAGAGTTCATTTTTATGTTTTTATCACTTTCTTTCTGCTGTCCTACAGGTGCTGGTCATAAAATTAGAATATCATGAAAAAGTAGATTGATTTCAGTAATTCCATTTAAAAAGTGAAACTTGTATATTATATTCATACATTACATACAAACTCATATATTTCAGATGTTTATTTTGTTTAATTTTGATGATTACAAATGACAACAAATGAAAATCTCAAATTCATCATATCAGAAAATTTGAATATTGTGAAAAGGTTCAAAATTGATGGCCCCTGGTGCCACACTCTAATCAGCTAATTAACTCAAACCACCTGCAAAAGCCTTTAAATGGTCTTTCAGTCTAGTTCTATAGGCTACACAATCATGGGGAAGACTGCTGACTTGACAGTTGTCCAAAAGACGACCATCGACACCTTGCACAAGGAGGGCAAGACACAAAAGGTCATCGCTAAAGAGGCTGGCTGTTCACAGAGCTCAGTGTCCAAGCACATTAATAGAGAGGCGAAGGGAAGGAAAAGATGTGGTCGAAAAAAGTGTACAAGCAAGAGAGATAACCGCACCCTGGAGAGGATTGTGAAACAAAACCCATTCAAAAATGTGGGGGAGATTCACAAAGAGTGGACTGCAGCTGGAGTGAGTGCTTCAAGAACCACCACACACAGACGTATGAAAGACATGGGTTTCTGCTGTCGCATTCCTTGTGTCAAGCCACTCTTGAACCACAGACAGCGTCAGAAGCGTCTTGCCTGGGCTAAAGAGAAACAGGACTGGACTGCTGGTGAGTGGTCCAAAGTCATGTTCTCTGATGAAAGTAAATTTTGCATTTCCTTTGGAAATCAAGGTCCCAGAGTCTGGAGGAAAAGAAGAGAGGCACTTCATCCACGTTGCTTGAAGTCCAGTGTAAAGTTTCCACAGTCAGTGATGGTTTGGGGTGCCATGTCATCTGCTGGTGTTGGTCCATTGTGTTTTCTGAGGTCCAGGGTCAACGCAGCCACATACCAGGAAGTTTTAGAGCACTTCATGCTTCCTGCAGCTGACCAACTTTTTGGAGATGCAGATTTCATTTTCCAACAGGACTTGGCACCTGCACACAGTGCCAAAGCTACCAGTACCTGGTTGAAGGACCATGGTATCCCTGTTCTTAATTGGCCAGCAAACTCTCCTGACCTTAACCCCATAGAAAATCTATGGGGTATTGTGAAGAAAAAGATGCAATACACCAGACCCAACAATTCAGAAGAGCTAAAAGCCACTATTAGAGCAACCTGGGCTATCATAACACCTGAGCAGTGCCACAGACTGATCGACTCCATGCCACGCCGCATTGCTGCAGTAATACAGGCCAAAGGAGGCCCAACTAAATACTGAGTGCTGTACATGCTCATACTTTTCATGTTCATACTTTTCAGTTGGCCAACATTTCTATAAATCCTTTGTTTTTATTGGTCTTCAGTAATATTCTAATTTTCTGATATGATGAATTTGAGATTTTCATTTGTTGTTATTTGTAATCATCAAAATTAAACAAAATAAACATCTGAAATATATGAGTTTGTATGTAATGTATGAATATAATATACAAGTTTCACTTTTTAAATGGAATTACTGAAATCAATCTACTTTTTCATGATATTCTAATTTTATGACCAGCACCTGTACATACTTTTCAAGCACAGATAGCCTGCTGTTGATGATGATGATGATGATGATTGTGTAAGCCTGTTCTTGTGGACAGCAAACTACACTTAATCTTGACTGTTTGCAGCATGTTCAGGTTTGCATCAGTTTGCACAAGCAGTGACATGTTGTGGATGAATTAGACAAACGTTAGTTCATTTTATTTCATTGTAGGTACTACTCAGTTTTTGTTTTTTTCAGGATTTTTGTTGTTATATCTTACAATATAGACAGTATTTTGTCTTGTCTCGTAGGTTTCTTTCTTTCGTGTTATTTCCTAAATTACAGGACAGGAGGTTTTACCCCACTGCTTTAATCTGTAGGAGTCAAAGTTAGTATTAAGCAGTTTTGGTTCTGAAATACCGTCATGCTCAGTATTATTATATATTTAAAGGACAAATGTATTATATATTCCATCTTATTTATTTTCAAACTCAACTTACTTTAATTCTCATATTCTGTTTTAAGGAATGCATAAAGAAACATAAAATAAAAGGAGGAAGCAAAACGCAGTCCAGAATGCATAGGGACATATAATAGAAGGCTAGTTAAGACGGAATTAGTAACAATTTCTCCTGCTTGAATCCCGGTTTGTTAAGTTATAATTTATTTGTTTAAAGTTGTGATGTTTAAGACGATGATTTTTAATTGCAGTAGCTTCCAAACCTAAAAAAAAACAACATTCTTCCCAGGGCTTTAAAAGCACCGTGTCACAAACCCAGTATGCATCTTATTCACCACAGAGGTGCTTCAATTCTAGGTGCATTAAGGTAGACAATGTCATGTGGTTAATTTGCATTATTGATCTTGGGTCTAAATACTAATATAGCCTCAGTCAGTACAATAGCAGATATTTTTTTTAATGAAAACAGAGCTTTAGAAAGAACATAAGTTATTAATATATATATATTTTTTATTTGTTTAACTTTGTACCATTAGAATCAGTGAGTGTACAACAAAGGCAAATTGAAAATTGCAATATAAGGTGCTTTTCCATTAGCTTTTTTCTTATACGGATTTTGAAGCATCGCATCAGAAAACCTTGCTGCATATTGCAAAATCTTTAAAAAAATGAAACCCTCATTCACTAGAACGGTTTCGCTCTCGCTTTAGTTAGTTTTCGGCTTTTGCGAAAATATTTGCAAAATGGATGGAAGATGGAAACTGTTTTTTCAAATCAGCTGTGAAGTAGCAAGCTTTTACGTCACATGATTGGTCAACTGTTCCCTCTGTTTGCGACTACCCAGATGTTTGTATTATGTATGTAAACATAGCCAGACTAACATCTCCATTACTAACGTCAGAACAATTCGCCTGCTAGAAACTCATTCATTGAAACGTTCCACCCTTACTGATCTGTTGTCCAGGCTAGATTGCAGCCTCTACTTCCTGTTTATTACACCCATATTCGACGATACAATGTGGACAACGACTATTACGACATTATGCTCTGCGTTACTTGGTTAATTTGCTTCAGACCAAATGGAAGAGCTGCAAATTCTCATTTTATTTTTTTTTTTATTTTTATGAGCCTGCTTAAAATTCTCATTTAAATTCAATTCAGTTTATTTATATAGCGCCAAATCACAACACATGTCATCTCAAAGCGCTTTACAGTTCACCAGATCATACAGTCAAATTGATTCAAAGTTTTCTATCTAAGGAAAACCAGTTGATTGCATCGACTCATTGACTCAAATGGAATCCCTCACACTAAGCATCCTTATAGCGACAGTGGAGAGGAAAAACTCCCTTTTAACAGGAAAAAACCTCCAACAGAACCAGGCTCAGTGTGAGCGGCCATCTGCCGAGGCCGACTGGGGTTCAGAGATAGAAGCAGAGATACAAAAAGCAGCTGTAAAAGGCGGCCCGGTCACTTGGATGACGGCTATAGAAAAGTGCTTCTTGATGTATTTGCCATGACTCGGACGGCTTTTGGCAACAGGAATATGTATTTTAAAGAACACTCATCTTCTCTGCAAAAAAATTATTTATGATCCGATTTTCTTATGTTTCATACTTGTAACTCCTAAACATGATAACGGCAGCGTTCCTCTGAGCTGATTAAATATTGACCGGCCAATCCAACTAGTTCACTGCCAGGAATTTAACATTAAATTTCATCCCTCTTCCTAAACCTAGATTTTAGGAAATCAGACGGTTTTATCATGAATTCTGTAATGCCTATAGAAGGGGCTATAAATCCTTAACATCTTCACCACTCCAACACTTGGGATGTAATGAATGTCCAGTTTTGCATTTGCAATAATGATATATTGCACACACTTTTATTCATTGTGTGTTGAGGACTCGTTATATGAAGACCTGACTTTTACAGCGGAACCTGCTTTTTTTCCTTTTTTCTGACAGTTTTATATATATATATATATATATATATATATATATATATATATATATATATATATATATATATATATATATATATATATATATATATATACACTATATTGCCAAAAGTATTTGCTCACCCATCCAAATTATTGGAATCAGGTGTTCCAATCACTTCCATGGCCACAGGTGTATAAATTCAAGCACCTAGGCATGCAGACTGTTTTTACAAACATTTGTGAAAGAATGGGTCGCTCTCAGGAGCTCAGTGAATTCCAGCGTGGAACTGTGATAGGATGCCACCTGTGCAACAAATCCAGTCGTGAAATTTCCTCGCTCCTAAATATTCCACAGTCAACTGTCAGCTGTATTATAAGAAAATGGAAGTGTTTGGGAACGACAGCAACTCAGCCACGAAGTGGTAGGCCACGTAAACTGACGGAGCGGGGTCAGCGGATGCTGACGCGCATAGTGCGAAGAGGTCGCCAACTTTCTGCAGAGTCAATCACTACAGACCTCCAAACTTCATGTGGCCTTCAGATTAGCTCAAGAACAGTGCGCAGAGAGCTTCATGGAATGGGTTTCCATGGTCGAGCAGCTGCATCCAAGCCATACATCACCAAGTGCAATGCAAAGCGTCGGATGCGGTGGTGTAAAGCACGCCGCCACTGGACTCTAGAGCAGTGGAGACGCGTTCTCTGGAGTGACGAATCGCGCTTCTCCATCTGGCAATCTGATGGACGGGTCTGGGTTTGGCGGTTGCCAGGAGAACGGTACTTGTCTGACTGCATTGTGCCAAGTGTAAAGTTTGGTGGAGGGGGGATTATGGTGTGAGGTTGTTTTTCAGGAGCTGGGCTTGGCCCCTTAGTTCCAGTGAAAGAAACTCTGAATGCTTCAGCATACCAAGACATTTTGGACAATTCCATGCTCCCAACTTTGTGGGAACAGTTTGGAGCTGGCCCCTTCCTCTTCCAACATGACTGTGCACCAGTGCACAAAGCAAGGTCCATAAAGACATGGATGACAGAGTCTGGTGTGGATGAACTTGACTGGCCTGCACAGAGTCCTGACCTCAACCCGATAGAACACCTTTGGGATGAATTAGAGCGGAGACTGAGAGCCAGGCCTTCTCGTCCAACATCAGTGTGCGACCTCACAAATGCGCTTCTGGAAGAATGGTCAAAAATTCCCATAAACACACTCCTAAACCTTGTGGACAGCCTTCCCAGAAGAGTTGAAGCTGTTCTAGCTGCAAAGGGTGGACCGACGTCATATTGAACCCTATGGATTAGGAACGGGATGTCACTTAAGCTCATATGTGAGTCAAGGCAGGTGAGCAAATACTTTTGGCAATATAGTGTATATATATATATATACACATACATACATTTTGGATACAGTTACAGCTGTGTGCTTGAGGCCTGAAACTGGATCAACAATCATGTGTTACTCTTTTGTGTCGTTGGCTTCTGCAGGGCAGTGTCGTAAGTGTCTGCAGTTTCAGGTTGCGTCTCCAGTTTCCTCTTGTGATGCCTTGTGTTATAAGTTTTCAGAACGACAGCTGTTCAGGAGGTGACTCCTTATGCATCAGCTGATTTAATTGCCTTCATAAAAACATGGCTCTCTGGAAGCAGCTTATCTGTCAGCCTCTATATTACCCTCACCTTTCTAGCTAGGTTACCTGTATTTACCAAATCTTATCAATAATCCTGACTACTTAATGTCCAATCATTCTGTCCTTTTGTTATCATCAATATACATCTATAATACCTGATTTATCAAAATAAAATTTAAAATAAACACCTGTTTTCCCCCAAGTAGTCTTTATAGTTCACGTACAAGGAATTTTTGGATTGGAAATTGTAAATTTAATCTGTTTTTACTTAATTTACTAATGTACTTTGCCTTAAAAGGCACATTTCAATGTTGCAGCTCTTCATTGTTATATTTCACACTATTTCACCATCTCAATCTTAAGTTGACAATTACATTTTTTGTAAACAAAACTTTGCAAGAAATTTGCAGATTATACCTTAACATTGTATATATTGTGTCTTACTGGAGGAAAGAGGTGCATAACCCAGCAGATTATTTATCAAATAGAAATGTATGAATGTATGAAACCTTTATTTATCCAGGTATATCTTACTGGGATGAAAAATCTATTTCAAGAGAGACCTAGACAAGAATGGTGTTTGATCAAAGCTAAATTAAAACACTGAATTATATCAAAATGTACAGCTAATTATAGAAATCTGTCAAAAAATTAAATTCACAGTTAAATATTCAGTATATAAACCATTCATTTAAAACTTAATTATGAAAGCTGTGGTGAAGATAATATGTATTTAGATAATATATACTTTTTCTTGATAAATTCTAGATTTTTATATATATATATATATATATATATATATATTGTTTTCACATATCTATGTATTCAGAATTTATGCAGTGAGTTGATTGTTTTGCGGTCACTTTCGGAATCCTGCTGTTAGTGTGACTCAGTGACATCTGCACCATAGTAAAGATACAATCATTTAGAAACTAAATACCAGCTAAATCTGGACCCAGCAGCTGTAAGTTAAACTTTGTGAAGACGGCGCCTAGTGAGATCATGAGAAGCCCATGCAAAGTGGCCTGGGGGAGAGACAGGAACAGAAGATGGTTTTGTTTGGCTGCCAGATCCTCATAGAATAACCCACCTCCATTTTTCACAGTGATTCATGTTATTATAACCCATAATCTGTTGACTAATTACAAAGAACCTTTATTCCCTTCACCTGTACATGGATTTAAAACTAAATGCAAGGGTTGATTTTAATTTAACTTCCTTAAACCGTACGTTTTTAAGTGTAAAATGTCTTTACAATTATTTTTATTCAATAGTTTATACTGAATTTGAACCCCAAGGGAAATCTGGTCTAATCTGTGTTGTTTTTCTTATTCTGTCAATGGCTGCCAGCTTTGATTTTTTTTTTGTGCTAAACCGCCGCCGACATCCTGCTGTAATCGGCACCCCAGCGTCGCTCAGGTTTTGGCTTCATTGTCTGATCGGTAGTTTCCTGCTCTGTTTGGGGCGGGCCTATTTAAACAGGATATTTAAACCTGAGCCTCTTAAGCCTGTGTTTGTTAAACTTTGTTTGTGCAGGTTTTTTACTTTAGGGATTTGCTTCAGTGGCAGTTGGTGTAATCTAACCAGAGACAAAAGTTAATGTCTCCTGCTCAGAGTTTTGTGTTCAACAGTTGCATTTTGCTGTCAGTACTGAACATAGATCCACTGTTATTACCCCATCAGTTATAGGTGAGATATTTAAAATGCCATATTTGGATTGGTTACCGTAACAACCTGCTCAGTCTGTTTCCTCAGAGTCTCAAAGGTGTCCTGAAGGTTAACTGTAGTACACCCTTACTTCAAATAAGTACCCAGGCTGTGTTTACTCATGCTGTTGTCTGGTTCCTTTAACTGATGGGTTAGCAAGCAGGTTATTTTAATTATCTTTGTTACAACAGTAAATTCTCCTAAACATAATTTAGGATATTTTTTTCCAATAATACCTATGCTTTTTGAGAATTAAAGGTCTCTTTTGTTCTTCCAGTCACCGATTTTAAAACTAGAATGATGTCAAAATATGTTTTCCGTCAAAAAGATAAAAAAAAGGAATATGTTGACTTTAAATTGTGCTAAAAATGAATTGCCCGATAAAATAAAAGGAAAATAAAGGAACATAAAGATAAAGCAGGTAGTAAATTAAATAAAAGTTGAAACAGAAATTCAGCTAATGATACCCAAGTTATGTTTCCCTGTAATAAGTCTAAACAAAAGGGTTTTAACTTTAACTTTTAGTTTGCATCTCAGTACATACGATAGAAGTGAGTTGTAATTTCTTAATGTTCAGTCTTTGACTCCGTTTGATGAGATTGTTTAATAAGTTTGTTATTCTTTGACTCGGTTTCTGTGGCCACCTTTCGCCCTCTATACCTCCGTTACTCCGGGGTTTTTCCGCAAAGATAGTCGGCCTTAGTCGGTTCTCTGGTGTTTCTTGCTGTTCACTTCACCAGACCTGCAAACTGCAGGTTTCTCATTGGGAAAACAGCCCTTACCAGAACTTTCTGTAATCCCCCAGTTTCAGAGTGTGATAACAGTGTTTTTATACTGTAGCATGTTTATGTTTACATTGCTGTCTTGTTGTTCAGGAGGAATGCAGGACTATAACTACCTCTATGGGAACTGCCTGGAAGTTACTATGGAGCTGAGCTGCTGCAAATATCCTAAAGCTTCCGAGCTGCACAAGGAATGGGATCTGAACAGGGAGTCTCTTCTGGCCTACATGGAAAAGGTTAGGACCACAAATAAAATTTGTTTATGCCTGGAATTAGTCTGAAACGGGGACATTAAAGCACTTTTTTTATTTATTTCTAAATCTCTGATCTTTAAGACCCTGTGCTATTCTCTTAAAGGTACACATGGGCGCCCGTGGCTTTGTGAAAGATGCAGTCAGTGGTGGCGCCCTCAGCAACGTCAGCATTGTGGTCGCTGGTATCCGACACAACCTGACCACAGGAAAATTTGGAGACTTCTACCGCCTTCTGCTCCCGGGAACGTACAACATCACGGCTGTGGCTCCAGGGTGAGGCTCTCCACATTCCACAGTTGGTGCAGACTGAGACTATTCAGTAAAAGTGCATTAATGAGTGAAAACACAAAAACTCTGTTTCAAATTTTTAATGCAAAGGGGATGTCAACCATGTATAGCTAAATAAAGCTTATTACATGACCTCTGGATTGTAATGAGAAGATATTGATATTTTGTAGTTCTAATGGGATAACTTTTTAGGTTTAATTACTGTGAAGGCTTTTGCAAGCATATTAAATCTTACTTCCTTTAAAAGTTACAGAGTAACTGGTTAAGTAGGTGAATTCAGTGCAGAACTTCCTGGTAAATCTAAAGGGAGCACCCTGTTTTTATCCTGACTTGGTTGTAATTGCTGTCGATATGAATGCATGATTTCCCTGTGCCTTTCTCCCTGTATGCAGGTACCTATCAATGACAGTCAACGATGTCCAGATCATTGATGGGAAACCCACTGAGGTTAACTTTACACTACGGCCTTTTGTCAATGAGGCTGCAGGCAGAACCCCCACAACTACAACATCGGCTCCATCCACCAGTCACCTCGTCATTCCTGCTACAAAGGCCTCCAATATCACCCAGACTTCGGCTGTTGCCAGCACCCCTCCGTTCTTTCCACCTGGTCATGAGCCCATCCATCCTAAGTATTTCCGTCACCACAACTATGCAGACATGGAGCTCTTCTTACGCAAATACAACAGCGAGTTTTCCCCCATCACCCACCTTTACTCAATCGGCCGCTCCGTCCAAGACCGAGAGCTGTACGTGATGGTCATCTCTGACAACCCGACAGTTCATGAGCATGGTGAGTGGCAAACTGCAGTGTCCAGAGAACGGCTGCTTTTAGTTATTCATTTTCAATAATTGATACACAGGGTTCATTTCTATTGTTAATACAAGAATTTTTTTTTTATCTCCTGGATTCTTTCAGGGGAACCAGAGTTCAAGTATGTGGGCAACATGCATGGAAATGAGGTGGTGGGAAGAGAGCTGCTGCTCAATCTCATCGAATATCTGTGTCATAACTATGGTACCGACCCTGAGGTCACTCAGCTGGTGAACAACACTCGGATTCACATCATGCCCTCCATGAACCCTGATGGCTATGAGGTCGCTGTGGAAGGTAAGAGAAGTAGAGACTAGCATAAAATCGAAACCTTTTGGAGACCAAACCTCTATGTTTTATGTGACTTAAGAACTTTTTATATGCATCTTTGATAAATATATCGCTTTCAGATGGTCAAAGGTAAGTAATATTCCTCGAACACTTGCACTGCATTACAGCCTTGCATTTCAATAAGATATCAAAGTGTAGCAATTATAACATATCTGATCCATCCAATACTGTTGCATACAAACATTAGATCTCCAGCTAAGATGAAACTAAACATTCAGTGACATGAGGGCTGAAACTCAGGGGATGATGTGTATGAAGTATAAAACCTTCAGCCCAAGATGGTCAGGTGGTTATTTACCGTATCTTCACGACCATAAGGCGCACCGGACTAAAAGGCGCACTCTCAGTTATGTGTCCCATTTCTGTATTTAACACACACATAAGGCGCACCGGACTATAGGGCGCGTTTTTTATATACAGGTACATGTCCTCTCAGGTGGATTTTCTCACTTAAAAACATATTAAAACTACTTTATTCCCACTGATCACAGCAAATAAAGCTGCAAGGTGTATTTATTACAAAGTATTATTAAAACCTGGGAACCTGCCGTGAGAGACACATCGCTGATGACACAGGGCTGTGATTACTCCTCTGATACAGTTTATTGACGCATAAATTAACTTAAAAAATAGGCAGGATAATAATCTGGATGAACTGACTGCAATGATTAAATTTTCCGGTGGGCTTTCTCACTTAAAAAGATTTAGATTATTTAGATGAAAAAACACCTGCGGAGGTGAGTCCTGATGCGCCGCGCGGCCCACAGGCAGCTGTTGAATTAAGTTTTCAGGTAGAAAAATAGAGCAGGAGCAAAACTGAGTATGATTGTGCTTTATTCAAGTATTTATTACAAAGTATTAATCAAACCCCTCAAAGTCCTCATCCTCTGTTTCTGAATTAAACAGCTGCGCTAAATCCGACATGCCAGTTCCCCCTTCTTCTTCGTTTATTGACGCATAAATTAACTTAAAACATAGGCAGGATAATAATCTGGATGAACTGACTGTAATGATTAAATTTTCAGGTGGACTTTCTCACTTAAAAAGATTTAGATTATTTAGATGAAAAAACACCTGCGGAGGTGAGTCCGTATGCGCCGTGGACCAGAGCCTGCTGTTGAATTAAGTTTTCAGGTAGAAAAATAGAGCGGGAGCAAAACTGAGTATGATTGTGCTTTATTCATGTATTTATTACAAAGTATTAATCAAACCCCTCAAAGTCCTCATCCTCTGTTTCTGAATTAAACAGCTGCGCTAAATCCGACATGCCGGTTTCCCCTTCTTCTTCGTTTATTGACGCATAAATTAACTTAAAACATAGGCAGGATAATAATCTGGATGAGCTGACTGCAATGATTAAATTTTCAGGTGGGCTTTCTCACTTAAAAAGATTTAGATTATTTAGATGAAAAAACACCTGCGGAGGTGAGTCCCGATGCGCCGCGGCCCACAGGCAGCTGTTGAATTAAGTTTTCAGGTAGAAAAATAGAGCGGGAGCAAAACTGAGTATGATTGTGCTTTATTCATGTATTTATTACAAAGTATTAATCAAACCCCTCAAAGTCCTCATCCTCTGTTTCTGAATTAAACAGCTGCGCTAAATCAGACATGCCAGTTTCCCCTTCTGCGCTGTCAGAGTCACTTTCCGTGCAGCGCGGCTCCTCAGAAATAATGCCTGCTTTTGCAAAAGCTTGAAGAACAGAGCCAGCAGACACGTTATTCCTCGCTGCTTCTGCTGCACCTGCTGGGTCCGGTTCACACCGATGTCGAGCGGTTGAACAGCGAGCACAGGGTTAATTTGTTTCCCCATGTTTTTCACATCAGCTGTGAGATGGGCACGCATGGAGTTACATATTAATGGTGATGAGTGGAAAAAAAACAGCTGGTCTCCTTACATTCAGCCACTCTTTCATCATCTCCTCAATGAGGTGGTCTCAAAAGTCGCATTTACAACACACATAGGGCGCACCGCACCATAGGGCGCACGGCACATTTTGAGGGGGAAAAAAGACGTTTAAGTGCGCCTTATAGTCGTGAAAATACGGTAAGGATGGACAGGGAGGAGAGAATGACTACTGTTCTTACACAGAGGCATGCTAGTAAATGCATAACCTATGATGTCATGCTGAATGACATGAATTTAACCATAAACAACAACCATACTTAATAGAGGTGATGGGACTTAATGTTTTCTTAAATACACATTTTTATTTATTTATTTATTTTTTAGCTTCTCAACATCCTTTACTCAATAATTACTGCAGAAATACTGAAGGAAAGGAAAAGGGAAGGATGTACATTCAAGAAGGAACTTGCTTTCTGTGACCGATAAGCTGCAGTGACTTATCAGCTGAGTTTGCTTCCCCGCAGGTGACAGGACGGGCTACAGAGGCCGCAACAACAGCAACGATTATGATCTGAACCGTAACTTTCCAGACCAGTTCGTCACCATCACAGAACCCAGGCAGCCAGAGACCATAGCTGTCATGAACTGGTTGAAGAGCATCCCCTTTGTTTTGTCTGCAAACCTCCACGGAGGTAAATAAGTCTCCCGGTGTAAAAACCTTTAAGTCACAACTTTTCTGTTTTTTGTTTTTTTGTTTTTTTTTCCCATTGTTATCTTTGTTTTAATGTTTAGATCTACAGTTTTAATTGTTGGTTATTCTAACAGTTGAAATATTTACAGTTCTCGTTTGACTTTATTTTTCTGACGTCCAGGCTCCCTGGTGGTCAACTACCCCTTCGATGATGACAAAGATGGTCTGAGTCATTATAGCAAGTCACCCGATGACGCTGTTTTCAGGCAGGTGGCCAAAGCATACTCACAGGTAACTGAATCTATCTCTGGCTAAAATAATATCTTCTACTTTTATTTAAGTTTATATTTTCTTGTTCTGGAATAAACCTGTGCAATAGAAACTAATTCTACTGAACTACGGTTGTATGTGATGGATCGATACAAGTCAGAGGATAATTGGCCTGGTTCACACAGCATCTGGCTTTTTAATCCAAGATTCATCCGATTGATTAGTTATTTTCTTTTCCTCATGTCACACTGACTTCAGTGTATATAGTGGGACTCCTACAATGCCTAGGGAAGCAGATTTTTCCTTTGTCTCTATGTCCCTGAAATTGAAACAATGTCCCACGTTTGACCTGGACGGGTTATGAAAAGTGAAAAGAACAACAACAAAAAAACAGGCGGCACGGCTACAAAGCAAAGCCCGACTTCATGACCAACCTGCGCAGGATCTCTATAACCAGAACAGATGGAGTATTTTAATATATACAAAATATAAAGGCAACTCTGTTTGAAGATAATAAAAACAAGCCAACAAAGACTGTGGGGCGGTTTATACAGGAACTGTTGAGGCAGTGAGAGGTGATTCTCGGAGAGCGAGCTGAATTATAATTTTTCTGGAGGATGACTATTGTACTTCATGAGTTTTCTGTCCTTCTGAACTCCTGTTATGGAGTAATTGAGTTTACTGGAATGTTTTATTTAGTTTGTATGTAAGAGTATGTCCTGCCTGCTCTCTGTGTTATTCCAAGTCGGGCAAACCAGACTGTTTAACCAGGGGTCTACCTCAGTCAGAGCTATGCAAGCCCCCTTGTAGAGAATCATTGCGGGTGTTTTCATATCGCAGTTTTCTTCTTCAAATCTGTAAGCTTCCCAAGATCTCTTTAAGAATAATTACAAGAGAATAAGTTTGATTATATCTAAGGCTGTTATATTACATGGGACCAGATATGAAAGCCTACCTTTTTATTTTATGTAAAAGAAAAGACTCTATAAAACCCATATCTTCCCTCCTGGCTAAGAGCTCTGTGTTATTTGATGATACCCCGTCTAAAAATGTTAAACATTAAAGGAAGAATGATTTCTTAAGCAGAGCCATGTATTTCTTTTGCATCTGTAGGGGATTTTTTTTAAAAACGTAATTACAATTGAAGCCATTGTTTAGTTGCTGTTTGTGTTAAATGTGCTTACAGGAGAATGCTCTAATGCACAAAGGACATCCCTGTGAGGACCTGTACCCTGAGGAACATTTTGAGGATGGCATCGTTAATGGGGCCAGGTGGTACTCTGTTTCTGGTAGGCCTTCAAGTCTAAGAGCTCATTTAAGGTCTTTCCGTTTGACACCATTTGCATTTCCTTCTCAAGATTCTAGATTTCACTTTTTAAGTTCTATTTTTTGTTGTCTAATCCTTTCCTCACACTGCAAAAAATGGAAATCTTAATAGGTCACTTTTTTTTCTTAAAACCAGTGCGTTTGTTCTTTGATTAAGGAGGTAAGTGAGACACTTTGCCAGTGGAACAAGACAAATTATATTTAAAATGAGAAAAAACAAATGCATTGTCTTATTTCAAGTGCACATTATCTAGTTATCTTATTTTAAGAGTAAAAATACTCCTTCTATTGGCAAATCATCTTATTTATCTTCTCAAATTAAGGGTACCGTATTTTCACGACCATAAGGCGCACCGGACTAAAAGGCGCACTCTCAGTTATGTGTCCCATTTCTGTATTTAACACACACATAAGGCGCACCGGACTATAGGGCGCGTTTTTTATATACAGGTACAAGTCCTCTACTACCTTTAAATACCTCTACTGCGTATTTAAAAATATAGCGGGGGCAAAACTGAGTATGACTGTGCTTTATTCATGTATTTATTACAAAGTATTAATCAAACCTGGCAGCTGGCCGTGAGACAGAGACATCGCAGATGACACAGCGCTGTGGTCACTCCTAAATTAACTTAAAATCCTGAAACCTGCTGACGGAATATGTTCGCTTTTATTGCCGGTATCCTGGTGTCTGCAGCTAAAATTATTTAGATGAAAAACACCTGCCAGCAGCCGCGGTGAACACCAGGCTGCCCAGCCTACAGGCTGCTGATGAAGAGATTTCTGCTGTCAGCGCACCGCTGGTATGTGGGGGTCTGAGCGCCTCCGACAGAAATAGATAATCTGGATGAACTGACTGCAATTATTAAGTTTTCAGGTGGACTTTCTCACTTAAAAACATATTAAAACTACTTTATTCCCACTGATCACAGCAAATATAGCTGCAAGATTTAGATTATTTAGGTGAAAAACACCTGCAAGCAGCCGCGGTGAACGAAAGGATTTCTCCTGTCGGCGCACCGCTGGTATGTGGGGGTCTGAGCGCCTCCGACAGAAATAGATAATCTGGATGAACTGACTGCAATTATTACGTTTTCAGGTGGACTTTCTCACTTAAAAACATATTAAAACTACTTTATTCCCACTGATCACAGCAAATATAGCTGCAAGATTTAGATTATTTAGATGAAAAAACACCTGCCAGCCACCGCGATGAAGAGGAGGAGACGCGCCGGGGCTGCTGTTGAATTAAGTTTTCAGGGAGAAAAATACAGCGGGAGCAAAACTGAGTATGACTGTGCTTTATTCATGTATTTATTACAAAGTATTAATCAAACCCATCAAAGTCATCATCCTCTGTTTCTGAATAAAACAGCTGCGCTAAATCAGACATGCCAGTTTCCCCATCTGCGCTGTCAGAGTCACTTTCCGTGCAGCGCGGCTCCTCAGAAATAATGCCGGCTTTTGCGAAAGCTTGAACAACAGAGCCAACAGACACTTTAGTCCAAGCATCTACAATCCATCCGCAAACTGTGGCGTAATCTGCCCGGCGCTGCCTTCTTATCCTGAAACTGTGGTCTCCGTCGGTCATCCATCCCTCCCACGCCGCTCGCAGCCTTACTTCGAACGGCTGCTTCACACCGATGTCGAGCGGTTGAAGCTCCTTTGTCAGACCCCCGGGATAACGGCGAGCACAGCGTTCATTTGATTCACCTTTTTTTCACATCGGCTGTGAGATGGGCACGCATCGATGGTGATGCGTGGAAAAAACCACCTAGTCTTCTCACATACACCTGCCTCAGCCACGCATCCATCCAGCCTTTTCCATTTGCGTTAATATCATATGTCATCAGAGCGCTGTCTGTCTCGCTGGCAGCTCCCAGATCAGCTTCTCTGATTGGTTGATGCGGCGCGTCCAGCAGCAAAACTTCAATTTTTCCATCTCAAGCAGCAGAAGCCGGCGCTTCAGATGCTTAAACGCTCCCGACGTGCTGCACCAAAATGCGCTGCGGGACCTTTTGCTGCACCTATATGCGCGTCAACCATTGACTTTGCATGTAAACTCGCTGCTTCTGCTGCACCTGCTGGGTCCGATTCACACCGATGTCGAGCAGCGTTAATTTGTTTCCCCATGTTTTTCACATCAGCTGTGAGATGGGCACGCATGGAGTTACATATTAACAGCGATGGTGAGGGGTGGAAAAAAAACACCTGGTCTCCTTACATTCAGCCACTCTTTCATCATCTCCTCAATGAGGTGGTCTCAAAAGTCGCAGTTACAACACACATAAGGCGCACCGCACCATAGGGCGCACCGCACATTTTGAGGGGAAAAAAAGACGTTTAAGTGCGCCTTATAGTCGTGAAAATACGGTATATACACTTAATTTAATACATTTTTTTTTACTTATTTCTAGATCGTTTTTGCAGTGCAGTGGCTTATGGCTGCCATGTTTTGAACTATCATGTGCCTGATGCACTGTGGAATTTGACAACTAAAAAAAAAACAAAAACACACCTTCTTTTATTGAGCAAAGCTGGCTCTTGTGAAGCTTTACATTTCAACATAGATCCTAAAATTAATAAACAGGAATGATATAGAAAATGTATGATTACCAGAGTCTAGAAGCTACAATATGTCAACCTGCTCTGCACACTCTGGGAAACAGTGAATAGAATTGACTAGAATAATTGATAGATATTTCACAGGTATTTGCACCTTCTATATTTGCTTTTAGCATCTGAATGTTTAGTATTATTAAACTAGTTTTAATTTCAAACAATGATAGAATAAGTAAACATAAAATACAGTTTAAAAGTGTCGATTTTAGTCATTAATGAGATAAAAAGCTGTCCAGAAGCAGCCATTCCCATTTAGATGAGGTCAGTTTCCATTGAAAAAACAAGAAAAAAAAACATAAAGAAACTGCAAAAATGGTATCAGAGTGAAAGTTTCTAGATGAAAACTGCAGCATAGTTTGGCCAGTCTCATGTTCATCAAAAACACTTTTTGTTGTTCTAAAGGACTAAGGGAAGATATTCTATGTACTGATAGAAAAAAAAATATATATATTTTTGTGTAAGATATGTGACCTGGTCAATCTGGGGTAAGATATCTGTAGTAGAATACCAGACCATAATTTTATTACTTTAGATCCAGATGCACTTAAATAAGCAGAACAACATAGCAAAATCACACTAGCATGAGAACTTCTGAATGGTTCCAACAGTAAGTTTTCTGGTGTCGCCAGTCAAATTCTGGTCTTGTATATGATGTTCTAAATCCCTCCGCTGCGACTTAAAGGGATTCCGGTTGGTTTAAATTATGTTCTCCCCTTAAACTGAATCTATATTTGTCTAAAATATGTATATTTTTTGATAACCAAGCCAATTTAAGTACAATATCTCAAAAAGGCAAGGATTGGTCTGCAATAGAGAAAATACTTTTTACTCCTCATGATATCAGCCACATCCCAACTTTTGATTAAATTATATAGTGAATAAATAAACAATATATTAAGCAAATATTTTTTTTTTTTTTGCGCAGGAGGAATGCAGGACTGGAATTACATGAACACAAACTGCTTTGAGGTGACCATCGAGCTGGGCTGCTTCAAGTACCCTCTGGCTAAGGAGCTGCCAAAATACTGGGAGCAAAACTGGAGAGCTTTGATACAGTTCATACACCAGGTAATAAGAACAGTTGTTGAGGGTAGCTTGTGCCACACAGTCACTGATTACCATTTCCTTCTGATCATTTGGTTGCTTGTCATCGTAGGTTCACACCGGAATAAAAGGCACAGTTTCCGATGACAGAGATAAGATGGGAATTCCCAATGCCACCATCAGCGTGGAAGGAATAGACCACAACGTCACAACAGCTCATACTGGAGACTACTGGAGACTGTTGGTCCCTGGGACTTATGCAGTCACCGCCTCTGCTGATGGGTAACATTATTGTTTCAGAAAGTGCACTTCACCAGAATCCTTATTCTCTTCATTTTTAAAAAAATGCCACTAACTTAAGAATACTTTCGTTTTTTATCTCTAAAGGTATAAACCCGTGACCATCTACGCTACAGTCTCAAAGGATCGACCAGAGTTGGTGGACTTCAGACTTAACCGTTTATACTCGGAGAGTAACAACCACGCAGCCACCACTCCCCAGCTGGTCCAGAGCCCATCTGACCGGGAGCTCAACAGCCTGATAAAGGAGCTTTCTGAGGACCATGGCCTGGAGCAGCTGGTCAAGAGCTCAGCCACAGTGAATAGCTTCCACTACCGACGTCCCAAAAACCTGGAGGATTCCTTGAGAGGCCTCCAACTTAACTTCCCCCATATTACACATTTACAGATGTGGGTATTCCTTTGACTACCAAGACTACTATTGACATAGCAGCTGTTAAGCTGATTTATACTTCTAAACTAGGTTGTCTGCGTAGGTGTCACAGTGAACAAAAAGACGTCCCTGCCCCCTCTGCAGACACTCTGCTGCACCTCTCCCAAATTGTAGGTGACCACAGACGGTGTCGCAGACAGGAGCCCGACTTGTTTTGTTTTTATGACCGCAATTGCGGAAAACAATTGGTGAAGTTTGACCAGCTAAAGAGCGAGGTGCGCGAGAATACTGGGACCCTTTTTCCACCTGGATCCCCACTCTTTTTTCGCCCATGTCCCTCCGTTTTCAGACAAACTTGCCCCCACTTCCTCATCGCCTCGGCCGCATTTAGACCAACAACGTATAGCACAGACCACACTCAAAATTGAGCATAAATCAAAAATGTCTGCGTCAAGCTCACTGCGACACACTGCTGCGGGGAGTATAGTCAGCCCTTTAATGTTGTTGATATCACCGTAGTGTTAGCTGCTGTGTGTAGTGAGGCATTAAAATAATGTGGTACCATGTTTTTCTTGTTTAGGCTTGGCCGTAGTGTAGATTTCAGAAACATTTTGGCTCTGAAAATCTCCAATAATCCGAAAGAGGCCGAGCCGTCCAAACCAAAGATCCGCTTTGTGGCAGGGATCCACGGCAACGCTCCTGTGGGAACAGAGCTGCTCATGGAGTTTGCTACCTGCCTCTGCATCAACTACGGCAAGAACCCCGCCATCACCAAGGTGTGCATCAGCCTAAATATACAGTAGCCTGCAAAAGTTTGCTTTCAATCTGATAGAGACAATCCTGAAAGTTGGTGTTGATTCAGGGGAGCAGAATATAAATCTCTATCACGCTTCAGAATTACTCCTTTTGCTCCAAATCATGTTCACATTTTTTCCCCATGTTGTATTTTTGCAAGTCTTAGTGAAGGTATATCAGTTACGCTCTGAATAAAGAAAAAAGCTGACATGGTTGTATAATATGGCCTCTCTACGTTTTCTTTTCTCCAGCTCATCAACGAGACCAACATTTTCATTGTGCCCTCCATCAACCCCGACGGACGTGAAGAGGCCACTGAGAATGACTGCTCATCTGACCGGGGCCACACCAATTCTAAGCACAAAGATCTTGACACAACTTTTTTTGGTCTGCTTTAATGACACGCATTCTTTAGCTACTTTTCTGTCAACGTCTGATTAGGAATGAGACGGTGCAGCTGATTTACCATAGACTTGATTTGGAATCTCTTTTGTCTTTGTTTTCCCACTTGAACAGGCAACTCATCGCAGCAGTTGTCTGAGCCACAGCCTGAAACCGTAGCGATGATGAATTTCATTCAAAGCAATGACTTCAGTCTGTCTGTCGCCTTGGATGGAGGCGCTCTGGTTGTCACCTACCCTTATAACAAACCTGTTCAAACCGGTAATACCACTTTGCATAGTCTAGCTCTTCTGTATTTCATTATGCCTTTAGAACTTATTACTTTAAGAGGAAAACATCCCCACTGCACTGAGAAGCTTTTCCTCTTCATGCTTGCAAATCGGAAACTAGATGTGATTGTTGGCTTTGTTTTTGTAGTGAATAATGAGGCCAATTTGAAGTACTTGGCAATGGTGTATGCTAAGAATCATCCACGGATGCATCCTGGAGATACTTTGTGTTACAACAATGGGCAAAGTACGTCTTGTAATCATCTGCATAAATAGATGGTAATAGAAGGTAACTTTGTTTGTTAACTACCAACTTTCATTTTACTCAGTGGGAAACGTCCCTGATGGAGTGATGAAAGCAGCAGAGCTACATAGTCACATGGGGAGCATGATGGTAAGTATTTCCTTATCTTAAAGGCGCCAAGTCAACTGCAGAAAAATGTGGACAAGTTAGTTATATTGATTAAGCCAGTACAAGTTTTTAAAGTAGCTAGGCTCTTTAGAAAAAAAAAAAGACATACAAAAAAATTACTTAAAGGTAATGAGTTACTTACACACACATACACATACATATTATGCCACACTATCTTTGTGGGGACCTCCATTGAAATTGCATTCATTTCTGCAGCTTAACCTAAACCCTTACTCTAACCAATAACAACATATACCTAACCATAAATCTAACCTGTACTCAGTTCACACCTGAGTCCTATATTATACTGAATTTTGAAGCGTGGTCTGCGTTATGTTATTTCATGCCACACCGCAAGAGGGACTATCACGAACTAGCTGTGGGTCTAGATACGGCCGAGGCGGTGAGGAAGTGGGGCCAGGTTTGTGTGAAAACGGAGGGACATGAGGGCTAAAAAGAGCGGGGATCCAGGTGGAATAAGGGTTCTTGCGCACCTTGCTCTTCTAACTGGTCCAACTTTACCAGTCATTCCGCAAGGGCGGTCATACAAACAAAACACTTCAATAAGGTACCATACAGGAAATGTGCATGTGTAGAGCGGATGTAGATTTGACCAATCAGAGGCCTCCTGTTTGCCGCACTGTCTGCGGTCAACTACAATTTGGGAGAGGTGCAGCAGAGCGTCTGCAAAGGGGGCGGGGACGTCTCTGTTTTCACCGCGACACCTACACAGACAAACTAGTTTTTATGTATAAATCAGCCTTAACCCCACTTAAAGAAGAGAACTTCTACTCATTGGGGGAACCAGCCATCAGTCCATACAAGTACCGATAAGTTCTTAAAATGTAGCAAATTTCTATTCTGTTATGTAGGTTTAAGGACCACAGCAGAGACTAAGCTTTTATCAGTCAAAATGGATGAAAAAAAAAATAATGCTCTCATATGACGATGTAAAGGATGCTCTTAAGAGGTTTGTGGGTGGCTTTTAAAACATTCATTCATCATTTGCTGGTCCAGGCCATCTGCTGCCTCTGCTCATCATCTTGCTTAGATCTCCTGCTGTCCCTTCTTACCTCCAGAGCGGGGGCCACACTCTATTCGAGCTCTTGCTCTGTTCTCCTACAGCTCAGACCTGAGTTTGAGAACTTCAATCCTCCCCAAAGCAGGATAGTTTTGTTTCCTGGTCAAAAAGAAGTACGACTGTGATCCAGCAGTAGCTGCTGGGCTCCTCAAACTTGGAGCATCTCTGGTGGATCAGGTGGACCTAGGCAGTCGGGACCACTGTTCTGCTTTTCCTGAATTAAATCCATCAAGAAAGAGACAGAGATTCCTCCTATTTGATTTTGCTGTGTAGATACAGGAGTGGTGATTGTCGTGAATTAATGGCATCATGTCAAGTGAGTGACAGCACCCAATTGCGGTGACATCGCTAGAATTGCGCTTGTTGTGGGTTTAATATGATTTTGCCTTTTGTAGGTTTAATGGTTTCTACTTACCTAGAAATGTTTTCTGTTGGGTTCAAAAATGTAATTTAGGGACTTTCTTTTGACCATTTCTCTAGAAGGAGATGGCACTAAGACTCAGAGCACTATAAACTGAAGGTCAGGGTCATAGGATTGCATGATTTTACTCAGTAGTTAAATGTTCCCAGTTTAACCACTTGTGCTCTATATATGCACAAAATACGGCGTATAACAATATTTTTGTCTTTATGGTTGTAACAGTGGCCATGATAACCATGGAGAATACCAGGGTCTTCTGGATGAATGAACCCGAAATGTATTTACCTTCACCAAACTCATTTAATTCGAGTCCTGAGGGTAATATAACAGTCCTTAAAAAGTTAATGTGTGAACTGGTTGAACACTTGGTATCATTTCACACTGAGCAATGCTCAGAGTTTAGCAGAATGTTTTTGACTTTTACGCATTTCATAGCCTTAAAATTATTAACCTGAGAAATGAACTCATTAACCAACCTTTATTTGCCATCATGTCATGTCTCATTCCTTCCACATGTTCCTCCAGGACTTCAGTATGGACTTTGGACACTGCCCTGAAATCACTGTGTATACTGGCTGCTGTTTGTTCCCGGCTGCTAACCAGCTGAGCGCGCTCTGGGCGGAAAACAAGAAGGCTCTCTTCAGTATGTTGGTGGAGGTAGGACTTTACTATCAGTATTTAGGATTTTTGCAATTTACGTAAATATTTTTTCTCAGTATTAAAATGTTTAATATTCATGATATAATAAAATCAATTTAAATTCATTTGACTTGTAATATTGTTGATGTTTTAATCACACAGTTTAATAGATTATAATGAAGTACTAATGGTTAGACAGGCTTTGAGTTTGAGTGTTTTGCTAATTTTAAGGTCCATAAAGGAGTCCGAGGAGTAGTGAAGGACAAAAGTGGGAAACCGATTGTTGGAGCAACCATTTTTCTGGACACAACACCAAAGGTCTCCACTTCTGAGGGCGGCTACTTCCACATCCTGGTCAAACCGGGCAGCTTTGGTATTGACATCATAGCTGAAGGCTATCAAAGTCAACATAAAGTGGTACGCAGTGTTTTACATGCTGTTGTGAAGTATATATAGAACTGTTCTAGTTTTCTATGAGGAAAACTGAGAGTTATTTGCATGTGAGCTGGTGTTGTAGTCAACACCCCGCCAACCGAGACCAAGGAGTACCGAGACAAGACCAAGACCCAGTAAGGTTTTGGTCTTGTCTTGATACTAATTGGTTCACTACAACACTAATATGAGCATCGGGTGGCTACCTGTATTAGCTTTTCAATTTAAGCTGCATCCTCATAAATTAAAGTATCATTGCACATTAGCTTTATTTTGTTAAGTTTAAAAAGCTATAATCATTTGTATTAATTACACACAGAAGATGCTTTTCAGTGGTTTCTCTAATTGTTCATTTGAATTTTAAGATTATGGCTTGCAGCTATTGAGAGCTAATTAATATAATCAGTTTCTCTGAAAATTAAATCTTGTAAAGTAATTAGGATTTTTTATTACAGTGTTTTCTTAGCACAATCATGATTTAACCAGCCTCCATGTTACAGAAATAAAGAATGAAAGGAATCTAAAATGAGTTTTGACATTTAGATCCAGATTGACTTTTATGAAGGAAGTTTTGAAGGTTATATTTTCTTAACATGCCTTCTCACCAGATGTTTTAGGAAAAAAAAAGCTGAAACATGAAAACATTCTCTCTCAATTTGTTTTAAAAATGAATTGTTTGGATGTTGTTTTTACATCATTTAATATGTTCATTAATATCTTAGCATAGAACACCATTTCAGGAATTTGTGCTTAGGAACAATTAAGAGTTGAGACCTGAAGCTTCAGGAGCTCCCGACTAGTAAAAGTTCATAGTAAGGGCTGTAGCTATTGCACAGATTCACGTTGTTCCGTTTATCTAGAGATTATTTTCCTATGCTTTAAATTGTACAGATTCGATTGAAAAATGAAATATTTGTCTACCTCATACAACAAGAAAAGTCTGTGTTAAGAAAAAGAGGTTAAACAGACAGAAAATCCACATTTATCATAGAAAGTCTTTGGAGGGATGTTACCACGGATCCCTTTTACAGTCTATGTCTATGTAAGGTGTTGGGCGCAGCACGCAGAACCTCTCCTTCACCTCCACCTTTCCATCTGGACCCTCTGAAATGTGCAGCGTCGGATAGGCCAGCTCTTCCAACAGATGTTCCTTGATGGTGAACCCCAACTCAAGGCTGTAAGGCCTGAGCTTCCCATTAGGTCTGTAGAGCAGTGGATCCACCACAGAGTGATACGTCTGCTGGAAGTCTTCTACTGAATAACCATGGATCATTAGAGCACTGCTGGAGGTCCTCTCCTCTGTCTGAATAGCTTTGGGGCTGTGCGGTGGATCTGAGAGATCTGGAAGAACCGCAGCATTTCTGATGTACTGCTCATCCAGGGGTTTCTGGGGACTCCGATCCTCAAACATTAGCTCCAAATCACACGAAGGAGCCAACAAGAAGTTCCTCTCCTTGATGGTCTCCCCATACTTTTTAGGGCATCTAATGCTCTGCCTCAACTCATATGGGCGCATCTCATTCACCTGAAAAGGAAAAAAGAAAAAAATTTTTTGGAGAACTCATTTGGACTTCCTTTGTTGTACAAAAATGACTGTTTACTAGAAGAAAAAACGGAGAACTACAACTTTGCAACTCATCTCAGTCTGGATTTAGACCACTTCACTAAAACTTATCTACCGTATTGTTAAAAACACAAAAACTAATAACTTCTCGATTTGAATTTTGTTATTTACCTCTCAGCTGAAGATAGTAGGATTTATTAAACTCTCCAGGATTTTTTTTTTTTTGCCAGGATTTGCAAGATAACGGGCTGCAGATTAGACTAAACAGACACACCTGTAAAAGAGACATGCTGATTAGATAATTAACCAGCTTTCTCAGCAGAGCTCTGAAAGACAGAGAAGGGCCTTTTTTTAAACCTTAATTAGAAAAGCATCCTGTTAGGATGCAAAGGAATGTAAAAAACTCCCCAAACTACTAAGGGGGATTACTTTTAATTTAACCTGAATTCTTCAGCCCTTGAGTAGTTGCAAATACACTAACTCATCTACCATTTAAACTTTGAGTTCCAAATCAGAAAAAGCTGTTTCAACAATGTAACAATAGTTTTTTCCTTAAATCTGTCTCCAGTTCGAATCATATGTGATAATTGAAAGATTTAGTGATATTAAAAGATCCAATTAACTTTTATTTCATTGTTGTTTTCCAGGTAACAGTGAAACCTCAGGAAGCTGCTCCAACCATCTTCATAGTATTGGAACTAGATAAAAGCATATTTGGACTGCAAAGGGAGTTTGTTGTTGCCTGTGCAGGTAGGAACCAGAAAGGAATGTGTGTGTGTGTGTCTTTACAAAAAGGACTGGCATTAGCAATCATGAGATTACCTTAATTTAACAAACATGTTGAAAAACATTTTTTTTAGTTCAGTTTTTGATAATAAACCTGTGAATTTTAAAAACAAAACTGGGTTCAGAATGTTGAATTATATTTATAATCATAATTGCAACCGAACTATAGCAAGTCGGAAAGAAACCAGTCTTCCTATATCCATCAGCAGATCTTTGGCATTAGTTATGCTGCTGTCACTAAGTCCGAGACTTCCTGCAATTTGACGGTCTCTAGATTGGTTTTACTTCACTGGCTGCTCCATCCCATCAAAACCAGTTATTTACCTGTGCAGTGGTGAGGATTTCAGATGATGATGTTCAGGTTAAAGATTAGCCTGTCCAAGGTTTACTGTATGCTTTGTCTGCAGCACATTCTAATAGTGAAAATGAATATTACACAAGAAGAAATGGGCATTAAAAGACCATAATTAAGCTGATTCTCTTGCAAAGAATATTGTATTTAAATTTCCGACCAACTGTATTGAAGTGTTAATTTTGGGCTTGAAACAAAAGGTAGTTTGGTTCCATGTGAATCCTAATTGAAATGTTTAATTGTGCTTTACTCTACCTGATCTGCAGCTGCCTCCATGACAGCGCTGGTGTTGACAGCCTGCATCATTTGGTGCGTGTGCTCAGTAAAGTCGGATCATCAGAAAGATGGATTCCACCGGCTGCGGCAGCACCGTGACGACTATGACGACGAGGTCCATCTTAACTCCATGGGTTCCAAGAAATCCCTGCTTGCCCACGAGTTTCAGGATGAAAGCGAAAGTGATGAAGAGACACTTTATGCTAACAAAATCTGATCAATCTTGCGTTAAAGTATTTTTTCGCTTTTATTTTAAATCCCTCCAGAGTCAAATTCTTGACGTCCAAGGAGCTGAATGAACTCTTGACATCGCAGCTTCATCTTTTCTTCTGTGAATGAGTGCTGTAAACATTTTCTCTGTTACATCATTAAGGTCTAAGCGCTCTGGTATCCTGCTGGACACATGCTCATCTTCATGAATGATTGAGGGAGAGAGCTGGAGGTAGAGGGGTGAATGAAGAAGTTCTTGTTTCCTGTCCTTGATTTCTAAAGTTCTCGGCCATTCCAGGATGCCTATCCCGTCCTGCCCAGTTTACAGTTCAAGCCGCCAAGTCCAAACAAACTCTTATCAAATGAATCTAGTTGGAAGTGCTTTATCACCCCATGTTTACCTTTAGAAATGTCTCTTTTCTGAGCATTAATGTAAAAATGCCTCAAAGTAGGAAATCAAATTATATATTTTTTATGTGGTCCAATGTGGCGTGGTGGCACTGAACTTTCTGAACCTTTGGGACATTTACAAATCTGTGCCTTGGCTTCTCCAGATTTTCCAGTCCAACTAGGCTGTAATAGATGAGAACATAAATTTATGATGGGAATCGAGCTATCATTAGTCAGCTGATCAGGTCAGATGAAAAATTTTGTTCATAAGTTGTGCAAGATTAAGACGATTTACCAGATTTTTTTCATTTTGTGTTTTTTCAAAGCCAAGCTTAAATAAAACCTGGACTGGAAAATGCACACAGGGGGTTTAATCCAACTTGAGCGATTTCAGCACTAAACTGGTTTCACCTTGTTTGCTTGGCACTAATTCGTAGTATCCAGCACCTGAGACATTGTCTCTGGCAGCAATAAGCCAGCATTGACTCGGCACCAACTCCCAGTTCTTGGGACACAGCAACCAAACTGTGGTAATATCTATGTTTAAAAAAATAAGTTTATTTTTAACTAATTAAAAAAAAGATAAAAACATTGAATAAAACATAACCCAATAATTCAAAACGGCGGATTAAGACAAGCTTGCTTTGTTTTCCTAATTTCCATTTTAAATGGATCGAGGACAAAAGCTGCCAGATATCAGGGCATCCGTTTTCTATTAATGGGATGTGTATAGTTGAGCTATCTCCCTGTTCTGCAATCTTTCACTTGAGTCTGAAATAAAAAAGCAAGATCAAGCATTTGCTGTTTAAGTTATGTTGCAAGCTGGATCTGTGGCAATGGAAAACACGACCGGTCCTTCTGTTGAGCCACTGGATCCACGTTGGACAAACTCCAAGAGAAGGAACCATCGCATATGACTGCTAGATTAAGACGCTATGAATATGTAATGATTGTATTTATTATGCCCTTTTTTTATTGATCGGCCTTTATGTTTAATTTCATTCTCTAGTTAGTTACGGGTGGCCTTGAGCTGTGTCTTTGTTTTGATTGTAACCATCTCCATTTTTCCTTTACAAAGCAAAATTTTCTTCTGTTTAGTAATGTTCTTTTTAATGACTAAATGTTTTGGTTTTGATTGGTTTGCCATTTAATTGAAACACACAAGGGAGAGTTTTCCATTTAGGCAATTAAAAGTGGTTTGGTGAGTGTGTGTGCAATGGAAGTTTCTCTAAACAAAGGTGAGTCAAATGGAAAGCTTTAAAATAGTAATATATTTATTTTTCCTGGTATACTTTTTGATCTCAGAAATGTAATCCAAAATAATTACAAATCAAAATGATAAATCACACAAAAATGTTCTTGATTTGCTCACATTTGGTCTAACTACTGTGGATTGTAATGAAATCACTAAAGGCGCATCAGAACGGGGGGGGGGGTGCATTGTTTCAAAACAAAACACATACTTGTTCTCTTTAAAGTCTATCCTGATCATCTATTTTCACAAGAGATTATTTCTTTACGTCTGTGTGGAGATGCAGTTTTGTCAATTATTTCTCCTACGCTATGTCTGTAAAGCCCCCTCATGTGTGATCTTTTGAAAGTGTCACACAGTGTTGGTGTGAAGATTTGTACAAACAACTGGAACTGTAAATGGTTGCCAATGGTCCATGCATGTTTACTGTGAATTCACACGCAGCAGAACATTTCAACAGAAACTCTGATCATACTACCCTAATGTGCACTAGAACTTCACAAAACTACACAATAAAAGTTCTGTCTACAAAATGCTTTGGTGCTGTATTTTTATTTTGTTTTTTCAAAGATGCCTTTCCTGCAGAATGCTACCGAAGACTATTAGGCCTAGAAGGAGAGGAAAAGCTGAAAACTCAATTTAAGAAGTTTTTTATAGGGGGGTAAAAGCCACATGGTGCCATGTCATTTAGCCCCTTATCTAATAAACAGATATTTATCTGTTCTTTATATTTACATTGGGTTATGATTTAGAATACAATGGAAAATTGGGAAATTCTGGTATTTACAGCAGCAAAAAGATTATAGAAAAAATTGTCACACAAATGTAGACCCTATAACACAATAGTGAAAAGTTAAAAATAAATAAAATACTCTACTGTAATATTCTAATATAATATAAAAACTGTGTATCTAGAGAAAAATATATACAGTTATGGACAGGGGCGTTGCTAGGCACAAAGCTTTACTGGGGCACTGGCCCCCTACCGCATATGCCCCTCCTTCCATACATAAATACAGACAAGCACACTGCCCAACCCTGATACATTCCTACCAAAATTACCGGTTGAGATATTAATGAGAATAAGAGCATATTTGTTTAAACAAACATGAACATTTTCAACATGGCAGCTAAAAAAAATAAGACATCAACAACTTTGACAAATAAAAAGTTTCCTTATACACATTCTGAAGTAATCATTAATTCCTAGGTTTCAGAGTTTTAGTTCGGGGGAAAGTTTAACTCATCCTGAGCTAAGTTTTCCTTTTATTTTTTGAGCATTTTAGTGTACCTCCTATTTAGCATTTTTGCAAAGTGGTGAATCACTTGTGACTCAGCTTAGAAAGTTCTTCCTTTTCAACTGATAAAATAGCAGGATGATGGAGCCTGTCTTTTCCCATTGTGCACCTCAGCCAAGTGTGGATCTTTCTCAACACACTGAATGATCTTTCACAACTCCATCTGTAGACTGGGATTGTGAGGGAGATCTGGATGACCTGCGTTAGTGTTGGGAACATGATGTTATCAAGCAAGTTAAAAACACACTGTATATCCTTGATGACAAGTCTTTCTTTTTTAACCAGGAAAAGCTCAAACCATTTTGAATTAAATGAACGTTTTTTTACTCCAAATTTGTCCTGGGGATAGTGGGACAACTTCACTTGTTTAGGACCACCATGCTTTCCCCCTAAGTCCCTAATGTCCCCTTCTTGTTTGTGGACGCTGGTTGTTGCTCCCTCATCACCTTCATGGTCCTGTCTCTCCTGTCCTTCATCTGTCTCTTGCCTGTCAGTCTCGCCTCCTCCTCCCTTTCCTACTCCAGCACCTGCATTCTCATTCTCTACAGCAAACATTAAAAAACGTAAATTTACAATTATGTAAATATCTATCATATTGCTTATAACGTTCCTAATGTAACTGCTTAGCTTAAATCACTAATTCATTACGGGACCTTACCTCCCTCTCTCTCATTTTGTTCTACTGCTTCCCTGTCTCTGCTTCATGTGAGGAATTTCCTGATATCCATCTACAAACCAATGCAGTAATTTTCAGTTAGTAGCCTATAATCATGTGGTTTCACTGGGAAAATAATAAAATTGACGGGTAAGAAACGTTACCAGAACTAAAAATGCGTCGCGGCCGCACAGTGTCCCATCCAACTCAGTTGAGAGCAGCGTGTTAATTTTCCTGCAGTTCATGCAGTGACATGCGCTGACGTGGGGGCGCTATTACATCCTCAATTTGGAGTTACCAACACACTTGCTGCGCATTTGAGTAGAAATATACGTCTCCTTCCATTGGAATTATCTAAATTGATGCATTAAAAAAATGTATCACTGTTGCAAATATTCATGAGATTTATACTGGGGCACAGCTCATTTATACTGGGGCACGTGCCCCAGTAAATGGGGTCTGGCGACGCCGATGGTTATGGATATTTTTACAGTAATGGATATTTCAAAAATAGCAACATCAGAGATGTGCAAAATTACAGCAGCATGTAATTTAACTAACTAAGGTAGAAAATGCAAAATCATCATGAATGTAACAGCTTGTATAGATTATTGGGAACAGTGATGGGTACAAAGTCTTACAGCTGCTGGGAAGAAGGCTCCCTTGTGCTCCTTTGTGGCTATTCGAAATCCTTATTTCCTGCCTTGTCTTGATTAAGTAATCTCTTGATTTTGAAAATTGCAGGAATAGTCAGGCAGGTAATTAAAAGACAGGACATAACTTTAAGAACTATTTAAATGACTGCACACCACAAGCAGAGATGGCTGCTTGTTTTGTTTTTTGTGTGAAAAAAAGTATGCCAGCATAAAATATTTGGTCACTAGCAATATATAATAAGACTCAGTTAAATGGGTTCTGGTTTGTTGGTCTATTTTTTTTTTCTAATTGTCTTTTATATTGAACCCTAGTTATAATTTTTTTTTTTGGACACATACAAAACCTGTTCATATCCTCAGAGCAGGTTTACATGTTGACATTAATTCCTAGCTCAAACACTAATTGAATAAAATGGGGGGGAAATTTAAGGCCATTTTCTGTATAAAAGAGTTCAGATTTATGTTGTTTATCTTGTTTACTTTAGACCTTCTTTGTAGCTAATGCTTTATTTAGAATCTGTTAGACCAAGTAGCCAGTAGTTTTATTACAGTACCTTGGAGAAGAACTATTAAGCATTAAAACTATAACCTATTTAATCTTAAGGTGGCTATAAATAATGGCAATGCATTAAAAGGGTTTACTAACAGTCCATGTTTCGACAGCTATAAAAGAAGCCAAAACACACAGTCATAATAGGAATAAATTATCATAATATAAGACAAGGATACATATATCACAATATACATCAAATAAAACAATTTGAAAGAAGTGTAATGCGATTAGCAATGACGTTTTGTCGGCTTTTAGCTTTAAGGAGAAAGTGATCCTGTCAGTCCGTAATGAGGGCGATAAAATCCCACGCTCCCATCGTCTCTGCTGACTTGAAGTTGGTGACGTCACAGGAAAACAAAGATGGCTGGGATAGGAAGCAGCAACTACTGGGAGGGTAAGAAACCAGCGTTTTTCACCCAGTTTAAAACCAATGTAACACCTTGCAAACCCTGCAGCTGTTCACATAATGTCAGGAGTTAGTGTGTCCGCTTTGCTGCCCAATATTTCTGACTTTGAAACGTGTCCGTGTCATTCAACAAATAGTTAGCCCTCAACAAGCTAACCCACAGCTCCGTGTAACTGAACTTAATGTCTCTTACTAAGCTGTTAAAACTGGGACGGTGCTTAAAACGGCTTATCAAGTGGACACAAAGACACGTGTTGTCTGATGTGGTCATTTGAAGAAGAAAACCTAAACCCAGCTGGAAGAATGGGGTTTCTTAAAAAAAAAAAACGAGCTGTTGACATTAAAGGGGCTATAATGAAAAGACAATCGCCCATAATAATTCTTATCACGGCTGATATAAATGATCTAGTTATGCTTGACCTGATAGTGTTGATACCTATGATGAAGGAAGGCTTTGAATTATTTGAATTATTTTTTTCTTGCTGCAGCGAATGTAAACAGCTGCTATGAAACATTGGTTTATTGAATGCTTTACTGGATTGGCTGATTGTGTTACAGATCTGAGAAAGCAAGCCAGGCAGTTGGAGAATGAACTTGACCTGAAGTTGGTCTCCTTTAGTAAATTGTGCACCAGCTACAGCAGCTCTAGAGATGGACGCCGAGGAGAAACGTAAGCCCAGTGCCCCTCACATCTACACAGTCCAGTTTTATTTTGTTTCATGTTGCTAAAGTGTTAGATTTTTTTCTTAACTATTCCAAAAGTTTATTTGAAACTTAATATAAATAAATGTGTGTGTATATATATATATATATATATATATATATATATATATATATATATAATTTATTTTTATTGTATTTATTTTTTTACTATACATAGTTGCATGTGTGTGTGCATGTGCACATATTACACATATGTACTGAAATGGCACAAAAACTTTCAAGGCCAGTTGGCTTTCTTTGCATCAGGCCTTAAATTGCATGGCCTGCTCGAAAAGGTTAATCAGAGAGCATTCCGGTGATGAAAGTACATAACGGCACATATACATGTCAAACACATTTATGTCCATTAGACAGATCTCACCTAAAATAAAGATGCTACCGCCTATCACCACAACTTCTTAATAGGAACTCTTTAGCACATTGGTAGATGTGGGATGATCTAGATTTGTTTTGTTTGGAGATGTATTTTAATTAGTTAAATGTTTAAAAATGATATTGTTGACTTCTAGTTTTGTGTATGCAGGCAGTAAGTGTTTCATTTCCATCAATCCATTCTTGATGTATGTTTTTTCCACAGTTTAAATCAGTGTTGGGAAGGAAAATCCCTTTAGAGAAAACCTGAAAATTTTAGGTTCGATATAGTACAATTAACATTTAAAAATATGTACTATAAGCACAAATGCCATAAGAAGATTTTCTAACTGCTCCCAATGTCTTATTTCCCTGAAGTTCGGACACCACACCATTGCTAAATAACTCCACCCAGGACAGGATGTTTGACACCATGTCAGTTGAGATTGAACAGCTGCTGGCCAAAGTAAGTCAGCCCTCTTTAAAGAGCAAAACATAACAAGTTCAGCTTTGGTTATACCCTGTTTTCTGTCCTAAAATTTTAAATTTGCCTCGTAGTTATCCCCACTCACTTCATCCTTTTTTTTTTTTTTTTTTTACAGCTAACGGGAGTGAACGACAAAATGGCAGAATACACCAACACCCCCGGATCAGCTTCTCTTAATGCTGCACTAATGCACACCCTCCAGAGACACAGAGATATTCTACAGGTTAACTTCAGTCTATTTTTCCCTCCTTGTTTTTTTCTATGTTCTAAGTTTCTCTCTTGATTATTTTCTTCTTTCAAAGCGGTACAGTTGCAGATGAATTTAACCCTTACTGCAAATTTAGACCTTTGTCAAGCTGTTTGCATTAAACATAAAGTATTTGAACACTTACACTGATATCTAAAGGATTTTTTTTAAATGTAACACATAGTCCTACGTATAATACTGTAAATGCTACGATCTCAAAGTCTTTCACCCTTTGAGTAGAAGTCTATTTAAAGGAACAGATTTTTAAATCAAACAGGATCTGGCACTATTCAACCAATCAAGGCCTTTAATAAATACAACAGGTGTGGTTTAGATCTAACAACTTAAAAAAATGGACTATTGATGGTGACCTTTTATTTTATTTTAGACACAAAGTAAAGTAAAAATTACAAGGCAAAGAATACATAATGATCTCACAGGCCCTAAATCTTTCTAATAATAGCTTAAAGTTAAAGAAATAGAGTCGACACCTGAATATAAAGATACTATCAAAGGCTGCAGTCATAATACTATCAGATAGGGGGTCAAAATCCATCTTCTCAGTTATAAAGATGCACAGTAAGACTTGGTGATGGCAGAAAAGAAGACAGCTTTAGTTTACTCCAAACTGTACGAGTAAGGCCAATGGGTTTTGGCATTCCTTTCTTTGGGGAAGTAAATCACAACTGGAGACGTTTGGATCAATTCAGCAGCAGTATTTCTGTAGGAGGAGGAACAAATTGTATGCTGGAAAAGAGAGCCTGTTGACAGTGATGCATGCATTGCTTCCCCTGACAAAATCCTGCTGCATGAGGAGGTACATCTAAAACATTTCAATCAGGTTATTAAGTTTCCCATCACTCATTTTAGAAATTAAAACTGATATAAAGTTTCATAACATATAGAGTTATATATTTGTGTTTCCTGAGCTCAGTAAAAAAAAAAAAAAACTAATTAGTTCTCTTTTCAGATAAAAGTAAAGTTTTCATGAATGTTTAATGGTTCGTTCAGACCGGATCGAACCTAAAATAATAATCTTTAATATCTCTGAAACATGATACACAAAAAACTATGTTTTATTTATGTTTTCAATTTTACAAATGACCATTTTAAATGCACAGACCTGCACTAAAGAAGCAATAACCATTCAGTCTATTTGCTGAGTTTTTTCCCCACGTTGGTGGGGTCTCAGCTTTGTGCAGTTGAAGCTCCTCCTATTTGATTACGCCGTCCTGGGTGTAAACACTGCATCTGAAATGCAGAGTAGTCAACTCCCAGGGGGCTCGCGGAAATCACAGCGTTTACCACGTTAGGACTGAATGCACCATAAGGCTCTGTAGAAAGAGTGGAATGAAAAGAAAGAAAGCCTCTATGAACCTTCCTGTCAGTTATGATTGCTGCCATTTCTTCGGTTGATGTCGGCCCATTAGGTTTTTGATGTCTAACATAAACTCATAAATCTAGAGCACTTTGTTTCCTTCTACTGGCAAGCTTTATGGATACACTAGCTGCCAAGCTTTATGGAGATACTACATGCATTTTCTTACAGAACTATGTGCCTGTAACATGGCCAAAGGCACCAAAAGCTGGTTAAACAACCATTGTGTTACTATGGCGGCTTGGCCAGGAAACTGACTTGACCTTAGCTCTATGAATTATTATAGAGAGGAAGATGAGAGACATAAGATCCAACAACGCAGATGACCTGAAGGTCGGCTTCAAAACAACCTGTACTTTAGTTAGACATTAGCATAGCCACAGGCTGATGGTGTCCTGGTGAATTTAACCTCTTACACCCTAAGGGGGTATAAATAAATTTCTGCCTGACAAAAACACACAAAAGTAAATCACTTATAGCCTCACAGCTATTAGATTTAAGAAGAAACTTTTGGTACGTCTGTAAAGGTAAGATGTCATAGAATGGTTTTCTGGTGTCCGCACCATTGTAGCTTTGACCCTGCCTGAAATATTAGGGACAAAATACAAAATATTTTGCATTTTTTGAACCTCGCCAAAATTTTCTTTGAAATAAACATTGCAAAACACTACCAAAATATTATTTATAGCACAAAAAAGTAGTACAGACTTTTAAATCTAAATGTTGTGTAAAAATATACCAAATTAGGACTCAAGCAGATGAATCATATTTATTTTAGAATGGTATTAGTGAGAAATTTCTTAGGCGGAGGGGCCATTTTGGCACATTTATCCAAAAATGTCACCAAACTGTGCCAAATGTGTTTTTTACATCAATACTGGGGGGTTTGTTAAGATTACGAGGTCACGTAGCAGCTGGACCCACCGGTGGGTCCGTAGGGTTCTAGGGGTTAAAGCTGAAGTCTGTAAGTTTTTAAAAATCACTTTTTTGTCATATTGGCTAAAACTGTCCCTATGCCCAGACAGCAGTACATGTGATATGTAACCTGTGAAAAAAACTGCTTCAATTGGTCCCGCATACTGCCTGTATTTCAATCTGGAAAGAATAATTCGGGACGAGTCAAAACAACCAATCACAGCCAGAGGAGCGTCTGATGGAGTGTCAATCACAGCTCACACACGCTGAATCCCGCCCCCCCCCCCCCCCCTTCTGGTCGCATGCGGTAGCCGTGCAGATGCTGTGAGAGGGGTGTAGCTTGGAGGTGGGGCATGAGTGAAGCAGAGAGGGTGGGGGAGTGGAGTGAAACCTGTTTTTCTTCAAATTTTCAGTCGAAGTCTGCTCTCTTCTCAATGTTACAGACTGCAGCTTTAATGCAAGTAGAAGCCAAGTATTTTTTTTTACAGATCTGATCCAACTTCAAAACTAGAGAAGTTTGCAAAGTTTTTGCATAAAGGCTTTTGACTTTACTTTGTCTTAACTCTAAATGAAGATTTTCCAATGTATAAGAAGTCAAATAAGGATAGGTTGAAATGGTGCACATGTGCATTGTATCGGTCTAGGGAATGTCTTCAGTGTTGATTAGGGAGACATCTATGTTATTCAGAGCAGTTCTGTTGAGGATGGTCAGATCAGCAGAGCTGAAATACGCCCCCCTGGAAGTCCTCCATCATTTCCTTTGTACTGAGTGGTTTAAAATAAATCCAAGTGGTTCTGACAGGTGGAGTGGACCAGCCAATCCACATCCTGTCTAACGCAAACTCATCTCTGCCTTGGATCAAATCCAGGACAGATCTCCTGGGGTTCATTCACCGGTCTGCTTTTCAGAAAACTAACATTTCTTTTTTTAATATTCTTTGTGATGGATATGCAAAATTCTAACTTAATGAGAAACACCATCTTAGCCATAATCATCAAATATTACATTAAATAAAGACTTTGGTACATTTACAGACTGATAAATGTACTTTCTAAAACGAGTGACAAAAACATTTAAGTTTTACCAGGATATTCTAGGAGAAATGTGATCCTTCTAAGAGGACAATATCCCCACCTTAATCTCAAGCTTTGGTTAACTGTTGTTTTCTATTTTTGGAGAAAAAAAAATCTGAGATGTATGAAAATAAATATGGTATCATTCATAGCTCGGAAATTAATTATATTTTCAATTCAAATTATCAGAGCAAATTGCACAGGTACTGAATTTTGGTCACATATTTAATAAAGTCAGACACTAAATTTCTCACTCAAACCCTTGAGGTGTTATTTGGTCAAAGTGAGTTTGCCACCACACAGAAGGGAAAATAAATAGCTAGCATGGAGATCCATGCATGTGAAAGGAAGGGAGCACTTTCCCATGTAATGGTAAGATTAAAGTTGTCATTACATGGGATAGTAAAGCTTTCAAGGTCATATAATGATTAAACCCTGCAGTGGAACCTCTATAAGCTTGTGTTAGTGCTGAGGAATATTACGCAAAAGCAATATTGGTAGGAAAAGAACAACCAAAAGAAAAACTGTCATTTTGAATTTTGGCAAAGTGGTTCCACCCTGGTATATGTGGAGCTATTCAGATCTGAACAGATGTTAGCATTTGTTTACTGCAAACAGCTGTATGTATATATATATATATATATATATATATATATATATATATATATATACATATACTCCTGTTCGTCCGTCGATATGACGAGGACCATCTATTCATCCTATGGTTGGGGAAGTTAGTCTATGAGTACGCAGGTGGCTGGTCAGGCCAATCTGTACACGGAAAAGTCTTGGGCAATGCGGACAGGGAATATTGGCATCTGGTGCAGGATTGGCAGCTCTGATCTTCCTGGCTGTAGCCACATCCGGCTGTAGAGCGTACATCCGGTTTGCCTCGCAAGCTTTGGCACTTTTTTGGACAGCGGATCGCCACATTCCTCTGTCATGCGCTGCCTGCTCCCATGTGTTGTGGTCGATGTTGAAGGCCTTCAACGAGGCTTTGAGCATGTCCTTGAAACGCTTCTTTTGTCCACCTTGGGAGCGCTTTCCTTGCCGTAGCGAGAAATATATATATATATATATATATATATATATATATATATATATATATAAAAAGCCAGAAAAATTAAAACTGAATTTCAGTTCAGTAGTTGAAAGGTACCCTTATAGGTTATTTTTATGCTGTACAAATACAGTGGGGCAAAAAAGTATTTAGTCAGCCACCAATAGTGCAAGTTCTCCCACTTAAAAAGATGAGAGAGGCCGGTAATTTTCATCATAGATATACCTCAACTATGAGAGACAAAATGAGAAAAAAAAATCCAGAAAATCACATTGTCTGATTTTTAAAGAATTTATTTGCAAAATATGGTGGAAAATAAGTATTTGGTCAGTTACAAACAAGCAAGATTTCTGGCTCTCACAGACCTGTAACTTCTTCTGTAAGAGGCTCCTCTGTCCTCCACTCGTTACCTTCATTAATGGCACCTGTTTGAACCAGTTATCAGTATAAAAGACACCTGTCCACAACCTCAAACAGTCACACTCTAGACTCCACCATGGCCAAAGCTAGAGAGTTGTCAAAGGACACCCGAAACAAAATTATAGACCTGCACCAGGCTGGGAAGTCTGAATCTGCAATAGGTAAACAGCTTGGTGTGAAGAAATCAACTGTGGGATCAATTATTAGAAAATGGAAAACATACAAGACCACTGATAATCTTCCTCGATATGGGGCTCCATGCAAGATCTCACCCTGTGGGGTCAAAATGATCACAAGAACAGTGAGTAAAAATCCCAGAACCACACGGGGGGACCTAGTGAATGACCTGCAGAGAGCTGGGACCAAAGTAACAAAGGCTACCATCAGTAACACACTATGCCGCCAGGGACTCAAATCCTGCAGTGCCAGACGTGTCCCCCTGCTTAAGCCAGTACATGTCAAGGCCCGTCTCAAATTTGCTAGAGAGCATTTGGATGATCCAGACGATGACTGGGAGAATATCATATGTTCAGATGAAACCAAAATAGAACTTTTTGGTAAAAACTCTACTCGTTGTGTTTGGAGGAGAGAGAATGCCAAGTTGCATCCAAAGAACACCATACCTACAGTGAAGCATGGGGGTGGAAACATCATGCTTTGGGGCTGTTTTTCTGCTAAGGGACCAGGACGACTGATCCATGTGAAGGAAAGAATGAATGGGGCCATGTATCGTCAAATTTTGAGTGAAAACCTCCTTCCATCAGCAAGGGCATTGAAGATGAAACATGGCTGGGTCTTTCAGCATGACAATGATCCCAAACACACCGCCCGGGTAACGAAGGAGTGGCTTCGTAAGAAGCATTTACAGGTCCTGGAGTGGCCTAGCCAGTCTCCAGATCTCAACCCCATAGAAAATCTTTGGAGGGAGTTGAAAGTCCGTGTTGCCCAGCGACAGCCCCAGAACATCACTGCTCTAGAGGAGATCTGCATGGAGGAATGGGCCAAAATACCAGCAACAGTGTGTGAAAACCTTGTGAAGACTTACAGAAAACGTTTGATCTCTGTCATTGCCAACAAAGGGTATATAACAAAGTATTGAGATGAACTTTTGTTATTGACCAAATACTTATTTTCCACCATATTTTGCAAATAAATTCTTTAAAAATCAGACAATGTGATTTTCTGGATTTTTTTTTTTCTCATTTTGTCTCTCATAGTTGAGGTATATCTATGATGAAAATTACTGGCCTCTCTGATCTTTTTAAGTGGGAGAACTTGAACTATTGGTGGCTGACTAAATACTTTTTTACCCCACTGTATGAGTGTGTGTTTAATTCTTGCTATGTTTTTTTTTTACTTTGTTTTTTCCTTTTTGTTGTTTAGGATTACACACATGAATTCCACAAAACCAAAGGCAACTTTCTGGCCATCCGGGAAAGAGAGGACCTTTTAGGATCTGTCAGGAAAGACATTGAGTAAGAACACAATCTTTGTTTTTAGTTTTGCTTAAATTTGGCCAAGCAGCCATGGTAGGTGCAATTATAAGTGATAAGATTTGATTCTATATCATTGAGAGCCTCATTAGTTCCTGATTGGATACAGGAGCTATTCTGCCTGGGGTCTCTTTCATCACGTGCTTTAATGTGCTTGTGTTTGTACCTGGGTGAACGATGGAGAGAAAAATTTGTCCAATATTTTTGTTTATTTAACGTATAGGAAGATAAACCCAGACTCTTTAGTTTAGCATCGATGCCTTTAAGATTCATAGCCTCCTCAGCATTGCGTTTAGATTGTGTTCCCTTTCTTCATATTGGCTAATTTCTGGGAGAGAACACTAAAACAATAACCTACAGGCTGTAAATCTTACTGCTTTTTTTTTTTTGGTAATGGTATATTGATTTGTGAGATGCAGCATTAAAGTCAAAGTGAGCACTGCAGGATTTTTAATTATCCCACTCCATTTAAGATCAAGACATCTGGGAGGTTTTATACAGGCACTCATCTACGATAAACCATTAGGACACCAACTGTTATATTTAAAGTGGTTGAAACAGATTGGGGTATGCAAATGCTTGCCATGATCTATTCTTGAAATTCACTTATTTAAGAATAATTGATTTTGCTGGTTGTAAATTTTTTCTTTCTAGCTAGATTAGCCTTTTTGTACAACATAAATTGCAAACATTAGATTTCCAGTAGTGTTGACAGCTGCTATAGAGTCTCTTAGTTAAATGCTTGGGCAGTTGGCTCTCTGAAAATATCTTTTCATTTTAATCTCATCTTAATAAAAAACATGAAATGGTAAACAGCTGTAACAGAACTTTTTTTTAAGTCTTATTAACTTAAAAAAAAAGTAAAAGCACCTTTACATACGAGAAGTCCCACAACATAGGACTCTGGAATAAAGAGTATAGTGTTTTGTTTTGACACATTTCTTTTTTTTATGTTTTTTTTTTTTATCTGTTCAGTAATTAAGAAAAATTATGTTCCACCTCAACTAGCTGGTAAGCCTTAAAAGAAGCTAAAAACTTCAGAAATGAGATGCTTATTTCATTGTGATATTTCAAATCAAGTAATTGTGTATGTTTATTTATGTAAAAAAACATAAATGGACAAAAAAAGCAAGCGCTGTTTTTTTTTTCCATTTAGTTTAGGGCTAATAAAGTTATGCAGGAAATAATAAAAAAAAAATACTATAAATCATATGTTACACTATAACAACAACTTAAAAACATGTTTTTAGGGTGTTAGAAAATTAGATTCCTTTTTAAAAGGCTTTTTAGCAAACTAAACTTATTGATACTACATTATCTATAGTGTAAATATTTTAACTGTGAGTTTGGTATATAAGTCAGACCAAAGGCATAGTTCGTTTTTTATTAAGAAAGAAAATCTACAGTGTTTGAACTTGTCTGTAGGGGGCAGTAAAGATCTTGGTGTTGTATTAGGTTTGATCAGAATTGTTTATGCTGCAGAAACATAAGAATAATGACTGAATATGGAATTTATGCAAATAGAAAAAAATTATATTGTGCAATTCATCAATAAAAAATGATTATAGTGCAATTCTTTCCAGAAAATCACATTTGGCCATATAACAGTGTTTGCCCAACAATTGTCCTCGTTAAATTCACAGACTAAATCTCACATTGCACCGCTATGTGTTGAAAATAGCGGCAGCAGTTGTGTGAGCTGAGTGTCGTAACATTTCCTCTGCTGCTGCTCTGAGTCGAAATGTCATCGGCGGAAAATGACAACTCATCTGTGATTTACATCGCTGGCCTTTTAAAAAGCCTTGCCAGAGAGATGAAGGAACCTGTCAGTGCAGGCAGTTCTGACCCTGCAAAATCATAAGCCCTACTGATAGCGTATCTCAAGGCAACACTTAAGACACTATGAATATGTTTTTTTCTTTGCCACTGGCTTTTAAAAAATGTGCTTGTAATAAAGAAAGCTAATTTATTCTTGGTCTTCTCTCTGTTATATGGGTGGGGTAGGATGTTGATGGTATGTGTCTCCCTCCATCCCTTTGTGCACTTTCTCTTATTCTCTCCCAACAGGGAGGTGGGGCTGTGTTAAATGGACAGAAACACAGAGAGTGTGGGGTATTCAACTGTTTAGAGACGCTGTAAGCTAGAGCTACTTCAGGCTCAAGAGAATGGGTTTAATGCATTTATGCACCTGGTTTGGTCACGTAAAGCTTAATACTTAGGGACAGTTTATTGTTTCTGCTTCCTTATTACTGCCTTCAGTTTTTTATGACATTTTGCAAGCTCATAGTTTCTGACAGAGGATATTATATCAGGATGTCTTATTTTTTTTAATAATAAAAACCTTCAATTGTCTGAGCCTCAAATTCTCCAGTTTCACGTCATTGCATGATGTATATTTCATATACTTTACCTATTAAAGCTTTACTGAGGGATTTACTTATCTGAATGGGAAGTTAAATCTTTATTTTGGATTTTTTTTGGAATCTTAGACACTTAAATATTACTTGCACAAGTGCACTATATATAAATATCATGGCACAATGTGTAAATAAAAAAATTGCTCCAATCAATGTTTTTTATTTCTTCTTGTGTCATTTTAGAACATATAAGAGTGGTTCAGGAGTCAACAACAGAAGAACAGAGCTGTTTCTAAAGGAGCATGAGCATCTCAGAAAGTAAGTGCATCTCAGTAATATTTAAACTGATCTTGGGAAGTTTAGAACAAATATAAAACTGACCATAACCACACAAAACCTTCTTTTTCTCCCTGGTTTACTTTACCCATTTCTCTAGACAAAACTGCTATAATTATGTCTGTTTTTGCAGCAGCCCGTTCTACACCTTAACAGAGCTTCCCACAAAAAATTTGATGGATGAAAAACACAGATTTTTTATGGCTGATCAAAAAAAATAAAAAAAATACCTTGTTGTCATCGAGACATTTTGTGCCCAAGTTTGAACTTTGTAGCTGTCATCTTGATATGTTGCTTCAACATTTAATCTCAATGTTCATCTCTGCTGATGCTGCTGATATTAAATGCACCAGAAACTCTTGCAGCTGCTTTTGTATCAAAGACTAACAAGTTGAACACAAAGAGCTGATGAAGCCCTTTGTTGTATAATGTAGAAATAACCATATTGTCTTGAATGCAAAGAAAACAAGAGAAGTCAGTTTCAGGCGATACAGAAGCATTTCAAACTACTTATCCATATTCATAATAGAATAGCGCTTCTGCACCTTGGAGTAGTTTTGCTATCTTCATACTAATGTTGTTTTTTTAAGGAACTTCTGTTCCTCTGTCACCAGAGCTTATTTTCCACTGTCGTCTTCTATGCCTCCATGCCTTCTCTTATCTTGACCTTAAGTTGCTTCTCTATACTCCTCAATATTTTCCTAAGTCTCTTTCCTAAAGGATCTTTTTTTTTTTTCTCGTTTAGCGGTTCTTCTCAGATTTTCTCCAGGGTTTATTTTTTGAGAAGCCTTTTACCCTTCCTGTTTGGCCAATGTGTTTTGCCTTTGGTTTTGGATGCTTTTTAACTGGAAGTATTTTTATTGTATTTTTTTCTTTTTGGACAATTGTATAAGGTGTTATCATAGCGAGTTTTTTTTGTTGGTTTTTTATATTATCTCAAATAATCCTCTGCTATCACCAGTACCAGCTGAGTAGAAAGTATGTGCTGAGAATTCAGTGATTGAGCTAGTAGAAGAGAGAGGAGCAGGAAATTCAAGCCGTCTCTTCCATCACGCAATATGGGCAATGTGAGTTAGAATTCCAAGCCCGAGTGTGGACCCAGCCATAAAACCTGTGATGCAGTTTTATTTATTTTTATTTTATATTTAATTTTATTGAAACTTAGCTGCAGGATTGAACTTTTTTTATTGATCCTACGTTGGAGAAATTTACCTCTGCATTTAACCCATCCCCTTGGGGAGCAGTGGGCTGCCATTGTGGGGCACCTGGAGAGCAATCAGGGGTTAAGGGTCTTGATTACAGACCCAGAGTGGGACTCAAACTTGCAACCTCAGGATTCCAAACTCTATGCCCAAGCAGCTAGGCTTCCACTCCCCTGAGAGTCTGGGATCCTGTACCAGAGTCCATTGTCCATCTTGCAGACTTTCTGACCATACGAGCAGACAGAGATCTAAACAAGACTGGAAAACTCAAGGAAGGTGGGTTGGGGGGTGCATGCAAACAGCTGATGGTATCATCGGGCACATGTAATAGACTCATCAGCCCAATGCATTTGTGGCAATGGCTGGTAATTTTAATCAGGGCCCACTATCTGGTACATAGCTAACGTTCCAACTTTTTGTCGACTGCTGTACCAAAGAAAACAAAAATTAGAAGTTGTTTATGCAAAGGACTCGTCTGTCTATTAAGTAAGACTTTGCCCTGTGGAAACTGGACCACAATCTCATTTTTCTCTGCTCAGTCCAGTTTATAAGAGGCAAACCTGCCCTAAAAAGAACTGTAAAGTTTGTAAAGTTATATTTGACAAAAATCTAAAATATAAAACATGCAAAATTCGCAGTGAAAATGAGTCGCCTTACTATCATAGGAGAATTGGAGTTCAACTGGATTAGAGATGCGAGTTTACAGATATTTGATTTGAATAATGGGGGGAAGTGGGGGTGGTTTTACAGTATGACTAGCAAGTGGTTTACTGGGACGACAGCTAAGATCATACTTAATAATATTTCATGATCTGGTGAAGGTGAAATAACATCTTAAACTGCTGTTTGCCTACTAATATTTGGCAGACTACATAGAACTGTCGACAGCATGTGCTTTGTGAAATCTGTCTCTGAGTTTGAGAGGTGTGAGAGGTGTCCTGTGTGGAAAGGAAAATTGAATATCAGCAGGGCGCATGTTGCAGTGCTCATGGGTTCAACCAAAAGCATATAAACAAAAACCAACTTGTACCAGCATTACTCTAATGCTAATTGAAAATGGTGTTACTGTTCCTGATTGGCCAGCAAACTGGCCTGACCTGAACCCTACACATAATCTATGGAATATTATTACAGCAAAGCGGTTAACCCATATCCTTTATTAAAATAACCTGTTTTTCCATTACAACCATCAGCCACAGACTGATGCAAAATGAGACCCAACCACGTATTAAGTTCAAATGAACATTCTATTCAGAATCTGGATTATGCTGTTAAATTCCCTTTCCCCCCCCCCCCAGCTGATCTTATGTGACCTTAAAATTTTCTGAGACACTGAATGACAGACCTAAAATAAAAATCCTTTTCTTAATATATTGGCTCCAATCTGTTGATGGACCAACCCTTTAACCCATGGAAGCGACCCACTACTTTTCACAACATAGCTGATAAAAATGAATAAATATAAGTTTCACTTCCTGTTTTAAAAAAAAATTATATTTCTTTAAATTCCCATGTTATTGGTACAGGAAAGCATGCCTAAAATATTTGATCATTTTCCATGTAATTAATCTGTATTGTGTACTGGTTCCTCTTCAATAGGTGGAATAATAATAAATTCCAATATTCTAATTATTCATGATCCCACTGCCCCCCCCCCCCCCCCCCCCTCTCTACTTTTTAATAATCTGTATTAACTGTTGTATGTTGATGCTATAATAATTAACACGTTTAAGTTGTTTATATAAATTATAATGAGTATAATTACCTAAGAATATTCAATATAAGTTAAATGGATATCTAAAACCCAAAATGGAATATTGCTATATTTAGCAGTGAGAAAATCGTAATGCATTATGACATTAAGCCTGTTTAGTTCTAAACACATTCCATATTCTCAGCACTTAGCCTTTCTTGTTAACCCATCAGACTCATTAAGATATTGATTGTGAAGTTTTACATTTAAGCCTCTATGGATGTTGTATGGGAGGAAAACATTCAACTGGAGAAAAAAAAAAAAACTTAGATTAAGTATTAGGAGTTTACAAAGGCAGAGTACAGATTATTAATAGACCGAGGCAGCTGAGCTATTGTAGTCTACAGTCAAGTATTATAAAAATGACTAAATCACGAATCCTCTAAGCCTTAGGTTTGGTGTATGCATATATATATATATATATATATATATATATATATATATATATATATATATATATATATATATATATGTATATGTGTGTGTATGGGGAGGAATAAAGAGAACTTAGCAGAATGTTGTTGTTAGTCCAGTTTAGAGATAAAGATATATTACATTAACATATGTGAATATTTTGTATCTCTGTACACTAGAAGACCAAATCAAATACTAGAGCATTAATCATTCGGACATAAAAAAATCAGTTGAAATCGACTAAGACTTTAATTCTAGACGGTGTGTGCCAAGCCAGTTCAATAAAGGCTAGAGCAAGAAGGCCAAACTGCTGGAATCGAGCATCTGAGGGTCATATGACTGTGATGGAGGATAGTCCGAAAGACACTGAATCCTCAAATGTTTAGTTTGATCAGTTAGACACCCTTATAGCATTCTACTTTTAATTTTGTGTTCATTTTGTCTGTTAATCTTTTTTTAATATTTATTTGGAGATGCTTTAAGTTTAGATTTCAGCTCAATAAATCAGATTTAGCACCAACTGTTTATCACAAACTTCTTGAAGAATTGTGGTTCAATTAAAGAGTTTAATGTTCACCAGATTGTTATTAGATCTTGTGAAACAGCAGTAGGTGTGATTACGTTGCAACTATGTTATTCCACCAAGGGAAAACAGGATTGTGCAACCAGGACTAAACATTAGTCTATATCCCTGTAAATTATTTTATAGTATTTATTTTGGATGGAAACAAGGGAGGTAAAATTGAATGACTAGTATGAGGACGTCCTCTCCAATCTTTTGTAAAATTGCTAATTCCTGATGGAAATAATGCAGTAGAGCTATTAAATGCCTCTTGCTCTCTTAGTTATTAGGGGTAATGTAAATGGCTTCTCATATTTTTCCTCTGTGTTTTTCTTTAGTGTTCTCTTTTTCTCCATGTGTGTGTGGTTAGTCTTTATGAATAAACCAGATGGCAGAAGACATCGGTCCATTAAAAGTTCTTATGACAGCACCTCCCTAATGGTCATAGTCAATCAGAGGAACTTCCTTTGAAATGGATTATTTCTCCCCCATTTATTTCTCAGCAGTATAAAGCTTAGCAGAATTAGACTTACAGAGTTTGTTTGGGTTTCAGTAGCTTTCCAGTGAACACTGAGTGTAATTAACATGAAAGTTACTGTTTTGTCCTTCATTTCATGGCAGAAGATCAAACATTAAAAGATGGTGAAGATTATGCCATTAGTTGTCAATCTTTTGAATTTTCTTGATGTTTTTACTCGTTAAATCATGAATTACCTGTGAGTTAACATGAAAAAAGTGAAGTTCCGTTTTATAAGCCACACCCAGGCCCGATTACTGCCTGACCTGTAAACAAGAAATCAATAAAGTAAAACTAGACTTACGATATAAAGTAGGATTAAAAAAACAAACAAAAAAAACTTCAGATTTAACAAACCTGCTCTTAAAACATTCAAGATCAGATAAGAAGCTCAAAATCTTTAAAAGGGTTATTAAGCCATTGTTAAAGTTTCAGGACTCTGAACCACTAAAAAGAACAAAAGCTAGAACATCATGTCATTATCTATATGTACTGTAGACTTTCCTTTGTCATCGTTTTTACATCAAATAAGAGACTGGTTAGAAGTTGTATCCTAAGGCCTAAACCACTGCTGAACACAAAGGCTTGTCTCAAATACTTAAAAAAAAAAAAACGTTGAAGACCCTATGACTTTCTAAAAAGTATTCTATGCTGTGAAGAATGGGATGCGGTGTAAAACTAACAGTATTTCAATTTAAGTAAACACTCTAGACCAGAGGTCTTCAACAGGGTTTCCGCGACTCCTAGGGGGTCCTTGGAGGTACTGCATGAGGGTCGCGAAAATTTTGGTTGATTAGACTTTTATTTTATATTTCCTGCTGCAATTTTTTCCAATAATTGAAATGTCTTTAAATACAACCTAACACAAAATCAACACACTGTAATAAACAGATAAATGGAGGCAGAAGATGTGTTTCAGTCATCAATGCACTAGGGGTGGAACGGTTCACAAAATCCACGGTTTGGTTCGGTTCACAGTTTCGTGGTCACGGTTTTCGGGTTCGGTTCGGTATATGTTGATTGTTAGCCTGACATGTTGGTCGTGTTGCTGTTGGCATAAACAAAACGTGTTGCACAATGCTTGCACACTGTTTTTATCCACAACTTTCTTTCCGCCGTCATCGTAGGTCACTCTAGATGCAAAGTGGTCCCATACAGCAGACCTATAAAGTGCTGCTGGCGCGTCTTCCAACTCCTGTTCTTTCCCACTCGCCAAACCCACACAATTCTCCACAACTGATTTTTTTTCTGCTACGCTGCTTCGCTTCTTCTTTTTTACTACTGGTGGTTGGCTTTGGTCGCAGTACTGCCACGTGTACACGCTTTGCCTATGAGAAAAAGGAGCAGCGCATGAACCGAACGAAACACGCGCGAATCGAACCGAGACAGTCGAACCGAACGGTTCGGACGGTTTTCATAAATCGTCCCATCCCTATTGCACATAGAGTGAAATACTGAAATCCTTTCAATTTGGAAGCTGTGGAAAACCCCAAATTCAGTGTTTGTTGTTTGTTTTCAACATAAAGCTGTGTCATTGTTAGTATGACTGCTTTCTCTCAGGTTATCTAGATTTGATCAAATTTTGGATATTTAAGATATTTGTTCTGTAGCATAAACTATGTTTTGTAGTGCTAACCATGGCACATTTTTACAGTTCCAACTATGAGTTGTAGTGTTTTTTTCTAAACCTATCTCCCATTCAATTTTCCAGAAACCATTTTTTTAACCAGACCGTGTCTTTTCACTTTATTATAGCTAAAAATTACATTAAATGGGGGAACAAGAAATCATTTGGGTGGCAAGATTACAGTACATCTGGAAAGGATTCATACCAGCGCACTTTTTCCTACTTTATTTATGGTAAAACCTTTTTTTAATATCATTTTGGATAAATTTATTTCCACACAATGCTGAATTATGACAAGGCAAAAATAATTGCAAATGTATTAAAATACATAGATATAAGAAACTATTGACAAAAATGTTTGACAACCTTTGGTTAACACTTGGTTGATCCACATTTGGCAGTAATTCCAGCCTCAAGTTATTCAAGTTTTGAATAAGATGCCACAGGCATAACAAAACTATCTTTAGCCAGTGGGGCTCTTTCCTCTTTGCAAAACTTCTCAAGCTCCATTAGATTGAATGGGAGAAACTCTGCTTGATTGATGGGATATCAATAAAGTCTGGATTCTTTCTCCACAACATTCATAGTGACAGTGGTCCTATTCCCCCTCCTTTGAGGCCTGGAGCAGGTTTTCCTCCATGATATCTTTTCATTGGTGTATTCATCATTCCCTTTATCCTGACAAGTCTGTTGCTGTTGCATGTCTGTTGTATCTCCTGTTGCTGAAAAAAAAACATCCACAGAGCATGATGCTGCCACCACCATGCTTCACTGTAGGGATGGTATTGGCCTGGTGATAAGCAATGCCTGTTTTCTACATTCTTGAAGTCAATTTGATAAACTCTTCTTTTGAAATTCACCAAGGATCAATTGTTTTCTTTTTTTGTCCTTAAAGAGACACATTTTTGCTGGAATCTCAAAGCTCATAGATGTGTACATGTTTTTTTATTTTATTTTACAGGCCAGGCAGTAATCAGGTCATGGTTTAGCTTGTAAAGTTGAACAAGAAAATGTTTTTTTTTTCACTTTATTATTGATTTTAAAAGAAGTAAAATTGCGTTTTTACAGATGGGTCAGTGTCCCGAAGATAGAATTTTTATTTGATAATGCCCGTTATATGTTAATTCATGTGAGCTTTGTCTAACAACAAAGCTTGGTTGATATACAACATACAAGTACTTACATTGACTGTGGATCACCGTTTTTAGAGAGTTGCTGCTTTCCATGCCCTGTTTATTAGATAGGGAAGTATAAAGAACTTGTTCTAAGAAATTTAAATGTAAAGTCTCTATTGATTAGTTTCCCTTCTAATATTATTATATAAAAAAAAATCCTGTAAAATAAAATCTTTGCCTAACATGAAACAGACTTTTATTTTTTAAATTCTGGGCTCATTTGCTTTTGTGTAGAAAAAGACAAGGAAGCATGTGGTTGGCGTGGGTTCGTTCATCATGCTGGGAAAGGCAATTAGCTTGAAGCTAATGAGCAGTTTTAATGACTGCAGCAAAACTCAACTAGGGAGGTAAAATGGAAGAAGATCACTTAAAGCTAAAACCACAGAAAGTCTAAAGTACAATGGCTAAAAGGATGGTTAAGGGAAGAAAACATAGAATTTTTCACCTGTTCTGTATCTGCAGGGAAAAGCTTCATCAGTTGTGGGTCATATCACCACTAAGTACTTCACCTTCTCTTTATATTAACTCAGATTTTTCATACAGAGTGAAGTGGTGAGAAATAAACTGAGAGTTTTCAGTTTATGCTGTTATACTATTGAGTTTTATTTGCTTTAAAATTGTTTCATTTATTGCTAATAAGTGACGTTCTTTGCTCTACTTCCCAACTTTAGCTCTGACCGGCTGATGGATGACACAATAAGGTAAGCCTTACCGTCTTAGCTTTGTATACTAATTATACTTGGTTAACATATGTTGTTTCTGGGATTTAGTGTGCAGAAAGTCTCATTTATATGGTGGAACATAATGTAGATTGGTCATGTGGTCTTCGTTTTGGTCATGTGACAGTGATAGTGATGTAGCAAAGGATTGTGGGCGTGTATGTAAAGCAGAGAAGCGGTTGTTATCTTCCTGGTGTCAAAAAGATTTAGGATGCCATGTCTATAAATATCTGTTATCGTCCATAACTGCAAAATAATCAGATACTGATATCAGCCAGTATTTTCACATTGTCACTTTTCTTGAAATACACTTGAGTAAATAAGTAAAACTTTAGATACTTCTGATATTTATGTTGGGTTATGGATTGACTGTGACGGTTTAGATAGAGACTCAAAGGCTGGATCCTTTCCTGTAGATCAATCCAACATACTGTACCGGAGTTTTTTCATTTTGTTGTAACAGCAACACAGTAGGGCTACTTTAACGAAGGGACACAGACAACAGGCTACAGGGAGTCCATAAAATGAGCTATATTTATTTATTTTTGGCATTAACTGGTCCCCGCTCATATCAAAAGTTTTACCATGACATCTACTCAATCCCATGACCCCCATGATTCCATGCTTCATTTCACGTTTTTTTTTTTTTTCAGTATTCATTCGTTTCCTATTTTATTCTACTGATCTCTCGTCGTAGGCTATATTAATCCCTGCTGTGCTGTCATAACTTGTGCTAGTGCTAATTAATAAACCAAACTAAAGCATCCTGGATGTCAGCGTACTCTGCAACAATAAACTATTAAGCTCGTCACAAATAGGGTAACAAACGAGGACTCGACCAAACTCTCATCGGCTAAAAGGATCAGTTTGAAAGCTGCAATAGACTAGATCAATTTTAGAGATAGCCAATATGGACATACAAACTTATCACATTTTTGAGTCTAATTAATGATAAAGGTAATGATTAAAAAAAAGATTAATTCTTTGCGGTTTTTCTCAGGTAAATCTATACCTGTGACTGCTTACCACTTCCATCATACCCCCATGATCACAAATAATTCTCTCACATTGAACACATTAAAATGTAGGTTCTTATCGACACCACTTACATCAAGAAATATATTATTAAACAGCTTGTAGTAATAGCGTTTGATTATTTTCTTAAAAAAAAAAAAAAGAACAAAAACTGTAAAAAGTTTTACTCAATTTCTGGATTTTTTAATCATTGTTTTTAATGTGTCATTTAGATATGTCAAATTTCTTTTCATGACTAGAAACTTATCATGACAAAGATAAAAGATACTATAAATGTCCACCACTAGTACCTTATTAATTTTTCCAATAAGAAGAAAAATGTAATTTTTGTAAGATGTGGCCTCTTTATTGGAAGTAGTGCTTAAACACCTTTATAGCAGATAAAAATGTACAGCTAGAAAGATGTCTATCTATGACCGTGGTTAAACAAAAAGCTGTTTTCTTCCTTTTCTTTGGCCTGAAGGAAAACTGAGGCAGAGATCTGCTCTCCTAACAGATTGTGTGCAGTGTCTCCTTCTCCCCAGCCTCTGACTCTCAGGCGCTGGTTTGCACAGTGATTAGGGCTGGGTGGAGGTTGCTGGAGTCAGCAAAGCGTTTCCCTCTGACTGAGGGGAACATGATCCCTAAAACACATCTCTAGGCCAATGCTGCAGACTGTACCCTCAGCACTCTGCAGTCACAGGAGGGGGGCCAGGACCTCGCCCACCCGTACTCATACACGTATCACCTTCTACACACTAAATCATTTCTGCAGACTGTTTCTTTTTTCTTCACAACAATGATTCATATAAACAACTGCAGTGATTTCATTGTTTGGGCTCGTCCTCTGTGGAGCCATTTTCTTATGTGTGAAGGAATTTTAATCTTCTACAGTTTTTTTTTTTATCATGATTAAAGTCTCATTTCCAAATTGTTCTGAAAATATTTACATGACAGGTCAATATTAATCTGAATTAATTACCAGTTGGTGATGGATAAAACTGTAAATATTGTTTGTGGAAGCTAATTCCCTGAACACCAAAGCATTAGTTAACGATTCAGAGATGGGCTTGGTGTCTTTTATTGATTGCTGTGTGTAACAGATGCCAAAGACACTGGCAGAAACTTTTCCTGCCAATTGCTCAGTTGCACTTTCGTCCTTTTGAAACTTGCTGATGTTTGAGATTTAAGAGCCAGAGCAACATACTAGTACTAGAACATGTCCACTATGGAAACCAAAATCAGAGGAGTTCCTGCTTCTTCAGTCCTCACCAGTGACTGGTCAGGTGGAAAATCAAAATCTGGATCCTTCCCACTATGTCAACCTAAAGCACTGTACAAAAGCTCTGTCACATAGTAAACTTAAAGTATTGTGTTATTAAGTGAAGGGAAGCAGATAACAGAAAATTGATTGATTGCGTTGATAGCTTTTTGGACTTTGGACGTTTTTCTTGAGCATTTCGATTCTTTAGGATCTACACACAGAGTAGATGGACAAAGCTGATATTAGGTCCTGAATGTTTGAAAAGCTTCACGAAGGAAGTGGTGTCACTAAGCCCACATCAAGGCGTCAGGCGTGTGTTTAGCTGATAGCCTACCTATATTTATGTTATTATGGAGTTAAAAGCCAGAGCTAAATGTTTGGCATTCTTCGAGGCCAAAACGTTTTTTTTTTCTTTTTTTTTTAGGTGTGCAGTGAAATGATAAATTGCTGGAAGTTGGATTTAATTTTGATACAGCAATACTCAATAAAAATTGAGCTGAGGATATCACAGAGCATAAAATTGAGATGCAATGGCTGCTGTACAGTCAGTATTCAAAACAGGAATAAAATATTTATTTCATTTATTAGGCTAAAATGTAGAGGATATTATCAAACGCATTTTTTTTTAATCAGAAATAATTATATAAGAAACCACATTTGTACTATATTCATCTAGACTATAGAAACTTTCTTATATTTGCATATCTTTAACTTCAATAATGTTTACCTTTTAAAATAATCATTTATAATCATATTAAAACCTATTTATAATAGGTTTTATTATTGATTTAGAAACATGATTTTAACTTTATCCCAGTCTAATGATGCTTCCTAAACCACTGATAAATGCCTAATAAGGTTTATTTTTGATGGAAATAGTAAACCAAAAATTAAGATGTTTTTTTTTCTCTTTTTTTGGTAACTTGTACAGACACTTTGTTTATGGCTGAAATTTTTGCCTCATGACTCAAGTGCAGCACTGAATTAACTATCTAGAAATAAGAAAACGGTTCTTAAATTAGGTGCACTTACTCTTAATTTGAGTAGGTAAATGAGATAATATGGGATAATATGCACTTGAAAGAAGACAATGCAATTGTGTTTTCTTATTTTAAATGTAAATTGTCTTGTCCCATTGGCAGAATGTCTCTTTTACATCCTCAATCTAGGAAAAAATGCACTTAAGAAAAAAAATGACTTATCTAGATTTGGATCTTATCCAGTGAGGGTAATGTGCTGACCTCCCCCTGAGTAAACAGACTCCTCATAGAGAAAGAATGAGGAAAATATTTTGAATGGTGTTATATTTGATATGGTAGTTCTAAATGGAAAATCAGGATGATGTACCATCTGGCAAGTATAAGATGCCCAAAAAAATGGAGATCATAAAAACTCTTCATTACCTTTTTTTCTAACAAAAATGTTTTCCACATCCACAGTTTTGAGATTGGTATTGAATTTCCACTCATATTTCTACTTGCATGCAGTAAAAAGACACTTTAGTAAGAGGTTGCAGTATTGGCTCTTGCTCACTTATCTTTGTCTCTTTCTTTAGCATTGCAATGTCGACCAAGGAGAACATGACCTCACAGAGGGGCATGCTGAAATCCATCCACAGCAGGGTGAACACCCTGGCCAGTATCCTTTAAACTCCTCCCTGCTTTCCCTGTGTGTGCAGGACAACAACTCAGTGTAACTTTTCAAAGCAGAATATTTTTACATCTAAAATTACTCTTGCATTTTAACAACCAGTGTTTTGAAGGGAGGGCAGAAGTTTTAATTATGCATTTGTGATAAAGCGGGTATTCATCACTGATCTTCCTTAACATTCTGAATCTCAGATCGTTTCCCAACTATCAACAATCTCATCCAGCGAATCAATCTGCGGAAGAGAAGGGACTCCCTGGTCCTTGGCTCTGTGATAGGCGTCTGCACCATTCTCCTCCTGCTTTATGCCTTCCACTAACCCTACAGGCAGATGACTTCCATCAAGGCAGGATTCTTCTGCTCCTTGTAGCATATGAACCCCCACCTCCTCCCCCAGAGACCACGCTCCATGATCGGAGGATCCCTGAGGGTCCGGAGCAGAGAGACTTTTAGCTGCCAACAAGTTCCCACTGAGCCTGCTTTTAAAAGTGAGACTGATTTTGGGCTGATGATCAGTTCTTTTCTTTCTGCTCACGGAGAAACGGAGACCAAAATTACAAGTTAGACCCTTTTTGTTTTGTTTGAGAACAAACTGTTCTTTTTTTCCAAGAGCAAAGAGGCTAAAACTGTGTTGTTTAAAAAGGTGGCTGAAGGATTTTTATCTTGATTATTTTTAATGATTTGAGAGATAATTCATTGTAAACTGTAAAATGTGAATTAATAAATTATTCATATCAGTTTGAGTTTTAAAATGTGTGACGCTAGTAGCTTTTCATTTCTTACACATTTCACTTTTTTTTAAGGCAGTGTGTGGTAGTGTAATTTAACCAGGAACAGGGGCACAAGGTCACATAATGTGCTTACTGACATGCACTAGAGTGTGACTGAATTTTAAGTTTTGATCTTTTATAGAAAGAACAGCGCCTTTAAAAAAAAAAAACATTTTGTCATGGTTTTATCTTAAACCACAACATGTTTTTATTGCCGTAGTATTAATAGAACAGCACAATGATGTGCATTAATTGGATGTGTTAAGAAAAAGCATCTTTTGCTATAGCTATGGCTGAAAGAAGACTTGGTGGACTGCTCTCCATTTAAATGTGTCTTTTGCACATCTGGAACTGTGCTGCCCTCTTAACTAGAAGACAGACTAGCTCTACAAAGTTGGCATAGGCTCTTCATTTCCTGCGTCAATTTATTCACAATTATACATTTGTTTTTTGTTTGTTTTTTCAGAAGCAGATGGTAAATTAAGTTTGTTAATTTGAATGTAGTACATTTAGTATATATAAGTATATATTGGTACAAGTATTCAGAGTATTGATATTAGACTTTAGGGATTTGTGCAATGTAGCTCATTTAATGTTGATGCTAACGTTGCCAACATGTTTTTTATTTCAAATTTTTTTTCATAACTTTTTCTCTACAATCTATTATGGATCATTAGCTCCATTACCCCTGAAGAAATGTTGAAAAATGCCATCCAACTGGACAATGCTGGGGGCACGGCAGACGGGGTCGCGTGTAGAGGTATGATTAGAATGAGGGAAGGTGAATTTAGGATGACTAAATAATCTCGGTTCTTATATCAATGCTCGCAGTTCTAACTCTTGACTCATCGGGTGGAGGAGGATCTGAGTGAGATTGTTTTATGCTGCAAACCATTGGTACTTTAGAATTCAGAATACCACCTAGTCCAGTAATTTGTTAGTGTTATTGCTGCAACTGGCTGTAATGGAGCAGCATTAGAGAGTACAAGACTCCCCAATCATCTTGGAGTTCAAACTTATGATGTAAATCAAATCACCATCATACCTGAACAATTGGGCTGTGATGTAAACATGTAGCAAGCTGTACAGTCAGAAACAATAGAGGAATTCAGCTGCAGTGGCAACCTTTCAACCCATAGAGGGCAGCATAACATGGTGCCAAATATCTTAGTATATTTAGGATTTAGACAAAAATTTTGCACAGTAACACAATGATGGTTCCCTTAAACTGGATTTTTTTCAGTTTATCAGTCATTGTCTAGGACTCGCACTCACCTCAATGACTGCAGAAAATTTGGGGTTTACTCTCTTTTCCATACCTGTCACTCGCTCTCCATACAATAGGTGGGGGGCAACTATTACTGGTAATGTCCTTGGTATGTATCAAACAGTCATTAGACAGCAGCATAGTTCATATTTTAGAATTTCTCAGGTATCAGGAAAAAAATTACCAGGTCTTAAATTTTAGTTTGCAGGTAAAGAGCGTACAACTTTTTTTTTTTTTTTTTCAAAACAAGTGAATTCTTGACCAACCAAGAAGTTTTTTTGAGTCTATCAAAACTGCGTTCTTTCCTAATACACCTTAAATGTTTAGTTTGGTTTTGTAGATTGAATACATAACCATTATGTATCTAAAGTTGTCCCCAGTTTCCAACTTTTTTTGTTTTCCCTTTCCCAATTTCTTCTAAGCCTTTTTCATCTGAGCTCAGTGAATTTGTCCTTTTTTCCCCAGATTTGAAGGATGTAGTATGTATACGTCATGGCCCACCATTTCTTAAGATTTATGAATTGAACACTGATTGCAGAAGACTGTGGCAAAAACTGTAATTTAAAATGATCTAAACTTTTAAGATGTCTTTTTAGGCGACAACGTAGCTTAGTTAAACTCACATATCTGCTTAGATTGTAAAATTTTAATTTAATACAAAAAAAAACTCAGTCGCCTGAGAAAATTTCATGCTTTGTTTGCTGAGCCCTAAGGATGTCTGAAAATGTATGTAAACTTGGTTTCATTAAATGTACAATATTATTCAAAATTAACATTATAAAGATTTTGTAACACTCGTGTGTCCTTCAGCCTGTGTATGAGGTTCACAAGTGGAGAAAAAAATAAATCACTGTCTTTATCCAACTCTTGCTAATGTTTGCTCAAAATGCTCTATTTGAAAACCCTCCCCCTTGTGATGTCATCCGGGGAAGTAAGCTGTTCGCCGCAAAGAAATGGGGCTGCTGGTGGATCATCTGTTTACATGATGGAGGAACAAAGACAATTCTGTAATGGAAATTTCCTGCTATTAAGCTGATGTGTATGAAAGGTGTAACAAATTCAGGTTCAAATCTGCAACTCTAAATTGATCTAAAGTCGAGGACTCCGATTGTTTGGTTTCACAACGGTTGCTATCAGTTAGTTCAACCAATTTTAGTTGCACAACAAGTAAGAAAAGCCATTATCAGTGGAGCACCGATTCAACGAGTCACCATGAAAACAGGCAACAGGAAGTGTCTATTTCACCCCAATGGAACTAGAGATTTTAATGCAGAAATGCAAAAAATAAAAGTCGAATTTGTTTAAAAGACAGAGAAACAGCACTACAGCTACAAAGGAGAGGAAGGTGGTGAAGGAGAGGATTGTTGCTCGAGTTAATGCATAAGTTTATATGAAGTGGGTTATGGCAGGCCGTTTTTAAATTTATTAAAATCATTCCTCTCTGTTGTTCCATTTGTAGATCACTAAAATAATATTGTTCCTCATCAAAATCACCATCCAAGACTAACTGTAATAATATATTTTCTAACTTGCATTTTTTTTAGCAGAAACTGAATTTTATAAAGTAAAAAACTAACGAAATTATACTAGTAAGAGTTAAGTTTTATATATCTAGAAATGTTCACACATTTTAAGTGGCCGTTCTGACATTTATCAGCTCAACTGAAAATTTATAACTGAAAAACATTTTTTCATAGTTAAAAATATACAAATGCTGACCTGTAATATTAGGAATATAGAGATCTGAAATTAATTTCTATGCATCCAGATGCAAAATCCACTTGTTCACTAAATGTAACATAATATGGGACCTTTTAATCCTATAAACTATTTAATGCCATTTTTTAACAGTTTGTAAAGATCAGTAAAGCTTCAGATTCTACAAAAAAAATGTTTTTAATGTAACATAACCTATCTGTCAAATGAGGCCCCATTACTCTTCAGTTCGGGAATAAAGGAGTTTGATTGGCTAAAACTAAAAAGTAACAATGTTTTAATAATATGTCTTACATACATATTTTAGCTTTAACAAACAGCTGCAATTTGACAAGATAATTTACTACTATTGAGAATGAAAAGAATCAGCTCCTCCAAGGCCCCTGGTTCTTGACTGGAACAAGGTGGCTTGTTCCCTTCAGGTTGGATGCGAGTCACTGCCTCATGTTGAGTAGTTTAAGTATCTTGGAATCCTGTTCACAGGTGAGTGGAGAATGGAGCAGGAGACAGATAGACGGATCGGTGCTGCTGCTAGAATAAAGATGCTGCTGTTGTAGTGAAGAGTGAGCTGAGCCAAAAGGCAAAGCTCTCAATTAACAGGTTGGTCTATGTTTCTACCTTTACCAATGAAATCAGTCATGAAATCTGGATCATAACCAAAAGAACAACATCCTGATACATAGGGCTGAAATAAGCTTGAGAGATAAGGTGATGAGCTCGGTTATTCGGGAGAGGCTCGGAGTGAAACTGCTTTTCCTCCACGTTAAAAAGAGGCAGCTTTAGTGGCTTGGACATCTTTGTCGGATGCCTCCTGGCAATGTTCCAGGCACGTCTTCACCGGGAGGAGGCCCAGGGGACGACCAAGGACACACTGGAGGGAATATGGTGGCGGACTATCTCAGCTGGCCTCAGTCTCAGAGCTGGAGGAGGTTTCTGGGGAGAGTGAAGTCTGGGAATCTCTGTCCCTGCGACCCAGGGTACCTGAATATGAATTTACTACTAAAGCTGTGATGTTTTTGAACATGCATACTAAAGATAAAAGTACTGAGACTGGATACTAGTAAGAAACCATGGTAATTGACCTTGCTAAACCTGTTTGACTATAAAACTATGATGCAAACCTTCATTATATTGTTACATTACTTGGTTTCCAGCGATAGAATCTAGGGTGCGTACTTAATTGCTGATATAAACACTAAAAAGAAAAACATTTAAAAAAAAAACTCTACCTTTCCTGATGTTGTGCTACTGAAGTTTCTGGTTTATTTATTTTGCTCTGTGACTTGCTGTTTATTGAATTAGCTCTACATAACCATAAATATTGTATCATTAGTGGTTAGGTATTTTTTTCTAAGGCAAAATCAATCCTCTTTGTTATTCCTGCATCTAAATGGATTTGAAGTTTGAAGCTTTAGTTCTGTCACAGCATTTGTTTGCAGTGGTTCTGCTACTTTTAGGCCAAAAGACCATCAGTTCTTCAGATTCTAGATAAAAACAACCCCAAAAAAACAGCCACAGAGAGCTACACCTATATAGTCCAGATCAAACTATATATTTGTCTTCGAAAGTAAGATGCCCTAACCTGAATCTAATTGAGAAACTTGGAAAGGGCTTAATGTCCTCGGAAATTATCCAACAGAATGTGAGTTGGATTGCCAGGAGGAATGTACAACATTTCAGTACTAGGTATGGAATCCCTGGGAGACATAATCCATTTGAAAAAGCCCATATAAGACAGGCTGTAACGTGACATGCAAGATCTATAGGAAAAAACTGCAAAAGTATATATTTTTTAAACACCAATTTAATGACTAAATTAAACAAAAACAGTAATATCCAAATTTTGTAAATTGGTGCCCTGAAAGAAAATTATTCCCAAAAGGGATTAATAAAGTAATTCTGATTTTCATTCAGATTGTTTTTTGCATTATCTGATTTCAGGTCCCCTAGTTTCAATAACGATGTCTTATAAAGATCTGAACTGGTGCATTTTAAATGAAAAGAGAATGTCTGCAGGCGGAGGTAACCTAATTTCATTAATGACTTACAGGAGTAATCGCTGACACAGAGGAGCCTGAGAGCATGGCAGCTGTGTGAGAAACATTTTTTTTCACGTCGCTGCAGGGTGGAAGTTGACAGGAATCCAAATGAAATCGGTTCAACCAAGTCAGCTAAAGGGGATGAATTAAGGTTAATAAACTTCATCTATTCCATCTAATTTTTTTGACACAGACTAAAAGATAAATGATTGGGTATAATGAAAGGTTTGTTACAGAGGGCCTTCACGTCATGGCTGCTATCTCTTCCAGAAAGTGCTTTTAAAACACAAACCGTGTTCTAAATTGAGCTTTGACATTTTTACATGGATGTGAGATGACGGTGAAGGTGCAGCTCTTAAATATTTTAGCCGCTTGAAATGAACGTCTCTAGTCTAAGCACACAATCTGGGCGCATGTATGAATTCTGCTACAGCAACTGCAGACAAGCAGCGAAAATACATCTCTAAAGCTGCTGCAGGAAAAGACACTGAGGCCCTGATCTACTGAATATTTGCGCTTTTAAATATGTGTGCGAACTTTTTGACTTGCTAAAAGGTGATATACTAACCTTTTGCAGCTGGCAGGTCAGTTGATCTGCTTCAGAATTGCATCTGTGACATCAGTGAAATAGAGGCTGTTTAGCATGATTGCCTTTTCTGAGTATGCAGAACATCTGGTGCTCACCAAAACATGCAAAATAATTGGAGGATGATATGTGAACTTAATCACTAACCATCCACAATTTATCAAAGCAAAAAATGATTTTTTTTGTGAGGTTTTTGTCTATCTTTGAAAGTTTCTTGCAAAAATATCTGCAGTCATTCTGGTGAGAGGGACTCATAGTCAATGACAGACAGGAAAGAGAAAAAATACTCTGAGCATGTCATCAAAAATTGGACAGTCAGAAATGCAACACTAGACATACTGTCTAGTAGGTAATGATCATTTTGGGGAAAACCTCTTGCAACACTGAAATGATGCTAAAAGCATTTCTCAGAGTTGCTTGTCTGGCATGCCATCTAACAGCACAGAATTATAGTTGGGGACCATGGAGGCTTTAGATTTAGATCAACTTCACACTTGTCCTTTAATGTCTTTAATCATGTATGTCCGTTTAAGTGAAACAGTGGCTCACAGCAAGTTTGTTTTTTAAAGAGACTTGTCTAAGTCTCTTTTAAAAAATGAAATTAATTCTGCAACATACTGAGGTGCTGATGAATGTCCACAGGTTTCTTTTCATCAGAGGAGTGGAAATATCTATCAGTTAAACAGTGGTAAAAATGCATTAATATATTTTATCATCAAATAAATATACTCTCCGACACCATATATTCAAGTCCCTGCATCTGAGCCAGACAAAGCACACTCTGCTTGATGTTGTTTGACATGTGTCTTATTTTATATATACCCTAGGAATGATTATTGATAAATAGAATACATTTGTAAATAAAATAAAAAGATTTGTCTTTTGTTTTGACGTATTACTGGTTTTTGGAGAACTTCTGCTGGCAAACCTCTTGTATGTAGCACCATCTTTGTTCAAGGAATAGAAAGAAAAATGAATAAAATAGTTGCGCATCCAGGGTGGGAAAGATGATCTGGCAGTAACATTACTGTCAGAAACTGAAAAAATGACCTTGATGGTTGCAACACATGCAATGATCCAGATGCTAGAGACAATGGCAACGTACAGGTGCTGGTCATAAAATTAGAATATCATGAAAAAGTAGATTGATTTCAGTAATTCCATTTAAAAAGTGAAACTTGTATATTATATTCATACATTACATACAAACTCATATATTTCAGATGTTTATTTTGTTTAATTTTGATGATTACAAATGACAACAAATGAAAATCTCAAATTCATCATATCAGAAAATTTGAATATTGTGAAAAGGTTCAAAATTGATGGCCCCTGGTGCCACACTCTAATCAGCTAATTAACTCAAACCACCTGCAAAAGCCTTTAAATGGTCTTTCAGTCTAGTTCTATAGGCTACACAATCATGGGGAAGACTGCTGACTTGACAGTTGTCCAAAAGACGACCATCGACACCTTGCACAAGGAGGGCAAGACACAAAAGGTCATCGCTAAAGAGGCTGGCTGTTCACAGAGCTCAGTGTCCAAGCACATTAATAGAGAGGCGAAGGGAAGGAAAAGATGTGGTCGAAAAAAGTGTACAAGCAAGAGAGATAACCGCACCCTGGAGAGGATTGTGAAACAAAACCCATTCAAAAATGTGGGGGAGATTCACAAAGAGTGGACTGCAGCTGGAGTGAGTGCTTCAAGAACCACCACACACAGACGTATGAAAGACATGGGTTTCTGCTGTCGCATTCCTTGTGTCAAGCCACTCTTGAACCACAGACAGCGTCAGAAGCGTCTTGCCTGGGCTAAAGAGAAACAGGACTGGACTGCTGGTGAGTGGTCCAAAGTCATGTTCTCTGATGAAAGTAAATTTTGCATTTCCTTTGGAAATCAAGGTCCCAGAGTCTGGAGGAAAAGAAGAGAGGCACTTCATCCACGTTGCTTGAAGTCCAGTGTAAAGTTTCCACAGTCAGTGATGGTTTGGGGTGCCATGTCATCTGCTGGTGTTGGTCCATTGTGTTTTCTGAGGTCCAGGGTCAACGCAGCCACATACCAGGAAGTTTTAGAGCACTTCATGCTTCCTGCAGCTGACCAACTTTTTGGAGATGCAGATTTCATTTTCCAACAGGACTTGGCACCTGCACACAGTGCCAAAGCTACCAGTACCTGGTTGAAGGACCATGGTATCCCTGTTCTTAATTGGCCAGCAAACTCTCCTGACCTTAACCCCATAGAAAATCTATGGGGTATTGTGAAGAAGAAGATGCAATACACCAGACCCAACAATTCAGAAGAGCTAAAAGCCACTATTAGAGCAACCTGGTCTATCATAACACCTGAGCAGTGCCACAGACTGATCGACTCCATGCCACGCCGCATTGCTGCAGTAATACAGGCCAAAGGAGGCCCAACTAAATACTGAGTGCTGTACATGCTCATACTTTTCATGTTCATACTTTTCAGTTGGCCAACATTTCTATAAATCCTTTGTTTTTATTGGTCTTCAGTAATATTCTAATTTTCTGATATGATGAATTTGAGATTTTCATTTGTTGTCATTTGTAATCATCAAAATTAAACAAAATAAACATCTGAAATATATGAGTTTGTATGTAATGTATGAATATAATATACAAGTTTCACTTTTTAAATGGAATTACTGAAATCAATCTATTTTTTCATGATATTCTAATTTTATGACCAGCACCTGTATTTGCTCCTCAGTTATCTTATCGGTGATGTGTCTTGATTACTATTTTATTTTATTTTACAAAGACAAAAGGGTCCTTTCTCTTCCCCCCAGCTTGCATATTTTCCACATGGTGACCATACCTGCCATCTGTGTGCTTTGCTGTTTCAAATTAAGGTTGCCTTTGGGATGCACAAAATAAATCCACTCTGCTCTCCCAAACTCTTCATGGTGATAGCCAGAAACTCATGCAAAATCCCTTCTGAAGTAGAGGAGTCTGCAAAAGTTTTGCACCTGTTATCAATTTCACATGAAGTCTTTATAGGTCCCCAACTACACATCCACTAATGGCTTTTGCAATTATTTTATCTGCATAAGCCATTTAAACGGGATCTTAGCAGGTCAGGGCCTAAAAGAACTGCTGACTATAAGACATTTTCTTTTTGACATTACAGCTTTCATAATTTTTCTGAGAAAATATCTATTGGTCTGTAAAACTACATTTTGGCCTTGAAAAAATCAAAAAAACAAAGCAATCCATGTTTCGTCTCTCTGAATCTGTGCAGACATTGTGAGCTAGGCATGTGCATGATTTAGGACTCGATCAAATCCGTCCTTCGCTCTACTTTTGAGATAGCTGTAATTCTTCCTTTTTTTCCCCTCTCTCCTGCCATCTGAAACCTTTGTACTCATGATATATATTGTTTATAAAAAGCTGCTGCAGGTTCAGGGTTGTGTGCAATAAAAGCAACAGCTTTGCTCTATAGTGTACTTTGCAATAAAGACACTGCAGTGGAGTTATATTGGATTTAACTTTAGAAGAGCTGCAGATCCTTGTAAAAGTATTCAAATCCTCCATATTTTTAATGCTTTATTGCAGGAGGTCTGTGAATTAAAATATATTGATTAAGAGTTTGCACCATTTCATTCATAGAACATGTCTACAATGTACATTATTGTGTTTATTATGAAACAAAAAGCAAACAGGACATCAGAAAACATCACACCACCTGCAGGCCTGCATGACACATTTAAAAGTATACTGTAGGCTGTTTTTTTTTTTTTTTTTTTGGAGGTTCATATAGCTTCAGCAACCCTCAACAAATCGTATTCATATGGAGCAAGGGTGCAAATTACCCTTGTATTTTCACGATTGCTGTCTCTTGACCTAAGCTTACAGTCCAGAGATGAAGCCATTAGGCAGAGGGTACCTCTGGAGCTGCTGCAACGATCAACAGGTCAGGATGGAGAAACCGAAGACGGGAAAACTGTTTGATGTTCACTTTAAAATCAATCCCTTATGAATAGAAGACTAGAAAAAAACAATATGAAGTGTCCATGTGCGATTAGTCACAAATATGTTTAAATAAGGTCTCTGGATATAGTATTAATGTTTTCCTTTAGCAGGGACAGTGGAGGTGGATGGAGATCACTACAGGTACAAAGAGGAAGAAGAGTTTCACTTTCTTTATAACAAAATAAGAAAAGTCAATGTACACCTAGGGCTACAATGAGATAGCCTTTCAGTTACGTTTACAGTAGGTGCTCTTCCAAACTAAGCTTGGATTATTTTATGAAGACAAAAGGGCAAAAATATCAGTATTTAGATGTGCAAAGCTGGTAGAGACATATCCCTAATGTTTTGCTGCTAGAACTTTAGCAGAAAAAGAAATCAAAGTAATCTTGTTGTTTTTATCCTACTTCACAATTATCAAATGTGCTCTAAAATGTAAGATCTTCTACTCTGATTACCTGACTAACTAAAATGCATACTTAAAAGAATGCTTTATATCAGGGCTGTCCAAAGCATGGCCTTTCAAAAAAAGTTGAAGAACAAATCAGAATTCAATTTAGACAATGTACTGAGGTATTTTGCTCTAAAAATAAATAAAGATTAGGTCATATCCACATCTACAATCCTGTTCTTGTTGCTTTTAATACAAAAAAAACAACAAAATTAGACGAAAATAGAAAACAAGGCTATTAAATGTTTTGTTTTTGCTTTTAAACAGGCTAAGCTGCATAGCTATTGGTGTTTTCAAACAACAAGCATTTACAAATTCCTTGTCCTCAGAAATCTACTTGCATTACTTGTTTCTTTTAAATATTACATAGTTACAATAGTTTTAAAAGTAACACTGTGTAATATTTAACCACCAGGGTACTAAACCCGTATCTTCCAGGTAAGATCAACTTGGAAGTTGGAAAAACAAATTTATGCCTGTTCAATTAGAAATATATTTTTGTTGCCTAATGAAGGCTAAAGGACTAATGACTCAGAAGGAACTTGAAAAACTAATTCACGTGTTTATCTTTAGTAGAAATCATTACTGCACTGGGTTTTTCACATGGCTGTCTTAAAATCAATCAGACAGTTGCAGATGATCCAGAATGCTGCTGCAAGGGTCCTCACTAAAACGAAGAAAGTGGAACACATCAATACTGTGTTAAAATTATTACTCTGGATTCTTGTCCCTAAGAGTTTAGATTTTGAAATACTTCTGCTGGTCTATATATTAATGAATGGCTTAGCTCCAAAATACATTACAGACCGCCCAGACTTCCCACATCCTCTGGCTTAAATCTACTTTACAATCCCAGCAACATAAGAGGAGAAGCAGCATTAGGTTCTTATGATCCATAAATCTAGAATATACTTTCAGAAAAACTTTAAAAGTGCAGAAACCCTCAGTTGCTTTTAGTTGATATTAAAAACAGATTTGTTTAAAGTGGCTTCTGTCTATGCTTGCTAAATCATTTTTGTAAAATTTTCAGTCCAACCCTTTTTACATTTCTTAAAAATATTTTCTGCTTTTGTTTTTTTTTTAATCAGTGTCTTTTTATTGAGTTTTCTTTTTCCTTTTGTACATACAGTTTGTGAACACAAAGAAGTATTTATCCAACACAGACAAAATAATTCAATATACAAAAAATTAATCCATACAAAGTAATGTTGGAAGCTGGAGAAGTACCTCTCTTCTCCAGCAGAGTCCGCTGTGGATCCTCCTGAGCAGAGCCCTCTGCACAGCTGCTGCTCGTTACCATCATCAGGAGGACCCTCTACTTAAGCTGTCTTCAGACCTTGCCTCAACGCCGCAGTGTTGAGCCAGTTGGTTAGAACCTAAACCTAGAACCTCTGAGAACTTAGTTTGCTCTGAATCCTGACAGGATCCTAATCTTGTCTCTGTCTTTCCAGGAAAACCTGATCTTCCCTTGCGAAGCTCTGGAAGAGCTTAACCTGCCGAGCCTGCCCTCTGAGCCAAACCTGAAGATAACCTCTGGATTCACATGCAGCTCTGGACCAAGAGCTGGAAACCCAAAATCAAGGTCTGCTACCTTCCTAGAAGCAAGACGCTGAAGCAGCTAACGGACTCTGCTAACCAGACTCTCTCCAGTTCCAACAACCTTCCTCTCCAAGTGCTATTCAAGGACCCTCAAGGTACAAACCAGAAACTATCTAAGGACAGTCCTCTAAGAACCCAACTAACTAAACTGTCTTCCTCACAGACTCCGGTGAACCCGTTTTTCCCAGGACCAGAACCTGAACACATTATCTCTGAAATTGTATTCAATAAACTCTGTGAACTTTTCAACTGTTTCCTGCCTCGTGGTGTTCTGCATAATTGGGTCACATTCGTGTACCGATCATGACAGAACACTGCGGCCAAACACAGGACCCAGCAGAGCACCTCCGGAGGAGGCTTGAAGTACTAGAAGCTCAAGTCCATGGTCAAGCCAAAACTCTCCGTGAGTTGAATGCTTTTGTTGAACACCATAACCAGACTTTACAGTCTTTCACCGGCTATTTTGGAAGCGCTAATGCCGTTCCGGCAGCGCAACCACTTCCGGGTCCAATTCCCCCTCAGAGGTCACCAGAAGTGACGTCATCAGAGTTCCGCCTAAGCCTTCCTGAAAAATTCTCGGGTAATATGAAGGAATGCAGAGGATTTTTATTTCAGTGCAGATTATTGTTCCAGAACTCTCCCAACAGTTTTTCGACGGACTTTAAGAAAGTAACCTTTATTCTCTCTCAACTAACAGGAAGAGCTTTGGAGTGGGCCCAGGCCAGATTTCCCTCAGATGAAAGTCTCAACTGCCGATACTCTGATTTCATTTCTGAGTTCTCCCAGGTTTTTAATCAAGAAACTGATCAAACAATTGACTCTCGTGCTCTTTTCAGTATTAAGCAGGGAAATTCATCTGTGGCTGATTTTTCGATCAACTTCCGGGTTAAGGCAGCAGCTTCCGGATGGAATCAAAGTGCTCTGAAGGGAGCTTATTTCATGGCCTTAAATGAGAATATTAAAGACGAACTGGCAACTCTCGACGAGCCAGCCTCCCTTGAGGATCTAATCAAACTGACAATTAGATTGGACAACAGAATTAGAGCCAGAAGCAGCTCCAAGTTAAGAAATTCTGGGTCTCATGCCTCTACATCTGCTTCAAATATTATGACTGTTTCTTCTCCTCCCACAGGGCGACCTAAAGCCCAGTCCCTCCCTCTGCCTGTTCAGGCTTCACATTCTGATGGTATGGAGGTCGAACCTATGCAGGTGGGACACACTCGGCTTACTCCTGAGGAGAGGCAAAGACGTTTTTTGAGCAGACTTTGCATCTATTGTGGTGAAAGTGGACATTTCATTGCTTCCTGCCCGGCTAAATCAAAAGGCAGGGCCCGCCAGAGGATCTGAGGAGTCTGGCGGGCCAAACCAACTCTAAGAAATCTCCTCGATTGATGCTTCCTGCCACTTTGTTTTGTGATAATCAGAACCTCTCCTTTTCTGCCTTTATTGACTCAGGCTGTGAACGGAACCTTATAGACTCTAACCTTGTTCAACAGTTGATGATTGAAACTGTTCCCCTTTCTCAACCTCTCAGTGTCTCTGCCATTGATGGGAAAAATCTCCACCAAGTTACTCATCAAACTCAACCCCTCGAGCTCCTCCTCTCAGGTAACCATCGTGAAACTATCACATTTTTTGTCATTCCCTCCGCATGTTCCCCGTTGGTGCTCGGATTCGAATGGCTGGAGAAACACAATCCACGCATTAATTGGACCGAACGTCACGTGGAAGCATGGTCTACGTCATGCCATGAGACTTGTCTTCGGTCGGCAGCCCCCGTGGTGGGGCCTCCTAGAGGGGGGGAGGAGATGGACTCCCCTGACCTATCTTCAGTCCCCTTTGAGTACCATGACTTGGCCCCGGTCTTCAGTAAGGTCAGTGCTACGTCCCTTCCACCACATAGACCATATGACTGTGCAATTGAGTTGTTACCTGGAGCACCGTTACCCAGCAGCCGTTTATACAACATCTCCAAACCAGAACGAGAGACAATGGAGAAGTATATTAACGAGTCTTTAGCTGCTGGAATTATTCGCCCGTCCTCTTCTCCTTTGGGTGCTGGTTTCTTTTTTGTTGGCAAGAAGGATGGTTCATTAAGACCATGCATTGACTACAGAGGGTTGAACCAAATCACTATAAAGAATAAGTACCCTCTACCTCTCCTAGCCTCAGCTTTTGAACCAGTTCAGGGGGCAACAGTCTTCACCAAACTGGATCTGAGAAACGCATATCATCTCCTCAGAATCAGAGAAGGTGATGAATGGAAGACTGCTTTCAAGACACCATTAGGTCAGTTCGAGTACCTGGTGATGCCTTTTGGTTTAACTAACGCCCCCGCCTGCTTTCAAGCACTAGTGAATGATGTTCTCAGAGATTTTTTAAATGTGTTTGTCTTTGTCTATATAGACGACATACTCATTTATTCACGGAACTTAACTGATCACAAGAAACATGTCCGCCTGGTGTTACAGAGGCTACTGGAGAACAAGTTATTCGTCAAGGCAGAAAAATGTGAATTCCACCAACCATCAGTGACCTTTTTGGGGTTTGTGCTCGAGGGCGGGCAGGTTAAGCCTGCTGAGGACAAGATAAAGGCGGTATTGGACTGGCCGATTCCTGAAACTCGAAAACAGCTTCAAAGGTTTTTGGGGTTCGCCAATTTTTACCGTCGTTTCATTAGAAATTATAGCCAGACGGCTCAACCTCTGACCTCTTTAACTTCGGTTAAGAGGAATTTTCAATGGACTCCCGAAGCTCAGTCTGCTTTTGACAAACTGAAATCTTTGTTTTCCAGAGCACCGGTGTTAATTCAGCCTGACCCAATCTTCCGATGTCTCATTCATTGAGGCCAGACTAAATTACACATTTAATCTCACATTTAGTCTGGTTTATCAGACTAGTAAAGCGACACTCTGGGTCACAAAACCCATTTAGCAACACAGCCGACCCACTGAAGTTACACTGGCATGTTTTTGAGATGGACGACCTCAAAGGAGCATCAATACGCAATGAGTACTGTATATTGAGAAAAACATTTTATATATCTTAAATTAGGCTATACTTGGATTAGTGCTGTAGACAAGACAACACCAACCGAAACCAAGGAGTACAGAGAACTTTAGACGCAGAGACCATTATATGGTCTTGGTCTTTCCTCGATAGTCCATGTCTGGTGTGGTCTTGACTTCAGCACTAGCTTGGGTCAAAACTTACATTGTGTTGTTTTAATAAGTTTGTGGCTCCTTAGTGCTTGAATATATACATTTCTAGATTGGCAGAAAACTTGGACACCACTACTTTATGTTCTTTATAATACTTATATATTAAGAAATCAAAGAGGTGTGCCACTAATAATCTAAAAAAATAATTCCTAATTGATTAATTATTATTATTTTTTTTTAACCAGTCTATATGCCCTGTACTCATAGAGTATAGTGCTTTTTGAAGTCAGGAGACTACACTTGACCAAAGTACTTTATACTACATTCACAAACACACACACTGATGATGGCAGATTCAAACTAGCCACAGCTGCCCTTGGGCTCACTGAAGGAGGTGAGGATGCTGTGCACAGGTCCCATCGGACCCTCTGACCACCTCAAAGGCCTCTTGAAAGCCAGAGCCCGGGCTTGAACAGATAACCCTCCGGTTACAGGGCAAACTCCTGCATCCGACTCTACTGTCATTACTTAGAATCTGATGTTAAAACTTAAAGGGAGAAAAATAAAGAAACCCCTTTACAGCCCATCCTCTGACTCCAAAGTGCTTAAGCCTGAAAGTTATCACCAAAAGACAAAACTTGGACCATGCATGGTTACATTTATTCCTCACATGCAAAAGGTACACTACAGAAATGAGAACCGGCACATACAATATAAGAGAAAAAAACTGTGACATTACAGAGGTGAAAATGGTGAACAAATGCCTCCTAAACACAGCAGATGAAGAAAGTTCAAATGAAGCTCGAGCTGTGATAAGTAATTATGAGGAGTCTTTGGATTTTTGCTGCTCTTGGATGTTCAGATAAATAATTTTTTCTGCACAGCTATGACTGAGAAAAGAACATCAATCTGCAACTGAACAGCCTTGACCGATGATGTTCACTAGAGGACTTCAGATTATATCAGCTGCATTGTTGCAATTGCAATTCTATAAAGCTTTTAAATGACCATTAGAACTCAACAAATGGTACCCAGTTAAATGCATTTTAGCTTTAATTGGATCAAAAATACACTTTAATGGCCACAGAAAAAAGACAAACCCTTTTGAATAATGCAACATGACTCACTGATTATTATCAGAGCTTTGGAGCATAAGCCTTTTCATGTCTATATACAACATCTACATATGTCTAAACATACAGGTTTTTCTTAAAGTGACAAATCCAGACAATTTGTCATGCCATCATTTTAAGTAAGACTTCTTAAATGCAAGTTGTTCTTAGGCAAACTCGTACACTTGCTCTTTTACAAAAATAAGTGCTTATCAGGCTGTTAGGCCCATTACATGCGAAGATATTGCATATATATATTTAGATATATATATATATATAAATACATTACATACCCATACAAGGAGGAATGAAACATTCAATGATTGAACGGGTTGTAACAGTCAAGGTATAGCAATGTATAATGCCTAGAAACTTTGTAAATGTATAAAAGCATCTGAAAGGATTGAAGGACAGATGAAACTGGGAAGAACAATGTTTGTACTATAGGCTTGATTTGTAAATGGTGGCAGGACTAACGTGATGATAACTATCCAAGGAAAGAAAATACACAAATAACTGTTTCATGTGCAAAAGTGCTTGTTCCTAAAAGATAGAAAAAAAAACCTATAACAGTCTAAAAGAAGGCAGAGTGTTGGGCTATTTACATTCTGGCATGCAGTTGTTGTCTCTTTTTTTTTTAAACTGGTAAACCAAATCATACGACGAGACAAAAAGAACCAATTTTTCTGTAACAAACTCTTGAATTTCGAGGGGATTTCTTTTTTTTTCCAATTGCTGGCGAAGCAGCTATAAGGACAGCTTTAACAAACTTAATAACACTTTGGATACAAACATCTTATAAAATCAATATCTTCTATTCAATAATACATTTCCATATTTCAAATATATTATTTCCTGTATAATGCTTCAAATGCAAGAGGATCATTTAGAATATATATGAAGATTAAACGAGCCATCTTAAGTTCATAGATTTTTCTTTGAAGGAGCCTGATAGAAAATCCATCATTTATCTGCTCTACATACACAAATCTTCACCTTCACATCCAAAAGTCCATTGTTCACAAAGGGAAAAACAAACATGTAGCCTCCTGTAATAATCACACAGATCTGCATTCAGTCCTTCCTTTTTCTTAAACTTGAACAATTCAATATGAAGATATTCTGTCAGGCAAATGTTACTGGGTTCTAATGCATGCATCTGTCAGTGATATATACTTTTATTTGCTTCTTTGTTTTTAGGCCGCTGTTCATGACTGGCCAACATTTTTTGCTACCTGAAGTTAATTTTGATGCTGTAACTTCTTGGCATAAAGTAGGGTACTCCATTTTTGTTTGAGCAGTCCTTTTTTCTTTGTTGCTTCTGTGGTTTGGCTTCGACGTAACATTTGCTCCTCCAGGTTGTTATTTTAAAGCTAGAAAAAGAACAAGATAGGGAAAAAAGGGACGAAGACGGTTAGGGTTAATAAAAAACACAAGTCAGCACAAACTATTTAAATGTTTTATGAGTTAGTGTGTTTATTATATATCACAACAAAATAATATTCCAAATTAGAGAGGTACGGTTCTACCACATGGTCTTATAATCTCTTAAAGTAATCTCGATATGTTTCATTCAGGCTCTCTGAGGATAATTTAATGTTACAATGTGTTGTGACATGTTAAATACATGGGAATATTTTTCACAGGTTTGATTTCATCATGAACTAATATGTGTAACCTGGAAATTGTATTGTGAGGTGACATGTAAAGACATACATTCCTTATGTGGAAATTAAATCATGTAGTAACGTGTTACAGATCATTTTGTAGAAACAACTGGGGAGCATCTTAACCTGCAGAAGAACCATCAGCAGTGGCGTCCCCCAGGGGTGTGTTCTCTCCCCACTCCATTTCTCTCTTTACACCAATGCACCATTATGGACAGAGCTGTAAAACTCCTGAAGCATCTTTTTTGGGTCTGATCCAGGATGGTGAGAAGCTCACATGTAGACACAAAGTGGATCAGCCGGTCCACTGGTGTTATCAGAACCATCTAGGGCTTAATCTGCTCATGACACTTTGAAATGATGGTGGACTCCTACAGAGCAAGCCTCAACTTTCTTCCACTCACCATCCTCAATAACACCGTGACTGTTTTAGGTCACTTCTTGTTCCTAGGACTCACCCTTTCTGTTATAATTAAGACTTTTTCTTAATTTCAGCACAACAGAGTGCTATTTGGTAAAATCAGCCCCTCAAATTACATTTTCCCAGGGTGCCGCTCTAATAAAAACTTAACAGTAGGAATATCCAGATCGACACCATGCATACTCAAATTTTTTAACCTTATCCATCTCTTTGGACAAAGAAAACTAATTACTATTAGATGAAATTGTACTGTAGTGTTTTAAATTTTGGCCAATCTGGTTAGGTTGAGTACCTGTGAAGTGAACTGAGGTATAGACGACAATGATGAGAACTCCCAGGAAAATGGAGACGATGCTCAGCAGACGAGCCAGTCGACCCAGCCTCCTGGCTCCATCTATATCCCCATTCTGGAGACTGTTTCTAGACTGGAACACACAAAGAAAAATTTAGAGATCAGGTGTTAATAACCAAAGGATAATGTTCAGTATTACTTTTTACACCAGATATTGCCAGTGCAAATGAGCTTTGAATCATCTCTGCACCTCTTTTTGCTCCTTTGAACAATCCTCTCCTTACCCTATTTGCCAGTTTAGTTGAAGTACGATCTCCTGGTACATAAGGCTTGGCACTGACCGTTCAACATTTGCATGCCTGCTTCTTTTGACCTGCTAAATTGTTTTAAGTTTATAGTTTCTTATGCGTAATCCAGGGAATGTTATATTTTACCTGCAGCTCCTTGACTGTTTCACATTACCGGTATTAATGAATTAGATCTCAATTATTTATGAACAAGCAGAAATGGCAGAAAAACAACAGGAGTGCTGAGCTGTTTATTTCTTCTGTCCTTTGAGTTAAAAAAAAAATGGCAATAAAAATGTATTCCCAGCTGCCATTGGCGAATTTTCTATTTCAAATGGGCAATTCCGGACTGATGGAGGATGGTGCATTGCAGAGCCATCTGAGAGCACATCAGTGAGGAAGAGCTGTATTTCATTTTTATGCAGTATGTATATCGCTTTATTTACCCCAAGTATCGGAAGACAGGGTGATTTATGTGTGTGCATGTGAGACATGATGAATGGGAAGCCTCAAGTCCTTGCAGTGTGGTTTCATTTGGGAGTCCTAAAACAGAAAAGCTTGCACAAGCAATTTCCCTGCCTTTCACTCCTTCTCATTTCATCTTCTACTAGTTTAATGTGCTTTACACTCACCTCAAGCAGGGATAACAGCTGGCTTATGTGAAGTCCTCTCTTAGCCATCTTTAGGAACTCCTCATTGAGGCTTAAATGCATTAAATCAGGAAGTAGGGCTCACCCTGACCTTCATCTTTATCAATTTCAAATGCAGTCTTGTAAGTCAATTTCCTCATTTAGATTAAGTGCCATTAAAACAATGGTTGAACAGAAATACATGTTTCATGGTTTCACTTTTATCATTTTATAAGAAGAAACATGTACTGTATTTGTTTTGTTCAGCATCAGTCATGATGTCTCTGTGCTGCAACCTATCCAGGTTGTACCCTTCCTCTGCCCATAGGCTGCTGGAGATAAGCACCAGCCCCATCGTGACCCTAACAGAATATGAAGGATGAATGGATGGATGCAAGACACTCAGTAATGTTAGATTTGTCTTTTCTCAGGGAAATGACACATAGGCCTGCAGAACTGAGATTGCCTCTGTGTTAGGATAGGTTTACACTGCAGAGGGACAGAGAGATAAAAGACCCCAATGATGTAGCCCCTGCAGGCCTTCTATAACTCCTGGATGAATGTGGGGCTTTTGACGAATTTGCTGGCAACCTAACATAAATCAAGGACAATGAAAGTGCTGACCAGAACATGCCTTCAACTATTGTCTCTAAAGTTTAAAGATTCTTTTTTTCCAACATGGTTTTAAATTATCCTGCCTACATAAATATACACAATCTATAACCAGCACGTTGTGTAAACACCTTTTAACTCAATTCCAGGTTTGCCTTATTAAGTTTCCGCCTTTATTAATAGTGAATTCGATGATCCTGCTGGAACTTTCTAAAATATGCTGATTAGTATTCTTTATATGAAGCGTGTGGTTTGCAGTTTTTATTGCGAAAAATTTAAACAATTTCCTGTATAGAGGAATAACTCAGGAGAAGCGTATAAAAAAATGACAGCATCATATGCACACCATGTCACAGTGATTTAACTGGTATTAACTGGGATTAACTGGTATGTTTTGGGTTTGTGCAAGTTCTTTGTTCTGATTTATTTTTATTTTTTACAAATGGGTACATGTTTCCCTCATGCACCTTCTGAAAATTAACAAGGTTCTTGGTAGTCTCATGATAGTGAGATGGCCATGTCCTCTTGCAGTAAAGCATCGCCAGATAATTGAAAAAAATTTTCAAGTTGGTAAAAGTTATTTTGTAGTCAAAAATTTTCAGCTTATTATGCCAAACTATCCTCTTTTGTGGTGTCCCAAATGTAAAATGTTAGTTGTATCTATTCAAAGAAAGTTATTCTTTTGTTTTCTCTCTGGATAATTTTAGCTTTAAAGCTACAGTGTGTAATTTTCAGCGACATCTAGCGGTCAGACTGCAGACCGCAGCAACATGAACATCTCCCCCCCACCGCTTCTCCCCCCCAACAGTACGGCGAGCGTTACGGGACAAAATGTCTTCCACGACGTCCACATCACCTACCTTCTCAAGTGATGAGGTTTGTTTACATAGATAATTTTACAGATAGTATTTCATTAGTCTGTGTAGGGTATAGATTTCATGTAGACTTAAGATAATAAATATACCCGTTATTTTTTCTACATCGTTGTGACGTTTTGGTGAGCTGCTTTGCATGGTGATATAAACAGACGAAGTAACTGTAGTCATTAGTTTAACAGCGAGATTGTGTTCGCTGGAAGAATATATATTCCCCGTTTACAGAGTCCAAGTCATTTTGGTGGCACGGGGGTTACAACGCGAGGGAGAGGGAGAGGACGAGGGCGAGGGCAGGGGGGCCGTGCAGCTAGGGCCAGGCGAGGGAGGGGTGCCAGCGGGGTGAGAGCAGAGGAGGAAAGGCTTGAAGATCTCCAAAGGAGCCGGAGAGAAGTAACCGAGGTATATATCCAGAAAATTATTTTACAGAAAATTACTGAATCATTACCTGTAAAACGTCAGGGACGTTGCTGAATAAGTATACTGGAGAGTAACAGCATCATCACGCAGCATGTTATTGTTTTAGACAGGTCTGAGCATCCTGTACCCCAAAAAACTAAAGTGATGTTAGACAATTGTGTGTGTAGGATTAATTACCTGTCCAAGAGAAAACTGGCAACTTGAGCGTCACTTTGAAAACCTTTTTCCTCCATCAGTGACTTCCATCGTGTAAATGCCGTGCCAATGTTGATCCGTGTTTTTTGTCGTTTCTTGTCACGCTTGCGTTTATTCTCGTCGTGTTTCCGCTTCTTAGATGATGGGGGTTCGGTGTCCGCCGCTTTTCGTTGTGATACAGAGTAGGCATGATCCTCCATTCGTCTGATGTTTGGCCACACAGTGACAAACAGTTTGCAAAGTCACTCACGCCTGCCGCCTTGTTCACCTTTCTTGTTACTGAGGCGCAGTATACCTGCTTCTTCTTCTTCTTTGGTTTCAGGCAGACTAAACGCTTCTCAAGCATAATACTGCCATCTACTGTTCAGTACCGTCTCAGTTCATCTCTCTCAACTTGCCGTAGTTATTTTCGAGCGTCATGGGAGATCTCGCAATCGCTAGTTTGTTGCCTCTGCGCTTGCCGTAGCGCAAAGATGTCAGCCTCCATGGCTGCGAGACCCGCTCCTATGTAATTATAAATAACGAATTCTAAGGCAACGCAAATATTATGTTTAAAAGGCTGAGCTCATAGGTGATGATAAATAACATAGTTATGTACGTATAATATATTAAATTTCTGACTTTATATGCCTGTAATTATTACACACTGTAGCTTTAATTGTCACGTTTTTATAACATGAAGTAATAAATGAATCAAACTAATCTATCATGTTTTCAATTCTTTTTTACATTATTACAGTTTGGCATTTTTAAAAGGACTGTGTACACTTACTTTGCAGAGACATGGCACATGCACACTCTGGTCTCTCACCTTCATGTCTGTGATGTTGAGCTATGGTAAAAAAATAAATAAAAAACACTCCCTCTAGAGCCTGTATCGATCCGGACACAGATCACAAAGGAGAGCAACATCAGCACCTTAAATCAATGCAAGGCCCTTTCAGAAAATGCTGTCTATTTGTCCTGCTTAGAGAGAAAACATCAATGAAATAAGGAAGATTTATGGGACAGTACAAATTTCCTTTGCATAAGGAAAAAAAAAACAAATGAGAAAATGCTTCAGTGAAGCTATTTTTGTTTAATCTTTGATTTAACTCATCGGGGTTACAACAGATTATATGATGTGTGTGGACTAACTGAATAATATCTTTATTGATTGGAACAAATGCACATCTTTTCATAAAGTGAAATCCTACCCTAAAAAGCCTTGATTTTACTCTGTGTCCTCACTAAGCACCCACACTCTGTTTATGCTCTCTCATGCATTCAGGCGAAGGAAGGTGGAGGCTGGTAAGGCAGTAAGTGCTCTGTTTTTTTATGTCTCTTGACATGAATAATGAAGGACTACCAGCAGCCGGGTGAAAAGGAGTACTGTACAAAAGAAGCCATTTTTCATGATATGACCATGTTTCTGGAATTATTTTAAATATTTTAACAAATGGAAAAAAAACATTTCAGGACTTAAATTTACTTATATGGAATATCATGCATATCTAAATAATATTTCAAAGGTTTAAAGAGATGGGATTTATGGGTAGGGCTTAGAGAGTAATCCATTCAGTAGATGGGCGAAGAAATGTTTTTTTTTTTTTTTTTTTATTAAGCACTTTTTTCTGGCTGTTTGAGGATTCAGAGTCTCTGAGCTGCCAACTTTTTTTTTGGGTTCTGCCTTTTTAAACCAGACTCAGCATTAAAGTTTTAAACTTCTTAACACGGTCAGATGATCAAATGTGTCAGAACCATGAAGCTACTCTTAAAGCTGCAGCTGTAAGATGCCTTGCAGCTGCTGGAAAAGCTTTATATGTTTACTTAGAAGAACAGATTTTTTTTTTTTTCTCACAATGAAGCTCTGGTAAAAGGTTTTCATTGGTGAAGATCCAGTAGATCTTTACACAATTATTTTGTTATATATTCAGACATACTGGCTTTAAACTGTTCAAACCTGTAGAGAAGTTAATTTTCAATCTATGAAAAAAAAATTCTACATCACCCAGACTTCAAATCTGTCTTTTTGTCTCTTTTTTTAAGATTGACGTGTCCTAAAAGTTTTATACCCTTCTTAATATCAATCTACATTGGAATTACAGAGCAAACCTTTCTATTTTTACAATTATTTTCCATAATTTATCTTTATCTAGATATAACAAACATGTTGGTAAAATTAAAAGATTACTAATCCTGTGCTGACTGTCAGCAACATGAGGCAATATAATACTGAAAGCCAGAGGGTGGTGCTAAAAAATATGATGAGCAAGATGAAAAAGAACAAAAGTTGCTTTTAAGATATATGGCGAAGAGAGACCTAGGGTGTGTCTGAACGTCTGTCTGAACCCCTAAACCCCTCAGTCACTATATAGAGCAGGAACTATATAGCAGACTTTATAGTGAGATCAGTTAACTTACCGTTTGGACAAATGATCATTACTTTTCGCTCCTCGTTGGTCACGTGACTTCCTGTACAGTGCCTGCGCCATCTTTTTTATTTGTTGCCACTATCGCTACCAGACAGCTGGACAAAGTCACAACAATGCATTTTGGGATATATCTGCCCGTCTAGTGACCATTGATGAACACCACTTTTCAAGGTATATTGTGGTAAATTTCGAGTCCACTACTTCTCATCCACTAGACGTTTGGACACTGATTTAAAATGGTGTAACCACTATTTAGTGATTAGGGGGAACATTTGGACACAGCCATGGTGTACTAGTGTTAATAACGTCTCTCTCAGGGAAAAAACACAACTTTATCGATGTTTTAAAAAGAGTTTTTCCAGCTCTTGTTTTCTTTTCCTCTTTAAAGTAGACAATCCTCAAGGCAGCCTATTATTTTACAACTAAGCCAAGTATAGTTTAAAGGGGCACCTGTTTCTCAGCAAAATCTGAGCAGCCATGTCTACAGATGCAGGGAGGTGTATCAAGGCATAAAACATTGATCCCAGTCTCTCTTTGCATACTAATGGTCACATTGTGTGCCCTTTAAAAGAAGTCCTGTCCTTTCTTAGCATTTTAGTAGCAGCTGAAGACTTTTTTCCCTGGTGAAACCATCTCTCTGATGGTCATTGGGTGTTAGACGTTGAACATCGGTTCATCAGTAGGCCAAATTTTACTTATTCCTAATTTAAACCATATGATGACACTATGCAGCTTGTTCTCTGGGACCCAGAGATTGGTAACATGGAAGAAACTTATTTGGGTCCCCCGGTAAATTCTGGGTTTTCTCAGTGGACTCCTGTAAGAGGGACATGCCCTAAAACCGTCCATTTAAAGATAGATTAATGGATTTATAGTATCATCCTTAGATATTTTGTTGAAACCTAGATTATCATCGACCCTAAGAAACCGTCTGTTAAGCCTTATAGAAGCAGCCATCACAAAACCCTGATATCAATCCTATAGGACATGAATGGACAGGACTGCAAAAGTGTCTGATGAGACCTGCCTCCAATCCTGACTCCTTTTTACTGGTTTTGTCTCAAGGAAGGATTCAAAATTTTAGCTTAAGTAGAGTGAAAATTGTAGCAGAATACCCAAAATTATTTTCTAAAGTCATAAACTTTTGATATTCTACCAAATTCTTACTAGCATGTATGTACAGTTCTCAACTAACCTTATTATCCTGTTTTAACTGCATTTTTTTTGTGGTAGATGAGAATATAATCATCACACAATGTAGCCAAAAGCAAAAACAACCCAAACTGTTGGCACATTTGTCTTCTTGCTTCGTAGAACTCAACAACTGTATCCAACACTGCATTGCAAAGCTTGCGTTTGGCAACTACTAATAGGAAGCCATTTACCGCCTCACATATACATATGCACAATCACAACTTTCCTCTTATGTAACATATGCAAGTCCATATTTTACCATCAGATCTGCAGAGCATGCAATAATGCTGCTGCAGTTTGGACATTTACATTACTGGGATGGGCTCGTCTGGGCTGTAAAAAAATATCACCTCTCTCTCTCCAATCCCGGTAATTGACTGCGGATCAGCCACGTTTAGCTTTCTGCCCCAGTGCATTTTTAAGGAATCTAGGGGGTAATTATAGAGTGACCATCATTTACATTTCTTGCCTTTCACTTTCTTTCAGAATAAGAAAAAAATACTGTCATTTCAGCACATGGTTTGTTTTCTGTGGCTTCATTCCATATAAATTCTGTAATGCAGTGCTATAACTAATGCAAACGTGGTGTTTAGGGTTTATTGCAAATAAATGCACCTTACCTAATTGGAGCCGCATCATTATGCTCACTCCTGTTATTTAGGGTAACTAAGCAACCAAAAGTGCTGGTGCATATTCATGTTGATAACCCAGTTTTCCTGGAAATGAACTATATATGATGAACTTTGCAGAAGACTAAAATTCCAATAACCAGGAAGGTTCGAAAAAGAGACCCAGGGAATGAATGAGATAACATCTATGCAGATATTATTGGAGATAACATGCAGATGCATTTTCTCTCAGATGTTAGTCTATCACAATGCAACATATAGAAAATCTATGCACAGTCACCTAAGTGCAATTTAGAGATGCTGATTAACCTCTTCTGCTTTTGGGATGTGAGAGGAAGCCAGAGTACCTGGAGAGAGACCATGCATGCACGGGGAGAACATGCAAACTCCATGCACAAAGAAGTCTGGGGATCAAACCCAGGACATTTTGGCTTCAAGGGAACAATCCTACAGCTACGCCACCATACAGCCCCTTTATGAAAAATGATTTGGGTTGTAAACATTGTTTGGAACGTGTCAGTGGAGTAATTGTTCCCCTCAGCTAAGAGTATCAACCTTATACACCATTCAGGTCTTCTGTTTCTAGTCTACTCTGCATCATCAGGATTAAAACCAAAAAGTAATGAGAAGAATTTAGATTTTATGTTTGATAAAGCTGGAAAGCGGCTTTAAGTCTGCAGTTTTTATGAAGTCAAGGTGAAAACCCTTGTTTGTTTAGAGTCTTCTCTGACTGTTCTATGGAAACTTTCAACTAATTCCATATTAATTTCATATTGGTTTTACTTTGCTTTCCTTTATCATGTGACTGAAATGTATTTTTTAATGCTTTCTTTTTCTTTTGTTGTTATCATGGAAAACACTTTAATTTCCTTGTGACTAAAATATGCAATACTAAAAAACTTACTTTAGTACTGTAACTTTTTCTATCAATTATTTTCTTGTAGGTGAATGAATATAAGAGAGCAGATATAGACTTGTTAGAAAATGTTTAGTCATCAAGGACATGGAGTTAAAATGTATTTTAGGATTTTGATTGCTTGTTTAAACTGCACTTTTTAGAACAGTGTGATTATACAACAACAACCTTGCTTGAATGTTCCTTAGCAGGTGGCCTCTTGACAACCTGTTTTTAGTTTAATGAGCAATGTCCTCATAATTCTTGCTTTATATCGGGGCATTCCACTTGACAAAATTATAAGAGCTGACTTATGCTGTTAGCTATTCGAGGCGTGAAATAAGTAGAATCACCAATCTCTAGGGTCGGGGTTTGGGTTTTAGGAAGGCTGTTCTAGAAGCTTAATGTTTTCCTGTTTTAGCCATAATCAGTTTTGATGTCCAAGGGATTAAAACCTATGGAACAAACAGATCTATCAGTTTCCACTGTCTTAGCCAAACTGCCCATTTCAAACAGAGGGAAATCACTTTCGATGTTAAAGAACTCTGGATCCACATTAAACCTGCAGGAGAACCACTACCTGTGACTGAGCACAGTGTCACTGCAGCACGGGCTGAAAATGGTGACTGAGAAAGATTGTTGCAGCAAAATCTGCTCCTTCAAGCTCAGCGGAGGTTTATTGGCAACCCAGCCTTGACATTATGCAGATCTAGACCTCGTCAGTTTATGTCACCAGAGATGGTGTACGGATCTGCACCAGGACAGTAAACAGAGTGCAAGTTCTGTTTCAGCTCTTTAATGCAGGGCAGGTAGATAATGTTTACTTTCTGACACATACTGACCCACATATTTATTTCACAAGCACCTACTGTAAGTATTTTAGAAACACTTTAACTAAAACACAACCCTGGTTCTTAAAGTTTCCATAGAAAGCCTGGACCAATACTCATGGTGTTAGAAAGAACCATCTGCTGAGAGACCACAGGAAAGATCCACCATCCCTGTTTTGTGTTTTGTCTTTCCTCCAAATATCACAATAATGATTGGGGTAACAGTATTTCCTTTTAGTTTCACCAAACTATGGGAAATTTCTCTCAAAGTGAGGGTATTTATCCCAGAGTGCATTTATGAGCTCTAATCTGGCTCTGTTAAAGCTTCTGGATTAATGGCTTCTTCCTCACTGGGGCTTGATAACCCCTGACAGCATTGTTACCAAATCTAGAATTATAATGGTTTTTCATCAGAAGTGTCTGCTACACCTCATCCATGAGTATTTTAGAGCTTCGTGGTGATCAGGCCTTATAAGGCGACATCATGCGGTATTATTAGCCACATCACTGTTTATTTGGTCACAATGAATGCTCTGACTCTATTACACTCATCCGGCATCACTGCAACATCCCAGTCGGCTTTTCTAATCAAGTGATAGGGACTACTTTATGGCCATTTGCTGTTTCTCTCACACCCATCTGCCCTTGCAGCCAGAGATGTTTTGATCTTCCTTCGAAGGCCCATATCCCCTTTCTCATACCCTCAGGAAAGAGAGAGGATGCTGATGGCAGCCACAGAGCCAGGGAACTGCAGCAATCTGCCCTCTGCAGAGAAACCAAATTGACTTCTCTCGCCATCTATCGAGTTAGTGGGCAGCTCCAGTTTCTTCCTTCTCCAGTTTTCCTCCTTCTGTCCTCTGTCAGAGCATCTCCTTTTGAATACCTGTGAAGACTTGTGGGTGTCAGTAGGTCTGTGATGATGGCTTGGGGAAATACATGCTGCCTTGTGGATAATACCTAATATGGCCTTAGCGTATAGTGGCCACAGGAGTGACATTAAGGAACTAATGGGTTTCCTTCATTGATCTTGCTTTGGTCTTCCATGGATAAGAATCTGGCTTTTACAAAGGTATGAGAAGTAAAAACAAAGATATAATTTAAGGGCTTCAAATAAAGACATGAGAGAATTACAACTGATATTGCTGTACCACTTTTTTGTTTTTTAGAAAACGTCTTCAATGTAAAGCCAAACTTTCTGCAGTTTTAGATACTCAATAGCTGTTTAGTCTCAGGATAGCCAAGTGTAAAGCAGCTGGCTTATAATCCTTCCATCCATCCATCCATCCATCCATCCATCCATCCATCCATCCATCCATCCATCCATCCATCCATCCATCCATCCATCCATCCATCCATCCATCCATCCATCCATCCATCCATCCATCCATCCATCCTTCCATCCATCCATCCATCCATCCATCCATCCATCCATGTATGATTGGTGCTAATATCAAATATCATATCAATTCAAGCTGCAATATCTTTATCATATAGGAGATTTTAAAGTTTTATCCGGACAAATAAATAACGAGATGCATAAAATATGGAAATAATACTGATTCTTTTGAAAGGTACATCTGCTGATAAACACCCTACAACAGCATCTTGCATGGATTTCCAGCCAAGGCAGAGAAAGGTTTGAGGAAAGGAAAATATTACAAATATATAATAATAATAAACTAGTAATAACTAGAGGAGAGTCTGAAGTCATGCTATTGAGTATCATTTCATTTGATGCATTTAACTTAATAATTGTAACAAGCACCATGATACTGTAGATAAACCGTGCGAAACAAAGAAATAAAGGCGTGTCAGAAGCAGAAAGTCCCTGATCATCCTGGGACCAAATATGCAAAGGATCGGATGACTGTCACATAAAGCATCTTATAAAACCTTAGGTGCAGCACTAGAGAATATAGAAATTACTCCCTCGTCTCTCTGCATTACATCTCTAGTGAAGGATTGGCTGACACAGAAATATTCCTTCATAGTAACAATGAATCTAAAAGGAGTGAGAGTTACAAGAAAAATGGGATAATTAAAATATATTATGAGAGAAAAATACATTGTTTATCTAGGTAAGGTGTTCTACAATATGTGTCCCACATCCTGACACATGATTTAAAGGTATAGAGGAAGATCTTTTATTTCCGGGTGGATCATCTAAATAATTGGTCCTCCTAACTGTCATAGTGGTGATATGTTAATGTAAGGCTGTCCTACGAGGTCGTCCCAAGTTAGCTATCTAAATGTTATTTAATCCTTTATTTATAGTGGAAACAGTTGTAATGTTTTGTACATTTAGATGTCAAAATCCTGCAAACATCAAATGGCAGATTTATGAAGCACTTACCATAACAAAGGAGCATTTTCTCAAATCAATGATCAGATCAGCCTAATCTTACCCCACTGTTCAAAGTCGACAAACCAACAACTTTATTTTTGATATGAATAAATACAGTAGATACATTTAGAAGTGTTTATTGGTGCAGAGCCTACTTTTCCTTCAGCTTTAAAAAGCCTTTTAAAAATTTAAACAATTTATGTCGTTTTCAATTATAAATCAGGGAGCTAGAATAGTGATTTAAGAATTACATTTAACTTAACTTTTATATACTCTTTTTAGACCTCAGCAGAACTTAATTACAATATAGGGGGGAATCCCAAGGTCATTGTTACTTTACTGTTGTATAATCGAACACAGCCATCTTCATCAGAGCTGATTGATCTGTTTAAATTAAAAAGAGATAAATTTTCTGCTGAAATACTGTAAAATAAATGTTCTCCTCATCTATGCTAAGGACTAGGCCACACATATGAATGGAAGTCAATGAAAAGTCCCCATAACACGGGGAAACACCACACAGGAGTGATTTTCCCAATTGCTCTCTAAACGGAGGGAGGCCACACCAGAGCCTTCATCAAACCTGATAGGCACTCGCTCACAGTGCTATATAATGTGTACAATGAGGGGCCATTCCAGAAAAGGTTAGGATGGAGAGCAGCCCTGTGACCCCCAACCAAGCCCAGCATACCTCCAGTCTAAACAATCCACAACACGAGTTACCACAAAGACAATACCGGGCCTGGGCAGGCAGCCCCATATCAGCCACTCCCACGGTGCCATTAGAGGCCCCAGGCAACCCTCGCATCCTGAGTCCCTGCTGGACCAATATAGGAGCAACAGTTTGTGTCTGTGGTGAGTACAGATGTGAAAAGTGCATCAAATTCAGCAGGTTACTGCAGGAATGTATGAGACCCCACCTCATAGCCTCATAGTCTTCCTCACCTCAACCCAGACACCCTGAACTAATTCAAACTGGGGCTAGTTATTACAATGGGGGATGGGTTATTATGGATAACACCCTGTAAAGCTATTTTAGCTAGTCTCTATCCATTCTTAAATAGTTTAACCAGAGCCAAGGTTAAACTTTCCAGACATTTTATCTTCTGAACAGCAGTTGCTACCAATATAAGTTTAACATTCGTCAGGAAAAATCTTTACAGGCCACATGTAGCAGTAGTTTTGAAAAGCTAATTTAAAAAATATCAATGCTTACTGCCTTATCAGAGTCAGATGTCTTTGCATAAAGGGAGCACAAACAACATGACAAAAGCATTTAATCTAAATTAAGTTGAGAATAAAAAGGCCCTGGAATTTTCATGTTTGTTTCAGATCCTTTAAGCTGACTAATAAAATGTATATTGAGGAATTTAAATGTATATAAATTGGTGTACTAATTTCATTATTTGTAATTAATCTCTTGTATGTGTGCATGCTTTATTAAATTTTAACAAACTCTGCTCTATTTGAAAATGGCAATTTCAATACACTTATCTTTCGAAACAATGGCCTCAGGGCTAATGTTCACAGACAGTTTGGCAGATAAGCCTGAATTAAAGGCAACCTCTGATGCATGGTGCATCAGGTATCATGGTATGGGGATAGTGTCTATTTACTATAACCCTTCTATCACTGCAAACTTAAAAAAATCAAAATAGTCATGGTTCTAAGGAAGTTAACTTAGAGTTAGTGTTTCAACAGGACAACAACTAACACAACTTAATCTGTCGCATGTTAGTCTCAGATCATTAACATCGACCTTATACTGTAAACCAGGGGTCTTCAATGTTTTTCAGGCCAAGGACCCCCAAACTGATGTGTCTGTTTAAAACACATTGTTTACACACAATTTTACAACTCTCCCCGGGGCGGAGCTAGATGGGGGGCCAAGGGTGGCCATGGCCACCTTTAGCCAACCATCCCCCCCCAATAATCAAGTGGAATATTCAAAACATTCTAAATTTTCATATATTACTTACTATTTTTCATATATTCACAATTACTTGACAACAAAAACGCTGAGGTTAATTATGCACATCAATATACTAACATTAAAGATGGTAAATACAGGATTCCTGCTCTTTTCAGAACTAGATTTTGTGTTTTATGGGGTAAAGAGAAAATGATGTGTCTCTGCATTCATCTAGGAGTCTTTAGTGAAATCATAGATAAATAACAATTTTAATAAAAAACTATTTACTAATCAATTAATGTAGATATTAGTGCTTGTAAATATCAATTTTATGCAGGATGATTATTGATAAAAGTAGGTAAGTAATGACATTGGAAAAGATGTTCACCCCAGAACTCAAACCTGAAAGAATTTTATCCACTTTACCTTTTATCTAAAAAGCATGGATGTTTATTGTTAGCAAAGGCTGTTGGAAAGTATAGTTTGTTAGAAAATATTGATTTTTTTGCTCGTTCGTTTTCCTGTTGGAACAGTGCATATTGACCCTGAGGTTCTGCTGCCTATCCATTTTCAGCCACCCCTCAGTGTACACTGGTTATCGCCCGGCCACCCTTATAAAAATGTTCTGGCTACGCCTCTGACTGTCCCACAGTGACTGTCCTGTACTCCCCAAGTGGATGGGTTAAATGTAAAGGTAAATTTATCCAATGTGAGATCAACAAAGTTCAATTATTATTACTATTAGTAAATGCAAACTTAACGTAACCTACCAGGTGCTTCCATATCACTTCATTTGGATGTTTTCTTGTAGTTTTTATCATGGGCGGCTCTAGACGGGGGCCAACAGGGGCCAGAGCCCTGTAGATCATGTCCTGGCCCATAATACTCAAAGAAATTCTAATGATCATATGCGTTGGAACAGACATGGTTACTGAAAGGTTCTTTGGATCTATTTCATATTTTTTTCTTTACAAATTCTGTTTTACTAATTATCTAAAAGCAATAAGGCGATAGCTTCAGTGATATTGAGATATGATCCCAGTTTTCACTTGCTATCTGATTTTTTCAAAACAAATAAAAAATACTCTAATTTTTACAGTAGAATTTATCAGTTTTTCTTGAGTTCTAATTCAGATTTTATAGAAAACTGTAATTATATATATATATATATATATATATATATATATATATATATATATATATATATATATATGTGTGTGTGTGTGTGTATATATATATATATATATATATATATGTGTGTGTGTGTGTGTGTGTGTGTGTGTGTGTGTGTGTGTGTGTGTGTGTGTATATATATATATATATATATATATATATATATGTGTGTGTGTGTGTGTGTGTGTGTGTGTGTGTGTGTGTGTGTGTGTGTGTATATATATATATATATATATATATATATATATATATATTAGTGCTGTCAAAATTATCGCGTTATTATCGCGTTAACGCAAGGCCATTTTAACGGCGATAATTTTTTTAACGTGAGATTAACGCTATGTGGTTTTATGGTACAATTTTCCAAGTACATCCCGCTGCAGCCTGCGGAAAGGCGGGGCTATTTCCCCCAGTCTATGCATTTCTCATAGGCTTCGAGAGCGGAGCTCCTCAAGGGAAAAAGACGCTCATACACTGGGTAGCGCTAGTGCCTTTTCTTTAAGCCCCACCACCAACAAACAAGTTGAGTGTCTGGTAACTAGTAGCAACCTGAAATACGCTGAGAAAACAGAATACTGAGGTGAAAGGGAATCTGCTACGGCACTCTTGCTGTCTGTGTACGCCACAAGTCGGTATCGTGTGTGTGTGTGGGTGGGTGTGTCTGTGTGTGGGTGGGTGAGTGTGTGTGTGTTCTCATTTTTGTTAAGAGGCTGAAAAGTAACTTTCTAGAGCATAGACTACCTCCATCTAGTGATGTCGGTCTATTGATTTTGATGTATTGATTGAAAATTGTTCATTATTATCTTGGTTAATTAACATCTAATGTTAACTGTACTACATTTTATAGCAGTAGGGTAAAATGCTTGTCTTTGTTCAAAAGACTGCATTAACTGTAAAGACTGTCTTTTACATCAGCCTGTTTTCAGGGCCTTTTTTTGGCTACATATTTGTTATTTTTTGCTACATGCCTCCCCATCTTCTTGCCATATGTTTCTATGGCATAAATCGATGTCTGTGACCTGTTTTCATTTTAAAAAAAGAACATTGGCACAAACCTAGCCTGTATGTATTTTTTGTATCTCATCGAGAGTATTTAAATGATTTTCAATCAGAAAAAAAATTTGCGATTAAAATGCGATTAATCGCGAGTTAACTCAGGCATTGATGGGATTAATCGCGATTAAAAAAATTTAATCGATTGACAGCACTAATATATATATATATATAAACCTGAAAATGTTAGAACTTTAAATTTAAATCATATATTATGTATATTTTACTGTTTATATATATATATATTTTGAAACTGTTTTTCAATGCTGCACTTTTAAAAAAATGAAATTTTCCCGGGAGCTGTCCTAAAAGAAATTTCTTTTTGTTTTACAGTTGTGTAAACAAAATGACAAATAAATCTGTCTAAGTCTAATAAGACAGAGAATGTTAATTAAACCTTGAATAGAAATGTCACTTCATACAGCTATCTTAATATTTTTGAATCCCTTGTCCTGTTTTTTTATTTTTATTTCATGCTTTTCTGTGCCCCCCAAATGAAACATGCTGGCCCCCTCCTGGCCCCCTGGTACATTTGGTCTAGAACCGCCACTGGTTTTTATTGATAAATAAATCCTTACTCACCATAACTGAGTACACCAGTGCTACAATACTGACGGGCCAAACTGGGCAGAAGCAGGACAGGATGACCAGGATGAGGTAATCCTTGGGCTTCGGGGTCTCCGGGACGGTGGCGTTCCCGGTGGAGGAGCGGCTCAGGCTGGCCCTGGATGGAGACAGGTGGCCGGCGGCGGACAGCTGCCCGACGGAGCCCGACCTCAGACCGACGCTGTGGCCGTTCTGATCTGCCTCCAGGGCCTTATCGGGGGGCACAGTGAAGGAGGTGGACATTTTCATCCCGTTCCCTCCGGGCTCGGTGGTCACCGTCAGGAGTTTCTCCGTCTCCTGGAAGTCCGCGGGCGGAGCGCCTCCTCCTCCTCCATCAGCGCCAAGGTTGGACTTCTGGAAGTCGGTGTCGGTGTTGATGGCCATCATCCACTCTCGGTTATATCAAGAAATGCCACAAAAATTCAACAAAAAGTGCAGATCAGACCGGAAGCTTATTTTGCAACAGAGTGTCTCCACATTCCTTAATGGAAATTTAGTTTTTATAATTATTCTTTTAGATGTCAATTAACTTTAAAGTAAGAATTCCTCCTGCAGTGAATAAATTAGTTTTTCTTGATGAGCTCAGATTTGAAGGAGCCAGAACAAATAAAGTCAATTAGAAGAAAGCAAATGATGAATCCTCCTAAGTCAGCTTCCTTCTCCTTCATTAGCATTTATTGTTTGAATCATTTCCAAAAAGCATCAGATCAGAAACCCTCCTCTCTTCTGATGAATCCACCTATCCCACTTTGATCCAGACGCACCACGGTGCTTTAAAGAGTATCTGGATTTAAAAAATCGTATTTAAGTATTTTCCTTTTCTTTCTCACAAATGAAAAAGAGAAAAAGCTGAGCTTTTTTTTTTTTTTCAAAGCAGACAGAGTCCCTATCCCCTCCTTTCTCCTCGCTGTCTCTCAACGCCGCAGAGGCACTGTACTCTACTTGGGACCATGTCAGCTTTGCACTTCTATCCAACGGCTTCCGGTGGATGATCTCAAAATAAAATAACGATTTTCACCCCCATATAGATAAAAAAATACATTAAAATTAAATTGTCATATAGTCCATAATTCATTATTTATGGACTAAAATCAGCAATAAGTCCCTGAGTCTTAGACATGTTCCTAAAAGAAATGTTAAAATTAGTTGTAAAAACACAGCCTATTAAAGGACATGAACGATGTTCTTAAAATAAACGGAATCGACAAAAATATTTTAATCTGACAAACTCACATGAACAGAAAAGAAAATTAGTAGAAATTTATTCCTACTGTTACTTTGTCTTTGGCGCTCAGACCTCGGCAGGAAACATAGCGCTTAATTTTGATAAATATGCATAAACAGGAGCAAAGAATAGGGCTGTTTCCCTCTCAGGCCTGAAACTGGTGGTGGAGTGGAGATAGATGAAGTTGGTCAGTCTGTAGACTGCTGAGCTTTATGGGGAGATCCAGTGGACTGCGTGAGCTGATACTAGAGCTTCACTCAGGGACCTGGAAGATGGAAGTCCAGTTTGGATGACAGAACCTCATGATGAGCAAGCATGAAGCGACAGTGGAGAGGAAAAACTCCCTGTTGGGAAGCAACCTCTGGCAGAACCAGGCTCAACATGGCGGTCTTCTGCTGGACCGGTTAAGATGAGACAGGGAACGCAGTTAGAGTCCGGGAGGAATGACACTCTGATGAAGCTTTAGCTATAGTGGAGGAGGGGCTGGAGGTGGATTGAAATGGTGTCATCTGAATGAAGTCACAGCGCATCCGCCGCCTGCACACAGGAGCAGACAAGTGCGTATCGGAGGCCTTTTAAGATGAACTTTGGATGCTGATTGGCTTTCGTGGAGGTGTGGTTCAAAGCTGATTATTGTTTATAAGAGATAAGTCTTGTCATATAATCTATTCAGTGAAATTTGTGAAAATGAAATTAAAATGTATATTTTTGGATAACGTCCTGCAGAAACAACATAAATAAGCTAACAAATTAACTATACAAATAAAATATTTTTCAATAATACTATTTATGTTTAAATGATGATGGGAGTTTTTCATGCTGTATCAGAGGCATAGCCAGATATTTTTTATAATGGTGGCAATAACCATCGTACACTGAGGGGTGGCCAAAAGCAGATAGGCGCCAGGACCTCAGGGTCAATCTACACTGTTCCAACAGGAAAATTAACGAGCAAAACATCCATATTTTCTAAATAAAGACGAACTATACTTTCCTACAGCCTTTGCTTACAAGTAGATGCATATATTTAAACATCCGTGCGTTCTAAATAAAAGGTATAATGGATAAAATTCTTTCAGTTTTGAGATATGGGGCATAAATCTTTTCCATCATCATTACTTACTTACATGTATCAATAAACATTCTGCATAAAACTGATATTTACTGATAAGTTTTTATTAAAATTGTTGTTTATCTATGTTTCACTGAAGACTCCCTGATGCACATTTTCTCTTTACCCCATTTAAAAACAAAATCTAGTTCTGAAAAGAGCATGAAATCTGTATTTATCATCTTTGATGTTAGTATATTGATGTGTATAATTAACCACAAAAAATTTAAATGTTTTGAAAATTCCACTAGAGAGTATCACTGCTGCCACCATCTGTAATAGAGAGAAAAAACGGTAGAGGTGGCCAATAATTGGGTAAGGGTGGCCATGACCACCCCTGGCCCCCCTTCTAGACCGCGCTGTGCCGTATTCATTTACTAATACTATAAATTATTAGACTTAGACAGATTTTATTTTGTCATTTAGTACACACAATTGTATACAAAAGGAAATTTAGTTTAGTACGGCTCTCTGTATTTTTTTTAAGTGCAGCCTTGATAAAGGTAAGCAGCAGTGATAAAAACATTGTGATAAAAAAACACCGGTGAAAAAAAAGTGATGTAAACATATGACTGTATAGTTACAGTTCCAACATTAAGTTTTTATTTTTATTTTGTTTATTTTGTTTTATATATATATATATATATATATATATATATATATATATATATATATATATATATATATATATATATATATATATATTTTATTATTATTAATAGGGAATTAAAAGGTAAAAAAAAAAAAAAAAGATGTAATGTGGTGGCTTTTATTTTGAAACGTTACTGCCTGTCTTCCGGTGTCAGACTTGCTTTCTTTCCAACTTGTCTCCTGAAGAAAGAAAGGAGACGCAGGGGGCTTTGTACCCCCTCCCTCCTTCCTTTCTTCTCTCCCTCCCAGCATCAGCACCAGTGTTTTATGGAGGGAAGCCAGCAGTGGGATTGTGCTGCTATGCAGTTTTCTCCTGCAGTTCAATGTTGGAGTGAGCTTTTCAATAGATGGGCTCCACTCTGCATCATCAATCAGCTTATTCTAACCACACTTTATAAGCAGCCATGAGAAATTCAGTTGATTAAATATTTCAATATAGATGCTGCTAAGGATTTAGTTTAGAATAACCTTACGTTAACCTGTGTGAATATGTTTTAGATTGAATGTTTTACTCACATCTAAACAGGAACTAGGCCTAGGAGCTTTCAATTTATAGACACAGTTTTTTTTCTTGTTTTCTTAATTTTTGTTTTTGATTAGTTGGGTGATTTGTAGTAATTCAGCTTTATGTATTCCTTGTCTCTAGTTTGTTTTTTTCTAATGTTAGATTCATTTTCTATTTTCCCTGTTTACTCTCTCTCGCCCCCTGCTGCCATCCTCTCTTCTGTCTCCCTTCTGCCCTCTCCTCTCAAACCTGCAAACCATAAACCATCAGTGCTCTCTCCAAGGGCATAGGTTTGAGCTCAATTTTGGTAGGGACACTATTGGTCTTAAATTGAATTGATCTGATATCATTGGTCCTACCCATTATGATAAGCACCAGCACCCCTTGCGACCCCACTTGGGATAAGCGTGTTTGAAAATGGATGGATGGATCATTGGTCCTACTCATTATGCATGCTCCTATTTTTTATTTATTTTTTTTTTTTATACTTGTCATGAGCATCAGGGCGTATTTCGTTTAAAGAGAAAACAGCATTTTTTACTACATTTATACAAATTTTATAAGCACTACACTCACAATATGCTGTTTATCAATGTTTGAAGCATAAGTGGCTCAGAATAATGTAAAATTTTGACAACTTAGCACTTTGAAAAGGGTTACATTTGAACTTACCATTGACTCAGACAGAAGGTAAATATGTGCCTTTTTAACCAAATATAGTCTAAATATGTCTGTTGTATGTGCATTTATCCGGTGTTTTCTTTTGAAGAAATAGAATTGTGCAGAGGGACACAGAGGTTAAACCCACTCTTATTATTTTTGTGTGATATGCTGATATTCTCTGTACTGTAAAACAAAGTGAAATAACATATTCAAGGGGCTGCAAATAGATTTATTGTATTTACATGGGTGCAGGAATTATAAGAGGAGCTAAAACTGAGCATTTTAAATATTAACTTCAATATACAAGTTGTGAGAAAAGAAGCGACTGCAGCAACAACTCTGTATTGTAAATTATAAATATCTATATTCACAGAATTATTGGTAGGGACATGTAGGTTGGGCCAAACTTTTGGTAGGGACATGTCCCCATGGTCTCTATGCAAATCTACCCCAATGGCTCGCTCACCCCTAGCTTATTTTTTTGATGATCTACCTATGTGGTGAGTTGACAAAATATAGTTGGTAAGTATACAGTGGGGAGGAAAACCATAACTCATTTATTTATTTATTTTTTTTTGCTTATCCGTGTAACACACAAGTGCTTTGTGTAATATTAACTTTTAAAGAAACATTTAAGAAATGAAATGCACCAAAAGAGAGAAATTGTAATGGTATTAAATATTTTTTTCAAACAGATATTCAAAGTTGGATCCTTATCTCTTACCAATAAAATCCAGCAAGTCACCATGGCCTTGAATGGAGTTCAAACTTGCACGGGGAAACAAAAGAAAATGTTGGATCCCACTGATGAAATAGATTTAATAAGCACTTCCAGTTCTTTTTGTTAAGTCACCATTACTGGAAAACAACCTTAGTTGCAAAATTAGTCTCTAGAATGTCTATCTATCTATCTATCTATCTATCTATCTATCTATCTATCTATCTATCTATCTATCTATCTATCTATCTATCTATCTATCTATCTATCTATCTATCTATCTATCTATCTATCTATCTATCTATCTATCTATCTATCTATCTATCTATCTATCTATCTATCTATCTATCTATCTATCTATCTATCTATCTATCTATCTATCTATCTATCTATCTATCTATCTATCTATCTATCTATCTATCTATCTATCTATCTATCTATCTATCTATCTATCTATCTATCTATCTATCTATCTATCTATCTATCTATCTATCTATCTATCTATCTATCTATCTATCTATCTATCTATCTATCTATCTATCTATCTATCTGCTGCATAGATAGATGCTGCATTAACATCTGTGATATTTTTCAGGCTGATTGCTCCACCTTTTCTGATCTTTTCTATTTTAGGCAATGGAAAGATTGGAGATCCCTGAATGAAGCTGAGCTTTCAGCTTGCTGTGAAAATTTTCTTGGCAGAAATTGCAATTTTTGTCTAAAATGTATCCCTTGATATGATACTTTGTGTCAGTGAAAGTGTGCTGTAAAATCCTCTTTGCTGCTGCTGACTTTCAGGAAAATATCTTCCTTTAAATTCAGGTTGATGAGATTAACTGCGGTCAGAGCTCCCTCTTCTGGTCACTTAACGTATGTGCAAGGAAAATAGATCTTGGGTTTTTCTTGAGATGTTCCCTTTTTTTTTTTAGATTTAGTGCTTCTAACAGTGGGCTTTCCATGAACAATAGATCTTTTTTGTGGTTTGCACTCTCACACTTTGTTACATTTCTCTCTATTGTGAAATCTTCAATAAAGGAGAGGTGAGGCAAGTTTATTTAAATAGAACATTTCAGTAGCAAGACATTTCAAACTGCTATACACAAGAAAACATAATGGGACAACAAAGAAAACAGTAAATTACAGTGCCATAGAAAATAAGGATGAGCAATTAAAGTTAATAAAAGGAATAACTGAAGGATAAATGAACAATCCAATGATTGTTAGTAAAAGGAACATTGGATTAAATACCAAAACTAATTATGTGTAGCCCATAAAGGAATCCCATTTGATTTAATACATAACAAGAATTGGGGAATTACATAATATAATACTTGGGAAAAAAATGATTAAAAATAATTTTATTTATTAAAAATAAATATAACTTCATCAAAATGTATGTTCACTACTACTAAGATAACATAATTTATCATAGCTATAATAATAGAACTTATTGATTTTCAGTGTTTATTCTAATGAATACATTTAAGAATAATACAGAATAAAAGCATATGATTAATGTTGTAGCTGTAATTTTCTAATTGCACAGCTTTTTTGACATTTTTAATAATAGAGAAAATGGAAGTCTGACCAGTTATAAGCTGGTTATCTGCTTAGAGAGCGTAATTGGCCTCTTCTGAACTGTTGTGGGTGATCCTCCTTTACTTTCTACACCCTTATTGTCCATTTCTGTACCATATTTGTATTCCCAATAGATTGCCTTAAAGTGCTGAGTTTCAGTATCCTTGTAATAAAGGACTTGTTGAAAATGTTTCACCTGAGGTTCTAGTTTTAACATCAGTCCAGTATTTCCACTTTTTGCTGCCTTTGGATAAAGATTTTTAATACACACATTTTTCATTAGGCAATAAAACATCCCAGATTTCAAAGTTTGGTATAATTTATTCAGATTTTAGAATATTGTGCAAGAATAAAAAAAAAATAAAAATACAGGCATCCTAAAACCAATAGAATAAATTATCTATAGCACTTTCTATACTTTTTGATTTAAGCTTTTAGTTATGTTCACATTTTACGACAAGTGTAAAAACATAAACACTACCGAAAAGTTAAATGTCTAATTTTTCTTATTCCTTTTCCAGGTATTGATCTGCAGACCTGTAGACCTCGGGCAGTGTTGAGGTCAGCGTTTTGGTCGGTTAGAATAATAATAAAAAAACAAGATACGTTTTCAGTCTTTAGGTCAAAACATGCCTTTGTATTTGTTCCTGTCCTCCTGGTTCTTTTCCTCCATGCGCATGTTGAGCACCGCCAGTTCCTTCTTCACGGACTTCTTCATGCCGGGGTCGAGGTCCAGCACCCTACTGAAGTCCTGCCGGGCCTCTGCCTCATTCCATACTTCTTTGTGGGCCTTCCCTCGCAGGTAGAAAGCCTTTGCAACTCCTGCAGAACAGAGTGAGGAAAAATCTTTGAACTGACTGTAAATGTTTTAAAATGCAGAAAATAGATTGGCTTTGCAAAACTATTTTCAGATTGAACTTCTCCATATTTTGTTAAATTTCAACTATATTGTTTAATATATTTATTGGGAGTTTTTGGGATCATATTCAATCGGCATGGGAAAGTGATGTACGACTGTGTAATGAAAGTTCATGTTTTACAAGTAAAGATCTGAAAGTGTTGCATGCTATGTCAGTCCTTTGAAGAACCATCAGGCTTGCCAGGAAACATTTGGGTGTTTTTCTGATTAGTGCTCACAACAATTTTTTTATGCTGCTGGGGAGAGATGGGGAATCTGGACTCAACAAGTCATCTCTATGCTATGTATTTGATCTACCAAGGCACTGAACCCAGTGAGTGCATTCTGTCCAGGTTAATTCATAATGCAGATTGGAATCCCCTGCTTCACTGGCTGGGAAGAACAAATATATGATATAGAGATGACTTGTTGAGTCCAGATAACTAATCTCTGCTGCTATAGGTAACTAAAATTAGAGACATACTGAGTGCCGGTTGTCAGTGTCACTGGTCTCCTTTAAAGCTGCACACCTGCAATCAAGTTTCATCTTTGGAGTTTATTGCCTTTAATCTTCATTATATCATTTTATTGCTTCACCTTGCTTTGAATCACGCCACAACCTTGACCTGCCTATGGTTTTCCTTGGTCTTCATAATAGCGTTTGTTTATTTAGATTTTCTAACAAACCTCAGAGCTTGATTCATACACATACATAATCATTTACTTATGCAATAGTGAGAGTAAACTGGCTTGATTTAGCAAATCTAGAGCAGAAAACCTGGTTTGCTAAGTCTTTGCACCCCTGTGAGTTTTATGAAAGACCTTTGTTATTCCAACCTGGATGCTGATTGATGATATCAGTGGTGTGCTCGATGACCTCGTAGTACTCCTCCATGCGGAGCAGACACTGGCAATAGTTGAGCGTTAAAGTGTTCGCCATCTTCTCAAGCTTCAGCCATGGGACATCCCATGCTTTTTCCTGACGAGGAAAAAATTCTTTATAACAAGCAAAAGCAACAAAACAGTTCCTTCTTTGGTTTATAACAAAACAGGGCTTCCACAAGATGTGTTAAGTATGCTAACCTTGGTCTGGACATTCTTAATGCAGATGATGGCCTCTTTGTATTTCTGCGTGGCTTCTTGGTAGTGTCCCTGTTTGTACAGCTTGTTTCCTTGGCCGTGCAGCACAGGGACTGCCTTCAGCCTCTCCTCGTCACTCAGAGCCCATGACTCCCTGTTGTACTCACTGGGCTGCTGCACCTGCTCATTGCGCACACACAAACACACAGAGTTTTGTAAGTCATTTCTGATTTAATGCAGGAGATACTGCTGGTTAAAGAAGCTGTTTTTATTATTTTTTATTAGGTAATTGATGCAGCGTAGCAGCTGTTCTTTTCTCACCCTCAGCAGCTCCAGGACAAAGAAGAGCGGCTTTGGTTCCTTCATCAGATCATCCAGGTCATCATAGCCCAGGCTGTGATATGCAAACATGTTGGCCATTCCGCATGTGTGGACCTGCCACTCTACTGGGTCTTTGCCTTCTGCAATGCGTCGCATGCTTTTGGACACAAGCGGATAAACACCCGTGTGCTAAAGATGAGAGTGGATTACACGTTAGAGTTTTCAGAAGTAGATCTTCAGTAGAACTTCAACCTCATAACATTTTGGCATAAAAGCTGGTTCAAAGTTTGGCTTATTACCGGTCCTGGAGCAGGACCAAAAAAAGGATAAAACTCTGTAAATTCAGATGAGACAGGCATGAGGCTTACTTACGTCTCTAGGGATCTTAATATATATTAATATAGAGTAAATATATGAAGTAAATGACTAAAACATGGCCGAAACCTAGATGTGATTGGAATGGGACGTTGTTATAATGGGAAGGAAGCAAGAGAAAAAACTTAGCTGCAACTGAGCTGTACATTCTGGCAGAGATGGTTAGAGCATGTTTGATCATTTAACTATTTATTTTCATAGTCCCAGAGTCAGGGATAAATGTTATTGGATATCCTAGATATTCAAATTGTGCAGAGAAAGTTCTCAGCTCTAACCATAGGTGATATATTCTATGTAGGTCTTGACAATCCCTTTTTGATCTCTATACAACTAAAAGTTGATCCGTCTTATTCTGAAGTCTATATTTTTGGAAACACAAAAAATGAAAGAATGAAAAATGTGGAGTCGGGGCAAAAGGTTTGGTTTTTAAAAAGGAATGACCTTTACTACAAGTTGCTTCATAATTCTGACTTGTCTGAATTTCATCACAACCATCAGAACAGGTTAAGTAGCTGTGTTATTTAAAGTAAAAAAGATGCCTTTATCCCTATCAAATCTAATCAGAGTGGAGCCCGGTCAGTAGTGCTGATTCACAAGGAGTCGGAGCCGATTAGAGAGTGAGATCGTTGTGGATTAACGACAGGATGTCAGAACCCATCTGTCTCTGACAGAGTGCAGTACACATATATATAGAGCACACCGCCAACTTTGATTTGAAAATAAAACATAATTTATAAAAAGTAACAAACAAATATAATATATTAATGGATTTTTTTTTCTCCCACTCACAACAGTGTCACACCAAAACTCGGACACTTCCCCGATCCTCATGGACGATAGCAGGGTCTCCCAGATGTCCAGTTTAAACATGTTGCCAATCACTATTTCCATAGGCGTCCCGACCTTTTTGCTGTCATCTATCACCGTACGTTCGTCATCACAAAGCTGTGTGCGGAAGTGGAATGTCACCTAGAATCACAAGAAGCAACAACTAAATCAAAGAGACAATCATTAGTCCAACAGGAGTTAAAAATGTTGGAAAAGTTCTAAGAAATCAAAAACCTGCAACGTGTTTAAGATATGAGCACTGGCTCTTAAATACTACCTGAAATTAAATCACTATGTTCATCTATCACTATGCTAATCTAAGTAAAGAAATAAAAAAACTACATCATATAAGTAACTAACATAAAGTAGTTATGCACTTCTTTGCACCAACCTGAAATCTGTTTAATAAGCCTTGGTGATATTTATATATAATATATATTACAAATAAGCAGCCAGCAATTATCAGATGTGTCAAGCAACAAAGTAAAGATACTCTGTTACCTTAATTAAGTAGAAATTTTGGCATTCTATACTTTATTGGAGCAACTTTTTTTTAGACAACTTTTTTCTTCTATGCCTTACATTTCTTAGAAATTATCTCTACTTTCTACTTGTTACATTTTAAAAATAGACTCATTAGTTTTGTTTCATTTAAGTTCATTTCTTTTTATAGCCTGTTGGTATTTAAATAAAAAAACAAAAACGTCAACATAATTTGTTTCATCCAGACAATTAATTCCCTTGTGGTTGGACTTGGTACTGCATCTACTTGTTGTTCACCACAAGCTAAAAGAAATACTTTTTCAAGATGTTGCAAAGTTAAATTTTACACGGTTACCATTAGTTATAAAACTAAGAAAATAAAGGAAATTATCATCTAGAATTGTAGAAAATTTTTCATTTAATAGTGTAGTAAAGTAAAGCATCTGTCCTTAACACTTTTCCTGCATTAATTTATACTTAAAGTTGTTTTAAAAAATTGCAGTTTTACACTTTTACTTGAGTTGAGTTGATACTCTTCTGCAAAATTGTTTTTAAACAGTAGGATTTCTGCTTCTATTTGAGTAATAAACATTAATACTTTGGACACCTTTGACAATTTTAGGAAGATATGAAGGAAAACCTTTAAACAAGACAAAGTAAATCTGCATAAATATATGTAAAACACAAAGATTATTTCAATAATGTTAGTTTTGCTGGCACAATATAGAAGATTACTTTTGATTTGGCTTTTTAAAGCTAGTTAAGCAATGTTAGTTAAGGTGAGTTAAAGATGGATAGTTAAAGTATGACTAATTCATTTGTATTGTAGAATTTTCTCTTTAGGTCTTACAATTATAAATAGGTTTATTTGGTGTTAATAATTATGGTTAGGCTAAAGTCAGCAATAAAGCTACACTTATAATCTTTGATACTGAACGCCTGGTATGATTAGTTTGCTAAACTTTAATAAAGTTGGACAGTTAGTTTACTTTTTGTTTCTAGATAGTTAGCGTTTTGTAGGAAAGTCTTGATTAGATTTTTGGGGTAAGTTTACTTGTCAAGTAAGCGAGTAAAAACATTGTCCAAGTAGTCTATGAGGTACAGTATTACCTGTATCTGGGAGGGATTAATAGGTCACTGAAGATGCTTGGTTTTTATCATCTTTTACTCGACCATGAGGTTAAATTAACTGATGCGACATATGGAGTCTGTTGTGTAAAGTCTTTACAGACGGCTTCTATTTGGTTGGCTCTACTCTGCTCCGAGATTTAAAATATAACTAATCTTTACTAATAATATGCTAGATGATAGATAGATAGATAGATAGATAGATAGATAGATAGATAGATAGATAGATAGATAGATAGATAGATAGATAAGTTTGATTAAAATGTTTCAATAAGTTGATAAAACCAACAGTACCTTTGTTCCAGTTATAAATTTGGGAAGGTCTCCTGTTCCTCCATGCAGAATGGTCTTCTTAATTCCCTCTGATCCAATCAGCATCGTATTTCGCATATCCGACATGATTTTTCTATGCAGCCAATTTATATTATTATTCTAATAGCGTTTTTATTGTTGGTATTATATAACACTTGCAAATGGATTTGAATGACTTGGGGCTATTGCCTCTGATGGATTAGATAAGGCAGAGTTAATAGGATTAGAATATTCTCCTCCTCTCTTTGTGTTCCACTGTCTCTTCTTGCTATTTAGCTGGGGCTCTATGAACATTCAGGAAACCTCTAGAAAGCCAGACACCGATGAAACATTTAAGCAGATTCATATGTTACAATGGCCTTGTTTGTCAAAGTCATCTAAATGTAATTGAGAGTCAGTAACATGTATTCAAAGTTGCTTTTTTACAATTACTATCCTACCAATCAGAATGACTGAGTCACTGTGAAAGTGGAAAAATGTCTCTAGACGCGGTAGAGTTACAATAAAGCGTGTAACTTATGGGCGCTGATCGATTTAGAGTTGTTAGGTATTAACATTTTTTAAAAGTTGCCTTTTCTACAAAGCATTTTATTGAATATGATTGATTATAACTTAAGCTTGTCATGATGTTACAAAGTTCAGACCCTAATGCAGAAAACCAAAACAGAGAGACCAGGGAAAGGTTTAATGGGTTTATTGAAGAAGTTAAATAGAGGGAAAAGTATTGCTCTGAACACTGCTCAACCGGAACTGTAAAGTGAGGGGAAGACACAGTGGTTAGTTCAGGCTCAGTAGGGAATTTGACTTGTGAAATTGGAGAAGAGGATTTGGTTTCCGACTCACGTTTCCAGAGAAGTTGTTGTATCCTTCTCTGTGTGCCGTGGTTCCAGTGTTTGTCTGATTCGGTGGAGGGCGGAACAGGGTTACCCAGACTTAGGTTGTTAGTTGGTGAACGGAGAAACTGACTGCCACTCAGATTTCCTGTGGTACTTGAACGGGTCGTAGTGGAGAACAATCCCTTTCTCAGTAAGAAGCTCAAACGATCTCTTGGGGAAAGTGGATCCAAACATCCTGTTTGAACCACAGCTCAGTCTGAAGCTCAGTTGATCCTTCCAGGGAGAGAAGGTCCGAGAAAACCAGTTTGCAGGATGACTTCCTGCCAAGAGGCAAAGACAAAAAACAAATTTAAACTCAGGTTGACAAAAACTCAGTTTGACTCAGCAAAACTCAGCTTGGCTAGAGTACCCAAAACTGGCAAACACTCTGGCGTCGAGGTAGTGGCAGTCAGCAGCTTAAGAACACTCCGTTAACGAGGAAACCATCAGCAGGTGTGTGAGGAGGCGGACCAGAACCAGGCGCCTCCTGGTAGATGAAGGAAGACAAACACAGAAACACAAACACAAAAACAGGAGTCCTGACAAAGCTGCATCAAAATGTATTTGTTTTTTTCTAACTTGAAAAGCAAGTGATCTACTTTGACATTCACTATGACATTTTAGGTTGTCTTTTAGTTCAACAAAAGACAGTATTTTTTTAGCCCAGAAAGAGGTTTGAGAATTTGTGATAACACTGCCACCAACTTGCTTCAAAGTTAGTACGTTTTTTTTTCTTGATTTTTCTTTAGACTATGAATTAATGTATTTAGTTTTTCATTTTTTCCCATGATGCTAGTTGCTTTATGCCAATGAGTGAAGTTATATTGCCCCAATATTTTTAGATTCACCTGTCCAATTCACCAGATAATCAAAGCTCAGCCAAATCATGTGGAATTCTAAAATTCAAGTAGCCATTCAATAAATGATTTAAGAAACAATAAAAACATATTTGGTGAAAAAACAACTCAAGTAGTGAGTAAAGGATCATAACATCTGAAATTTAAAAGTAAGTAATAAAAACAGTCCGAATCTGAAGCTGCTCATCAATTCTGGTTTTCGAAATACTATAATGAAATAATTAAAACAAACACATATTTTTTATGAAACACAATAACTGTAAGCAGGAATAAATATACTTTTCCAAACCACTTTTTTAAGCAGAACACTTGAAACCAGTAGGCCTACCTCCAGAGACAATATTTACTCCTTACTGTGGATTAGTTTGACGTCCAAATGTCCTGGTACACAAGTAGAAGAAATTGTTGGTTCCCCCATTAATAACATACAATATTGACAGAAATGTCTTGGATCTTACTAAAGAAATAATAAATAGAAAATCTATGAAAAATGTGGAATTGGAAGTCAAGACACACTGGGCAAAAAGGCCTGATATCTGGAGAGATCAAACAGTATCTTAAGTTTTCACATCTGCCATATATCCAAAGTTTCCAAGTATATATCAGAAGATCTGATCTGTAACATATTGTTATATAGGATTCCCTTTGCATAAACATTTGTAGCAGATCCTGGTATAGGATACCCTCAACATCTATAGCAGATCTTACTCTACAATATCTGCAGGATACCCACCTGTAATAGATTCTACCATTGGATATCTTTGATATACACATCTGTGCTCAGTTCGGCAGCTTGAGTCTTATTCATTTGAAAAGGAGCACAACATATGGGTTTAAACAACTGTGGCCTTCAAAACATTGGGGCAATAGATTAAGAAGTAAACTATACTGGGACCCGATGTTTCGAACCATATATAGAAGATATCCACAATCTCTCACATTGCTTTTTAACTATGCTTCAACAGAAGGATTTTATATATAAACTCATGAATAGGCCTGGAAAGAAAGGACTGGCAATAATGTGACCAAAGAGCAGTGTTGGGCACGTTAGTTTAAAAAAGTAATTAGTTATAGTTACTAGTTACTTCTTCCAAAAAGTAACTGAGTTAGTAACTGAGTTACTCCACAATAAAAGTAACTATTTACTAGTAAAAGTAACTACTGCCTTACTTTTGCGTTTCTCGCCCCCGTAACCATCACCACCCAGCCCCCACCTTCTCGGCGTGTGTTTCAAAGCCAGCTGAATAAAGCGGACGACAAAGACAAGAACCTGCAGAGAGTTTTGCATTTATTGCAACTCAACGTAAATGACATCAGGGGGGAACGCTTTCTGATGGGCTTCTAAACCCCATCAGAGAGAGTTCCCCCTGCTTAACATGGGGTTTAGGTATCTGATGCGGTGTCAATATCATCAGGCTGCATTACCTCTACTCATAGGTGTGAAACAGGGCGTTTAGATCTGGTGAGTGAATGAAATTAATAACTGGGGATGTCTAATTCTGAAATCCTGTGTGTTTGGGTTGTTATAGATACTGCAACATCTATCTATCTATCTATCTATCTATCTATCTATCTATCTATCTATCTATCTATCTATCCATCCATCCATCTATCTATCTATCTATCTATCTATCTATCTATCTATCTATCTATCTATCTATCTATCCATCCATCCATCCATCCATCCATCCATCCATCCATCCATCCATCCATCCATCCATCCATCCATCCATCCATCCATCCATCCATCCATCCATCCATCCATCCATTCCCCCTGTGGCGCGAGCACAGGGCGGCTGTTACGCGCCTTTAGCGAGCATGCGCGTTTCCTTTTGCTTACGCGGTGAATCATGCCGCCTGCGCTGTTTTGAGATGCCCGGGAAACAGTATCTGATGGGGAAACGCAGCTCGACGTAACACCGGTATTTCCATCTGGTAAACACTCTTTTTCTGCTGGAGCCCTCCTCACTCTCCAACTCTCTGTGTGTGCTGTACGTTAACACCCGTAACAGCCAATCTCATCCTCCCTTCTCTAAGGACAAGGCGCGCACGAGTCCTATCATGAAAAAAGGTGCGTTATAGTTACAGTCAAAGTAATTAGTTAGATTACGCGTTACTAAAAAAAGGTAACGGCGTTAGTAACGCCGTTACTTTCAACGCCGTTAGTCCCATCACTGCCAAAGAGACATGTTAACTGAAGGTAGTATACACTCATTGGCACCACAGGTGTCTACGATATTGTAATCAGTCAGTGGGCTATATATAGGGCTACAGGTAGTCACTGTGCTGCACTGCATGAAAAGTGAGATTTTCGTCCCCGTAAACCCCCGTAAACTCCCGCAGATCTGCCTGATTTTCGTCAGTTTCCGAGAATTTGCAACCCGTGCTTGTCAGCGTTTGTCGTGCCACAAATTGTCGGAAACGTACCTTGACGTATGTGGAGAGCGATCAGCTGTACTAATGGCCCTAATTAGCATATGAATGCAGCAAACCCGCGCGGCTGGCCAGGTCTGGCTTGAATAACCTCAGTATTGGCTGAAACCACTATTCTCAAACAAGTGAAATCGCTCGTGATTGGCAGCAAAACCACACGTGGCCAGGCCAGGCTTTAATTTTCTTACTGAGTATTGGACGGAACCACTTCTTTTTAAACAAGTAAAGTCGCTCGTGATTGGTTGGCATATATATATATATTTACATATATATATTTATTCATATATATATATATATATATTTATTCATTCATATATATATATATATATATTCATATATTTATTCATTCATATATTTATTCATTCATATGCTGTGTATTTATGTTATCCTACACTACTACACAATTATTATGCTACCATCAAGGACATGAATGAATTTATACAGGAAATGAAGATTTGCCAGGAAGCTGTTTATGCAAAGAAAGAGCTTTATTAAAACACACACAACTATATACAACGCATATCCAAACACATGCGTATCTAAAAATTACAACTCCGTGAACGGTCCGTTTGCTTCCTCGGGGTTGGAGGTAACTGGCAGCATTCCCTCCGAGGCAGGTCCGATGTGCAGACGCCTACTGTGCGTGGCCCTGTACTTCGGCATCGCTTCTAACCGGGACTGCAGCTTAACACAGAGTTCAGTGAGATCCGGCCTACGAAATGGCGGCGACCGTACAATCCATCCAGAGACACCGCCGACGACGCCATCTTCTTCGTCGGACATGAGGTCGACGGTGGCGGACTTCCAGAGTTCCACTTCCTCATCTGCCAGCACACTCTGCCTCGCCTTCAGCAGCTGAAAAAAAAAAAAAACAATGAATCAGCGCACTGCATATGGACACAACACATCTATCAATGCACCTGAAAAATAGTCACCAAATAAAGTCTTACCCTCTTTCTTCTGGCCCGACTCCGAGCAGATAGCCTGGCAGCCTCCGCACGCAGCGTGCTGGCTAGCAGCGTGTATCTGAAGCTCCTGCATACCGTCTCATAATACGTCTTACAGGCAGCTGGAAAACAATTAAATGAGAGTGGTATGAATAAAAAAAAAATAAAAAATCAAACGCAAGTCACAGTAACAAGGAAGGAGAAAACATTAAAACAAGTCACTTACACACAATGTCGTCTTTATCAACATCGTGCAAATCCGAGCAAATAGGAGGTCACCGCCTCATTGTGAGGCGACTGTAGTCTGTGAAAAAAAAAAAAGTACAGCTATGGTCGGTATCCATCCGTATCCATGTCCTTTTACCGCAGAATGAAAGCATATTCTTTAAACCTTACCCCTGCTCCGGTTCATAGCGCCTGCAATTAGTCTCCGAGTTGTTAAGACGGCATACTGCTCCCTGTGAATCACAAAAAATACACTTTAATAAAGCTTTAGGCTAGGCTGCTTTTAGCTTACCTAGCTAGGCTAGGTTGTCTTTAGCTTGCCTAGCTAAGCTAGGCTGCTTTTAGCATAGCTACCAGTAATCGAACATATATTTACCGCTAGCGTGGCGTTGTGCACCCGTCTTCTCTTCCTCGACTTCGTATATCCCCCAAAGTTGCTCGACTGCAGAGCCGCCATCTTGTCCTCTATGGACTACAACCTGGAGTGCATCGAATTCTCCAGCAGAGTGAGGCGCTCATTCATGTCGGCAGTATGTTGGGCAAGCTGACGAGACAGTCCGCTGATAGCAATCAGCAGTTTCTTCTCGTCAGTCTGCGGGCTGGCCGAAAGTTGTGGACTAAGAGCAGTTGGAGGCGAGTTGAACGCGAGACGTCGTGCAGCCCTTGTTCACGTAACAACAAAATACAAACACGGTAACTGGGGATTAAGTTCTTCTAAGTAAAGTAACACAAACATGTCTGCTAATATGCTGGTCTCGCGATAAGTCGTAGTGCACAAAAGCTCACACGTGATTGGATGATGGGGCCGAAGGCTCATCAGGCTCCTCCAATCACATACGACGTCATTGTTATACGGAAGGACTCGCGAGAAGAGCTCGCGTCGCTCCATTCTGGAAGGTGGCGGTAATGCACCTATAAATTGTTTGCAATTGCAATTGTTTGTCTCCATAAGATTGAATTTGAGCAGGTGGGCATTAGAGATAATAAATGCAACAACAAGTTTTTGAATCAATATTCTATAAATAATATGTACCCAGGAAGAACAAAAAGCACAGCTCTCTTACAAAATTTTAAGAAATCTATGATAGTCAAAATTAGGACAAATTATTTGAAATTCCCAATTCCTCCTAAATATAAAGAATTACAATTTAAAATAATAAATAACATATATCCTTCAAATGAGTTTTTAAGAGAGAGATTTAAGTTTAATGTTGAGAATTGTGGCTTTTGTACAACTCAATTGGAAACAACTAAACATCTTTTTAATGAATGTAAAGAAGTATTAAACTTATGGGATCAACTTCGAACCTTTCTGTCTTCTAAAACAATAAATTTAGATTTTATTTCGTGGCAAAACATTCAATTCGGTTTATCCATTAAAGAAAAAAAATTTGGAATTTTTAATCAATATTCTAATAATTGTAACAAAGTATTATATCCATAAATGTCGCTATGCAAAATGCTCCCTCTCAATCTCTGCTCTCAAAAATGAACTTTTCAAAAGATGTCTGAGAAAGATGCAGAATTTAAATGCAATTAAATTGTTTGAGTTAATTGAAGAATTTCAGTTGGTAGTCCCCACTGATTAATTTACTTTAACTACTATTATTATTTTATTTATTTTTATTTATTTTATTTTATTTTATACTTTGTTCCAGCCTGTGCATTTAATTTTATTTTTCAAAAGCAGGAGTTGTGATATTTCTTCTTGTATTGAAATATTTGTTATTGACTTGTTATTTGAGATTGTTATTGTTTTCTTATATATTCAATAACAAAAAAAAAAAAAAAAAGTGGAAATCTAAAAAAAAAAATTAACCATTACAGCCAACTGATTCTGATTAAAACTAATTTTTGAAGTAAATTATTTTGTGTATTTTTTTTACATAACATTTGCATACACAGTAATCTAGCGTACTTTAATTAAATAAATCAATTCAAGCTAAAATGTAAGAGTCTATAATTAGGCTTTACTGAGCCTGATCTATTTCTACCATCTATTTGGGGGATATTTATTGCCACACTTTGGGCCACTTAAAACCAATTTAGCATGCTGACCTATGTCCTTATGACCACAGTGTACCAATCTTCTGATGGCTACTTCCAACAGGATAATGCGCCATGTTATAAAGTGAATCATCTCAGAATCATTTCTTGAAACTTTTCCACTTAAGTAATTGTGAATTGAGCATATTGACAGACAACATTTTATTTTTTATCTTAAATGCAAATAAAAAAAAAATAATTACAGCTCTAAATGTATGGCTCTGTCAGCTAAAGATCTGTTTTGGTCTCTATACTTTAATTAAATAAATCAATTCAAGCTAAAATGTAAGAGGCTATACCTGATCTCTTTGTATCAGAGATTTTCTTAACCAGGGTTGCAGGGGGGGGGTAAAACCCCCCCTGCAACCCTGGTTTGCATTTGTATAGCTCACAGCATGTTCATTTACATGTTAAAGCCTCCCCTAAAATTCCATGGGGGGGAGGCATGGGGGGAACACTGCCTAAGAAATTCCACGTCAATTTCTGACAATTTACGGGAGTTTTTGGCGAAGCCTGCAAATTGCCGTAAACTGCCGCTAACCTGAAGTTCCACGACAATCTACAGTGCCGTATATTGACGAAAATCCCACTTTTCATGCAGTGCTGTTTGCTGACATGGTGTGTACCACACTCAACATGGACCAGAGGAAGCGAAGGAACAAACTAGTTCAGGAGAATGACAAGAAAATTATAGACAAGTATTTTATAGTTTATAGCTATAAGACCATCTTCAAGCAGTGAGATGTTCCCCGTAAATGCAGCTGCACATATCATTCAGAAATGTAAGATCCAGGGGACTGTAGCTAACCTCTGTGACATGGTCGCAGAAGGAAAACTGATGACAAATCATAGAGTCGGATAATGGAAAAAAAAAACAAAAAAACAGCCATACTCGTAAAGAGTTTAAACGAGACTTTCAAGCTCAAAGAACATCACTCTTAGATCAAATCATCTGTCATCCAAGATGGACTTATTGAGAAGCGAACAAGGATGACACCATAAATGCCGTATGGACAGGTGAGACAAAAAAGAAGGTTTTTTACAAGGAGCATCATCTCTATGTTCACAGATGGAAAAATGAAGCATGTCCCTACTTTGAAACATGGAGGAGCCTCTGTTATGTTCTTGGGCTGCTTTGCTTCATCTGGCACATGGTCTCTTGAATCTCAGCAGGGTCCAATGAAATATAAAAACTATCAAGGTATTGTGAAGAGAAGTGTGCTGCCCAGTGTCAACGCTTGGTCTCAGTTTCAGGTCTTGGGTCTTTAACAGGAAGGAAAACATTCTAAGAAAACATCTAAGAGAAAAACATTGGACTATTTTAAAGCGGCCTTCTATGAAGCCCTGATCTAAATCTGACTGGATCCATCTTTGGAAGAAGCTGATACTGTACATGTCATGATGTATGCAAAAGGCAGCTTTCAAACCTGAGACAACTGGAGAAGTTTACCCATGAGGAGTGGGATCAAATACCTGCAAAAATCCTATTGAAAGTTACAGGAATCATTTGGTTGCAATGACTTCCTCAAGAGGTTGTGCAGGCCTGTTTTTTCCAGGCCTGGTTCATGATGTTTTTTTTCTTTAATCATTCAGTTGAAGCATAATTGAAAAGCGTTGCTTGACTAATTTTTTCATTTTCGTAGTATTTTTATTTCTTTTGTCATATACAACTTATTTTTGTGACCATTGTGGGTTTTTTTCCCCCATTGAACGAAGTTTACCAATAATTTTGTCTACATGAGTGGGTTCAGGTACACTTGAATACAAATTGAAGAGCAGTTATTTTGACAAACATGAAATTAGTGTCTTTTTCTGGAACACCTTTTTTCCAAAACAAGCTTGCTCATTCAGTGAAGTTACTTTTTTTTTCATTCAGTGAAGTTACTTTAACGGTTTGATGAAGTAGCCAAACTCAGGATATTACCGAAGTAAAAAGTATGGTGCAATAAAACTATTAAAATTAGATTTTTACCAAAAGGTTACTCGTATAACTGTAACTGAGTAAATGTAACTAGTTACCCACCTCTCGAATCAACACATGCACAGGGAGAACATCAGAATGTGTGTGTGTGTATATACAAGAGTTAAAAATGTGTTTAGCAGCACATGTGCGAGTGAGAGAGCAGTACAAGAAATACAAATAGGTCTGTAAAAGTTGGATATGGTTTTCATTCCAGAGGAAATTTCCTGGGTTTAAGTGGATGTGGTGATCTGAACAATGCAGGGAATACTGAAAGATGGTGGAGGAGACAATTACTGCTTGGACTCCATGACCTTGTCTATATAACATCTGTCTCCCATCCGGTTGGGGTGTGTGTGTGTGTGTGGGTGTGTGTGTTTGTGTGTGTGGGTTATGGAAATAAGGCTTTAACCCTGTTTGCTATGAAAAAATACTGCAAACAGTTTTAAGGCAGTTTTCCTCATACTTTACTCAGTGTAAACTGATTACTTATTTTTTTTTAATAACTGAAACTGAAAAGAAGCCTTTAACTACACCATGATTTAATTCTAAATTATGTAACTTTTACATTGTAGGTTTTGTCATGGAATAAGAAGTGTTTCACAATGAATAATTAGGCCGGCCTATTTTTTAATCATTTTTCAGATTGGAACTCTTAATCCCTAAATATGTTGCAACATCAATTTCGTCTTCCTTTTCCTCCAATTATCTGATCAACAGGATCAGACAGTTCGACCCCTTCTTATCTGAACCTTTCCAAAGCAGAGGCAGATTTAGCACCCTCTTGTGGCAGAGCCAGGTAATGCACATTTTTATCTATACATTAAAAAAATTTGGTTTTTGAGATGTCTGAGGTTGAGGTGACCCTGATTTGAATACAAGCCTATAAGTGTGACAAAGCTGCACATTTCACCTTACACTATTAACCCATGCTGAAGAGAATACATTTAAAACATGTAATCTCTTTTTAAGTATCTCTGCCCATTATCTCTTTCTTTTTGAGTCTTTGAAATGCTTGCAGCACTAGCATGCAGCAGGGTGCTTTTCTTGGATGACCTGTTTGAGTTGCTATAGTTACAGCCTTTTGCATCATCATATTTCTCAAGCACAATGAAAATGGCTTATCAGTCTGCACGCCTGGAACTCCACCTTTCTTTGTATAGACGGGGTGAATTTCAAGGGGATGATTCTGTTTGAGGTTGGTGGTTTTTAATGACCCGACCCTCCACCTGTTAGTGGAACAGCAATCCGTCCGACCTGTTGGAGAGGTCACACTAGTGACGCTCCTGTATGCTGTAACTGGTTTGTGCCTGAATGACTCACATTTCTTGCGTCACATCGCCTACATGTTCCCCTATTGCTTTACTGCCTATGCAAGTCACTTGTGCATTTGCATGTGTGTGTTAGTGTGTGCAATTGTGTGTATAGTTGATTAATGTGTGCATTTACAATGTACTGTGGGGAAAATGGTGCAGTTGGTGTTTGAAACACACATACACTCAAATTTCAAAGAATAGGTTGAACAAAAACTAATTTTGTTTAACTGGATGCAGAATGTGGAGATAACTATATAACTTATTCGTTATAAAAGGGAAGGTAAATGGACTGGTTCTGCTTTAAGTGAGTAATATTCTATTTGTGGAACGTACAGTCATGGGTTTCCTAGAAAGGAGCAATTCACCATGTTAAAGCAATTCATTCATATACATAACACACTGTGAGGAGATTCTTCCATGACGCACGGCTTATACGCACATAGAGTAATGTTTATAGATGCATCAACCTTTTATACTTCTGTGTGATCACTACAAATCTAGAAGTAGCTCTTTTAGAGAGACACAGATAGAATCTCCCTTCTTTTTTTTTAGAAGTTATAGCTGATCTCAGAAACAAAATAAAAAGCAGATAAGTTGCTTAATAGTTGTAATATCAGAAGTGTTAAAAAAAGATTTCATTTTATTTCTATATATCATCAATGAATGAAAGTAATCTTATTTTTAAGAAACAAAAATACTTTATGTTGCCCCTAAGCTTAAAAAAATCCCTGAATTAATAACAAATAATGTTTTGAATACCAAATAACATTTATCTTTAAAAAGGGGGAAAAAATACAGATTTTTTTCTTGCAATTACCTTTATTTAATCATTTTAGAACTTTAGGATTCTTGCTTCCCATTATGAAATACAGAAACAAGTAATAGATTTTGCTCATCTCAAAAATATTGAGCTTAAATTTTAGAACATCCTGCAAAATAATTGGAACTAAAGGAGATTTATCACCTACTTACTGTAAATATTTAGATTCTTGTCAGAATTAATATTTTAACACTCTGCTTCTATATTGAAAAATATTATTTTTTGTGTTTAGTAGAACAAATGACTCTATATTCTTAAATGGATTGACTATTCAATTTCCCAAAAAATGAAAGCAATTGCTTTGGCAGTTTCTTTGGAGAATTTGTTAAATAATTGTTAAATGATTTCAATATAACTGGATATATACATATATATAAATATATATATATATCCAGTTATATTGAAATCCTTTAACAAGGAGTATATATATATATATATATATATATATATATATATATATATATATATATATATATATATATATATATATATATATATATATATATATATATATATATATATATATATATATATATATATATATATGTATATATATTTATATATGTATATATGTATATATATATATGTATATATATATATATATATATATGTATATATATTTATATATATGTATACTTGTATGTATATATATATATATATATATATGTATATATATATATATATATATATATATATATATATATGTATATATATATATATATATATATATATATATATATATATATATATATATATATATATATATATATATATATATATATATACAAGTGGATTATACAGATCTGAAATTAATTTTCAGACCTCCAGAACGTTTATTTTAGATAGGAGTAATGTCATTTTGTCTACGCTAAAGTGTGGGCCCAAATAAGTGATGTGAATTTTACTAGCAAGAATTATATTTAAGATGTCTGAAAGGTTGATTTTAAATAGGAAAAAATCTATTAAACATATCTAAAATATATGTCCAGTCAGGCAAAAATATATTAAAAAGGCCACTTAAAATAAGTAAAGATTTTTAGATATCTTTTATTTTATTCCAGATTACGTAAAAGGTAATTTCTACTGGCAGCAATATAATTAGTAGTATCTGTATTATAATTCTGACTAGGAGTATTGTAATTGTGACTGGGTAGAATTCCTTAGTGCTATCTAAGAATGTGACTAATCAGCTTGCCTATTTTATACTAAAATGGAGGCCCGTTATTCTGTTGAAAGTTAGTCAAAATACATTTGTTAGCCCCTTGAACCCTACGGATTCAGCTGCTACGTGACCTCGTAATTTTACCAAACCCCCAGTATTGATGTAAAAAACATATTTGGCACAGTTTGGTGACATTTATGGATAAATGTGCCAAAATGGCCTCTCCGCCTAAGAAATTTCTCACTAATACCATTCTAAAATAAATATGATTCATCTGATTGAGTCCAAATTTGGTATATTTTTACACAACATTTAGATTTGAAAGTCTGTACTATTTTTTTGTGCTATAAATAATATTTTGGTAGTGTTTTGCAATGTTTATTTCAAAGAAAATTTTGGCGAGGTTCAAAAAATGCAAAATATTTTGTATTTTGTCCCTAATATTTCAGGCAGGGTCAAAGCTGCAATGGTGCTGACACCAGAAAACCATTCTATGATATCTTACCTTTACAGACGTACCAAAAGTTTCTTCTTAAATCTAATAGCTTTGAGGCTATAAGTTATTTACTTTTGTGTGTTTTTGTCAGGCAGAAATTTATTTATACCCCCTTAGGGTGTAAGAGGTTAGTATTTGTATTGCCTATAGGCATATCAAAATTTCAAATATCGGAAATTCCAATTTAACCAGTCATATATCAGTAATTGATATAAGTAGAAATGTTATTTTAATGTCAAGAATTGGATAGGTGTTTATCTAGAAAGTTTATTCTTTTTGAATTGGTCATTATCACGACTACTAATAACTGGATCATGGAGATCTGAAATTATCATCGTCGTTCGAATTTAGTTTTAGGTATCCAGAATGTTTTATTGATTTATTTTTTCACACTGTTCTGTCTGGCAATGTGGCAATAAAGATAATTGTCTTGATTCCAAAAAGAGCCCAACAGATTTTGCTTTCACAAGTGGAGCAGTAGGGCTATCGCCATAGCGTTTCGCTTGATTAATGCACGTAAATAGCTTTATTATTCATGCAGGTAGTATCGCAAATCTATGGACACTGCAATTTAAATAGAACAGGAAACGAAAAACAGAATAAAGAAGAAAAAAATGAAAGAAAGAGGAGATAAAAGGGAGATAATTCAGTCTGCTTCATCACCTGCAAAGAGATGTATAAAGAACAACACAACCAACAGATATAGTATAAGAGATACAATAGAGTAACATCTTGATACTATCACTGAAGTATTATGGGTTTTATTTAATCTGACATTTATACTGTAGTAGCTGAAGATAAGAATATGGGCTTTCTGTATGGGAGTGAATTTCTAAGTACCTGGAACCAGAATGTTTTATTTAGATTTAGAAAAGGTTATTTTTTTTAGTTTTCCTAAGAGTAGTTTAGGAAATCAAGAATTACAGTTCTGTCTGGTACAGTAGGAATGTAGGTTTGGAAGAATCCTATTTTAGTGATCTAAATTTGAAACACTAGAAAGGAGAGAGCTTCTATTGTATTAAACCAATTGGAAATTTCAGCTGATAAGTCATCTTTCTATTACTTAGAACAGCATTCAGATAGTTTTGAGACAAATATTGCAAAACCAAAAAATGCACAGTAACTGTAAAATAGCACCTGATTGTCTAAATGTAGAGTTTAAATGCACAAAAGTTGATTTTGTGGGAAGTTACACTTAAAAAAACCCAAAACCTTCAGGCTCAGCTGGTAGCAGTACCAATCACATGGTGTGAGTCAGACTGGTCCCAGAACCGTTTATTTTTGAAGAGAGGTCAAATATCACAAACCTTAGGAAACCACAGTTGATCTTTAAATGCTGTAGTACCACTTCCTAAAAACAGGGGGGCTTAAAAGGAGCCTGGTAGATGTATGCGGGTTAGTGTGTCTGCTTTAGTGTGCTTTAGCTGTCCCAACTTGCAAAATTCTCAGGAACAGCGTGCACCAAGTGAGGACAGGCAGGAGGTTTCTGGTATGCCACATCAGCTCAAATTCCTGAGGTGCTCCCAATGATACCTGTGCTTGAATTACTCTCATGACTTACGTATTGGCACTCTCTGTAGAGGATTTGCAGTATTTATTGCTCTGTAACTGATTATTTCCTCACACTTTCTAAAGTCTGTGATCCTTTAGCCTTTGCACAAAGATTTGTATTGTTTTGTTAAGACATCCATGCCTCCTTTCTAATCTCTGCTCTTGTTAGAGCCCCTGGACTTTGGCTCTGCAGCTCTTCTCAGCCTCGGCTCTCCCTGACCGGGCCCCTGCCGTCCTGCTCACTGCCTGGCCTCGACCTTTAGTTACATACCAGAACACATAGCAGCGGGGACAAAGGGCAAAATGCACATGACACAAAAGCACACACGTAGAGGCTCTGCGGCTTTTTGAAATAATTTAAATAGACGGGTAATAGTAACTGTAAAAAAAAAAAAAGAATCAGTGCAGAATATTCACAAATGCACAAATAACTGCTAAAAATGTCTTTCAAGACCCACACAGGTGAAAAACAACAAAGCAACATATAAAGGGATTCTATATTTAGAGGAAAAAAATCAAATTTTTTTATTGAGTTTAAATAAAAGGAAATAAAGGAAACCAAGTGGGATCTCTTATGTAATGCATACAGAACACCACCCTGTGTCCTAAATCTTGCCCTGGGGACTGAGAGCAACAGCTGGTCTGCAGATCTAAGAGAAGGGATGAAAAGGTCGATAACGTAAGAGAAGGTGAAACCTTTAAATGGTTTACAAATTAACATCAAATCTAAACCCTGCATGCACAATAAGGACAAAACAGTAGTATTCACAATGTGATTGTTTATTTTGTGCTTTCAAAAATACTGAAACACACAAAACTAATTTGTTGAGCACTAATAGAAAAAAATGCAAGTTAACAGATTTATGGAACAGTGTTTGGGAGTTTGAAAATGTAGACAATATTTTGAGATTATATATTTAGAGGTTACCTACCCTTAAAACATACTTTTGCAGCACTACAGTAGCTTTTGATGTTTTTCACTTACTGATAAAGAGACTAGAATATATTCACTATTTTTTAAGTTTTTTTTAATAGCAATCAAAACATCTGGATTGTTTTACATGTTTTCAGCTATAAATGATTTCACAGATAATATTAACTAAATCCTTTATCTTTTTTAAATGATTTTCCTTTTTTTTTTTTTTATTGACTTATAAAACCTATTTTCCCAGACAGTTAGCCATCATTCAGGTTTTAGCCTTGAACAATATTTGAGCAACATGTCAATCTACTAAACTAGAAAAACTTCACATAACAATATGTTGTTTTTTGAAGTAATAGTATATATTGGACCAACAAAGCTTTTTTTTTTTTTTTTACTTTTTTACAGTACATGATACCATAGCCCTGTCTATGCCCCCCAGTGCAACATGTATCAGAACCTGTTTTAGATCCATTAGTCATCCAAATTTCAAACTTTAAAACATTCTAAAAGAAGGAAATGCTAATTCAGAGTTTTTCCATCTGGTTTCCAGTAAAACCTGCTAACTTAGAGCTTAATGACATATGTTGACAGTGGTTGTAATTAACAGGAAGTAGGGGTAGTAAATTAAAATATACCATAGATCGGTAAAAGATTGAGGTTCTGTTAATGTGTTTCAATCTGGCTATTTATACCGGTACTTACTTTATTGTGGTTTTATTTCTTTATTTCTTTAATTATATATATTATTTCCTTTTTTTGCTTTCTTGCTTTTTCCTATGAAGACAAAAAATGTCTGCAAACGCGAGGGAAAACCTGTAGAAGCACCTGCAAACAGACACTAGAAAGAGTCACACGCAACCAAACAAAAACAAGCAGCAGAAACCTGAGGGAGAACCTGTAGGAGCACCTGCAGAAAGACATGCATTGGTGTTGCAACCACCGGCCCCGCTTCAGCAATCTGGAGGGGGGAAGAGAGGACCCAGACCCAGTCCACAAGTGGCCATCCAGGAGCACAGAGACCAGGAAGACCACTGTGGAGACAACCGGGTCCCCACCCAGAGGGTCACAAATCCTTTGTCCCGTATAATGCGTTCTTTGAAGATTTTTTTATTGTATAAGCTGCAAATTGACATTTGTAGTCACACTGAAGATGTTTGAACATATTTGTGGCCAGAAATGAATGATAGGTCTGCTTCCCACTTTAACAATGGCTTAGAGATTGTGTCATCTGTTTTTGACAATAACCTACATATTTTTTATATTAATTTTGGGGTACAAATGTTTAGGTATTTTGCTACACCAGTTAGAAGTTGCAAGTCTAACTGGTGGACAACATACTTCTCATTTATTATGGAATTGAGATGATGGTATTCTAGAAATGAACTGCTGCTAATCCTATATTGAGATATTAACTCATCAAATGGGATGAAGTTTCCATCTTCATCCCATTATATTATCTAAATGTTTTATTCCCCTGTTCTTCCACTGAGTAAATTTAAGAATTTTTTTTATTCTGAAGGATTTCAGGAGTGTTCCAGATGGGTGTAAGCTTACATAGGAGAATTTAGGACTTTGTAATTTAGAGAAAGTCCCACCAGGCTGTGAGAGAAGTGCTGAAATTAATGCTTTGGAAGCATTTGTGATGTTTTATGTTTGGACTAATAAATGGCAGATCAGAGATTTCCATGTTTCCAAAAAAAACTTGTTCAACATTTAGTCATGGCTTATCCTGGGGACTGGGTTCAAGCCACTTGCTATATATTGTAGCCTGTTGGCTAAAAAATTGTGAAAAATATTTGGTAGATCTAATCAACCTTTGGTCTTTTGAAAAGTCTTTAAACTGATACGCAGAGCTTTGTCTTGGAGATGCATGAGTCTAGTGACTTAAAACAAGTAGCAGGTTGTTTTATGGGGATCATTGAAAGAAGCAATACATTTTGGGGAGTACCATCATTTTTATGGTAGCAACTGTCACCATGAGTGAGATGGGTAATAATTTCCAACGTGTGAGGTCATCCTCTGTTGATTTTAAGAGGTGTACATAATTTAGCACTGTTAGCTCTGAGAGCCTAGAGGCTATGATATATAACGCTTTTTCAAGTCACAGTCTCAGGACCAAAGCGCTTTACACTTCATGCAGTCATTCACATATTCACTCACACACTGATGGTGGCAAACTACATTGTAGCCACAGCTGCCCTGGGGCTCACTGACAGAAGGGAGGTTGCCGTACACTGGCGCCACCAGGCCCTCTGACCACCATCAGTGGGCAATGCAGGTGAAGTGTCTTGCCCACGGACACAACACTTAAAGCCGAAGCCAGGGCTTGAACCAACAACCCTTCAGTAGCCAACTCCTTCATCCAACGACAATTTTCGCCACGTCTGAAGAATAATTTCATAGCAAGTTTAATGTTAGTTTAAAGGATGTTCTGACTTCACAATAGAATAATGTGCAATATTTTGCACTACTAATTATTCATTTACTTTTTATTTAATCTTTTCTTGCAAATTATTTTTCACCCAGGGTTCTTTGGCTATAACTCTACCTTCTGATTTGAAAAATAAAAATTCCCACAGTTTAAAAAGTAAGGGAAGATGTGCAAAAGGCGAGGTTCGTTTCTATAATTATAATACCAATCCAACATCTGTACTGAAATAATTCTACGTTGCTAATATACATATTTTTTTTCATTTCAACATTCGGAGGTTCTTTAGAGTGCTGTATTTAAGGTTGTTTTTATATGCCTACAACTAAAGCTTAATGCAAAACAGAAGCGGTGGCATTTATATGTGAAACTGAGGCTCAATAGCATATTTAGTCTGGCAGAATCATGTATTTCTGGTTTCTCCAATAACCAGTTGCCTTATTTTGTACTCTGAGATAAACTTTCATGCCATAACTTTTCTAGTGCAATCCTATTTTTAATAAAAGGTATTTCATATGAGACAGTGTACTTTTACCTGCTGAACCTCTTATCCTCTGGTTGATGGGTGGCCCAGTAAAGTAAATACCCCTTCTGTTGATTTAGTGTAGGAGTCTGCACAGTGCACTTTCCACAGCTCCTCCTCAGTCACAGGAGACATTATGTAACTGAATGGTAGCAGCAAGGCTGAGCAGAAGTGTAATACAGGAGAAATGGTTTCATTATAGTATCTAATATAAGGCCTTTTTCACTACATTTATATCTCACTCATTTTGAAGTCACATTACACCTTTTGGTTCCACATTAATCTTGTTGTTAAATCACTTAATTTTAGACCACATCTGCATATTGTGGCCTTTTAGAGATAAGTGTTTGGCTGACACTGCAAAGATCAGTGCAGCTTTCAAGTAATCCATTCCAATACTAATCATATTCTATACAACTGAATCATTCAACTAAATGCAATGCATTTTTTGAGGTTTATCTTCTCTAATAGCAATTTAAACCACTGAGGGTGAGCTGAAAACAAATGACTTTCACAGAAAATATGAACTGAATCAGATATCTTTTCAATGATCACCCTTTTTTAATTGACCTTTTTTTCCAGACAGGTTTGGAACGAGTTTGATATCATCCAGTTTTTAGCCTAAAACAGTATTTGGGCAACATGTCAATCTACTTAACTAGAAAAGCTTCACATACAAATATGTTGTTTGTGGAAGCGTAGAAGTTTACATTGGACCAACAAAGCTTTTTATTTTTTCATTTTTATTTTACAAATTATGCAATTAGCCTATTTTTTCAGTGTACTCCTGTTTCTCTTACTGTGACTAGCTGTATTTACACTCTATCATCCTCTGACAAGAGGTTTGAAACTCATCTTCCTGGTTGTGTCTTCCCTGGACGGGGCCAACTTTGGAGCTGGTTAACAGTTACCTTTTTTGTCTGCTTTTATTGCCTTGAACCCAAGTCAGAGGTTTTCTCTTGTTAAACGGGACTTTTTCCTCTCTATTGTTGCTACATGCAAGACTGCTGAAGAGGTAGCGACAAACTGCAAGAGAAAATCATCGGCACAATCTCATCCAGAAGAATCAGTTCTTGCAAGTCACTGACTATATTCAATCAACAGTTTTTTCTTGACAGAAATTTTCAATGAATTAGACTGTATTGCCTCTGTAAAATGAATTGCTGCTATTTAAATAAACTAAATTGAATTAATTGAATTTCAACCTTTGTCAACATTATGTTCTCTGTATTCTATTTTGACTGAAAAACTTTGTTGCAACTTTGTTTCACAACCACAACCAGTCCCTGATTGGTTGCTGTGAACCTGAGAAAGGTTCTGTTTTTCTACCTTCAGTGGTGCTTCTCACCTCCTTTGCTCCCAAGGATTCTACTCTTGCTGCGGATACCATGTTTGATGTAAATGCAACCTATGTGGCCCTATAAATAATGGAGAATAGAAGCATCAATGAGTGGGAACCTTGGAACCTAACAGATCAACTCTGACTTCCCAATTCTGTTTGAGGTCAATCAGATGCACCATTTTATATTAATAATTTATGTGTCATTGACTTATATCTTTGTTGGGAAATCTCACATATTTATCTGTTTATTTGCTAAATAATATTAGTTTATCTAATAAATATACAGCAATAGCACAAAGTAATAATACTATTTTACTATTTAGAGTTTATTAATACGAGCTCGCTGCTTACTATGTTTTTGTCATTTGCCAGTAAAAACCATCTGTTGCCTCATATGTAAACTAGAATACTGCAAAAAATGCTCATTGCCCAGTGTTTACTTTTTATTTACACCATCTTGACACATTAGACTTCATATCATCAAATGCATTTCCATATCCCACAGAGCGAACCTCAACAGATATAAAACAAGCTTATTAATAATCTTATTTATCAGAGGAAATTAGAGCCTGTGTTGAAATATCAATGTCCCAAAGATTGTTTAGTTCATTGTCATGTTTTAGAAAACACTAAGGTCTGATTACTTGCCTTTAGAATGAAGTAATCATCAACATCTGCATGACTTCATGAAATAGGCTAAAAAAAGAATAAAAGGCAAGAAACTATGCACCCATCTAAAAGTTATTTAAAACCAAAGGCTTATAAGTCCTATACACCAAAGTAGTAGTTATTTTTCAGAAATAGGGAGAGAAAATCAGGGCTAAACTATAAATAATAAAATAAATACTCCAAAAAAATACCCGTGAATCATCCAGGAGGATTAAAAAAAAACTGAGCAGACTTCTTACTTCTGACCAAATACTTAATGGTTATATAATTGCTACTGCACACGGGACAAGCGTGTCAGATAATGGATGGATGGATGAAGTGTTCAAACCAACCTGGTCCTAATTGGGGTCTCGAGGGGTGCTGGTGCCGGTTTGAATACTTTTCTTGTCATATTAAATTAATTACCATGTTAGAACTAATTCTCATATAATGAACTGACCAAAACATTCAAGCCTGGTTCTGCTGGAGGTTTCCTCCTGTTAAAAGGGAGTTTTTCCTCTCCACTGTCGCTACAAGCTGCTTAGTGTGAGGGATTGCATTTGAATCAATGAGTCGATGCAATCAAATGGTTTTCCTTAGATAGATAAAAAACTTTGAATCAATCTGACTGTATGATCTGGTTGAACTGTAAACTGTGCCTTGAGATGAAATGTGTTGTGAATTGGTGATATATAAATAAACTGAATTGAAATGAATTCAAGACTAAAAAAAAGAAAAACTGAGAAAATGTTTTGTTGCAGCACTGCATGTGCTATGATGCAACATAAGGGAATTATTGGATTTTAAAGGAGAAAAGAACCATTCATTTAGCAAATAATTACAAAGAATTATTACGATGTAATAAATACTAATATATTAGGTAAATGTCCTCTGCTGTTGACCTGCTTAAAGAATTATGTTAATTAACAAAGTAGTCTTTGCAAACTTAATGGAGTACTTAACTCATCCTTTGCTCAAGATTTGTTCTGAACATTTCAACCAGTGCTTGGCTGAAACCAAGCTTCCTAAAATAGATGTCAGTTCCAGATAGGTGGGTTGTGAGGGGATGTAGAGGATTGAAGTGTGGGATGTGTGATAGTATAACAAAGGATGAGAGGATTAAATTGTGTTCCTGCAGTCTGTGCCGCTCCTAAATCACTTTGTAGGCATGAGTAAACTTGTACGTAGATCTATACTGTTGCCTGTTTAGGACATTATGTGGTATTATCGCCAACCTTATTTAAACTAGTTGCCCCTTTGAGAACCAAAGCCTGGACCTCATGAAGTGGAGCATTATTTTTTTGTTTTCCAACCAATGTGGTAATTGGATTCAGATGTGGCTGCACAAGTGAAAGAAAGACAATGTCTTTATAAGGATAGACATACACACTTGTGTGTATGTGTGTGGTGAAGTCATGAACGGTGGTCCTGTCAGTTTGCTGTTCTTCACTGAAAGCCCATTACATAATTCTTTGGAAAGTCTGACCAGGGTGCTTTAACTACACAATCTTGTTACATGGCTGTGAAGCAGACAGACACAAACAGATTAGGAAATGCAAGTTCTGCTTCAAAAAGTTTCTCATTGTAATTTAATAGATTGACTATCTATCAGAACCAGTTAGTGAAAGAGACCTGAGTGGCATACACACAGAGAGGCGGCCACAGAGACCCCAGGGGCACCAAACTGAGTTATAAATAACTAGACGGTCTGCACCTTAAGACGGTTTTGTCTGGGTCCAGGCTGTTCAGAGTTCATTGTAACCTGACAACTTAATCCCCTGTAAGATAAAGAGGGATGGAGACGGACCAGTGAACATACGACTCAGATTTTCCCACTAATTCTGCTTATCATCAGTGAGAACACTTTCTAATCTAAATGAATTTTAAATGCTTTTGCAAAGAAAGGTATTTTGTCTAATATTTTAACCAAAAGCCTCATGAATTTTCTGCAGTTATCACAAAGAGAAGAAACTGCCAGTTGGAACAATGACTACTTTGCTTTAAATGATTTCTTATTATCCACAGGAAAGCTATATACCTGGATTTTACAATCTGATTTCAACGCTCTTCTGTTTTTATGTCGTCACTATTTCTGTATGAGTTTTATTTTGAAAATGGTATAAATCTCATTTCATATAAAATAATACATGAACAATGAATCTTACTTTTTTTTGTCCTGAAGCTCTTATATTAATTTCAAATAAAAATAAATAATATAATATGGAAGGACAACACTCATCTATTACTTATGATTAAATAGATTAAAATATTTGTGCAGCCAGACCGTTTAAGTGGTATATCAATATCCTTTCCTAAACTACTGTTAGCCGTTAATGTAGGCTACCTCCACATTTCCTCTTATTTTATTGATTAAACAGAGTAAAAGCTTGATGCATTCTTTGGTGCCATATCTTGGCCAGCTGCCAGTTACCAGAGGCACCTCTGTGGTTTGTGAGACCGTCAACCAGCAACAGATACATGTGCGAATGACATCCACATGAAAGCAGCCTCCTTTGATTTCTTCTGCATATTTCCTGAAATGGGAAGCAGTGTGATTATGTGTTTTGTAAATCTGAGGCCGTCTCCCCCCCTCCTCTAGTTTCTGTGTGCATCTCTTGCATAGTTGAGGAAATTGTCAATAGTTCCTCCTGAGTACCAGGAAGCGCTCAGCCCTGCTGGTGCACTGACAGCACATGGCCCACATTAAAGTTTGTCAGCTTCTCATGGAAGCATGCTTCTCCTCCATCAGGCTCTCCGGTCAAACGTCTGGCTCTTCCAGTGATTTTCCTTATGCAGGAAATGACATTTGGTTTGAAACAGGACTTCTGAGTGGATAATCTTTCCTGGGGTGTGCCAGCAGAGACTCAGAGTTCACTGGGTTTGTGTTCAGTCATGCAGACCTGGCCAGTGAACTGTGATACTGTAAGGCTGGTATTGATGCATTATTCACATAACTTGGATTAGCTCTCAAAGCAATGCAACCCTCTCCCCTTTTCTGAGACATGTGAGAAACCCAAGGAGGTTACATTTAAGAAAGTGCAACCTCATGATTTGTTCTTTTTTTTTTTGCTGTGACTCTAAATTCTGAATTTGACTTAAATCTCTGTTGAGCAACTTAGCTTAGATTTGGCTATGAATAACTGCTAAGTCAGGGCACTGCTTCACTTTGAGGAATTAATATCCAGCTTTTGGTTTCTGTCATTTATTGTTTTATGAACACCTGCATATTATAGCATATAAATTGCAGCTATATTGAAAAACAAATGCAAGCAACACATGATCCAGCTTTTTATCTATCTATATATATATATATATATATATATATATATATATATATATATATATATATATATATATATATATATATATATATATTTGGGGTCTTGTCTGGCGTGATCTACCACACCAGCACATAACTGCAGGGTGTAAGATGCTGACAGATAAAGCCTACATGGAGTGCCATAACCAAGTGGCTGGAATAGTGTACAGTGAACATCTGCGCAGAGTATGGTCTGGTAACCCCAAGGTCAAAGTGGGAAACACCTCCAAAGATGATAGAGAATGACCGAGCCAAGATCCTGTGGGACTTCCAGATACAGACAGACAAAATGGTAATGGCAAACAAACCGGATATTGTGGTGGTGGACAAAAGCAGAGGGAAGCCATTGTGGTTGACATAACAATACCAAGTGACTGCAACATCATGAAAAAGGGACACAACTAGAGAAATACCAGGGGCTCAGAGAAGAGCTGGAGAAAACCTGGAAGGTAAAGGCATCAATGGTACCCGTGGTCCTTGGGGCACTTGAGGCAGTGACCCCCAAACTTGAGGAGTAGTTTCAGCAGATCCCTGGAAATACATCAAACATCTCGGTCCAGAAAAGTGCAGTTCTAGGAACAGCAAAGATACTGCGCAGAACCCTCAAGATACCAGGTGTCTGGTAGAGGACCCGAGCTTGGAGGAAAAAAAGGGAGGAGACCTTCCGTGCTGGGTCCAAGTTTTCGTTAAGGATCCAGATTTTTACTCAGCCAGTAGAAAGACGTTCACTCAAGTGTCCATCCCAATGCAGCCTATAAATAGCTGCAGGTAAAGAGGAGATACTGCTTTGCCTAAAGTTTAGCTCAAAGACATCAAGGGAATTCTGGCTACGAAACTACTATTAGATTATTACAGTGCATTCTGGGATTCTGAGTTTTGTCTGTCTATTTCATTCTTTGTGTACTTTAGTCCTTGTTTTATCCTGTGGCTGAGCCCAGAATCTGAAAGTCCAACATTTTTTTGTTTTTCTTTCCAAGGAATTGGCCAGGTTAATGTTGTGTAGGTAGACAGGATGGTCGCTGAAAGGGAAAATTTATTCTGCTGACCTGGTCTAACCAGCAAGGTAGACCGTTTTTTCTCAGTAAATACTCAGGTTGATCCTGTCAGTTTCTGTCAGTTGTGCTTCAGTCAAATTCAGCATCCCACTTCCCCTTTCATATCCCCACTGGCTCCAAAGAAAAGGTCAGTGCGTCTCATTGCATTGTTGAATGATGGCATAGGACTACGAGTAATGGCAGTAGAGCAAGCAGGCTTTGAGGATAAAGGAGACAGTCTTTACTCTGGCCGATTACATGCCACATTGGTTTAGATACACCTGGACACCCTGCTTATACGTAACAAAAGGGCAGATAACACCCTAAAGGTGACACATTTTCATCAGGCTGTGCAGCCCCTTGTAGGTCTGTGCGCACAGGTTATAAATACCAATATAAGAGCTTTACTGGAGCATTATGTTTTTTCTGTGATCTCACTAAAATAAGAAAGAGAAAGAAAGAGAAACAATGATAGGTATATAGACTTCTTATGTTTTGAACTAGTTTAGGGAAATTAGATTTGGATCTACTGCACCTGTAAACTGCCAGTTGAGTGCCACATGTTAACATAATGGGATGGATTTTATTGCCTCGTATAGATCAGTATCTCCAACATAATCATTGAGGAATAAAAGACATTAGCCACAGTTGAATTAATCTTTCAGTAAAACAAACAAAACATAAAATGCCAAAGTTTGAGATGATCAAACCTAAGATACATTTTAATAAGGGTGTAATGAAGGAGTTTATCTATTAGTTTATTTATGTATAAGTTATAATAATACACAAAAAAGAAGCATTAAGCAGGGACATACTTTATTCCCCTTTTTATTTAAATCACTCAAAATATTTTTTATTCATTTTAAAGATTAAAACTCATGAAAACCTGAATCAGATTTCTAGGCAAAGATGAACATCACATAAGACCAATAAAAGAATAGTTTTCAATAAATAAGTGTGAACCTTCTCAACAGTGTGCATTGTACAGCTCATATACATACACTGACTTGGCTGGGGCTCTTTGCATTAAGGCAGTGTGGCATGGAGGCGTTGCTCAGTTGAAATGAACCCAGATTGCTTTAACAGCTATTTTCTGCTCATCTGCATGATGGTTTTGGTACATATCATCTCCCCCTTGATAATTATCCATAGAATACATTAAACGGTGACATGAATGTAATTTAATTAGGTATGAAATCTTTAAAACTCAACAACCCAACACCAGCAGATGACATGGGTACATTAATTATCTCTGCAAGGGCACTTCACAGCGAAGAAGGGTGGATTTTGTTGGATTTTTATACTCTGGGACCTTGTGAAAGGAGGACTTTTGGTCCTCTGAGCAATGGTTGGTTGTGGGGTGCATCTTAAAGCACGAACTCCAGCTGTAGTTGACACAGTGTGAAAGTCTTTAAAATGCCTCAATAGATTTCGCTTCACATCCCTACTAAGCAGTGGTAATCAAAGTCACGTGTGCAAAATGTTCCCCTGCATTTTTCCCTTCTTAATTTACCAGTAATCTACCTGAAAATAACACTCTGCAGACTGGCAGTTTTTTATTTTTTCATCTATTGTGGCTTACCCCCGTTGTGGGGGGCGTCAGTGAATGTCTGCTGGGCGACTGTCAAGTCAATGTTTTGGCCATAAACATGTGGGTCCAAACATGGCCTCTACATTAAATCTCAGCATAAAAAACAGAATTTTGTGTTTTTTGTGTGCTTAAATAAATGTGTTTAAAGTAATGCCATCTTTGAGTTTGCATTTATTAACGATTCCTTTGCTTTGTATTTTGTTTCTACTTTTTGATGAATTATTTGCAAGCTAAAAGGCCAATTAGGCTAAAATTGAGAGGAAGTAAAAAAACAACAACATATTATTACTATATTTATCAATAAAAAAACAATACAATTATGAACACTGTATTCATTTCTTTTTATGTTGCAATATACATCAGTTTAATTCCTGCTTGCTTTTGGCAACAGGATTCACTCCTCCACCTCCAGGCTAAAGGTCACGGGGGGATTGTGGAAGCACGCTGCACCGCAGGCCGCGTTTGCGTCACCACGACTCTGCTATTGAGTCAGGTGCACTCCCAAGGATCTCACTGGCAGCTGCCGTCGAGGCAGGGATAATCTGCCTAAGCAGCTTTCACATGATTTCACCCACAGGGAAGAATTTAGGGGAGGTTTGTAAACCTCTTCAGACCTGGCCTTGGATTCTCTTCCTGCTTTGACTTAAGAGGTGAACAGGGGATAGAAGGAAGACACCACAACTGAAAGCACCGATCATAAAAGAAATCTGATGGTTTTTATGATTCTTTTGCATGCTCAAATTCTAGAAGCTTTTCTATGATATGCACATCTTTTCAATTAGCTCTTTGCTCTCCGAGTTTATTATTTGCTATTCAAATCAGACAAGCTTCCCCCTCAATTGGCCATTTCACTCAAGGACCAAAAGAAAGGAAATGATAAAGAACATAGATTATATCCAAACTAAATAAAATTAAGAGTCAAGAGGATATTATCTGTGAAGCAGAAGGAGGACAGAGTTAGATTTAAGTGCTGGCAAAGATGATAGGACGTTTCTGAGACCTTTTCCACAAGAGCCAGATGAATTGAAGTTAATCTACTAACAGCAAGGGCTCAAAGTCAGTGACCAGTGGTTTGTACATGCTGTTCAGGGATGCAGCATGTAAAGCATTTTCCAAAGTGCAAAGGCAACCCGAAGCTTAAAGATAAAATTCTCAGTGATTTTCTGTCTGCACACTAAGATATTTTGGTAAAACAGCAGATGGAAACTTTTTGGATCATCATTTACACAAAAACTGTGATTTATGACTGAGCTATGGCAAATTTAATCATAGTTATACTGTTTACTGGATTTGGAGCTAGATTCTGTTCTGATAAAAAAAAAAAAAAAAATGCAGCCAAGCATTTGCAGAACAATGGGGCTATAATGAGGAAATTAAATTATATCTTCTTTTTTTTTAAGAATGGCAGTGTTAAAAGCATAAGAATGTGCCCCCTCCCTTTTTCAACTATCCTTTCTGCTGCTTACTGTAGATGCTGGAGCTCAGGGAGCCTTTGAATAATTAAAACAGATAACAACTTACAAGCTGTTTGTCTGCAAACAAACCAATTGCAGATGCCTGTCTGAGGTTTATTAAATAACTGTAAATAAAAGAAGTATTTTGAATGTCATTTCTTTTTAAAATATAAGAAATATAATAGTATAAGCATAATGGAAAACAATTACGGTTGAAGCTCTGTAACATATCTGTGAGGATAACATACAGTGCAGGATAGCTTTTCTGTGTTTTTTTATTAAAAAAATGTATATCTTAATGTAATCAGGGTTTGAAATAATCTGAAACCTAAATGATCATCACCTTATTTTGTTTAGTGCTGATCAGCAGTAAAGCACTAACATCCACACTATGGTATAGTGATCATTGTTACCTAAGGTACAGATACGGTGATCTGCTTGAGTAAGGGTTTGCTATTACTGCCAACAGAGCTGCTCATACCTTAAGGAGCTTATTATTTATGTTGCCCCTGGCTGTATAATGTAAGTCCATAAGCCTGGAGAAGGGGACACTAATGTGCTGCACTGCAACTTCAAACATGTGAGATGGACTCTTTAGACCTGTGTTAAAACAAAGCCCTCTCTGTTTTACAGAGAAACAGTTTGAAAACATTTAAGACTTTTGCTTTAAAGCCTTTTCAAACGTCAGTAAAACTCTAAGGGAGCCAGTAACCTACAAACATGACTTTTAGCTTGGGATCTAACATGCAACTGCATGTCAGGTATAAGAAAAAATACTTTAAAAGGATATGAAAAATATGTATATTGCAAGTTTTACACCTCCTACAGATCACAGAAATACCCATTACCCAAAAGTGGTTAAACTTAAATCCTACCAACCTTTACATTAACTTTTATTGACTGACTAATAAGAGCATGAATCATAGAAGCCACCACAATGACTCTGGATGAGCTGCAGATACAACTCAGGTGGGGAAATCTGCTTTTAATACATTATTAGTAATAAACTCCCCATATCTGGTCTTTCTGAGAGAAAAAAATACTAGAGGAAAGCTCTTGAAAGAAAGAAGCAAAAGAAAAATGCTTCTAACAAGCTATACAGGGAACAACAATTAGATTCAGGTTCTCTAGCTACTGTAGATGAGGCTAAATTAAATCTATCTGGTCTACATGGTACATGGCCAGGTTGTAGGGAATATAGGGAAGTTTTCCTTTAGGATTGATTGAGCTACATTCAGGAAAACTTGGAAGGAATTTTCTTAAGGTTGACGGAGAGGTTCCGTTTCCAGCAGGAAATGTGCCAAATACATGCAGGCAGAGCTACAATGGTTTATATCTAGAATGGCCCAGTCAAAGCCAAAAAAAGAGATCCGGCAAGGCTGGATAATGGTTTTTCACAGAGGCTCTTGTTTAAAGATGACCGAGAGTCAGGTATTTAGCAATTGAAACAGCCACAGCTCTCAGTAGATGTTCAAAGCTGCAATTTTAGTGTAAGGTGAATAGGCAAAGTATTTTCTCTGGGTGGAAAATTTATTTTATTATTTTTTTTTTTCAATTGATCTGATAGTTCACTTATCACACAAATTTCCCCCAAAATACACTGAATTAATGGTAATACTGTAATAAAATCTAAAAAGGTCTGAGGTTTATGAATACTTTTGCATGATTTTGCATATAAATTGTGATTATCATAGCCTGACGTAGTCCGACTCAATTCTAGGCAGAATATGAGTCTGATACTGCTCCATAGAGCTGTGATTATGGGGCGTGTTTCGAACGAACCAGGAAAAAAAATGCCTCTGCACTCAATTGGATAGATCTACAACCAATAAGAGCAACGGAGTGCGTGACGTATGTTAAGCGAGGCATAGTTGTTGTCCACAAAAATCAAAGCGTGCAGTTGCACGCCTATAATAAGAATATGAGACTTGATCGCGTTTCTCTGTTCCTCTTTTAAAATTAATTTGCTGTCGATATCTTCTAGAACAGACCTAATAGCAGAATCTACTCACCTCAACTCTCCAGCGGCAGCCATTATTGTTGTCACCCAAGCGCGCATTGGTCACGTCGTTTATTACGTTACTGTTTGTCATCTGTCCATCATCGTATAAAGCCCGCCCTGACAATTTGATTGGATCGCCTGACAGTGGGCTTTAATACTCGCGCTACTATGGAGCAGAGCCAGACCGAACTTTCCCGACCTCAAACTTTGTGGGCGGGACTAAGTTCGGAATGGCACCCAGGCTATGATTATCAGGGTTCAGTTATTAGTGTATTCAGCACTTTTTAACTTCAATTCCATTGAATTGAAAACCAATTCACAACACATGTAATCTTGAGGAAATTTACAGAGCCGATACAGTCAGATTGGTCAGGAAAACAAGTTGATTTCATCCAGTCTTTGACTTGCAAGACAGGCTCCTCCTGGATGAGATTGCGGCGACCATTTCCAGTTGCATTTTGTCAGTGACTCTTCAGCAATCCCTCACACCGAACATGCATATAGTGACAGTGGAGAAGAAATACTCCCTTTTGATATTAAGAAACCTCCAGCAGAACCAGGCTCAGTGTGAGCGTCCGTCGGCCGAGACCGAGTGGAGTCAGAAGCAGAGATACAGAAAGTAGCAGAGACTACTAGCTCTACAGGTGGCCCTGTCCAGGAAAGACACAGCCAGGCAGACGAGCTCCTGGAGACATGCCAAGCTCCAACATCAGCACAGCTGATATTTCTCTCCATGATGGTGTCACAGCCAAACAGTAGAGAAGAGAGCTGAGGAAAAGTGTGATCCGATGTGATCCAGCAGCCCAGACAAACATATAGCAGCAAAAATAGACAGTTGCTCAGGATAACCAACTATTTTGGATCAGGTATAAAAACGGTAGAGCCAATGAGCAACATCTGTCCAGGTTGAAATTCTCCCCTGCCGGATCGGGCCGTTAACGCTAAGTAAGAGCTTCACCACACAACCACATCTAGGTATCAAGATACGGTTCTGCTGATTTCCAAGTTTCATCCCAACCTGAATATTCCAAAATCTTCTGCATGCCCCACTTTTACTTACCCCAGTCTCGATTACAGAAATATAATTAAATATCAATTTAGAAAAGTAAATGAAACCAAATCCCAGTCAACATTTAGACGTGGGCTTCAAATGTATTTTGCTTAACATAGGGGGGGTCACTTATGATGCCTTCATGTGATATCGTAACTCTGGTAAATACCAAAAGCTGAATTGCACATGGACACCCATTCATATCCACTGGAATAGCTGGGAAAATTCTATGATGCCTGGGTTGCTGAGATGAGGAGTACTGCTTAGTTGAGCGTTCTCTCCTGTTTGTAGCCTACACAATGCAGTGACATATATTTTTTGGCATATATCACCATTTATATATATTTTTTTTTTTTTTATTACCATTATTCTTTGATTTTATCAGATGCTCGCTAGCAGTCGGTCCATGCATTTGATGCATCCTCTTCTTCCTGTAGCAAATGTACCGGTAGTTGGAAATCTGTACCTTGAAAACTAACATAATAAGAATGATAAACTTGGATTTAGAGGGTTAAAATTTACAAAACATTAAAAACTGAAACTGTGGCCTAATATTTAATTATTGGTTGGTTATGTCCAAGGACATGATTCTAAATTTTTGTTGAAGCTTTTAAAAATAATGTTTCTAATCTGCAGCAAATAGTTTTATTTGCATTTTCATGAAGTATACTGTAAATGCAGTTTAGTTAGAACTTTTAGCCAACTATTGCTTTGGGACTTGTCAATACAACAGAGGCATCTAAAAAGCTAGAACATTCAGACAGTGCAACGGTAAAAAACAATAATAAACAATAATATTTTTTAGCATCTAAAACAAAGGTCAAATTTAAGAAAAAGAAAAGTCAGTTTAAGAACTCAGTGGTTTGTTTTCAGTAGGTGCTTCACTGGGGCTGATTGTTATTGGTGCATTCTCTCTATTTGATTTGTGTACATTTTCTTCTGCTTTTATCAATGCAGAAATGGTTTACACTTTTTATCATTAACATACCATAGCATTTATGCTATAATGCATTAGTTTTTTTTTTTCTTATGGGGCCACAGAACAAAAGAATGAAACAAAAAAAATGCAATAATTCCTTGTTTAATATATTAAGTGATCCACTTGTTGGCTCCTTAGCTCCAGGTTTTAGACCTCTGATCAAGCAGATGTAAACTCTGCACATTTCTCAATATGGCTGAACCTAAAAAAAGCACCGTAATTTATAAATCGTTAAAGTAGCACTATAAATATAGAGAACTTTAATTGGTCCAAGGGACCAATCAGTTTTGGATTCTGTTTCAGCGAATATTTAAGAAAATTCAGAACTAGGGCCGTAACTAGGTATAGGACCAGTTCTACTGTCTCCTTTTCTAGAACAATTCATGAAAATCAAGATAAGAAATAAGTACTTATAACCTGGAACTTAGTCCTAAGAACTGTGCAAACATTTGCATTAAGAAACAAAGCAACAAATGAGTTCCATCCTGTTAAATAAGGTGGACCCATATCAGTGCTCTAGTGTTCATCATGGAATCCTTTTAGACAGCCCATTTCACAAGGAGCAGTTCACAGAAGTGAAACAAATATAAACAAGACACAAGGTCAAGATGTGGCCCTTATATGCAGTTTTATGACGCATTAATGCAGGATGCTGGCATTCCTACCTGAAGAGGATGTACAGGAGACAGACTGGAATAATCCGGTCGCTGTCTCATGCATTTGTGTGTGCCACTAAGTAAATGAGGATTGCTGGGGTAGAGAGAGGATGAGGGAAAGGTCTGCCAATATAAGGATGTGTAGTTAAGGAAGCGCAGACAAGAAGATAAGGAGATTGGGCCACACACCCAGAGCAAAGGAGCCAGACCACATTAAGGTAGCTGATGAGGAGGAAAATGTACGTCAGAGAGGCTGAGAGCGGAGCCGGCCCGGTTCTTGGTTCCATCTGTGGTGTTAGCGAGAGCTCGAGAAGGGAGAGCACGTGTGCAAAGGGAAAGCAAAGCCGGGGCATCTGGTTTTGTTAAGGCATCAGAACATTCCTTTCCTGTGTTCCACGCGGGCTGGCAGCTCTTAAAGGAACGTGTTAGCTCTCACATCCTGCTCTGGGCCTTGCCCATTCTATTGAAGTTCAGTTTATGGCTCCTGAAGGTCACAGGCAAGACACCGTTTGGCATTTTTATGCGTACATTCCTTAGCATTGCACAGCTTTAGGAATAAAAATGATTCAATGAAAATTTTATTTGTTTCCCTTCATTTTTCCATTTAAACAGAATTTAAACAGAGATAGCTCCAGCATTTAGCTAAGTTTCTATAATCAATGTAAGCAATCAAATTTGTTACATATACTTTGATTCTGCAAAATCTATGTTAAAATGTCAAATTGTAACTGAACCCTATCCTACGATCATGGCATACAACTACATGATGCAAGGCATGCACAATGTACAATTAGTCTGGATACTAAACATCTCAACATGAAATCAAAATTTCAAATTTCTTACCTGGCATAAAAAGAACCCGGAGTGACAGACGGCTTCCATGATGCAACACTGTCGTTACATGATACAGCAGGTGTCACGGTGCCAATCTGAACACGTGAACGTGCCGCATAAGTGACATGGTTCTCCAGCTCAGTGGTGAGATTTTATTCTGTCATTATTTCCGTTTGGGTCCTGGAAACGAGGCGATGTTGGAGGCAGGGGAACAGCTGACCACAACAGTTCTTCAGCTGGCAGCTTTAGCTGGTACATGAGGACATAAAGCTTGCCAGTGAAGAACTGCTGTAGGTCAACCAACGAGCACAGAGATTCCAGCAAGCAGTTGCACGTCTCATAACCTGAGGAGTTGTGTAGACACGATCAGTGGAGAGATTTTTTTCTTCTTTTCCAAGAAGTTTTATATCCATCTTCTGCATGTTGGGGCAGTTACAGAAGACATCAGTCAATAAAAAGCAAACTTTCTAACAAACAGAGAAGTCAATATTTTATTTAGGTATAATCAAAAAACAAAACAAAACATAAAATTGGGAAATCAAATACACCATGCTACTGTGTTACATCCTCCATCCTTAACTTTCAGTCAGATACTGAGAGACAAATGCTGCTTATTTCACTTTTGGGGAAAACAAAGGAGGCAAATAATAAAAAATATCATTGTTATTTTCTTAGTTTCGTAAAAGCTGTGCCATGTTCTGATATTAAGGCATACAGATTCTTAAAAGCTTTGGTTTTAAACCCATTTAATAACTGTATCATTATTGTATCGTAACGCTGTTAATGAAAAGCGATAGTTACCCAAGTTTCTCAGGCTATAGAAAGCATGGTATCAAAGCAATTATGCACAACAATTGATTATTTATGTTATCTATACACATATCATAAAGAGATGCATAATTGCAATGAGACTTCAATGGTTAAATAAAGGTTAAATAAAATACATTAATGGCTTCATGGCAGGCAAGTTTGACCCCTAATCAAGAACAAAACTACCATGGCCAATGAACCAATGCTTTGGTACCTTTGGTAGCTCCAAGTCCAGCTGAAAAATAAAATCAGCATTTCCACAAAGCTCGTCAACAGAAGGGAAAATTAAGTGCTGTAAGGTTTTTGGAAGATGGATGACCTGACTGCATTTCAGAAAACAGTGTAGCTGCATAAGTAGATAAGGCAGCCCAAATCCTCTCTGGATAAAGTGTGGATTCTGGGAATCTCCACTATTAATCCAGACTCTGGAACCTTGATTTTCAAATTAATCTCAAACATTAATTTCAGTTGAGAAAAAGCAAGAGTCAATGTTTTTCTTTCTTACAGGCTTGCCCTAAGGAATGTGATATTTGTAGCCCATGCGTCGGATTAGTCTGTGCTGCGGCTCTAGCTATAGCCTTAGTCCACTCCTTGTAGTTCCCCGAAACCCTTAAATGGATTTTGCTCGACAATCCTATAAGGCTGCTGTTATTCTTGTTAGTGGTTCACCTTCTCCTACAACACTTTTTCCTTCCACTAAATTTTCTATGAAAATGCTTGGATAAATACAGGAGAAAAACAGCTTCTTTAGCGGTGACCCGTTATGGCTTAGCCTCTAGTTGTTAATAATTAGTCCAGCAGTGATGTTATGGAGACACTGGATTTGGGAATAATATAAAAGCATTTTTATTATAAAAATAATGAAAATGCTTGGAATATATCACCCCACATATGTAATACCAGAGTGTCCCCCACTGAAATCAATTACCATTTATTTTTAGTTTATCCACAATATTCAGATTTTTAGGTGTAACTGCACAGCGGATGTGTTTAGTTGAAAAGCCGAAGTACACAAGTGGGATCAACAGTCTAAAAAAACAAACAAAAACCAATGAAAGCATTTATAAGGGAAACATTTTGTGTTCTGAAAACACTGAAGAGTATCTCCATAGAAATCATCTGTTATGTCTCAGGAAGTCAGATTTTCAACTTTACAGATAATAAAAATTTGTATAATTGAACTATTTTTCAGGACTGAATCAGAGCATTGTGTTTCTGAGCACAGTTTATGCATCATGTCAAAATATCTATACCTGCAATGATCTTTAGATGATTTTTGATGTTAGAATGTTGCGGCAACAGAAGAAATAACAGTCGCCTTTCTCCTTTAGATTAAAAGACAAATAACTTATTACATTTCGTATGTATGAATATACTAACAGGGAGTTTTAAGATTGCATTAACCTAGGAAGAAATAAACATGTTTGCATGTGAAACACATAAAACTAGCTTACAGCAGGAATGCCAGCTTACTGTTGAAGTTTTTTGCTCTAATTGAAGACAGAAGAATGCGCTGGCCCCTGCTTCCAGCCTGGAACCCCTGATAGAAAACAGCTCCGGTCCTTCAGGGAAGTTTAGTTTACTGCCGTCATAAAGAGCTGAACATAGAAATTTTCTTTGCAGTTTAGACACTTCCACTCCTCTGGGTGGGTGGCTGTTTCACCAACATGTCAAGTACCATCTCATTTCACCTTGGGAAAATCTAGTCAATTAGCATCAGATGCAACTTTTAGGAAAGATTTTTAGAAAGCTGAAAAATAACTGAATATAATTATGGTCCTAGAGATTCATAGTGACAAGACAACAATCATTGATGTGCCACTATAATGTCCCCTTTTGGCTGGCTACTGTGCAAGGATTAGTAGTCCAGGATTTGTCTGGTCTGGCCTCCCTTCAGCTGGCTTGACTTCAACTATTGCAGTCAGACTGTCTGAAAAGCCTTTCCCTAGCAGCATATTCTCTCTCAGTTCAAGGACAGGACTTTAGGCAAACTAGCTCCCAGCAGCACAGCGAACTCGGCAACCCCTAGAAACTCGGCGAACCCCTCGGTGCTCTGAGCAACGCTGGAAAGCTCTGGACAGCAAACACACACAATGTGACCACATGGTCCTCTTCTACTTAGACTGATTTGAGGAAGAATTGTGAATGGGCTGTTGGCCTTGATCTTGTACTGAATCCAGAGGGATCCATTGTGAGTGTGCAATGTTGGAGATCGGATCCAGGGCAAAGGCCTTTTCTGCACTCACTGAGTAAATTTAGAAAAACATAAAAGCAACTGAATACCAGAGTAAGCTTTAGCTAATATAATATTTCAGCACTTCCTTGAATAAAAAGTATTGTTTAAAAGCCTGACATGCATCTGACTTTAGCACAAGGATTCCTTGCTTATGAAAATATGATAGCTTATCCATTATCCCGTTAATAACACCAATCAGTTCTGTGTTTGTTTTCAAAGGTATGAAAGAGTTAACCGTAGATGTAGTGCAAATATTTGTACTGATAGTAAGAATTATGTAAGGAACCTGGGAAAAAAAAAAAAAAAAAGTGTATAGTTAGGGACTGAAGAATGGAGGGCAGAAATGGATGGATGGGCTAACGGATGGACAGATAGAAGGATGAAGAACTGTTGGACAGATAGGGGGTTGAATGGCAGGACTTATGAATGGTTATTAATATCTACCAACAGGCTAGCTGGTTAACCAGAATGAATTATGCTCTGTGCAATTCAGTCTCATAAACCGCTTTTCTGCTAGCATAACAACAGGCTGGCAACCACAGAGGAGCAATATTGCAATTAAATTAGGAACATAATAAAGAGCACACCTTTTATCCTCAGATCTTTTAAGCAAAACTGGCAGAAATCCTTCTTTGGAGAGTTTCTTTGACGACTTGACATGTTTTACGGACTACAGAAATTACAAAAACAGAGCACGTCGCTTGTAGCTTTTTTTGCATCACATCCGTAGTTATCGTATTGGCTCCAACCTGATGACATGACCCTGTTAGTACCGCCTTTGAAATCAAGCTCTACCAACCCTTTACCAGACTGATGCACTATGTATAGGTTGCATCAGTCTGGCTGACCAGGCTAATGGCGGACAGTTAAGTGCATGAATGATAAGACTACAGGATGGACAGATTGGTGGAGGGTCAAATGAACCTCCACATCAATCTTGTTAACAGTTTAGGTCAAAATAAAGCATGATTTAGAGATATCCATTCTACTTTTAAAAAAGTCAGTTACACACATTAGACCTTTACCTACTTACATCAATAACATATAAAAAACTTGCAAAGAGAAGGATGGAATCAGACCAGCTAAATTTAACAGACTCTTTACCTTAATTCAAAGCATGAAATTTAAAATGTACACAAACATTAAGCAGCAGAATGTAATTCTTCACTTTAACAGACATCCGATATGAGAAGTCTGTTCAGTGCCTGTCAGAAAATAAAACAGCTCAATACATACTCTCAATATATAAGCTGTATGCTCCATTTGGAAATCTAAGCTCTTCTGTTTTTCTGGACAGTTATACACACAGACTATCTGCTACAGAGCAAACTAAAACAGACTCACACCGCTTGGACTGATGTTTAGTTAATAAGTGATATTACACACCCTCTAGTTTACGGAGAAAAGAGAAGAATATTGTTAAAAAAAGAGAGAAGGAGATCATTAAAAGAGAGCAGCACTCTCTCCTTGGTTCAGAGGTCACCGCTGCAAAAAGCAAACAACTCGGTGAATGTGAAGTGACCCTATTATGACACAGAACAAGACATGTCTCCCTCTGGCATCGTGCTAAAATCTAGCGTGATGTCAGATCAGATTAAAACAAGAAATAAGGTTAAAGGAAGTGACCCTGGGTCTCTCTTCTAACATGGATTTCTGAGGAGTCGAGAGGGAAAAAAAAAGAAAACCTTATAATACTTCAAAACAAACAAAAAAAGTTTTTAAAAAAGTGGAAATAATTAATATATAGAAGCACTAGGATACATATTAGTAGTCATCTGTATAAGTAGATTTTTCCTCAATGTCCCCAGAGATAAGTGTAGCTTCTGGCAAATAAAAAGCCTGATACCATAGAAAGCTGCCGCTTACTTCCCTCTAAATGCAATTTCCAACCCCTATTATTTCTTAGCTATGTTCCCTCTCAGCTCACATTATGTTAAGCATGCACACAACACGTACACTTAGGCCATCCCACAGTGGAGAACAGAGTGTACCAGAGGGCTGATTTACTACAGTGCTGACGATTCCCAGGACAATTACAGCCAGCCTGAGCAACAGGCTGAAAATGGCTTCTTACAATGTGTATGACCAAACACTCAAACAGCACAGGACCCGTGTGTTAGCAAGTGATTTAGGCACAGCCAATTTAAATCTTGTTGGTCTTGATCAGTTGTATCTGAATCATAACTGCTGTCAACTTCACATCCACATAAAAATAGGACATGGTTATTTTTGTTTTAGGCTTTTCTGAGACAGGGGGACATTGAATTACATTAAACAGATAACACCCCAAAAATAATGCATAGTGGATAGAAAATGCCAATAAAAAAAGTATTATGTCAAACTATTCCAAAGGAGTACATTCTTACCAACAATCAAGTAGTTCCAAGAAAGACTGGGGCTTGGTTTGGGCTTTAATTGTCTTTTCTGGCAGATCTGATATATCTAATTGTTTAGGCATGACTCAAAAAGCAAACAGAACACTGAGAGGACATGAATTCAATCTACAACCGCTTCCAGTAATAGCACTTCATAAAGGGTTGTGCAGGCGAATGACTTGCCACATCATCAGCATGGGAAGCCCCATGCGTCACTCTTAAGAATGCAGTTTCTTATCAAAAAGAAAAAAAGTACTAAAAACAGAACAAAATGTAATAAATCAGTTATTGTGGTGATTGGGCAGATTGGTGAACGCTCAATTTAGATTTAGCGTATGAAGTTGGATCTAAATTTGACTTTTAAATGGCTTCAACTGAGGTCTGAGAAATATTATTAAGGGGGTTTTAGTGCAAATTGACATGATGGCTTAACAGGTACTGTAGATTTGTTGGGTGTAAATCAAAAGTTGATCTGTTGGATTGAAATCTGGTAACTGTGGAGGTGTTCACTAAAACAATGTGAGATGGTTTAAGTTTTAGGACATCTGGCTCTTTCTGCTATATTGAATTTGGTTATAACAGCCGATTGTTTGACCTCCTGGTTCTTCTCATCAAATTAGATGTATATTGATGTCTATTGAATCTTATCCTACAAGAATTATTTTATCCACCCAGCTGCAACTGTGACCCAGCTGCATTGTGAATACCGCTCCTTGAAAGCGTCCAACAAGACACCAAAATTCTAATATAGTCTCATGAGGTTCTAAAGATTATCTGAATTTCTAAAGGAAAAGTCACACCAATGGTTCATTCATGTAGTTTGAAGGTTTCTTTCTCCCAACTTAAGCTACATTCTTATTTCATGTTGCATGAAATAGTCCAGGAGCTCTACCTTAGCATTGTTGGATGAAAAACAAAAACAAAGGAAAATACACAAAAATAAACATGCCCATAAATCAATGTATACATTACACGTTGGAGATGGCCAGATGTGCCATCATTACTTAGTCAGTTGGCAATCAATCACATTGTTAACATCTAACTTTCCAATTTTCTCCATAAACCTCAACCAGCTGCTTTTCAGTGATATCAATAAGAAAGTTTACCAAAACCTTTCAGGTTCCAAGGGCCTAACCTTCAGGGATGAAAGTCATTTTGTACAGCTCTTATGACATTTCCATTTCCTAAAGTGCAGCAGTGATCAAATGTAAACATTGGGAGAAAAAAAAAACATTTCCCCATCATGGAATTTGATGGGAGGAGGTTAATAATGTATAGAGCTAAACAGAGAGTGTTGCACATAATCAATGTGTCTTTCATGCACACCTTCAATTTACTTTTGCATTTAAACCAAAGTTTCCAATTATGGAACTTTAAACATAAAAGGGTTCTGACTCCTTGTTGTATTTTTGTATAGTTTGTACATCTATCAACAGCCATCCATATTTTACCATTTACGCATCAGGATCTCAGGGGAAGACCTTCTCCAGCAGTGAAATGTGTGGTACACCTGGACAGGTTAGTCCATTGCAGGACAACATAGATAAACACAACCAAACACATCTACTCTCACCTAAGGGCAATTTAGAGATGCTAATTAATCTAACAGTCATCTTTTTGGACTATGGCCCATAGTCTCTGGGAGGAAGCTGCAGTACCCAGAGAGAGCCAATCCATGCACAAGGAGAACATGCAAACTCCATGCAGAAAGACCCTAGGCTGGGAAGCAAAACTCTTTCTGCAAGGCAAATGGGCTACAAACTGTGCCACTGTGCAGCCTTCTGTTACAAACAATAAAATACAAACTATCAATAAATTTAACAGGAGACAAGTTGTGATTAACAAGATGGCTATCCTATATACACAAAAAAAATCCAAATAGCCCTGCATGCTTTAGAAATTCAGAGTTTTGTACTGCAAACAAAAATCTTTTATGAGAAGAAAAGATTAGCTGGAAAATTCCATATTTTAAAATGCTTCATATTCCCTTTTTTCCCCCCCGACACTTATCAAGAGTTTCAGAATGCTAAAATGAAAAAAACATACTTCCGGATTAGAAAACCTGTATCTTTTAGGGCAGAATTCAACACCATAAAATGTCAATGTGTTTTTCCTAAGAACTTTTGTCTGCTTAAAATGAGGAAGACGTTGTCATTTTCCATAAAACAATAAGAGATTGTTGTTTAGGGGCTTAAGCTGGAGAAAAAAATAGGTACAAGCTGCACACGGAAATTCAGAGACTAAATTGTTCATTTATCTTCCAAAAAATGCAGCCTGACAACAATTATGTCACAGGCAGGCTACACGGCTTGACTTTCTTCAAAGGGGCCAAGGTATTTGCTAAAGGAAGACGATGACGTTAGATGGCAGGAAATCAGCAGGTGGGAAAGAGGAAAAGGATGCGTTCCTTTCAGTGAAATCCTGTGTAGCATCTAGAAGGATTTAATCCAAAGCATCTGCAGCTGAAAACACATGGGAACTGTTTGGCGTGTGGCTGGAGGAGAATGCAGATGTATGACCATCTACCCCAGTTATGTAATCTCACAGGAACCAGGTGCTTAAAAAACAAACAAGATGACATCAAATCAGGGTTCTCATGTTTAGACACACTGATTAAAAAAAAAAAAAGAAGAAAAAACTGCAAAGGATGTAGATGCCAAGGGAGGGAGATTCCTGACACAGGCGAGTGGAAGCCGGGAGTGTGAACACTGGATAAAGAAGAGCAACATAAAGAAAAGATTTGTTTGCTTCCTCCGGCCGTCATCTTCCTTCCTACCACTGGGAAGAAGCGTGTCAAAGAGTACATTGTTCCTCCCCATGTATCTGTTTATGCCCATCCCATGCTCTGCTTTAATGCTCTATGGTCCCCATGAATACATCCTTCCTCTCTCTTTCCCTCAGTATATACGTAGACCCTCCCCCTCAAACTAGCAGTTTAGCTAGAGCGCTGAAAGACAGGAAATGCCTGTCGGGAGAATGAATTAGAAGTGGCAGCTGCCCATGCATGGTGCAAATCCACAGTATCCCCGCAGTATTGCCCCTTCACCCCAAACTACGCCACCTCTGAAGGAACAGAGTGCGACACAAACAGATGAGATACATCTTTAATAATCTGTTTTATGTTAGTATATATCAACATCTGCATTTTACTGTCGATAAATGTTCTATCATTTTTTAGAGGGTACAAGTTAACTTTTTTTTTTATCATTTAGAACTTTGCAATTATTTATCTTCATGATATCAGTTGACTCCCTAAATGTTGATTTATTTGCTTTCATCTGCAGTTTTTACTGCTAATGAAACCAAAGAGAATCCTGTTACTACACCTCCCTGTCATCACTTCAGCTTAATGAGGTGTTAGGTTGGATTAAGTCACAACCACAAAGACACATAACATTTAATGAAGGGTGCAATATTTATGCCCTTATAACCAGGAGCACAAAACAGATTCTTCTCTCTTATTGAGTGAATTTTAGACAGAGGTTTATAAAAATTATTGTTAAATTTATATATTATTATTTTTATATTTTCAATCAGAGTGATATGTGGTCATTATTTAGGTTATTTCTAAAGAAAGAAGGCTAAGCTTTTATGTTACAACGGATTTTGCCGCTGCATACCAGGAGTAAATGTCTTAAGCAGATGGACTATCCACCTTTTCTGCTCAACAGCCCTCCAACATGTCGAGGGAGTAATGAATAAAGGTAACCTATATTAACTTCCCTTTTTCTCTGGAATATATCCTGCAACCCTGGACCATTCTAATTTAACACTTTTCAGGTCTTCAAAATTAAATTAGTAATGAGTCCTGCCTGTAGCAGTGGAAATTTCTCAGCTAACTGTCAAAAACAAGATAAATTTACATTAACAGTATTTTAGATGCTTTTGCTATTACAAAAGGTTACTAAAAGTTGCTAAAATTTGAATATAGCACATATTTATCTCTTTCAGTGATAAAAAAAAAGTTAATTTATTAAAAGTGGAAAATTGCTTCCAATATATTTCTCTGTATTGCATAGTATGTGCATCATTTAGAGCAGGGGTCCCCAACTATGTGCCCCATCCTTCCTTCCCTCCCAATAAAAATATGTTTATTATGTATAAAGTTAAGGTGAATGCTGATCCCTCCAGTTCATTGGTCTGTATTGGTGGCCCCTCCTATGACTCAGCACCCCTGCAGTAGCCCTCGGCCTTAAAAAGGTTGGCGAACCCTAAATTTAGACCTTAGTGTGGCAAGCAGAGCTTTAAGGTGAACTCACTGTTTCAGCACCTACTGTTCATACCATTGCAAAGGCTATTTCCAATATTAAGGGGTTGTTTCCCGATAAAGATCAACACCTTTAACGTTTTACTAGAAGGGGTGTGAGGACACATTTAGCAACAGCGATACTTTGAATGATTTGCTTTGACATTTGGTCCACATACCACATAAAAGCTCATTTTTAGTTTTAAAATAAGGAAAGGGTTTTTATTTCATCTTAACTACATTAATTTATCAAACATCTCTTCAGTTTAATATCATGAGAAACTGAAGTAGAATTTAGCTTTACTGGCTTTTGCAGCCTTTAAATCATTTGTACCTTCTCCATCAGTTGTAGGTAACTTTTGAGAGCAAAACTCCTACTGTAAGAACTGCTGCCAGCCCTATAATATGGGCCTATTTGCAGACCCTGAACCACAACTGGACTACCCTACAAGTACTGCTTTTCTTACTTCAAGGAAGTCTGTTAACCATATGTACAACAGGATATAAAACTTAAAGCAGTAACTCTCAAATCTGGAGCCCATGCAAATATTTTATCCCAATTTCAGCAGATGAGGTCACTCGCTGACAGCAGCTGGATGGATACTCGCAAAATCTGTGATCCCTTAACAAGAAAAAAAAAAATCACAAGATCAAGATCTTATTGCAGTTATTACTAAAATGCACATTATTTAGGTTGTACATTGTATATTTATTTGATTTCTTAATTTTAAATTCAATGAGCTAATTTTATGTTTCTGTTAGTCTAGATCCAGCTGTGCCCAATGGCCAAAGCTCAGCAATGAAAGAGACAAAAATGGTGTCTATAAACCCCCTAAAAAGTACTTTCTGTAGCAAAGCTTACGTAATCCCATTCCATCATGTTTCATTACCAACAGACACTGTGCAGGTGTTTGCTGAATAGATCAGACATGGCATGGGCAGGGTATCCAACCCCTTTTAGCCTGGAATCAAGCCTCTGCTGAAGGCGTAGGAAGCCTCACGACTAGACTGTAATTACTGGCACATTTACCCTAAGAAAAGCCACAATGCTCAACTCTAAAACGTCTCTTTTTTAAAATCCTTAGATATCCGTTTTCGAGAGAAAATTTAAACTTTAACACGATTCTACTTCATTTTCATTTTCTACTGAGTAATTCAAGTAAAAAAAACAAAGAAAAAAACCCACACCCAAATTAATATACAAAACAGGTTTGGAAGACCCATACTAAACGTTTTAAACATCATATAAATAGTCTTCCTTCTGGTCAGCATTTATTCACTTTCACTTCTACATCATCTCCTCTACAGCACATTCATCTTCTCCCTCCTTATCCCAGCTCCGCTTCTTTAGGTTGGTCAGTTCAGCGAGTCTGAGTTACATTCCTGGGATGCCTCTTACATATGGTCCACATTCCTGCCGGTCTGATTAGAGGCCCACTGCTCCTCACTGCCGGCCCGTCCCAACAGAGACCAGCCCAAAGCTGATTGGCTACTGACTTCTTTGGTCTTCAATTGAGCCGTTTTATTATAGTTCAGGCAGTGGCTGTATGATAGGGGGCTGGATTATAAAAGCCTGCAGATCTAAACTCGCTCATTTATGTAGCCATCTTTCCATGAGTTCAGGCTGATCAAACAAATTCCCAGTATGTAAAACAGCTTTTATGGGTCTGGATGTCATGTTCAGTAACAAGATGTTTATTCAAAAAGAATAAAATGAAAAGCTGCAGTGGATACTGCAACATCTGCTTTATGAGTGTTTTAGGTTTTTCTGGTAATGCTGATTATATTCTATGCCATAAATATAATGCAACAAAGGCTGGGACAAAGGGGGGGAGCTATTTGTAGAGCTACAGTGATGGACTTTATCCTATTATGGTTTCAGATACCTAAATACAGCAGCCATCCAGTAAAACAGGTTAATTTGTTTATCATTCAAAAGCAAAATGTTGAATCCTAATCTTTAAAACAGATTTCTTTTGAAACTTAAATAGCGTATCTGTAGCTAGATGAGACCTGACAATCTTGCATTGCAAGAGAGCTAATCCTAAAAAAAATAAATAAATAAAAAATAAAAAAAAAGTGCAAAAATCCAGTCTGGTTTGTTTTAAGTGGTGAAAGTTGCTAACATTCTCTCTCACTTTTTTTGTTTTCAGTCTGCATCAACACATGAAGTTATCTCTCCATCAACACATGCAGTTATCTCTCCATCAGTAACAACTTCTGAACAAATTTCTGTATTTTCGCAGAGTACCTCTCCTACATGTGCAGCATCAGCATGGTGCCACTGGGAAGTCATGTCCCGACAGCCGTTCTTCTGACTGCTCGTTTCTAAACTAAACCAAAAATGCAAATAATAGAGGTTTAAAAAATATATTTTTAAGCTTGGCAAAAAAAAAAAAAAAACTATTTGATCTGCAAAAGTTAGCTTCATGAAGCTATCAGGGTGTGGTTGTAGGGTTGTGCAACCTCTCTGCAGCCACTGCATTTTCACCGCAGATCATCCCCTCATCCTATGGCTGGAGTGGACTGCCAGTGGCTAAACCCAGAGTCGGTTAGCAGACCGATGATTTACGAGTGCAACTTGACAAAATGCGTTTTTGTTGTTGTCATACTTCAGCAACATAGTATAGGCAGGAGACATGAGAGACGCAGTGAAACAGTTTTGATTGCCAGGCACTTTAAATTATTTTCTTTTTGGGAATACGCCACCAAAAACACCCTATGAGTGATCAAGATTAAAAATATAATATATATTTAAAGTATTAACTGAGAATGATGACATTTTGCTTGACATTTCGCTGCAGATTAGAGATCAGAAACATCAAATGCGCCGTTTCCCTCACATGTCCTCTCCGTGTGTGTCTGTGTCAGGGGAGTGGTGCTACGGACGTCACCGCTGGACGGCTGCATTAATCAAATCCACCGTAACAGTGATAATGTATCTGCCAAATAATTGCTAACACACAGACACACTCATTCTAAACAAGCAGAGCCAAATCCAAGCAAATATTCATGTATAACGAGGGGAAAAAAAGACATCTAGGAAACAATTCAAGATTTATGAAACCCATATGAAAAATCCATAACACATCCAGGCTTTGTAATTACATTCTTATATCCTTGTAAGAAGAGCTAACTCTTAACACCAGCCCTCTTAAATGATGCGTGGGTTGGAATTGAACAGGCTCTATTAACAGCGTGGCTAAATCTTTTAAAAATATCACCCGCAGCCAGGATGGGCTGTCCAAGCCATTATAGTAATGCATATTTCATGCTTCGCAGGTAAGGGACAGCCGACTCCAACAGGCTGGAATCACACACACACACACACACACACACACACAAGTTCTAGATGGATAAAGAGTGAATCCCCTCCCTGAAAAAGGGAATCATTGTCAATGAGACATTCTGTAGAGGCGCTGTGAAATGAAGTGCTGCCTCTTTCTAGCTTACTGCTACACACTGCAGTCAGCTGGCTGAAAGATTGCTACAATTCTTTCCAAAGGTTATAAATTCTGGATACATTTCTCTTCAGAAAGCAAAGACGGCCATAATGAAACAACCACGAGTCCCACCCATCTCCGTGCTAACGCCTCAGTAAGGCATCACAATTACAACAGTGAGAGCACTGGAGGGATCTGAATTTTCCCCAGGAAATATACAGAATAGAGCGGATCGTTGTGCACCCCGCCCCTTACCCCACCCCGCTGCTGCAGATTGCTTGTCAACTGGCTGGAAAGAAGCTCCAGCAAAGTTCACTCCTTCGTTGGAAAAACAAATTCAGCTCTTTGGAAATATTTCCATGGGAAGACATGATTTGAAAAGAGTGCAAACAATAACTCTTAATTGGATGCAGATACTTAAAAATCACAATCAGTAGGCTTTAATCAGCATCTGTAAAAACAAAACAGCTCTATTTAAAAAAAAAAAAAAAAAGAAAGAAAAAAGAATCAGCTTCTATCAGTTTATTATACCACATTAACCTAAATAGTCTCCACATGACACTTGCAAAATAAATGCCTGGGATTTTGGATATTAACAGGTGCGGCTTTTGTATTTCAAAAAAGGCAACTTATGTTTCAAATTTTGCAGAAGTACTATATTTTTGTGTTCTTTTAGTCCAAATTTTTCTAGGGTGGAAATCGTATAGTGGGTTATCAAAATATGCTTCCAATCAACCAAATCCAGCAGGAAGAAGGTAGGGCTAAAAGAGAAAAGAAATATGTTCTGAAGAGTTACGATATAGATGGTGGGAAACTGGCTTGGGAATCGGAGCTGCAAAATGTTGAATAGGTGAGTTATCATATTTCATCCTATTGCTTGTCTTAATGTGTAAACTTACAAACCAAGGTTGCATAAGTGAGAGTAGGAGGGCTAAGAAAAGGCCTTTCAAAATTACATAATCCCTGGCTTAAGATTCATACAAAAATGGGTCACAGAGTACAGAGATCCCAGAAAACTTGCAACAGGTTAGCAGTCAGAGTGGTTAGTATCAGATATGCATAAATACATGACAGCAATAAGAGAGAAAGGGAAAAACAAACAAGTTTTGATATAAACAAAACATTCTCAATAAAATAAAGGTTTATATAAAAACAAACTTACCTTTATAAGCCAAAATTAACTGTAGATTCCTGGAAGAGGATCCTGATTGTGCCTGGTTGATGTCTGCTGCAGGCACCTGGAGATACTGAGGGGAAAAACAGCATAAGACAAGCTTGAAAAGAGGAAATGAATGGCACGGAGGGGAGTGAAAGAGAGAGAGACCAGGAGGAGGAAGAGGAGGAGGTGGTGGGGGCAACTCCTCACATCCATGCTGCTCTGCAAAGGGTGGGGCCTTGAGGAATGCACTCTATCTGCTTTCCTCACGACTAACTTAACATGGGTCAGTCAGAGCTGAGCACTGCTGGGACTCTGACAGGACAACTGTCAAATAGAGAAACTCCTATTTTCCCTGTTTAGATTCAATCAGCAGCGGGCCTTGCTCAGGACACACCCGCTTCTTGTCACTTGTCAGCAGGAAAAAAGAGAAGAAAAGAGAAAAAACAGCATTCCTTTGATTTTTACTGAAAAAAAAAAACACAAATTAAGTGTTTTATTATAAGTTTCCCCAAGTATATTTTGAACTAAATAGAAAAATCTTAAAATCTAGGCAGCCGCACTTACTTTTAAATCAGATTGATCCAATAGTTCCACAGTGGCGCATAGAAGTATAAACCTACTATAAAAATGCGCAGTTTGTGCAGCCCTTAGTCATCTTCAGCGGCGCTGACTAGTAAAGTTAGCACGTCTGTTAATGTAAAGCAGTCCAAAGCAAATGGCAGGACCCACTTCTCAACTACGCAACAGTCTCAGTTTATCAGAGCTGCCGTGTGAGAGTTGAGCAAAAAAAAAAAAAAAAAAAGATGCGCATTTCAACGTGTAACGCAGTCCCTGGCAGCTGGGTTATTTTTGGTATTTTTAGTTTATATTCAAAAATAAAATGGATGCAGGTCTTAAAAGCCAGCTGGGTTTGGTAAGACTTTAAAACCGGAACCTTCACTGAAAAAAAAAAATCCTCAGCCACACCTTAACTCTCAATCATTTTCCCTGTCAGTTCCAGAGGTTTCGACGACACGCAGCGTTTACCCGACAAGACAGCCACTCTGGGCCGTCTAAGACACTCCGACGTTAATGGATAATACCTCTTTAACACGGCAGGTAAAAAGCGGTCCGTTGTGTTCGGCCGTATCCGGTTGTCCGGTCCCACCCCGGGGTCCTCGCCACCGCTCGATGTTCCTCCCCGGTCTCTCTCCTTGGTCCAACTCCTCTCTTCAAACCGGCTTCTCACTCCGATCAGCTGGTAGCGAGCTGACGTCGGCACACCCTACTGACCAATCAGAAGTCGATTGAAAACAGCGTCACTACTCTCCGGTCTACACGCATGATGACGATCAGCCACACTGTCCAATGAAATATGAGAATCGCCTGAACACTGAAGGCGGGCCTTAGAGATGTAAACCAATGATGAAACCGCCGCCCATAGGAGGCGTCTGATACTGGACCTATTAGTTGTTAGGAAATATTGTGAGATAACGTTTCTTTTTTCGCCACGCAGGAAATTAAAATCACGCATAACTGTAGAAATAACGTACAATATTTTTTTTTCACTGACAGATGCGTTAAAAATAATCGATAAATATTTATTTGCTGTTTTTCTTAATGTTAGAGGAAATACTGCTGAGTTCATACGTCTCTTTAGGTTTGTCAGTGTGGAACTTATAAACTGTTACAAAACCATCTGAGCTTTAGGTTTATGTTTTTTAATATGAGCTTTCATAAGAAATCTGGAAACCATCAATTTCCTAGACTTAGACTCAACTTTATTTATCCCTTGGGATTACTCCTTCAGGGGAATTCTGAATTCCTGTGGGTGAAAATGACACATTCAAGGTACAATACATGGTGCCACTAAAAATTCTATATCCCCCCACTAATAACTGGTTTTGCCATCCTGGGCGGCAAACAGCTGCTCTTACCTGGCAATGAGTCTTTCTGGAGGAATTATGTTTTTACGTAAACTGCAGATGTTAGGTCAAAAAAACGTAAGGGGCAAAGTTCACAGGACTGTATTTTGTACAGTGATCTTATGCAGAACAAATAAGGGGCACGGTTGTCAGCTTTCGGCTGCCAATACCCATTTATGTGTTTTCTGAAGTTATTGTGGTCATTAACTTTGTGTTCTCTCTATTTTTCTTTCCACGGAAGGCAAACAGAGTGATTCAGAGTCTTGGCTGTGTCTCTTTACTAGAAGTGGAGTCAGACAGAACAAGAGCTGCTATTATCTTGGGGTTTTTTTCTGTCTTTTTTTTTTTCATTAAAGGCTTACCTGACATAGTGTCTGTCTGTAAGACCAGAATAAAATATAAATTATTTTTGAGTCAAATCTGATCAGAATCAGGTTAGGGTTGGATTATAAAATACTCTTTCATATGTATTTGATTATGGTTATATTGTAGATTATTTTCTTCTTTTCTTACAATAAAACTGTGGTCATTTACAATTGCTTTTAAAGTTGTTTATCTAGCACAGAATTTTGAATAACGTTCAAACCTCAAAACGCAAATAGCTTGAATGTAAATAAGAAAGTAAGTCAAGCTTGGTTTACTTACCTTTCTGAATAAAAATCAGAAAGTGCTTTAACAATCAATAGAGCAGAAGACTCAAAAAATGCCAAACAAACTTAAATTAAAGCATAATTAACAGATAGATTTTTTGCATGTTTTGAAAAAAAAAATCTGCAGAAAAGGGACCTTCAGATATCTATTAGAAAATAAAAATTCTCATCCTTTCCTTAACTAAGGCAATTGATTGCAACTACACATGTGAAGTAAACTAAACAAGTTTCTGTACCATACTTTTACTCTAACACCTGGCTCATTTTGGATTCCATAGAAGAATAAACCCCAAATATGTAACACTGGAATATGAATAACTAAAACCCCTTAAGCATTTTCAGTTGTTTTTCAGGGTTCAACTTTCCATTCTTTTTAAACAAACACAGCATTTCTGTGGTCTGGAATGGAGTTAGAGACCAGCTTTACCACCACAAAAGTGACTGCTCCTTCTTATGGGTGGAAACCTCAATTGGAGGCTTGCTTGTTGAAGTCACAATTCCACATTTGGAAAAGGGACTGGAATGTGCAACATTTTCCTTTTAAATCCCAACAAAAATGAGACATTTGTTCACCAGCTGTGAATGTAATTCTCTCTGGGGAACTTAAAAGATATTAAGACAAACATGATGTGATGCTCTTTACAATGAACAATCTGGATGCAGTAATAAGAGAGAGTAAAACACATTGTTTAACCAATACTTTCCTTTAGATTAAAACTGAATATTTGACCATGATACACAGTTTTGAATCTACAATTTGGAGTATATGCATAAGAAGAATAGGATAGTTTCTGTGTATATTTTTAAGATTTGCTTGCACTCGTCTTAAAAAAAACAACATGTCAAAATACAAGAAGTTTAGTTTTGTATGACACTATGACACGTTTCTCCAAATGTTGATTTTAGAAAAAGAATTTGGAGATAATTTGAACAGCTTCTAATGCTGTAGCTTTAAGCAATGAGGTAAAATAGATTGAAACTAGAAAACTGTCAGAATTTCTCATTTGATGTGCCTTGAAACTCCTAGAGTTGACATACTGGCAGGTGGGACAGTTTTTATTAAGGTTTTTATAAAAATACTGTTAAAACCATTTGTGCCTAAAAAAACAGTAAAACCTTTCAAAGAGACATCCCTTACAATAAACAAATTACAAGAAATGCAACATATCCCATCTTGCTTTTATAACTTCAGATTTAACACGTCTAATAGCAAAGTTCTCATGACTACTTTATCTTGCACTAAAATGGGTTGAATAATTTTGTTAAAAAATACATAGATGTGGTTTATTTATTGAATAATTCATGTAATTAATGCAAATTCCTCATGTATTGATATTTATTAACTTTCTACCAAAAAAAAAATCTATCAACTATTCAACCATTGGCCCAAACCATAAACATAAACAATATTAATAGCTTAATAGGAAATCTCTGAAACAGTAATTCCCAAAGCTGAAACAGTTTTCAGGTCATTACCTTGGGATCTCTGCTGTGCGTCTTCACTTCCTCTGAATATCCTGTTTGTTTGCTGTCATTTAAGCCACATAAACATTTAAAACCTGTAAATAACTTATTTTTGTTGAGCTCTACATTTCTACTCTTCATCTGCAAAAAAAAAAAGGATAACATCTTTAAATTTAACACAATTCAGGTGTAAGTCAAGTCTCAAGCCTTTGAGAGCTAGTCCAAGTTAATTCTCAAGTCTATGGGAGACAGGTCTAAGGGCACTGTCACACCTTGCCGATTTAGCCAGCATATGCCTGACGTCCCAGAATCTCCTAAAACGCTGGCATACGCTGAACTTTCTATGAATTTTCTCAATTTTGGGCCTATACATATTCATGACGAGTCCAGAGCATAAGTGCAACAACAGCCTAACTTTTGCATAACGCCTGGCAGCGTGATGCCCATGATATGTCACAAGCCAGTGTCCTGAGGGGGCAGCAATGCACCCGGACACCTTAAAAAGATGTCTTCGATCGTTGTATTAACCTAGCTGCTGTTTACCTAAAAACAAAAAAAACAAAAAGAAAAAGAAATAAGGTTTGCAGTTGCAGAAGATTCAGCATCATGTCTGCAAGGAAGTTTGTTGGTGTGAACGTAGGGAGGATCCGTCACACTCTTCTTCTCGCTCACGCTATGACGGGGATGAATTCTGTAGGAGTACAGATAGTTCCCTCCTGTGAATCCCCTTTTATATCAAAACGCTGCCAATACTCCATTATACAGTAGCTGTAAGTTAGAAACACATTCAGTGGTTGTCTGGAACACATCACATATGTTGAAATGCGTTGGAGATAAGTTCTTGATATGTTATGCACAATTTACCGGTACTCATAGGTTTTGGATAAGCTATACACCACAATTTATGAGTTACTTACACTTAGATTATGTCAAGGATCAAATAACTTACCTGTAACTCATGGCCCAAGTATGAGCATAGACTGGCAGAGATACTTGCTGTATGTCAACTTATGCTAGCGTGTTTCAGCATGCTTCAGTGTACTTCAGCGTTCTCATAAATTATACAAAACGTACCCATAATTTATCCAACGTATGCCAGCATTTTTGCCAGATTTTCCGTACATCAGGCATACGCTGTCTAAATCTTACAGGTGTGGCAGGGGTATAAGTCAAGTCTGTCAATCTAAGTCAGCTCTCAAGACTTTTAGTGAAGTCCAAGTTCAGTCTTGAACAAGGTCCAGGTCAAGTCTTGAAGAAGTCTTTCATCCCAGATCACAGTTCTGTCACAGATCTTTTACCTTAAGCTTATCAGTTCCCAAATCTAATGATGAATGTCAAGTCTCTGAAATAATGCAGGTTATAAATGCAGAATTCTTTGATATTGCAATTTGATATAAACATGTAACATTCTTGCTCATGTTTCAGGACATTTGCAATGAAATAAAAGTGAATCATAAGACAAATGAATTTGCATTCCAAGAAAAGGAAAGCAGAAAAGGGCAACAACAATAATATTTAATTTGTTTAAACATAGAATAGTAAGTGCTTTTATTTTGAATAACTATACACGCCTCTTTGATGTTGATGATGGAAGTGAGGATGTAAGATTTCCAAATAAAATTAAACTTAAACAAAAAAAATAGTTAAACTAATTTATTTGGAAGTTCAGAATCATGTTTGGTTATTATTTTACCATAGCAATGATAGAGCGGGTTGTCATGAACCCTAAATGGTCTAAAGATGATGAACATATAGGACTTTTAATTGAAATACACCCTTTGTCAGTGGAGTAAGAAGCATCGCTTTTTGTACCTGAGTTTAGCTTGACTATAGAAGTTAATAAATCCAGAAGAATTGGAAGCAGCTTTTTACTTCTTTTAATGACAAATATAGTACACTGGAGATGCATCACATTCAAACGCTTGACAACACAATGAATTAGAGGGTAGAACATGTTCACTTTAACTGTAATAATAATTTGGTGATCTTATTTTTTTCTGGTTCTGTGCAATAAACTATTTTAAAAGTTCCTGTGCACTGACCTCAGGTAACCTCACTTAAAGGATACCGCTCTATCCATTTAAGCCTGTGATGTCGTTGGTTAAGGTGATTTAAGTCCTGGAAGTGGATTGGAGGTGCAAGACAAAAACAAATCTTTTGATGTTGAAATGTTTTAATTTTGTCATGCAGAGCATTCTCACTGGCAAACTGCAAAAGGGATACCTTACAATTCCCCACCTCAAACAATTCCATTAATTTTTTTTTTTAGCATTGTGTTTATGTATTTTAATTTCAGTTATTATCTTATTCTCTGCAACTGTGATATCTGTACAGCACTTTGATCAACCCCGGTTGTTTTAAATGTGCTTTATAAATAAAGTTTGAGTTGAGTTGATGCCAACTATCATTTGAAAATAAAAGAGCAAGGTCTCACCTGCATTTCTCATAAGAATGCATTGTTTGCAAGGTAATGCTGACACTAGACCCAAAAACTAAGCAATGGTACTTTAAGAACAAATTTACTCTTTTGCTTAAGGACAACTAAGTATATACACTCACCGGCCACTTTATTAGGTCCAACTGCTCGTTAACACTTAATTTCTAAGCAGCCAATCACATGGCGGCAACTCAGTGCATTTAGGCATGTAGATATGGTCAAGACAATCTCCTGCAGTTCAAACCGAGCATCAGTATGGGGAAGAAAGGTGATTTGAGTGACTTTGAACGTGGCATGATTGTTGGTGCCAGAAGGGCTTGTCTGAGTATTTCAGAAACTGCTGATCTACTGGGATTTTCACACACAACCATCTCTAGGGTTTACAGAGAATGGTCCGAAAAAGAAAAACATCCAGTGAGCGGCAGTTCTGTGGGCGGAAATGCCTTGTTGATGCCAGAGGTCAGAGGAGAATGGCCAGACTGGTTTGAGCTGATAGAAGGGCAACAGTGACTCAAATAACCACCCGTTACAACCAAGGTGGGCAGAAGAGCATCTCTGAACGCACAGTACGTCGAACTTTGAGGCAGATGGGCTACAGCAGCAGAAGACCACACCGGGTGCCACTCCTTTCAGCTAAGAACAGGAAACTGAGGCTACAATTTGCACAAGCTCATCGAAATTGGACAATAGAAGATTGGAAAAACGTTGCCTGGTCTGATGAGTCTCGATTTCTGCTGCGACATTCGGATGGTAGGGTCAGAATTTGGCGTCTACAACATGAAAGCATGGATCCATCCTGCCTTGTATCAATGGTTCAGGCTGATGGTGGTGGTGTCATGGTGTGGGGAATATTTTCTTGGCACTCTTTGGGCCCCTTGGTACCAATTGAGCATCATTGCAACGCCACAGCCAACCTGAGTATTGTTGCTGACCATGTCCATCCCTTTATGACCACAATGTACCCAACTTCTGATGGCTACTTTCAGCAGGATAATGCGCCATGTCATAAAGCTGGAATCATCTCAGACTGGTTTCTTGAACATGACAATGAGTTCACTGTACTCAAATGGCCTCCACAGTCACCAGATCTCAATCCAATAGAGCATCTTTGGGATGTGGTGGAACGGGAGATTCGCATCATGGATGTGCAGCCGACAAATCTGCGGCAACTGTGTGATGCCATCATGTCAATATGGACCAAACTCCCTGAGGAATGCTTCCAGCACCTTGTTGAATCTATGCAATGAAGAATTGAGGCAGTTCTGAAGGCAAAAGGGGGTCCAACCCGTTACTAGCATGGGGTACCTAATAAAGTGGCCGGTGAGTGTATACTCTAAAGACATGTGCTGGCTTTATTTGTCTCCATAATAAAGTGTGGGAAATGGCGAAAATATAAAATGTACATGGTATTTATATATATGCAATATATCTGCATAAAAGAAATATATTTGCTCATCCTGAAAAAAATGTATACTATTAGATCAAAAATATGACGCTGAAATAAAAAAAAAAATGAAATTAATTATTGATTTATGGTAAGTTAACTATGGACTGTCATGACTGGACCAAGATTAAATATTGATAGATTTTTTATATGCCAAATTAAAGGTGTCTTTCAAGTTGTGTTGCTAATATTTTTCATACGCGGGTTCTCTCCGGCTACTAGAGCTTCCTTCCACAGTCTAGGTTGGCTGGTGTCTTTAAATTACCTCTGTGAGAGTGTGTGTGTGCTTGCCTGTATGTCTGCGTTACCCTGTGATAAACGGGAAACCCGTCCCTTTCAGTCATAGATTGTTGAAGCTGACACACTGACAGAACAGCGGTAGGAGATGGATGTATGGACTTTTCCATGTCTCTGATGCTCTCGCTAGACTGCTCCACAAGTTCGTTTAATATAGTTTGATGTTTACAAGACCCTTATTCAATCGACTAAATGTTATACCATTAGGATATAATAAATAGGGAAACCCTGAAGATATACTTCATCCAATTACAGTTACAGTGGAGGGAATTAAAGAATTCTACTAGCACAAATCATACAGGTGTTTCTCGCTTAAAGTCAGATAACAGCCACTCGCTATGTCTCTTTACCAGCATTACATTGATAGAGCATTGTTGCAGCAATTTGATGTCCCCTCAAATTCACCCATGAAGTCGTTTTTTTTTTTCTGACTCAACCTTTTTGGCAAACCTTTCTTTGCTTTCTGTTACCTTAAGATGTGATTTTGCACTTGAGTTCCTCAATAGCTCTATTAAATAGATTTCAGGAAGCAAATGGCTCCTCTGCCGGGCAAGAAGCAATCCAGAACCTGTTCAAGGCTGGTAATGGCTCTGTAAAGTGGAACACATTGCATTGTCACATGCTTCAACAGGTGGGTGTATTTTTTGTTCTAAGTTAGTGATGTCTTTCGGAGATGAAATTGTGAGCCTGAGGCTGAGTCAGAGGGTTCATTCGCAGACAGACTGTGGAGGATATTACTGGGACCGTCTTGGTCATGCAGGATTAAAGTGTTATGGTCCACGGAAGAGGGGCTCTGCAAGAAAAAAGGTTTCAGTTAAGATCTTTACTATCCAGGCTGCTTCCACAACAGAAGTAATAATATTGTGGTTGTAAACCCCTTCATGAGTTGTGTTTTTGTTTGTGTAAAACAATTTGCGATATCCTGGAGAAATATTTTATGCTTGAATCATTTTAAAGTTATTTCTTTGACACAGTAAGAAATTAAATTGCAGTGCAATAGATTCATGCTTAATCTCTCCTCCTTGGGGGCATACAGATGACCATGAATACCTCCTTGGACACATACATGAACATCTGTAGACACTATGATTGCAAAAGTCTTATACTCATAGTCCAAAGGAATGTGACTAAGGCTCTGACAACTAGGTAGGTTTCCTCCATCATTTTTTATTGAAAGATTGTTTTCAAAGTATATATATATATATATATATATATATATATATATATATATATATATATATATATATATATATATATATATATATATATATATATATATATATATATATGTACTGTCATGGTTTTTGTTTCTGTTCAACCTTTATCTCTCATTTGCCTTATTTCAATTTTTGTGTTCTAGTTATGTTTGATTGTATTTGAGTTCTTAGATATTTCTTGTTTGTCCTCTTGTGTCAGTCTCCTTTTCCCTAGATCCCTTCTTGCGTCTGTTCCCACCTGCTCACAATCTGCTAATTAGCTGGTCTATGTTTCTCTCTTCCATATATTAACCTCCTGTTTAGTCACTCTTTGCTGGTTTGTCGTCATTTCTTTGCCCCCTTGGGTGTATTCCTGGTTCTCACTTTTTTGTGGATTTTGTGGATTTATGTTTTGGAGTTTTGCTTCTGTTGAACTATACATTAATTAAATCTTCAAGAAACAACTTCAGCTCTTGTGTCTGCATTTGTTTTCTATCAAACCTCCACCGTGACATATACCGTAGTGTATGTTTTTTTTTTTTTATTGTGATATATAGCAGTTTTTCCAGTACATGCACATTTTGCATTCTTTTTTTTTTTTGCATTGAAAAAACATCACACTGTACGAGCATGTAATAGACACTATCTTGAAACCTCTGTAAAATATTCACAAATACAACATCTTAAACAGGATGAAAAACCCTCTCCAGTTTCCATGCAAATGTCAAATGCATTCACAGAAGTTGGATGTGTGTCATTTGGATATGCGTCACTTCTCAGTTTTAAGGTTTACAGTAGTTTTAATGTATGGGGTTTTGTTCCCCTTATAGCCAGTTTTACAAGCTTCCAAAATAACTTATTGGAATGCTTAACAGTGTAGTACAGTCATTTGGGTCAAGTGTTTTTAGGCAGATAACCTGCATCAACTGAAAACAAAAATAATGCAACCTTTTTTGGCATTTACTTAATCTGATAAGACAACATTATTTCATGTTAGCATGGTAGACAAAAAACAATTGTGTTAAAGTAACTAAATATGGTTAAGTAGACACCAAAAACAGGTTCATGTTTATTGAATATAAATGAAAAAAAATGAAATAAACAAACTAAATACTTAGACAATATATATATATTTTTTTAGCATTTTTTCTATCAGTTAATATAGCCTAAATCAACATCATAGGGGGGTTTTCAAGTGTCTCAAAATAGCAGCAGAGTTATTATCACTCAATTTGTATCTGGCTCTATTTATTATAATATATGTAAAAAAAAAAAAAAAAACTGAATGCAATTTTGCTTTAAATCTGATTTCTGATTATATAATATAAAGAAGTTTTGGAAATGACTCTTACCATACCTCCTCCTCAATTATTTTAATCTCTATTATGATTTTTATTCCTTTTTATACTTTATACTTTTTCCTTTTATATATCATTGTTAATTAGTTGCTGAGGTTATTTTTGGGAGGTATTTTTTCTGTGTTTTGATTTTTTTCATCCTGTGTAAAGATATTTAATGATGTAATAGAGTTGTATAGGAATATTTTTATGTAAAAAAATCTTCTAATGAAAAAAAAAAAATCAAATACCTCAAATGGGTGAGGACGTTTAAGCCTCGGCGGTGTGCCTGCGGTCACTGTAATTTGTGGTATTTGAATAGTACTGGCAACAAGGAAACACTTTGCTTTCACCAATCCAGTTAGCATACCTCCTGATGTCCCTAGTCATCTCCAGGAACCCAATGATTGCCCAAAATGTTGGGATAAAAAACCATGTAGTCAAAGCCCACAAAATACACCACTGACATGTACTCTGTTTGATGTACACAGATGTAAACACATTCATATAGTTTTGTTTTATAATGGAGAGCTTCAGCCTCACTAGATTTATGTGTTGCAATCCTTTTCCAGAAGGTTGTAGTCCCAATTTGACCAGCATCATTCATGCGTATGTCTGCCGCATAATGACATCCCTGAGGCTGAAGGCTATCTGGATTCAGCACTGCAGTCTGGAGTTCCTATCCTAACCGCGATAGAGTTCTTTGTAATGATCTCGGCACTGATGCTGGGTTGATCACTCATTCCATACACCTGCACAGCTCCACCCGTTCCACAATCAGCTCTCACCAGCTTTACCTGTTTCCTTCCCTAAATAATCAGCGTTAGACCAGTCATCAGGGCCAGATTATCTCATGCTAACCCGGTAAGAATAATCCAGCATCTCCTAGAATTATCTGCTGGCTGTCTGTTTACTGACCCATCCGTCTCCTGATACGAGCCTGCCTGATCCCGTTCTGACTCTGTCTGCCTTCCTCCCCTGGATCACAAACTAGTAAAGCCACACACAGAATCTGCCCGCCTGTCTATCTGCAGCCTGTCTGATCCTCTCAGACTCAGCCCTGATTTCCAAAAGCACTCTTTAATAAACTGTTTTCAAACATCACTGACCTGTCTTGGTTTTACTTGGGTCCAGTCTCTGTTCTTCCCAGTATAATATGGCCAACCTGGATCCATCACCAGACAATCAGTGTTGGGCTGGTGTGGAAAGATCCCTTACTCGGCTAGAGGTTGGCGTTGGCAAGATTCTTTCTCATCTCAGTGACCAGGCTTTTCCAGACCCATTGCTTCCACACGCTCAGTGACACCGCCACTATCTGAACCACGCCTCACCCCGCCCAAACTTTTCAGAGGCAATCCGGACAAATTGCAGGCGTTCCTCAAGCAGTGTGAGATTCAGTTCGAGTTACAGCCATCCGCGTTCCATACTGAGCGTTCCAGGGTCCCCAACTTATTTTCCTGCTAACCGGCAAGGCAATATTATGGAAACTTCTGAGTGGTAAAATGACTCTCATATGATACCTTCTCCCAGGAGACGATCAGAGTCTTGCGCCCTGGGCTACCCTGCCGGGAATCCACTTGGGGGCTCCTAACCCTCAGGTAGGGCGATAAGTCTCTCTCTCATTATGTTATTGATTTCCATCTTTTAGCCACAGTGAGCCGCTGGAATAAGCACGCCCTAATGGTAGTCTTCATTACTGGTCTCAATGAGAGGATCAAGGATGAGCTGACCACTCGAGATTTTCCGGAGAACCTAAAGAAGTTAGAGGATCTGGCAACAAGGATAGACCTTTGACCAGTGTTGGGCACGTTACTTTGAAAAGTAATTAGTTATAGTTACTAGTTACTTCTCCCAAAAAGTAACTGAGTTACTAACTGAGTTACTCCACAATAAAAGTAACTAGTTACTAATAAAAGTAACTATTGCGTTACTTTTGCGTGTCTCGCCCCCGTAACCCTCACCACCCAGCCCCCACCTTGTCTCCGTGTGTTTCAAAAGCCAGCTGAATAGAGCGGACGACAAAGACAAGAACCTGCAGAGAGTTTTGCATTTATTGCAACTCAAGGTAAATGACATCAGGGAGGAACGCGATGTGAAGTTTTTTAACAGGGCATTCAGATCTGGTGAGTGTATGAAATTAATAACTGGGGATGTCTAATTTTGAAATCCTGTGTGTTTGGGTTGTTATAGATACTGCAACATCTATCTATCCATCTATCTATGTAGATATATACTCTGTGTGTGACATAAAATATGGATCTCCATCCCTGCCACAAAGCCCATCAAATAATGTTTAAAATTAAAAATACAGTAGGTTGAAAAGGCAGAGCATCCATCCATCTATCCATCCATCCATCCATCCATCCATCCATCCATACATCCATCCATCCATCCATCCATCCATCCATCCATCCATCCATCCATCCATCCATCCATCCATCCATCCATCCATCCATCCATCCATCCATCCAGATTTCTCCCTTTCTCCATAAAGGCTATCATTTGATCGTTCACGCTCTCCATAGTTCTCCTGTGGCGCGAGCACAGGGCGACTGTTGCGCGCCTTTAGCGAGCATGCGCGTTTCCTGACGCTTGCGCGGGGAATCGTGCCGCCTGCGCTGTGCGGAGATGCAGGGGAAACCGTATCTGATGGGGAAACGCAGCTCGACGTAACGCCGGTATTTCCATCTGGAAAACGCTGTTTTGCTGCTGGAGTCATCCTCACTCTCCATCTCTCTGTGTGTGCTGTACGTTAACACCCACCAGCAGAAACACCCACCTACCCAACTGACTGACGGAATCTCACTATACATCAGCCATTCTCATCCTCCCCTCTCTCGTGACAAGGCGCGCACGAGTCCTATCATGAAAAAAGGTTCATTGTGCGACCTGAGTAACGCGCAGTAACGGAGTGTCTGCAATGGTAACTGCGTGATAGTTACAGTCAAAGTAATTAGTAGGATTACCCATAACTAAAAAAAGGTAATGGCGTTAGCAACGCCGTTACTTTCAACGCCGTTAGTCCCATCACTGCCTTTGACTGATGGAACGACGAAGGGAGCCAGAAGCAGTTAACCAGTTTCCTCCTAGGTCGCTCTCCTCTCCACAGCACAGCCAATCCCAAAGCCATGTAATTAGGGAGGAGCAAGGTGACATGGGTGCCAACGCAGGTGGCAACTAAACCTGTGCCTCTACTGTGGGGGAGTAGGTCATCACATTGGGACCTGCCCAGTAAAAGCCTGGGCTCAGTGGGCTTGACGGCTTCAACCAAATCACATTACCTGTCTGTTCTTGTTGATTCCAGGGCAGACACACAGTTTATGGATGAGGGATTTGCCAGAGGACTGAACATGGGACTCCTCCTGGGCTTGTCACCCCACAGTGTCCTCGCCCTGGATGGCGACAAGTTAAATTACTCCTACCTTGTCACAGATTCTGTTGGACTACTAGTCGGAGGTAATCATAGAGAGAAAGTGACCTTTATGATCATGGCTCCAGAGACACAATCCCCTGATTGCCTGGACAAGAGTGTGGGTGATGGGCTGGGCACTCTCCTGTTCTGAGTCCTGTTTGTTGTCCTCCCAACCTCTGCTAACACCCGAAAATGAGGTGGAGGAAGTTTACCCTGACCTTTCTAAGTTTCCTGCTGAGTAACACAATCTGAAGGAGGTGTTTAATAAGTACAGAGCCATGGCCCTACCGCCTCACCGTACATTTGACTGCAGCATCGGATTGCTACCTGGGACAAGGGCCCCTAGAGCTTAACTCTATTCTTTGTCCTGACCAGAGTCCCAGGCTATGAAGAAGTACATTAACATGTCACTTAAGGCAGGAATCATTCACCCTTCTTTTTCTCCCACTGGTGCAGGTTTCTTTTTCATTGGAGAGAGGGATGGGTCCCTCACACCTTGCATTGACTATAGGGGGCTGAACGAGGTTTGTATTAAGAACCGCTAGCCACTTCTGCTCATGAACTCGGCCTTTGACCGGATCCAGGGAGCCAAGATCTTTACCAAATTGGACCTGCGGAACCCCTACCATATGGTCTGTATTAGGGAGGGTGACAAGTGCAAGACCACTTTTAACACTCCCTCTGGCCACTATGAATATCTGGTCATGCCATTTAGCCTAGCTAATGACCCAGTGTTTTTTCAAAACCTTGCTAATGAGGTTTTCCGTGACATGATTGAGCTATTGGTCTTTGTATACATTGATGATGTTCAAATCAATGTCCATGCTATCCAACTCCACCTTCTCCAGAATCAGGTGTTGGTTAAGGCGGAAAAGTGTGAATTCTACATCACTTCCATGACCTTCCTTGGTTTCATGGTGGATTTATATGGACCCAGCTGAGGTCCGGGCAGTCACGGAGTGGCCTATCCCCTCTGACAGGAAGCAGCTCCATAGGTTCCTGGGGTTTGCTATTTTAACCGGTGTTTAATCCGTGGGTATAGTCAGGTGTCTTCACCCCTTAACGCCTTGAGCTCCAGTAATGTTAAGTACCTCAGGAACGACCAGGCGGACAGGGCGTTCTAGCAGCTCAAGTCCCTGTTCACATCAGCTCCGGTCTTGGCCTCCCCCGACCCAGACAAACAGTTCATTGTGGAGGTAGATGCTTCCAGTTCTGGAGTTGGGGCCATCCTCAGTCAGAGGGCCAGTGATGGGTGCATTCACCCCTGTGCGTTTTTCTCTAGGAAACTGTCCAACTCTGAGCGCAATTACCAAGTGGGCAACCAGGAACTCTTGGAGGTGAAGCTGGCCTTGGAGTAGTGGAGACTCTGGGACTGATTCTCCAAAATGGTTCAATTGGTCCCTCTATCTAAGCTCCCTACAGCTAAGGAAATGGGCACCATCCTGGCTAAGGAGGTCTTCCATATGCACGGGCTGCCGGCCAGGGTCTCAGGATTTTTACTGACCTGTTCTGTCTCCTGATACCGAGACGGGCTGATCCTGTTCTGACTCTGTTTGCCTTCTTCCCTGGATCACGAACTGTTAAATCCTCACACAATCTGCCTGCCTGTCTGCCTGCAGCCTGTCTGCTCCTCTCAGACTCAGCCCTGCTCTCCAAACACACTGCTGAATAAACTGTTTTCAAACGTCACTTACCTGTCTTGGTTGTATTTGGGTCCAGTCTCTGTTCTTCACATTCTCATTGTTTACACCCGAAAAGGTGAAGGTACTGTATAGGAGCTAGAAACAGGAGGTAGTTGGTACAATATGAGCCATTAAGATTGAGCCTTTGTGTAGGAGGAGGTTCGTTATAGTCTTTGATTTGCTTTAACATCCGGGAATGACCAATCATGTGAGGACTAATGAGGTGTTCCCTGTAAGGGGGATTTCCTGCAAAGTAAAACAGTAAGAATAAATCAAATATGAGCCAGAAAAGAATCTGTCACATTAGTTGAGAGTATATTTGATGTGCTTTAAATTAGTTGTCAGAAGCTGTCTCGAGTTGTGTACAGTACAGAGTTTTTTTCTCTTTCTCAACTGTTGTGACCTGGAAGCTTAAGTGAGATCACACCTCTTTTCTTTAATTGTGTCTGCTTTGGCCTCTTGTATTTGGCCAGTGACCAGTTATGGTGTCTTGTCTCCCAACTAAGGACAACTGGGCAGACCTTCCATCTTCAGCCCTCACCAAAATGAATAAAGTATTGAAATTGCAATGTAACTCAAATGTATAAACTCCCAAGCCCCAAGGATGTGTAGAAGGAAGGACACAGTAAAAGCTATGATCTCTTAAAGTACTTATCTTATTAACTAATATAGTTGATGTTTTGAGGTGGAGAGCTCTGAAAAACTGGTCAAAGCTGATTTATAACTTTTCTGTGTTCTTCGATGCATTGTTACTAAGCGAGCGAGGGAATAATCTGACTATCCTTTGTAAGCTTAACTGATCTCTGGTTGTGTTCCACTCTGTGGGAGCAGTGGTGAGCTCTTGAACACTAAATACTGTAGTGTTAAGATTCCTGAATAAGTGCTATACTGTACTTTTCCAAAAATAGCTGATTTGAAGACACATGGCATAATTGCCACTCTTTAACTGACATTTTTAATAAGCAAAACGATTCCAGCAATCAAGATAGACAAACTGACACTGTATGAGATTCCTTCTGGTGCTCAATATTGAAGCTAGATAATAGAGTTTAGGAGGGTGAGAAGAACTTGGACAGACAGAGAGACAACACAGACAGCAACAGCCAATCAAGGATTGCCTCATGGATGGATGAACTGATTAAGGGTTGCACCTTAGACAGGATACAATTATACTGCAAGGCCAACAAAGAGGCAAACAAGACAAACTATTATGCACTCACAGTCACAACCAAGAGCAATTCAGCGTCACCGATTTACATAACATTCAGACTGTGGGATGAAGACTGGCCTCACAGAGAACTCACGTATGTATGCAAACTTCAAACAGGAAGACTGCAGCAGCGCTTTTTTTTTTGTTCTTCAGAGTGTTAGGCAAAAGGGCTAACTAGCTAGAGTGATAACAAAAGAAATTAGCAAATTTAATATTGATTTTAACAATTTGACTGAAAATATATTTCAAGTCTAGGTCACCATAAACAAAATACAACTTAGTAAAACGGTTTAACCTTCTCTGTCAAATATAATAGGAAAACAGTTTATGATACACAATGATGAAATGATTCAGTCCTTTCATTTAGGTGTGTTGGAACAGGGAATAATCTGAAAATTTAGCTGATCTCAAAGTTTGGAGTGTGACAACCCAGGTTTGGCTGTCCTGCAGCAATGAACTGTTGTGCTGTTTTTTTTTTTTTTTTTCTTTTTTTATATATTCTTTTATTCTCTGCCTTCATAAAAGAAAAGAACCAATGGCAAAGGCTTTTGGTCTAGACCAGCCATTTCGAAGAAATGTGAGTCGTTGTTTTGCCACTGATGGTCAGATCCACCAATTCCTGCTTCTATTTAAGCTGCCTGTTCCCTGCGCATTGTGCCAGATTATTCAGGCTGTGTATGAGAGTAACTCTGGCGATTCTGTGTATTTCTGATTTCCTTATCCTGACAACTTTCTGCCATTGGACTTCTGAGTTTTGCTTGGGCCCGTTTGTGCTCTGTTTTCCTGATTTTATTTTGCACTGATTCCTGGATTCTGCCTGCTAAACAACCTTGGACCTGTCTCCTGACCTCCATGTGGATTCTCCTTTGGTACCTCTTCAGCTCTCTGATCTTCTGGCCTGGAAACCTGCTCCTGCTACAACCCTGGTTCTGGATTTTCCATATTGATACTTCTGTTCTTCTGTGTCTGCTGGCTTCTGCTCATCAGCCTGCGACTCCTGCCGCATGCTGTGGAGAAACAATCCTTGGATTCTACTCCTTCCACTGGGCTTAGACTGAACTTCAAACCAGAGGATCCAATGAACCTGCCTCAGCTGTTAAGCCCCAGTACGCAGAGAAGTGAAAAAAAAGTTTGCTTGTGATTATACCCTGGCCTCCTTTTCAGCCTTTTGACAAAATGCAATCTAAATTAAGTTATTGTACTTAAACTAGTATGGTGGAACATGTTTTAACTGTTCTGCAAAGGGAAAATGCATTAAAATAATAGCTAGTGTAACTCAAGTACAGATGCACTCCAAGTCAACTGATTGTGTGTTTCTTCTCCACCCATTCACGCTCTAGCTTTTGTTTCCTGTTGCACAACGCACTGCATCTCTCTTCCATGGCTAAACTTATAAGTTTACGGATGCTGTCCCATCAAACAAACGTCTTCTTCCTGTCATCTGTCATAGTGTGCAATGAGGGTAGCAAATGAGGATAGCACCTCTGACTCTTTAGAAAAAGATAAAAACTTTGTGGCAAAAAGAAACAGATTTGGAAAGCTGGCTGCCTACCATTCAGAGTGCCGTACGGAGGCAGAGGCCAGTGAGAAGCACTGGTGGATAGAGGTTACAAAAGCACTCTGAACCCACTGACTCAGCAAAAGCTGGACGCATGCGAAATTACACTTTGCAGTGTTTTAAAGGGGCAGAGTGCAAACTTACAACACTTCAAAGGAAGGTGAAAAATGCAGCGTCATGATCAGGCTAACTGAGCATGCCCTCCCTTTTTGGATCATTAAATAACATTTCTTTGGCTTGTATTTCTCTGTGGGGATACAGGTAGAGGAGTGCTTCATATGTCTTTTTACCCAAAGGGTACTGTCCGATTTAATGCCTGTCACTAAGTTTCTGTTTATTTCATAGCTACACAGACTCTTTAACAATCTTTTTAGAGGAGAAACCTTTAGACCAGCAGTGATGTAACATCTGCATGGAAATGTTCAACTAATGTAGCCCAATCATCAATCAATCTGCTTCTACACTTCAAATATTTAACATTCTTGGGCGGACAATGTTGGACAAAAATAAAAAAAAACATTTCTTATTGATTTAAAACTTTTAAAATACCTTTAGAAAATGAGATTAGACAGAAATTTGATAGGGTTTTAATTAGAAAAAAAAATATTAATTGGAATTTTTTGATGGGAAGTCAAACTAAGGGCAAAGTCATGTGACTCTCTAGCCCCATAGTTTTACCTATAGATGTAAACCTTTTAAAAAGAGACAGACAACAGTCATGCAGCTGGAAGTAAATGGTAATAAAATTCACTGCAACTACCATAAAAAAACACTATAATTTTTTCCCCCAAGTTTCTCATTTGCTCAGATTCCTTGAACATCTTGTATGCTCTATGTCTTGTAACATAGAGTCTGCTGCGTTTTTCACATTTGTGAGGATCTTTTCACACCACGGTTGGGTCTTCATCCAGTTCTAAAATCCTGTAACTCTTTCAGAAAGAGCAAGTCTCATTTATGTATCACTTGATCCTGTATATTTGTGTTGTTACCACTGTCACATTTCAAATCTTTAATCACAACCTTATTATTTATCATAGTAACAATCAATGTCCTTCTGTGCCTTCTATTATCTATTTGGAAAATTCATGACCATCTGTGTTGACTCGTCCTTGGACAAATTTGCAGCTAATAATGAATCGGCTCATTCAGATCTCTATTATAGATTGAATGACCCAGATTGCGGTGCCGCAGAACCTGTAACAAATAACCTCTCTTCATGTTCAGAAAAAAAAGAAATGCTTCTGTCCATAGAAGTCATCTCTGACAAATTGGCAGCTATGGTCATAACGTGTGCCTTAAGGTAAATTTCCTTAAACATGCTTTAAAACAAATTATCCTAAAAACCACAGCCAAAGGTAAGATTGTACAAAGGCTCTGGTTTTGAGCCTGCATGTGTACATGAAAAAAACAAACAAAAAAAACACAGATATTAATGTCTGAGCCATCAGGGTGTGTAATGAATATTGCTTTCTTGTGTCATATAAGTGCAACTGTTGTTTATATACTACTTATATACTTTTTATATGCAAAGCGGCTTATTATAAGAAAAAAAATGCTCAGCCTTTAAAACTAACAATGTATTTTTGTTCATGTGTTGAATGAGGAAAACAAATCTCAGGCTAAGAGTAGGCCTGACGACTTTTAGCCAAAACGACAGCCCTCAGTTGTGTCCTGTGACATTTCCAATGACTGCAGGACACAAAGAGAGGGAACTTTGTCGTGTCCTCTTTAGATATCCTCTCTTGATTGTCCAGGGTCCTGGCTCCTGTGTAGGGATTGCTCTACAGGTGTCTGTAAGATTTAAATCTTGTGTCTGAATTTCCTCACAGGATAGGAAGATCACTTTGCACTTGGTCACATGGTTTAAATCATTATCCCATCCAGAAACCTGGTGATGACTCCCCTTCCAACTAATAGGAAGAAACTGAAATATTATTAGAAATATCTCTCCTTTCAAGTTTTCCACATTCCCTTTTGCATGGCAGCTTTGGTCTAGCCCTATTTATTCTTTTAATTTTTCTATTCTTTTTAAGTTTTAAGGTTTTAAACATTTTCCTAAACACTTGAGTTTGGCAAATTACATTAAGTAGCAGTTTTTTTCTAGTGAAAACTTGATTGAGATTGCGAGAAATCTGGGATGATTAAATAGCATGTTTTTTCTCCTAGTTTTGCAGAACCGCTGGGAGGTATTATTTCCATTTACCTTTAAATTAGGAAACTTGGATTAATCAAGATAATAGTAAATGATTGTGTTCTTTATCCTTTATACAGTATATTGTATCATTAGCTACTGTAACAGCACCAAAATGGTCAAAAATAATGTTCTACAGTATATTTGTTTTGTACATATATAAAGAGTTGAAAAATCTATTCTTATAAACATTAAAAACAGTATTTCTACAACTGACTTAGGATTACATCAATTATAAATAAATGCTAAAAACAATAAAAGTAGAAACATTTAACTTCTGCTGATATGACTAGCAGCTATCATAAAAACTAAAGGCAATCATTGTTTGTTGCTCTGACTTCTCCAGCACATAATTACAGTTTCACAGCTGAAATGTCCAGCTTTTTATAATATTTATAATTTATATTTATGACAACAAAAACATGACTTCTTTTGTCTTTTTTGCTCTTACTGTATGTGTTAAACTAATTCATTAAGTGTCAATACATTTTTTTTTTACGCTTTTTAAAGACCTTTTTGAAAGTGTTAAACTAGTAATATCGAAATGGCTTTGAATACTTTAAGGGATTCAATAAGAAATGTGAAAACTCTACTAATTTTGACTACAAAAAAATACAAACCTTTGATTTTAAAATGTGAAACTGATTGATAATATTGAATAATTACACATAAATATGTATTACAATGGGTTATTTCTGTTAATTTTATTGATTATGGCTTACATAAAAAAATAAAATAAAACACCTTAAAATGTTGTGTCACTGGGAATTTGGTGTTTAATAATATTAATTGTATCATGAAAATGTTAGAAATGGCCAGATAATGATTTATAAAATCTTGGTGAAAGTCAGATCCCTTGACAGTTGTCAGGCAGAGAGCCATTAGGACTTTTAATAATAATTAAAAATAAGTCCCAATGGCGTGCTTCGGTGTGGCAGGGGTTAGAAACACATGACTCATGTATGCAGGACTTAGTCCTTAACGTGGCTGACCCGAATTTAATTCTGGCCTCAGACCTGGGTCTTAATTACATATCATTGAATGCAAGTTACGAACATCAACACACTGTGCCTTTGCGTTTGATCAAACAAGCTGAAGCAACTCTGTTTACATTCAATTAACGTGGAGCAGCTCTAGTGAAAAGGATTCAGACAGACAAGAGAGCGAAACAATAAAGCACACTTTTTTACATGTTGCTCTCCATTGTTTACTTTCCTGATTTCTGTCGCACTGGTGACATCATCAACGCTAACCTAGCATGATGGTGTCACCAGACACACAGCGGCGGGAGGAAAGAGGCCACACAGCTTGCCGGAGAGGGGTTAGTCCCAGCTTTTTTTGTCAATGGGAAGGGAGCCAAATGCCAATTGTTGGCCAGTTCACCCATCTTTTCAAAACATGCGTTAACCTGGTATTTTCAGTGGGAAAGAGGCTTACAGTAGGAAACTGATATTTTAGTTTACATCAGCTCCAACCTGTAAATATCTGAAATTAACTAAAATAAATGTTTGAAAGATGAAACAGAATCCATAGATGAGGTTACTTGTTTAATAATGTTCTAATTTATTGAGATACATCTGCATCATAATCACTATAGGATCGAGGTGTGTTTATTCTTAGCTCTTAGTTGATTGGCAATTAGTTGGCACTCATTGCTCTCCTCTTCAGTCAGTGGACTTTAACCACTGCCCTCTGTCTTTGTCACTTCATCTGAGCTTATTTGTTCCAGGAAGTGCTCTGAACTCTTTGTGTCATCTCCTTTTGCTCTCCCCAGCCAAAGCCAAAGAAAGGAATCAGCTGTTTCCTCATTGATTCATGTGATCCACATCCAGCTGTTTCATAACTTTGCTGTGGTTCTGATGTCATTCTCATCCATTAATCCAACTGTAACCAGGAAACGACACAGAGAGAGTGAGTTTTTTTATGGGTTTTAAAAGCTGACTGTGATCAACTCTGAACTGGGATTTTACTTTATTCTTCTCAGGTGTCAGGGTTGACTGCATGTGTCACTTGTGATATTATTCTTTCAATCATTTTCAGAGAACTTTCCTCAGGGATACTGGAGCCTGCAAACTCTGATCCTTTTGCATATGATGAACAGTTGTGCCTCAAGGAGACTTTTTTCCACAAGGTTTTATCTTGGTTGCCACACAGAGGGCCAAGGCCTACTTACTGATATGATTAACCTTGCTAGAGGAAAAGGAACACATTATCCTCAGACAGTCTGATCCAGACTCTATTCTCTCCCAAACATCCTTACTTATCTCATTCTTGGAATGGCTAATAGCAATAGTCCAGGGAACCCCACCCTCAATTTTTTTTAGTTAAACAGAAAAGGAAAACAAGAGCAGAAGTGCTAAAGCTGATAGATTCAGACAGCTTGGTGAAAGGGTGACTGCTGAAAGCAATGACATCACTCTGACAGGGAAACCGAGAGAAGACACGTTTGGGACAAGTGGTAGCTATCAGAGCTGACAGGTCCCTCTTAGGCACTTTTTGTTTTCTAGTAACAGTGCCAGAGAGTCTGTCTTTTTGCACTTGTGAAGGTTAAATATTAATTTCAGAACAATCTCTGGTGTCGTTTTAACTCAAAGTCTTGGACTTACTAGATGGTTTTGTACTGATTAATTCACCAGCGATACATTAAGAGGTCAATGCTGCCACACCATGTGACTATAGTGCAGAAGAGAGCAGCCTCGGTCCTGTCTGGTTCTCTTTTTCCAACGTGTGCTTTCACGGATCGATAACCTCTTACGTAACTCTCTGATTTGGACTGGAGGCGAGATTCCAGCTGACTGGAACATGTGAAAGGACTTTAACTTTGTTGACCCATATTCTCCCTTCTCACCCTACCCCCTCCCTCTTCCTTCCCACCCTCTAGGAGAGGAGGCATGAAGGCAGTTGAACTCAGGCTCTCTGGGTGGATCAGGCGTTTCCGTGGCACGCTCAGACGTGCACGCTTAAAGACAGACGCATGTGGGGAATTGCTTGTGGCTAGCGGGCAGATTTCATTAACAGAAAGAGATTAATGGAAAACATAATTCCAGAAAAATGCACCTCTCTGTCCTGTATCAAGAGCATATTTACTATATATGAAGATATTCAATAAGTTTTACTTATTGGATTTGGTTATTTACATTGATCTTTTTCCCCCTAATATATTCTCATCAATATTTTTGGATTGTAGAATATTATGGTAGGGATATAGTTCATACAATGTCTACAGGAGAACAGAGAATACTTTTATTTCTGTATTTCGAGTTTTCTTGCTTATGCATGCTATATATTAAACATCAGATTTAACGAATTTTACAATTTGTGACATTAGTATGATACTTTTAAAGTAATCATGACTTTGCAATGTGGAATTGCCAATAGCCTGTTTGAGAGAGGCACCATTTTAGCCAATTTTTGCTAAATAAAAACAAGCGTAACAAAAAATGTTCACACCTGTAGATTATAATCATGTCTTTAGCCCCATGAACACCATCCGCTCTCAGTGTAGGGAGGATGTATTTAGAGTGAGGGTACATTGTTCTGCTTCATGTTGCTTTTTTGTCTCAAGGTGTCATCGGTGCAATGGCATTGAGCTCTTTTTTTTTAGGGGATGCTTTATCCTCTGTATGGTCTCTTGGGAATTTGAAGATGGATAATATACCCTAATAAAGAGTAAAAATTATCTATAGTTAGAGCTTTATATTGTAATAATTCCTGAAATAATAATAAACAGGCCCACTGCCTGATTATCTGTAACCTTTTACTTTTCTGTGTATTTTTTCTCTTTTTTTCTTTCAAAATTCACTTAGAAATAACGTCTGTCTGCTACAGCTTAAGGCAGGCATATCAGAATCCAGTCCTTGAGGTACTGCGTCCTAAACATTGAGATATTTCTCTAGCCTAACATACCTGGATCAGATATTTAAGTCCACTGCAGGACTCTGAAGAACTAAACTTGAACTGTGATGTAGTAATAACCGGCAATTTAATTTGGTTATCTTTATAAAAAAACAGGTGGTTACCGGTCGTGGCTGGTGTAACTCTAGCTTACATAGCTAATTTTATTAATTATAAATTGTATTTTATTATTCTGTGTAGAATTTTAAATGGAGAGTGGAGTCTCATTTGAGCGTAATGTCTCTATTTACACTAGTTTTTCAGCTCTGCAACACCATAGCGCAAAAGATGTCTCCCAAAAATAGGAACCAATTCTTATATAATTATAATTAGCAATTTCTAAGGTAAGGCAAACTTCCCCCAGACACCATTTAGACGTTGGTTTTTAGGCTAAATCCTCATCGGTCCTTCATAGTCTCAATTTAGTCCAGAAATACTTGTTGAAAATTGGGCTGTGTTTTGTCTTATTTTGTCTAACATTAGTCCAATAAAAAACATGGAAAATTGGTTTTTAACTTTTTTTCAACTATCTGAAAATTAAGGCTTTTCACCTCTCACTTTTCAACCAAATGTAGACTTTGTTTGGACTTAAATCATGTTTCTATTTCAATCTCTTTTTAACCAATGTTTTGCACAGTGGGATAAAGATTGAGTCTTTCAGTTCATATGTGGTAATAAATAACACACATATGGATTAGATATAACATGTATGTCAGTATGTCAGTAAATCTCTGTAATTATTATACCGGTACACTGTACCTTTAAAGTATAAAGTTCCTTGAGATGACATGTTTTGTGAATTGACACTATATAAATAAACTGAATTGAATTAAAATAAAGTTTCATGCCTCTTAATGTAACCACAGCAAAGAGTTGAATGTTGTGGCGAGATTTAATGTTTTCCAGAAGCTTTTTATAAAAGCAAGTTTATATTGACCATTTGCTGACCAATGGTGTTTTGCTTTATCTTTGTTTTTTACAAAGATAAAGCAATTTTCTATGTACCAGAATAAGTTTGGATGCTATATTTTAGCCTGTTTCAAAGTTGTTGAGCTAGAATGACTAATTAGTATTTCATAACAAAACACAACCTTGTTGTGTGTTCAAGGAAGAAGAGAGTTCAGGCTGCATGTTTGTGTTTGACACCTATATGAAACTGTTTGTCATGTATTTGAATCAGGTACGAGTATTGTTTCGCCTATGCACTGTTACTGTAAATTCATCAAGTCTCAGGAAAGAAGGGCTAGAGTGACATAAACCTCACTTGGTTTCCTGTCACAATAACTAGCTCAACTTCATGTGACAATAAGCTGATTAGCTCTCCACAGGTGTCCTCTTTAAGCTTTTGTTTGATGACTTCTCCCTGCAAATCTGAATCTAGTTGGTATTTCTGGCTAATCGTCCTCAGCAGATCAATGTCGTGTTTTGCTCAAGCTTAAAAGGTTAGGGTTTAATGAAACCGGCTGTTCTAAGCAAAGACAGAACAAGCCGGTTGTGGCTGTACGCTTGGTAACCATGATGTGGGGGAAAAAAAATAAAAATGAGGAGTGGTTCTCATATCTTGATGTATAAAATCAGTTTATTGCTCATTTTGTCTCACAGTCAGCCATCTGCTTATGTTCAGTGTGAGAGAAACAGGAACAGTGAGACATGGACGGGACATGCTTTCGGTCATTTAGGTAACAGTGACTCAGCAGATATTTTCTTCCTGTTTCTATTAATACTCAGTTATTCACTTGTTTAAACTGGAACAGCTTTGTTTTGTGTAAATAAATACCAGTCTTTTTGTCAGCTTCCTTAAACTTACTGGAGTATTGTTACCACTATAATTAAAGCAAATAAATGTTTTAGTTAAAGAAATGTATATTTTGACTAAGTGAACTTGGCTTTGAATTCTCAAAAAATGTTAAGATAGCAGTGATTTAGATTTTTCCCAAAAAGTTTGACCTCTGGACATTCAAACAATGTGTACTTTAAATAGGATCACTAAAATAAAATGACTATACGATTATGGCATTCACCCCCCTATTAAATAGCACATTTCCCTGTTCACCTTCTCTTCATGCTTTACTCCCATGTCTTTCAGAACAAACTCTTCCTGGTGTTTTGCATTTAGTGGTGCCACAGAAGCTATGCAGTAGGCTAAAGATAATTCAATTGGTGTCACTTTTTCATTTGAGCTTCTAGATGTATTTTATTAAACATATTTATCTTTTTCAAAATTCTGATCTTTATTTTTCAAGGCAGTTCGGCCTTTTATTATAGAAAATCCCTTTATTTTCCCACAATTCTGGTGCTTACAGCAGCAAAAAGAATATAGATAAAAAATGGTCACACAAATATGGTCCTTAGAAAAATGTATAAGAATAATATAATCATGACAGGTTAAAAGATAAACCTTAAAATACTGTGTTAAAGTGATTCAACAATATAAAAACCATGCACCTGGAGAATAAATAACCAATATATAGCTATGGACATCTTTACAGTAATGGGTATTTGAAAAAAACAGCAACATTAGAGTTGTGCAAAATGTCAGCAGCATGTTATTTAATTAAGGTAGAAACTGTGCAAAATCTGCATGAATGTAACAACTTATTGAGGTTGTTGGGAACAGTGATGGTTATAAGTCTTACAGCTGCAGGGAGGAAGGATCTGAGGTAACGCTCCCTGGTGCATTTAGGGTGCAGCAGGCTGTCACTGAAGGAGCTCTCCAGTTCTGCAACATCCTCATGCTTGGGGGGGGAAACATTTTCCAACAGAGATGTTAATTTAGTTAGGATCCTTTTGTTTCCCACCTCCTGCACTGACTCAGGAGGGCATCCACAAAGCTGGCTGTCCTGATCCGCTTATCCAGCCGCTTTCTCTCAGCTACAGGTAAGCCACTGCTCCAACAGAAAGCTCCATAGAAGATGGCTGATGCCAAAACAAAGACATAGAAGGTCTTTAGGAGAGCCCCCTGCACTTTAAAAGACCTCAGTCCCTAAAGCAGGAAGAGTCTGCTCTGACCTTTGTCATACAGAGCTTCAGTGTCAGTCCAGTCCAGTTTGTTATGCAGATGAACACCTAGGTACTTATAAGAGTCCACTATCACAATGTCCGTTCACTGGATGTTCACAGCTGTCAGTGGGGTGGATCTGCTTCTGCGAAAGTCCACCACTAAAAACAATAATTATTTGTAAATTCTGGTAAAGGTGAGTTGCAACTTAATCTAATCCCCAAATTCCAGAACAGCTTTTTATAATGTGTATATGAAGCCGCTACTACTATGGTAACTGTAGTTTTGATGAACGAACTAGATCTGACCTTTAACACACATTTAATCACTTTCCCCACAGCCCTTTATGATGCACTAGTTAAGCTATTAGATTTTGCTGAAACAACCTCTTATTCAACATGGAAGGTGTAATAAATCTTGAGAATATATGATTTTTTGGCCCTATAAAAGGTTATACTTAAAACAGGCGTTGCCTGAATGCCTGAGAAAATGTGGTGTAACATGGCTACATGTTTTCAAATTCTTCTTTTGATTGGCTTATCAGGCCCTCAACATGGCTGCTTTCCTTCAAAGCCTTTGGCTTCTCAGGCACTTTTGAGTTCTAAGATGCAGTTGGGGAAAAACAGAGTAAGCAACACTTTTTACTCATCCTAGTCAGGACCAAGGTTGACACTCACTTAACACTGTAAATAAGCAGTCTGTTCAAATTGGTTTAGCTCAGTTTGATCCTGGAGAGATGATGAAAGTAAAGTAGAAAAATGTTACTAATGGTGTATTTTAAAGCGGTGTCTCACACTGATGAAGACATTTAAAATAATTTTTCTTAGACTCACAAAATATAACATTCAAAGCATTTTGTTGTGCATTGTATATCATAAGTTTGTCCGTAATATTTCAAACTCACAGTTGAAGGCAATTTGAAAACAGCTTCTCAGCCACAAAGTGGTAGGACATGTTTAATCGAAGGGACGAAGTCAATGTAAATCAAAGTTGCATAGTGTGCAATGTTCAGCTACCTTCTGAAGTTTTAACGAGAGACATCAAAGCCTAATATGACCTTGAGATTGTCCTAAAACAATTTACAAAAAACCTTATAAAAATTGTCTTTTGTGGCTGACCAACTGCATCCGAGGCTTACATCATAGAAAACAATGCAAAGCCGGATACAGCTCCCATATCTTGGAGGAATTAGACCTGAGAACAGGCCCTATCCTCCAACATTGGTGTCAGACCTCACACATGTACCTTTGGTAAAATAGTTTCTAAACTAGTTATAGAAATTATTTCTAATAATTTCTATAACCACACCAGTAAATCTAATGGACAGCCTTTTCAGAAATGGTATACAGTAGGTGCAAAAGGTGGGCCAGTGCACAAATACTTTTGACAATATTGTATATATAACTAATCAAAATATCCGCAAGTCTTTTCAATTCAATTCAAGTTATTTATTCAATACTTTATAGAGACTATGCAGTCAGATTGGTTAAAAAGTTCTATAAAATAAAAAAGCAAGTTGGTTGCATCGAGTCACTGACTTACAAAACATACTCCTCCTGGATGAGCTTGTGGCGACAATTTTCGCTTGCAATTGTCATTCACTATACAGCAATCCCTGACACAGAGCATGCATGCAGCAATAGTGGAGGGGAAAACTCCCTTTTAACAGGACAAAACCTCCAGCTGAACCGAGTTCACTGTGAGCGGCCTTCTGCAGAGGTCGACTCGGGTTCAGGGAAGTAGAAGCAGACATACAGAAAGGAAGATATGTACAGAAGGTAACTGTTATTTAGCTCCATGTAAGTCCTCCTGCAGTATGATCAAAAAAATTTAATCTAACTTAAAGGGATAGTTCGGTATTTTTGACATGAATCTGTATGGCATCCCCATCACCAGTGTCATGCAATCACACTGACTCCGCCCAGCTAGGAGCTAGGCGGAGGGAGACATGCATCTGGCTGTTGTCAGGTTAGTAGGCCCTAGCTGTCTGAATGACGGCGCGCACTGATACGAACAGAGAGAAAATAGGACCAAGTGATAACGACGTGTGACTTTTTCCACTACAACGTTTTTGGGATGCAAAAATATCACTCTTTTGAACACATAATGTTTTGGGAAGAGAAACGTTTTATTTTGCTGGCTCTAGCAAACCTGCCGGACTACTTTCGGCTTGACCAAAACTGGACGAGAACTCTGCTCACAGGACGCTGCCAGGGGTAAGTCAGTGTGATTGCATGACACTGGTGATGGGGATGCCATACAGATTCATGTCAAAAATACCGAACTCTCCCTTTAATAGTTTGGAAACCCCCACTAATCTACTACTTTATTAACTCTCTTTATTACCACCAAATTTACACATATAATTGATAATATTTTTACTTTATTAATGCATTTCATTCAATGGTTTACAGACATAACAAATAATGGGTACAGTTCTGGCCTATTGTAAATAACAAACATATTTGGAGGACATAAACTATTGGCCACTTCATACCTGCATTTGGATGCTGTGCTATAGTCCCACCAACTATGTGGTTGGATGTATTTGTAATTCCAAATGTCCCATAAAACTCTTTATTAAAAATGGCATTATAAGAAACAAAGAAACAAAAAGTAATAACAAGAAGGTTGAATTATGCTTTTTTAAATCTTTTAAATGCATTCTAATATTAAAATGCAGTGATGTAATCATCCTTTACATAGAAACGTTTGCTGTGAGTTCAGTGATGGTGCAATCAGTTGATGTGGAGCTTCTGTTGACTAACAGAGGTGTTGCAGAAAGCTATAAAAATGTAAAGCCTTGTTTTTCTCTTCTTTTTACAGCCAAGCTAGCCTATAGGGCAAATCTAAAAAAAACTTTGCAGCCTGTTTTCTCCGTAAAATGCTGTGGATAGTGCCAACATTCAAATGGTCATGACTTCCGGTACTTCAATAGTTTTTTTGATTTCCACAAGTTTAACATCATTAGAAAGCTTACACTCCACTCTACAGTAATGTTCTGTTAATAACCAAACCATTCAGGATGAATTTGTTCATTATTTTTTGACAGCCTGTCACATTTGTGTAACATTTTGTATTTCTTTTTTTTTTTTTGGAAGGCTGTAATCCTAATTTCACAAGCATAATCCATCCGTAGAAATGCAAATAGATAACCCTTGGATAATGCTTTCACTGTTGAGAGTAGCGGTGTTACATAATTAGGCTGTTAGTAACTCTTCCTGCAGCAATAAGAAGTTGTAGGAAGTGGAGTAGACAATGGAAGGACTTTAAAACGGATCCCCACCACAAGTCAACAAACAGAGTTCCATTTGTAGTGTGTCCTATTCCAGCTTGTCACAACAGAACTGTGAAAAATATAAATACAAAAGATAGATTTTTTTGTGAACTGAGTAAGCTGTGACACTGGCCTGAAGATCTAAGGCTCTGATGCTTTGATATATCTAAACGTAGGCTCTTTCGTAATACACTGACTACACAGATGAAGTTGACATGTGTAATCTCTTGCCTAAAAACCTATTACAAATTTTTTTGTGAACTAACTGCAAACTAAATGTACAAAAAAAAATCTCACCCTCATCTGTACCTGCTGCTGTTGGTGAAACAAAGCACTGCACTACTCATCAAGCCCTTGGACTTCCATTGCCCTACTCTACTCTATTCCCTCTCTTGAGGGAAAGAAGCCCTAGGAAGGTGAAGCCCCAAGAAAGTTAAATTAATATAAGATAAGATAACTTTATTGTCCATCAAATTTCCTGAGATACATAAAACACATTATCTGAGTAACTGTGAATAGAAATACAGTCCAGGCTCTTAAAGCACCAGGCTTTTGAGTGGCAATGGAAAACGAACTATAGAGCTGTTTGTGTTTTAATTCAGCTGAGTTTTTAAATATATCAGACTTGGCCTGTGTATCATCAAATGCCTAATCCAAAATTGTTTGAATTGATGCTTATGATGTTTGAGAGATTGGGAGGTTCCACTGGTTTTTTAATCAGCTTAAACCAGTTTATGACTAACTTATTTATCCAACACATAAGGAAAATAAGCCAATCTTGGTACTTTTCAATTTTAAATCTTCTGTAGAACAATATGACATCTTACCTCTTATGTATACCTACATATTTTAGATCAGCTAGCTATCTGTTCATAATCTTTACTTTCGTTTTCCCTGCTTCCTCATCACGCACCCTTAAGTCCTTATCCTCTGCTGTTTGGCTTTGGTATTCCACATTTGCCTTAAACCCATTTCCCTTCTCTCCCTACTCCATCCTCCCTACTGTCTGGGGCTTTTGTGAGGCCATCCAGCCCAGACAAAGCACCAGGGGCAAAAACATTTCCTCTTATGAAGCTGTACTGTCTCGTACACAGCGACATGAGATATTTAGATAGCAAAATATAGCAAAAGAGGAAACTCTTCCACATACAGTGTGTTGAGCATCTTGAGAGAAATGTGTCACTATGTTTATGTTTAAACATGCCTGTGTGTGTGTTTGCTTAAGCTGTATGTTGACGCAAGTACATTTTGAAAGCTCCTGCTCAGTCTATTTGCTTATGTAAGGCAATGCCGTACAACACAGCAGAACAGGAGCAAACTGGCTGACCAAGGCCCTCTCTTTGCACAAGCACTGTCGTGTATGTCTGTTTATGTCTTCATTAGGTAAACATGGGTAGGAAAGAGGTGGAGAATTAAAATAGAAATGAAAAGAAAGTCTCTTCCAGGTGGAACTACAGTGGTTCATAATTGGGTGGACTGATGTAGAACAGTGAAAGGGCCCCCCTGCGGTGCTCTGCTGGTCAATCTGCTGCTCTCAGGGTCTCATCAACTGCTGCTCTGTCATACAGAACGTCTTCTTGATGTGGACTGTACAGCAAGAAGGCAAATACATAGAGCTGAATCTAGATAGCCTAGCATTGTTAGACTTTTATGCCAAGAGAAATGGTAAATGGTCTGTACTTATATAGCCATTTTTCAACTCAGAGGTCTTGACCAAAGTGCTTTACACTACATTTAGTCATTCACACATACACCCATGAACTGATGGTGGCAAGCTACAGTGTAGCCACAGCTGCCCTGGGGCTCACTGGCAAAAGTGAGGCTGCCGTACACTGGCGCCACCAGTAGGCAACGTGGGTTAAGCTGGAACCGGAGCTTTAACCAACAACCTTTGTTTTGCAGGGCAAACTCCTTCATCTGACGCCCCAAAGAGAAAATCAGAGAGATATTTGATTTAGCTTGTTTAATCAAGAAGACAGTAGGTGTGCGGAAATATCGAGTCTTGCTGTAAGCTTCCGGATCCCTGTTTGGACTTTGAGACATTCTAGCATGTAGAAAATATTCTTTGATCTAAATATAAAGAATCCTCTGGAATTTTTTGACTTATTATTCTCGTTAATGTTGACTCTCTGTTCAGTCCTACATTATTGCAGTATGTAACAGGTTTTCTTGCATGATTACTCCAGGTTCAGTTTCATCCATCAACTCTAGACAGCCCTTCCCTTCTAGAAAATGCATTTTGTTGTCACCACCATGTTTCAAAACATGGACAGAATGTTCAGGGTGATGTGCAGAGCCAGTTTTTTTTTCTTCTTCTAATTATATAGAGCTTTGAATATAGACCAAAGACTTAGTTTTCTGTTTAAAGCAGGTTTCTAGAGGCTTTCTCTCTTATCTGTCATACCAAAGTTTTGGAAAGCAACTCCAGGATTAAAATGGGCCTCTTAGTTGATTACGTGGTTATTGTTCCAAGACTGTCCGTTTAGTTAGTAGGTAAGAAGTTGTTTCATACTCCCTGCATTTCCACATGGTAGATTTATCATTGCTATTTGAGATGTTTGCTGTTTGGGAAATTGATTTGTAACTCAACCTTGCTGAGTCCTCAAAAATCTCCCTTGAAACCAAAAATCTGAATCTTGTGATATTATGGTGATAAGAGTGAAAAACCTAGAGAAGTTCGGATGCTTTTGCAAAACACTTTAAACTACCAAATAGTGAAATTATATTAAATTAAATTTAGAGTTTACAGAAAGCAGATGGCTGTTCACACCGAGCGTGGTTCTGTTAGAGGTTTCTCCAAAGGGAGTTTTTGTCATGATTGGTTTAAGGATCTAAACCCACATGCAGAACACCACTGGAGACAGAGTAAAAGTTCAACAGAGTTTATTGAATGGTTTTCACACAATGACATGAACTGGTTCAGGAAACTGGTCCGGGCTGGATTCACTGACGACTGCGGCGACGGATAGTTTGATTAGCCAAGTAATCAGATGATTTGTTAAGTTTTGATATTCTGAAAATACCTTGAAGATGTTCTTGCTTTCCTTGTGTGAGAGGGGGAACCGGTTGGGTCCAGAGACTGTTGGTTCAGCAGAGTGCTCAGCAGCAGCAGCGTCTAGCTTCTGGCTAGTGAGTGTCAGACCTTGGTTTGGGATTCCAGCTCTTCTCTGAGAGCAGCAGGAGGAATCCAGATTGAGATCTTCAGGTTCGGCTCTCTAGGGCAGGCAGGCAGGTAACAGGCTTAGCTCTTCCAGAGCTTCAGACTTGAGACGGGTTTCCTGTGAGTGAGAAGACAGAGGCAGATTAGAATCAGGTTTCTCTCTAGAGACAACTAAGATTCTTCAGGTAACAGAGGCTCAGGTTCGCTAACCAAACTTGGTCAACACTGCGGCGTTGAAGGAAAGTCTGGCAGCTGCTTAAGTAGGGGAGGTCTCCTGATGGGCTGATGAGCTCCAGGTGTGCTGGAGGACTCCAGCCCAGGAGACCCACGGCACACTCTGCTTGAGAAAGGTGGTACTTCTCCAGACCCCAACAGTTTTCCTCTCCACTGTTGCTACAAGCATGGTGGGTGTGAGGGATTGCCTTTGAGTCAATGAGTTGATACAATAGGCTGGTTTTACTTAGATAGAAACTTTTAACTAATCTGACTGTATGATCTGGTTGAACTGTCTCTTTAAAGTGCCTTGAGATGACGTGTATTACGAATTGGCGCTATATAAATAAACTGAATTTAAAATAAATCAAATAAAAAAAAATTTTCAACGATGTGAGCAGTGATTGACTTTATATGTTTAGCATTTAAATGCATATAAGACAGCAGAAAAAAATAGTTCCTTTTAATTATCTATTGTTTTATTATTCTAAAAAAATAGCTAATGGCTTATAGTTCATGCTCTTGTATAACTTCATACAGAAACTGCTGAAGAGAAGCTCAACTGTCATATTGCATCAGATATTTTGAGCCTTGCTGACTCTCATTTTGCCTAAAGGTGAGGTGGTTACTTAAAAAAAAAAATTCTAATCATGCAGAGAATAGAACATGCATACACATGCTGAGAGTCTTAACAGTAGTGTGAGCTAAGAGGCAAACTGCTTACTGTGTCCCTCTTTGCACCTCATTACCTATTCTGTTTATTATTGTTCTGTTTTGCCTCAATCGGGTTCAGCTGAATAAAAGCGGCACAGATTAGCAGGTCTATGCATTACGCCGATCGGAGAGAGGCCACACCTAGTTTGGCACATGTAACATGATAGCTCTGGAATTTTGCTGCAGGCGAGCTTAACATACTTACTGGCTGACTCTCAAATTAATGTGCATCACAGTACAGAGTGTTTGACAGGTAAATTGTTGTATGGCGTCGTGAAAACATCTGTGAGCATATTACCTTCTTTTGGACTGTTCAATATGCTTAATAGATTTCTGAAATTTTTCCTTGAGCCATTCTCCTATGTAAATGTATAACATGTATGTTTGAAGATAACAGAGAACATTGCAGCATTAAATGACTTTGCAAAATCTTGACTTTTTTTCCTTGAAAAGAATGGTAAATGGCATGTACTTATATAGCGCCTTTATTCAAGTTAGGAGACTTGACCAAAGCGCTTTACACTACATTCATTCACCCACTCACACACTGATGGTGGCAAGCTACATTGTAGCCACAGCTGCCCTGGGGCTCACTGACAGAAGCGGGGCTGCCGTACACTGGCGCCACCGGGCCCTCTGACCACCATCAGTAAACAATGCAGGTGAAGTGTCTTGCCCAAGGACACTTCACCTTTATTTCAGATTTTTTCAACATCTGGCTTTTTCATGGATTTTATTATTCTGAGAAATGTCTTGGCTGTGCTGACTTACAGCCTGATTAAACTCTCTATCATCTCAACATGAATTGTCTGGATTTACAGGCTAAAGGTTACTGTCTGATTAATGATCTTTTAAATGGGTGTCGATTAATGATAGTAAGGTTTGTTTAAAAAATGTCAGAAATCAGATCAAATCCTTTACATCTGTATTAAGCATTAGGTAAACCTGTGTGGCATCAAAAAGCTGCAGTTTCAAGAAGTTTAGTTTCATTCATATTTATAAGCACTGCTTTTTTATTATAATTATTCCGTCCTGCAGTTCTGATTTTTTTTTTTTTTAACTCTCATCAATTTACAAAATTCTTCTAATTTGAAGGCTGTTATGTACCTACAAAGTGTTTGCGGTTGCAAGCATGTAATTAGAGCAAGGTGTGGCACTGAAAGTATGCTGAGAAATTCCCTTTCACAGCTCTCTACTGAATATCATTGTGGAATTATGTGGCATAAAGTAGGCCATAAATCCTCATCATACTTGAACAGAAGCTGAATGCCTTTTTTTTAACATCCCTCTCAGATACACTTTATAGTTGCTATGTCCAGCCGGTGTGACTCAGCGGGTATCTATTTGAACTGTCAGCTAAATATATTCCCCATGTGCAGGGCTCTAATTTTAAACAAGGTTCTATATATACAGGCAGTTTCCAAGCCAAAAGCAGAGATAGCTGCGTCATTGTCTGTCAGAGAGGAGAGGCAACCCCTGAGGAAGTTGGAGCATGGAACATTCCAGGCTGAAGCCCTGAAATGCTGCCCTCTGCTGGTCACTGAATTCACAGAGAAAGAGGGGTGGTCCACATCTGACATGGATATGGTTAATGGCTCAGATTGCATGGCTCATCTCTATGAAATCAGGTCACAGGGACACAGAGAAGCCTATTTAAAGAACAAGGGGCGTAAAGCTTCACTAAATGCTGTGGTTTCTTGTTCAATCATTGCTAACATATGCCAAGTATCAGTATTTTGTTATTTAAACTAACTTTTCTTATTTTTATTTTTATATTTAGCATTTTAAAAAGTGATAAATAGAATGTTAAACTCAGAGGTGGCTTTAAACTAGCTGCAGTGCACTTTAAAAAAAGGCAAGTTTCTATAAAATACTAGGATAGTTTTACTGAATTATACTTTTTACTTTTGCTTACATTATATTTACAGTATACAGTATCACTGCTCTTACTTAGGTAAAAGTTATGGCTACTCTTTCCCTAAGTGAAGATTAAGCTTTTCTAAAAACAAAAAGTTTTGTTTTTGATGGGCCAGCTGTATTGAGTGGAAGTTAGTGTACAATACACAATGGTCTTGTTGTAATTTATTTATCTATTCCTTTTGGTAATCCAAAACTTTCATTGATTTCTTCTAAAGTCTGTGTGTCTGTTGTAACTGTAAATGTAAATATATTTTTATTTTGTACTGTAATTTTGTGAAATACTTTGTGACATCTGTCTGTGAACTCACTAAAGTAATACCTTTACTGTATCTAAAATAAATAATTCATTAATTTAACACCAAATTTTTAATATACAGTTACCCTAAAGAGAAAACATACAGATCTTTCTCTAGCAGTTCCTCTATTTCTAGTAAGTCAAATATGAGGTAAATATTACCTTGTGTTATTATTTAGAAAAATGTTTTCCCTATTCCAGTTTATAATCTTTACATTTTAGTTTACATTTTATAAAAAATATATTCTGGATTTTTAGGTCATTCGTAGGTAGTCTTGTAGATTATGTTTAATTTGTATTAACAGTTGATATGAGGGTAAATTTTAATGGGTGTGACAAGATCAAAACTGGTATGACCATAAAAGTTTAGAGTTTGTTTATCCAGAGTTTAAATAAAACCTTTAACCTTTTACATATCTTTATTTTAACTAACAAAGTGTTTGGTAGGTGTGGCACCTGCCAGGTTTACATTTAGATATGTTTTTCCTTGGCAACTTTAATTACCATAATGCCAATAAAAGATTTTGCATCTCATTTTCATTAAGGTTTTGAATAAGTGCTGGCAAGGCCTTTATAGGTGAATATTTTAACCAACTGGAAGGAAAAGAGGGAAGTGGTGAAATTATGAGAAATATTCTAAAGATAAATATTTCTGTGCCTTTGAGGAGAGAGAGAAAACAATATGTGTCCTTTAATTTCTTTCTACTAATAGAAATAACTCAAAACTAATTTGATCCCAGTTTGTATTACATTTTTATTTCAGTCTTTATAAGAACTTTATAGTTTGTCTTTCTATTTTTTATTTTTTTTTTACATATTAAGTCACTAGTTTACATCAGTTACTTGAACTTGGATACAGTAGTCTTTTTTTAAATCCCACTGTATTCATCTTATTTCTAGGATAGTGACATTTTACTTTTACTTGAGAAAGCAACATGTGGAGGTTTTGCAGCTCTTACTTCAATAAACTCAGCCACTCTATCTACCTCTGGTTAAACCTGCAAAGTCCCCAGAAACCCAAATTACACCATTTTTAATGAGCACCTCCGTTCCCACATAAAAAAAATAACTTGAAACAACAGCATTGGGTCATATTTCAACCTCCGTACTGATCACAAGACATATGGAGGATAAATTGTATGTTCATGACCAAATCCACAAGATGTCGCCACTGCTCCAAATAAAATTGTGCCTTGTGCTGATTTTCGTCAAAAATTTTCTCATTATATTTTAAAGACATTGAGAAAACTAAGGAAGGTTGATTTATTTATTTTTTTTACAATAATATATCATGCGATTTGCATACATGTTTTATTTGTTAATATACAGACAATAGCTTTTATCCATTTGTATTTAACAGGGTGCAACCATATGCACAGACCAAAGTATCTCCTCTTAAAAAACTGATAAGATACATCAACAAAACTGAAGTATTTTTAAATAAAGAGAAATAACAGTCTTAAATAGCGCATTATAAAGTGTAAGTTCTCCAACTTTCATTGCCACTGTTATTCTCTCAGTGAGATGAAAAAAGAAAAGTTTTTTTTTTCAGGACTTTGATGACATTTAGCTCTTCATTCTAAAGAGACTGGTTTAAAAATTAAAATATCCCATCCTTTCTCCACCCTTCTATCTTCCCTGTCCAGAATGTAAACATTTGCTTCAAGTGTGTATCTCTTCTCCTTGCTATGTGATGATAGCCTCATAAAACTCACAATTCTGCCAATAGTATCATCATCAGCAATGTTCAGCTCTATTTCTGCTACTGGAGTCTGAGGTCCCAAAATATTTTTATTGATTCATGTCAGTGAAGTCCCTAATTGTTTCCTTGTCTTCAGGTTAAAATACAAGTTACCCCTTAAGCTACAAATTTTCACTTTGCCTTTATAAGTCACAATATTTAAAGGGCAGTTACTTTTCATTTTAAATTCACGTAATGTGCCCCTTTTATACCTCTATTCACAACCCAATCATTGACACTCTAGTTAAACAGTTAAGTGCATCCTCTCCAAGGAATGCAGGATCCAGCCACTGGACTGACGAGCCCAAAGTGTCCAGTGAGCAGGCATGAATTAAAACTGGCTCAGAGAAAACAGATCAGACAGGAACAGTACTGTAATCCAGGAGTCTGCAGCCCGGTCAGGGGTTCCAATTCGCACAGGATCAGACAAATCCAGGGTTCCATGAATTCACAAAGCGTAATTGCAGGTTCAAAGTTCCATGCGTCAAGCAACGAGCTCAGATCGAAATGCACAGATGCACAGGCATGTTCAGTGGTTGGGGGGACAGAGACAAGACATGGTACCAGTAAAACTGCAGAACTTTCAATTGGTCTCACCTAGGAGCCAGGACATGATCAAGAGACAAGACAAACACTAAAACCATTTTGACCCACAGGCCTCCGGGGACAAGAACATTAACCTAGGAATAACTCAAGACTAACGAAACAAACTAACCAACACTGATCTGGCCCCGATAGCTGGGCTGAGCCGAATATAAAGCAGAATGAGCAGGTGGATGAGATTAGTGATAATTCGACACCAAGCAGAGTTAGGCAGGTGACTGAAATGAATAATTAAGGTCTGCTATCAGGGCAGAACGTGACAATTTCACTCATAAAACAAAAACTGCTCAAAGTCTGATAAACTGATATAAAAAAGTTGATATGCTACAATATTAGTTAATGTTTTAAAGAAGCTAGTCATGTTGTATCTATCCATTTTATTTAGTTAACTGCCACTGATTTATTAAATTACAAGAAGATTAATTAAACTGCAGGCAGGTGTTCTTACTCCCTAAATAAAAACACGACGGAAAAAGGTGGAATTAGTGACAGCATGTTTTACAGTCTCTGTATCTATGGGTAAGAGACAGATGGTGCAATTTTGATATATTTTTTCTCAGTTTAAAGAATCCGTATTATTATTATTGGAGCAAATGACAATTGTTAATCAAAAAACAGTCACTTTAGTTAAACCAGTGGCAGATCACTGAGGCAGACCACTCTCTCTTAATTGAATAAGTGACATGAGAAAGGGCAATCCTGCCGGAATGGGTTGATTTTCTGGAGGCTAATGAAAGCAATTTCTTATTGAATGGAGACTGTGTATAATAAAGGTCATTAATTACAAGGCATAGTGTCAGTTAGAATAAAGCATCCTAAGCTTTTGAAACCCAATCCCCCTCCTGTGTTTTTGTGGTCTTTTCTGTAGCCTATAAATTGGATTTATCTTGGTGATACATTTACTGTCTGGCAGCTTGAAGAAAAAATCTGGAAGATTCAGATGTCAAATATTGATTATACACATGATTAAAGGAAAAGTCAGGTAATATCCAGAATTCAAGCTTCTGAAAGCACTTTAAATAAAAAAATATTACATACTGTTAAATAATAGTGTTTTTAATTAAGAGTAATTTTCATTTGAATATGCTTTACTGGAGAGATCTATGTTTGACAAAGAAAACTACTGCCACCTACCGGTTTGAGACGTCACAGTGTGGTATCTGTTGAGCAAGTCCCAATGCTGTATCTGGCATTTGTCACAACGCACTGTTATCCAAATCATCTTGAAAACACTCCGCTTCAAAATGTTGGCTACAAATAACCTGGCCAAAAGTTCACTGGCAAAGTCTCCCTCTTCAAGACAGCAATCCAACGTCGAACCCATCCGTGGTGGATCATATATGGGAAAGGTGAAATAACTAATTTTTTTTCCCCACTTTTACCTGATGTATTACAAATCTAACTGCAATGCACGTGGGCATGTCAGTTTAACTATAGCTCTTGCGAATTTCAACGGTGAAGTCCTCTCGAAATCTTAGATCATTTTTGTTCATTGCAGATGTGTCTAGTAGTTCCCATTGATTTTGCTTGTAAAGGACGAGAATGGTGCTAGGCTTAACGCACCGTGACGTTAGGAGATGTCAGTTGTGAGGTGTTGCCAAATTTGGGCAAAAATGGCCACTCCCGGACTCAGTGATAGCGACAAAAATGATTGTTTTTATTGATGAACGATAGATTCATTATATCACCACAAGCGTATTAGTTTTAGGTATAGATAATGATCCATCCATCCAATTTCCAACACGCTTATCCCTACTGGGGTCGCGAGGGGTGCCGGTTCCTATATCCAGCTGTCTACAGGCGAGCGACGAGGTACACCTTGGACAGGTCGCCAGTCCATCGCAGGGCAACACAGAGTGTGAGCAACAACCATGCTCACACACTCACACCTAAGGAGAATTTAGAGGAGCCAATTATCCTAAAAGTCATGTTTTTGGACTGTGAAAAGAAGCCAGAGTAGCCAGGGAGAACCCACACATGCTCAGGGAGAACATGCAAACTCCATGCAGAAAGACCCCAGGCTGGGAATCTAACCCAGAACCTTCTTACTGCAAGGCAGCCGTGCTACCCACAGCTGGTATAGATAATGATAATGATCCATTGATCATTCCTTGCTGACCAGACTACTCCTTTAAATGGGGTCTTTGAGATTTGCTGCATAACAACAGGATATCACACTTTGAATGTATATGCTGAAATGTTTCATTACATATACTAAAGCTACCTAATAGTTGCCTGCAATACATGCCCCTGTGGTTCTATGTTCACCTATTCATTAGTTTCCCACCTAATCAAGTCTTATTGGCTCAGTGAGGCCCTTTGTTTTCAAAACCTTTAAAAGTATGTAGTGAATAACAGAAATCCCTCTGTGCTCCACACCTGAATCAAATGGCTGTGTTACCTTCTCGGTGTGCATCAAGTTCTCCAGAGTTCTGGTAATGACCTGATTAATTGTCTCAGCAGTGTTGAAGCAATGACACATCTAAAAGATGCAGGGCACTGACCCTCATGGCCTGGGATGGAGAAACCATGATCCTATCCCACTTACTGCAGGTTTGGAGCCGGTAGAAGAATTATGGTGAGATTGGGGGAACATCCTGGACATATCAACGTCACAGGGCAACACAGAGACACACAACTGATCGCATTCACCCTCCTAATTGTTTTTTAGAGAGACCAATTAACATATTAGAATTGTTGCGCCTTGGAAGGAATTTGAAATATTCAAAGAAATGGAAAAGAAACATGTTTTTTATTACATGTATACTTAGTATATCACTGTTATCTCAAATTCTTTTTTTCATGCAAACTTTACAATGTTAAAACCCCCTGAATACATGTGTCATTTTCCTTGACTCTGGATTTTAGGCGTCACCTACTGTATATGTTTGACATGCTAACAATGCACCTGTCACTGCAGTTAGGTCACTTTATGAATAATAGACCACTAAGATCCCTCTAAGATAATCTGGTTCCACAATGCTTGGTAGAATATAGGAATTTCTTTTTATTTGCACTCATGCACATTACCTTATGGAGCACAGATGACTGCTTTCAACTAACTGGTAGGATGGTTTCAAGAAAATCATGTTTATTTATCATTTTTTTTATTCTCTGGTCCGCATTTTGGACATCACGGGAAAAGTAAACAATACATCTTCTTTGACCTAGAGATCTTTGACTGTTCTTTATTTGTTTTCATAAAACTTGATCAGCTCCGTGGTGCATTTGCCCCTAATGTTTTTTTATTCTGAATCTCAACCCTGTAGCATAGGCAGCAAAATGGCTGATATCCTTTATTAACTGAGGGGAAATCTGATCAAATATTATGACTCCAAGTCAGTATCATCTAACATTCCCTGCAAATTGATCTGTTAGGGAATTTGTGGGTTCCCAAACACATGAAAATCCATGTTGTAGCCCTCCAGTTTAAACCAAGTTTACCGCCATAACTAAATAAAGCTGGCAGCACTGGAGGATGGACACATAGCTGCTGGTAGCACATCTGTTTTCTCAGAATCCACAATCTCATCTTTGGAAAAGGACCAGAAAGAGGCTTTCACATGTTTCTTATAGCGCCTGCTGATATTTCATTTGATACCATGAATTAATATAACCAAACTTTGCTGGATTGGGCACCAGGTGTCACTTTACCAAGTCGGTCTAAAATGTTCTGCTAAGTGTCCATTCTTTCCCTGAACAGACTCAACAGGAGTATTATCACATAAACATTATTAATCTGGCTTACCAGGTTAAGCATTGTTACTTAAAGAGTACTTTCAAACTTCATAAGTAATATTAACAAAGCTATGTGTTAAAATAGATTTAGGTTTAATAGATTTATACTTAATATGCAATATTTACACTATGTAGAATATATATTATCCTTATTCATCACTTTCTTTTTTTCTGTGCAACAGGTAGTTCCTGCTTTTTATTGGCGTGTACTTTCTCCTGTTGTTAATTAGAGCATGTAAAAAATCCCTGCTTGTTTATCGTGTTGTTTTGTGTGTGTGTGTGTTTGTGTGTGTGTGCTTGTGAGACAGTACAGGGTCTGTGTTGACACTGTGTCTGATGGCACACTTTTTCTCTGCGTCTGTGTGTACTCTGCTGTGTTCCAGCTGTCTACTAGGATAAGGCTTGGTGGGTGAATAAACTCGCCCTGAATGTCACACATACACTTACTCAGTATAGAATGGCTGTGGGGTTGGAGCTATATTAAGGAGCATCCATGGGCTCTGATTTAAAAGTGGTTTCATGAATACCACTCATCAGGACTGCGCTGAGATATTTTACACAGAGGAATATATGCACAGAACATGTTAGCATTGATGAGCAATTAGCTTTACACACAAAGATTAATCTTCTATTGCCTAGGCTGTGATCTACATATATAATAAAGAAAAGTAATCTACAATGCTTCCATTCCCAAAGCAATATTTATTTTCTCAACCCTTTTTTATTGCATAAATTACAAGAGCTAACATGTTAACTTTTAGGCATTCTGATTAAGAGCAAACAGAAAATTCCTCTAAATATTGCTTCAGTTTCACTGAACACTCAAACGGATTTCCCACTACTTGCCATTTTCCCTTGCACACAAACATCACGTTTGGCAGAAAAGCAGAAAGCTGGAAACAAATGTGCAACCTCTCAACTGCAAGTCGGTTACTCCTCCTTGACCAGCCACAGCTGCCCTATGGGGTAGAATAAAGGCCATTGAGCAGAATGTAGAAGTTTAGCCATCTATCAACATCAGCTGGATGATAGCTTGTCTCATGTTTGTTCACATTTAGCAATACTGGCACATGTCATTTGGCGCTGCTAGGAGGACCTGAATGTAGACAGGAGGCAGAGTAATTACAGTAATGACATATAATGAATAGCAGACAAAAAAAGAAGGATCTGACGTAGAAATGAAATCGTGCTCAGAACCAGCGGTAATTACATAAAATTAGGTGCCCTAATACTGTGGAAAAGTGATTACTGGAGTGCTTCACGGGTGAGTTAAAAGCGTGAAGGTCAGTTGTAAGGAAGAGGGATTTTGAGAGGCCTAAGGGAAAGGGAATAATAAAAATTACACATAAATCTAGGAACCATAGAAACTAGAAAGGAGCCAAAATCAACACAGCATGAAAACAAATACTAAGAAAAGGTGACAGGCGTAACAGGAATAATAAAGAAACAGGAAATAACAGGAACACAGTACTTTAGTTGATTCAACTCACACAATGTACATTTTTTTTCTTTGTTTGTATTCTGAGTGTTTAAGTTAGGTAAATAGTTTTTGGACAAGACAGTAGCTGCTCCTAAGAAACTATTATATTTAATACATTTCAGCAAACGTAGATATGAGTCTGTGCTTATTCTAATGAGAGTGATCTGTTAAGTTAGCACTCCAATCATCCCTTCTGGATTAATGGCTTTATAATAAAGTGGCATTTATTGTGCTTTTTGTAGTTGCCAAGTGCAGTTATAAATTAAATTATTAACATTTATTAGTGATTAGATAAACTCCAGTCCAAAACAAGTTTGAACATCTAAACACTGTGAGTAAATTCAGTAAACAATTGCTAATCCCAATTGTAATTGTTAAATGCTATTAGCCCAATAATCTCAATTCCCCAGAATTCTTATTCAGTGTGGATGATTTTGCTTGGAATTATAAAAATTTATAATTTAAAGCAAACTGCAGAAAATGACCTTTCATAAAAGGTAAAATAACTGTTCAGTATCGCTTCAAGTAAAAAGACTAAAGGAGGGCCAACCATTACTTTTTATCAAGGTTTCTCTGTTTAATTAGGAAGCTCACAGTGGTTTGTTCAGTAGCCAACTGCAGGTCTTCCCTGAGCAGATTACATAATCATGTATGTTTTGTTTTAAAGTGATGGATTGCATAAACTAAGCATAATCTGTGCAATAAGCCGTTAAAAACTGCTAACGGTATGTGTTTTGGCAAAGTCTTTGAATCTAAATATTATTAGATAACATAACTGCAAACTTCAAAGTGTCAATAAGATCATAAAAGTCTTATTAAGGATACAACAAAGTGAGAAAATTTGCAATTTAAAATGATAAAAAGCAAATTTTCTCTCTTTGTTGTAACCTTAATAAACTACAAAGAGAGAAAATGTGCTTTTTCTCTCTTTGTTGTTTGTTAAGGCTACAAAAAAACTTAAAATGATAAAAGGAACTTGAAATAAATAATTTAAAATAAGATTAGCAAAGTACAGCATGCTTAGAACAGCATCAGTGGAGCAGCTGACCTAGTTTCACTTCACGCCACTACAGAAGAGAAACGGCTGAAAAACTAAATGTCTGGGAATCTTTGAATTTTAAAAGGCATGGTATTTGAATACCACAGCAGCTAAGATTTTAAACTCTTTTTGAGACAGTAGAAATTTGATCTATGAAAACTATAAAGATGCAATATAGAATCAATCATACCAAGATGTGAGGAGAAGGTAGAAAGCTCTCCTGTTACCATCAGGATTTGGATTTTTGTGAGGACTACCAAAATTTAAGGCAACATTTTTTTTTATTTCAGCTCACTGGGAGGAATGAATCAGTCCAGTGATTCTACTTCAAGCAAAAGGGAGAGGGGAGTCAGAGATAAGAAGGCGCAAAATGTGATGTTAGGATACTGTGTTTCCTTTCATCCAGTGACAGGAGCAACTGAAGTTTGTTTTTAATATATTTTCTAAAGGGATATTTTAAAAAAAAGTCAACAACACTCATCTGATACTGTATGTTTTTCATAGCTATGCCTCCATCCATCCAGCTGATTTTTTTTTTCCACAATCCCTTTAAATTGAACACAACTCGATGCTCTACTGCATTTTGCACCATACTTATTTATTTACACTGCACCGAATCTTTCCATATTAATGCCCTTTTGCACCATGATTTTTCAAAACTGGATTTCCTTTTCTCCTAAATTGTTTACATTCTAATCACAGCTGCACTTTATAAATGGAAATGTTCATTTCTCTATTGAAAAGCTGTATGAATCAAAATTTTTTTGTGTATACACTGTATTTAAAAATGACTATAAAGCTTGTCTAAGTCTAATCTTCTTCCACTTATTCCATCAGGGTCACGGTGGCACTGGTGCCTATCTCCTGCATTTAATGTCCAATAGGTGGAGTACACCCTAGACAGGTCACCAGTCTGTTGCAGGGAAACACAGAAACATACAGCAATGCATACACACACTCACACCTAAGGACAATTTAGAGAAGCCAATTTACCTAACAAACAGCGTGACCATGCTATCTGTTATTATACTTTAGCTAATATTTGCTCACCTGTCAGTTTTCTCATGTTAAGAGTCATTGTGTGGTATCACTGTAGTAACACTCAGGATAAATGTGACAGTCACCTTCAGGACAGTCTAGTTGCACCTTCACTTGACCCGTTTTATGCATCCCTCTCAGGGGGAAACCAAGAGAACAATGTGGCAATGCTTATGTTAACCTACAGGATTCTGGTCTCATTGTTCTTTTGCCATTTACTGGTCATTATAAAGGGTTTATTATGTACTCAGTTTCTGTGTAATTTCTTTCCCAAAATGGATTAGTTTCTGGGACATTTTGTTTTTTTTATATAAAAAGAAATAATGTTCCATTGCTTGCTTTGCCCCTGATCTCTCACCTACTCTCCAATGATAATGGACGTTTAAAAGCTTCAATCAAGGTGTTCTCTTTTGTTATGTGCTTTGACGTTTTACTTCTTCTCGACCACAAATCTGTTTAGTCTTTTTTTTTTTCTATCAGGACAAACTCTGTATTCTTTAGGATTTTTTTTTTTTAATTAAGCAGAACATTGAACTAGGTTTGTAGATTCTATAAATGTTCAGACATTTCACTCAACTTGATGATACCAACAATTGCTCTCCCATGTAAACAACATGTTGAATAGAGCTAGTATTAATTCTTTTATAATTCTACTTAGTCCCTCATAAGCACAGAAATGACTCAATAAACATACTTTAGATAAAATAAGGATCTTTAACAGATACACTTAAGTTAGGCAAATAAAAAGTGAGAAAAACTATAGTATAAATAAGTATTAATTAATTATTACAATAGTATAAAATCCAGTACAACACTAAACAGGCAAAAAGATGCAGTAGAAAAAAATTATACAACAAAAATGTGTTTATTTTAGAAATTCAACATTAAAGATGACAACAACAGGGAGTTTCATGGCCTATCAGCACATTTCTAACTAATCTGTCTAGTTCTAACTTCCCTAACTTTTGTATCTGAGCATCAGGTGGATATGAGAGCAAGACTTATCTGAGTTGTTTTTGACTTCTAGTTCTGTAGGTTATTTAGTTTTTTCTTTATACATAATCACATCAAAGTTGTGACAGGGTGTACAGTTATAACACTGATGATGTGATACTTTTTAAGTAATATAAACGGTCATTGTCATGCATGAAACAAAAGCAGATACATCTCCAGCAAAAAGTGTGAGACTCCAAAAGGCTCCCAATATATATTATACTTTACTTATCGGGTATAAGACCTTTGCCAGTTATAAATTGCATGAATATTATGGGAACATGCCGGCACTTGTTTACAAGTACTGACGCTGCGGTAGCGAAAAGACCTCCCTCCTGAAGCCCCTCCCAGCCCCCTCCTCCTCGCAGCGAGCTGCTTGGCTCGCTCCTCTGCGTTGAAGAAATCGGTGGTCGCCCGGAAAAATTCCAGCATAACTTTGTGACTCCACTTGGTGCCATTACTGTCTTCTCTGCTCATATTTGTTGCAAACACAGAGCCGACTGCACTAGACGCACCATGGACACTTCTGTCCGACTCTGTGGAGAAACCACAGTGACCACCACGGTCTGTCAGAAGGAGAAAAAAGTGTGGGTTTGTCTCAAACAGCTCTAGGGGTAGGGAGGACATGGCGTCTCCTCGGATAGGGTCATCTTTAGCACACACGCTCAAAACAGGGATAGCTACTTCATCCACATCTCGTAAGGGTTCGTTGCGTTCCCAGTAAGCGTCCCAGGCTCCTGGCACACTGAAGCCACTTTTGGTCTCCGATGTAGAGCCAGAATATCCAGACTGACAGAATAAGGCTTCCTCTACACCACGCAAGGAACAACTTGAAAACAGAGCATCCGTTTCCATGACGTCACCCAGCGCCGTCCTGTACCTAAAATATGAGAACAAACACAAGTGAGACAAAAACAGGTCACAAAAAGAAGATTGAAAAACAGTAAATCAATTATAAAGAGCTGCACAGTTCTCTAAATCTCTAATAGTCCTAATTGGAGAAACTTCACCTGGGTCACGATCTCTGTTAGAATTAGTAAGATGACAACAAGCAGGCCATCTGTTGCTGTGGTAACTTAATTGCTTCCCCCTGTGGTCTATGTCTTTTCAATAAATGGTTTCTGAGTACCTGCATCTGACAATCTTGCAAGCATTTTTTTAAATACTCCTTTTGGTTCACCACAAAATAAAAAAAAAATCCTTTTTTAGCAAAGATTAAAAAAAGCACAATCAGGGTGACTGCACGAGATACGTCATCCATATCCTTTGTGAGGGGAATGCTATTTGTTTGATTCATTACAAGATGAGCTGGATTATATCTAGAAATTTAGTCCAAGTAATTGGAAAAATTATTGTATTACACATTCCAGTGATGTATTAGCATCTATTAGGGCAGTAATAAAGAGGGACATCCAGCTGTCCCTTTTTTTGCAATAAAGGTAAGATTCTCTATTCAAAATATTTTCAATATATATAACTTTCTTAACTCAGATAAGATTACTTCGATAAAAATAGACCTGTTCCGTTGCAGCAGGGTACCTCAGTGCTTTCCCTCCTCTCCAAAGCACGTGGACAACACTGGTGTAATGTCAACTTGTCTCCAGAGAGGACAAACTTATGCATAAACTCTGGAAGTTGCATGATGCTCCTTTAAGACACTCATGTATACACTGAGAAAGAGGTTTAGGGTGAGGGTTAGGCCAAAGATGACTTTGCACCGAAACCATAGAAACTGTTGCATCTCTTAAACTAAACTACAACTACTTTAAAACAAAGCAAAATCTCTCTCCCCAAACATTGAGTTGCTGCTGGCATGCAGTTTCATCTGGTGAGATATTTTTGTTTTGTATTTAATAAAGTAGAAAAAAACATGCTCTGTGTTAAATCTTTTCCTTCAGGGAACAGTAGGTTGCTGCCCCTGAGAGCTGCCCAATCATTAGTAGCCTTCCTGCGTTAAGGGTCTTACTCCGGGATCCAAAGTATTAGCCTGAGTTTATATTCCTCTAACTGCCATCTAACCACTAGGTAACTACTCCAAATTACAAATGGCTAAATGAATGAAGTTAGCTGTTTAAACCTAAACGCAATCAGTTTTTGGTCCTTAAATAAGCAATCAAAATATATGTTAAAACATATCCGTCTCGTCTCTTTAAACTTGCGGGCCTGCAGATGTGACCACAAAAAGCATTTAAAAAGCTGTATGTTCACTACAGGTTCACTAATTTTACACTGTTTTAAATGAATCTTAAGCTTTTAAAGTTTCATTATTAGCTGGCAGAGTATATGAAATCCAACCAGTAATAATCAAATATGATATGTAATTATTAGCCAGGAATTAGTTGAGAGGATACCACACGGCATCATTTTGTTTTTTTCAATGAGTACTCCAAAGTGCTGCCAAACAAGTTAGTTAAATAATGGCATAAGCTTTCTCTGTTGATGGCAAGTTTCTGCAGCAACATTCAACACACTTTAAAACTTCAAGAAGAGGACATTAGGGGTAGGTGATCCTATAGCCCCATTTACACTACCCTTTTAAAACCGTACAGATATTGGTCCGAGCATGACAATTGAGATAACCGTTGAGTGTAAATGGCACGCAAAATTGAATCGGCCCGTGCCAGACACAACCGAACCACGCTTAACTGTTACTAGTACAACAGAAGGGCTCAGCGCGGTTCATTTCTGGCTCAGTTTTCAGACGACAAAGAGCTCATAAGCAGACCGCATCATCTCCTTATAGTCAGCCTCCGTAATAATGAAATTTCAGACATTCATAAAAATACAAGCTTCCCTACCTTGCCACACGATTTCCAGTGATAATTCTGCTTAGTAGTGTGATGAACCTCAACACCTGTCATTGTTTCCTGCATCTGTAAGCCCTGATTAGACTATTGTTTGTCATATCCACTTCCCAAAAGCCAACTCTGTCAAGTAAATTCATTCAAAGCTGTCTCCTTTGCCTAAATCTCCGCAACCAATTAAATATCACAATTACAAGCATACTTCCTGAATGTTATGGATGCCGCTGTGTTGTTTTCCATGTTTACCCCTAGAGAGCAGAAGTAACGTAGATCGTCACTAGATGGCAAGGAACCATGCTGGTGCGATGTGTAAATGGTCGCAGGCATCCAAGCTTAGCAGGGTTAAGTAATCCAAGCTCGGTCCGAACCCGGCAACGGATCGGTTTCAAAGAGTAGTGTAAATGGGGCTAATGTTAAGTCAATTCACCCAACTCATAGAGATAGATAGCTTAATCTAAAGCCGGGCATACACTGTGCGATTTTTTGCAAACATGTTTGATTATTTCCCGACCATACGATTCCTGATCTGCAGGTAAATGGTAAATGGTAAATGGCATGTACTTATATAACGCCTTTATTCAAGTTAGGAGACTTGACCAAAGTGCTTTACACTACATTCATTCACCCATTCACACACACACTCACACACTGATGGTGGCAAGCTACATTGTAGCCACAGCTGCCCTGGGGCTCACTGACAGAAGCGAGGCTGCCGTACACTGGCGCCACCGGGCCCTCTGACCACCATCAGTAGACAATGCAGGTGAAGTGTCTTGCCCAAGGACACAACGACAATGAAAGTCGGAGTCGGGGTTTGAACCGTCAACCCTCCGATTACAGGGCAAACTCCTACATCCAACGCCACTGTCTCCCTGGCAGATGGTCGTTAGAGGCTCATCGCCCCTCGTAACCACCTGTACCCTATACGACTCAAGACGCACGATCAGGCTGAAAGTTGGCCCGATCGAAAGATTCTTGCAAGACTGGAAAATCGCCCCGAAAATAGCACAGTGTGCACCCAGCTTAAGGGAACTCAGTAGACAGCATCAGTTCACTGACTTGCAGAATCCATTCATCCTGAAAGAGCATGCAGTGACAATGTTTAGTCTTTTTCATTGGGGGATAGACTTTTACAGGATATTTACCTTTTAAGTAAAGAAAACCTCAACTAGAATCAGGCTTTTCACATGATCTCATCATCTGCTTACGGATATTGAATTCTTTGAAAGTTAAAATGGGATTTCTAAAACCTTTTTTTCAAAAACTAAAAGTTTTCCCCGAGGTAGTCCTTGGAACTTGTGTTGTTTTGTTAACCTTCTTTCGTGTATCATCTTGCCTCATGAACTAGATGTATCATTAAACCTCTAATCATATTATCTACTGGTTCATCTCTCCCTCCTTACCTGCTGAGACATATCTTCTGGTATAGGGCCAACACCCACTGCAGGGGCCAGCTCAGCCCATTTTCGAACCAGCTCTGACAGCGAAACACAGGTGACAGACAGACCGCTGCTGTCATATAACTGGAGGATCCACACTCCCCCAGGTATGACAGGAGGAGGCCTGACCCCGAGCTCTCGCTCACCGCGTACAGTCTCCCGGCGGGCTGTCTGTAGCGAATGTAGCGCACAGCTTCTCGCAGATCTGAAGGGTCACCAAACTGCTGCAGTTTGAGGGTAGTAAGAGGAGTGCCATTGTGGCTGCGGCGGTTGAAGACTGCAGGGAGGTACCCATGGGACAGAGCTGATTCACACAGCTGTAGAGAAACAAGGAACAGAAACAGTCTCATAAATGATGCAATGTCTCAAATATGTGAGTCAAAAACAGTTGATAAGAAACAGCTTACAGACTGCAAGGACTCAAAAGAATGATCCTGTTACTTTTAGGAGTACATCCATGATTAAATCAGTGTGGCCTGGTCTCTCTGAAATGTCATAGAATAAGACAATCGCTGCTTATAGAGCAGTGTCCATTTTGGACCCACTATCTCAAAACACATTCGGATAATACTGACACAAGGCAAGATTGGCTAAGAAGGATAAACACATAAAAGAAAAAATAAATACCTTTTAGGCAATTTGTCCATGCTGTAAAGTTAATGATTATAATTACTCAGAGTAAAAATTTCTTCACTGCTTTTCTTATAAAAAGAAACTGTTTAGGAACTGTTCAGCCTCACGTTTTTCAAATTATTTTAATTGGAAAGTTGATTAATTGGTACATACATAGTTTTGGAGGGGTCTTAAAACTTTATATAACGCATGTTCTTTTTACTTAATCGAAAAGAATATCTGTTGGTAGCTGATGGTAGTACATTTTACATAAAATCTTCTTCCTTTTAAAAGTCAGATAAACCCTTAACAGGTAGGCAGTCCATCCCAGGAATAGCATCAGATGCACAGCATCAGAACTGGGTCATTGATTTATTGATTGATATAGCACTCGACAACAGCCAGCCAAGAAAATACAATAACATTAAAAGAGCAAGTCATTGAAATTACAGAAAAAAAAAGAAATAGGAAAAATGCAAATACATGGTATTAAAAGCCTGTCTAAAAATTATTTTTAAAATTAGACTTAAAAAGGCTGTGGTTGGTGGTGAGGCGAGGATCTAAAGGAAAATGAATCCAAAGTCAGGGTGGTGCCACTGAAAAAGACCAGTCACCGCAGTGTTTTAGTCTAGATTTCGGAACGTCCAACAGAAGTGGACTTGATGATCTCAAGGATCTGCCATGTAGAATAAGACTTAAAAGCCATTAAAAGTGTTCACAAACAAACATTAAAACGTTTTAATAAATAATATAATGAACAGGTAGCCAATGCACAGAGGATAGAACTCTGCATCGTCTAGTGGTGTTGGTTAATTCAAGGCCTCTTAACCCTGGTCCTCAGGACCCCTTTTCCTTCATGTTTTAAATGCATCTCTACTCACAGACACCTGATTCAAATGGTTGAATCAAATGCTCAAGTGCTCCACTTTGTTTCTACATAAAACAGACCTGAATGACAAAGAAGCTGCAGAATCCATGGATCATATATTTACAGCACAGACACATGCAGAAGATAAGGACATTTTATCTGAAATCTAGAAGTCAAAAAGGTGTATCAACAAACTTAAATGCCAAAACGTCACTCATTAACATCTATTTAGTCAGGATGGATTAAAAGTTATTAATCCAGTGGATGACCCGAGCAGAAGTCACATATGAATATACATTTCTGCATTATTATACAGCAACATCATTGAACGTCTTACAGTTAGCTTTTGTGTTCTTATCCTGCTCAAATCTCCCAGCTGAGACATTAATTCAGCAAATGAAAATCTGTCACCATCTGACAAACGCTAGCAGAGTGAGTGATAAGTTACAACAACCCCTAAATAGATCTAAAATATACAAACAAGAGAATCATTTGGATTTTCTTAGCACAATTGTTCCTGATCATGAGAATTAAACTAACAAAATTTATTCTGCATGCAGACACATGAATATTTCATTTTTGACTTGATTGGTTTACTTATTAATTTTTGATTGGAAACAAAAAAATATATAATATATTCATTGTTTGCTCTGAAAAATCACAAAATGTTGAAAGTAACACTGAATTCTGAAAGAAATGGTTCTATTGCAGAAAAAGTCCAAAATAAACAACAGTTGCCTCAGCAGTTTTCTAACACAGCTGATTAAATGTCAGGTCAGTGATAAATTCCTGAAGTAGAGACTCCATACTGGCCCAAACTCCCTGCTGACCTCACAACTGCAGCATTAGGAAAGACAGGCCTGAAATATTTCCTTCAGTGCAAGTTAAATATTATTATTTATTTCTTGCAAGACCATATTTAGAGTTGAAATCAAATTATAGAAACAAATGCAGCAAAACATCAGTGAGCAAAGCAATGGTTCACATTGTCTAAATGCTTATACCATACCATACCATACCAACTTTATTTATGAAGCACTTTATACACCGAACAGGACCAAAGTGCTGTACACAATCATAAAATACAATAAAATTATAAAATAGAGAAAAAACGAGTGTAAAATACATATTAGTATACAAAAAGAATAAAACAAAGTAAAACGTCTCAAATTGTGTCAAAAGCCAAGGAAAAAAGATGAGTCTTAAGAAGGGACTTAAAAGCAGTAAGAGAAGAGGCCTGTCTTATGCTCAGAGGCAGATCGTTCCACAGCTTAGGAGCTGCCACAGAAAAAGCACGGTCTCCTCTGAGCTTGCATTTCGTCTTTGGGACCCTCAGAAGCAACTGATCAGCTGACCTGAGGGAACGGGAGGGTGTATAAGAATGTAACAGCTCAGACAGATAAGAAGGAGCAAGGCCATTAAGAGTTTTAAAAACAAATAAAAGAATTTTAAAATTAATCCTAAAATGTACTGGCAGCCAGTGTAAGGAAGCTAAAACAGGGGAAATGTGGTCGAATTTTCGTGTACCTGTTAAAAGACGTGCAGCAGCATTTTGAACCCTCTGAAGATGAGAAATATACAAGTCGCTGACCCCTGTATAAAGTGAGTTACAGTAATCCAGCCGTGTCGTCACAAATGCATGGATCACTGTTTCGAAATGCTGTCTGGAAAGAATGGGTTTTACTTTTGCTAGCTGCCTTAAGTGGAAAAAGCTGGACTTTATAACGGCTCTGATGTGCGCTTCCATTTTAAGACCAGCATCCATCTTAACCCCTAAATTTGTAATAACCGGCTTAACGTACTGAGCCAAGGAGCCAAGACTAGTCACGGAATCAGCAGTGGATCTGCCAAAGATCATTACGTCCGTCTTGTCCTCATTGAGTTTTAAAAAATTTAGGGCCACCCAGGCCTTCACATCTTCAAGACATAAAAACAGAGACCGAAGAGAGGTGGAGTTTACATTCTTTAGCGGTAAGTATATCTGTGTGTCATCTGCATAGCAGTGAAAGGCAATCCCATGTTTTCTTAAAATAGAGCCGAGCGGAAGAAGGTAAAGTGAGAAAAGGAGCGGGCCTAGAACTGAGCCCTGTGGGACACCACACGACAGTGGAGCAGAGGGGGACCTATGGCCATCAAGACAGACACAAAAAGTACGTTCAGCCAAATATGATCTAAACCAATCTAGAGCTATGTGACCGACGCCCACCCACTGTTCCAGACGGGAAAGTAAAATGACATGATCAACTGTGTCAAAAGCAGATGATAAATCCAACAGCACCAAAACAACAACGTCACCTGAATCAGTTGCTAAAAGTATATCATTAAAAACTTTTAAAAGGGCTGACTCTGTGCTATGAAATGGTTTAAAACCAGACTGAAAAACCTCTAATACATTATGTTCATTAAGATAGGCCATTAGCTGATTACAGACTACCTTCTCAAGAATTTTTGAAATAAAAGGCAATTTAGAGATAGGTCGATAATTTGCCAGAACAGTAGGATCCAAAGCTGGTTTCTTAAGTAGAGGCTGCAGAACTGCATGCTTCAGAGCGTTAGGAACAATGCCTGAGGACAAGCTACTATTTACAAGAGCAAGGACAGAAGGACCTATAGCAGAGAAAGCTTCTTTAAATAATTGGGGCGAAATAACATCATCTGGAGAACCAGTTGGCCTTAAGTGATTAACCACCTCCTGCAATAATTGCAAGTTCACACATTCAAAGCTGTGGAAAACACCAGAACAACGCACCACAACTGAAGGATCATAAGAAGAGGGGATAATCTGGGCCCTAATAGAAGCAACTTTCTCATCAAAAAAGTGTAAGAAGTTTTCACATGCAGCAGGTGAGGTCTCCATAAAGCCACTATGTGAATCGTTTGGAACAGAGTTAATAATTTTAAATAGGATAGCAGGATTCTGACTATTTGATACAATCAAACCCGATAGGTATTTTCTTTGGCTGCCTTTTGCAATCCTTTGATAACAGCGCCAACATTCCTTTAATGTTTGGAGAGACACCTGTAATTTGTCCTTTCTCCATTTGCGTTCTGCTCTGCGGCAGTCTCTCCTGGCAGCCCGAGTGACCTCATTTAACCAGGGTTCATGCTTGGATTTTGGAAATCTAATTTTTAGAGGTGCCACCAAATCCAAGGCTGCTTTACTGGTAGAATAAAACCAGTTGCTGAGTTCCTCAGTGTTATTTCCCACATCCTCTGGAATAGTACAGTTCTGATTAAAAACAGAAGAAAACTGACCAGCAGTAGTAGGGTTAAAAACACGACAGAGCCGAGCTGCAGCTCGAGTTTTAGCTTTTCCATGGGACAGCGTTGTCTCAAACAAAACAGGCATATGGTCAGAAAAGAATGAGTCACCAATTTCTAAGTTAAAGACTGGTAGACCATAAGATAAAACCAAATCAAGAGTGTGACCATGTTCATGAGTAGCACCAGTCACAGACTGCACAAAATTAAAAGAATCAATAACATTAAGAAATGACTGAGCCATAGGTGAAGTCGGACAGCAGACATGAATATTAAAATCACCAACAATGAGAACTCGGTCATATTTTGGCATGATATCGGCCAAGAAATCAGAAAAGTCATTTATAAAATTTTTGTTATACTTTGGTGGCCGATAGACTGCAGCACACAACACAGTGTGAGAGCTGCCAAGTTCAAATAGGCTCAGCTCAAAGCTACTAAACGAGGGTACGGGCAACTGCTTGCAAGTAAAACTACTTTTAAAAACAGTCACTATTCCTCCACCAGAGCCCGACATCCTTGGAGAATTAAAATAGCTGCAGTTCCCTGGGACAAGTTCATTAAAAATGCTGGAATCACCCAAGCCACGTGTCCATGATTCTGTTATAAATAAAAAATCTAATCCTTGAGAGGAAAAGAAATCCCTAATTACGAAAGTTTTATTTGCCAGCGACCTGGCATTTACCAAACCGATCCTGACAGAAATCGGCGGATCCACGTCATCAGCTGCCGTCCGGGACTCCCGGCAGAGAGGGCGCAGGTTGCTAGGATTCACCCTGCGTCTACAGGGCCGAGAAGCGCAGGGACCACGGGACTGGAACGCTCCATCCCAGCCTCCACCGACAGGAACCAGACAGGAATCCACGGGATCCAACACACGCAATGGACAGGAAAGGCGAGGCACCAGACCACACATTGCGGAGGCAGAGAAACCGCGCCGCAGGGCAGCCTTCAATCGCACCAGCCGACCGCTGCGCCTTCCACGGCGGCGCGCCCGCTTCCAACAGAAAGGCAAAATCCAGAAACGACACAGGTGAGCTGGAATGCCCAACGGCCGGGTCGAAGTTTTTTCTGCATTATACGTCCTCAGTAACGTGTTTCCAGCTGAGGCACCAATGTCCAGCAATGTTTGGCGATCATACACAATTAGAGAGTTTACACTTGTAATAAAATTAAAACCTGACAGGAGACAGAAACAAAACAGGAGGAGAGTCAGACGGCAAGCCTCAAACACTGGCGCCATCTTGCTTCCATCTTGCTTATCTACAAAATATACACTATATTGCCAAAAGTATTTGCTCACCCATCCAAATTATTGGAATCAGGTGTTCCAATCACTTCCATGGCCACAGGTGTATAAATTCAAGCACCTAGGCATGCAGACTGTTTTTACAAACATTTGTGAAAGAATGGGTCGCTCTCAGGAGCTCAGTGAATTCCAGCGTGGAACTGTGATAGGATGCCACCTGTGCAACAAATCCAGTCGTGAAATTTCCTCGCTCCTAAATATTCCACAGTCAACTGTCAGCTGTATTATAAGAAAATGGAAGTGTTTGGGAACGACAGCAACTCAGCCACGAAGTGGTAGGCCACGTAAACTGTCGGAGCGGGGTCTGCGGGTGCTGACGCGCATAGTGCGAAGAGGTCGCCAACTTTCTGCAGAGTCAATCACTACAGACCTCCAAACTTCATGTGGCCTTCAGATTAGCTCAAGAACAGTGCGCAGAGAGCTTCATGGAATGGGTTTCCATGGTCGAGCAGCTGCATCCAAGCCATACATCACCAAGTGCAATGCAAAGCGTCGGATGCGGTGGTGTAAAGCACGCCGCCACTGGACTCTAGAGCAGTGGAGACGCGTTCTCTGGAGTGACGAATCGCGCTTCTCCATCTGGCAATCTGATGGACGGGTCTGGGTTTGGCGGTTGCCAGGAGAACGGTACTTGTCTGACTGCATTGTGCCAAGTGTAAAGTTTGGTGGAGGGGGGATTATGGTGTGGGGTTGTTTTTCAGGAGCTGGGCTTGGCCCCTTAGTTCCAGTGAAAGGAACTCTGAATGCTTCAGCATCCCAAGACATTTTGGACAATTCCATGCTCCCAACTTTGTGGGAACAGTTTGGAGCTGGCCCCTTCCTCTTCCAACATGACTGTGCACCAGTGCACAAAGCAAGGTCCATAAAGACATGGATGACAGAGTCTGGTGTGGATGAACTTGACTGGCCTGCACAGAGTCCTGACCTCAACCCGATAGAACACCTTTGGGATGAATTAGAGCGGAGACTGAGAGCCAGGCCTTCTCGTCCAACATCAGTGTGCAACCTCACAAATGCGCTTCTGGAAGAATGGTCAAAAATTCCCATAAACACACTCCTAAACCTTGTGGACAGCCTTCCCAGAAGAGTTGAAGCTGTTCTAGCTGCAAAGGGTGGACCGACGTCATATTGAACCCTATGGATTAGGAACGGGATGTCACTTAAGCTCGTATGTGAGTCAAGGCAGGTGAGCAAATACTTTTGGCAATATAGTGTATGTTTGCAAAGACTTAATAACTATGTTAGAAATAACAAACTATATATTCTCATTTAGTGAACCGGATTAGCCAATAATAATTGCAGTGGTGGGTCACATCCGGCCCGCAGGCTATTTGAGTTATCTCTATTCCCTCATTCTGTGGTATTTTTATTAGTTCAACCCCTAATTTTATGTTCTCTCTGTTTTTTCTCGTCATATTAGCATCATCCGGTCTTGTCCTGTTTGGCTGTGACAACAAACTGAGGAGAAATATCAGCTGGACTGCTGTCATCAACACCTCCAACTATAGATGATGGAGTCGGGCCTGTTTTTCAGTGCTTAGTCCTATTTATCTCATTGACTTAGCTATAAGCTCAGCTTTTAACTATATGTGGCCTCTTTCATTCCTTTAGGAAAACCTCTAAAACCTGCAGGACAGCAGCCCTCAAGGGTTGACTTTAGGCAGGCCTGCCTTAGACAGAAAACTATTATTAACTCTTATATATGCATTAATTGAACTGCCTCTGTAAAGTGCCTAGAGATGACATGTGTTTTGAATTGGCGCTATATAAATTAACTGAATTAAATTAAGTTTGACCAATAATGCACACAATCCTAAACAATATTTAAACTCCAGATAAACAGAATGTTCTTATATCTTTTTGCCAATTAGTGATCTACACTTTTTCTGCTTATTTAAATTTTTCTTTATTTTACTCGAAGACAACAACAAATAAAATGTGGGTTTGATGACTAATCTTGGAATAAAGAAAGTAACTAGAGGTGAAGGTTGAAGTTACAGTATATATAATATATCAATAGTTAGAGCGGGTGCGCACATCTAGCATAACAAACTGCGGTTGAAGGCTCCAAAGGATAAAACAAAGCACCTTGGCTGTGGTTCACTAAACCTTTGTCACCCTGAATGAGCTGCAGACATGTGAAGTGTCATAGAAAATACAGTGTCCTTTCAAAATGTTTTCAAATCCCTTTTCCTCCAGTGACTTGATGTTTAAATGCCTTACTGAAGAGACTTTTTTTTTCTCAATAGCAATTTCATCAGAGTGTCTATGTGATAAATACACATCCAGACGTCTTTCGTCTGTCATGCATATGCGGTCAGAGTGAATCCAGACTAAATATTTTGACTATGCATATAAAAACTAAATTTTTTCCTTTTTTTTTTCAACAAAGAAAAACTGTCAGATTGGGTTAAACAGGGTTAATCTCTAGTGCTGCCATGTGATCTTGATTGGAAAAAAATTACAGATTTTGACTTTAGCATTAAAGTTCAGGTAGGCTTTTTATCAAGTGCTATTGTACTTCTAACATATGCTCTAACCTAGTGGTTTCTTGTACTTCCGCTTTGCATGGTGGTTTTTGCAGCCTGTTTCCTTTGTTAAGTTAACGGGGTTTTATGTGGTGAGGGTTGGGGGTGGCAGCGGGGTGCTTCTGTGATTCCACTTTTTTTCCTTTGCAATGTTTTATCGTTTCATTTCTGTCTTTGATTGTCTTTTGGAGTGTGCATCACTCCGTGTGTTTGCAGCACAGTTTGCATCTGCATGTGCTGATGAAGGTTCTCAGTCATCCAGGTCATAGTCATTCCGTAAAAATTCAAAAAAGACTATGGAATGCTTTAAAAACATGAAAAATATTACAAAATGAATCTAAACATGTACATGATGTGAGTGTAGAGAAGCTAAAATGCAGTAAATTTGCTCTCATGTGCTTCCAAGTTGAAAGACCCTGTTCACGCTGTTATTGACTGTGCAAACATGCAGATGCAAATTCCGTAAAAATTCAAAAAATATCCACTGGACTTGGTTTTCAAGATTTGAAGACGTTTCCCATCGCTGTCTTCTGTTGATGGGAAAATTAAACGCAAAAAGATCACAATCCCCTATGTTGCTGGAGTGTCTGAAAAGCTCAAGAGGATTTTCTCCAAACACAAGATCCCAGTACATTTCAAGCCAAACCAAACCCTTAAACAGAGGCTAGTGCACCCTAAAGATAAAACCCCCAGACCGAATATGAGCGGAGTGGTATATGCTGTTCAGTGTAGCGAGGAATGCTCTGATCTTTATATTGGCGAAACAAAACAACCTCTCCACAGACGCATGGCCCAACACAGAAGAGGGGCCGCCTCTGGACAAGACTCCGCAGTACACCTACACCTTATGGACAAAGGACATTCTTTTGAGGACCAGAATGTCCATATTCTGGATAAAGAAAATAGGTGGTTTGAGAGGGGCGTGAAGGAAGCCATCTATGTTAAGAGAGAAAAACCAACTTTAAACAGAGGTGGTGGACTCAGATTCCAACTTCCAAAAACATACAATTCAATCATAGACATGATCCCTTCCAGATATCACCAAACCCCCCACCCCATCACAGAGGAACGAGGGACCTACCCGCCCCAGCCGGTGAACAATACCTCCTTAACGACCAACCCTTAACAATCATAGACAGGTTTCAGGTATTACAGGAGACAATCCCCCCCTTAATGGCAATCCCCCCTTTAACGACCGACCGCTAGAATCATAGACAGGTTCAGATATTACAGGCTAACGATGGAACTAACGACCCATTCATCGGTTACCATTGCATGTTTCCAAGCGATACAAGGCGTTGTCTATATAAGACTCAAACTCACTGCGGATCCAGACATTTGAATTGAGAAAGCTTCCTGGAGAGGTGGCGAAACGTCTTCAAATCTTGAAAACCAAGTCCAGTGGATATTTTTTTAATTTTTACGGAATTTGCATCTGCATGTTTGCACAGTCAATAACAGCGTGAACAGGGTCTTTCAACTTGGAAGCACATGAGAGCAAATTTACTGCATTTTAGCTTCTCTACACTCACATCATGTACATGTTTAGATTCATTTTGTAATATTTTTCATGTTTTTAAAGCATTCCATAGTCTTGTCCCATCATGTCTCTCTGAGCTGTTCTACCCTACATACACCCTGCGATCCTCTATGTCATCTTATGTTTCTACCTGCTCTCCGTCAACGCTTATATTGAAACATACCATTTCTTTCTCAGTTTCACGTGTTAAAACTCACCTCTTTGCTCTGGTCATGGACAGAACACATTATTTTTCTACTTTGTTATTTTATTTAGAAATGATTTTTTATTGAATGGTTGCTCTAATCCAAACTGAATTTCTTTTCTTTCAATTCATTGGGGTGTCTTGTTTAATATATGGTACTCCATCCCTTTTTAAAGAGCTTCAGAAATTCATCTGGATCTGGTTGAAAGTTGAGAAAGAATGATTATGCTTAAAGTATGAATCACTGAGGTTCAGACAGGTCATCCATTCATAAATGCTTGAATGTTATGTTAAAAGGGAGCAGAAGATCACAGAATCAAAAGCCCATTTATTTGTCTGCTGTATCTGTGTCACAGACTCAGACTTGAGTGAGTGTGCATGCCCACACAACACCAGCACCTTTATCTCTCCTGCTCATGCACTCCCTCACACTGTGATCCCTTTCTGCATACTGAATTTCACCTTCTTAACTGTCTTTTCTGCATGCAGCTCCTTTAAAGGGAGCTTGATGAAGAATTCATAAGTTTATGAAAAAGCAAGAAGCCCTGCTCACTCTGAATTAGATTTTTTAAGGGCATACTTTTTAATCCTTACTGGTAAATGTTAAGCACATCTAGTTTTTTTAAACACCTTTCTTGCAGAAGTGGCTTTTTCAAGTGACATGGAGCCGACAGGTAGCTTGTGACAGATTTGCACACAGAGGTTAAAGCATGAAATGAAGCATGGCACCATGTGATCTGCAAGCTGCCTGGCTTTACAAGTCAAGCAAAGCTTTGGGATCCCTCACTCAATTACCTCTGTCAGTCTATTGAAAGGAGCAGTGGAAAGACTGTTTCTGCATCTGCTCTCTCTATTTTTTTAACCCATCTGCTCTTTTCCTCCAAGGGAGCTTGGCTTCACCCCAGGGAGCTGCTGTTTGCCCAAAAAGCAGATTGGAATTCTTGCATCATCAGTTGCACTTTGCTGAAGCCCTTCTGAGAGAGGGGATTGCTTTCACAAACTGCATGATTCTCTATTGTATTGCACTTTCTGATCATTTAATTAAAAATAATTTCCCCTTCTGTTGTTGAGATGTTTTTCAATAACAAATAGATATTGACAAAAACTTCAATGTAATCAAATGCAGCCGCTGTTCTCTCACATTACTTAGACGAATCATTTACACCAGACTATAAACAGATTAAAGAATTTGAATATTTACAATGGGTAAAATAAGTATTGAACACACAACCATTATTCTCCCACAAATATATTGGTGCTATCGAAATTGCATTTTCACCAGATGTTGGTAACAATCCACCCAATCCACACATACAAAGAAATCAAACCTAAGATGTCCAGAAATTAAGTCATGTTTAAAAAGAGAAATGGCACAGGGAAAAAGTACCGAACACACACTGAAATGTATTTATTACTTTGTACAAAAGCCTTTGATGGCAAGGACAGCTTCATGATGCCTCCTGTATGGAGAAATTAGTTGCATGCATTGCTCAGGTCTGATTCAAATCTTTATTTTGTGGGCCTCTTCAATTAACTCTGATCTTTAGCTCTTTCCATAGATTTTCTATTTGATTAAAGTCAGGTCATTCTAGCTGCTTTATTTCATTTCTCTGAAACCAATGGAGAGTTTCCTCATGTTTGGGGTCATTGTCTTGCTGAAATGTCCACCCATGTTTCATCTTCATTATCCTGGTAGATGGCAGCAGATATTTATCAAACATGTCTCAGTACTTTTTTTCCATTCATCTTTTATTCAATTATTGTGAGTGTGCCAGTACAATATGGTGAAAAACAGCCCCACGCCATGATGTTCCCACCTCCAAACTTCGCTGCTGGTTTGGTGTTTTTGGGGTGATGTGCAGTGCCATCTGACCCTCCAAACATGATGTGTCTTATGGCATCCAAGAGTTCAATGTTGGTCCCATCTGACTTCACTATATTCTCCCAGTATTTCACAGACTTGTCTAAATTTTTTGCAGCAAACTTTAAACAAGCTTAAACATGCTTTTTTGTTCAGCTTTGGAGTCTTGTGTGGTGAGCGTGCCTACAGGCCATGACATCTGAGTGAATTACTTACTGTTTTCATTGAAACAACTGTACCTGCTAATTCCAGGTGTTCCAGAAGTTTAAAAATCCTTTTGTAACCAATGCTATCATTATTTGTAACAATGAGTTTGTGACGGTCTTGAGAAACATCATGGGATGATTTGTGTGATACCAGAGACACCTTTTTTTAGGCCATCATTTGGGACTGAACCAGCTAATATTATTTTAAACTGATAAGGGGAAGGATTGCTTTCTAATTACAGAGAGTTTTTGGCTGCTGTCTTGGCTTTCTATGCATTTTCGAACTTCCGTTTCTTCACATGTTCAATACATTTTCCCTGTGCCATTCCACATTATTACACGAACTTAAATTCTAGACATCTATGGATTGATTTCTTTGTATGTGTGGATTGTTACGGATATCTAGTGAAAATGTCATATCAACAGCAGCTCTAGGAATATATTTACAGAGAAAAATTGTGGCGTGTTCAATACTTAGTTTACGCACTGTACTAGGGCTGCAACAATTATATTAGAAATCGATCTGCAGATGATTTTTTTCGATTACTAATCGGATAGCAGATTCTTACCAAATTAAATCAGAGGAAACTAAAACTTTTCCACTTGAGGAGTTCTAGATCAAGCATATTGACAAGGCCAATTTGTTTATGTAAACTGCAATTATTAATTTATTTTTTTTACAATTTTGGTATAATTACTACTCTAAATGGGTTGTTCTGTCTGCTAAAGACAGAGCCTCTATACTCCAGTTAACAATTAGTTGATCACTAAATTAATTGACGATTATTTCAATAATCAATTAATCTGATTCATTGTTTCAGCCCTAATACAAATCTGTTTAATCTAATACCCCTAAAAATTAGTAAAAACAGTTATTTACTAAGGCGGCGTAATTTAAGCTCCACATACATGCAGCTCTATTAGACCACAGGAGTTTGTTAGAGAACATTAGTGTGAATAAGTTACATTAAGACCAAGAATCAAAGTTTAAAGCTTCCTTAGGTTACAAAACAATATCAAAACTTAAAGTAATATAGACATCCAATCAATCAATCACCTGTAAATATACCAGAGTATTGCACAACAGTAATAGCCTACTACTAAAACATAACTATTCACTTAAAATAACCTGACAGAACAACTGGAGCATTAAGCAGAGTAACAGTCTAGTGGTTCATGGGAACTCTGGAGGAGCTGCAGAGATCTGCAATGAGAATATGTTAAATGTAAAATAAAAAAACAACTTGGTCTTTATATAGGATTTGCAGGGAAAACAAAAAAGGTGCTATTATATTAAAAGAAAACTTCAAGTCATGGGGGAAAGACAAACATGTAAAAGAAAAAAAACTAACTTTGCAATGAAAGATTTAACAGATGTAGGAAAATGTACACTGCAAATCTATGGAGGTTATTTTGTTTCAAAGCTATTTGTGCATTGTATGTGTGAATTTGAAGTTCTAGAGAGACTTACATTCTAAGTTTTGTATTTGTAGAATAAAAAATAAATCACAAGTACAAATTTTCTTTTACACCTGTTCAAATTTTAAGTACAAGTACACAAATTCTGTTCTACAAGTTGCAGATCAAAAACCTCTTACATTCTTGATCTATTGTTGCAAAATAATTTGTGCATTGTAACTTTGGTGTTTTGTATCTGTGGTTATTTTTTAATTATCAATTAAAAAAAGTTACACTTCTTTGAATTCTTGAGTACCAGTACACAAATTTTGTTCTATGAGTTGCTCCTCAAAAATCTCTTCTATTCAGTTTTGCTACAGTTGATCTAAAACAAATGATACTAAACAAATTCTATAAATACAAATCTTATTTGGAATATTAGGTCAATATACATTCATAATTTAGGAATTTTACATATTTTTAAAAAGTTAAAATTGCAGTTTTCTATAAAATCAGAATTAGAACTCTAGATAATTAGTAAATCAGAATATTTTAACGCCGGGCGTACACTGTGCGATTTTCAGGGCGATTTTCCAGTCGTGCGAGAATCTTTCGATCGTGCCGATTTTCAGCCTGTTCGTGCGTCATGAGTCGTGTAGTGTACAGAGGGTAATGAGGGGCGATCAGCCTCTCACTACCACCTCCTGATCAGGAATCATGAGGTCGGGAGGTCGTGGGCAAATCGCTCAGTGCGCATGCCCAAACAAGGATTCATCTTTTTCTTCTTCCTCTCAGATGTAAACAAAGCAGCCTGGCAGGGATGCAATGAGTTAAATGCAGTTATTTCTGTAAAATTGACAGACTGTAGTAGCCATGTTTGCTCAGCCATGTCTTTTTTCCAAATACGTCGTTACCTTTACTTTGTAGGGCTTTCAGCACAAGATTGCACGCATTGCCAAGGCAGCGCTGTTATCTCGAGTGAGCTTCATATTCCTCTTCTCTTTGTTTGTCTTCAGGATAGACGAGTCAGAGCAGCTCCATCTCACTGCGGAGCTGAGTCCGACGTGCTTTTTAGTCGCACAGTGTGAGCAGGTGGATCGCATCAGAGCGTCGTGCTGCACAGACATCATGAGCTGTGAACGCAGCTACAGCTCACACTGTACAACAAAACCCTGCGGTTTTGTCATACAGTGTGAGCTGTAGCTGCGTGCAACAGTTGCAAAAATCGCACAGTGTATGCCTAGCTTTAAAGAAAAAACATCAAATAAATCCAAAGGCATGGGCGGTTCTAGGGGGCCAGTGCCCCTGTAGATCATGTCCTGGCCCCTGTTATGGCCCCTGTACCGAAGACATTATACTAAAAGAAATTCTAATGATGATATACGCTGGAAGAGACATAGTTAATTTTTTTTCTTTCAAAAATTCAGTTTTACTAATTATATGAAAAAATGTGATAGCTTCAGTGGTATTGTGATAGGACAGTGTATTCTCATTCTCATTTCGTACGAAATGGTACGAAAAGTTATGCACAGTAATTTCGTACGTTTTAGACGTTTTTTCGTCGTATTTCGTCGTATTTTTACGTCTTGCGAGATCCTAGCGCATGCGCATCTTACGCACCATTCAATAATATAGAATTTAACGTACAATTAACCCTAACCCTGACCTTAACCCTAAGATACAAAACAGCAAGCAACGTAGTTCGAGACACGAAGAAGTAATTATTGCATTGTTTTTTCCAGTTTTACGTCCGTCCGCGGATCTGCTTTTTCGTCTGTCTGCCTGCGCATGCGCAGTGATGTGTATTTTCGGGGAAAAGCGTCAAAAACGTACGAAATACTGTGCATAACTAGCCTGGGTGCCAGTCCGAACTTAGTCCCGCCCACAAGGTTTGAGTTCGGGGAAGTTCGGTCTGGCTCTGCTCCATAGTAGCGCGAGTATTAAAGCCCACTGTCAGGCGATCCAATCAAATTGTCAGGGCGGGCTTTATACGATGATGGACAGATGATCAAGAGTAACGTTATCAACCACGTGACCAAAGCGCGCTTGGGTGACAACAATAATGGCTGCCGCTGGAGAGTTTGGGTGAGTAGATTCTGCTATTAGGTCTGTTCTAGAAGATATCGACAGCAAATTAATTTTAAAAGAGGAACAGAGAAATGCGATCAAGGCTCATCTTCTTATTCTAGGCGTGAAACTGCACGCTTTGATTTTTGTGGACAACAACTATGCCTCGCTTAAGATACGTCACACACTCCGTTGCTCTTATTGGTTGTAGGTCTATCCAATTGAGTGCAGAGGCATTTTTTTCCTGGTTCGTTCAAAACACGCCCCATAATCACAGCTCTATGGAGCAGTATCAGACTCATATTCTGACTAGAATTGAGTCGGACTACGTCAGGCTAGTGCATAACTTTTCGTACGATTTCATACGAACTGATAATGAGAATATGTTAGATAGGATCCCAGTTTCCATGTGCTAAATGTTTTTTTTCTAAACAAATTTTAAAAAATACTCAAATTTTTACAGCTGGATTTATCAGTTTTATTGAGTTCTAATTCTGATTGTATAGAAAACTGTAATTTTAACTTATTTTAAGTTCAAAATATGTAAAATTTTGATTGTATATTAACCTAATATTCCAAATAGTTTATTTGATCTTTTAGATATTTATATAGCTACAAGTTTTTGAGTTGCTTTTTTGCTACGCTATGCTTTTTTTTTATTTTAATGATAACCCTAACAAACATTTTCAAGCCAAAAATAAATACTTTCAGTTAAAAGATATATAATTTTAATTAAACCTAATTAAATGGAAATTTAATTTCATGTAACTCTCTTAATATTTCTTAATCCCTTGGAACATTTAGTCTAGAAGCGCCACTGTCCAAAGGACCTATGAGAAACCATGTCTGTTCCTGCGCATATCATCATTAGAATTTTTTTTAGTATTATGTCTTAGGTACAGGGGCCAGGACATGATCTACAGGGCACTGGCCCCCGTTGGCCCCTGTCTAGAACCGCCCCTGGTTATACAGTATATCTAAAGTGTGTATTTTAGGGCAGCATTGTGCAGGGGGCTCAGTTAAACCAGGCATCATACCTTTATCACATTCCGGGTGATCTTCCCAAAGGAGTTGGGGATGATGAGCAGAACCGGGCTGGTGGAATGACTGGAAGTCCTGCGTCTCCTGTGGTGGGATGACACAGCCCAGTCCAGGGACACCAGCCCGTCATCGTTGAGCTGCAGGTTGTCCCGGACGAACTGGACCGAAGTCTCCCACGGCCAACACGCCTCATATGCGCTCTGCAGAAAGGCGTTCGCTCTCCAAGTCCAGCCGCTGCTGGGAGAGAAGCGGCTGAAAGTCCGGCAGTGCTTCTGGAGGTACTTGGCCAGCGCGGATGGTTTGCATATAAGCGCAACAGTGCCTCCTTTCTCATCGGTGCCTTCAGCTCCGCCGGCGCACACTGAGCGTACATCTTTACAGCCAACCTGCCGTGAGACGCCCAGTCTCCGAGGTGAAACATCGAGACCGAGCAGATATTTGGTGCCTGGGCAAATAAAAACCACCAGGATCAGAACACAGAAAGCCGCAAGCCATTCCAGCATTGGCGCGGGTATTTGGAGCGGAATCAGAAGAATATGAACTTAAAGCTTAACCCTCAACTGAACTTTAGATACAAGACTGATTCTTAGAAGCAAGGCAGCTGTCATTCCTACACTTTAAACTGATGCCCAGTCCGTTAAAAGATGTTTTTGCGTCCCTCCTGTGCCAAGGCGCAGCGGCAGGTCCCTCATCGCTTTGTTTTGTGGTTCTGCTCTGATTCCTGCGCGTTTTCCTCTCTGGATGCAGTTGGTGTTCAATGAGGCGGATCTGTTCACAGTTTCAGACACGCAGCTCCGACAGAGTAGGTCGCCAAACCTACAGTGGCCAACATCCGAGATCAGTGCGCAGCTCTTGTTGGAAACGCCCCCCTCCCCTCCACAGTCCACCCCTTCCCCCCCACTGAACAGGTGGGCTCCTCCTCATGATGTTCCATAGAATTAAACTTTGAAATCCTAACAAGGGCATTTGTCAACCTTTCAACACTTCCAAGAAAACCTTATAAGTAAAGCCCTGATCAGTATCAGTGAGTTTTAAATTCCTGCTAAATTACATTGGCAAACTGTGGATATTGCCACCTGGTCTAAGGGTTCAAAAAACAAAAGCAGCCTTTAGCCACTTTTTTATGCATGATTCAGTGATCTTTTACTAAGCAAGCATTGTGTAACAATCTTTGCTGAGTTTTTTCTTTCTAATGCAGTAATGTGAGAATTTTTTTACTTGTATTGATAGTGTTGCTTATGCATCTCTGTGTCTATTTGCATCTTCTCCTCTTGCATTTGCATATGCTAAAACAGCAGGTATAAATATAGAGAGTAGATAAACAACTGCTGTCACTCCTGTTTACAGTTTTTATTCAATACCAGAGGTGTTAAGTAACAAAATACAAATACTTCGTTACTGTACTTAAGTACACTTTTTAGGTATCTATACTTTACTCCATTATTTTTTTCCTACTTATGACTTCTACTCATTACATTTTCACACAAGTATCTGTATTTTCTATTCCTTAAATTTTACAACAACAAATGTTACTTGTTACTCTTGGCTTTGGTTTAATGTTTATAAATGTTTATTTCACATATTGTGCGCCATCCAATGCAGATCATTGGCGCCATCCACATCTAGTGAAAACTAGTGTAATTGGATGAGTCATATAACACAAACACTCACTAAAGGAAATCGTCAGAAGCAAGCAGGTGTTCTTCAAACTGCAAACATGAATTGTCTATGCCATGCTACAATGTTGGATTCAGAAAAAGATGTTGAAATGTCTGAAAGGTCGGACACAGGCGAGAGTATACCGGGAGATGGAGATCAACAAGACCTCCCTAGTCCTTGGCCCTATCTCAAAGAATTTTTTCGAAATAGTAAAAAAATTAAGCTTTCAATTCATATAGTGGCATCTGGCTGTTTTTTTTTAAAGGTTACTTTATATTTTAAGCTTTAAGTAGTTTTTGGAGCACATACTTTTTCACTTTTACTTGAGTAAAGAGGTCAAGTTGATACTTTAACTTTTAAAGTGCAGTATCTTTACTCCTACTTAAAAAACAAATGTGTATATTTTTGACACCACTGTTCAATATCAAGTTTATCAAAATTTTCTTCTACAATCATAAACATTCTTGAATGAAAGCAAAGTATTTTTGCAAAATCCTTAACACTATTTGAATTTTTCTTACTGTTTTTTTCTTCTTTTTTAACAGATAAGAATCCTAACTTTTGCATACATTTGCATTGCGATTTCTTCTGTCACCAGCTGTTGAGGTACCAGCTTTATAGTAAATTATTTAAAGAAGCTTAAAGAGCAAACAAACGAGGCTGGTTCCGTTCTGGGAATTGTAAAACACTAAGTTGACTTTTCTTAAATAAAAATATGCAAACTCATCCTCTCAAAAAAAAAAAAAATTTATCTATAAATTATCATTTGCAAGTGGACAATTTAAGTTTGCACAAATCAACTAACCATAACTGTGATTAGCATTCAGTAAGGGTAAGATGTTCTAGGGAACCTGCATATAGAGCTTATTTACTTGCAGGGAGCATCTAGTTTGGATTCCAAAATGCTTTTCAGATTTCAATGCAGCATTGATTGTGTTGCTCTATTAAGCATTAGAGACATCATTTCCAAAAGAACTCAAGACACTAATATATGATATGAGCAAAGCAGCAGTTATTTATTGAGCCAATCAGCAAGTCACACACATACTATTCCACCTCAAACCTCTGCAGCCACATTAAATTAATATTAAGTGCAACAGTAATATTTCTAGCGGTGCAGTGTGGCCCCACTATTTGCCAAAAAGTCAGCCAATGAGGTCACATTGAGCGACAGAATTGAAGCCCCACAACTTTAAATACTCACCTTTTTCAAATTTCAAATAGATATGTTAGGGTACCATTTATATCCAACATTTAAAAGCACATTGAGAAGTATTTAATTCTCCAGAGTTTCTTCAATAGTTGTTGCCATCTTCCTTGTTGTGCTTTTTCCAGCGTTGCGCAGCTTTGTCACCATGCCTTCAAAACCCCGCCCACTTTGCATCCAGACATTCAAAACACATCTCTGCGTTGTGATTGGCCCACCAGTTCTAGGGCCTGGGGCATTGATGGAGGCGAGACCACTTGCAGGCAAAAATGATTTTGGTCGCTGGTGGGTGGGGCTAGTTTACTAGGCTGGACAAATATAGCTATCATCAGCAAAACCTTTGAACTTAAGGGCATGCTGACTGATAATTCTACCAATTAAGAGCATACTGTATATACAGTAAAGAGAAATTGTTCCTAGCAGAGATCCTTGTAGTACTCCAAAGGTAACCCTGAAGCATGAGGAAGATTTGTTAACATGAACAAACTAAGAGATTTAAACCAGCATTTAACATTCATATATGTAACATTCATGTAGCAGCAGTAGTGCTGCTACATGGATTCCAACAGAAAGTTTAAATCTTTCTAAAAGAATATTGTTTCAAATGCAGCACTGAGATCTAATAGGACAGTACAGATACAAGTCCATTGTCTGAGACTACGAGAATATCATTAGTGGCTTTTACAAGAGCTGTTTCAGTGTTATGGTGAGCTCTAAAACCTGGTTAAAGCTCTTGAAAAAGGTCATTACAGTGAAAGTGGACACACACTTGTTATAATGAGCTATGAGAACAGCAACTTTTAAACAAAACGTGCACAAGGAGAAATGGGCTTGTGCATGCTCCCGCATGTGTTTAAGGCATTCCCTCTCAGGAGTGGATACAGTTTTCTGCATGTTCTTCTTTTTTTCAACTTTTTAAAAAATTTGCGAAAATCCTCCATTATACCTTTAACTGAACTGAATACTTTTGCAATGGTTATTTAAACTAGTTAACTATACTGGTTTCTGTCTCTTAAAGAAAGCTTTGTTATTGCTTAGGGTCTACTGTGTTGCTTCAAACACTCATTTGGTCAGAGAACACATAATGAGGTCCTTTGTTCTAAACATAATCTAATTATTGGATTCTTGGTTCTTGGACATTTTATGTCCGCTCATCAGGAAACCCTGACAAGAAAAGATCATACAGTTTGTCATTATGTAATTATTACTGATTTTATGGTTCGAATTATTGAGTAAGCAGTGACTGAAAACAAAGACTAATTAGTGGGAGCAGGACCTCGGTAACCATAGCACAACCTCTTCCAGTACTACACAAAACTAGAATATCTATAGACTGGAGGGAGGGTGAGTATAACTTATAGCAGTACAATAACCAGCAAATGTTTTCAAGATATATTAGTTTTGTTTATGCCACTGGTGAATGTTTGAGTGAAAGTTTAAATGCTTTTCCAAATGCATCCTTGAGATTCTGAGATGTATTTCTTTTTCTCACAGACTTTGTAGCGTCATTGTTAATATATCTTTTTGTTGTATGCTACAGTTTCATAGTAATCGTTTAACTGCTTTTAAAGGCTTTTATTTAGATTATATGACATTAGGTTAATGAAAGCTGTCAACAAATTTTCAATATGTAGGGAGCAGTGTTTTCATCCCTTAGCTATTGTGCTTTATTACATATTTGACACCAAACTGCACCTGGAATAAACAATAAATAACAGCACAATGAACAAAATGTGTACGATATATATGTACGCGTCAAGATGTATCAGTTTGACATGGTATGCATTATGCAACAATATTACAAAGGCAAAAAAAGATAAGCTTACCATACATTTCCTGCATCTTTTCCTTGTTTGCATTGTGGTGTGAGACATTCCCTATGAGTCAATGACTCGATGCAATTGATAGGTTCTCCTTAGAACTTTGAATCAGTTTGACTGGATGATCTGAATTGTCTCTGATTCCCTAGTAGTTTAAGACATTTCTTTTAGTTTAGACGTTATAAATTGAGAAAGCTTCCTGAAGGGGAAGCGAAACGTCTTCAAACCTTGGAAACCAAGTCCAGTGGATTGTTTTTTAAAAACTTTTACTGAATGACTATAACCTGGATAACTGAGAATCTTCACCAGCATAGTTTGATATTCTTTTTTGTCAAGTATAATACATTATGTATAAGAAAAGTATATTTCCTAACTTACTAACTCAGTGATTGGATCTTAAACAGACACCACACTGGAAAAACAATCTAGAAATAAGTTCCTTAAATTAATTGTATTTACCCTTAATTTGAGTATTTAAAGGAGATAGTTTGCCAAGGAATGAGTATTTTTTACTCTTAAAATAAGATAAGTAGATAATATGCACCTGAAATAAGACAATGCAATTTTGATTTTTAATTTTAAGTGTAAGTTGTCTTGTCCCATTGGCAAAATGTCTCTTTTACCTCCTTAATCCAAGAACAAATGCACTTATTTAAAAAAAAAAGACTTATCTAGATTTGATTTTTTTTCCAGTGAATATAAATCAGGCTTGTAAGATCCAACTGCCACCTACTGCAGTGTCTGCTTTTCTAGTCATCTCTTGTCAATGTACCACTGTTACTGTGCTGTGCTGGAACATAAATTCTTGAAATTTATTGCAAACACGAAGATAAACTCTCTTATTTGTAAAGATTAAGCAAAATAAATATTTCTTTAACTCTGAGTTTCCATTTGGTCATTTAGCATATTTATCTGATCATCTGCTCTACCATGCAGCAAGTGCAAAAAACCTGGATGATTTCACCTAGCCATAAATTATACTAATAATTCATTATCTGCAAAAAGTATGAATGTGATTTCAATCTTTACCTCTCAAAACTAACCATAAAGGGCTCAAACATTTTAATTACTTTAGTAAACATTGAGTTGTTTTTTAAACAGTTATGTCTATGTACATGTCGACCTTTCACTGTAAGCTTGGGAACAACTGTGAAATAAAGCAGCAATATAAAATAGGATGACATCCAGATCAGGCTTGGTCTCAAACAGTCAGTAAATCCAAAAAGGTCACAGAAGAAGAAGAGAAATCTTTTTTGACAGGCACGAAGGACAAAAAGAGCCATCTGGTTAGCTATAATCCATTTTATATTGATGAAAGGAAGGAAGGAGGTCATCAAATCACATCTTATTTTAGGCACAGATAACAAAAAAATAAATGACTTTATTAGATTAGGTTTAGGTTTTACATGTAATGCAATTTAGTTAATGAAAGAGATTTGTCAATGAGGACCCACTGGCAAATATCACAAAGGTCCCTACAGAGGATACAGCCAGAGTGCAGAAGATTGAATAAAAGTTAACATTGCTTAGTTTAATGGGTGCAACAAAATGGTGAATCAAATGCGTTGCAGATGTTTTCACACCTCTTTAACGTTTTCAAATTCCTTGTGTTACGACCACAGATGTTATTTTATTAGAATTGTATGTGACTGCTCAGCACAATGTTGCAAATAGCGGTGATACTGTATGGAAGGAAAATTTGATTTTTTAAACTTTTTGAAAATCAAGTAAAATCTTTCAATTATGGTGTGGTTTGTAATTCATTCTGATACCGCTGATGGAAATCATGTGCGACCCAGAACCATTCATAGTTTAATGAATTTCCAATTTAGGAAACAGAGTTAATAGGTGTGCAACTTTATAAGCCCAGTCCTTCTATGAAGGCTGAAATTCTGCCAGTAAGTACACATGAAGACCTTCCTTCACGCCCCTCTCAAACCACCTATTTAGAAAATAGGTGGTTTCTGGTCCTCAAAAGAATGTCCTTTGTCCACAAGGTGTAGGTGTATTCTTATCATCACTCTAAAAATGGAAATCAACAGGGTTACCAGGTATAGCACTGACAGGGAAGGAATTTCCAGCTAAACAATTCAAGATTTTGATCATTTTATCTGTTTTACTGTGTTTTAATAGCCAAAAAGCCAAATCTAATGGTGACTGCATGTTGACTTCATTCTAATAATGAAATTACTAAAATGATGCATAAAAAATTATGTAACATGTTTTTGTTATTCATGAAGTTATGGATCCCTTTATTTCAATAAGGGTTTAAACATTATTATGGCATTAAAAGTTATGTTATAATTGGGGTACTTTGAGTCATTTTATTTTTTTTCATCATTACATCATTTTATTGAAAAATGTTTTCAGCCATTTGTATTTGTATTAAGTTTTGATTAAGTTCTACTACCTAAGTTAGTTTATTTTCTGTTAATCAATTCTTCTATTTTGAAGGAAATTTGTTTTGCATTAATTCCACGTGTGCAGAGATGTAGCTGTTTGTCTATGATTTACACTTAAATCAAAGTTATACACTTTGACCTAACACACAGCCAGTTTGGTATGATCACAGAACAACACATAACAGCCAAAAACTTTTAAGCAATAAATAATATTGTTGAACAAGGTTCAATTAAATGTTTGCCACTAGCCATGTGACAGAAAAACATTGAACTTGTCTGCATGCAAAATACTCTGTGAAGTAAACTACCTCTATAAAATACCCTGAATGCAGTATGTCTATCTTAACAGTGGCAATAGTGGTGACAGGGCCAAAAAAAACAATGAACCTAAACCTAGATCCAGAACTACAGATGTGCTTGAAAATTACATACTGTCCCATTTAAGAAAATGATAAACTCACACTAGTAATTGAAATAAAACAGGACCGAAAAAAGTTATAATAAATAAAAATGTATTAAATGATAATTTAGTAAGTTAAGCTATCAATTAAAAAAAAAAAAAAGTAATAATAAAAAAAAAACTATCCTAGAAAATTAGCGTACCTTGCTCATGAACAGTGAACCGACATACCAGTCTACAGGAGCAGAAGTCTTATTGAACATTTCCAGAAAATCTAAGAAAAAAAATGGGTTTTCAGTGATTGCCTTGGCAGTAAGTCTTCATCGGGCTTGTTTACTTGTTTTATTTATCAATATGTATCAACGTAAATGTTAAAATTTTCTATTTTTATCATTTTTATGTGTTATTTATGTTTTCAGTTTTTTTTACTGGCAGCTGATTTTATTTTCTGCCTTTAATGGAACGGTATGTCCACTTTCAAGCACAGCTGTACAATGGCTGGTTTATTGAGTGACAGGAGAAATACAACAATATACGGCTCTTCAAAGCCAAATATGATTCTTTTCTTCTGTTTTATTCAGTGTTGCAAAACATACAAGAGAAATATTGAATCCAGATGGGGAGTGCATGTACATGTATTGGAACACGCAGCAAGCCATCCAATCAGCGATCGAATCCTGTGCTTCATAGCCAGCGCTGCAGTGTTTTCCCCAGCACTGCTGACACATTAGAAAAAAGTAGGTTACTGGGCCAAAAATGGAGATGCAGCCTAAAGGTTTCATTTAGTACATTAAGAGAATTTAATCTCCTAGCTGAGAATCTGCTGACATTTACCTACCACGTGTCAAGTATAGAGAAATAAATGATATCAAAGCAAAGCTGCAAGTAAAAGAAATCCTTTACACTGGCTGCTTAAATCAAATCCTTTAAAATATTGAAAGGTTAATAGTATGAAATCCTATGAAGGAGTCAGCTTCTAATTATTTTATTCTTTGCTTAAACTAGTGGATTTAAATAATCCAGATTTTAGATGTTCTTTTCTCTAGAGCTTGCAAATTTGCTTGCAAATCTGAAAGGTTGGTGGATGAAATGGCCAGTTTCCAAAGCATTAAACAATAATGAATTCTGCTCTGTAAAAAATAAAAATAAATAAATTCACAGCATTTGGCAAGGGAAGCAAAAAACTAATTAAATCTGCATGAGCTGAATGTGCTTAGTGTCTTTGAGTTAGGGACAGAAAATGCATTATTAAACCAACTTCACCTGTGCAGACTTTTTAGTATAATGACAGCATTATACAATTTAAATGCTGCAAAAGCATTTGATTAGGTGAGCTGGCATTTCCTGTTTGTCATACTGAGAGGTTCGACTTTGCTGCCCTACTGGGGCGACAGTGGCGTTGGATGTAGGAGTTTGCCCTGAAATCGAAGGATTGACGGTTCAAGCCCCGGCTCCGACTTTCATTGTCGTTGTGTCCTTGGGCAAGACACTTCACCTGCATTGTCTACTGATTGTGGTCAGAGGGCCCGGTGGCGCCAGTGTACGGCAGCCCCGCTTCTGTCAGTGAGCCCCAGGGCAGCTGTGGCTACAATGTAGCTTGCCACCATCAGTGTGTGCATGAATGGGTGAATGAATGTAGTGTAAAGCGCTTTGGTCAAGTCTCCTGACTTGAATAAAGGCGCTATATAAGTACATGCCATTTAAAGGGCCTCCGAATCCCTGGGCTCTCTTCAGGGTTCACCTTGGATGCCACCACTGCCATTGGAGTCCGTGGGTTCGGCGCTGCAGCCCCATGGGGCCTCAGCACCATAGTCTCTGGGGTCAGGCCCTCTGGGGTGAAGCCCCAGGGGCTCTGGTCTGCCCTTCTCGGATAGGTGCAGTCGTCCCTATGTTTACCTTCCCTGTGTCCTAGAGGTCTTGAGTTGTTTTAGATATCTGGGGCCCAGGTCACCTTTGTGTTGGCCTGCTGTTTTTTTATTTTACATTTTCTCGACGGACGGATGGACGGACAGATGGAGAGACAGACAGACAGTTCAATATAGAACGTTTTTCATGTCTTTGGTTGAAAGAGATTCATTATGTTGGTTCCAATTGTGCACAGTAAAACACCTTAAACTATTTATTCAAACAACACCTTTTTTATTTTTAAACTATGTTGCTGTAAACTATTTAGAGGCATGAAAGGATACAAGAAAATCATGATATATTTCACATTTATTGTGATATACATATGTTTTCATATTTCCAATTTTGTGGGGCTTTTGTCAGTCAGAAGACTGATCTGTTTCTATGACGCCCTTGTAAAGTGTGCTTGCCTATTTCTTTATTTCACTTCATTTATGCGAATCACAGCAGAGCAGACTCTAAATATCAAACCAAAGAGTACTAAAAACTATGTCACTGCTTTCTTTTAATATTAGAGAACCAGTGGGGTCAAACCTCTGATTTAATGAGGGTTGTTTTTTTTAAATTAATAAATGAAACACACACATTGTGCAGGAACCATGTTTGGGCTATCCCTTCTAATCACAGGCTATACTTTATGTGACCATGCGGTATTTGGCCTTTCCTTGAACCTCAACTGTGACATAAACTTTGTGTCGACTCACTTAGATCCAACATCTAAAAAACCCTGCCACTTCTATGGGTGAAAATTTCATGTGTTGCATTCCATTGTCCATCTGTCCAAACAAATGTATTCACATTTATAGTATCTTTCAAATAACATAAATAAATTCAGTGAATTTATAGCATCTGGACAAATCAGAAAATAACAGAATAAGAGAAGGAACTGTGAGCCCATTCTGAAGCCACAGGCAGCCTGTCAAGCTGCAGAGTTGCGTTTTACACTTTAACAGCCCATGACCACATCCTTAGCAGCAACCTTCCTGTTCCATTTAGACTTCCCGTGTCATGAAAATTAACATTTCACCTCTTAAATTAGCAACATCTTTTAAAGACAGGGTTGAATTTGTCTAAGAACATAAATAGATATGTTGCAAATATATGTATATAAATTAGATATTTTTTACCATCTGTTATCGTGGTATTTATATTGGTATTTCAGCAGTATTTCATTTCCCTTATTTAATATTTGACATTGTTCACTAGCTAAGCTGGCCCCCGAGGCCCTGTTCTAATTTTGAAAGCCCATCAGGATAGCTAATCTGAGCTTTTTCTTCTCAGAAATAATGAGGAACAAAGTGACACAGTGCTGGAGATTCAGAGAAGAAAAGGGAGAGAAATAAGAAATAAAAAATGAAAGGGCCAAAATATGAACAACAGAAAGTTATATATAAAGAGAAAGTTAAGACTGCCCAATCGTGAAACACAGGAAACATATGCAGAATTATCCAGGTTGGCACTGACTGCTTTTTTTTTCTTCCGTTTTCTTTGTGACCTTTCTTAGAGTACTTGCGCGTGAGTTACTTCATGGAAAACAGATTAAATGGAGATTAGCCGCAGTTTCACGTGGTCCAGTCTTCCCCAGAAAACAAAAATGTTTAAGTAGAACAGATAACCAACACTGGTTTTATTGACCATGCATGAGAGGATTTAAACACTGGATTGTGTTTTTTTTTTCCCTCTGTTTCATCATCTGGAACAATAAAGCTTTTAGTTACAACATTATTTCTTAGAGCATGGTTATTGATTCATAAAGCCACTATGTTGATTCTGGGAGGCACACTGTTTAGCAGTGTGAATTTCTCTGCAATTCAGAGAAACCTCCTGCAAGTGCATTTCCTATGTGCTCTGATATCTCAGGTAGTTTTACCTACAGGAATTTCCCAGGATTCAGATTAGCTGTCTGTGGCCACTATTTAGGCCAATCCATTTCCATCGAGTTTAGTGGAATTGACATCACTAGGAGTGATTTGGAGCAAAGTGTGTAGTGACTAAATCCTCCAGTAAAAGTCAAATGTTAAGGGTTTGAACTTTTTATACAATAACAAAGAAAAAGGTAACAAGCCCCTGGAATGAGTATTTTTAGCAAGTTAAAAACAACAACAGGGAATGTTTGACATAATCAGGGACCTTAAGTTATACTTTGGAGACATTTTTATTTTTTTTCATAGTGTAAATGCTGTAAAATAAATTAAACATTATGGCTTTAAAGGATGTGGATAATGTTTGATGTTCTTGATTATTTCCTCTGCCACTAATGCAGAGAAACATATGAAACAATGATACAGTAAAATCTGTCTCATTCCTGAGGCAGTTTCCTGCTGCAGTCTGTCTTTCTCCTCTCTCAGATTCCCTTCTTGTGTTGCAGAGCTCCTCCCAGGGTGAGACTGACTCTTCTGATTGTCTGTTTTGTTCCCAGTAATCAAGACTTCCTGTGATATTCGCTATAGTTGTTTCTGCACATTACATTCTTTGTGTGCCTCTAGTGAGTTCAAGAACTCAACATGTGTTACTTTTCTTGTAAATCTACCAGTTCCCCTTCAACAATAGTATAAATGCTGTATACATCAAAGCAATGAGTTTTGTCAATCCTATCTCAGCTCCATGTTGTTGCTTTTTTTTATCAGCCTACAGTAAAAATCCCATGTATATTGTTATATAGTAAAGTACTGTCATTTTAACATTATTATGGTAACCTATCAAATCATTAACCCTTTATAGGGCAGTTACCGTTTTTGATCACTTGCATACAGCTTACAAATGGAGTCCCTCCTGCCATTCTAGAAGCACAAAATCTATATCCAGCCATTCAGCAAAGGTCCTGCTACATGGATGTACATCTTATTTTGGCCTTTGACCAATTAGATGAGCCCTTGAATATCTTGTTGATAATATTACCTGCTGTAAATTAAGTTGAAAAAAAAATTAACAAGTAAAAAAAAGGTAAAAAGCTAATTGAAAAGTTAAAAAGTTAAGTTAAAAAGTTAACAAGCCAGGTAACAATTATATTTAGTTTTATAAACTAAAAAAATGTAAGTGCCAGTATCAGCATTAATGCCTCTAAGGTTATGTTGTGTTTTTCATGAATTTCTTATAGAATTCCTTATAGTTATTTTTCTTAATACAGTATATTTGGCAAGTTGGCGTCTCTTTTTAAGATCTTGTCCTGGATTCCAATAACACTATTGGCTTGAAATGTTGATTTTCAAAGTATTTCACTGAGTGCCCTATAAAGTGTTAACTTTATGTTTTGTATGTAGATGTTTCTAAGTTTGACAAAAATGAGGGCATTAGAGAAATGTCCATATTAGAGTTTTCCCCAATGATTACCTGTATGATCAGGGTCCCCACCTGGGGAACATATCGACTATATGTGCTGGTATGTTCCTTCTGCTGGTGTATACAGTGCCAATCTCAACTGTCAAGGCTATTGAGAAATATCTGCAATTACCTGTGCAGGTGGCTTGCTGTCCCTCGCAGTTTGAGCTGTGCTGCCCTGTATGGCACAATCAACATCTTGAAGCTCCAATCAATTGATCTTGCAGAAGAGTTTATGATGTCTAGAACATGGGAGGCACTGCAGTACAGGGAATTCAGAGACCCTAAGTTGGCATTGGCTGGCATTCAGCTATGTAGTGTTAATTTTAGCAGCCATTTTTAAATTTAGTTTTAGTCTTAGTCCAGTTTCAGCATCGCTTGTTAGTTTTTATCACATTTAGTCGACATCATCCCATTTTTATTTAGTCTAGTTTTAGTCGACTATAAGTCGAGCATTTTAGTCTTTATTTTAGTCCAAGAAAACATAATTTTATTAGTTTAGTTTTAGTCAACAAAAACCGTCAACATTTTAGTCTAGTTTTAGTCAGGACATAATTTTAACCTTTTACTTTTTTGTCAGCAGATAATATTTAACATTTCCTAAAATGATTTCACATTTCAACATTTCCTCTCATCTTTTTGATAAAACCCCCCCCACTATTTTAAGGAACAAATGCAGACATGGAAGATGTTCTGACAATATTTGCATATTTATTTTGAACATTGTTAAGGTTTAAAGACACAAACACAAATGCTTGCATTAAAACAAATAAAATACACCTGACAAAGGAAACAAATAAATAAAATAAAGTGTTTTATGAACTTAACACAAGTGCTGGCTGTTTAAAGCTAGTTCACATAGAAAAATAAAATAAATAGATAGAAATAAATAGATAGATTTGAGATCAATGATGTGAAAAAAATAACTCCAACTGATACAACAAAAGTGCTTTCCTGCCAGCTAGTTCACATGGTTTATAAAGGTACAGTATTTATGTGAAACAAGGCATAGCTTGCTGGTCCTGAGAGTCAGCTTTGTATTTGGTGTGGGCAATTAAGGAAGCTTGTATAGCTGGCCTGTCATTGTTTCTGGGTGGTTGTTGGTGGTCGGTGTATCTTCAATCTGGAACAGAAATTAATACAATGTCAGGATAGATGCACAGCATAACAGGAATTCCAAGTGTATAAGTAGCATATAGGTCTCTTTTTTTCCTTAACAAAAACTAAGTCTCTGTAAAAACTACATTTGACAATCCATTTCAAACTCATACAAACAACCTACCGTAACTATCATTTTATGCAGGAATAAATTGCAGACATTTTTATGTGTGCATGCATTTTGGTTTTATTAATATTGATGTTTGCATCCAAATCCCCGCAGTGGTTCCCCTAGCAATGGCTATTTTGTGTATGAAAATCTAGGTTAAAGTTGTTCTGAATTATGTGTGGCATATTATTTTAATTTTCTTATCCTGATACACACTGTCAAAGACCGATAGTTTCAGTTGGTTTTAGCATTTAGCATACATGTGTAGCTGCTGAGGTGTTTTGTGTTAACTATAGTTCACTTGCTGCTCCTAGTTTACCTAAAGCATCTGTCTGCTTTAATCAAACTTGCAATGTAACTGAAACTATAGTTTCCCGGCCAGTATAACATATCTAAGTTCTATCAACAAGTGGCTACGGTCGCTACGTGCTAACAAGCTAACGTAACATAGCCAGCCTGGATACTAAATGCTATGAAAGTTAGCCAACATCAGTTAGTTTATCATTAGGACATTATAGCTGTTGATTAATGTTACATTATAAACAACCACCACCAATATTTCTGTTAACTTACCGTAATGTCTTTGTGTTGAACAGCGACGTGTCTCTTCAGGTTGTGTTTTTTCCAGCTATAATGTGGCCATATTCCTTCCCTTCGACTAAAATCAAGCATTTGGTTTTGTTCTCCACTTCAATGAAGTGAAAATGTGTCCATAGATCACGTCTCCTCTTTCTCCCGAGCCCCAGAGTAGGCTACTCTGTGCCGCCCGCTCCTGGTTTGAAAGTGGGTGTGTGGGAGCTGACAAGGAGGAGGCGGAGCAGGAGATAGGATTTGAAAAAACCATAAAATAATAATATGTAATTTTCGTCTCGTCTTTGTTCGTGAACTAAAATGTCCATAGATTTTAGTCCAGTCTTTATTTACCAAACTGCATTTTCGTCTCGTCTTTATTAGTCAACGAAAAATATTTCTGATTTACTCCCAGTTATTGTTTATTAGTGGGGATTTTCATCTCGTCTCGTCTAGTTTTCGTTGGGTGAAAAATGTGCGTTGACGAAAATATTTTCGTTTAGTTTTCGTTAACGAAATTAACACTACAGCTATGTACAGGCTGGAAATGGAGGGCAGAGCAAGCTCTGGAGGTTGCTGAGCCAAAGCACATGTAGAAGGCTCTGGTGGGGCTCATAGCAACAGGTTGTGCAGGCATTGGCTATCTCCCAGCAACCAGGGTGGATAAGGCCAGGAATTGAGTGGCAACACTTTTTTAGGAGGAGGTGCGGGCAGGCATGGATTAAGCCAATGTAAGCAGGATGGTCGGAATCGGGCAACAAGGAGCATGGACTAAATGGGAGGAAATTCTGCTATGTCCAACATCTGGAAAGCAGATTTCCACCACTTTGGGTTCTAAACACAAGCTCCTTACTCTATGGTGTCCTTCCAAATACAGCAGACCTTCACTTTTGGGGAAAAACAGACTGGTGACCCTGTCCTTAATGAGATCACTGGAACATCTCTTTAGCAGCGCCCAAATGCTCTTGAAGATGGGCGCTATCGTTGGTGCCATGACCAGGCGCTTAGAGCAGTTACTGACACCATAGCCTCGGCCATCAACACCACCAAAGGCAAACCCAAGCCAAAGGACATCATGTTCTACAGACATCTAGAGAAGCCCAACATTAATCTGGGAAATGGCAAGCCTTCTTGCCTCTGCCACTGGCTGGAAGCTCAAAGTGGACCTGGAAATGGGCCTGATCAACCCCGCTTGGGTGTCCTGGGAAAGGATGTCTGATGTTGAAAGACCTGAAACACTCAGTGACCCCAGGTTACATCACTGAGGATGTGTCTGACACTGCATCTGCTAGATGTATATTTCCACTGTATAGAGATTCTGAAAATAGCTAAGAAATTATTGCTGCACCATCAGAATGGTGTATTTGGCACATACACGCATCCGTATTATGTTGCTGGCCATAGAAAAATTATCTACATTAAGGAGGGCATCTAAAATGTTGTACACAACATGAATTAGGCTACACATCACAAAAGTAACCTAGGAAAAGTTGGACTACTATAAAATGCCCCTCTGGAACACATTGAGGGGATCTTATCAACCGAAGATTTCAATGTTTAGGTAAGAGTGATTTATAGTCAAGCCTGTCAAATAAAGTTTTTTTTGTTAATTATATCATCTGAACACATTTAATTACTTACCAACCTGTTCCTTCCAATACCCTTTCTAAAATCGGCATCCCTTTGTTAAAGTTATGGGCCAAATTTTCTGCTGCCATACATTCTGGGCATTGCAGAATTGATATACCTCTACTATACTAAACCATCTGGGGTTTTTTATAGATATTTGATGATAGATAACTATAATGAATTACTCAGGATTTTATCTCAAGTGTTTCACAATCAATGAAACCACTTAAACTCCTTCTCCACAAAGACTGAATGTTGTAAAATAAATGTCTATTAGCTGCGAGATCTGCACATTACCATACTGGCATACACTGTTCATTGAGAATTTTTGAATTGAGCTTTTGGGGTGATAGGGCCCTTGGCATTTGGCTGTTGTTTTGAATGAATTTTAATATTAAACGATTTATTTGTGTCCTTTCAGCTGCTACCATATTCAGTGGATACCACAGCAAGTCATTATGACTTGCTCACAGAATTGGCAACATCTTTAAACCAGACAGCCCTTCCTGCTGCAACTGGAATCTAAACCCAGGTACAAGACACTACACATTTCACACATTTCACCATGGGGCAGTTGATCCATTAATAGACGATGTTCAACATAGTAAATCTTCTGATAAAGATTTTTTTGCCCTCTCTAAAAATCCCCTAAGCTAGTAAAGCCTATGTTCACACAGCAGACAAATGGAAAATAGTTTTGACTTTTTACAGCAGTCTGAACAGCACAGATATTATTTCTTTACCTCCCAAAATATCCAATTTAAGTCATTTCCATATGGGGTAGTAAACTGGATATGTATCTAATAGGTTTTAAAACATCTGCAGTCAAATGGTCAAGCTGAATTTTATCAAAATTTGATATCACTGCCAGGGCTCCCATTACATATGAAGACCAACTTCTATGCAGAAGTAGCAGTCACTGACTGCTTTGCTAATGGCCCTAGTTGTACGTAGTTTTTCTTTTACCTTCCTTCTTTGCTCATTTAGTGACTACAATACTGTCACTCCCATTGTTCAAAAGTTTAATATTAACATAGATATACCAGCATCTACTATTATAATTTTTGTTTTCATCAAAGCTTTATTGAACACATCTAGTCTTCCAAAAACACTGTGCTGCAGTGTTACGAATGCATTCTTCTGCTCATCTGGTTGGCTTTAATGTCAAACAGTTCATACTCAAGTCTGATCAATCTCTAACGTTCTGCTCACTCTGCTCTTTCTCATAGTAGCTTCAACTGATCTGTTCCTGTTTGGCTGTGACGCCAATATCAGCTGTACGGCTGCCATCAGCACCTTTATTTACTGATGTTCGAGATCGAGATGGTCTGCCTGGCTGTGTGATTCCTGGATGGGGCCGCCTGTGGAGCTGGTTTACAGTTGCCATTTGTATCTCTGCTTCTGTCTCATTGAACCCCAGTCGGCCTCGGCACATGGCTGCTCACACTGAGACTGGTTCTGCTGGAGGTTTCTTCCTGTTAAAAGAGAGTTTTTCCTCTTGCCTTCGATTCAATGATTCACTGCAATCAATTGGTTTTCCTTATATAGGAAAACTTTGAATCCTTTTGATTGCATAATCCGGTGAATTGTAAAATGCTTTGAGATGACATCTGTTGTGAATTGGTGCTGTATAAATAAACTGAATTGATTGATGGTGGTTACATTTATTTAATAGTATGAAAGACCACAACTAAAAGTTTAAATTTCCAAAGAATGGAACCGAGCATCAAGACCTGTTGCATAAAAGTAGCCTAAATGTTCTTTTAAAAGCCTCAAATGACTCTTAAAGACTGAACACCTTATCAGGATTTTTACTCTCCTTTTAACAGTCAGCAGCACACCAAAGTACATGTGTGAACTTTAAACATAACTTGTATGATGACCTAAGGTGATATGCAGGAAAATGGGAGTGACATCTGAAGAGTTATTCCATGATACATTCCTAGTTGAATGTTTGAATGTTATTGGTGCAAGATTAGAATCTGGTCACCTGCAGGATTTTTCCTACTAATGGGAGCGCAGCTGGTTGAAAAAGCTAACTCAAATTCATACTCAGAGTCAACAGATATTATTTTGTTAACCTAGTTTATAAGGAAGGTAAAATGTTTTTTGTAGGATTCTGTTCCCTTTGAGTTTGGAGAGCACAGCTATCAGTGTCCAAATAAGGACAGCCTCAGGCTTTGTAAAAATAAGCTGCCAAGGAGCATTAAACAGTTAAACCAACTGATATTAAATGAAGTAGTGAAGTTTTTATCATATTTTTGTTGCTAAATCTTTCTGTTGATGTCATATGAATGATTCTGATCTCAATAAAAGTGCTTCAACTTAATATTATTATTAAGCAATCTCGATAATGCAAACTTTAATGCAGCCAAGTATCCTAATTCTGTCAGTAAGGCAAGGTTAAGACAGTGTAGTTAAAGAGCATTTGAAATTGACATTTACGTGAAGAGGATCTATATATATATATATATATATTTTTTTTTTTTTCTTTACACATATATACATAAGTCATTAAAGTCATAAATTAAGTCATAAACAAAAGAACTGAATAAATGTAGCAGTTTAAATATGAGATAATAATGTTATCAATCCAAAAGTGATACATATTCAAATGACAGAAGCTTAAAAGATTCTAAAGAAATCATCAAAATGGTCTTCAAAGCTGTATATGATGTTGTTATTAACAAAATTCTATTTAGAACAGTAAACTTAAAGGTGTTGTGCCCCTTTGTCCCACATTCTTTGTTACAGCAGGACAAACAGTAGTTAAATAGATGAAAGTCCCTATGTTTATGCTGGGGCTCTATCTATGTCAGCTGCAGCGTGTAGTTAAAGCTTCCTTGTTTACTCTTTATGGGTGACTGCTTTCTTTTGGCCCCATAGTTTATCAGGTCCTGTATGCAGGTGGTGCTTACTGTTTAAACTTCTTTCAATATATGGTGCCTGAGGGCTTATTTTTCCCTGAACAGAATGTACAGTAAATAGGGCATTTGCTTTAAGCATTTGTGAAGGCATAGATATTGTTTCCCAATCATTCAGATATTAAATACACTGTCTTACAAAAATAAAAGAACAAACTCGACATATTTTAATAGATATAAAAGTCACGATTCATTGTAATTTTATGAGGTAGAACGAAACAAGGGAACAAATGGTCTTAAAATTAGTTAGAATCACAGAAATGTGTTTACAAGAAAAGGCCAAAAGGTAAAATTTGTGGTTTCAGACATCATTCTTATTTCCCTGAATAAAACCTATTTTAAAATATTTTATTTAAAAGTCACCTAATGTGTAATAAGTGAATGTATGATGAGTTCTGAGTGTAAATGCAGCTGTTTGTCAAGGGTCTGAAATATAAAACATAGTGGAGAACAGTTATTAGTTTCTTGTCCCCACAATTATTGGGACCTAGTAGGCAAACATTTTAAAGGAAGATGAGTGTAAAGTTTTTGGGAATCTGCTTTTGAGCTCTGCCATAATAACCAACCTCCTCACTCAAGCAGTCAGCCTTTTAACACCTGAAGAACATTTCCACGATTAAAGGATTAATGTCCAAGCAGGATCTAGAAAAACTCATTCTTGCATTTATCTTTAGAAGAATTGATTACTGCAACAGTATCTTCACAGGTTTGCCTAAAAAGTCCATCAGAAAGCTGCAGCTGATCCAAAACTCTGCTGCCTGGGTTCTCAAAAGAACTAAGAAAGTAGAGCACATCAGCTCGGTTCTGAAGTCCTTCCATTGGCTCTCTGTAGCTCAGAGAATAGACTTTCAAATGCTTCTGTTAGTCTATAAATCACTGAATGGATCAGCACCTCATTACGAAACAGATTTGTTTAAAAATTTATCAACCTCCCAGAACCCTCAGGTCTTCTAGTTCAAGCCTACTCTATACACCCAGAACTAGTAAAAACAGTGGTGGCAGCATCATGTTCTGGGTTAATTAGGATGGAGCTAAATACAGAGCAATGCTGTAAAAAACATAATTAAATTTTAGTTTAGATCAAAGCATATTTGTGCATTGGAATAGCCTAGTCAAAGTCAAGACCTAAAGTAAATCAGTTTAAGAAATAATAAGACTTAAATGTTAATGTCATAAATATGTCATGATCTTTATGTGACTGAGGATCTCTAGTAGTCAGCATGGCTTCTCGGTCCTGATATTCTACACAGCCAAAATATTTGCTAATTACCTGCTTGGAGCAGTGTTCCAGGTTGTCTTTATCCGATGGTTATACTACCTGGTTGCATCAAGCATCCTGTGTCCTAAAAAAACACTTCAACTTTAAAGTTGACCACCTTTTTTTTTTCTTCTGTGGCTGCGGGATTACGTTTTCTGGTTCTTTTCACAAGAAGCTGACTAACAGATCTTCTGAGACCAACAATCTGCTCGAAAACCTCTCCAGCCTGCCGCTTGGTAGCTTGGCTGTCCACTCGCAGACTAATGTCTGTGTAATTCTCCTTCAGAGCCCCGTTAACAAAACAGCACACAACTTCAAACTCCCTCATCGCCGGCCAAGACTTATGAATTTTCCTCGTCAAAGCCCAGAATTAACTTCAACCAGGTACGCCAGTAACCAGACTCTGGCAGGATGCTGGAAATGATCTTTGCTAACTGCATCTGCTTTCCAGAAGCTGCTGTTTTTAATCCTTCTTTATTTTAAATAAAACTGTTCTGGAGTCGTTTGAATGATTACTGATTGTGTGCAAAAAGAACTACAGATCCATGTCAATCCAATCAGAAAAAGTTTGGACTATTTATTAAGAAGTTTGACAAGACACAATAAAAAAAAAAGTGGTATAAAGGTTTACCAAGGCTCTGTACTTGGAAAAAGGATCAGATATGCAATATTAAGTTTAATACTAGAGATGTTTTGGTTTGTAACAGGATCTGTGCCTTATACTTAAAAAGGACTCAGCTCTTTAGTTTTTCCTGATTGCTGATGTGCTAAAACAGCTAAAAGGACCTTGCCACACATTATACCACATATTCGTCATTCCTATTCTTCTCTAATGTTTTGTAATAAAGAAAAGTTAACTCGATCACAAACTTTTATTCTTGAGCATAATAGATGATTAGGGCGTGGAAGTAGACCTAATCTGTTAAGCAGCCATTCTAGCAGGAGGCTAGAGTTCCATCTGGGTTTATTGCGTACAGCCCAGTTAATGGCTTGCTCAAGAAAAAATAAGGAAATTGACTGACTCCCACAGATATTCTATCACAGTACTCTTTCACACTTTTTCACAGATGCTTAGCGGTGAGATCTTCCTTTTTCAGCTTCAGTCAGCTCACTTGAAAATATTAAGAGCAGGCAGCTGCAACTATAGTGTGTTCTTGTTGTAGAAGGAAAAATTTACTTCAATCTAGACAAATGATACCTTATATTTCATTGAGAATTTGTAGAAAGCTGAAAGCATGTAGGCAAATTTGATAATTTCATCATATTTGCTGAAACTAAGCATGTTATTTAACCTTTATTATTTTAGCTTCAAAAACCAAGGTAAATAATACGGAGTTAAGTAAAAAACATACTTTTTCTGTTAAACATTAACATTTGGAGGAGTCATACTGGGGCTACCATCCAGTCACGTAGAGTGATACTAAACTCTTTTTGTTATTTCATTTGTTTGCTTCTGCCCACTCTCTATCCAGATACCTGTGTGCAGACAAAGCACATCATAAAATCATGTTTAGCTTTCCATCAGTACAGCAACGCATTTAACCAAACCCAGTTGAAGCAATAAGCTCTGAACACAGAGGCCCATCAGATTTTTTTGCACTTTCTAACCTCATCCAATTCTATTTGGCTTTCCAGAATTTTCAAAAGTCAACAGAGAAACATTAAATGTTGTCCATTGTACTGTTTATGTGACACAGTGATTTATTCTGTGAAAAAAAAAAAAACTGTTTCAGTATTTTATATCTTGTTTCCCAGTATAGCTAAATCAATGTAAGATTTTCAGAGTTTCATCTAATCCAGAGTCTCAAAACAGTTTATGCAAACACACAATAGTGACAGGCTACGATGTGCTCTGGAAATAGCACTGGTGACAACAACAGTGAATGTCAGGAAGGGAGTTCCGACGTAAAAGGATGAATGCACTTAGAAAATGGCCTTTGACAGAATATAACACAACAATGCGGCCAGACATACCCGACCCACCCCAGTGATGATATGATGAACAAAAAGGACAATAAAAAAGCAAATCACAGCAGACTGTAGACCAAACAAAATCCTAAGGTTCTGTGCTCATACACAATCACAGGTTTCAACAAGAGAAAAAAAAATCAATTGGTGCGATATATAGTTCTAGGCTTTAAATTTTGCTTGAAAGTCTTTTGTTATGGTTCTTATTTAGTATATATTCCTATTGTTCTATAGTTCTTGCCTTATTAGTTCTATTTGTCATTTAGGGTTTGCCAAATAGGTTTATTCCAATTTAGTATAATTGTCAGATGTTTTCTAGTCTACCTATTGTCATATCTGCAGATGAGCATTAACCTCTGCATCATGACCTGATGACTTTGCTCCTCTGTGCTGGGCCATCCTTTTGGCCAATGGGTCCTTTTTTTACACAATGAATGACCAATCTCGATCCTCCTGTCAGGTGTAGTATATACTCTAAATTGTTACTCTGTTTGTGCGATGTTACTCTTATTTATCAACTATGCAAACTATTGCTTATAAGGTGGTAATAGAGACAAAAACCTTGGTCTGGGAGGACTTTGGAAAGGCCACGGAGAAAGACTAATTGTTGGCTTTAAATCAATGCTAGCAAACCATCTGGTGCCAACGGAGGCAGAAACAGTGGTAAATTGCCTGTATTATATAGCGCTTTTTCAACTCATGAGACTTGTCCAAAGCGCTTTACACTACATTTAGCCATTAACCCATTCAAGCACACACTGATGGTGGCAAGCTACATGGTAGCCATACGCGAAGCTGCAATACACTGGCGCAACCGGGCCCTCTGACCACGATCAGTAGGCAATGTGGGTGAAGTGTCTAGCCCAAGCCTGACCCCGGACATGAACCGACAACCCTCCAGTTGGAGGGCAAACTCCTGCACCCAATGCCATTGTGGACCCCAGTGCTTCTTTAAAACTGGTTTAACAGGAATGGGAAGCTGCTGCTTGAAAGAGGCATGAAGGAGAAGATCCTCAAACTGGCCCTTGTTAATTAACCTGGGCATGAACCAAACATTTATCACAATGATCAGCCCAATTAACACACACCATAACAGAGGGAAGCTACGACTGGTTGTGATAAAGAACGTCCACTCCAGCCTCGTCTTTTTTAAAAGTGGCACGCTCTGCTCCTCATCTATGCGTTAACATCTATCAACCAGTTAGCTAATTGGCTGTTTCTGCAAGCAGCATGTCCACGTTCTCTTTCTACGGTAATAACAGTCTACATGCAACATTTACCCCCTCATTTCTAAAACGTTAACATCAGGGACATTTCTGGGGACAGCTTTAGCTGTGGACAGGTGGTCCGAAACGGCGACTGTCCCCAGGAAATGGGGACCTCTGGTTACTCCTAATCCAATGGTCAAGTTTAATATAAGGCAACCCAAAATTATTATCATGGTTTATGAATGAATCATGGATTTTTAAGCATGTTATGTGCAGGCATTGCTTTAAATAGAATATCTACTGGGACCCAGAAAAAATGGTCCAATACATAAATCCCACATTTTCTGTTTTATGATTATTCTTAAATTTCTATTTAGTATTTATAAGAGTAATCTTTGAATAGACAGTATGTGCTACAGCAGAGCATTGATTTAGAAAACTGATACGTCCTTGTTTTGTCAAAACTAGGTCAGCTGTTACGTGCGTCAGAGAGAAAAAGAAGGAAACACATGTACATGTATAAGGGAGATGTGTTGGCCAAAAGTGGAAAACAAGAGAACAGTAAGGGGGAGAGTTAAAGGGAGCCATACTGTTTGTAAGCCCCAGGTCCTGAAGCTTAAAATGTTCATATTTATTTAAGAGGAAGCCATTTAAGCCACTCAAGATTTGAATTATGAAAAAAAAGATGTCACTTTTACCACCCTATGTTTTATTTAAATGTTCTGGATGTGCCTCTAGCAAGCATGTCATGAGTTTAATACCAAATTAATTTGTGCAACAGAAGCAGGTAAGCTGGCACATCAGACTTTTGCTCTGTTTTTGTCCTTTTAGACAAGAGCTCCAATTTCAAGGTAACAACACTACAGAAAAGGGTTTTGGTCAATATGGATCTCATAAAATGAACATTGTATTTAAAGTCATTGATGGTTTAACTGGATATAAAGCATTGCACTACCAAAACATAAAGTTTTTATACATTTGTATCAATCTAAAATTCCTTGCAAGGGACCAAATCTGCTGGATACACATACAAAAAATTCCCCTTTAGAAACATATCTGCAGTAGAACAGATTAGATTACATCCTCCTCTTACTCTCATTTCTGAGTAAGCATACCACGAGCTGCCATTTATAACTACTGCCTTTGTTTTACATGCCAGTTCCTGCAATCTACAGGAAAACATCTCTCTGTTGATAACTTAACAAGTAAGCTATGGTTCTCTTACTAACCTGGGAGCTCCATGAAAGGACATGGATTCAAACACTCAAATCCAAGTAACTCAGAACAATGTCTGAAAGCACACAGATGAAATGTGCATAACAGCTGCCTTCTCCTCCTTCTCCTGTCATTTATTGACACAAACTGCTCACATATCTGAATGATGTCTACACTGTCTAGGTTTGTCTGGTGGACATGGCACACTGCTACATTATTAAGCTTTGCTTGGGTCATTGTTGATCAGAGCCATGTTTTTAGCCTCCTTGAACACTAAAAGTCCTCTCTGCATCAACAGAACACACAAGGTTTACCAAAAGCAATCGAACAAGTCTTTCAACTTGATCAAACAACCCTCTCACCTCTGTTGTCATTCCTCAGAGTAATTTGACCACTTCTTCACTGAAACATTGCCGGCTGAACCTTTAGACTCTGCCTTTTTAACTCTGGATATTGGTCCACAGTGCAATCCACACCTCCAGTAAGTGAAATTGCCTCCAGTTTCTCCAACACCTCCAAATCAGGGTGAGTGAATTTCTCCTGGAACTACACATCAACAGAGTCAAGCATATGATATGATGTGTAGTATTTTAGTGTATAGTGGTGTAAAAAAGTGTTTGCCCATTTTTTTCCTTTTATTTCCTGTACATCAAATGTTTTCAATAATCAAATAAATTAAATATCAAACAAAAACTACCAACAAACCAGTCTCCACAGCCTCATATGTGTGGAATTCATTTTGTCCAGAAGTCAAATTAACTAAATGTTTAAAGTAGCAGATATTCCCATTAACTATTTATAATACATAACTTGATTACGGTATTTAATTGAGTTCAAAGTAGTGGGCTATTCTCCTGCTCCCTTTTTTTATATTGCACTTTTCTACTGTCACTTTGAATTTAATGACTCAGAATTGCACAGCAGCAGAAGTCAACATTGTCAGGCAAATCAAGTATACTCTCAAATATTTGAGTAGAGCCTTGTGAACACAAGTCACCCGTAAGACATGAGGACATTTACATTAAGCAAGTTTTACAGTTGAATACACTGGGCGGTATGGCTATTACTTGTGTTGAATATAAAAAGGACTAGCTTACCTTCTTTTTAATGTACTATACTCATAAAACTGGAATTATTTAATCTTCATTTGGTTATGTCTAGTTATAGAAGCTTTAGTAACATTTAACAATTGTGTTAAGGGGGGGTTAGAGAAGGTCTATGTATTTTTTATATAATCTGAATTAGCAATTGTACTTTTAGATTGTATCCTCGGATAAAATACTTTGGTTTCTAAATCTCAGTCTACACTTAGCTCAGTTAGCAATAAATTCTGTCATAAGTCATCATGTGCAGTGTAACTGTATTACTGTAGAGCTCTGTTATCCATTTAGCTTGGCAGCCTCAGATCTGATGGAAAAGAAAACAGGCCAACCATTAGCTTAGTGAAAGGATTAGATGTTTGGTTCTCCCTGCACTAAGTGAACAAAAACGAAAGATTACAAGCCTGGAAGCAATATGCATGGTACTTTTTTGTCTTGCTTTATTTACAAATGTGAATGTATTTTATTGTGATTTAACGTTATTGACTATGGAAAAGTAGTACATGTAGATAATTGAGGAGTGGAAATCAGATCATAAAAAAATGTGCTTTCTAGAAAATTTATATTAACAGTGTTTTTTTTTACAGTTTAATCAGAGACCGCCCAGATAAAACACACTGCATCTTATTGTCAACAAAACAATTTGTAAATAAACTTGTAACATTAGTAAATATAAAAGCCTCACAAGGAACAAATAGACGGGTTATGAAAAAAATGTGTTTAAGAATTTAAAAGCAAGGTTACAATCTTTACACAGCTGAGCACAGCTAAGACAAAAAAACTATCCATCCATCCATCCATCCATCCATCCATCCATCAATTCATCCATCCATCCATCCATGGTGCCTATCTCCATCTGTCTACAGGTGAGAGGCGGGGTACACCCTGGACAGGTCACCAGTCTATTGCAGGGCAACACAGAGACAAACAGGACAAACAACCATTCACACACACTCACACCTAAGGAGAATTTAGAGAAGCCAATTAACCTAACAGTCATGTTTTTGGACTGCGGGAGGAAGCCGGAGTACCCGGAGAGAACCCACACATGCACAGGGAGAACATGCAAATCTTAACTATGGAATAAATAATTATTATGCTTGTGGTAACTGTGTGAACCGCAGATATCTACAGCTCAGGTGGGAACATAAGCCATGCACTCCACAACTCTGAGAGAGATTTGTGAAGGTCAGATTCACAGAGAAATGTCAAAAAACAAACAAAGTAGCTAAAAACAAAAACAAAAAAAAAACAATATGAACAGAAAGAGCAATATCTCAGAGGCTATACAGTGGAAATAGCAAACATGTGTTGATGAGTCAGATATTGAGCATTAAAATGTCTAACACACAACACAATGATACAAACACCGCTGTGTGTTGCAATTGTCACGGTAGTTTTATGATTGAAATATTATTAATGTTATAAAACACTGTGTTGTGTGTAACACAATTGTTTTTTTTTATTAACACCTATTATAAACATGAAACTACCATGCCTAATGTAACACAAAATTGTAACAGAATTATGCTGTGGAGATCCTTTCGTTTGAGACTGTGGCCGTCCTGAGCTGACCTAGCAAGACCAGGTGGACAAACATATAACATGTTAGTTGATCTAATAAAACTTAAACTTTAAACTTTTTAACCACCTTAGAATTTGAGGAACAACTTGAATAAGTAATGTTTTCAGGCTATCTATTCATTTTCTGTTTTTAAAACCATTTTATTCTTAATGAAATTAGTTTGTAAACTGATTTTTGTTGATTTTATCCATAAAACTGCAAATATTAATGACAAAACAGGGGTTAGCATTTCTAGATGTAGCCAAGCTTGGCTGAAACCAGAGGTAAAAAATTATGCAATAAGCCTATTATATTGTAGATAAAAAAGAACCATAACTTTGTTCAATTCTAATTTAAAAGGTAATTTAAAGGGCAGATGGTCAAGCAGAAAGGCATGTCTATTTGTAAGGAAATGCCTGAATATTAAGATAATCTAAGAATTCACTAGAATTATATGTATGTTGCATTGCAAATACAACACCACAGCAGTACACTCGGTGAGATCTGCAGACTCTATAGATATAGATCTTGAAAGTCACAAAAGCAAACCTTCTTCCTTGGGCTGAAGCAGCTCTATCAACACACTGCTTTGTCATTTCTGCAAAGGCCAACCTAATGAACTGGAAAGAGGCTATACTTCACTTAGAGCTCTATGTACCATTGGCAAATGGCCTGGACATCCTTTCTCCTGTATCTCCAAACAACATGATAAGGCTGTATAATTTGGAGGATAGGAAGGTATAGCATGAGAAAATAGATTGTAAAAACTAATGGACTTGCTAAACTGACATCCATTTACAGCCTTTTGGAGCAATGAAGCATTATGTTGAAGTACAGTAAAAGCAGGTCAGTATGTGCAATAACTTGTCTTTTAAAAACTAGTCAAACAAAAAGCAAAGAAGCTGTGGATTTTTATTTTGTATTTTTATGAGGACAGTAATATATATTTGTGTAAAAACAGAAATGGAGTATAAAGCACAACATTAGTCTGTATATAGAGTAAATACAGTTACCTATAGAGGACCAGAAGAGTCACTGAAAAGGATTTACAGCCATTTTAAATTAAACACTTAAATTAAAAATGTTGAAATTGTCTGTGTACTTTTGCTTTTGCTCATTTTTATATTTTTTGAAGTGAAGTGGAAAAGCAAAGAAATGTGGTATTGTATTTCTCTCAAATCTGTAGTCTGAATAATCTGTAATATGAATAATCTGTGTAGAATGAATTTTGAAATTCAATGTCAACAATGAAAATATTAGAAAAAATAGTTTTTGTTAAATATCTTTTCATAAAATAATATAAAAAAAACCTAGAAATTGAATACTTAAACAAGAAACAAATGAAGAGGGAATACATGACATTTCCTTTTGTTTTGTTCTCTTGTAGCAACTAATTTTTTTTAACACTATCACAAATTAATTTAGTCTACTGGACATTGGAAACATGCAGGCTGGCTTTATTAGATAAACAAACAACAAAAAAAAAAGCAAAATTGACTTTTTAGCTGCACAATCTATTCTCCAACCTCATGTGTTTCATTTCAGTTCCAAAAATAGAACATTAAATGAGCCCAAAAAGTAAAGAACCAGAAAAAATTGTGTATCATTCAGTCATTTATTTTCCAGTCTAAACACTAAAGAGGAAAAAACAAATTTCATTTCATAAAATACTATAGCACAATTGGTAAACACTTCTTTTTACTTTTCATTGTAGTATTTAATTAAATGTATATAAAAATAAATAAATAGGGAATACATTCATTTTGTTTTTATTTCTATTTGGGCTCTCATAACATGTCATCTTTATGAGTACTATCACAAATTATCTCAGCCTGCTGGAGGCTAGATGTTTATGCCAGCTTTAATAAAAAATCAGAATCCTCCTAGCAATTAGTTCTTGCATTGTATGTTGGTTTCAAATTGCAAAACAAATGAAAATGATGCACTAATTAAGAAATCCAATTTAAAAAGTGTTTCTTAATTACACATTTGAAATTAAGCTATCAAATTGTATCAATTCATTAAATAATACTATCATTTGAAAATGTTTCTTCAAATTCAATTTCTAAATGGAGATTTAAAAAGGTAATTCTTTTATCCTTTAGTTTAGTGCTTCACTACAGCTTTAAAAAGTATCATAAAAGCTTATTAATGGTTTTGTAACAGCCTATTAGCAAGGGTCCTGCAAAAGCTAAATTGAAACGGGAAACCATTAAGACAATGGGACCAGTTAATTAACTGTAACTCAACTATTAAAAAGTTATTGTTGGATCATGAAAAAAACGTGAAAAGAGAAAGTTAACAATAATCCCAATTAAGAATTGGGGGTTTTAAGCTCCTTTTAGACATATGATTTGAGAATACCATTTTTAAATTACAAGATTTAATATGGTATTAATAATTTTAATTTATAGTTCCTCTCATGTTTCAATTTTAAATGAGTGATTATGAAATGCTCCTCAAAATTAAATTCTAGTTTTTATTATTTAAATGTTAAATGATTGTATTTGTTTTTCAGTGACTCTCCTGGTCCCCAATAATGGAAAATGTTTTAATTTGCTTCTACATCATCATACTTTTTCTGGGCAGGGAGGGGCTAATCCATGAATGGAAGCTACTAAAATGGTTGTACATGTAGTGGCTGCCAGCCTGGCTTGTAAACATGAGGCTTCAGAACCACACACATAGATGGTTTGTTACGTCTAAAAACATAACTTTAGTTCTATATCACTGTCTTTTAGTCCAATTTAAAATAATGTATTTATTTATTTTTTGCTTATTTCCTCTATAACTGAGAAACCCTGACACTGAAAACATTTTACATATGTCTTAAATATGAGAAGTTAGTTAAATTCGCTGTGAAAAATCAATTCCTTTCATATATATATACAGGATTTGTATGATTTTTGTTTTGCTCCTATTTCATGTTTTGGGTTTGCAATCAAAGCAAAACTGGAGAGAATTTTTTCCTATTCTCTATAAACAGAGCTGTCAAATACTTATTAAATGGATTTATCAAAAGAAAATACTTTCCTGCTGTCTGGGCCACATGTGCTATCAGCATGCTGAGTTGAGTGATTATTCATTGGCACAGATAGAGTGATTGCATAAAATAGCAGGATTCTTTTACAATGTGATCATTGTAAAAAGAAATGGCACAAACCTGTTTTATATAAGACTTTTCTGAGTTCTAACACCCATGCCCAAAAATCTATCTATGATTCTATGGAATTCTATGGAATCAGAAGCATGGAAAGGTGATGGTAGAACATGGTTTTATTAAAGACGACTAATGCCATTGAAACACAAAGAGGATATTTACGGTAACAGCTAAACGACGTGCAAAGAGATCTAAAAAGCACTCACTTGGGAGCTTTATTGTGAGCAGCTTATTCTGCACTCCCACAAAATCTTCTGACCTTGTACATAAAAAAAAATATTTATAAAACAGTCTATTCAACATTGTCAAAGATGGGGGAAAAAATCTGTTTTAGAAACTTACAGTATGTTCTTCCTACATGGGAGTGAAAAAGTTAAATTTGGATCTCAAGAATTTTAATAAGGAATACAAGATCTGTTCAGTTCAAATTCTACCCAAAACCACAATCAATCAAAATCATACCAATAGTCCAAAATATGTACCGGTAGTCTAAATTTTTATTATTTACTGACACAGAATAATCGGAATATAAATTCAATACAAGGAGACTTTACTTGTTTATAACATTAACAAACTGAAACTGTGGTGTATTTCCTCTTAAACGAGCATGTTATGATGATAAAAAAGAGCAACTAATTTTTAACATTAACATGACTTTCATAGAACCAGACCAAAGAAAATCTAAATAGGTCTCCATGGACTTACTGCCCATAGCAGTAGTCCTATTTTAAAGCATGCATTACTGTCACAAAAAATGACTGAAACTTGGTGTACTACTAATAAACAGATAAAAACTGCTAAACCTAAAGAGCAAACGATCAATTCTGGCACAATAAATGATAAAGAAGTAAGTAAGAGACTCTTCCTAATGGCTGCTAAATATCAGTGCATTGAACAAATAACCCATGTCACAGTTCCAGCACTTAATGAAGTGCCACATGAGTGAGGCATAGTGCCGCACATTGGTAAGTCTATCCCAGATAGGCTCAATCCGAAGTGTGATAGAATGAAATGTCAGAAAAAAACTGAGACAACCCTGATGGTAGAACTGAAATATGTGCACAAGAGCAGAATCAATGAGCAGCAGTGACCTATGGAACACAGTGAGACTGCAGGATATGACATGACAAAGCTGTTTACCGAAGCACAGAGAGGTCAAAGGGAAGGAGACGGATAGCACTTTGCTCAGCCACCAGGGTAGCCACCGGAGCTTTTAAGAGCATGAATGAGGTTTGGGATAACTTCATTAGTGTCCCTGGACATCTCTGAGAGCAGGTGGGCTGCATTGAGCAACTCTAGGGAGAGAGAGGCAAAACAAATCCTGAGCCCAACAAGCAATTAGAATCTGCCACCTGCATCAGTTTTGTCTAATAAATTCTGGGTAATTGCCCTGAGATTATGATCGGTATTAAAGCCATCTATCCAGACTGTTTGTTTACCGTAATTGTGTTAAACCAGAGAGATGATTCTCTATAGAGTTGAAAATCATGGCACAGCCTGCTAAACAGTTCACTGATCTGCACACTAATACACAGAAGGGAAGTAAACTGTGTGAAGTCAGAGGGATTGCTTCTTGTTACCATAGAGACTGGTTAATTCGGGTCACACGTTTTAGTAGGTGATGAGCATTTTGTTTAATTGCTTTGACAGATATTGGTTGCTAAACTTTACATCCTTTATACATTAATAGCATGCCCATTCTGTCCTTTCCTAATACTAATCTGGATGTTTATCCACATTACTGGCACACTCTTTAACTTCAATTCTGCATTACCAGATAGCTCTACATGCATAAATAATTGATAATTTCACTAAAGACTTATTGAGCAATAGATCCTACACAGTTATCAAAGTGTTTTAGTGACAACTAATTTCTATTACACAGACTATTTTATTAATAAATTATTCTAAAAGAGCAAGTTATGTGTCCTTATTTAAAAGCACCGCTGGTTTATGTTCTGAAAAGGTGCATATATTTACAGTTTTAGTCTAGATAATTCCTCTGCACTTTGTCCTTGAGCGTCTACTAGTGGTAAGATGAAGCATTGCTACAGAAGATAAAGGTCTGTGTAAGTTCATTCAAATGCTTAAATATCTGCTTCCTTTAAAAATAAACTTTTTTAACATCTCCCAACTTATTTAAGGGTTTTATGCCAATGCATAAAAAATAGTGTAAATGTGTGAAATGCAAAGAAACTGTACATACCTTTCAAAATGTTAACAATACCCTGAAAAGTATGACATGCATCATTGCTGTAAAAACCCCAATTAAAGCCTGACCTTTGCATTAAATTGTGAAGAATTACACTCACATATTTAAAGCTTTCCACAAGCCATATAAAGGGATTAATTACTTCCTTTGGTCAGAATTCACTAGCATTACACCTTTTTCCCTATGAACAATCTGAAACTGCTTTAAAAGCTCTGAATTTAACTTTCTTGCATTGTCCAAAAGGATTCTAAAATCTACTCACAGTCATATGAGCTGCGCATAAAGCCTGAGATGACTGCTTTGTTCAAACCGTTATACCTTGGCTGTAGAACAAGCTTTTCTTTTTTAATTGTTTTGAAAGTATAGACTTAAGACTAATTTAAAAAGCAACAGAGGACACTCTTATTCAGGTGTGCCTTTTTTATGACAATCCCGAATCTTACTATAAGCTTTTCAACATTCATGTAATTAGGCCCGAGCAGCGAAGCGCTGCGAGAGCCTTTTGTAATTTTATAACTGAATCTTATAACTATGTCCACTTAGTAAAACAGTATTTTATAAAGAAACTATAATTTCTTGTTTACACACACACATAGTCCCCTCTATGTAGCAGGTTGGTGGCAGCATCATGCTGTGGGGATATTTTACTTCTGCTAGGAGAAGGAAGCTGGATAATAGGCAGACAGGTGCAGCTTAAAACAGGGGAATCTTGGAATAAAAGCTATTAGGAATTATAGAAAACTTAAGACTGACTTACCACCCAGCAGGACACCAATCCTAAAATTACAGTTAAGAGTTAAAATAAAAAGTTGATATAAATATTCTAATTTGTTGGAATTGCCCAGCTGGATACTTTTCTCTACTGGAGGACCTGGTTCAAGACTTCAAAACCACTAACAGACTCTACAGGGGTAACATTGGCATAGGACTCCAGAGTTTCGTACTCAGGCCTCATCCATTTTATTTGCTGTGTCCTTGGAGCAGCTGTGCTCCAGCTCTTCTACAATGCAGTTTGCTATCATCAATGTGGGAAGGACTTAATGTAGTATAGAGCAATTTGAAGACCCTGACTTGATAAAGTGCTGTGTAAGTACAGACCATTTACTCTCTCCATCCATTTGACTGAATTTTTAGCTGCTTTGCAAAGATTAGCAAAAAATAAAAGTAAAACATAAGAAAAAGTTATGTGTTCTTTGATTTAGGAAAATATATATCGTACAGAAGAGTAGCAGGAAACATTAGTGCATATGAAATCTTTTTTTAAGAGGATTTTTCAAAATACCAAGTTATTTTTCTCATCCTTAAGATCCTTGTGATTAACTTTGGCATCAAATAGCTGCTTATATTTAGACTTTGAGATCTAATTTGTCTCCCAATGATCTTTCAGTGTAAATTTCTGTGTGTTCCTCTGTTTCCCATTAGGGGGAAGCATCGTCCTGTTTCTCTTTTAACACAGATTACAGTCCACTACTTTGATGGTAGCTCAAGCATGAGTTATATTTTGTATATAGATAAACAATTTAAGCACTAATTCCTTCATCTTTATAAGGGATAATTTGAGTACAACACTGCCTTCTTTTTTTGCATTCTTTCAGCCGGTCAGTGCTTCACATAGCTACAGCATTACAAAAGTTTGCACTTCTCTAAAAGAGTTTTATATTTTACCTAATTTTAGTAACAAAACTCCATATACTTTAAAGAGGTTAGAAATGAAACGTCAACACAAAGTAATGCAAAATTAAGACAAGCGAAATAAAGGATACAATCTCTGCCCAGTCATCTTTACATAAGGTTAACTGAAGGTTAGTTTGGGTGGGAAATGTATGGGATAGTGTGTTAATAAAGATGTGCGGTGTTCATTTTCTGCTCCACATCGCATTTTTCAGCTAAACCAAAATAATGATGATAATGGATCAAACTTGGGAGTCTTATTTTCTACATATTATTTCAACGCTCACATCATCACAACCTTACTCTTATTCATGTATTTTCTTTAAAAGTAACATTTGAAAGCATTGTGGCATACCTGGGTTTCATTTAAAGGCATCAGCATGGGGGCTTTAAATACAGTATAAATAAAGAAACTCTTCTGAGAATGTCATTATCGTAACTGTAAAAAAAAAGTTTTCCTTCCAGTTTTTAATTATGCGCTGCTCTCTCATTAGTCAGTACATAAAATTCCAATAAAATAGCGCCCAGCATGTAGTTTTTAACGTCCTGCAAAATATCTAAAGTTAAAGGTGGATAAGCATATTGTCTTTATTTATCTCTAACTTATTTTTTTTTCAGACTCCATATATTTCAAACATGATCAGATATAAATATCTGTCACATGTGGATGCATTTTGTATGGTTAAACAAATACAAGCTGCAGACTAAGGAACTCTACCACATTGTTGAGAGTCTCTTCATAGTGTGAAAATATGTGATATACAGTAAGCTGTTTTTCAACATTATACAGGAGGCATCTATGTTACTATGAAGCCATGAATGTTTTAAAAATTCCCCCCACATCTTTTGGTTAACCCTGCCATAAATTCTACAAAAGAACTGTGATGGCCCTGTTGTATAGGTTTTTAGATTTAAACATGTGTATGCACCAGTAACCTCAATACACAGCTGCTTAATACAAGCTGTGACCCACATGAAAGGCCCCTCATGATCAGTGTTCCCAGTCATGCCACAGCATCCTTCCCACATCTAGGGATCCATGGTGAAAATGTCATGTTATTCCCTTTTCGTGGATGATGTGATTCTCCTGGCTTGTCAGGCCATGGCAGTAGCAGGGATGCCTCTAAGTCTGAAGCCATGTTTCTGTATCGGAAAAAGTCAGATTGCCTCCATTTGGTAGATGGAGAGATGGCTTTTGATGCAAGAATGTAACTGCTGCTCTGGTTTATTGTAGTGACAAAAGAGTCAAACCAAAAACCAAAGCTCTTGATTTATCAGGCTATAAATGTTACATCTTTACCAAAATAACTTAGTCCTGAATGCAAGTGGTCAAAATAGGCCTCATCTGGAGCCTTAGAGATAGGATGAGAAGCTGTATCATCCATGGGGAGCTTTCTTTTTGTCCTACAATCAATACCACATCATTACTGCAAAAAAGGAAAAGAGTCAATTTTATCCTCAGCATACACTTTTATAAACTCAATCTAGGCTCAATCTAAGTTAAATTTGGATCTCAAGCATTTTTATAAGGAATACAAGAACTGTTCAGTTCAATTTCTAGCCAAAACCACAATCGATCAAAATCTACCAATAGTACAAACATGTAGTCGAAATGTTTCTTATTTGCTGACACACAGAACAATCGGAAAATAAATGCAATACAAACAGGTTTTATTTGTTTATAACGGTAACAAACTGAAACTGTGGTGTATTTACTCTTAAACAAGCATGTTATGATGATAAAAAAAAAGTGCAACTTCTTTTTAACATTAACAGGACTTTCATAGAACCAGACCAAAAAAAATCTAAGTGGGTCTCCATGGACTTACTGCCGATAGTAGTAGTTCTATCTTTAAGCATGCATTACTGTCACAAAAAATGACTGAAACTTGGTGTATTACCAAAAGACAGATAACACTACTAAACCTAAAGAGCAAACTATCAAGTCTGGCACGATAAATGATAAAGAAGTAAGTAAGAGACTCTTGCTAATGGCTGCTTAATATCGGTGCATTGAACAAATAACCTGTCACTGTTTCAGCACTTAATGAAGTGCCACACGAGTGAGGCATAGTACCGCACATTGTCTGGTTTTCAGAGGTTTTTACAGCAGATGTTAAATAACACTAAAGGGGTGCTTATTATATATACATTTTCATACGTTGCATTTGAGTATTTTTGTACATACAAGTATTTTAGCCTTTTTTTCTCTCACCTAAAAAAGGTGTAATTATGGTATCCTAATACACATTTACTGTATAACATCTTGGTACTTTTCCAGGCGGTTGTTTTTTACTCCTTTAGTAGAACTAAAGGAGTAAAAAAGGCCCAATGCTAAAAATAGTTGCAGAATATCATTAAAGTAATATTATGATAAAGACCCAAAAAAACATCAGACTGGTCAGAGATAACGTTTTAGAGAAACAGGATTAGGTTAAATCAATATTATGAGGATGAAGCATTTCACAGAGCACATGTCAGTCTTTCTGGAAAATTAGAAGTGAGTAGTAACAAGTTGAATTTACTTGAGGGAATTTGAAAAATAAACGTTCTTTTATGAGTATTTGTACGTTAACCTACTTTTTCTTTTACCTGAGTAAAATTCCCATAAGAGTATCACTAATCTTACTTAAGAAAAGCTGGTTACGTTAGCCATTATAAGCAAATTGAGCAATTCAAGATCAAGTAAATATACATGTACAGGAAATAGTAGATATTGTCTCTGAAATGTTGTCGTCCACATAAATGCAGTGGCTTCTTGAAAGATAGGTCAATATATCTATGATATGCTAAAAATGTTTTAGAAAATGCTGCCCAAACATGTAATTTCTTTAAGTATGTTATTTATTTATTTGCATTTTTATTTGTTACTTTACACTTTTATATGTCAGATTTAGCAGATAACTGTCTGTCCGATTGCATTGTATATTTACATGAATGCCAACAACAAAAAACTGTAATGATCTTGTTGCTGACGGCTGGTTTAATTGCTTATTCCATTTACCCATTTAACCCTGCCCTGTTTCTCATCACTGCTCATCTGATCCACCTGCTCCTGTTTCTACAGTATTTAAACTGATTGTTCCCAGCGATAAGTCACACATTATTCTTGAGCCTTTGGTGTGAGTCTTCTAGCATTACTAATAGTGTTCGGATTGCCTGATCCTGACCCATTTCTGCCTTCGGACCTTTGAGCCTGCCTACCCCTGTTCTGATCTGTTTGCCTGACCTGTCTTTGGATTCTACTGTGGACTGAACCTGGATCTGCCTCTTGTTCACCCTCTGGATTATCCTGCCTTTCTCTGTCATCTGCTCAGATTTGATCTCCAGTCAGTTCTGTGTCCTTCAAGGCTTCAGTGTCTGGAACTCTCTGTGCAGCAAGTGCTGTGTCTTGTCAGCTGATCATCTGGTATCAACATCGTTGTCTGGGCACAGATTGAACTCTAAATCAGAGTTACCTGCCTCGGACGACCTTGCTGCTGCCGTGCCGCCGTTGCTTTAATAAACGCTTTTTTAATAATTCCGCTGTCTGTCTCACCTGAATACTGGGTCATTACAAAAAAAATTAAAAAAAAATTGTCTAAATCAGTCATACCTTTCTTGATCCTGACATTTGAAACAGGAGGGAGGGAAAGCAGAATAAAGCGTTAGCCTTGCTGGATGCAGTTAGTCAAGCCTTGTTGCTAAATAATGATATAAACCTGTCAATCAGCCACACTTTATATGACTGTGATGTCATCACTGTGGCGGGAGGTGGTGTGCAAATAAAGTTGTTTTCAGCTTTGGGGGTAGGAGTGCTGCACCTTAGTGGTCCTATCTATTGCATTGAAGAGGAGCTACTGTGCATGCACAACTTTTAACCGGAGTCTATGGGCAAAGATTTTGCACCCCAGGGTAGAAATACGACACCAATATGATGACGAAAGAAACAGATTTACTCGTCATTAAGGATGAAATATTTATCTTTTACATTTAAAAAATATATTAATAAAATTAAAAAACATTTTAATTTTGTATTTTTCAGCTATTTTTTTAAATCTCTGACTCGAGTTCATTGGGTGAGTGGGGCGGCACCCTAGCACCATCTTTTGGTCAGCCGCCACTACAAAACATAATAAAAAAGATCTACTTTGCATCTTTATAGACTAAACTAGCCTTTTCTGCCCTCCTAAAACCCTTCCAGATCACAAAAAATTATTAAACTCTTGAAAAATGAGTTTTATATTATATGTCCCATTTAAGGCTTTTAGCAGTATATTTTCCAGATTTTATTTTGTTGCCTTCTTTAACTACCATGTATAACACAATATTAGTCTTTAATGTTATATTATTCAATAATGATCAGACTCTTTCTGATGTGAGACCACTCTGATTCTTATGGAAGAATGATAGTCATGTCTACCATAATATCTTCTAAAACCAGTTCCTTTGGTATTTTATGTGTGGGGGAAAATGTTCAAAGAAATTAATCAAAGCAGAATATAAACTCTTATTATCAGTATTTTAAATAAACTCTTGATTTAAAGTTTATATATAAACATAGTTTATATAACCCCCTTTTTGCATGTTATTAAAATGCTATCTAAACAAGAAAGATTTATTATAAGAGATGTCAGAGAATCATGTCTGTATGAGACTTAGCACCCAGTCCCTCATGTGTAAACACAGCAAGAGTGTGAGGAATAATGTATGCTCTTATCACCATCTGTTCTCATGGCAGGCTTCCCCTTGTGATAAGAACTGGGATATAAACAAACGCTGAGCACAGTCACACAGAAACACAAGGGTTTGTGACAGCCACACGCACAACTGACATGTTTTAGTTCAGCCAATCAGCAACCAGCTCCCAGGTTGTTCCCTTTTTCTCTGCAGCAGGACGAAAGCAGAGCAACATACTCAGAGGAGCAGGTGAGAGAGAGAAAGAAACAGAGTGATGGAGACAGATCAGACCACTTACTACAATGACGTGAATTTGCTAACTCAACGTCAAACACAAGAATGGTCACTGTGGATGAGCCAATAGGAGGCAGGGAAATGAGGCCGCCTATGACATCAATGCTGGCCTGGGGTGGGAGCTAGCTGCATGATGGAGCTTTCCATTGAGTAGACAGACGGAGGGAGCACAGAGAGACTCAAGACGTCATTGATGCAAAAGCCCAGCCCACAAGCTGTCTGCATCTGCCGTTCACTGCAGTGTGTCCATGAAGTTGGTGGATGCTCAGAACTGGGGGAAAAACTGTGGGCTGTGTTTTACTCTGAATGTTCAAAGCTTTGTAAAGGATGTTTGGGTGGATATTTAGATTTTTTTTTTTTTGAAGCACTGATAAATTCTCTTAAGTTGTTTTCCTTTTTTCATTGAAAAAAAAAATGCAGACATTGGGTGTTAGCCCAGCAACTACTACAAATGTTCTGTTATAGTATTTATCCATCAGGAATTAAATTAAGACATACTTAATTACTACCAAAACGAGATTTCTGTAAAGGAAAGTGATTTAAAAGATGTATGCTAAAACACCATCATTTAGTAAATTCCTAAATTAATTCAGAATCTGTGTAAAAATGACTGCCCACAGATGTTATCCATTCTTTCTGGGGAAGCACACCAAATTAAAATGAGGATTCAGTTTCGAACTGACAAAACAAGACTAGTAGTTTTGTTGCACACATTTTGAAAATAAACCCAAAGAAAATTACAAATTCAGGTCTTTCTTATAAACCTGTACTTATTGACTCCTTTCAAATGGATGGAGCTGCGTATTTAAAAATTGCAGTTATTTTTCGCACATGGCAGTGTCAAGCACTTAAAGACGAAGGCTGTACAATTTTAAATGTAAAAAATATAGTAAAGGAAAGGTTTAGGAGGAAGAATTTTAGATGCTACACAAGAAAGCTGTGACTCAAGCCGCTGTCTCGTACTTACTTTAGCAATACTTTTGGGAAATGTGGGAAATTCATGAAGTCACAATAAACTGATGTGAACCAGCCGTTCTTCTAAAGAGGTGACATGGTGACTGAGAATGAGTCGAGTTTCTAGATAAACTGGGGGACATGCAAACCTGGTCAGTAAAGTTTAATCTGGTAGTTTAATCCACAGAATCACTCTTATTTATAAATAAATTGAGTGAAACTACTTTATGACGTCAAAGAAAAATTGTAAAGAAGACAAAAAGAAAACACATGTTGTAAAAGTCAAATGAAAAGAAAAAAATCCCCAAAGATTTTCTATAAGCACAGTTTGCAAACGTACATTTTTTTTAAATGTTCCCACCCCTTTGCTGTTTTAAAATGATCTGCTTTTGTTCTTGTTTTTCACCCTCCCCCCAACTCTGCACTGCTGCAAGCCCACATCTCCTATGGGAAGGTGTTGGAATGATAAGAAACAGACAGTCTGGAAAGCTGGGAGAGGCAGGAAGGGAGCGTAGGAGTTGAGTGATGGGGCTTTCACAGCTGTGTCTGGCTGTCCTCTTTCTATTTATGATTTTCAGATGTTGGTAACACAAATAGTGGAGGTGCACATGTGCAGTCATAGGATGAAGTGAATGAAGAGCTTTACAGCAAGACTAAGTCAGATCACCAGGTGTTGCATTGCATTACATAACCACTTGTTTTTTGGACTATTTCCACTAAGACAAAATGGAAGAATGAAGCCAAGAGATACAGGATGATGAGATTGTGACATCACCAATGACTGCAGTTTCTTTAATTATCCATGCTGCATACACATGACCTAAGTAATAGTAGTAATTTTGATGAAAGAAGCAAAAGCAACAGGAAGCAGCAAAGTTTTTTTACCTTACCCACTGGTAAGAAGATTCAAGTACACAAGAACCTTGATGTTAACATTGAGCTATCCAAATTACAGAGATTAACATTTTTTTTTTTTTACCTTAGAAAATCCAAATTTTTTGCATATATAGTACACAAATATATATATATGTAGATTGTCTACTGTAACTTAAAAAAAAAACAATTGTTAATTATATTCAAGTAATTTTAAAATAAGCTTAACAGGTCTTAAAGCACTATATACTTAGCACAAAAGGCTAGGAAGTTTGTGTTATTAAATGCGCACATTTAGAAAGACACTTTGTTTTAAATTGTATGATATTTGTTAGCAAATACTGGGGCTGTTGCAGCAACATTGTCGGTGCATGCCACAGCGGCAACCCTCAAACACGCTGGTGGACACCGGCAGTGAGGGAAGATGTCAAGCTTAAGGAGGAGACCTACTGGGCTTTACTGGCCTGTTGGACTCTGGAAGCAGCTGATTTGTGATGGCAGTCAATGCATGGGTTGGCTTGGCTGGTCGCTGAGGCAAATACTTGGGCGTGGGAAGAGTTCAGACAGGCCATGCAGAAAGACTTCTGTACTGCTTCGAAGCAATTCAGGTCCACAATCCGGCATCTTAGGAGGGGGAAGCAGTGCAGTACCAACACTCTTTATAGTGGGGGAGGTGTGCTGCTGACCTCGACTTGAGACATCATGTGTCGGTGGGCGGAGTATAAAAGGCGATTAAAACCTCCTTAATATCACAAACACGTCTTCCATTGAGGAAGCAGAGCCTGGGGACTCCAGGTCGGGTTCTCTCATCTCTGGTACTGAGGTCACCAAGGTGGTACATGGAGTAGGAGATTGACAGGGGGGATTGGTGTGTCATCTGCTATGAAGCTGGTGGTGTACTGGTCTGAGAGAGTGCAGCCAAAAGGCAAAAGCTCTCGATTTACAGCTCTATCAATGTCAGCACCCTGATCTATGTTCATAAGCTTTGGGTCACGACCAAAACAATGAGATTGCGGATATAAGCAGCCGAAATGAATTTTCTCTAGTGTGTCTGGGCTCTCCCCTAGATATACGGTGAAGAGCTCATTCCTCTGGGAGGACTCAGAGAAGAACCACTTCTCCTCCACATCGAGAGGAGCCAGTTGAGGTGGCTTGGGCATCTGGCTAGGATGCCTCCTGGACGCCTTCCTGGGTCTGTCTCATTGTGTTTCAATGCGGACCCGACCGCCACCGGGTCGGGTTCGGTTGCTCGATCCCTGGCTGGCTCGGTTCGAATGCCCAGTCTGATCAAGTCAGCTCCCCCCAACCTGCCACAACATCCTCAAATTGACGTAAATTCGGTGCTTCGTTTGAATTTGCCCGTTTTATGGTGGAGGTTTAGAATTGTAAGATTTGAAGAGAAAGGGGGTATTGATGGGGTTTGAACTTCTCTGTATGTCCATTTCACAAACTGAACTATCGTTACTCATCACACATTCATGACAATTTAAACATGCATGCTATGACCCTTTTAAGGGTTATTATGAGGGCAGATTGTCAAAAAAAAAAGTGTAGTTAAAAAAATACTTTCAGCGTGTTTTAAAAAAAGATTTTAAAGACAAATTGTTTCCGTGTTTGTCAGAAAGCAAAAACACAAAAGCATTAAATCAGAGTTTTCTTGTATCACCAGAAAGGCTTTGACGCTTTGATGGGGGGCTAACATGCTTTTTCTGTGGGCTCTTTCTGCTTACTCAAGTTGTGTTCCACAGTTCCATGAACAACAGAAACATGCAGCTCAGATCCTCTGCATACTCTCCCTGAAAGGTGTATGCCTTAAAATGTCTCTGTGTTGCCCTGTTTTGGTGTAATGTGCCTCTCGCGGGTAAGCAAATGCTCTATCATAACAGAAAGTTAAGGAAATTCCTCTTTCTCTACTGGAGCATGATAATGACACAGCAGTCAATACAAGCAGGTTATCAAGAGATGCCGCAGAAGCTGGATGAGTAGCTGTTTTTAAGTAAGACCAATCTTTGACAAGGGTCTGGTATGCAGTGTTGGGAAAGTTCTCTTTCTACGTGAACTAGTTCAAAGTTCAGTTCACACATTTTAAAATGAACTAGTTCAGTTCATAGTTCACAATTCCAAAAAACGAACTAGTTCATAGTTCTTTTTTTTTTTTTTTTTCCATATATTGCTCAATTACACCATAGCCTACTGTAGAACCACAGACGGCAATTATTTTATCAGTTGTAACACTGAAACTGTGCGTCAGATTTCATCTTCATATCCAGTTTTGAATCCTTATCCAACCAGGGTTTACATTAGCATTGAGGGGACAGCATTTCCCCATTGTTGCTTTAACGCTTTGTTGCTGTCCATTCACTTCACACTAGTAGCAGCTGCAGCTTTCACCCCTACAGTATATTCTCAAAAACATCAGGAAAAATGTGCTGCTTGAATGGTCTTTTTTATGAGTAATTATTAAAAGAAAAATAGGAAAGTAGTCTTTAAGGTACACATTTTTTTTTTTTTATAATTTTTTCCATTTGAAATTCCATTTCAATACATACTAAAAAGGAATACTGGAATCCTGGAAAATTATACCAGGCAGGTTTAACAAACAAGTTACATGGATAGTGAAACCCTCAAGAACAGGGGTCTTCTTTTCCAGACCAAGAACCCCCAAACTGATGGCGAGATGGAGCGGGGACCCCCTAACTATATATATTGTATGAAATTGTGTCCTATAGTCACTCTATTACAGATGGAGTAATGTAAAGAAATTAATTTCTCCCTGGGATTATTAAAGTTTTTCTGATTCTGATTCCTGGTTGATGGGACAGGTGTTGTGAATGAAACGGTGCCCAGCTTGAAAGAGCTCCTGTGTGTCGCTGAATGTGAGCATTGATGACTGAAAGACATCTTCTGCCTCCATTTATCTGTTTACCACAGTGTGTTGATTTCATGTTAATGATTATTTAAAGACATTTCAATTAGTGGGGGAAAAAAATGCAGGGGGGGAATATAAAAATATCAACTAACCATGCAGACCCTCATGCAGTACCTCCGTAGACCCCCTAGGGGTCGCGGATCCCCTGTTGAAGACCTCCGCTCAAGAAGATTTTACTAACACAAACTGAGGGACCAGGCTGAGGTAGGAATTTAAGTGCGGATTTTTTTACTGAAAGCCGGCGGGCAAAGTTGTTGCCATCATCCTCACCGACCACCTGGTCATAAACCTGTTTTAAGTCGCCTCCACGCTGCTGTGGCTTCCACGCTGCATTTTGTTTTGATGACGCACGCGGCTGTAGGCTACGACACTGGTAGCTGGTGTTGCCAGATTGGGTGTTTTTCCCGCTACATATTAAGGCTTGTTTACGGTGTGATTTAGCTGGGGTTTCGCCTGGAGGACTCTATAGAAATCTGGCAACCTATTGAACGGAGCTGAACTGAGAGAGCGCGCCGTTCACAGACACCAGAATGAACGAGTTCACAATAACGTTCATCAGGCGGTAATGCAGTACTTTCAGTTCACGTTCGCCCAAAATATGAACAAGTTCATGAACTTTCGTTCAATGAACGCGTTCAGGCACAACACTGCTGGTATAACCCTCTTGCTAGAAGAAACATACAAACATCTCACGCTATGAAAGTAAGAGATACTCAACCATAACAATTGTACTCTTAAAGATCAAATAAGTTTTGCGCATCTTATCTTTTCAAAGAATGGACTGAAAACTACAGACATAAGAATTCATTTTCTTCTGTCTTTCAAGTTAAGAAAAAATTTTCATCTTTAGCAATCAAACTGCTTTATCTTATCTGGTTTTTCGGAAAATACCCCAACAGCTATATTAAGCTTAACTACAGTAAGATATTGTGCCTGAGGGATAGCTTCTATTTCAATATCAACACACAATCTGCTACAGGATATAGAAGAGGTGATAAAAGAAGTTGTAGAGAGACAAGAATGTTCTATCTCAAAGCAGAGCTCTTTCCAGCACGCATCTTGGTTACCTGCATAACAAAAAATGTTTTGACCATTGGCATTGTGATCACATTTTTATGACTGATCTATTTAATCAATCCAACCACCCATCGATCTAGTGTCTAGAGTATGCCCGCTTATTAAAAGGGAGTTTTTCCTCTCCACTGTCGCTGCAAGCCTGCTTAGTGCCTTCGAGTCAATAAGTCAATGCAATCAACTGGTTTTTCTTAGATAGAAAACTGTGAATCAATTTGACTGTAATATCTGGTTGAATTGTAAAGTGCCTTCAGATGACATGTGTTGTGAACTGGCACTATATAAATAAACTGAATTGAATTGAATTATTAATGCAGGGTCAACGGGGGCTGGTTTTATCATGGAACGTCAAAACTTATCGAATAGGGTTTCAAATGTATTTATTAATACGTTTTGTCATCCACAATCCATAACATTTTTTTTATTATTATTTTATTCAAATTCGATATTTGTAAAGTAAATTAACGGTAACTTTTATATGGGTTTCTTCATTGAGTTGTCCAAGATGCTGATTTCTATGGGCAGGAAGGATGTCCTGGTTGTATATACTGTCATTAATCTCAATAAATTTGCCACATGGACCGAAAACAAAACAAAACTTTAGGATAAGCTGTTGCACCTGCTCAAGGATAAAATCATATGCATTCATTTTATTGAAGAGGGAAGGGAAGGCTAGATTACTGTAGGTCTTAAATGTATTATTAAAAAGAAAAAAATCCAGTTTATGATTGAAAAAAAATATGACTGAAGATAGGCTGTTTTCAACAATAACTTGGCAATTTGAGTCACTTTTTGGGTAGCAGTTGGTGTGTTTAGCAAGGTTTGATTAACATGAAATCTGGATGCAGTAAGACTCCCATTAAATAAAAGTCTCTGGATATATGTGATTATATTTAATTAGAAATATAAGAGAATGCAATTAGGAGGCTTATACAAGTAAAAACAAATTGTATGAGCTCTACATTCTTACATTTCAAGAAGATTTGAATTCTGGTAATATTTTACCCTGATATAAAGTAGAAGAAAAGTATGTACACAGGATTATGCTGCTCCCATCATGTTATCTAGTGGGGATGCTTTGATGAAATTTACAGTTCTGTTTTTTTGAACGCTTCCATACCCTTCGTTGAAGCTGCCAGTAAAATACATTGAAATTAACAAATATATATATATATATATATATATATATATATATATATATATATATATATATATATATATATATATATATATATATATATATATCAGTGACGTGCGGTCAGGGGAGGCAGGTGAGGCAGTGCCTCACCAGCCATCATGGAAAGAAAGAAAATATATAATCATAAAGTAATTTAAATTGTTATATTCATCCGGTGGTTTGTACTAAAAAATATTCATTTTTCATGTAGCTTCACCAATTTCGATTTTTATTTGTTCAAAATCGCTGAATTTTCTTATTTTCCCATTCAAATGCTTGGAAGCGATGCTGGTGAGGCAGCAGCGAGCTCTGCCTCACCTTGGATTGCGCAACCCCTGGCTCTGCGCTGGCTGCAAAGCGGAGAGAGCATGTTGCTGTACGGCGTCAATAAAATGGTTTAAACAAATGTAATATGTGAACTTATTTCTAATAATTTGGCTTATGTATATAATGTACAGAGCTTTTTGTCACCAACTGTGTTTGTGTAACGTGTTTCGTGTAATGAGCGATTATAAACGGCAGAGAACAAGTTCGAGGTGAGGCAGGCAGTTCTCTTGCCTCATGGCAGGGGGTGCTCAAGAGACTGAAAACATAAGGCAGGAACAGGACGGATCAAGGAAGGCTTTCTTCCCTGGCAGTGATCTCCATTGAGACAGAGAGACTTTTAAAACTGAAGGAAGATAAGGAGGACTTCTATTCATTTATAAGTAAAGGTAAGACAGTAATAACATTTATTTTGTTTTGTTTTTTAAGGAAATGTGTGTTTTGTGAGCTACAGTTTGTATGTGTAAGGATGCAGAAGTGAAACATAACCTGTAAACTGCTGTCAATCTATGCATCTATTTGCAAATCTGATTCTGATGACGTCAGTGCCTCACCAGCTATGAACCTCACCGCACGTCACTGATATATATATATATATATATAAATAAATAAGACATGTCCTAAAGACCATGCTAGAAGCCCTTGCCACTAAAGCTGAATGCTTAATATGTTGTTGTACATCTCAAATTGAAGGTCCCATGAGGACAGAAAGCCATCATCATGGAAAAAAGCTGCTCTGTCCGAGGCAGAGTTCAATCAGGGTCATTAAGTGGGAGTACAAGAAACAGTACATAAGCCAAATGTTTTGGGTCAGACATACACCCAAAGCTCAGCATCCTCTCTGAACATGGGAATTATAGCTCAAGAAACATCTAATTGTCAGCTTAGAGCAAACATGCATCTCTAATGCTGCATCTCTTTTCATCCATAGTTTGTATTTGTCTCTTTGTTCAGACTTGTGTGTCTGTGGTTGTGCGATATGTGCTGCTTTTACACTTCCATGGATGTGCAGTCATGCATAGGGCTATACAAGTATCTTCCCCTGTCATCCTCTGAGTGTTTGCTCTCTCTCAGGGAGTTCTGCAGATCTAGCATACGATAGTTTCAATTTCCAGACTAAAGTCATTTCTGCATTTTGTTGTGCTTTATAAAGATTTATTTTATTTACAAATGATGCATATATTGATATACCAGTATTAATTTAACAATATTTAGAAAATGTTTTTAGGTCTACAGAATAAAGAAAATGTTTCTATCACAATCCACCATAACATGGATACTTGCTGTATAAAAATTAAAGCCTAATGCTGTCCAGGCTATTAATCCCTTCTTAATTCCTAATCCAGCTCATTGGCTCCTTCAATATCACTGTTTCTGCTATCATCTCCCCCTCTAAATTATTATTATAATTATAATAATAATTTCACAGGCATTTTTGCTATTCAAAACAATAATTTTCAGGCTCAACATTTCCAAATTTCAGTTAATTCTTATCTTCATATCTTATTCATAATGATTTTTCTCTTAAGGCAATGCAAGACAAAAACTTTTTTACAATCTTTCCCACGAGTGAAGGTTTAAGAAGCTGGACCAACAAAGAAATATTACTTCTTTAAAGTTTACAAATTAATTTAGCGACAAGGACCCTTGTATTTGGAAACCCATTCTGTGGGCTGATTAAACACAAATTCATGTGGGAGGTGGAGCTTTAAAAGCCGTACATGTCACTAGGCCTTCACAGAAATCCAAGCACACACAAAAACAACCCAGCCCAGGATTCAGACCTCAGAACTCTTTGCAACATGGCAACAGTGTCAGCCTAAAATATATTATCCTGTCTTTATAAACAGTGTGATTTAAGGAAAATAAAACTTCAAATATTACCATTTAATTAACACAGGTATAAATAAATAATTAGCATAAATTTTAAAGGCAAAGGACAATGGAAAGATACTCCTCTGGAAACAAGAGGCCTGTGGTGGTAAATAGAAAGACAGACGGAACGGATCCGTTTTTGTGAGCCTCCCAAGCACTTATCATCCTTTTCTAAGCCCACAATGAATGGATTGAGAGACTTCTTTTATTTTTTTTGTTCATGACCACTTGAGCAAATGTTCTACAGACATGCAAAATTGGCATTTGCACATTAATGGCTATGAAAATGTACTTAATTATCTTGTGTTTTGGTGAATCATTACAAATCAGTTCAATCATACTTAACTGACCTGCTTTATGGATTACCAGTATACATATTTCCAGCACACAAGAGGTCCTTACAAAGGGGGGACATACAGTAGCAAAAAGGTGGAGCGAGGCTAGAACTTTTATCTCACAGCAACTTCATTGATGGATTTACACATCTTGTCACTTAGCCCTTGCAAAACAGCTATAAAAATTACCCTTCTATTCTACTTCTGTGTTTTATATAAAGCATACAATGAGCATTGGTTTTTGAGATTTAGGTGCTCAGATATTTTTTCTAGAAAAATAAAACAATCATAGACTTCACAAATATATACTTTTTTTCTCTGGAATGAAAAAGCAAAGTCCGTCACTTAAGCCTATACCTGCCTCTGTATCTAGCTTTCATTTTATACAATGCCGTCTTTTCAGCATATAATCGTTTGTCTTGTCTTCAATGTGATTTCTACCACAAAATTGACAAAACTAGTAATTAGTGTTGGTGCATTTGTTGCCCCTAAACTACCTAGAAATATATTCAACTTGTATTTAAACTGTAGCCCTTAAATTCCCTGTCATCCATCTATTGAATCTACTAGTTGAATAATATTTAGGTACATAGAGTTTTAATAGACCAGTTTATATTTCTTAAACAGTTGCAATTGTATCTACATGGACAATCTGTATCTAAGGGACAATCAAAAAATTTGGCTAACTTGAAGTGTAAAAGTTGCATTTTTTTTTTGTTAAAGTCAGTTGGTCCTTCTAAGATTTTTGAATTAAGTCTCTGTTGAAAGTTTTTAAGCAGTTAAAAAGTCATTCATATCTTAGTTATCCTGAGTGACATATTTCTTAAATTTCAATCATGATTAGTTGATCTGAATAAAGCTAACAGCGAACAAAACCAAAGTGGACTACCATCATTTTTAACATAACTCCAATCTCACATACTTCATATCAGTATGTGCAAACAGATTTATGAACTTTTAAGCCGCTGGAATGTTTGCTGTGGGTGGATATTTACACAGAAGCTGATGTTTATTTGACACGAACCATAAGTAGAAAGGACAATCCTCCTTGTAAAAAATATACTGAGAATGGAACAAAGAGTCCTGCATAGAGGAACTATCTAATGGAAATGAGACACTCAATAAAAAAAAAAAAAAAATTCAATTTCAACTCAGTTGTACTTTTATATTTATTCTGAAAGGAAATGTTATTCCATTCTCTGTAGGTGTTTCCACCGCTAAGGATACACCATTTACTACCCATGTTTCCCTGCTAAATAATTAAAATTTTTCAGATTGGAGTCTTGGTCTTGGCCTTACCCAAGCCAACCCTTAGCCTTAGCTTCAGCTTTAGGACAACAGATGGAAATATACTAGATGAGGCCAAAAAGGTATATACCAGTAAGATATTAACTGGTAGTAACTTATAAGTAGGTTGTCAATTCCAAAGTCCCAAACATTCTTTTTTATGTCTTTTTTGAAGATTTTGTTTCCAAGTACAATGGAAAGCGCCTCAAATAGATTTTGTTATTACTAAAATTTATTTAACTCTCTGTTTATGCAGTATATTAACAAGCTAGTTGTAGCAATTAAGTTTAAAGCCTTGCAATTACTTGCAGTCTGCATCAGGATGGCATTAAATTCATCTCGGGTGATAATATAAAAGATAGATAACTTGTTATTTTAGAACAAGACTTGCCATTTAAATCAAAAATTTTAAACAACTTTCTTGAAGTTCCTTCTTTCTTCTCTGGGATATTGCAAACATTAGAAATATCTTCAATGCTGGGGAACAGTCGATGCACTAGCCATTTCTAATACAGCCATACTGTCACTGATTGTATATGATTTCAAAATAGCATTTGAGTTATTATTTTGGTTTGGTCTTTTTTTTTATTAAGCTCAACTTATAAAGAGCACTTGAACAAAGGGACTTTCTGTTTGTGGGTCTAAGTGTGTATTATCTCGACGATTTACAATTGTGTGTAGATAGCTGGACAAACAGAGATTGAAGATCACATGAGAACTAAGGTACTGTAAGCAAACAAACTGCCCTGAGACTAGATGATAAATACAGTAAGTATGGGTCCCTAAAACTAGATATTTCCTTTTCCATCTCTTTTTATTCAGTGCAGCCACAACATACTACAATCCACCAGAGAATATTAGGAAAATCCTTTTTATACATACATTTAAAATCAAATATATCCTGTCTTGTCAAAAAGGCATTTAGGCTACATGTTCCAAGTCATTAGTGGTGAGAAAAGGCCACTATATAAGATTTATGATAGCTTGAGAGCAATAAACTTGACATGATGCATTTTATGCTGCACTGACTCATAAATAACTTTCAGTCCATGATATCCTGACAGCCAGTGGAAGACTAAGGAGGCCTGAACCTGGTGTGGGGTGAATGTACGTGTACACTAGCATTTGTTTCAGTATGAGCCTAATTTTTCATATTCTACTTTGTGAGAATCTGCTACTCCATTGGTGTAAGGCATAAAAGTAAAAAGAAAAAAACAAACACACAAAAAAAAAACCAACCAAAAGAAAAAATCCTCATCTAAATTACATTGACTTAGGTGTTGACCTAACTCTTATTCTCCACGCCAGCCCTCTGGGTTCTTCATAACATTTATTGCCATTTTTGTTTGTGGCGCAAACACAATCCAACATATTCAAAAATGGTATAGATTTATTCCTTGTACTATTTTTAGAGAACATTGTTTTGTTTATATAAAGTCCGATGGCAGGTCAGGCAAACAGACCAGAAGGGGAGCAGGCAGGCTCAGAGGTCTAGAGGCAGAACTTGTCAGGATCAGGCCATCAGAACACACTTAGATTCACTAGAAGACTCTCGCCATGGGCTCAAATAATCTGGCACTGATGACTGGAAAAAGGCAGGTTAGATAGAGACAGTTGAAACAGATCGAGCAGGTGAAACAGATGAGCGGTAATTAGAAAGTGGACGGAGCTGGGCTTGTGAATAAAATCAGTAATCAATCACTCTTATTAAGAAAGCATGATAAAAGCAAGTTAATTTTGGCATTAGTGGTTATGTGATATACTTAGAGCTGTAACTGTTTAAAGTAGAGATGACATAAAAAGGCAGTGTTTATGAAGCCACATTGTAGCCACAGCAGCCCTGAGGCTCACTGACAGAAGTAAGGCTGCCGTACATTGGCGCCACCAGTCCCTCTGACCACCATCAGTAGCCAAAAAAAAGGTGAAGAGTCTCTCTCAAGGACACAATGACACTGAAAGCCATAGAACCATAGAAAACACCATACATGAATTGTGTGACTTATTGAAATTTGTCTTCTGGTGATTATGTGGACTCTGTTATTGTTCCAGACAACCAGTGAACCTCAGTTCACTTCCCTGCCACCTGCCTGCCCACTCTCCAGCACAACATATTTTCATATTTTGCAAGTATTTGGATGTCACCCACATTATTCTGGAACTCTGGGGTACAGTCTGCAAAGCTTGCTTAATCAAAACTCTACAGATCCATGCTACCTCCCCTCCATCTCTCAAGAAAGCAAATCAATCAGTCATCAGTTGTGATAAACCAACTCTTTCCTGATTAGTCTGGTTTCTCCCCTCAGATCAACCAGAAAGTGCAACTGACTTCCTAACGTTCTCCCCTTCCAGATTCCTGTTACTTTTCTAAAGAAAACGTTAAAACTCACTGCTTCACCATTTGCTTCTGCATGTGGGTCAAAAAACGAGAAAGCAACATGAAATACCTAATGATTTATGAAACTGTCATACTACATCCTCCAAAAAGCCAGAGGAGCGTCTAGACAATTTTCCTCAGGGAGAAGGAAACAAAAATGTTATTCTCATGGCTACCTTTGCCCAATATGATTCACAACACATTAAAGTCAAAGTTGTACCTGGTTTATTACATATTCCTTTACACAGCTACATGATGGTGTTTCAAGTGACATTTAGTTACGGAACAAAAATAGCCATAAATGAGATGTTGGAAGTTTACATGGAACATTGTAAAACAACATTGGAACATTGTAAAACAAGATAGAGTAAATCCAAAACATGACTTTTCGCTCTCTTGCAAGTTAAACGGCTCCAAAAATAGCCATAAATAGAACAGCGATTTATACACTGATAGCACTTGACCTATTATTCTGACTCATGTTGCATGCAATCCCAAAAAAAACAGTGCCCCATGTCCCTGCTTATGTATGTAATGAAACAATTTGATTTTTTTGAAACCTGACATATTTGTACTCCTCAGATAATCTTCTCTGACATTTTCCTTAAAAACTCAGAGATAATCCAACAATTGCAATGCTTGTTTTTGCATAGAGATAGTGTTTATTTTTCGTTTGTGAATTATTAATAGGTCAGAAAGAGATGACAGACTTGAGTAGCTTTATATGATTGCGTGGGCCTCTTTAAAATCCTCTACAAAATGTAGGGCAAGCGAAGGAAGACTACTAACTTGCTCTTCGTACAGCCTCAGAGATGAAAAGGGATGATTTGATATAAGACTTTAATCAAAAATAATCTAAAAATCTATATCTATAGGATGGTTTTTGCTTGCCTTTTTTTGTATCTATGTTTTCAATCGATTTATCATAATCATTTTGGGAAAATTTGATGAAGCTGCAATAAATTCAAACAGATCATTAGATGATATGCCCTTTATATATGCCAGGCAATTTATTAGGGGCATACCAGAAAAGGCCTGTTCCATACCATCCAAATCATAAATATATGTAAGAGATTGTTCTTGGAATTTTCCTGGGTTTTGCTCAGATTAGACTTTTATATAACATACTTTTATGTATGGTGTAGAATATGTGATGCTGCAGGGTTGTTTTCCCATATAAAAACAGAAGGAACCCTGTTAGAGTGCATAGCATCCTGAACTCTTTGAAACACAAAGAGATTTTAAATGAAGATCCTGCAGCACCTGCCAAACATCTGAAATGTGTAATAACCTGGTATTTCAAGATAATGTTTCAAATTATATCAGTCAAATAAGCACAGAACGATTCACCAGGCACAAAGTCATCCTTCCACTATAATCATATCTCTACTGTCTACCCCAATCCTGCAGAAAAGCTGTGGGGTCAAGCTTGGTCAAAGACCTCTTTATGGATGCTTCATCCAATCATCCATCAAGCGTCTATATCCAGTTTTCCTTGCAGCGTTGGAGGGGGCTTTTTGTATTTCAGCCATCATGCAGTGAGAGCAGGGTTCTGGAATGGTCCAAGTCAACCTCAGCGTAACACAAAGAGACGAAAATTCACTCAACCAGTAACGCACACAATCATACCTGAGTAACCAATCTACAGGGAGAACATTGTCTCCAGGCAGAAAGACCCTGGGTCAAGATTCAAGGCAAGAATACTACTAACCACAACCTCTTATAATCTGTGCATTTTGCACCATTGTCAAATGTTATAGAAATAGAATAACTCTCGCACTACAGGGGAGAGAAGGTGGTACAGGTGTCAGCAGAGTTTTCAGTAACTGGGGTATTGATGATTCATAGATATATCTTAGTGGATTTTTTTCTCTTTGCTAAAAACTTTATAAAAAAAAAAAGGTAAGGTTTGTTTGTATGTTATATGCAAGACTTTTAAAGATTCAATAAAAGAAACTCAGACAAAGACCTGTTTTAAAACTCACTGTGTTATTATGAGGTAGAAGGTCAAAAGGCCATTTGCTTTAACAGCCCATCCTGCTTCAAGATAAACTGATGTGCTTTATGATAGCTTTGCTAACTAGCTGTAACTTTGCACAATTTGTGACTCAAATATTTTCCCTGGTTCTCTTTGACAAGCACCTCATGCTTAGTTGGAGAACACATTCTCAATGTTAGTCTAAACTTTAATGTCAAGTAGCTTTGGTCTAAACTCTTTCACTGGATCTAATTCATTTTCTGTTGGAAGGTAAGCCTTTGGTCACGTCTCAAGTCTTTTGCTGTCTCTAAAAAGTTATCTTCATTTTTCTGTTAATTAACATGGAATATATATCTCAATCAATTCTGAACTGCCTCCTTTTCCCTATAAAAGATGTCCCCACAACATAATTCTGCTATCAATTCATTTAACTCTTAGGATTATTGAGACACACTTTGTGTCCTTTCATAAAGAAGGTTTTGGGTTTATAACTGAAAAGTTCAATTTTATTCTAATCTGAGCAGATTTACATCCTCCCAAGTTTTTGCAATATCTACTTCTATCAACTCTTCTGGAAAGGTATTTTTTGACCAACACATCAATATCAAAAATTACCCATTAGTTCTAGGGATCTCTATAGCTGCCATTCTATTTATGCTGTCAGTTTGGGCTGCTGTTTAAACTTACCCTATTTTAGACTCTTCATAATTCTTGACAAGTCTGCCATGATACTTATGTTAGTTCATTAATGTTCTAACAAACCCCTGAGGTACAGAATTTATAAAGCAAATAGATTAAACAAGTGTGTTCTTTGTGTTTAATATATTGTGGAGCCCCTTTTCGGTAAAAATAGCACGTTGTGGGCAGTGTTGTTTTCATCAACGATGACTAATTATATGGTTGATGCTCCTTTGTTGTTGTCTGTCTGCTATATTAAACAATATGATGTGTTGAGCTAGATCTGCTATTTTCACAACTTTTGTGACACACTTGTATAAAGAAGGGCATAAAAAAGTTTATTCGAAAAATATAAATCAGTTTTCTTCCCAACAGCAATGTAGTACATAATTGTAGTATCTAGGGCAAAAGCTGTCAGTCTGCTAAAGAATCTGTTTGTTGCTTGAAATTGTAGTGTAGAAGTGTAGAAAGCCCATATTCTTATCTTCAGGTAAGACAGAATACATGTCAGGTTAGATAATACTACTTATAATTCAGTTATAGCATCTAGGTGTTACTTTATTGTATGTCTCGTACCATGTCCGTTGGTTGTGCTGTTCTTTTTACATCTCTTTGCAGGTGATGAAGCAGACTGAAAATGTTTAATCGTTATCTCCCTTTTATCTCCTCTTTCTTTCATCTTTTCTCCTTTTTTTCTGTTTTTCCTTTCCTGTTCTACTTACATTTCAGTGTCTATATAATCTGTAAAACTCCTTGCATAATTATAATAAAGCTATCTATATGTATAAATCAAGCTGAACTCTATGGCGATAGCCGTACTGCTCCACTTGTGAAAGTAAAACCTGTTGGGCTCTTTATGGCATCAAGACTATTCTTATTGCCAGATTGCCAGACAGGACAATGTTAACTTTTTTTTGCAACATAAAACTGACTTAATCTAGACTAAAACCTTTTTAAGTTTTAGTCGACTAAAACCGACTAAAACTATAACCTATCATAATGACTAAAATGGCACTAAGACTAATTATAGTTTTGGTCCTGAAGACTAAGACTAAATCTAAGATGGCCTTCAAAAACAACACTGGTTATGGGGACCGATTGCTCCTTGTGGGGCCCGCTGCCTGGACCCCATGAGAGGAACTCTTGTTTTAGGGTCAGATGTCACATTAAGGACTAAGGTGAGAATTGAGTTCAGGTTGGGATTAGGGTTGGGTATTAATCTGTATTGGTTCGGTTTAGAGTAAGTGTCATGGTTCAGTGTATTCTCATTATGAGTTCGTATGAAATCGTACGAAAAGTTATGCACCGTAATTTCATACGTTTTGGACGTTTTTTTCGTCGTATGTGCATGTGCATTTTACGCACCATTCAAGAACATAGAATTTAAAATACAATTAGCCCTAACCCTGACCCTAACCCTAAGATATAAAACAGCAAGCAACGTAGTTAGAGACATGAAGAAGTGATTATTGCACTGTTTTTTCCAGTTTTACGTCCGTCCGCGGATCTGCTTTTTTTGTCTGTCTGCCTGCGCATGCGCACTGATCTGGTTTTTTGAGGAAAAACGTCCAAAACGTACGAAAAAGTGTGCATAACTTTTCGTACGATTTCATACGAACTGATAATGAGAATATGTTGCATGGTTGTGCTATAGAAATGGGTTAGAAATGAATGAAGGTAATGGAAAGGCCCTGCATATTATGTCTTGTTTGTGTGTGTGTGGTATTGTTTTACTAACAATGTGGGGACAGTGTTTTATAAAATATCCTACATTGTGAGGACCTACAACTACACATGGGAACATTTAGCTGCTCCACAGTTCTCTTCTTTGGGTTGCGTTAAGGTTTAGGACTAAGGCGTGAATTCAGTTTAGGTTAGGGTTATGTATATGTTAGTAATTGTTAGGCTTAGGGTCTGGGCTAGGTCACATAAAACAAATTAAAGTCAATTAAGTTTTCCAATTAGACTTACAGAAATGACTCATTGGATTAACTCAGTTTAAGTGATAGCAGTTTATCTATCCAATACAGTTTTGCCAGCTGAACCAGCTGGTGTAATTTTATAGAGTCTGTTCTACACAATTTTTCTTAAACACTTTTAAAAAGAAATTAATATATACACCAAATTTGGATATGTTTGGTTGGTTCAACTTAATAAAATCAAATTCTGTTTTTTCTATATTTGTCCCTGCGTTGAAGTAAATTTTGTTCTACTAACTCATTACATTTAAAAAATCTATTTAATCAACTCAATTGTATTTACTTTGAGAGTGGAAACAGTTTTTCTGAATAAGCAAGCATCCATGTCACATGTTCAATACAACGTTGACAATTATAGAGCAGCATGATCATGGATCTTAACCACAAGATAAGTTATGGTTTCATCTATGTGGACTTGGAGCAACGTCTAACTCCACTATCTCTTTTAGATGTAGAAGTAGCTGCAATGCAAACTCATGCTCTGGAAAAAGTGGTCTGACAATTAGGCCTAAATTAACTAATTTAAGGACCATTTTTCACGAGCATTGCAAAGTAACCTCAAATTCTTAAGCTCACAAGGCGGCCTCAAGAATTTTAGGTTACATTGCATCATTCATAAAATATTCATACATATTGTGCTACATCAATTAAATATTACTAAATGATTCTGGAAACAACAACTTTAGGTATGTCAAATGGTAAGAAATTATTTCACCTCAAAGAGGAGCTTGAATCATGTTTTTTTTTTTGTGTAGGCATACAAAAAAGCTTTTCTGTATGTGTTTTACATGGTGGGAACAGTACATAACAATGCTTCTGGTCTAACACCAACAGAATTCAGCAATCACTCTATAATCAGTTAAGTTTGTGACTCTAATGTTAGAAATGCAACAAGAGAAACCATAATTACAGTATTAGTAAGAGTTTTATTTTTTTACATTCATTGTGGGCCTTTTGACATTTTTCTGAGACATCTTACTGTTTAAAGTGCTGTGGTCTCAGTAGCCATTTCTATTACTTTCTCCTTACTGCGCTCTGCTCCTAAAATGTATCACATGATTATTACAGTAATTCCCATAATGAGACTGCTCCATCTTCCAGAACAACCCGGGAGATCTTTGCGTAAACATGGCATGCATCCACTGCGAGCTGAGCCACATCCAGGGCAGACTGCAGCCTGCAGACTGAGCAGGGCTGAAACGTGATGGAGTAATCACCGGAGCGGCACAAAATAGAGGATAATGTCTGGTGGGTGGGGAGAGAAGAGGAGAGAGAGGGCGCTGTGTGGAGGAGCTGAGGCACTGGCCTAGATGTGTGAAACGCCATGGGTTGCCTTTTTTGGTTCAATGGTTGACTTCTAGAGGGAACTCTTGATGCAGTTTTAAGCCATAAAACAAAGAAAAGTTGTGCAGACATGATATCAATCATTTTAAAGGAGAGCATCAATAACCACAGTGTACACAGATGAACATGGAACATGTGAATGAAACACTAACACGAAAAGTGAGTCTGTCATATCGCTGGACAGGCATCCACACAAGTTTGTGTGATAAAGATGTCCTTGGAGTCAGACAGTGACAGAAGTTCATCGGGAGGCGCTGATGAAAAACCTCCGCGGGCAGCGCAGGAGCGCAGATGCTGCATGGAGACATGCGCCACTCCGCTGCTCTGGGACAAACGGAGAGAGACGTGGCTCAGACTCTCCGCGACATGGACTTGCAGAAGAGTGTCCTCTGCTGTCTGCGTCGCCTCCGTCTCTGCTCTCGTCGCTCTGCTGCTCAGATTGGTGGAGTGGGATGCAGGCAGGAGCAGCGGAAATAGTAGCTGCGTCGGCTCTCGTTTCCACTCGGCGGCGGGCTGCGCTGCGGAGCTGCTTTTCGCTGCGTGTCGCTGCGTCTCGCCTGTTTTTACGCTCGTATGTGCCTTCTTCTGCCTCTGGCTCTGCTTCATTCGCTGCGGGCTGCCGATCCGGAGCGCGCTGATCCTGTTAGCGCTGTGCCACCTGGGCGAAGCCGCGGCGCAGTCGCTGCTGCGCGGCGCGGAGGAGCTGTCATCCCTCACCGCAACCCTGGTAGTCCTCGGCTGCCTGGGCGGCGGGGCTCTGCTGGTCGTCCGGCCGGGACAGGGAGTGTCCATCCTCGTCTTTATTAGCGTCATCAGGGCCGTGTCTCCTCTGTGTCTGAGCAGTTGGAGACCCTACCTGGCCTACCTACTGGGGCTGTTGGGGGTTTTGCTTGCGAGTTATGCTGACCGGCTTCTGCCGGCCTCAGGGACCAGCGGGACGGGGTGCTGTGGCTCTGTGACCGGGCCGAAGGAGGAGGACATCCCTGTCTTCAAAAGGAGACGGAGGTCCAGCTCCATAGCGGCCTCGGAGATGATGGCTCATAGTCAGAGCAACAGCAAGTCCCACCGCAGGACTTCGCTGCCCTGCATTCCGCGGGACCAGGTAAGGAGCCGTGTCCAACTTTGGACATCTGCTTATGATCTGTTATCTCCTCTAAGCGCGCCGGGGCTTTCTTCTCTCTCTGATGGCATGTGTGGCAGCTTTACATGCTTTCTCTCAGTAGCTTCATCGGGACAAGTGGAATAACAGTTTGCAAAACAAAGCAATGTCATTATGGTGCTGATGATGGCTGTTCTCTCTGCAGGCCATCATGTAGGCCTATTGGTTTTCAGAATGATTACATTAGGAAAAAAGAAGGAACCAATTAAATCTTAGATAATATTTACAAATAGGTTGAATTTACAATAACATATATAACTTAAATGGAAATGTCTAAACATTAACAGCAGACTTTATTGCATGGGTGTATCTCAAAGTAGAATGAATCTCAAAGTAGAATGAATAAAAAAGTTATTTTATTCATTAAGTTATTTCCAAACATTGATATAATATCCTAATTTCCAACATTTAATTGTTATTTTGCAACTATTACAGCATACATTTTGGAAATTCCACAATCAGTTACCTATACACTAGAATACAAGATAAGTAACAACATGCCTAAAACAAAAATATCTTACTGAAAAGTATGCTTTTGTTCTTTATAGTTTATGCATTGCTTGCTTAAAGAATTGCTTTATTATTGTGGTGATGGTAGCAATTAGTCTGTGGTGCAGCTGAGATAATAAGGAAGTAAGTGTAGCTTTTAAAACAGCCTTCAGCCTGTCAAGACTGCATTAAAAGGCTTTTACCCTTGCAGTTTGTGGGTTTTTTCTTCCACTCAACTTTACATTAAAATGCTTGGGTGACCCTTTTCCACATTTATGTTGTTGCCTATATACGGAAGAGGATTAGGGCCACTGAAAATTTTAAAAAAGTTAAATGATTTTTTAATTTTATTTCAGTTTAATATGAGAAATAAGTCCGAATTCAGACTTTTTTCTCAGAATTCTGACTTTAATCTCAGAATTTTGGATGGGCAGCTTGAATGAAGAGATGTGGGAGCACTTAGCTTCACTGACAAAGATGTGAGTTGTTTTGGAGGGCCAGTAACACATTGGTGGAAAATAACGGAATTAGGCGCCTTTTTACATGCTCGGTGATATTTCATTAATGGAAGAGCAGAAGGTGTTTAAAATAAGAATGCTAGTTTAGTCTTTAAAACAGACATTGCTATGACTTGATTCAAACATGTTTTTTTAGCTGTCAGAATTCAGAGATTAAAGTCAGAATTCTGAGGAAAAAAGTCAGAATTCTGACTTTTTCCTCATATCATACTTAAATAAAGTCTAAAAATCAGTAAACTTTTTTTTTTTTAGTGGCCCTAATCCTCTTCCGTACATATAACAGTTATGTGTTTCAAATCATATTAAGTGTCAGATGTTTTTATTTATTATTATGACAATTATCAGAAACTAAAGCTTGTAATATAGCTCTCTATGTTTAATAAGTCTATATAATAATTTAGGGCTGGAACTAACAATTATTTTGCAAATCGATTAATCTTTTTTCGATTAATCAATGAATAATCATATAGCCAAAGACTCCTTAAAGAAGACTTTTTACGAAATTAAATAAGGTCAAACTCTAACTTTTCCTCTAGATGAGCTCTGGATAGAGAATATTGAAGGGTGAAAAAAAAGGTTTTATCTTAAATGCAAAATGTTTACATATTTTTTTATATCCTTGGTATTATTACTGTTCTACACTGGTTGCTCTGTCATCTACAGGCATGTTTTAGAGTCTCTATACTCCAGTTAATGATTAATCAATTACTAAATTATTCTGAAAATTTTTAAATGATCAATTAATCACAATTAATGTATTTAATTGTTTCAGCACTACAATAATTAGTAAACTTTTTAATTATATTCTATTTTGCTGAGGTTGTCTAAGACAATAGACTGAAGTAGTCTATTGTATGATGCATGATGATGCAGTTACATAATTCCTGACTAGGAATTATGTAACTTTACCAATTGAAATAACAGGAGAACCTCTTGAAAGTTTCGTAGGGGTTGCCAGATTGGGCTACTACTACTTTTTCTGGGGTGGCACAGCATAAGCCTCAACAAAATAACACAAGTTTTACACTGAAAAAAAAGATACTTTGTATCAACTTGAAAAAATTACTGTAATTTGTTACACCTAAATTTATTACTTTGTCTCAAATTAAGTTTCTGATGTGGTTGAAACTGTACATTTTGATTTACTAGAAATATATTTTTTACCTTAAGCCAAAGAAAGAAACTACATTCATACAAAGTAAAACTATAACTTATAACAGATCATAAACAAGTTTTATGATTTTTTTATAATTCTTTTTTCTATTTGGAAAAATGAAATCTGTACAATTACATACAAGTATAAATGTAATTTGGAATAAAGTAGTGACAAAAATGTAAAACTGTATTTATTTCAAAGAATAAAAACATAATTCTGATCCAACTATATTGGCCACAGACAGGATTTATAAGTCATGATAACTTAGAGCTTGACCTTTAGTTGTTATAAGATCATTAGTTTGATCCTATTATTTTTAAAGCTAAGTTCCTCTGAGTTCGTACAATGGTCTCCATATGATAACGGAGCAATTTCTCTTGATGACTATGCCTGCCCATCATAATCCTTGTTATTCCAAAACTGAGCAGACTGCATTAGTTGGAACAGCTGCCTTGCTCATGGTGGTGCTGTGCTGCTCACACCTATTTTCAATTAGTCAGGTAATGAGGTCACATTCACATGAGTTACAGCATGTGGAAGGATAAATGCCTAGTGACACTATTACCTTTGACTTGAAGTAGATATTTACTTGGAAAATAATTGCTTTAGTTGATTGTTTCTGTGATAAGTGATTTTTAATTCCAGGTGAAGTGAAATTATTGGTTTCAAACCACACATGCATTTTTTAAGTTGAAAAAGCATCAACTTTTAAGTTGACCGAATTAAATGGACATTTCACTTCTTTCAGTGTAGTCTGTTACTATGTCAGAAGATTTCAGTGCTATATTTATAAGCAACCTAATAGCGACTGTGTTCTTTTTTAAAAACACCAAAAACATCTGGTTGTTTTTGTTGGACTATTATTGTTGGATTATAAATCAATATTTCAAAATAAGCCTGTCTTTTCCTCTCTTAAATTCACAAATAAGAATATAATCCATCATTGATTTTTTTTTGGCTCAGGAGGCATGGTAAAAAAGACAGGGTGATATGGTTTTGTGGGATTCTTTATGATTAGATACAGTGCTGTAAATAAGTATTTATCCTCTTGAAGATGTTTCTGCTGCTTTATTGTCACAAATATTTCGCATAATTAAACAAGTTTCAGTATCAAGTAAAGTGTTTCTAAGTAATTTGTAAAAACATTTTTTGATAAAATTTTCAATTTTTGAGTGGAAAATCCATGCAATCAATTTGATTATAAAATGCTATCCTAGTTTTATTTTAAATGTAATGAGATATACTGTATCCTTTTCAAAATATTCCAGTTTTTCTTGTCACAGATTTTATTTTATTTTTTTTCCATTTTTGGGGCGATTTTGAGTTGGGGTCTTTATTTCTTGTTGCTCATTGTTGAACCTTCCTGTTCCTGCCATTTTAAATATTCTTTTACTTATTGTTAATTTATGATCAACAATGCTGGTGAAGATTCTCAGTCATCCAGGTCATAGTCATTCCAAAAAAGAAAGTTAAAAACAATTCCCTGGACTTTGTTTCCAAGTTTGAAGACGTTTCACTTGCCATCCAGGGAGCTTTTTCAATTCAAAATGTCAGGAATAGCGTTGAGTTCAAGTTCGAACTCGAGTTTGAAACTTCAAACTTGGAAACAAAGTCCAGTGGGTTGTTTTTAACTTTCTTTTTTGGTATGATCAACCATCTTAAGTGAAGGGAGTGATGCTTGTTGTGCTTAAATGCTCTTTGTACTTTAGAGAACTCCTGGATGAGTCGGATGAGCTCTTGGAGTAATTTTTGATAACTTAGAGTCCTAAGGAAAAGCTCACCAGTGCTCTATGATTTCTTTACATTGGACAGTATTTTAAAGTAGGGCTTTGAAGTCGTAATTCAAATCCCTTTGTAGAAATCAGGTCTTGCTGTGGGCTGAGCTCTGCATTCAAAAAAGTTGTGTTGATGACAGTTAGTTCATGATTAAGGAATCATTGGACAGCGTCTTTCTTTTGCTTGACATCCATTTCTTATCTGGTTCTGAGCCCATATTGTGTGAAAACATTAGGGGTGTAAATCACATCCATCATGGTGATTCGATTCAGTATCCATTTCCTGACCCAACGATTCGATTATTTTCGATACTCAAGAATACACCACGATTCGATTCGATTTATCGTTTAAATTTTTTTTATTATTATTTTTTGTTTTACACCTTACAGGCTAAACAAAGTTTCAAGTTTGAAATAAACCAATGAAAGCTGTAATATCATTATGCATTTTCTTTAGAAACAACAGCAAATAACATAAGTAGAAAAGTTGCATCAAAAAATACTGCCAAAATACTGTACAATATCAGTGTAATGAGTTCAATGCAATACCTCGGCTCCAGAGAAACTGTCCAAAATATTTTTTTAGAATGTAATAAATATACTCAGGAAAGAGAGATGTTGCGTAGAGAGTTAGACAGGAATAAAAATAAACTAGATATAAGGGAATTGTTTCAAAGGTCATCCGAGGATGTAGTTTTTGGGAGTATTTTTAATTTTCAAAAAAGAACGGGTATTTTAGGGAGAATATAATAGTTTGTCTGGTCCATATTCCATTCTGGAAGGTGGCGGTAATGCACCTATAAGTTGTTTGCCAACGTCGGCCATTAAAAAAAGGAAGAAGAAGAAGGCCCCAGAGTGTCGACGTCACCGCCCCCTTGAGAGACGCTCCGCTGCACCTCTCCCAGATTGTAGCTGATTGCAAACAGTGCAGCAGACAGGAGGCCGGCTAGTTTTGTTTTTATGACCGAAATTGCGGAAAACAACTCGTGAAGTTTGACCCGCTAGAAGAGCGAGGTGTGCGAGACCGCTGAGACCCTTTTCCAGCTGGATCTCCGCTCTTTTTGGCCCTCATGTCCCTCCGTCGTCGGACTAAACTCGCCCCCACTTCCTCACCGACTCGGCCGTATCTAGACCAGCTCAGACCACGCTTCAATACTGAGCATAATTTAAAAATGTCTGTGTCAAGCTTACTGCAACACACTGCTGTAAGAGTATAACCAGGAAGCGCGGTAGGAGGGCAAAATAGGTTTAGCGGCACTGCAGCACGGGAGGGAGAATTACGCCCAGGAGCAAATGGATGAAAATAGACCGGAGGAAAAAAAAAAACATGAATCGATTATCTTGCGGACGTGTCGATGCATCGGATTGTCGGCTTTTGGATCGATGCATCGATACAAAACGATTATTATTTACACCCCTAGAAAACATAAATGCTAAATAGATATGTAGAGGGGCAAATATTATTTTTGACAATACTGTAATTTGTCATCATATACAGTAAGCCAAATAAACGTACTGGCCTGGGGTTGTCATAATATTGGATAAACTAGATGACAATAGAAAGGAAAACTGCTTTAAAATTGTTTTCTCGAAACTGTGGAAATCTTTTAAAAAAAATAAAGGTTATTTCTAACTGCAAGCCAGAAAAGTAAAAAAAGAAGAAGAAAAAATTAACTCAACAATAATTTTTTACTTTGCATTGCTCACAGATAGGGGCTCACAGATAGGTAGTACATGCAGTCATCACATTGCTGGAGTTTTACTTTCAGCAGGAGCTGACTGTTTGGATTGTTCAGGTGGGTCTCTGCAAGGAGGGGATGTTTATCATTTTTTTGGAACCGTTGGGCCCATATGGAGTGTTGAAAATTTACTTATTTTTATGGATTTTAGTGCAGATTAATATTTCTTTTTGTATAACTTATGTTGAGTGAAGTAAGATTTGTTACCAAATTTTAATGTACTTTATCATTATTAAGCTTCTTCTTTATGAGCTTATATGTTTTGCTATGATGTAATAATTTTGATGAATGAAATATGGTCCAAAATAATTTTTTCATAGTATTCTGTTCCAGTAATCTTCTAATGTCTGGTTTAAAAATTGATTGTCCACATAGGGGTGTTTATTTTTAACTTAGGTGTCTTTTTTTTTAGTTCATGCTCTACTTGTGCTGCTGATAAACAAATGAAGGAGTGCATTCTTCCTGCCAAGGTTTTGAGTGCCCGTGAAGGTGTGCGTGTAATGATAGGTGTAAAGTGAAATGTTGCGTGACACTATTTTGAATGATTCCTTTTATTCTTGTTGCTCTACTGTTTTGGCGACCAATGTTTTAAACAAACCTTCAGACTTTAGAAATCGTTTAAACAAACGATGAGGCGTTGGTTTATGGTTTTAATGAAATGGGTTGAATTAAGATCTTTAAATGTGAATTAACTTGAAGTATTTGATGCAAATTTATGTCATTTTGAAAAAAAGAAATGATTTTCTACATTACATCTCGTTGTTTCCAACACACATAGGGCCGGATTTATCAAGATCCAATTTTGCGTGCAGTAATTTGCGCTCGCAAACTGGAATTTTGCGCGAGGGGCTGAACCATGGTTTGCGGGTGATTTAACAAGAGCGATTGCGTAACTGGTGGCAGGTGCAAAACTGTTGGAGACGCCCTATTTAAATGATGGTTTTGCGCGTTTTGTGGTTTGCGGCATGGCGAGTTTGGATAGCAGAAGGCGCAGAAGGAAATTCGACCCCATGGAAATGGAGGTGTTGGTGGATGAAGCCAACAAACATTTAAGTGAGCTACAGCAAAGAAGTGTGACTGTCACACAGAGGAACGCTATATGTGAACAAATCTGTAATAAAGTAAACGCTGTCGGTGAAACCTTGCGAACAGTGGATGAAGTAAAAAGAAGATACCAGGATATTAGAAAAGGGAAACCAAGGAAAAACTGGCATATAACAAAACATCTGCGAACAAAACAGGAGGGGGCACAGTAGGAATGCTAGCTCCAGGCTAGATGTCTCGTCCGCGCTGCTGGCCAATGGGGGTCGACGTCTGCACGTGGCGGCCATCTTGCCACAGGCAGCTCGCTCATTCGTAACATTGTGTTTTAAAGGCGCATGTACTTAAATAACCATAACTTCCTCAATTGTCTAACTGTTTGGTTTGTTAAACAAAAGTCAGACATGTAGTTATGATACTGCACACTTATGAATAATTTTACCCATGGTATTTCATATGAAAAGAACATTAAATAGAACATACAGGTGCAATAAATATATACATGCACAAGGTATTTATGTTAAATCAATATATGCTAATAAAACTCAGTGTACTGAATGGCAACATGATATATAGATATATCTATAGATATCTATATCTATATAGATATCTATATAGATATAGATACCTATATATATATAAATATGTGTATATATATATACATGTAAATATGTATATATATAAATAAAATTATGTATATATATATATATAAATATGTATATATACATATTTATATATATATTTTAATATGTGTATATATATATATATTAGTGCTGTCAATCGACTAAATTTTTTTAATCGCGATTAATCGCATCAATGCCTGAGTTAACTCGCGATTAATCGCATTTTAATCGCAAATTTTTTTTCTGATTGAAAATCATTTAAATATTCTCGATGACATACAAAAAATACATACAGGCTAGGTTTGTGCCAATGTTCTTTTTTTAAAATGAAAACAGGTCACAGACACTGATTTATGCCATAGAAACATATGGCAAGAAAATGGGGAGGCATGTAGCAAAAAATAACAAATATGTAGCCAAAAAAAAGGCCCTGAAAACAGGCTGATGTAAAAGACAGTCTTTACAGTTAATACAGTCTTTTGAACAAAGACAAGCATTTTACCCTACTGCTATAAAATGCAGTAGAGTTAACATTAGATGTTAATTAACCAAGGTAATAATGAACAATTTTCAATCAATACATCAAAATCAATAGACCGACATCACTAGATGGAGGTAGTCTATGCTCTAGAAAGTTACTTTTCAGCCTCTTAAAGCTACAGTGTGTAATAATTACAGGCATATAAATTCAGAAATTTAATATATTATACATAACTATGTTATTTATCATCACCTATGAGCTCAGCCTTTTAACCATAACATTTGCGTTGCCTTAGAATTCGTTATTTATAATTACATAGGAGCGGGTCTCGCAGCCATGGAGGCTGACATCTTTGCGCTACGGCAGCGCAGAGGCAACAAACTAGCGATTGCGAGATCTCCCATGACGCTCGAAAATAACTACGGCAAGTTGAGAGAGATGAACTGAGACGGTACTGAACAGTAGATGGCAGTATTATGCCTGAGAAGCGTTTAGTCTGCCTGAAACCAAAGAAGAAGAAGAAGCAGGTATACTGCGCCTCGGTAACAAGAGAGGTAAACAAGGCGGCAGGCGTGAGTGACTTTGCAAACTGTTTGGCACTGTGTGGCCAAACATCAGACGAATGGAGGATCATGCCTACTCTGTATCACAACGAAAAGCGGCGGACACCGAACCCCCGTCATCTAAGAAGCAGAAACACGACGAGAATAAACGCAAGAGTGACAAGAAACGACAAAAAACACGGATCAACATTGGCACGGCATTTACACGATGGAAGTCACTGATGGAGGAAAAAGGTTTTCAAAGTGACGCTCAAGTTGCCAGTTTTCTCTTGGACAGGTAATTAATCCTATACACACAATTGTCTAATATCACTGCAGTTTTTGGAGTACAGGATGCTCAGACCTGTCTAAAACAATAACATGCTGCGTGATGATGCTGTTACTCTCCAGTATACTTATTCAGCAACGTCCCTGACGTTTCACAGGTAATGATTCAGTAATTTTCTGTAAAATAATTTTCTGGATATATACCTCGGTTACTTCTCTCCGGCTCCTTTGGAGATCTTCAAGCCTTTCCTCCTCTGCTCTCACCCCGCTGGCTCCCCTCTCTCGCCTGGCCCCAGCTGCACGCTCACCCCGGCCTCTCTGCCCTCTTCCTTTCCCTCTTCCTTGCCTTGTAACCCCCGTGCCACAAACAAGACTTGGACTCTGTAAACGGGGAATATATATTCTTCCAGCGAACACAATCTCGCTGTTAAACTAATGACTACAATTACTTCGTCTGTTTATATCACCATGCAAAGCAGCTCACCAAAACGTCACAACGACGTAGAAAAAATAACGGGTATATTTATTATCTTAAGTCTACATGAAATCTATACCCTACACAGACTAATGAAATACTATCTGTAAAATTATCTATGTAAACAAACCTCATCACTTGAGAAGGTAGGTGATGCGGACGTCGTGGAAGACATTTTGTCCCGTAACGCTCGCCGTACTGTTGGGGGGGAGAAGCGGTGGGGGGGAGACGTTCATGTTGCTGCAGTCTGCAGTCTGACCGCTAGATGTCGCTGAAAATTACACACTGTAGCTTTAACAAAAATGAGAACACACACACAAGCACCCACCCACCCACCCACCCACACACAGACACACCCACCCACCCACACACACACACACACACACACGATACCGACCTGTGGCGTACACAGACAGCAAGAGTGCCGTAACAGATTCCATTTCACCTCAGTAATCTGTTTTCTCAGCGTATTTCAGGTTGCTACTAGGCACCAGACACTCAACTTGTTTGTTGGTGGTGGGGCTTAAAGAAAAGGCACTAGCGTCACCCAGTGTATGAGCATCTTTTTCCCTTGAGGAGCTCTCCGCTCTCGAAGCCTATGAGAAATGCATACACTGGGGGAAAATAGCCCCGCCTTCTCGCAGGCTGCAGCGAGATGTACTTGGAAAATTGTACCATAAAACCACATAGCGTTAATCTCACGTTAAAAAAATTATCGCTGTTAAAATGGCCTGGCGTTAACGCGATAATAATGCGATAATTTTGACAGCACTAATATATATATATATATATATATATATATATATATATATATATATATATATATATATATATATATATATAACTATGTGTAAATATATAAAAAAATATGTATATATATATATATATATATATATATATATATATGTGTGTGTATATAAATATGTATGTATATATATATATATATATATATAAATATATATATATATATATATATATATGTGTGTGTATATAAATATGTATATATATATATATATATATATATATATATACACATATTAAAATATATATATATATATAGATATGTATATATCTATATATATATATATATATATATATATATATATATGTGTATATATATGTATATATATATATATAAATATGTATGTATATATAAATATATATATATATATATATATATAAATAAACACTTTTATTTGGGTGTGATTAATTATTTCACAGTCCTAATTTATTTATATTTACATACATACTTTTATAATATGAATATTATTGTTATAATAAAATATGGAATACTGACAGAAAAGGCTTATTGTGTGGCAACGTCTTGGTGTAGAAGCATAATCCAGGTTTCAAATTAAAGGTAACACTTTGAAGTTTCATGTAGACTATTCGGATTATATATCAGGGGTAATTACACAAAAGTTCCTATTTTTAAACCATTATAAAAGTGACATTCATTTGCTATTAAAATTGGTACAATAGTCCCCTTCACAAGTATATATAGATGTAGCATGTTGAAATCCCCACCTACACTACTGTGATGGTATACACATGGAAGACAGAGATTTAAAAAATGACCCAAAAAACATAGCTGGCTAATGCCCTTTGAAAAGGACGGTTTTATTGAGCTTCTGTATAATGTACAAGAGAGCGTTGTCCACAAGGCCATCAAAGCGGACAGGAAGGTAGCTGTGGTCATGTACTAGTGCAGGAATGTCAGCAAACGGGGATGGAAGATCTTCTCCTCCTGCTTACACATTATATAACCTGCAGAAACAAAAACAAAAGTGACCAACAACAATTCACAGTGTATAAGATTGGTATATCAATATGTGATTAAATTTCAATGATACACATGCCCTTTGAAGATGAGCTGGAAAGTTGAAAATGTTTGGCACAACACCATCTTTAAGTTGTCCAAATGAAACTAATACAAACTTATAAAAGCTTTGAGTCAACAACAATCTTGTAATACTATTATGTCGTAGCAAAAGTCTGGCATCTTCCTTTTAATAAACCCAGCAAATTCCTGTTACATAATGTAAGATGTGTTGACAAACCAAATCAATTGGAAATCATGTTCAATTCTGCCTCTTCCACTGATGTAAAGTTGCTGGTTAACGTTAGCAGCTAACTTACTAACGTAATGGCCATTTCTCAATATGCGTTCTTGAGCGTTCTCGTGTGCTCGTGTACTCGTGATACGTCATCAGCCTCAGCCCGAGTACCGTTCCAATTCTCAAGAACGCCAGATCGAGAACGCATAAAATCCCCGGATGTTGTTCTCACCCCGCCCTCTTTATCGAGCATGCATCAGAGCAGACTTGTGCGTTCTTCAGACTGACCGCTTCCCCAGAATGCACCGCGGCCGCAGCTTGATTCCAGACAGCGCTCACAGTGTTAAGTTAAACATTCCCTTTTCTGCTGCTGTTGTTCTTCAAAAGTACGTTTTGAAATCGTTTGAGGCGATAACATTATACATTTAAGCCTCCCTGTGTGGTCTGTTTACAGAGTTAGTGCAAAATAAAAAAAAAAAGTCCGACGTTGAGCGGACCAGAGTGACCAGCAGACCTCCGAGGGTAACTGCAGCCAGGGCTAAATTTACCCCGTCTGTAGTGCACTTCTCTCGGTCTAGTTATGTGTGAACTACCGCTCGTTCTGATGGCGGTTTTTTTGCGGTTCGGTAATTTTTTAAAATGTTTTTTAAGCTTTAGAAATTTAAAATATTGTTTTCAACATGTTTTGTGTAGGGAATAAATAGTTTTGACTGTTAAAGAAATGCTAAACAACGTTGCATGTGATGACGTCACGAGTACACTTCTGCTCCAATACACATACGTGCTTGCGTGCTCGCGTTCTCGTCAAGTCCGCTCTTCCTGCGTTCTTGCCAAGAACGGACTTGACGAGAACGCGAGTACGTACTTGCGTTCTCGTGAATTGAGAAACGCCCAATGTCTCACTTCGCAGCTTCTTGTTATTAGCCAGCTAACGTTAAGCTAATAATGAAAAATACAACAACACTCAGATTATTGTTATTAGCCAACTAATAACTACAACCACATCCACAAAGATTGTAATTTACACCAAAGACTAATTGTCATACAATCGTTATTGGTGTCAGTAAAACCTATATAATTGACCAATAGTCTCAGCCTTGATAACTTGCGCAAGTAGCCGTGATGCACAACTATGCTGCACGATTAAGTCATTTTTCGACAAGAAAATCTGCAATTTCGACATGTTCAAGCATCTAGAATTATAGCCACGTTCATAATGTTTGTAAGAAACCAAACTTTGTAAATCCGTCAAGAATTCAGTGAGATAAGAGTATTTGTGTTCGTGCTGATCACTCACCTTACATTAGGTACCACAGAGCACAACAGAAAGCCTGCCTGAGGCAAGATGGCCGCCGGTGATGACGTTTGTGACTCCGCCGTAAGACATCTAGCCTTTATTATGGATATCTATGGTTCTTTGCTACGTATCCCTCCCTGTGCTGCAGTAGAGTTTTAAACAAAACTTAACCCCCGTGTTTTATGCATAACCTTTTTACATCATTTTTAAAGGGGAGTAAAGCACCATTTTAATGGATTTTCTTTTTGATCATAATCAAGCTGGTTTAGCTCAAAAACTGCACCACATATACTCTTCCAACCTGAAATGCATTGCTTTGTACTAACAGAAAACATTTCAACCCCTGTGTTTGACTGGTGAAGCCTTAATTCATGTTTTAAGACCGTTAAACACCTATTGTAATTGATTTTATTGCATTTTGATCACATTTAAATGGGCCCTGGTCAAAAACTCCAACACCTAGATTCTTCAAACCTGGACTGCATTGTTTTACAATAGAATAACTTGAAAACACTTGTGTTTGATACTGTAGATAAACTCTTTATTGGACATTAAATACTTACTTTGATTGATTTTTTTTTTCTTTCACATTTTGATGACAGTCTAACTGGTCCAGCTGAAAACTGCAACACAGTCCTATTTCTCTCACTCGCACTTGTTTTGGACAATTGGATCAGAAATAACCCAACATGAACAACATACATTTGTTTAGAAATCTGTTTAAATGCTTGGTCAATTTTTTTTTATTTTAAAACATTACAGTACAAACATACTGAAAATAAATGGCAATAGACACAATTGTGTTCTCAATCAACCCAAAAGACTCCTTAATATACAAGTTTCATTTTTAGATTTGGCCATTTTATGAGGATGTCTGAGTGTGCAGGTAAATGTTACTGTGCAGAATTATTAGGCAACGTAATAAAAAACAAATATATACCCTTCTCACTTGTTTATTTTCACTAGGTAAACCAATATAACAACTCAAATCCGATTAATTTTTCAACCCAAATACATATAAAATCTGGAACAAGCATGGTGGAGTATCTCCATGTTAGTTCCCCAGACCCCACACTTTCTATGGGCATGTATATATCTCATACTCCTTACACTATACTCTGTCTACATATTCAGCAATACATGAACTTAAGCAAATTATCAAGTATAGTTCTCTATATATACTATATATACTGTGAACCTAACAGTGGAGATGAATAAAACGAAATGCAGTCATCTCCTAAATTATAACTATATGTTGAAATGCAGACTTAAAATGCTGTGGATGTGGGACAATATTTTTATAAACTTTAAATGATTCTATATTGTCTGTCTGTCATTTTTTTAGAGTGTGTGAAACAGAGAGCAGCTCAATTATAGCATTTACTGTAGTCCCTCTCCTCCTCTCCACAGCGGAAAAATTTGCTGTTGATCCTACAGCGATCATTGACAAATATACAAGTTGGTGAGGAGGGAGGTGACATTTAGTGGGCGTGCACTCCACTGGTTAATAATACATAATGGATGATTTGTCTAAATCAGCCACATTGCTGCACTGTATAGGAGGCGTTGCTTTTATCTCCTTTAAGGAGGGAATAAAGAAGGTAAACTACCCCTCTGTCGCATGCTCAGGGAGAACATGAAAACTCCATACGGAAAGAGCCGGGCCAGGAATCGAACCCGTTTCTTCTTGATGCAAGGCGGCAGTGCTACCCACTGCTCCCCTGAGCATGTGTTGACAAAAACATCTCAATTAAATGTGATATTAGGGCCTAACAAAAAAAAGAAAAGAAAAAAAAGCGCTGAATGTTGGAAAAACTTTAAATCATATACCAGCCTTATGTTTTCATTTAATCGCCATGTTTACACTTTATAATTGCTGCACTCTAGAAATGGAAATGTCTTGAGAGCTGTACTGAACAAAATTTCGGGTTGTAAAAACTCTGTGTGTACAAAATGACAATAAAGTTTGTCTAAGTCGTTTTAAACAGACATACATGAGTCTTCTTATCTGAGATCAAGGGCTAGAACATGTGATGTTTATGGCAATATTGGTATTATATAGATATTTTTTTTATTTCCTCACTTTGCAACTCTGCTTTCATAGCTCTGCTTCATCTTTCTATCTTCTGATCTCTCCCGCTACCCCACACTGCATCTCTGGATGTTTTACATGATGGGATAGGATTGGTCTAGGGCTGCAACTAAGGATTATTTTGCAAACTGATGAATCTGTCAATTATATTTTCAATTAATCAATTAATAATTGGATAGCAAAAGGTTCCTTAAAGAAGATTTTTCACAAAATTAAACAAGCTTTTCAACTTGAGGAGTTCTGGATAGAGCATTTTGACAGATCAAAATGTGTCTTTTTTATCTTTCATGCAAAATGCTTATACATTTTTTACAATTTTGGTATAGAAAGTGCTCTAAGTGGACTTCTCTGTTAGCAAAAGGCATATTGTACAGTCTCTATACTCCAGTAAACGATTAATCGATTATTAAATTAGTTGACGATTATTTCAATAGTCGATTAATCACGATTAATCCGATTAATTGTTTCAGTACTAGATCGGTCCACTCCTGTATGGAAAAGGGAGGTTAATGGTGTATTGAGTCACCATTGTTTGGATGCTAAATTATTTGATTTCAAACATGCATAAAGGTCCCAAGGCTGCTGTTAGTGTTGGTTGGTGGTGTGCACAACCAACAGGCCGCCTCACAGGTCAGGCACCTTGCCTGTTTGGGCTCCCAGGCGGTTGCCTACTTGGCCTTTATGGTGACCCAGTTGATCATGAGGACAATGGAGGAGAACACAGGGAATCTTTGATGGAGTCGATCAGAAATTCAGGCAGGTAGGGTGCAGTTACAGAGAGAGAATATGTGGAGCTTTAAATGGTAGTGATAGGTTAATGAAACATTTTGACACATTGCCAAGCTACTGATACTTTGTTAATACTGAGTCATTGAATAGTGACATCTGCTGGACGTTTAAAATCACAACAGGCAGCCTCTTTGACAGAATACACGGACAGTGATTTAATGACCTATAATATGATGTCAGTCATTGTACATTATACTGTATTATTTAATATCTTCAATTAAATAAATATAGCCTCAATATCTTTACGTACAATCCATAAACAATGTGAGTATATATCATAACTGGAAAATGTATGTGAACGTGCATGAGAATGTTTGTGGACTAGGATTTATTTATTTAAAACAATAACTACAGTAGGAACCCAGAACCATGTCTCAACATAAAATAAGTCTGAATTCAGATAAGTTGAGCGATAACTAAGTTGAAAACGACGACACAACAAGAAACTTCAAGCAAATATGAAAGAGTGAATGTGGCCTTGTCTTCACAAGTAACTCCATGACTTCACAACCTGCTGGTTCAAAGTGGTCTGCTATTGGATTCTAAAATATGGAGGGAGGCTGTTTAATTTAGTCAACTTCATTATGTTCTTATAATATAAACTATCTTTTTTTTTGTTCTAGAATAAACCTAATATAATTTACAGTGTACAAACCCAGATGTCATTACTCAGAGTAGGTTTGGATGATGTCAGTTAAGTCTTTCACATTCAACAAGTCGTGTTGACTAAATCTTCACTAGTCTAGACAGAGCAACTGCATAGCTTAGCAGTAGGAGTGTCAGCATTCAAAACATAGTTTTATTTGGTTATTTCTGTGATATTTAACTAGCTTTAATTAGCTCTTACATAAACCCGATAGCATTAAATGTAGTGTATTAACATGAAGAGTTTTCATGGTGACATCAACACATCCAAAAGTTTTGTTTTACCGAAACTTAGATGTTGAAAGACAGTTAATGTTTCTGTTTCAAATGTGGAGCATTTCTGGGGCATTGCTTTATTTAAAGTTGTAAATATTCTTAAGCCTTGGGAAACAAGGGTGACATGTTATTGCTCAGTAGGGACATTAATTAGTTTTGTATTAAAACGATTTTAATACAACTGAAACGTAATTAATAAAAAGACACATTTATTTTTGCTGTTGTTGTGAAGCCCCAGATGCCCTCTTTGAAAACAGAACACACATCCTTGGACATTTAATCAGACACTATCTATCCCAACTTTCATTTCCTCATCTGTAAGCACTAAACATTCACCTATCAGTTGTCTCGCTCTTGATGCTCGGTTGTTCATTGCTAATTGGTATCTAGGGAACACTGAGTTAGAGTACTATCTGTACTATTAGAACGGCTCCATTACCCATTCTGCCTCATCATGCCTGCAACAGAAATGATGACAAATTGAACTCAGATGGTTGAAGGAAAACTAACCCTGCAGCTGGCCAGATGCAGAGGACATGATGTTCTCCTGCTGACTATCTGCTATCTGTATAGTACCTGTAAACAGAACAGGGATATTAATATGGGTCTCAAAGAAACAGAAGCCAGTAAATATCTTAATGATACCAATTTTACATATTTATATATTTGTTATTGTAAATCCTTGGCTCCCACAATAGAGACAGCCAATGTAGATAATTAAATTCAAGTACTGTGTCTTCTAACCCTTAAGATAAGTCTAAATCAAGTAGGTTCTTGTGAGAAAAAATAATTTGGTAAAAAAAGGTGCGTGGGTCTTATTTTAAAGATCCATGCACCATATATGTAGAATTACACAGATCTAAATAAAGGATTGTTTATGATAAAATTGATATTGATTTATGCTTTAGATTTTCTCCTGGTGCTTTTTGGCTGACACAAATGAACACAGTTACTGTACAGTTTATCTGTGCTGTAGATAATAGACCTCTCGAGAGTGCAGTTGTACCTGAGAGATGTAGGGTTTTCATCAAGCGTTGGCTCTGCAGTATTTATGAAGCAAGCTGGTGCAGCCTGCTGAGCCAGAGGCCAGGCAAGCACTAAAGCTAAAAAATAGCATTGGCTCATTTTCATTGCTGAATTTTTGCATTTTTACGTATGCAAATCAAAATATAGTATTTAGCCTTCTTTGTGGATTCTTTCAAAAGTTTAAGAAGTAAAAAGGCATGCTTTTCAGATTATCAGTAACTGGGTTGTGGGGGCAGCAGTCACAGCAGAGGTGCCCAGATGTCCCTCTCATCAAACCCCCTCTCCAGATTCTGGGGAAAGCTTGAGGCATTCCAGGGCCAGTCAAGAAGCATGGTTCTTCCAGAGTTTCCTGGCCCATCCAGTGGGCCTCCTCCCTTTGGGACATGCAAGAAACAACTCCAGAGGGTGGAGTGCAGGGGGCATCTGAAATAATGTCCGAGCCACCTCAGCTGACTTCATCTTTTGTAGAGGAGAAGTGGCTTTACTCCAAGCCTGTTCCTGATAGCTCAGTTTATCACCCCTCTAAGGGAGATCTTGGCTCCCATGTAAAAGATGATAATTTCAGCCACTGGTATCCAGGGTCTCATTCGTTCATGCATGACCCAGATTTAATTAGCCTAAGAGGGCTTCCTTTTTTGGCTCAGCTCCTTCTTCACCATAACAGATCAGCGCAGTATCCACATTATGATGGTAACCACACTGATCCTTCTGTTGATCATCTGTGGATTTTCCCCCTCACATTCAAGCACAACATGATAATTGGAACTCCTCTACTTGAGGGAGGGATTTTTCTCTGACCTGAAGAGGGCAAGTCACCTTTTTCCGGTAAGGAACTGTGGCGATGCATCTGGAGGAGCCAGAGAAGAGGTCCACTGGTCCCCATACCAGATCCCATTTGAGAATAGGTGACCTATAAATCCTTTCCTGTTGAAAGGGCCAATGTCCATCTTGCACTGGAATCGGGTCACCTATTGCCAGCAATGTTGACCAGACTCCTGCTCTGCTTGTACAAAGACCTGATGGCCCCCAATAAAGGGCCACTGAATTCATACCGCTGGAACACCCCCAATGCTCGGATTACATTGATGCTGATGATCTTCCAGACCACTTTCACAAAGAATAAGACATAGGTGGGGGGCTTGCTCACTGCTCTTTGGTCTGTAGAGTGTTCACCTGCTGCCTTGGTAAACCAATGTCAATCTTAATGGCACGGGGTTCCCCTTTGTTACAGCGCTTCCCTCATGTCTTCAAGTAAGCAGGTAAATGTGTTTAAAAACACAGTTCCTGTTGCTGTCATGGTCATTAAAAGTCAGGTTATTGGCATAATCCCATTGTAATCCTAAAGACGTAGTATAACAAGCGTTTGTGCTGAAATGTGTCTGGGAGGAAGCTCAGATGTCAGTCATAGGACCATTACACTTATAGAAATGAATGTATCAACCTGATTTTCCCTAAAACTGTGGATTTTTTTTTAAGCGTAACTGCCCGCTATGGTGAAATATCCTAGCCAGAACCCAGATAACTATTTAATAAAAATTAACTTTGGTTTATACTAGGGATGCACAATATAATCGGTCCCCTATCGGTATCGGCCTGTATCGGCCTTAAAACTCAATATCGGACATCGGCCACCCCACCGATATTTAACCCGATATTTGTTCAGCTTCTGAGTTTCTAAAGTCTAAAACTCTTTTTTACAGACTTAAAAACTTCTAAAGACGAGGGAAAAAATATTGATACATTAAAATATCACAATATCTTCATATGCTGATATATTGCCATTTAAAAACCCCATATCAATCTCTTTTACTAATGAAATATTGCTATATGTCATTGTTATGCTACGAAATCCCCCGAAAATTCACAAACTTTTGCCATATTTTTATATGTTGATATATTGACGCGGTATCGATCTATTTTACTAACAAAATCTCACAAGAATTTGCAAAATATCACGACAGTTTGTAACAGAACGATGAAATTTCATGAGATTTTGAAAGTAAAATAGATCGATACCACCTTTTTAAAAATCAATTTGATATCAGCATATCAAAATATATTTGAGTATATTATTTTTCAAAGTGTCAGAAATGGATAACAAAACTGCTATTTTCAATGACTACTTATTTTTGTCCAGCTTTAACATCAGTATAGATATCGGTTATCGGCTACATGAGTTTTGAAATATCGGATATCGGCCAAAATCCCAATATCGTGCATCCCTAGTTTATACGTAGCTTATAAAAAAACATTGAGGAAGAAAACATGTATTTTTTTTAAATGCTATAATATTTAATTTCAGTCATGTGTCTTTATTTTGGTTTAAATGCAAAATATGTCTTAAGTACTGCTGTGTTACTCTGTGTCTGTGCAGATTTGTTTTAGGGATTTCCTGATCCGGTATTGATATTAAGAATTGGTTCAGATATCAACTGAAAATGGATATCTGAAGATATCGGCCTGATTCTGAAGTATTCTAGTATTCTGGTACTAGAAAGCTAATAGAAACATTTAGCTTCTATGAGCTTTTGTTAATTTATGTAACTTGAGTGAATAATGAGTGGGTCATTTGTTTTCAAGTATTGTTTCCTATTTGAAAAATATCACTTGATCAAGCGTTTTCTGTCATTCCACAGTACAAAATAGGATATAAATGCTTATATTGTATCAGGTCAATATCAGTTTTGGTCACTACTCAAAGCTACAATATTAGTAAAATCTTAAATTAAAAGTTGTATCAGGACACTACTAATGTCTTTATACTAACTATTAATACCCTAAAACCTTTTCACAGATTTAGTTTGCAGGTTTTTTTCTGTCTATTAATCATCAGGAATGAGATGTGTTTGTCATGTTTTCTAGGATTATGCGGTTTCTTTGTGTACCTTTTGGTTGTCATTAATTTCTTAAAATGTAGAACTCATAAGAAAACCAGTAATGGAAAACATTGTGTCAATAGTCTATTATAAAAAGTCTATATTAGAGTTTGATTTAAAGGTAACCAATAGTGTTTTGTCTTTTAAAAAAATGAATAGCAGAAGAAGTCGTGCAGATTTTAAAACAGAAGCACCTGCTCTGAAATCTATTTAAGGGGAAGACCCACATTCTCGTACTGACGCACATACTTTTCCAGGGAGACACACAACCTGCTCCAGTCGCCTGATCTGTTTTACTCGAAATAGTGTCTAGGCCTAATATATCTCTTCGGAGATGATGCAGGATTTTGTTTTCTGTTTCTGATGGATTGTGCTGGAGAAATAGTTATCCTTCGATCGTTTGCCAGAATGAGAAACTTATACCACAATTGTGATACATTAACAATCTGAATGAATAGTTCATGTAAGCAAACTGGAACAAGTAAGACTTTAGTTATTGTTAGTCATACATTCAATACAACAGAAAAGTAGGGCATAAGTATAATCCACAATATATATAGTCAATCTTAAATATTAAGTATTACATGTATAATAGGTACAGAAAAAAGTTTAACATGCGCAATAATGGCAGAGATTATTTGCAGCCTAAAAAGTATGGATTTGATTTAAGCATTTCCCAAGAATTAATATAAAAAAAAAAAAAAAAACATAAATGAAATTTATGTCGGTCAGTACAATCATCTAAACTAAAAAGAAAATTCCTATAACAGCATAACTATAGAAATAACTCAGGATAGCATGAGCCCATTTTAAGCCTAGCCTTAAAACAGCGTGTCTGCCTCATGGACAGGAGGGAAGCCTGATAACTACAAATCTGTGTCCAATTCTACTTTTAGAAATTCTAGGAACCACAAGTAAACCTGTGAATTAAAGTAAACCTGTAGATAGTTATATTTGTAATAGATAGTTATATTTTCTGCAAAATACCGGAGATGAAAGAAGGAAACTTGAGAAACCTCTTTAATATGAGATTTAGATGACAAGTCTTGATCAAAATTCAGTTTTTATACTTAAGCTGTAATCAAACTAATTGTATCCACATTGAGTGACTGATTAATAACTTTTTTTAACACTGGTTTAAAGAGAACTGACAGTTTTTTCTGCATTAAATAGCAGACAGTTTAGTCATACAGGTTTTTGTCTTCAACACATGCCTCAAGTCTATGTAATTAATCAGTTTTACCAGACTATATGGACAAATATAACTCAGTCTCATTAATATAACATTGGAAAGTAATCCCAGGCTGTCTGATAATTTTACAAATTAGGAGCATAGTAGAGAGAATTGGAACTGGCCTGATAGCACTGATCCCTGTGGTGCTCCGCAGATAACCCCATCTATATTTATCATTAACGTGAACAAACGGCGGCTGCTCATTGACGCAGTGGGTATCATGGTAGGTTCTGTGTGATCCGTCCAGGGGGTACCCTGCCTCTCGCCCATAGACAGCTGGAGATGGGCACCAGACCCCCCCCCCCCCCCCCCCCCCCCCCGTGACCTGGCTTGGGATTAAGCATGTTGGAAAATGGATGGATGAAAAAATTGAAATCAGTCAAATAAATATGATTTTAACATGCCTAGTGCTGTTACCATAAGTCTGACTGAGTCCTCAAGCCTTTCTAAAAGAATATAGTGATTGACTGTATTAAATGGAGCACTGATATCTAACAGTACAACTACATATACAAGTGCATAATATGTGGCTATAAGAGTATCATCACACCTTCACCAGTACTATGATAAGCCCTAAAACCTAATTGAAACTCTTCAAGATGGTAATAACGCTCTCACACTTGTTTAACAATTATTTGTTCTAGAATTCTAGATAAGAAATGAAAAAAAGATGTAGGTCCATAGTTAACCAAGTTGTTTGGATAGAGAGAAGATTTTATTAGTAAAGGGTTTTAATACAGATACCCTTCAAAGCCTTTGGTATATATACCTTTAACAGGGATAGATGAATCTGAAATGGAGGTGGAAATCAGATGTGATATCTTCTTATATAACTGGATCTAGCATACAAGTTGAAGGCTTAGATCAAGATAGTTATTTAGCTAACTCAAAGCTCAACTAGATCAAAACAGTCCAGAGATAAACCAATTATATTTAGAGGGGTGCCTATGATTTTAATAGAGTAAATATCCTTTTTAGAGAATCCCAATAATCATTAGTGTCAAAAGCAGAAGGAAAGGACGGTTCGACAGGGCTTTGGCTCTGTGTGAGTTTGGAAACTGTAGTAAAAAGATATCTGTCATGATGGGTTCACTAAAAGCGACCCAAGAATGCAGAACACCACTGACGGACACAGGGATGAGAGTTTAACAAGTTGTTTAAGTTGTTAAAGTTTAACAGTCGACGAGATACTGCCATCCGTGACCTCGTCGACGGGAGTCCACAATGCGACGGACAGTGAAGGCCGGATGACCATCGACCTCCAGGGCGGGTGGTGGGGAGTCGGACGGTGGGCACAGAGGGCTCGAAGAGACAGGCTTGACTTGGGACACGTGGAAGGTAGGGTGGATTCGGAGGGACTGAGGTAGTTGGAGACGGACGGCTGAAGGGTTGATGACTCGAGTGATCTTGTAGGGTCCGATGAACCTAGGAGAGAGCTTTCGAGATATCCCCTTGAGGGGAATGTCTCGAGTGGACAGCCATACCTCCTGGCCCTCAGTGTACTCGGGGGCGGGGCGTCTCCGGGCGTCGGCGAAGCGTTTACTGGACTCTGTAGACCGGTTGAGGGTGGCGATGGTTTCTCTCCAGATTCTTTGGCAACGGCGGATGTGTTGGTTTACGGACTGGACCGAAATCTCTCTCTCGTCTGCGAGGAAAAGAGGTGGTTGATAGCCGAGACTAACCTGGAACGGGGATTGTCCGGTGGATGCAGATCTGAGGGAGTTGTGTGCGTATTCTATCCAAGGGAGAAATTGGCTCCAGTCCACGGGATTGTTTGAAGTGAGGCAGCGAAGGGTTGATTCCAACTGTTGGTTCATTCTCTCAGTCTGACCATTTGATTGGGGGTGGTAACCAGAGGTGAGAGATGGTTTGCAGCCGAGGGCAGAACAGAAAGCCTTCCAGACCTGGGAAATGAACTGAGGGCCTCTGTCCGAGAGGATCTCTTGGGGAATGCCGTGTAGCGGGAAAACATGCTTGATAGGGAGCTGGGCTGTCTGGAAGGCCGTGGGAAGTTTTCTAAGGGGAATAAGATGGCAGGACTTCGAGAAACGGTCAACAATGTTGAATATGGTGGACATACCTCGAGAGACAGGGAGACCGGTGACAAAATCAATGGCTATATGGGACCAAGGACGCGAGGGAACAGGAAGCGGCTGGAGCAGGCCAGAAGGAGGTTGGTGTGAGGCTTTGTTACGGGCACATGTGGGGCAAGCCAACACATACTCCTTGACGTCCCTATGGAGAGTGGGCCACCAGAAGCGTCTTGAGATGAGGGCTACAGTTCTGCTGACTCCTGGATGAGCAGAGAATTTGGCGGCGTGCATCCAATGGATGAGGCGGGACCTGACGGAAGATGGAACATAGGTTCGGTTAGTGGGACCGTTACCTGGATCGGGTTCATTGGCCAGGGCTGAGTTGATGAGGTCAGTTATTTCCCAGTTGACCACCCCCACTGTGCAGGAAGCTGGAAGAACAGGTTCAGGTGTCTCGGGATGATCAACGGAGTAGAGACGAGAGAGAGAATCGGGTTTGACATTTTTGGATCCGGGTCTGTAGGAGTAGGGCTGCAACAACGAATCGATAAAATCGATAAAAATCGACTTTTAAAAGCGTTGGCAACGAATTTAATCATCGATTAGTTGTGTCGCGCGATTAATGCGTCATCCGCCGCCGCCGTCATCCGGGGGAAGAAAAAAAAATATGGCGGAGCGAGTCAGCGCCGCAGTTGCAGTGTTGTCAACTCAGCGACTTTTCAGACCCCTCCAGCGACTATTTTTCAAAAAAGCGACTAGCGACAAATCTGACGACTTTTTACGGTGTCACTGGCGGCTTTCTCCCTCTCCCACAGGAATCCCTCTCAGCACGGCAGTCAGAGCCGCAGGATTTTAGTGAGGAGTTTACCCTCAGCGTCCAGACTGCAAATGAAGCGCGCATGCGCTGGGATTGACGGCGCAAATTGATCACAATAATTAAAATAGCCTGCGCTTTGTAAAGTGAAAAAAGTCGTAACATGCAACTTTTGTAAAAACAAATGAACATGGCGCGGAAGCACCACTGTTATGACGCAGCACCTGAAAAGAAAACACGTTGGAGCCTTCAATGGCAGTGAAGGGAGCTGATCAGCAGGATGAGTAACCATGTTTGTTTCATTTTAAAGAGGGGAAACGTAACGTTAGTTTCTCAGGTAGCTCATCTGATGCTTTCCTTACCTTGTTAGTAGGTTACAGACAGTGATAAGGTTGGCTACTTATTTTACTTTTAATTTCATTTAAATTTGTTTAAGCAGCGTTTATATTTTCTTTATAAATAAATTAACTTGCAAATTATGAGGGCAAGGCTTTTAAAGTTTAAATCTTCTGGCAAAGATAAAGAAAAGAAGATCCTGCAATTTATGGAAGTAAAGCAGAACAAAATCCATTAAGATCAATAATACAGGTGCTGGTCATAAAATTAGAATATCATGAAAAGGTAGATTGATTTCAGTAATTCCATTTAAAAAGTGAAACTTGTATATTATATTCATACATTACATACAAACTCATATATTTCAGATGTTTATTTTGTTTAATTTTGATGATTACAAATGACAACAAATGAAAATCTCAAATTCATCATATCAGAAAATTAGAATATTACTGAAGACCAATAAAAACAAAGGATTTATAGAAATGTTGGCCAACTGAAAAGTATGAACATGAAAAGTATGAGCATGTACAGCACTCAGTATTTAGTTGGGCCTCCTTTGGCCTGTATTACTGCAGCAATGCGGCGTGGCATGGAGTCGATCAGTCTGTGGCACTGCTCAGGTGTTATGATAGCCCAGGTTGCTCTAATAGTGGCTTTTAGCTCTTCTGAATTGTTGGGTCTGGTGTATTGCATCTTCTTCTTCACAATACCCCATAGATTTTCTATGGGGTTAAGGTCAGGAGAGTTTGCTGGCCAATTAAGAACAGGGATACCATGGTCCTTCAACCAGGTACTGGTAGCTTTGGCACTGTGTGCAGGTGCCAAGTCCTGTTGGAAAATGAAATCTGCATCTCCAAAAAGTTGGTCAGCTGCAGGAAGCATGAAGTGCTCTAAAACTTCCTGGTATGTGGCTGCGTTGACCCTGGACCTCAGAAAACACAATGGACCAACACCAGCAGATGACATGGCACCCCAAACCATCACTGACTGTGGAAACTTTACACTGGACTTCAAGCAACGTGGATGAAGTGCCTCTCTTCTTTTCCTCTAGACTCTGGGACCTTGATTTCCGAAGGAAATGCAAAATTTACTTTCATCAGAGAACATGACTTTGGACCACTCACCAGCAGTCCAGTCCTGTTTCTCTTTAGCCCAGGCAAGACGCTTCTGACGCTGTCTGTGGTTCAAGAGTGGCTTGACACAAGGAATGCGACAGCAGAAACCCATGTCTTTCATACGTCTGTGTGTGGTGGTTCTTGAAGCACTCACTCCAGCTGCAGTCCACTCTTTGTGAATCTCCCCCACATTTTTGAATGGGTTTTGTTTCACAATCCTCTCCAGGGTGCGGTTATCTCTCTTGCTTGTACACTTTTTTCGACCACATCTTTTCCTTCCCTTCGCCTCTCTATTAATGTGCTTGGACACTGAGCTCTGTGAACAGCCAGCCTCTTTAGCGATGACCTTTTGTGTCTTGCCCTCCTTGTGCAAGGTGTCGATGGTCGTCTTTTGGACAACTGTCAAGTCAGCAGTCTTCCCCATGATTGTGTAGCCTATAGAACTAGACTGAAAGACCATTTAAAGGCTTTTGCAGGTGGTTTGAGTTAATTAGCTGATTAGAGTGTGGCACCAGGGGCCATCAATTTTGAACCTTTTCACAATATTCTAATTTTCTGATATGATGAATTTGAGATTTTCATTTGTTTTCATTTGTAATCATCAAAATTAAACAAAATAAACATCTGAAATATATGAGTTTGTATGTAATGTATGAATATAATATACAAGTTTCACTTTTTAAATGGAATTACTGAAATCAATCTACTTTTTCATGATATTCTAATTTTATGACCAGCACCTGTATGTCAATTAATTATCTGCCACATTCCCATGTAAATACCTGTCTTTGGAGGATGTGTTTTTTAGCACCCCTAATTCTCTCATTTTTATTCCAAATACAATTTATAATTTGAATCACAGGGCTATTTTTATCTCTATGGTTCAGTATTTTCTCAAGCAGCAACTTTAACTGCTATACTTTCCTGTCTTAAAAGGCAGAACTCTTCTAGTCTAAAAAAAACTCATTTGTTGAAATGGGGGGACCTATTGTATGAACCCCTTAGGGGCTTTAAAAAACAAAAATGCCTGTCTCTTTTTGCGCTTTATGAAACAAAGTAGCCTATATTTTGTGGATGTACAGCTACATTTCTCATGTAAGTTTGCGTAGTTTTTACACAAACATTTATTTTTCATATTGCACCAGTAAAGTTAATGAGCAACCTGTACTTGTGTGCTTGTTTGTTCTGTCTAAAATTTTTATTTTGGAATAAAGAGGTTAATATAAAAAAATTTTTTTGTCCGATTCATCGATTAATCGAAAAAATAATCGGCAGATTCATCGATTTTTAAAATAATCGTTAGTTGCAGCCCTATGTAGGAGATGATGAGATTGAATCGAGAGAAGAAAATTGACCACCTGGATTGGCGAGGATTAGCCTGTTTGGTTGACTGGATGTAAGCCAGGTTCTTGTGGTCAGTCCATACAAGAACCGGATGCTCAGCTCCTTCCAGCCAATGTCTCCATTCTTCCAACGCCAATTTAATGGCCAGGAGCTCTCGGTCACCCACATCGTAATTTTGCTCTGCAGAAGAAAGTCTACGGGAGAAGAAAGCACAAGGGTGTATCTTTTGATCTGAATCTAGTCTCTGGGATAAGACTGCTCCAACACCAGAATCTGAAGCATCCACCTCCAGAATAAACTGCTTCGCTGGGTCAGGTTGCATAAGCACAGGTGCTCTGGAAAACAAGGACTTTAATTTATCAAACGCTGCTTGAGCCTCAGGAGTCCACTGAAAAATGCGTTTGACAGAGGTCAGAGAAGTTAATGGAAGGGCGGTCTGGCTGTAGTTTCTGATAAACCGACGATAGAAGTTAGCAAAACCTAAAAACCTTTGTAGCTGTTTGCGGTTCTCTGGAACTGGCCAGTCTAATACTGCCTTAATCTTGTCCTCAGATGGTTTTACCTGGCCGCCCTCGAGCACAAACCCCAAAAAGGTGACTGAAGGTTGATGAAATTCGCACTTCTCGGCTTTCACGAACAGCTTGTTCTCCAGAAGTCTCTGCAAAACAAGGCGAACATGTTTCTTGTGTTCATCGAGGTACTTGGAGTAAATGAGAATGTCGTCAATGTACACGAAAACAAATACATTGAGAAAGTCTCTGAGAACATCCTTTACGAGGGCCTGGAAGCAGGCTGGAGCGTTAGTTAGACCAAAGGGCATTACTAGATATTCGAATTGGCCCAAGGGTGTTTTGAAGGCTGTTTTCCATTCGTCGCCTTCACGGATCCTAAGGAGATGATAAGCGTTTCTTAAATCCAGTTTAGAAAACACCGTAGCTCCCTGTACAGGTTCAAACGCAGAGGCAAGGAGAGGAAGTGGGTATTTGTTCTTAACTGTAATCTGATTCAAACCTCGATAATCAATACAAGGTCTCAGGGAACCATCCTTCTTCCCCACAAAGAAGAACCCGGCGCCCAAGGGAGAGGAAGATGGACGGATTATTCCAGCAGCTAATGATTCGTTGATGTATTTTTCCATGGTTTCTCTTTCGGGCTTGGAAATATTATACAATCTGCTGCTGGGTAGAGGAGCACCAGGTAAGAGTTCAATGGCGCAATCGTATGGTCTGTGTGGAGGTAGGGACGTCGCACTGACCTTACTGAAGACAGGGGCTAGGTCATGGTACTCAGAAGGAACTGAAGAAAGGTCAGGAGAGTCCATCTCCCCCCCACCTCTAGGAGACCCCACCAAGGGGGCAGCAGAACGAAGGCATGTCTCATGGCATGAGATGGACCATGACTCCAGATGACGTTCAGTCCAGTTAATGTGAGGATTATGCTTCTCCAACCATTCGAAACCTAGCACCAGCGGGGAACATGCAGAGGGAAAAACAAAAAATGTTATAGTCTCTCGGTGGTTACCTGACAGAAGTAGCTCGAGGGGCTGAGTTTGATGTGTAACTTGATGGAGTCTTTTTCCGTCAATAGCGGATACACTGAGAGGCTGAGTCAGAGGAATTATTTCAATTTAGAGTTGCTGGACGAGGTTAGAATCGATTAGGTTACGTTCACAGCCTGAGTCGATGAATGCAGAAAAAGAGAGGTTTTGATTAGCACAGAACAACGTGGCAGGAATTAACAGTCGAGGAGATTTCTTAGTGTTTATCTGGCCCGCCAGACTCCTCAGATCTTCTGGCGGGCCCAGGCTTTTGATTTAGCCGGCTAGGAAGCGATGAAGTGTCCACTCTCGCCACAGTAAATACATAGTTTGCTTAGAAAACGCCTTTGCCTCTCCTCTGGAGTGAGCCTAGTGTGTCCCACCTGCATGGGTTCGACATCCCTTTCGCTCAAATGAGAGGCCTGAATAGGCAACGGTAGAGACTGGGACTTAGGTCTCTGAATGGGCAGCTGCTCTGTTGAGGAAGAAAAAACAGTCACGTTATGTGAGGCAGAAGAAAGTGTACCCTGCTTCTTTGAACTGTTTCTGGCACGAATTCTATTATCCAATCTAATGGAGAGGCGAATTAGATCTTCGAGGGTAGCTGGTTCGTCGAGGGTTGCGAGCTCATCCTTAATGTGCTCATTTAATGCCATGAAAAAGGCTCCTTTAAGAGCGCTTTGGTTCCATCCGGAAGCTGCCGCTTTAACCCGGAAGTTAATGGAAAATTCAGCCACCGAAGAGTTTCCCTGTTTTAGGTTGAAAAGAGCTCTGGAATCAATAGTTTGATCAGTCTCTTGGTTGAATACTTGGGTAAATTCAGAGATGAAATCAGAGTAATAGCAGTTTAAGCTATCGTCGGTGGCAAATCTTGCCTGAGCCCACTCCAAGGCTCTTCCTGTTAGCTGAGAGAGAATAAAGGTTATCTTCTTGTAATCCGTGGGAAAGCTGCCAGGAGAGTTCATAAAAATCAAACGACACTGAAATAAAAATCCTTTGCAATCTTTCATGTTATCAGAAAATCTTTCTGGAAGACTAGGGCGGAACTCAGACGTCACAGCTGGTGACCTCGGAGGTGGAACTGGACCCGGAAATGGTTGTGGTACTGGTGTAGCGTTAGCATTGTTCAAACGACTGGTGAAGTTTCGGACAACATGGTCTTGGAATTCTATGCGGGAGTTTAACTCACTCAGAGCTTGAACTTGTCTGTGGATTTGGGCATCCCGCTCCTCCAATAGTTGACGGAGATGTTCTGCTGGGCCTTGAGTTTGGCCGCAGTGTTCTGTCATGATGGGTTCACTAAAAGCGACCCAAGAATGCAGAACACCACTGACGGACACAGGGATGAAAGTTTAACAAGTTTATTGAAGCACAAGCACACAGAATATACTGGTTCAGGTTCGGGGCCTGGATACTGGTTCACCAGAGTCTGCGTGAGAGACAGTTCAGTTAGCGTTGCCAACAGAGGTTTGATTTCCTGAAGTTTACTGATTGTACCTTGAGGGTTCTTGAGGTTAGCTTTGGGAGGGTCTCTGTTGGATCTGGAGAAGAGTTCATCAGCAGAGTCCGTTTGCTGCTTCAGCGTCTCACGCCTAATATGAACAGACCTTGGTTTAGGGTCTCCCAGCTCTAGTTCAGAGCTGCTTGGAAGTTCTCTGTGATTCTTCAGGTTTGGCTCTGAGGGTCGGCTCGGCAGGTTAGCTCTTCCTGAGCTTTCACAGAGGAGACACAGGTTTCCTGGAAGACAGAGACAAGGGTTAGAATCCAAGCTGGATTCAAAATCAAAGAGTAACACTGAGGATCTAGGCTTAAGCGCTGACCAACTGGAACAACACTGCGGCGTTGAGGCAAGGTCTGAAGACAGCTTAAGTAGTGGATCCTCTGATGATCTTGATGAGCTGCAGCTGTGCAGGAGGCTCCCTCAGAGGATCCACGGCGGACTCTGCTGGAGAAAGGTGGAATTTCTCCAGCTCCCAACAATATCTAGGATTATTCTTTTTCTTCCCTATTGTTATCCTCCATTTTCTCTCTTTTTTCCTTATGCTTCAAAGTATGCAGCTCTATATTAAACCAAGTAACCAGCCACCTATTATTAAATATTATTTTTTTAAGGTATATAGTCAGAAAGAGTGCCAAGAGGAGAAGTAACAGAGAGCAGGGAAGAGAAGAGGAATGTTTAGAGAGAGAGTCAAGAAATCATCATGGAGACAGAAGGAAACCATCGTACTGCCAAGCTAGTGCTAGGCTAGAATTCAAAAAGTGCATAGTAGAATAGTGCAACAGTAGCTACAGTATTTAAAAGTGCTTCTGTACAGTTAAGAGTAAACAGATACATTGCAGAAAAAAGTATTTAGCTAACAGACCCATCTCTCCTTGCTTGTTTACATTTTTCTGAACTTTTACCTTCTTATCTCTTAGCCAAAGTGACAAAAAGTTTGAAAACACTACATTTTTCAAGAATTCTCTAGCTGGACCACTTTTTGATTTTTTTTAGGTTAATTTGATCACACAGCAGAGAAGGACAAGTCCCTGTCAGCTCAAATGCTGCCATTCACAACACGGGACTTCGAGAAGCTTCCACAAAGGATGACTGTCTTGTAGATGAAGATTAAATGCCTGGAAAAGAATGTGGAAGTAAATGCTGGTTATTAAGATGGCACAACCCTGCCAATCCCGACCATACCAGTGTCTCAAAACACTGAGATAACTCCAGCAGTGGTTTTAAACAGCACCTCATCGGGACAAGAAATAACCTACGGAACAGAGAAACAAGATGCTGGTTCAAATGACAATAAACAGACTGGTAGCACCCGCTGGGAAACACTTGAAGCAAAGCCAAACTATTGAACCCATATATACGATTTATGTTTGTGTTTGTCTGAGGGGTTGGAGGGCATTTTTTTACCAGCCGAAAGAAAAGTAATAATTTGCTCTGATATAATTTAAGGAAAATATTATTTCTCTAAGGCATTTTGTTAAATCTAAACAAAGTTACAATAAAAGGTCAATTAGAGTTACTGAATAAAGTGTAATTTAGAATTTAATTAAATAACTTTTATTTAATGGTGGCCACAAATAAAACCATTAAAAAACAGAAATCTATTTCATCTGTTATATAGTCCATAAACGAAAGCATAGCCTTTCTTCCCATAGCAGTGCAAAACAATATTTTCATCTTAGTTTGTTTGTGGAGATATAGCCATCAGCATACTAAAAGTGGCTGTGGCATTGGTTGGTTTTATTGAGCCTGAGACGTGCACATCCAGGGAATGTGGCATTTACTGCATTTCTGTTCAGGAAGTCTCCAGTTTCATAGACCAACAGCCTGCGACAAATTAATCAGGTCTGCTTTCTTTTGCATACTTTCTGTACACTGAGCAGCTTATTAGCTTTGCATCATCGTAAATAAGCCAGTCTGTTGTGAAACACAGTCTTTGCTAAAGTGCCATTTTTTAAATAAACGTTCTCTTCACCCTGGGGGCTGTAGATCCTTGCTCCCATTCGTCCATAGCCAAATTGTCTTTTAGAAGGCTTGGTTGCTACACCTATATAGTATACCATTACAGTTTGCCTAGCGGTGGAGTTGTGGTTCACTGACAAAATGTTGGGGGTATGCTCTCTTTCTGTGGGCGTGCGAGACACCAGAGGAAAAAAAGGAGAGAGGGGAACTTACCAAAATATAAGTGGTCTGTGGTCGAAGTATTTACTTGCCTTGTGGCGAATAGTGCTCTGGCATTACACGCCAAATTTAAAATTTTGTTGCTTTTGGCAAGTGGCTAGTGTTAATTTGCATGTCAATGTTATGTTATCTATGTTATATGTTTTTCAAATAGTCATTTACTTTAAAGGAAAATTTGAGCAATGATGGCCACTGAGATGAGTAAAGAAAAAGCAAAGATCACAGAGGTTTTCAGCTCTAAGCAACACTCAACGGCCTGAGCATGATTTGTTCCATATTTACTGTATCATGTGAGGGAGAGCCCTGGCTGAACAGGGGCCAAACAAGCTGAGAAGGAACCTAAAGCAGAGACCATGTGAAAGAGAAGGAGTGAGAGGAGTGCTAAATGAGCGCTGAAAGATTTGTTGGGGGGCGTGAGGGAAAAAACAAGGAGTGAAAGAAAGCTTGCTGCCAAGAGCAGGCAGAGTGTTGATGGTAACAGGACAACAGTTGGCTTCCAAACAGAGTAGCATTTGGAGCTCTTGCATGGCTCTTTCCTGGGTGTGCTCAACATAGAATGAACATTCAAGGGTTTTTGAATGTTCATCATGTAACATGTTCTTCATGTAACTTTGTGATATAAGAGACACTGCATAGCTTCCAGCTGAAAGGTAGCAGCAAATACTTTTCTGTCCACTCCTGCTTGCTGTACATGTGCTCACACATTACGCACTTAAAGACATACAGTGCATACATATATAGAGGCTTTCCTGCTGGCTGTCTAAATGGAGTTTGGTGACCTAGGACAAGGGTTGCCTTGTTACTCGATTCAATGGTGTGTTTTAACTCCAAAATATGCTTGGTGAAAGGTTTGGCTGGGCAGGGGGGTAATGTTAAGGAGCAGACCTTACATCTGTCCATATGTCTGTCTGTTGCTCAACTGCAAACAGCCCTACCTTGTGACAGCCTGTCAGCAGGAGAGGGCTATAAACAGCTAAATGTTTTTAGTTTCATTGGGAGTGCTTTTATATTAAAGTGGAAATAGTCTGACTCAGTACATATTGCATAATTTTTGCTGCATCTCATGTACACAAATCATGGGTTGGTATCCTGATAATCTTAAGTATTGAGAATGTAAGAATTTCAAAGCATTTAAGCAATAATGCTTGGAATTTATCTCTGCTTGTCAGTTTTCACCTTTGATTTAAACCAGGTGCTTGAATTTATATTCTTAGCAGCAAAATACTGCTTAGAAGGAAACTATTATTTTAGGATTAAATGGTTTTATGGACACCTAATGAATATATCTTTGTGCAAGGAACACTGAGTTAGAAACCACTAACTTTTATAGATCCAATTAAAATGTCAGCTACATTTATTTTATTATAATGATCACAGAAAATGTTGTTCCCCACCTGTTTTATAGTGAGTGTTTCTGTCCAGGTTGTCATTTTTGATGGCTCATCGAGTCCTAAATCTAGATTTGCTTTTGACAGAACTAATTTAAAATTCTGAGCCACCAGTTCTAGGGTACTATTGTATGGAAGCCCGTTTCCGCCACTCTGTAAAAAAAAAAAAAAAAAAAAAATATAATGAGATAGTATCTCAATATAATGAGATAGTATCTCATTATAATGAGATAGTAACTCAATATAATGAGATAGTATCTCATTATAATGAGATAGTAACTCAATATAATGAGATAGTATCTCATTATAATGAGATAGTAACTCAATATAATGAGATAGTATCTCATTATAATGAGATAGTGTCTCATTATATTGAGATAGTAACTCAATATAATGAGATAGTATCTCATTATAATGAGATAGTAACTCAATATAATGAGATAGTATCTCATTATATTGAGATAGTTTTTTTTTTTTTTTTTTTTACCAATTTTTTTAAGTTAAAATTGAGTATTTTTGGTCAATAGCTCCCAGGTCATGTGACCTATTGACCCCAAATCAGTGTGAAATTGTTCTACTAGTCTCTGTAGATGGGGCACACTCATTTGTTTTTCATTTTAACTCTTTTTTTATTTTTTTACCAATTTTCTTAGTTAAAATTGAGTATTTTTGGTCAATAGCTCCCAGGTCATGTGACCTATTGACCCAAAATCAGTGTGAAATTGTTCTACTAGTCTCTGTAGATGGGGCACACTTATTTGTTTTTCATTTTAACTCTTTTTTTATTTTTTTAGCAATTTTTTAAGTTAAAATTGAGTATTTTTCTTCAATAGCTCCCAGGTCATGTGACCTATTGACCCAAAATCAGTGTGAAATTGTTCTACTAGTCTCTGTAGATGGGGCACACTCATTTTTTTTTCATTTTAACTCTTTTTTATTTTTTTACCAATTTTTTTAGTTAAAATTGAGTATTTTTGGTCAATAGCTCCCAGGTCATGTGACCTATTGACCCAAAATCAGTGTGAAATTGTTCTACTAGTCTCTGTAGATGGGGCACACTTATTTGTTTTTCATTTTAACTCTTTTTCTATTTTTTACCACATATGGACACCCTTATGCTTGAACATGGTGTTCGTTATGGACAATCCATGACGAGCACAGAAGTCCAACAACAGAACACCACTCGAGTTCAGATCGGGGTGACCATTCCTCCCAACCATGCCCTTCCAGGTCTCACTGTCATTGCCCACGTGAGCGTTGAAGTCTCCCAGCAGAACAAGGGAGTCCCCAGGAGGGGCACCCTCCAGTTCTCCCTCTAAGGACTCCAAGAAGGGTGGGTAATCTTAACTGTTGTTCGGCCCGTTAGCACAGACAACAGTCAGAACCCGTCCCCCCACCCTTAGGCGGAGCCCTCTCGTTCACCGGGATGAACCCCAACGTACAGGCGCCGAGATGGGGGGCAACAAGTATGCCCACTCCTGCCCAGCGCCTCTCACTGTGGGCAACTCCAGAGTGGAAGTATGTCCAGCCCCATCTCAAGGAGACTGGTTCCAGAACCAGAACCATACGTCGAGGTGAGACAGACTATTTCTAGCTGGAACCTCTCAGCCTCACACGCTAGCTCCGGTCCCTTCCCACCAGCGAGGTGACATTCCACATCCCAAGAGCCAGCTTCTGCAGCCGAGGATCGGACCACCAGGGTCCCCTCCCCCGGCCAACACACATTGCATACGATCCTTATGGCCCCTCTCACGGGTGGTGGGCCCATGTAAGGGGGGACCCAACAATTCACACTGATTTTGGGTCAATAGGTCACATGACCTGGGAGCTATTGACCAAAAATACTCAATTTTAACTAAAAAAATTGGTAAAAAATAAAAAAAGAAGAGTTAAAATGAAAAACAAATGAGTGTACCCCATCTACAGAGACTAGTAGAACAATTTTACACTGATTTTGGGTCAATAGGTCACATGACCTGGGAGCTATTGAAGAAAAATACTCAATTTTAACTTAAAAAATTGCTAAAAAATAAAAAAAGAGTTAAAATGAAAAATAAATGAGTGTGCCCCATCTACAGAGACTAGTAGAACAATTTCACACTGATTTTGGGTCAATAGGTCACATGACCTGGGAGCTATTGACCAAAAATACTCAATTTTAACTAAAAAAATTGGTAAAAAAATAAAAAAAGAGTTAAAATGCAAAACAAATGAGTGTGCCCCATCTACAGAGACTAGTAGAACAATTTCACACTGATTTTGGGTCAATAGGTCACATGACCTGGGAGCTATTGACCAAAAATACTAAATTTTAACTAAAAAAATTGGTAAAAAATAAAAAAAAAGAGTTAAAATGAAAATCAAATGAGTGTGCCCCATCTACAGAGACTAGTAGAACAATTTCCAAGTGATTTTGCGTCAATAGGTCACATGATCTGGGAGCTATTGACCAAAAATACTCAAATTTAACTTAAAAAATTGCTAAAAAATAAAAAAAGAGTTAAAATGAAAAACAAATGAGTGTGCCCCATCTACAGAGACTAGTAGAACAATTTCACACTGATTTTGCATCAATAGGTCACATGACCTGGGAGCTATTGACCAAAAATACTAAATTTTAACTTAAAAAAATGGTAAAAAAATAAAAAAAACTATCTCAATATAATGAGATACTATCTCATTATATTGAGTTACTATCTCATTATATTGAGATACTATCTCATTATATTGAGATAGTTTTTTTTTTTTTTTTTTACAGAGTGGCGGAAACGGGCTTCCATACTATTGTGTTTTAACAAGAATATAAAGAATAATTCACAATGTATTTTTTTACTAAGGGTTGCATTGCTACCATTATCATGTTTAAAATAATATCTTAACTGTATTGTTAAATATCTTAAAATCCAACCTTGTCTTCCTTAATACATGTTCGCAAAGAATTGATAAGCCTATTGGCTTAGTAACCTTTTCTTAAAGCACTAGCTTGATATCAAGCTTATGGCAGTTTGTTTTAGTATGTAATAATCAACTTTTGACAATTTTTTGTTTGTTTATTTTTTACCTCCCATTTCCAAAAATCTTTAATCTAGAATTACATTTTTTCATATATAAACTTTAATTCTTAGACAGAGAAATTCTACTTTCAAGTTTACGTTATTGAAATAAGATCAGTGATAGGTGTATTTCTGTAAAAGAATGGCTATGGCTCTTTGATTAAAGAAAAGCCTTTATTATTTACTTTTGTTTTATGTAATAATAACACAGTAGTGTATCAATCTGTGGGGATTTAAGTTGATATTTCATGGCACCATACATGCATTCCATGTGGATGTTGAGGGTTTAGCAGATCCATATTACCGCTTTATACAGCATATGTATAAGTTTGCAAATGTTAAAACAGAGTGAGCTCAGTTCCTTAACTTATTTGGTTTTCTGCTACCTCACATACTTCCGCAGTATGGTGTGTTGCTTGCAAGGGGAGACACATATTTATAGAAATAAGTGCTTCAACACTGCATCAGTGGTGTTAACTTTATCTCTGCATTATTGAGCACATGCTCAGATACAGGTGTGTGTTTGTGTGTGCACGGCTGTCCTTTCCAGTGGTTTATGCTCGGCCAACAGTCTGTCGACAACCTGTTTGTCTTGGACGTCTGTAGATTACTCAATCAGATAATCAAGGGTATAATTGCATCACGCATCTGGGAGTGTATTTCCCTTCCATTATTCTTAGTAATACACGCACCAATGCTCCACTCACACACACGCTACAGACACCCAAAGATGACGTGTATGGAGCAGCTAATTGCCAGAGGTTGTCAGTGTGAAGAGATAAAAGTTATATCATTGTTTCATCTGGACATGAAAATATGCACAGTTGTCCTGTTGGTGCCAAGAGTATCGCTGAAAGCTGAAGGGCTTTAAGGGCAGAAAGTCTTAACAAAACTGGTTCTGAAGTTAAAATGAGGGGGAAGTGGACCATGGAATTACTGATAAGACATTACAATAATACTCTGCTTCTGATGTTTACAGTAGCTCAGACAAAAACTGTTCTGTTTTCTAAGCATACCAAACCCATAATATTTGCTTTAAAGTGCTCTTGACATCCTTTTCTTATTAGAAATTCATATATATTGAAAAACACCATAAAATATTTTTCAGAGAAATGTCACACCACTGAAATTAACAGTTGTTGAGAAAAAAATGCATGCAACAAAAAGCTAATTTAGAATACTATTTTGCTATGTTCTTGCACGTTATTTGAGTGCTGTTACAAGGACTAACAACATGGAGAGACAAATGAGAGTCAGAAGAAACTCAGTAGTAATCAGAAGGTAGAACACAAGTGTTGTTCCGCATGCAAAGTTGACAGCACTAAAGTATAAAACAAAATGAACACAGGTGAAGCAGAGCAGCATGGAGGAGTAGGAGGACATACAATAGATGTTTTAAGAGCTAAGGAATCAAGTTCGAAATTCTTAGTTTATTTTAATAAGCCACATGCATTTAGAAGTATGTGTTTTTAATAAGTTTATATATATATATATATATATATATATATATATATATATATATATATATATATATATATATACACTGTTATACTAGCTAAAATTAAAACGTTACAAGTGAAACAAGAAAAACCTAACAATAAAATTAAATTGTGAAACAATTATATGCTTATGAAAATTCCAGCTGTAATATTTATAGATTTATCAATTTCCCTGAAACGCCTTTTCTATCAGCAGAACTGGTTGAGTTCCTTCCACCAAAAAAATTTATACTATTGGACTTTATAACTCATCTCCTATTTTTATCATACCTATTTCAGATTTTTTTTTTACTATTAATGGGTACCGAAATTGAAGTTTACTTTCACAAAGAGATATTCTTGCCTGTGGAGCAAGATGCACCTGGTTATAACCTTTTTTCTTTTTTTTTTTTTTTCACAAATACTAAATTGCGACTCCCTTCAAGATCCTCCTTTGTATGTAGGATATCAGAAGCTCTAACATAATTCCCCTAGCAAATTTAGATATTTCTTGTTCGTAGCAGTTAGCGGAGTCTTAAAAGCACAACCGGCCTAGCTTTGCCTTATTGGGTTTACACTTCTGTTTCAGTTAATGCTAAATATCTTCCCCTCCATTAAATTTGGTAAACTATCTGGTGTTGAAGTACTGATGCAAACAAGCATCAATGCACCATTTCTTATATGAATGCTGTTTTTTTGTGCCATCTGTCTGCTGTATTTATGAACTGTTTAAAATTGAATTTCGTACGATAAATGTTCAAGGACTTTCTTTTTTCTCTTCACTTATGATCAACTTTGGACTATAACATTTTAGCAAAGAAGGCAAAAGAGATTTTTTGCTGCTTTTACATTAAGTTGATAAAACACAGACAAAAGTCAGTAGATTTATGTCTAGCAGCTTTTTTGCTTACCGTAAAACATGCCAGAAGGTCGTCTCCAAGTTGGCCACACTGGATTCAACACTAAATTAAATACTTAATCAATAAAGTACAATGTCCTAAACAACCAAAGATGTACTTTTAGGAACTGGTGTGAGTTTCTTAGCCGTTTGATAAATTCGGGAGTAAAAACAAGAAACAAGATAAAAAGTCAGAATCTTGTCCTGCCAGAACATTCATACACTGATGGGTGATAACGGTAGCCTCATGAGACCATCATGATCTCGCGAGCTTTCAAGATTTCACTCGCTAATTAGTTTGGAGACTCTCCGTTGAAGAAAATTTGGAGCCGTTCGAAACGAACGTCCAATCAGCGTTGGCTTTGAGGCGGGTTGAGGTGTGACGCAACGAGAAGCACGACAGTTCAGTCTAAAGAACATGGCGGCTTCAGCCTGAAACTAGCGTTAGCGTGGCTATCAAGCAAGTTTTATCGGAATTACAGAGTATTTCTCCCAACTGGTTTCGGCAAGAGTAGCCTGGCTGTTAGTACGTCATATGCTTCGTCGATCTGATTAGTTTATTTGGCCTGTCTATCACCAACATAGGCCAATCAGCTAACCAGTATTTTCGCCCCTTCCCAAAATTACTTCAACCGAAGGTTTCCAGATGGATATTGCGAGCAAATCCATCTGGCGGAGTCAGGTTATGATAACGATGACGTTAGGCTTGCACTTTATTGATCATTTAAATTAGTACAAGTAAAAGTGAAAATGAGGTCAAATATCTCTGTGTGTTCCTATCTTACTGTTGGAAAGGTGAAGTCTCCAGGAATGTGATTTGGCTTATGCAGCCAGAAAGTGTTGCCTCACTAATAAAGTTGTATCATAGTTCAAATTGCTGGAAGTCTTCACCCCAATACATCTTTGTCCCTTCCCATACATTTTGTAAGGCTTTGACATTTTGCCAGAAAATTTTTGGATCACTTAGAAGGAGTATGAATGAAATCTTCAAATAAGGCACATTTATCTAGTATTTCTTTTTCTTCCTATAATGTTAATATTATGATTATAAATGTGTTTCATATATTTTTTAGGATCTTTCATAAAATTGTAAACGGGTATCCCCAGACGGACAAAATAACTCTTAAAGCCATCTTTTGTCGCCTTTCTCTGGCCCCTCTTCTACCCCTGCATTCATTTTACCCCTCTCTCTTTCAGTGTTCCTCATTTTTTCAGTCCTCTTGTCTCTCTGTCATGTCTCACACTCCCCCGATCCTTTCCTGGTCCAAATTTCACAAGACAAATGCCAAAGGCAGTATTATTGTGTCCTCGGCTGCCATCACTCTCCCCGTTACGTAAGACACTGTTGATGTGTGTGAGGATGAGCTTGTCTTTGCCCTGTCTTCAGTTGTGATAGGCCTTCTCTGAATTTGCACTTAACTCAGCATGGCCAAATTGAGACCAGGCCTTTTTATTTTAGCTTTGCTGATAAGTGGCCTGCTTTTAACTTTACCTATTGTTCTTGGTCCATGCAACTGTTTTAGACCTCTATAAAACCTCACAGCGAGAGGTTTTTGGACTTAAGATGTACAGTTTCTAATGGTTGGGCTTTCTTTATCTGTTGTACAAATGTGGTGCTTGAAGTGCAACACAGGTTATTGGGAGGATAAAGATATAATAAAAAGAGAGGGTACTGACAGCGCCAAGCAGGTGGTGGGAAAAATATGATAAGACTAAATAGATTTAAAAAGGAACAAATCATTTATTCCCATACTGTCATCCTCAAGTTATCTGGGACTGAGTCTTAGCAGAGTCTTAGCAGACACTTCTTGCAGCTTCTCTGGGGATAGACTGAGCTCTTCGAAGGCTAGCCAAGAGAAACATTCCCCCCAGTATGTCTTCAGTGTCCTTTAGGCCATCAGCACTTTTCTTGGCAGGTGTTCCAGGTACACCCAGAGCAGAGGCCCAACAACTCGGCTGACTCCCTTGGGAAGCAGTGGCTCTCCACATCCTACAGCACAGCACATCCTGCTGATCACATACTTTTTATTGATACTATAGGTTTAACTTATTTTATTGTATTTCTTGAGTCCCGTTTCTGTGATTATTAGGACAACCAATTTGCTCATTGCGGATTGATAAAGTTTCCCACAGTCCATACAGCACCTTTTCTCGATAACCAAGTTCCTAACCTCCTGTCTGATACAGTGCCTACCCACCCTGCAGATGGTGTGTGCAAGCTTTTTTTTTTTTTGTGAATGTTCCTTCATTCATACGCAACAATCTTCAACCGGTTGTAATGACCAAATTGAGGAAAGTTATGGTAGAAGAAAAATAGTTTAAAAAACTAAAAAATAAAAATAGTTAACAATAGAAAACAGATTTATCTTTCTTGAACAGGATTAGGGTTACAGTTGATAGTGTGCTTAAAGTCAGGTGCAAACTCCCACCTGAAAATGTTGCAGTCACTGTGGCCACAAAGGAGGCATCAGTAGATGACAAATGATGGAGAAAGATTCTATGTGCATGTGAACATATATGAAGTGTCAAAAATCACAACAGAATAATATTAGAGGGAAATTCTCTGTAGGATCAGGCCCTAAATTGTGTCCGGTTTGGTTAGGTCTGTAAGGAGGGTACACAATGACTTGCATTTGTTTGTTTTTGCTTTTTTTAACAAGAGTAAATATTGGCTTTTAGGGAGGAGATAAGTTTATTAGTACAGTGAACCAATACTTAATTCTGACATCGAGTCTAATATTGACTTATTAGTCGGATCATTCCATCATTTGAATGAGGCTGATCCAGCCATTGTTTTGTTTTTTCAATCATGTCACACAGCAATGCAGAGTCAGTAATCTAGTCACCTCAATTCCATGTTTGGAGTGTTTGGAGTGAAGGTGATATTTAGAAGCACCGTAAACTTCGTACACCAAAAAGGGCGACTGCAACGTGCAATATTTGTAACATAAATTTTGCAAGGGGTGGTGACAAAGTCTGTAAATTCAGCACCACAAACATACATAAGAATCATTGTAAAGAGCACAGAAAGTACAACAAAGTAGGTAACTTAGGTGGGTGCACTACAGTAACCAGAGAAACTGCTGTCCAGCAGGTTAAATGCCACAACCATAATAGAAGATGCTTAAGATCACTTAGCATTAGGGGTGGAACGATTCACAAAATCCACAGTTCGGTTCGATTCACGGTTTCTGGTCACGGTTTTAGGTTCGATTCGATACATGTTGATTGTTACACCGAAATTCCATAAAAAATTATGAAATTAATGAAAAAATCCCCCCAAAAATAATGGATTGTAACTATTTTAAATGATCCGCGGAAACCCTGGATCATTTCCGTATGTTTTGCTGCTTTGAATTTAATCATCTGGCACATGCTCTCTAACCTGACAACAGCCAGATGCATGTCTCGCACATGTCTCGCTCCGCCACATGCATCTGGCTGTTGTCAGGTTACATGCTCTCTACCATCTCCAAGGAACTCAGAGGGGAGCGGACGAAGCCACAGCGGGGGCTGTAGGCTTTGCTTTGAGCAGCCGGTCTGGAGCGCAGCGGGGCGGAGCGGGGGTTGCTGACGGAGTATGAGGGATTTCGGGGTTAGCATGACATGTTGCTGTTAGCATAAACAAAACGTATTGCACAATGCTTGCACACTGTTGCACTTTTATCCACGACTTTCTTTGCGCCGTCATCGTAGGTCACTCTAAATGCAAAGCGCTCCCATACAGCAGACAAAGTGCTGCTGGCGCGTCTTCCAACTCCTGTTCTTTCCCACTCGCCAGTCCGACACAATTCTCCACAACAACTGATTTTTTTCCCTGCTACACCCGGCTAAGCTGCTTCGCTTCTTCTTCTTCTTGTTTACTACTGGCGATTGGCTTTGGTCGCAGTACCGCCACCTTCTGTTCTGGAGTGTAATCGCTTCCTCTATGAGAAAAAGGAGCAGCGCATGAACCGAACGAAACACACGCGAACCGAACCGAGACAGTCGAACCGAACGATTCTGACGGTTTTAATAAATCGTCCCATCCCTACTTAGCATACAACATACTTTTCTTTTGCAATTGCAGCCCCTCTCTGATTTTCATAATGAAGGATTCCACTGCCTCTTGAGTAAACATAGAGTTTAGCATTTCATAAATGTTTTCATGCGATTGCCCTGCCTGAACTGCTCACAAAGCATGCAAACACATATTACAAGAATTGAAGGATGTAAAATCATTGAGCCTCACCACAGATTTCTGGAGCCCCATGATGCTTTTACTGTTACCAAACCATTACACAATAGAATCTTTTCTATAACTTCAATTAATTTTACTTCAGTTGTGTGCACTGTACAATGTGCAAGGCATTTGAAGCACTGATTCTTTTTATATTTGTTTTTGATAATTTTAATTGCAGACTCCATTAACAAAGTGAAAGATGTACTGTGCTAATTTCACTTATTTCACCCCCCCCCCCACCAATAAATAAGACCAGCTTAATGAAGGAATTCTGAAGAAGAGTGAGGATTCAGATGAAGCAAACTCAACAAGCACAGCTGCTTGAGTGCAAACGTTCTCTTTACTGAGAAAGTAACTGGTACCTCAAACAGTCCTTAACTCTTCTGGAGGGCCTATAGGGATCAGTTTCCTAACGTTGCTGCTATTACCAGAAAGTATACCTTTGGCGTTTGCAAAGGTGTAGAGCCTCCAATGTTGTGGACAAATGGAGTAATAGACAAAAGATCAGCCAATAAATATGCTTAAAAAAAAGCATTACATTTTTATAGCAGTGAAAGATTGTATCGTCTATTTCCTTCAGAAAGTACTATCTCTAAGCACAGACAAAAAAATAGTAAGATAGCCTGTATTTAAACACACTTTCAAGTAAAAGTGTTGTCACACAAATTCCACAAGATTTAGGCAGAAATGCTGAAGGACAGTGTTGTTGATCTCAGTCAGGAAGAGCAGAAATCTGAAACAAAGAGGCGGATAATGGCAGTTCTGCCCCGCTAGTCTCTCTCAAGCAGGTCAAGCAGGCATCAGAAATCATAGCTTTAGTCCAATAACTGCTTTTAGTTAAGATTTAGCGAGATGTTAGTCAGCAAGACTTTTGCATTTGACCCAAAAAAAGAGAAAATAGTGTTAAAGTTTTCCCCATATTTAACACTCAATACGAACACCAGCAGTATGATACACACCTTACAACAAGTGAAAACTAGATTCAAAAACTTGATCCGAAATGGTAAGCTCTGTTTGATCACACTTTTTTTTTTTTAATTCAGGCACTTTAAATATGGGCCAGATTTTAATGTTCAAACAACTTTTATCATATTCACCCTCCTGACTTTACGTTAATGGCAATGAAGCGCAAGCCCATGCATAGTACCTGGGCAACAGTTTGGACTCCTGAATTAATCCTTCTAATGAGAATTAGTAATGTTCATGCTGTGTAGATAAGTGTTGGGAAAGATAAAAGGGTCATGCCAATTCCCGGAAGCAACGTGGTGCTGTGCTTTCCTTAAAACTGCAGCCCCATCATCCACAACTGTCTCTGAATGGGATGGCCATATTTGACACAAGTATGTGTGTAAAAATGCCTTCTATGGATTAGAAGCAAAGTTTGTTTTACGAAGGGGAAAAAAAAATAATATTTTGCCTTCATGAAACCCAAATGACTGGCAACCTGTCCAGGGTGTACCCCGCCTCTCGCCCCTAGAAAGCTGGAGATGGGTACCAGCACCCCTCGCAACCCCAGCAGGGATAAGTGTGACGGATGGATGGATGGATGGATGGATGGATGGATGGATGGATGGATGGATGGATGGATGGATGGATGGATGGATGGATGGATGGATGGATGGATGGATGGATGGATGGATGGATGGATGGATGGATGGATGGATGGATAAAACTCAAATCACAACAAACAAGCCAGATGTGATCAACATTGCCTGGCATCTTGTGTTATACTTTAACTAAAGATAAATTAACAATTACATTTGTACAATGGCTGATCTTTTGTATCTACTATGTCTACTTTATTTTTCCTTTTAGTTTTGACTGTATTTTTGACCTTCCCATTCCCCTTCAATCACATTTACATAAAAAAATTATCTTTCATTAAACATATTTTACAGTTTTTATGAATATGTTACTCAGCCTGCTGTAATAATGACAAAATAGACCCAACATAGCTGCAAGATTTGCTACTAGAGGCTGTGAGATTGCATGAAGCTTCCACAGCCACATGTGACAACTCATGCATAAAACATGATAAAGAATGTACAGATATTACTGTAGATATACATGTGAACTTTCTGACAGATGTGTAGATGCATTTACTTGACAGAACATGCAAAGGGTTAGTCATGCAACTCTGCCCGGAGCCTGAGGCTATATTAGTGGCTGCTGTCCATATAAGTGATACACAGGGCAAACGAGAGGGGTAAAACTATGACTTAGAAAGATGAAGCTAGCCATTTTAGTTTTTCGCTTGATTAACATCAAGAAATAGTGTATATGTAATGGCTCTCTGTTTTGACTTGGAAACTGAAAAGGGATAGCTTTCAGATGTTCCTTTCCCTGAAGTTATGTGATATATTTTATCTTGCATATACATAAATATAAACAATTATGCTCAGTGTGTCTTTTGGATATAGGTTGATTTATAGTAAGTGCTAATGATTATGTGCAAAACCTCAGGTAAAAGCTTGAATGAACAGTGCATTTTAGCCTTTCTATCATGGAACACCTAAGTGTCTAAAATTAAACTAATAAATAAGTAATTATGAAATAAATTGTGAGCTAATGACTTACAAAAAGCTTAACAAGTTAATTAATATTGCTGGCTATGTTCTAGGAACTCCTCTAGAACCTCAGGAGATTAGAAGAAGTCGTCTTCATAAAGTGAAGAAAATTATGGAGAACATTAAGAATCCTCTTCAGAAAATTTTTAAACAACAGAGTGTCAGAGGCTTCTCCATATCTGGTAGTTCATAATAGTGAAATGCTAAATCATTATTATGAAATGCATAGTAGGGCATATTTTGTGGCTGGATGCCAATTAAAAAAACAAAAAACTTTTTTAATGCCTTACAGCACATTGCTATTGTTTTGTATTATTGAGCCTAATGGGAAAGCTGAATTTCTAAAAGTATTTTACTGTTTTTATACTGTTGTTTTTGTATTTTATTGTATTAAAACACAAACACACAAAAAAAGCTTTTAAAATTTACAGCATACAGGGGAAAAAAAACAACATATACTGTAGGTTGTTTAATGTTACTCAAGGCCTCAGTTAGACCAGTCATACAGTAAATATTCCCCTGGGTGATCTAATCCCACTTTGGCATTGCTTGATACAGTTCGGAATTCAAATCATTAAGAGAAATACTTCAAGTTCATCAAAGCAAAAATGACTCTTCTTAAGCAGAGAAGCATATAAACACCTTCGGTATAATGAAAAATATATGAGGGGAGAATATGTATCTTAAAACAATTAAACAGCTGCAATCAGTTTTTTGGATGAGTTATTTCAGACAGTTTTTACTGTTGTTTGCTTATGTAGCTTTCTACAGCCTCTGAGGTCTATGTGTCGTAAGAGGCATTGTGTCATTTACACCAGATGTTGCTCTTCCAACTGTATGTCAGCTGATGGCAGCACAAAGACCTCCTGCTTGCAGTTATGTTTTGTAGAAGTCTTAGGCTACATTCACACAGTGGGAAAATGTGACACATATCTGACTTTCCGCAGCAGTCTGAATGGCCTAATTCCAATCATTTTACCATATAGGTCATTTTCATATATAGCTCAAATTTCTGATACTATTTTTTAAAGTGTCAGCATCCTGAACAGTTAAGGCACATTTTAGCCGTCAATACAGTAGCACTCATTCCTTCAGTAAAAGCCAATAATATTTATTAGCCTGGGTGCCATTCCGAACTTAGTCCCACCCACAAGGTTTGAGGTCAGGAAGTTCGGTCTGGCATTGCTCAGTAGTAGTGCGAGTATGCTCGCACAATATCTGGCGGGCCAATCAAATTGTCAGGGCGGGCTTTATACGATGATGGACAGATTATCAACATTAGCGTAATCAACCACGTTACCAAAGCGCGTTTGGATGACAACAACAATGGCTGCCGCTGGAGAGTTGAGGTGTGTAGATTCTGCTATTAGGTCTGTTCTAGAAGATATTGACAGCAAAATAATTTTAAAAGAGGAACAGAGAAACGCGATCAAGGCTAATTTTCTTATTCTAGGCGTGAAACTGCACGCTTTGATTTTTGTTGACAACAACTATGCCTCGCTTAACATACGTCACGCACTCCGTTGCTCTTATTGGTTGTAGGTCTATCCAATTGAGTCCAGAGGCATTTTTTTTCCTGGTTCGTTCGAAACTCGCCCCATAATCACAGCTCTAAGGAGCAGTATCAGACTCATATTCTGACTAGAATTGAGTAGGACTACGTCAGGCTAAATAGTTATGCCCTTTTTTTCCTGTTATATAGTCATAGTATTGTCAGGCACCTCCCCTATGTAAGGGTATTGAAAATGCGGCTGGGCCTTCCAGCATAAAAATACCCACAGGCACACAGCCCAGGTAACCAAAAAGTGGCTCAGTAGGAAGCGCCCAAGGCACTGGAATGGCATAGGTAGTCTCCAGACCTGAAACCATGAGCTATGAGTCAGTGTTGCCCAATGACAGTGAACGTGACAGTGAACGTGAACTGAACGTACTGTATTACTGCCTGATGAACGTTATTGTGAACGCGTTCATTCTGGTGTCTGTGAATGGCACGCTCTCTCAGTTCAACTCCGTTCAATAGGTTGCCAGATTTCTATAGAGGCCTCCAGGCGAAACCCCGGCTAAATCACAGCGTAAACAGGCGTAATATGTAGCGGGAAAAACACCCAATCTGGCAACACCAGCTATCAGTGTCGTAGCCTACAGCCGCGTGCGTCATCAAAACAAAATGCAGCGTGGAAACCACAGCAGCATGGAGGCGACCGTAGAGGCGACAAAGCAGCAGTATGATCACTTAAAACAGGTTTATGACCAGTTGGTTGGTGGGGATGATGGCAACAATCTTACATTTCTCTGCAAACTTTGCCCGCCGGCTTTCAGTAAAAAAATCCGCACTTCAGTAACCTTAAATTCCTACCTCAGCCTGGTCCCTCAGTTTGTGTTAGTAAAATGTTCTTGAGGGTTTTAGTATTCATGTAACTTGTTTGTTAAACCTGCCTGGTATAATTTTCCAGGATTCCTTTTTAGTATGTACTGAAATGGAATTTCAAATTGAAAAAAATATTAAAAATTAAAAAAACATTTGCACCTTAAAGACTACCTTCCTGTTTTTTCTTTTAATAATTACTCATAAAAAAGACAATTCAAGCAGCACATTTTTCCTGATGTTTTTGAGAATATACTGTAGGGGTGAAAGCTGCAGCTGCTACTAGTGTGAAGTGAATGGACAGCAACAAAGCATTAAAGCAACAATGGAAATGCTGTCCCCTCAATGCTAATGTAAACCCTGGTTGGATAAGGATTCAAAACTGGATATGAAGATGAAATATATCGCACAGTTTCAGTGTTACAACTGATAAAATAATTGCTGTCTGTGGTTCTACAGTAGGCTATGGTGTAATCGAGCAATATATGAAAAAAAAAAAGAACTATGAACTAGTTCATTTTTTGGAACTGTGAACTTAGTTCAAAATTTTGAATTATGAACTGAACTAGTTCATTTTAAAATGTGTGAACTGAACTTTGAACTAGTTCACGTAGAAAGAGAACTTTCCCAACACTGCCTTTAGGCATGTTGTGTTGTTGGCATGAATACAGTTGTTAGTGATTAATGCAATTTAACATGGCTTGTTTAATAATAGGGAGCCAGTAAAGTGTTTAGAAAATTGGAATAATGCTCCTTACTCTTGTATCATAGTTCTGTATGTATCGAAGCTTCTAAATATTGATCAAACCTACGGTGCATATGGTGGTTTAATTCAATTTAATTCAATTCAAGAGCACTTTATTAACCCCTAGAGGTTCTAGAGGAGTTCCTAGAACAATCTAGCCTTCTTTATTAACTTGTTGAGTTTTTTTTAAGTCATTAGCTCTGATGCTGTTACCCCAGCAGATGATGGGAGAAAATATTGCACGCTCCACAACAGACTTATAGGAGATATGTATCATCTTGCACCAAACGCCGAAGTACCTTAGCTTCTCTAGGATGTACAATCTACTCTGTCCCTTCTTGGAGATGGATTCACAGTTGTGTCTCCAGTCTACTTTGTTGTCAAGCTGTTATTTATACTCCTCAACCACCTCCACTTCTTCTCCCTTGATTTTAATAGGATTTAGCTTTTTCCTGTTTCTGAAATTTAAAATAATTTCATAGGTATTTGCAATAAATATCCAAAAACAAGCTCTCATGATAAACAAAAAAAATTAAACTTTTATACAGTATATTTTGACACAAAATGCCTCGCAAATCATAATATTGGACTGAAAAGATGAGGTACACCTTTATGTCCAATTTTCATTTGTTGTCTAATTTTTAAATGTTCTTTCTAAAGTTAATTACTCTGTTTCTGGTTTTAGATCATATGAGCGACAGACACAAAATTAATGTGAAATCATTATACCACACTGGATGGATGATTTAGTTGAGTTTTTATTCAATTCAAATGCATTGACTATTTTTCTATTCAATTAAATAATGCAGAAAATTGTGATGTATTTTAATGTTTCATTATAAGAAAGTCATTTAATTCATTGTTGGTCCCTTAAGGAACCCCCATATTTAGGAGGAATGAGTAAGGAGAGAGCAACTGCCCAGGGTAGAGCTGCTAATATCACTTTTCCTTGGCCACAACCCCAGCTAATATAATCAGTTCCAGTGACCTCTTTTTAACCTACCAAGCCTGTCCAAGAGATGGTTTTAGAAATTCAGATAAATAGAGAGTTTTGGAAGGGAAAAATGTGTGAGCCTGACAGAGCGTTTGATGCTAGTAGTACCTGATACTGTTTACAAGGCTTTTACAGAATATTTCTGTAGCAAAATGATTTAGAGATTGAAGATCTTTGCTTTTGAGCACAGGCAGTCCTCTACTCTACACTGGTAAAGAGGATTGCCTGTTGGTCGCCTCTCTGGGGTAGACTTAGGAGTATAATGTGGGTGCAAAGTATGTGTGTCTTTTCTTGTGTGTCATTGCGTTGTCTGCATGTTGATGAAGTTATATTTGATTGTGTGCCTGTGACTCTGCTTTTTTCTTTGTCATATTTAGTTTGTGGGCTACCACCTCTCCTGGATTAGCTCAGTTCTCTACTAAATGTTGGACCCATTTGCCCCAATCCAACTCCCTGCCAGTGTTAAGAACCGGTTCCGTATTTTCCGATTCCATGGCATCGTTTGGCAGCTCACTGAACGATTCTTTTTTCGATTCCCGCAGCACCAGAGCCTAGAGCGCCGGCTCTGGGGAGCACGACTTAAGTCACGTTTTTTACGTAAGTTACGTAAGTTACGCAAGTTACGCAAGTTGGAAGAACTATTCGAGGAGGAAGACAACGAGCTGCGGTCACTTTGTGAATTAAAGCCCCGTCTTTCCTTAGCCCAGAGGGTAGATCAGGAAATCCAGCTCTATAAAAGCTTGCCCTCCATCCCCTGCAGGGATAGCGCCACACTGTGGTGGTGGAACAAGCAAGATGTGCTGCCCTTGCTATCTGACTGGCTGAAAACTACCTCTGTGTGCAGGCTTCCTCCACCCCATCTGAGAGGGTGTTCTCCACGGCTGGAGACACCATAAGCCCTGAAAGATCCTGTATCCTTCCAGAAAAAGCAGATATGCTCATCTTTCTGCAAAATAACTGTTAATTTTCCCTACTACTGTTTTATAATTAGTATTTTTTGTTATTTAAAATAGGTTATTATCCCATCATTTGTTATTAGACATTGTTGGTTATTAAGTTTGTTCTTGTATATTTATTTTTCATTTAAACACAGATGTTACTCCAGTTTCACATTTCCTGTGGACATCTTGATCTTGTTGAGTTTGTAAGATTGTGCAATAGTTAAGTAAACAAAGTTGATTCTGATAATCAAACTGTTTGTTCTCCTTTTTCCCCCAAATTGGAATCGAAAAAAGAATCGATAAAGAATCGAATCGTTTCATAGAATCGAAAAGGGAATTGGAATCGTGAAAATCTTTTCAATTCCCAACCCTAGCTGCAGTATGGTCTTGGGTCCAGGCTCTCCTCTACTGTTCTCAGGGGTGAAGGATGTAGCATACTATATTATCTTAATCCTTTTTCTCTTATCCGTTCTTATAACTTTTTGTCTAACCTCTCTCCCTTGCCTTTATATTCTATTTCCATCTCTCTTTTCATTGCATTGAAATAATGTCTAATGGCTATGTTTTTGACACATAATATAAAGCAAATCGAGAGCTGTAATATTCCACTTGTAATTTTCCACTGTTGGGCTTCTCCTTGGCACTATGAAAGCAATTGATGTGATGCAACCTGTCAGTCATCTAGGAGGCTTGTCAGAAATTGACCAATCAGCAATAGTCCCAGTTAAACATCCCTTATCTCCCGGAGCTCCAGTACCTCTATATGTGACAACACTGCTGGGATTTTACCTTACAAACTTTAAAAATGTTGTCTCGCATAGTGGACATGGGAATTTTGTTTAAAAAAAGATATTAATAGCCAAATGATGTCAGTGGGGAACACGCAATTCAGATTTAACATTAACTATTTATAGGTTGGAACACAGTGATTCTGTTTCCAAAGGTTAAATGACTCTTTAAAATGTAAATGATGGATAAACGCCTGTTACCAATTTCAGGAGAAGCTAAACACAACAGCAATAAACTAAAGTGACCAGTTGTTCATCTTCACCAAGGTGACAAACAAATCATAAAGCTATATTCCCACTGCAGGTCATAATACACAAATCCTACTTTTTCAGAAATCTGATTGGTTTGTGAGGTTGTGCCCATTACAATAAAAGTTGCCTATATCTGACATCAGTTTGAACGGTATGGGGCTAAAGAATCACCCACATCCATCCTGCTTCTGAATGCCAAAACAGAAGTTATCGTCTTTGGATCAGAGTCTTCAAAAAAGAAGCTGATTAGTCAGTCACTTCATTTGGATGGGATTAAATTGATCTCAGGTAAAGTAAAAAAACCTTGGTGTAATTTTTATGCTGGACCTGTCATTTAAATCCCATATTACAGAGGTTTTTAGAATTTCCTTCTTTCATCTCCGGAATATTGCAAAAATTAGAAATATCATATCCAGGGGAGATGCTGAAAAAAAAATCCATGCATTTGTTACTTCAAGGCTGCACTATTTTAATTCTTTACCATCAGGAGGTCCACAAATTGTAGGGAAAATACTTCAGCTGATCCAAAATGCTGCAGCCAGAGCTCTGATAAAAATTAAAAAGAGAGATCATATCATATTTCTCCTATCCTAGCTTCTTTTCATTGGCTTCCTGTTAAAACCAGAATAGAATTTAAATCATCCTTCTCACATATAAAGTCCAGGCTCCTCTCCTATGGAACCAACTACCAGTTTTAGTCCATGAGGCTAGGTTTAAAACCTTCCTTTTCTGATAAAGCTTATAGTTAGAGTGGGTCTTGTTATCCTGAACTATCTCTATAGTTATGCTGCTATAGCCTTAGACTGCTGGAGGACATAGGGACCCCATTTCATCATTCAGTCTCTATTCTACCATTCTGCTAGGCTGCTGCCATCAATACATTTATTTATAGATCTTGGAGCTTTGTCCTGTTTTTCAGTGTAGTCCTGTTTCTCTGACTGTGACCAACTGTATATGCTCTCTGTCATCCTCTGACATGGGGGCTGGCTCTGAGCTCGTCTGCCTGGCTTTGTCTTTCATAGACAGGGCGGCCTGCAGAGCTGGTTGACTGTTGCCTTTTGTATCTTTGCTTCTTTTTGTTTGTGTTTCTGTCTTCTTGAACCCCAGTTGGCCTCAACAATGAGCCTGATGCTGCTGGAGGTGTCTTCCAGTTTGAAGGGAGTCTTCCTCTCCTCTTTTGGTACATGCATGCTTGGTATGAAGGATTTCTGTTGAGCTAATCAGTTGATGCAATCAGCTAGTTTTGATAGTTTTTAGAAAAAAACAACTTTGAAACAGTCTGTGTGTTGTTGTTGAATTGTCTCTTTAGGTTGCCTTGACATTAGACTTGTTGTGAATTGGAGCTATTCAAATAAACTGAACTGAATCCACAAAATAAGAGCATAGTAAGGGCAACGTGCAGTAGAACAGTAGACACAGTAAACATAGGTGCACAACAAAAGCCATTTATTGTGTCAAGGGGTGCTGTGTGGGAAAACACAGAAATAAAACTAGTGTGAAACTCTTTTACGGCTTTAGGGAGATCTGACTCCCATTTCCGCATATTGGTCCGTTAAAATGCACAGACGCTGCCAGCAATAGGGGAGAAGGGATGTTTACAACTTCACAAACACACACTTCACAGATTGAGTTTAATCTGAACTTTATCATGTTAAGGAAAGCTTGAAATCAATTTTGCTGGGGCGTCTGTTGTCACTATAGCTAGTGCAATGCAAATATTCTGCAGTTCTCAACAATGAATAGTGAGCAAGAAGCGGTGCGATTAATTTCTGTTTGGAAGCCAAGATTTAAAGTCAGCAATGGGATAGTTACCTACATTGTCCAGAAGCTGATAGTGTAACTCTGCCAGATAAAAGTAAAGTAACACTTATTGAAGAAAAAAAAAGGAAAAACTAGCATTCTCAGATGAGTGTGAAAATATAAAACAAGAATATATGTTCATGAATTGTAGCATGGTATATTTACATAAAGTGCAGCCTGTGCTTAAAATTGGCTGGAGGTGTAGAGGGTTTTTAGGAGGGATGTTTAGTGTCGGCCAGCAAAGGGATGACTACCTTTGAATCTTTGGGAAACAGACTGTTTTTGAGTCTATTTGTTTCTAATGCAATAATACTGACTTGTTAGAAGTGAGAGAAACAGCACACTGCCTGGGTTGTGCTGATGTAGATGTTTCTGCTAGTATAGATCTTAACCTTAGCCTGACAGTACTCATGTTTATCAATGTATATTTTTAGGCAGATTTTTTACTTTTTTGTTAATTAAATGAACACAGAATTATACAATTTCATTTTAACTTTTTTTTTTTTTTTTTGGTATTTTATTGATAGATGATATTCTCTCAGGACTAAAGGAGTAGTCACAGATCTACTGTTAAGCCTGGGGCAAAAAGAGTTTGCTGAGAAATTATGCCCTGCCTCAAATCCTGGAACGCTCCTCATTTATTTGCATCTGCAGCCAGGGGTAGATTATCACATGATTGATATCCTTTATGGCATTTTAAAGTGATATGTTTGAGGAGTTGCATGCAGATTTTACAAACTACACTCAAGAAAAACTTAATGCAACACTTTTGGTTTTGCTCCCATTTTTTGAGATTAACTCAAAGATTTAAAACTTCTTTTAACATACACAACATAACCATTTTCCTCAAATATTGTTCACAAACCAGTCTAAGTCTGTGATAGTGAGCACTTAATCCATCCCACCACACAGGTGTGACATATCAAGATGCTGATTAGACACCATGATTAGTGCACAGGTGTGTTTAAGTCCACAATAAAGACTTGAAACAACTTAAAAGAATTTTTAATGAATCCTAAATTAGCTGGCAGCCAGTGAAGTGAACTTAAAACTGGGGAGATATGTCTAAAAATATGTAATTATATAAATAAATTTTTTTGCTCTATATCACACCTCATTTTAACAGAAAAAAATTGCCCTTTAAAGGGTGTATAACTGCTTTCACAATTTAAAAAAAAAAACCTCTTGACATTAATAGAGATTTTGACAAAACAGTATCCTGAATTCTGCCAGAGACTGGGCTAGTCATATTTAATAATAGAAAGTTAACCAAGGAAAAATAATAATAATAATATAAAAATAAGAGGTTTAAGTAAAAGAATTAAAATAAAGCAAAATAATACTAAAGAGAAATAAACACAATAATTGAAATTATATGCAGATATAAAAAGGGGAGTATTTTATATAATTATTATATAATTAAGTAATTTATATAAAATTACATTTTGAAACAAGATTTTAAAGTTTCATGGCTTGGGCAGTTGTCAATTTTAAGCATTCATGATATAATTTTTATTGGTCATGCTAACTGCTACCATTTCTTACTGGGCCACCCAAAGTTGTGACGAATGTGATGGAAAATTATGTTAAAGTTGTATTTAATTGGCCCTGGTCATTCTCACATACGTCACATTCCAATATGTTTTCATCCCAAATGTGACCCAAAAAGTCAGATTGTATCTCACTTGGTAGTTGATATTGTTTTTTTTTTTTGTGTAACTCTCTACCCATTGCGAGACTGGGAAAATGTGATAAACAAACTATAGCAAACTTCTATTGTTGCTAACGCTGCACCTACAAGCAAGTCAGATTTTTCGTATGCACCCTCACAAGAAAAAAGGGGAATGAAAAGAGGTTAGAATGAGCTCCATTTTTGCTTTTCTGAAGATGATTAAACATTTATTTAAACATAGTTTCAGAAGGACTACAAATGGAAATCACTGTTGACGCCTTTATTTGATGCTTGAAATTGTATCCATGCATAAAGGATTGTTCTCTCAAACCCCACCCATGTCTCTTTGCGAACTCTTTTGATTTTTTTAATGATATAATAATATTTAAGTTCAGTCATTTTTGTTATTTTGTTTTATTGTATAAACATTTACTGCTGCTAGCAGCATTTAGTTTTGCTGAACTGTATAATTTAAGAAAAAAAGTAGAAAAATAATGGTTGATAAAATTAGCTACTATTGTTATTCCTAACAGATCAAATATGTTAACATGTGCATGAAACTATCTCCATTGTCTGGCATTATATCAATCCCTCCTTTGTGGCAACATTGACCACAGAATTTTTTGCATGCCATTTTGTGCCTGACTATCGAAAGTAATAAAAAAAAAAAGAAAAAAAACAACAACTCCTATCTCAGTTTGGTTTCCCTCTTAGAAAATTGCTTTGCATGTGGTAAATGTTTACACATGTATAGCCTTTTCCCACAAATTTGTGCACTGTATTCAATAAAGTATGAACTGCATATTGATGAAGGCATACATGCAAAAAACAGTTTGCACACGCTGTCTGCTGAATTGCAAATACAAATCATGTTGCACGTTTGATCATTTGCTCTGAGTAGACAAAGAAGTTTGCATCCTTTTTAGGATGTGTAACTAAGGGTTTAAGCCATCTGTAGAACGGGGCTAATGTGTTGTTTAAAATACCCACACCCAATGTTCCCTCTAATTTTTCATGTGTCTGGGCATACACACAAGCCCCCTGAGTAAACTGAGGACCACTGTGAGCAACAACAGATGTGCACACTGAGGCCAAACTTTTATATATATATATAAAAAAAACTTTGTCAACCACTGGGAGCTTGAGAGTTCTGCGCAGTATCTTTGCTGTTCCTAGAACTGCACTACAACTGATGTATTTCCAGGGATCAGGGTCACTGCCCCGAGTGCCCCAATGACCACGGGTGCCACTGACGGCCCCTGGTATTTCTCTAGTTTCTCTAGTTTCCCTTGTTTCTTTTTCCTGATGTTGCAGTCATTGGTATTGTTATGTCAACCACAATGGATTTTTTGTTCTGCTTTTTGTCCACTACCGCAATGTCCGGTTAGTTTGCCATTACCATTCAGTCCGTCTTTATCTGGAAGTCCCACAGGATCTTGGCTCGGTGATCTACCATCTTTGGAGGTGTTTCCCACTTTAACCTTGGGGTTTTCAGCGCATACTCTGCACAGATGTTCTTGTACACTATTCCAGCCACTTCCATCCAGCACCTTAAGGCTGATTTATACTTCTAAACTGGGTCCTCTGCGTAGGTGTCGCGGTGAACGCCCCCTCCGCAGACACTCTGCTGCACCTCTCCCAAATTGTATGTTGCCACAGACAGGAGGCCTATGATTGGTCAAATCTACATCCGCTCTACTCATGCGTATCTCCTGTTTGGTACCTTACCGGCTTGTTTTGTTTGTATGACCGCGATTGTGGAAAACAACTCGTGAAATTGGACCAGTTAGAAGAGCGAGCTCCGCGAGAACGCTGGGACCCATTTTCCACCTGGATCCCCGCTGTTTTTCAACCTCATGACCCTCTAATGTCGGACTAACTTGCTCACCGCCTCGGCCGTATTTAGACCCACAGCTAGTTCATGATTTTCCCCTTTTGCATTGTGGCATGGAATAAACATAGCGCAGACCATGCTTCAATATTTAGTATAAATCAAAAATGTCTGTGTCGTACCTGCGAAATGCGCACTGCGACACACTGCTGCGGGAGTATAATACACTCTACGCCTGGGGTCTTGTCGGGTGTGGTAGATCTGGGCCTCTATTGCTCTGTTGGTCAGGGCCTGCTCCTGTGCAGCCATGAGTGCCTCTGTTCTGTCCTTTATTCCGGTTTTGTCTAGCCATTGGTAGGATTTCCTGATATCCTCCACTTCGGTTATGTTTTAGTTGCACATCCCGTGTAGGGGCTTATCCTCCCATGATGAAACCTCCAGCACCTCATCTTCTGTTCCCCATTGTCCGAGATTTTCCAATGCAGTAAATATTTGTATGATTAAATTTAAACAATAATTTGTCATATCGTCATAGCCATAGAGATCAGTGGTCATAACTTCTAACCAGCGTGGCACGGTGCCAGACAAACAAAGCTGCAGGTGTCTCTCGGACCATGGATTCCAAAGGAAAAAAAGGAAAATAGATGATGAGAAACGAGGATTCAAAGAATGTACTGAATCATTTTCTTTCATTATCAATGCGGAAGGATTGCCTGCATTTTTGCTTTGTAATAAGAGGTTGTCAAAAAATAAAAATAAAATTTGGAAAGGCATTTCCAGGGAAGGCATGTTAAATATGCAGAGAAAAAGTGATCTGGATAAATTAGAGGAGCTCAAAGATAGATTTAAGAAGTGGATTGCATCCTTAAACTCCACTACTGCTGCTAGTTTGGGGATGGAAAACCATTCACAGATCAAACAGGTACCGCTCCGATTCAGGTATGTGAACTTACTTCAATTTTTTCCCCAAATCCTTAAAATATAAATCACACCAAGGAACTGGTGACAGAGGATGTGGGATTTCAGGGTTAGAGACCTCTGCTCTGATGGATGTCAGTTCCTGCTTGGTTCCTAATGACTCAATCAACTCCTCCCAACAGAAACACGTCTACCATAGAAAGATTCCTTTATTGTGTTTCTATAATTTCATCAATGCAACAAAAACTTAAACCGCGCTGTGAAGGGTGGTGAAGCAGCATGCAGTGAGAGCGTTAACTGCACCTCCCTAACCTCGTGCTACTATGTTACATTTGCTCCAGGATAAACATTTAATCATGAATGCTTATTTTATTGTTAAGCCCACATAGCCCTTTTCTATAGTGGTCTAATAAACTTAGAGCCTGTATTGCCATACGAGGCATATATTAAACTTTTGCAGCTCCAGACAGATTTATTTTTAGTTTTTTGGTCCAAGTGTGCTCTTTTATTAGTTTTGGTTGCCGATCCCTGGGCTAGTTTACAGTTTTAGGGGGCTGGATTTGGGTTGGTCCGTGCATGGTTAGGAAATTCCGTGTCTTTCCTTTCGGGTTAATGGTTGTTGGGGGGTTCTGATTGGTCATTAAGTTCCTCATCAGATTCGTTTTGGTCACATGCCTCATTGAACTGTGAGTCAGGTGGGGGCAGGTGAGAGCTGAATCTTCTGTGTATTGTTCCTAAAAGTGCTTTGTTAGTAAGCAACTGTGTCTGAGCATCCGCCCTAACCCCTAAATGCCTCAATCACTATATAGAGAGGTGGCTATTTAGTGAACTCAGTTAACTGACCGCTCGGACAGATGATCTGCTACTTTTCCTTACCCCTTATTCACGTAAGTCCCCTTACCCACACAGTGCATGCACCATCTTTGTTATTTTTCACTGGTATCTGTCACTATCTGACAGTGGGCCGCTGTCACAACAAATCCCATGATGCTTTGCAAAGCAATCTGGGATATATTTGCTCATATAGTGCCATGGAAGATCACTACTTTTCAAGGTGCATTGTGGAAAATTTTGGGTCCACTACTTTTTCATTCACTAGACGCTCATTTAAAATAGTGTTATCACTATTTAGTGCCCTTTATAGTGGTTCGGACACAGCCATGGTTTTTCCAGGTAAACAAATATGGCTTTCTTAACCCCTCGCTCAAACCATCTTTCTCCCTTGGCCAGAATATGGAAGTTCTTGTCCTTTTGCTTTCAGGTTTACAGTAGGTGAACGAAGCCACTCTGAATTAGAACTGAAGGAGCCTCTTGCACCCTTTCTAGAAAACTTCATGTCCAGTTGCCTAAACTGAACTTTTCAAGCTTTGTTTCTCACTGTAATGCTTTAATTAGACCGTTTTTAGCATTTATACTAGCATAAATTGTATAATCATGATTCATATCTATAAGTACAAAAACCTTCTTAAATGTCAATATGTTAAATGTCAATAGAATATTTTTTCTTACACTTTGTCTGTTTGCACATCTGTCCTTCTTACCTCTCTGATGGTTGTCCGAGTATGCCACTTTAAGAGCTTTCATGATGGTGTTTTGATTTGATTCATTAAACAACATCTTCCTTCACTATCCAAACTGCGTGCTTTAAATGTACAGTAACATAAATGTCCACAAGCGTTGAGATCTGCGTTAGCTCATCACATCTAATTGCAGCAGCCACCATATCTGAGAATGTACTGATTGACTTCTGATTATGTTTTTGCTTCATTGTGGACTTAAATTATGCAAAAAAATAATAATTAAAAAATCACATGGAGCATGACACTGAACTTTGAACAGGTGCATCTTCAGCTGTCTGCATGTTGTATAGCAGTGATGTTACATGAGAACATAAGGACATGTGCTGAACTTTTTTTAAAAGGAGACTGACATTTTATTAAACATATTCATCCACTAAAATTTTTCTTTTGAAACTGTTTTGATAGTGATATATGAAACTGGTATTGATCATACCCCAGAACAGTTAAATTTGGTTTACTCAATAAAGCCGCCTTGCACATCCATTGTCCAGCAGGATGAGATGCTATAAGAGTCCAAATGAAATGAAATAAAATAAATTTCCCTTTAATTTTTTTATTATATTTCATTTGACATAGCAAGCAAAAACTATACTCAGTTTCTTCTGTGTGCTATAACGAAATTCAGGGAGGGACGACAGTTGTTCCTCGTATTTTCATTGTTGGTTTTAAGTTGTAAAACAAATGATGAACTGATTCAAAATTATACAGCAAAAAATATTGGTCTAATTAATTTACGTTTATGTATGACTTTATTTGATGCGCTGCATAGATTTTCTTCTGTGCTGAGAAAGCTTGAGCAGTGCATAATTGCACAGGTGCCTAGCTTAGAGGGAACATAATTTTTTTCATTTAAAAAACTTTATTAAATTTTATTTATTTATTTTTTGTAGAAGACCAACGTTGAGTGTTGTACAATTGTGAAGAGGAAGGCAACTGAAGAACTAAAGAAATCTATACAATTACATTTATCATTTTTAAAGCCCTCAAAAAAGTGCGTTCAAAAAATCTGTTTCAGAATTCTCCTAATAGTAAATAGTGTAATATGATTATAACTCCACCTGGTCTACGAAATCATCAAAGGATTGATAGAAAAAACTTTGAAAACAAATGGCATTATGACGACCAAGAAATACTGCAGACAGTCAGAGGTGAGCGATTTAAGCAAGGTTAGGTTATGGAATAATATCCCATCCTTAGAGCGTGGATTAGACTGAAGTACGGCCCATCATTTTGGAAAGAATATGTCACAACGAAAATAATGAGAACTTTTGTTTTAAATGACTTTGGAAAACTATATATGAGGTTACTAGATTTCAGCCTTTTAGATATAAATGTGTCTTTGCATGGTTGATTTTCTCTGGTGGGGCTCTGTATTGCACTGTGATGGACAGGCAAACTGTCCAAGGTGTATCAGACTCTCACCCAATAACTGTGGTTTGGCTGGATTGGTTAAGTATTGTTTAAAGAATGTCTTCCTTAAAGAATGTCTTTCTCTTGTAAGAGGTTCTATACGTTAGCAAGATGTAAACCTCTGCCATGGTTAATGTACAACAAAAATGAATCAGTTTAGAAAACTGAATTTGTAATTATCTTGTACTTCCTTATGATAACTCCTTTATTTTGGATCATCATCATGTGTTGGAAGCTAACTCTCTCTATGAATTAAGTTCTATGCATTTTCTTTAGTTCTGTCTTTCAAAGTCAGGTCTGAAGGCTTAATTTTTTCTTTCCTTTAGAATGTGTGTAGTATTTAGCTGAATTATAGCTCAGATGTTTTAGTCAGTCCATTGAATGCAAAGACACACATGCACTTGACCGGTGTAGTGACGTGAGCCTGTAATGAGATCAATAAGCAATTGGTGGTGTGGTCTGGTTTCACAGCACATTGACAAGGCCCCTGATGTGCTGACTGGGAACAATTAGCATCAAAAAGCGGCGCTAACAGGGTTTTGACTGATGACGGTAATGACTGGATGTCTGAATTCACGTGTGCACGTGTGGGTGGGTGAGTCATCATTATACAGACCTAGGAGTCCCATTGCACCCTCTCTCCGTCTCCCTCCCTCATACACACAACCTTACTTTTACTTACAGTTTCATAAACACACACAAACTATAAAGGCGCCAAACGCTTTGCCAGATCAGTCTGGCAAAGGTAATTTCTATTGAGTGAGTAAATGGAGACTGTCTGGCAAATCAAACCAGCCTTTGGAGTAAATACCTTCTGCTCTTACTGTATAAAGCATTATGCAATAAAATGAAGTTGGTTCATGACAATAACAAAAAATTGTTTTATAATAAGCCTCGAATCAGATCCCGTAAAGAAAAATGTCTAACTACAGAAAACAGTTAAAAAGGTTTTTGTTTAATTGGCAAATTAAACAAAATCTACATAACTACTTTTATCACTTTTGAACGAGTGGACAGGCAATCCTTGTCACAGTTAGGTCAAAAGGCTAGTAGGATAGGTGCAGTTATAGGTTGTAGGTTTGCAGGGGATTTAACTGAAACAAAGCATCAAAATCTGAAATTTTTGTGAAAAGGTTTTCACACAGTATACATTATTTTCTATATTCCGAAGAAGTATGGGCCCTACTAAAATACTTGCATCTTAAATATGCTGCAAACTAAAAATTTCATAAATTTGTTTATTAATTATTCATTGCAGTTCACTAAAAATAAACAATGGGGAAAAAAATAAGTTATTACTGAACAATGTATGACACTGTATATGGTTATTTGGTAATAGGCTAATGGTTAAAAATCTTAACTCATTACCTTATTAGATTTTTTCACATTTGACAAAACAACAAAAAAATTCAGACCTTCTAGGAGGCCGTAGGTTATGGCTGAAACAATTAATCGGATTGTGATTAATCGATTATTTTAATAATCGTCAACTAATTTAGTAATCAATTAATGGCTAACTGTAATATAGAGACTGTAAAACATGCCTTTACCTGACAGAGCAACTCACTCAGAGCAGTAATTATATCAAAATTGTAACAAAATTAATTTTGCATTTAAGATAAAAAAAAATAAAATTTGTCTATCAATATGCTCTATCCAAATCTCCTCAAGCTGAAACATTTTAGTTCTACTTTAAGGAACCTTTGGCAATCTGATTAATAATTGATTCATTCAAAAAATAATCTACAGATCGATTTGTAAAATGACCATTAGTTGCAGCCCTACTGTAGACTCTATAAAAACTTACCATGACACAAGACAGCACTTACTCTGTATTGTTCATTTTGGGAAATGTGATGGAATTTACATTTTTAAATGAATAAGATAAGTAATAACAAAAAGAGAACATCCCTGTGGTTCCTCCTTATTCTCTCTTTCCGCTCTGTTTTCTCCCTGTCATTCCTCCTCTATGAATCCTGGATGACTGACTTGTTCTGCACATCCTTTCTGAATGTGGTTGGTGTTTTGAAAAATAAAATGCGATGGTTCTTTAAAATTTTGTCAACCTCCTATGTGCTGTTGAGGCCAACCTGAAAGCTTTAAGAATTTATATAGTTGTGTTGCTTTAACTAGTCCTAAATTCCAACGGGGGATTATTCAACTAGACTGAGCAATAATTAATGAACTTGTTTGCAAAACATGGACTAAAACTGGGACTAAATCAGGTGGCTAAACTACAGCAAAAAGGAGTAAAGCTTACTATAAAAAGCACTAGGTATGGAGAAAACAATCATTTGATGTCAATTTGATGTGATCCTACACCCAGTCTCCACATCGATAATTTCAATTAGCTGCTGTATTCTATCCATATTTACCCAAGTGCTAGATTTCTTAAAATCTTCATTAATTTACAAAGTGAATTATCTTAGCTCAGATAGAATAAGATAAAGATAAGACAAAAGTTCAAATGACATACTTCTTAATAACTACTCAGAAATGCCGGTCTTTTTTCATTATCTGGCACAGGTCCAGCTTCGCTGCTGTCGGCACAGATAATAGGTAGGCTGGTAGAAAAATATGGACTGGGTATGAACCTGGCATGTCTTTGTGTGTTAATACTGAGGTTGATTTGAAAACACTGACCGGATTTTATCAGTATGGTATTTTTATATATAAATAGGAAGAATGTAGTAGAGTTTTAATGTAATTTTTGTAGCGTGAAAAATTAGGGATTTGGAGTGAGATGCGTGAGTCACTGACACTTTTTGGGTCCTTTTGGTAAGATATCCTGGCTTGGTATGGCTGCAAAAGTCAAACCAATCTGTAGCTGCCTGATTAAATAGCTGTTTGGTGGGAATATTCAAAGGTAGGATATATTTATTATTTATTTTGTGTTTCAAATCTGAAAAATCTTATTATTCATTATTAAAATTATTATAAAAAAAAAAAGTCCAAGGTTTTCTTCCCGGATATCCCTGTACATGGCCCATTCATCTTTATTTCCATTGCAACCAGTTGTCCTGTCGCTTCGGCTGAAAAAATTCGCCATAGCATGATGCCGCCACCACCATGTTTCACTGTTGGGGTTGTATTGGGCAGGTGATGAGCAGTGCCTGGTTTTCTCCACGCATACTACTTAGAATTAACGCCACAAAGTTCAATCTTGGTCTCATCAGACCAGAGAATCTTCTTTCTCATATTCTGGGAGTGCTTTGTGTATTTTTGGGAAAACTCTATGAAGGCTTTCATACGTATGTCTTACACTGAGGAGAGGATTGCGTCGGGCCACTCTGCCATAAAGCCAGTAACAGTAATCTTTGGGTTCTTCTTTACCTCTCTCCCCAAGGCTCTTCTCCCACGATTGCCCAGTTTGGCTTGATGGCCAGGTCTAGGAAGAGTTCTGGTCATCCCAAACTTCTTCCATTGAAGAAATATGGAGGCCACTGTGCTCTTAGGAACCTTGAGTGCTGCAGAAAATCTTTTGTAACCTTGGCCAGATCTGTGCCTTGCCAAAATTCTGTCTCGGAGCTCCTCGGGCAGTTCCTTCGACCTCATGCTCTGACACAGTGAGCTGTAAGGTCTTATATAGTCAGGTGTGTGCCTTTTCTAATCAAGTCCAAACGGTTTAATTAAACACAGCTGGACTCCAGTGAAGGAGCAGAACAATCTCAAAGATGATCAGAAGAAATGGACAGCATGTGAGTTAAATATGAGTGTCAAAGCAAAAGGTCTGAATACTTATGACCATTTGATATTCCAGTTTTTCTTTTTTAATAGGTTTGCAAACATTTCTATATTTCTGTTTTTTTTTCTGTGAAGATGGGGTGTTGAATGTACATTAATCAGAAATAAAATAAACTTTTTTTTTATTTTAGCAATGCAATGGAACAAAGAGTGAAAATTTTAAAGGGATCTGAATATTTTCTGTACCCACTGTATATGTATTGTCCTCCTGAATAGACAATAATGCTCTCTTTGGAGTATTTTTTTATATATATATATATATATATATATATATATATATATATATATATATATATATATATATATATATATATATATAGAATAATTTCTATTCTATAAAATAAAAAAGAGAAACAAACACGTCTGCTTCTTTATACAGAGTATAACATTTTTTATTCTTTTTATGGCGTTTTGATCCAATACATTTACATAAATATACTTAGTCGGTTTCTGACCTCGTATCTGTCTCAGTGGGGATCTCGCGAAAACAGTTGCTGACCAGTAGGGATCTTGGGTCTGGCTTGCTGGGTTTTTTTAATAATACATACTCTGAGTCGTGACACAGAGCATGTGTGTCTCAGTGCACCCCTATGTGTCGGTGCCTCTGTGGGAGTTTGTGAGTTAGTAAACACAAACATTCATTTGTAAATGTCTAGCAGTATCTATTTTAGTTTTAGATTAGTCACACAGCAGAAAAGAGAAAACAACCAGCTGCTTAAAGGCTAAGGATAATCTTAACTTATATAACAAAAAATCTGAAAAGGTAAAAAAAAATTAGTAGCAATGAAGTCACAGTTGCACAGTTTCGATCATTGCCTGCCATGGACAGAACTGTGCATTTTCACAGTAGGAAAGAGAAGGTCTGGGGCGGCTTACATGCTTTCTCAAGCTGCTTTTTTTTTTTTTTCATCTGGCTGAATAATGTTGCACATTATGGGCAAAAAAAGCCAATCAATGTGTCAGTCAGTGGGTACTTTTAGTCACTGTACATAGGAGTATAAATATGCTTGCAATGGTAGTGGTCATGTGGGTTGTGGATAATAATTCTATGAATAAAGATATATGTGGGTACATTTTAATCTCTCTATATATATAAGAATAAACTTATTTGCTGACTTAATGGGCTTCTGAGTACTATGAACTCATGATTAGGTAAGTAACACCTCTTTATACCCCTTTTCAAACATAAATGCTGAAATATACATATAATGTAATTATAGTTGCTGATTATCAATGAAAAAGAAAAAAACAACAACAACAAAATAAAAGCTGGCCCCCTACTCATTGGGAAAATTTTTGTTGTTTCTTTTTACTTTGACAAATAAATATACTAGTGGTCTGATTAATACTGCATAATCTAAGCTTTGAAGGATTATCTGAGTCAGAGGTACTGTAAATGTACCTATTTATGCTTCTTGTTTTTACTATGTCACTACTATGCTTTGCTCATAATGGATCATGTCTGCGGACGGCACAGTACAGTCAGTAGAGGATTGAATAGAATGTGGAACAGATGAAAATGTAAGCAGTGTAAAAGGGAGACATTGTGAGAATTGACATTCTGAAAGTGGATTATTTTATTTTATTTTCATGATATCTTTCATACAGTAAATAGCAGAGAAGTATTTCAGGTTTAGTATGCATGATATAGTGATGGGTGATTCAGCATACTTCCTTTTTTTTTTCTTCTGAACAACTTGCTCCAGTCCCTGGGCGTTAACATTCAACACAGATCCACTGAATTAGATGGATTATTTCATCTGCCATTCAAGATGCAGAGTCACTGGATGACAAGGCCACTGTCAGCTCATTCCCTCTTTATTAACTTAGAACACTATCTATCAAAGCCACTAAAAGCAAAATCAAATCTTAAGATTAGTGTGGATTCTTCTGGTTTATCAAAATAGAACTGCTCACACTGCTTGTCAAAACTGGCATACTTACTGCCTAGTCTGTTGCTCTGCAGACCTTTTTTAAGTAGCCCTGGGTTTTTATAAAGTGTGCCCTTTGGAATATTTTTGTGTGGCCAAAAAGAGCTGAAGCTAATGGCAATTTTTGTTTTTTGTTTTTATTTTTATTTCCAGATGGGATTTTCAATTAAAAACTTAATATCTTGTTAAATTTGAAAAATTTCTTTTGTTTTTCTTTGCTTTAATTTAAACATCACAGTAAGAAGAACCACATGCATTGCATGCAGTTTTACAATTGGTTAAATGTAGCAAGGGTAAAACAACTAAATAGAATATTCTATCAAAAGAGTTAGAACACTGTTCTGAATGTCATTATTAAGGCCAGCCTTTTTCAGGATTGCAATAATTATTCCCTTCTGCCTGGTTAATTATAATATTTTATAAAAAGCATTCATTATATATATTTTTTTCAAATAAGAAAAAAAGTACAATGTCTCTCAATGACTTTTAACTTGTCAACATTTGCCCACAGATAGAAAAGTTTGAATACCACGACTCTGGGGCCCAGTTGGTTTGGGACACCAGGTCAAGTAATAATTCCCTTTTTATCCGCTTTTCATTAAGGTGCTAACCAAGCCATGAATTGAAAGATGAAGTAGTTCACTGTATCTATTATACTCTAAATGCTAGAAATGCTTTATTTAACAGTATTGATTATTTGATTTTCACACGTTAACAGCTGTGGTAGCTTTCTTAATATATGAATAAGTATTGGCCTGTTTCTCTGCAGCTTTCAGCACCAATTTATAAATATGATTTTGGAGTTTCTCTGCCCCATTAAAAGAAATCAACCTTCTCACCTGTCAGCCTCCTGTTTGCCGCTTAGGTCTGCAAACCATCTGTTACTGCCAGGCCCAGAGCTGGAGACATAAGGGCTCCACCACTGTGGAACAGCCAGAAAATAACAAAAGATTTATGAGCACCATTACTTTTTTCAGTGGATGGACTCTTAATGAAAGATGTTGTTTGTATTTTTATCATTTTGTCCTTCCGATTTTAATTTTTGTATTTTTTTTATTTTCATTTCTATCCTGTATTTTACATTAATTAAAACCGTCCAGTAGCCTACACAGCATGTTGATCAAAATGAACAATTATTAAAAATGTGAAAAATCGGAAACTACACAATTTGTGTCTAAATTTGTGTGATCTACAACAAATGCAACAAGATAGGTCGCTCTGTAATGTGTACTTTTTATTACAGCTGTCACATTGCAGGAGATATCTTCTGTTTTTAAGTGTCTATTTGATGCATTAACTCTTGAGAGAACTCGAGCTTGAGAATTCAGCTCAAAGTATGTGTCTAACAAAATAATCAATCATTTAAAACTGGATTAATGCATTAAATTGCATTTCTTTTTCATAAAAAGGCCACTACAAAAATATTTGTAAATGCCTCAAAGATCCGGTTTGTAATGGGTAAGGAGTTAGCAGAAGCATATGTAGATCAGCCCTCCAGCATTATGGGTGATGTGTTCTTTTCTGTGTCTTCATCAGCAGTGTCTGCTCTTGTTTTATTAATAGATGAGTTGAGGGTGGAGGATGGGTTTGGTGAAAAAGAAAAAAGTAATTTTGCAATCAAACGGCACTGTACAGAATCTGTAGGAGGATGAAGCTCTTAATTCAGTTTAAATGTTTTCAGATATATGAGCAGATCATGTGCCAAAAAGAATGGAAATATTTAAACACTAGGAGTCCATGTTGGGACTGAATAAGGAAAAGATCAGGAAGTACATGAATGGATACTGTAACACAGATTCAAGCCTTTTATACTTATCAACTATTACATTCCTTTCTATTAAAATGACATGTGAACTGGTCAGGAGTAACTAAAATCTCCAAATCAGTATTTTTCGGGTTATAAAATACATATATTAAAGATATAATCAAAGTGGATTATATTAGGAAGTTTTTGTTTTAAAAATTTACATGATGTTTTTAATTTTTAGATAGGTTAGTGCATATAGAGATCCTTCTTTTTTCATTGTCATTTTAAATACTATTCAGTTGCAATTGAAAGCCTTTTCCCACTCTCTAATGTATTGTTCAAATGACACAGCTGCTCAAATAATTACGTGTTATTAACTTACGTTGAAACTGTCCATATATATATATTGCTGCTGCTCCCTATCTGAAAAATGTTATATATACATAAAAAGTGGTTATAATTTTCATCTCAAGTGTTTTATGTAAAGATTTTATGCCATCAAATTTTTTACAGTTTATATGCATTTTATAGGTCTTTGTCAGACCTTCCATCCATCCATCCATGAGTTAAGCAAGAGAACCAGTCATACGATTCTTACTGTACCATGTCTAATTAAAATAATTTCATAGATATTTAACATTGGATGTCTAAAGTTAGATAAATAACAATTACAGTGGATATTTCAAATGTTTGTATTGCTAGACTGTTCATTCATAAATAAACTCTGTTTATTTTAGCTTGGAAGGATGAAAGATCAAACTAAATTTGTTGATGTTAATTAACAATGTTAGTTAGTTAATATTAATAGTTAATGTTAGTTAATTAGCTAATATTCTTGTTTCTCTCAGTAGTACGTGATTTTTTTTTAGATAGGCAAATTTTTTATTTCAATACCTGTTTCTTGAAACAAAACTGTGGGTAAAAATAGGGTTGCTCCATTACCCAATTTAACACATTCAGGTAAATATAAACATGAAGACATTAGATGAAGATCAAAATTTGAGGATTTTTGGCTTGACTGGACCTGACCGGTGAGCAAACAATACCAAGCTGGAAATTCAGATCTTGTTCTCATCAAATGAATGCCCCATATAATCCCCACCAGGTATCATAAAGTTGCTCTTTGGTATACAGTAGGTATTTTAAATAAAGTAAAATGTTTGCCATTTGATACCGCCCAGGTGGGTGAAATATTTGACAGTTGTTCTTCTCCATCCCAATATGGCTCCTTTTAATTCAGTCAGAGAGAGAGCAAGACTTCTTGCAGATAACAGCAAGGCTAATCCATTACAACTAAGTCATTTTGTTTAATTTATTTGAGATGTACACCTGCCTTTTATGGAGCAAAAAAGTGTCAGATGTTAGGTAACAGTCTACATTCTCTTGGGAACTATAGAGAAAGACTGCTCTTTTATTACTAAAAGATGCAAAACAATCTCAAGTTAAAGTGTGAAGCCATTTTGTCTGTAGTAAAATGCTGCTTCACATCTACCTTTCTCATTTAAATAATTTATAGTCATGTCTGCTCTAAATATGGTAAAGGCTATATTATACTACTTAACCATATCTAAATATAAATTAATGGAGAATGGGTTGGAAATTGTATGCACTCCCAAAAGTAAAATCTGAATTGTCTAAAAATATAAAACAATACAATAGATAAATCTATAAAAACCTTGGAGGTTAAAAATCTTAGAAGTTTTAAGTGAATATAAAAGCTTTAGGGTTACATTTGTTAATGCCATAACAAAGAGCTGTTCAGCTGGTTACAAAAAACTTTTATTTTATTTTATTAATATCTCAACAATACCTAAAAAGGAATCTCCAGAACTACATGATTTTTATGGTTTGGCAAACAATGACTCACAGTTTAAAATCTACAGTAACACAAGGTATTTTAATGCCCAGCAAATGTGGAACTAATGAACTTTTTTGATGATTAAGCATTTGGTCTTTAAAATCAAGCGTTTCAGATTGCAGAACATTATACAAATCAGTCAAACTTGAAATAGGCAATCAAGTTCTCCAAAGCTCTGCATGAAGCTATAGCTTTAAGTCGAAATCAAAGAGACTGTTTATTAATCAATGTCTTTCTGAATTTCCAGATAATTAAAGGACTTTTCCAACAGCATTTCTCAATCACTACTTGGTTGTCATGCATCAGCCAACAATACAGGAAACACTTGACAAGTAGTAGGCGTAATGTAACTGTGATCAACTGAGTCACGAACAACTATTTTATGATCTATGGACACTTTGATCTTTGTCTTGCTGTATCCTGGCGACCAGGTAGATTTTAGAGCAAGAGACTTCCAAGTGCTGCAGGTCTCCTCATTGTTGATTCCCCACTGAACACTTGTAATTGGCAGATGGGAGCGGTAGGGGCGGGTGAGAGGACAGAGGGAGGTTCATTAGTCAGAGGAGAGAGGAGAGGAGAAAGTCAGAGGATAGCAGAAGAAGACAAGGAAATGCTCAATATTTGCAGCTTTGGTTGGAGTTTTTTTCATGAATTTCTCAATAGGTCAGAATTAGTCAACAGCCCAGTACTGTATATCTAAAGGAATCTTTTGCAACTTAAAAGTTAAAACACAAATGATGCAGCGGAGGCACTCAGCTGGTACCATGGGGCGACATCAGGACAACGCGCAGCTTCTTAAACAGGTTCAGTATGGGTTTTATTCAAGCTAGGTGTTAGGTGTTTTCTTGGATCGTTTTGACTGAGTGAGCAAGTATAAAGACTGTGTGTGAAACCCATTTAATCACTAATGATGAGATGGTTTAAATGGGACAACTTGAAGCTGAGTCTAAATTAAGCTTGTAGTTTTTAGGTCAGTTACGCCTGTGAGAAAGTAGTTATGACACTGCTGAGGGAATCAGTGTCACTATTGTTCTTAGGTGAGTAGTCAATTTGTAAAGAAGGCTAACTAATCAGGGAGTGTTTGTTTACCGAGCCTCAGAATTCACATGTCATCTCATTCCAACACAACAGTTGGCATTTGTTCTTAATCTGTAATAAATAATGTGTAGTGATGTGGCAAAAGATTGTTCTGATATAGAATAAGAGTTACATCTTTCTCACAAAATAAGATAAAAGATATTAATATGTTATCCAGAGGGAACAATTCAAGAGACTCTGTATTCTTATTAATAATAAAGCAATAGATGTATTTGTTAATGAGTTATTTCACATATTTAGGTCACTCCAGTTGCAAAATGTTGACATTCTTTATACAAGGAACAATTCTGTGCATTGCAGCTTCACACCTACAATTGCTGGATTAAAAATCTGGCTTTAGAGAAGCTCAGCTGCTGAGCGGGAGCATGCTTCTACCTTTTCACTTGACTGGCCAAAGCTGTCACTACTTTTCTCTTTATCTCTCTTTCTCTGCCCCCATCTGCATTTATGCCAGATCTGTGTACTTCCTAACCACCTCTCTGGAGAGAGCTGGGGGTCGAGAGGGTAATCTGGGAAGCTGAACAAAAAAGAAAAAAAAAAACAGTTGCGGAAGGACTATAAAAATAAAGGACTGTTTTTGTCGTTATAATTTAGAGCTGTTTTATGATGGAAAACATGGGTTTCCTATCCTCCTAATCCTTCTTAATGTGGAAGACTGCTGGATTAGTTTGACCTGAAACATTGCCTTTATCAACCCAGTCTCATGGGAAAATGTACCCCCACTACGTTGGTCCACACTGCAAAACGTAGTGGAGGTACATTAATGGCCATTTTTTTGTGGTACTGTTACGTTTCTTCTGCCTATACGCTTTCTATTGTTTTACGTCCTAGTCACGTGACTTTCAAGATTCCAGCTGGGAGAAGAAAAAAATGTATATAGATGGCCGACATTCGCTCATTTTTTTGTGCAAAGATTAATAACTTGAGTTTGTTTTTGCATTAAAATTAGTTTTGATTACATTTCTAGTGAGAAATGTATAGTTTGTTGCCAGAATATTTACTCAGGGAATGTACATATTCACTTGCTTGTTCGTTTCTTGCAAAGATTTTTCAAGATAATGTGAAACTGTAACATTTTGGTATAAACATGGCTGAGATTTCTCTAACTTTTAGTGGGAAAATCAATAATTTCAATCAGTTTCTGCATTTAAATGGGTTTTGATTACATTTATAGCGAGAAGTGACGGGTTTATTTACATAATATTTACTTAGTGAACATACATAATCACCCGCTTGCTAGTTTTTGCTACGTTTTTCGGATCTCGTCAGGATTATGTGAAATTGCAACGTTTTGGCTGCTACCCATCGCCTAGCATTTAGCTGCCGCCCCGATTCAACATTGAATTCTTTGTGATTTAACTCCATCTGACGGATCAAACCCTCGCCACTGCGTGCGTTGCGTCTGAGGTTGATTTTCAGATCAATGCATTACGTCGTGACATACTGGAGAAACTAATTAAACTAGTTAAAAAAAGGATCATGGGTTAAGATCGGATGTGTTTTATTTGGAAATCTACCGGATCCTTTGTGCATTTAACTTCCTGTTTGGTGCGATCTCATTGATGGATTTTGACCAGATTTTGACCAAAGAGGAACTCAAAAAAAACAAAACAATTTCAATACACAACCAGCATATCTGGAATCAGTGACAGAGAGCGACTGGGACCAGAAGTTCTTAATTTCTCCCCACTGATTTCCATTCAAAATGTTTTCGATCCCACCGGGCTCTAGGGAAGGGGCGGGCATACCGCCACCTAAAAAAAAAAAAAACAAAACAATTTAAATACACAACCAGCATATCTGGAATCAATGACAGAGAGCATACATAATCACCCGCTTGCTAGTTTTTGCTACGGTTTTTCGGATCTCGTCAGGATTATGTGAAATTGCAACGTTTAGGCTGCTACCCATCGCCTAGCATTTAGCTGCCGCCCCGATTCAACATTGAATCCTTTGTGATTTAACTCCATCTGACGGATCAAACCCTCGCCACTGCGTGCGTTGCGTCTGAGGTTGATTTTCAGATCAATGCATTACGTCGTGGCATACGGGAGAAACTAATTAAACTAGTTAAAAAAAGGATCATGGGTTAAGATCGGATGTGTTTTATTTGGAAATCTACCGGATCCTTTGTGCATTTAACTTCCTGTTTGGTGCGATCTCATTGATGGATTTTGACCAGATTTTGACCAAAGAGGAACTCAAAAAAAACAAAACAATTTCAATACACAACCAGCATATCTGGAATCAGTGACAGAGAGCGACTGGGACCAGAAGATCTTAATTTCTCCCCACTGATTTCCATTCAAAATGTTTTCGATCCCACCGGGCTCTAGGGAAGGGGCGGGCATACCGCCACCTACTGTTCATGAGTGTGTAGCAACATTGTTTTACATCTATTAAATTCTATTTTTTTATTTTGTATTCTGAAGATAAATAAATAATGCTTTCCTTAATCTATAAATATCTTTTATATTTCCTTTATTTCCCAATAATCCTTTAAGACTCCATTCTTGGCCTGTCCTCTTTTCAATTTCTTCCTTTCAGGTCCAGATGTTTTACAGTTCATCAATACGTGTTCTATATTTTCTATCTCTCCACATCCTTCACATTTATCATTATTTTTCCTCCCTATTAAGTATAAATTGTCATTTAAATAAGTATGACCTACTCTTAATCTGATCATTATTATTTCTTCCCTTCGGTTTCTCTCATTAATATTTCTATTTAATACTGACTTTTGTACTTTATATAACCTTCTTCCTTTTTATCTTCATTCCACCTTTTTTTGTTGTTGCCATTTTTCAATTTCTTTCCTCTTAATAAATGATTTTCCTTCCCCTTTCCCTAAAGGAATTGTAATTGTTATTTGTCTACTTTTCATTCCACCTAACTTTCGATTAATTAGCTTGAAAACAGCACTTTGTAGGCACCCAGTTTCTCTAACAATGGCCCTTTTTGGGTTACCCTCCATGCATTGGGTGTCAGTTCAATGGCAGTTCCAGAACATTTTCATAGGGTTGACCAGGCAGCACAATAATGTGCATGTGGCCAAAAAGTAATAGGGATCAAATTCGGTTCAGAGTCAAGCTATTGGGATCAGGCATCAGGTTCAATTTGCATATTTTCTTAGCCAAAACAAGGATTTGTTGGGCTACTGTAATTTTGAATTGAAAAACGTCCTGAATGGGAAGTCTTCAAACTTGAAAAACAAAGTCCAAAGTTTTGTTTTTTTTTTTTTTTGGAATGATTATGACCTGGATGTCTAAGAATCTTCACCAGCTTATCAGGGAAATGAATGCCCACAATGTTTATATTCTCCAAAAGAGAATAACAGAACAGACCTTCATGAGGCCATTGTTAAAGCTATGCATATATTTATGCATCTATGCTCTTCAAATAACTTTCTGGTTCGACGCAACATTTACATTAAATGGGTTGAGAGGTTGTTCTTTACCAGTAAATACATAAAAGATTCCCAGATGACTGCCGATACAAACTCTCCCCTATAAAACCTAAAACTAATTCTTATAAGAGAGTAAAATCTGTATTAGTCTTCATTAAATGTAGCATATTGTTGTACATAATCGATTGCTTTATTTTTGGTGTCAGCTTTTGGTCAATATGCTAACCTTAAAAGGTCAAAGTGGGAAAATGTAGATGTAGTAGACAAATTAGCAATTAGTGGAGGCAATAACAATTACAATTCCTTTAGGGAAAGGGGAAGGAAAATCATTTATTAAGAGGAAAGAAATTGAAAAATGGCAGAAAAGGTGGAATGAAGATAAAAAAGGAAGAAGGTTATATAAAGTACAAAAGTCAGTATTAAATAGAAATATTAATGAGAGAAACCGAAGGGAAGAAATAATAATGATCAGATTAAGAGTAGGTCATACTTATTTAAATGACAATTTATACTTAATAGGGAGGAAAAATAATGATAAATGTGAAGGATGTGGAGAGATAGAAAATATAGAACATGTATTGATGAACTGTAAAACATCTGGACCTGAAAGGAAGAAATTGAAAAGAGGACAGGCCAAGAATGGAGTCTTAAAGGATTATTTGGAAATAAAGGAAATATAAAAGATATTTATAGATTAAGGAAAGCATTATTTATTTATCTTCAGAATACAAAATTAAAAAATAGAATTTAATAGATGTAAAACAATGTTGCTACACACTCATGAACAGTAGGTGGCGGTATGCCCGCCCCTTCCCTAGAGCCTGGTGGGATCGAAAACATTTTGAATGGAAATCAATGGGGAGAAATGAATAAACTTTTGGTCCCAGTCGCCCTCTGTCACTGATTCCAGATATGCTGGTTGTGTATTCAAATTGTTTTTTGTTTTTTTGAGTTCCTCTTTGGTCAAAATCTGGTCAAAACCCATCAATGAGATCGCACCAAACAGGAAGTTAATTGCACAAAGGATCCGGTAGATTTCCAAATAAAACACATCCGATCTTAACCCATGATCCTTTTTTTAAACTAGTTTAATTAGTTTCTCCCGTATGCCACGACGTAATGCATTGATCTGAAAATCAACCTCAGACGCAACGCACGCAGTGGCGAGGGTTTGATCCGTCAGATGGAGTTAAATCACCAAGAATTCAATGTTGAATCGGGGCGGCAGCTAAATGCTAGGCGATGGGTAGCAGCCAAAACGTTGCAATTTCACATAATCCTGACGAGATCCGAAAAACCGTAGCAAAAACTAGCAAGCGGGTGATTATGTATGTTCACTAAGTAAATATTATGTAAATAAACCCTACACTTCTCGCTATAAATGTAATCAAAACCCATTTAAAAGCAGAAACTGATTGAAATTATTGATTTTCCCACTAAAAGTTAGAGAAATCTCAGCCATGTTTATACCAAAATGTTACAGTTTCACATTATCTTGAAAAATCTTTGCAAGAAACGAACAAGCAAGTGAATATGTACATTCCCTGAGTAAATATTCTGGCAACAAACTATACATTTCTCACTAGAAATGTAATCAAAACTCATTTTAATGCAAAAACAAACTCAAGTCATTAATCTTTCCACAAAAAAATGAGCGAATGTCGGCCATATATACACTATATTGCCAAAAGTATTTGCTCACCTGCCTTGACTCACATATGAGCTTAAGTGACATCCCGTTCCTAATCCATAGGGTTCAATATGACGTCGGTCCACCCTTTGCAGCTAGAACAGCTTCAACTCTTCTGGGAAGGCTGTCCACAAGGTTTAGGAGTGTGTTTATGGGAATTTTTGACCATTCTTCCAGAAGCGCATTTGTGAGGTCGCACACTGATGTTGGACGAGAAGGCCTGGCTCTCAGTCTCCGCTCTAATTCATCCCAAAGGTGTTCTATCGGGTTGAGGTCAGGACTCTGTGCAGGCCAGTCAAGTTCATCCACACCAGACTCTGTCATCCATGTCTTTATGGACCTTGCTTTGTGCACTGGTGCACAGTCATGTTGGAAGAGGAAGGGGCCAGCTCCAAACTGTTCCCACAAAGTTGGGAGCATGGAATTGTCCAAAATGTCTTGGTATGCTGAAGCATTCAGAGTTCCTTTCACTGGAACTAAGGGGCCAAGCCCAGCTCCTGAAAAACAACCCCACACCATAATCCCCCCTCCACCAAACTTTACACTTGGCACAATGCAGTCAGACAAGTACCGTTCTCCTGGCAACCGCCAAACCCAGACCCGTCCATCAGATTGCCAGATGGAGAAGCGCGATTCGTCACTCCAGAGAACGCGTCTCCACTGCTCTAGAGTCCATTGGCGGCGTGCTTTACACCACCGCATCCGACGCTTTGCATTGCACTTGGTGATGTATGGCTTGGATGCAGCTGCTCGACCATGGAAACCCATTCCATGAAGCTCTCTGCGCACTGTTCTTGAGCTAATCTGAAGGCCACATGAAGTTTGGAGGTCTGTAGTGATTGACTCTGCAGAAAGTTGGCGGCCTCTTCGCACTATGCGCGTCAGCATCCGCTGACCCCGCTCCGTCAGTTTACGTGGCCTACCACTTCGTGGCTGAGTTGCTGTCGTTCCCAAACACTTCCATTTTCTTATAATACAGCTGACAGTTGACTGTGGAATATTTAGGAGCGAGGAAATTTCACGACTGGATTTGTTGCACAGGTGGCATCCTATCACAGTTCCATGCTGGAATTCACTGAGCTCCTGAGAGCGACCCATTCTTTCACAAATGTTTGTAAAAACAGTCTGCATGCCTAGTTGCTTGAATTTATACACCTGTGGCCATGGAAGTGATTGGAACACCTGATTCCAATAATTTGGATGGGTGAGCAAATACTTTTGGCAATATAGTGTATATTTTTTTCTTCTCCCAGCTGGAATCTTGAAAGTCACGTGACTAGGACGTAAAACAATAGAAAGCGTATAGGCAGAAGAAATTTAACAGTACCACAAAAAAATGGCCATTAATGTACCTCCACTACGTTTTGCAGTGTGGACCAACGTAGTGGGGGTACATTTTCCCATGAGACTGGGTTGCCTTTATACTGTTTGTACTGAGATCAAACACTGGCTTAACAGCAACTAAGGGAAATCTCTTTGAACAACATTTAGTTGTTAGTATTTCTTTGGATGTTTTTATTTAGCTTTTCAATATTTGATATCAAAATCAGAGGTGATTGTTTTACCTTAAATTTTAAAATAGCTTTATACAACTGTAGAGAATGGTACTATACTAAACCTGACAATGTATGGATTTGTTTTCTCTATAGGATCTGTGGTTAACAAAAAGCAAGATTGAAAACAGCCCTTTTTCTGTTCTCAATAGATTTTTAGGACAAAATGACATGGTATTTTTGTCAAATTGATTCCATGCCCAAAGCTGTTTGTTTTATTTTAAAGTATGATGTGAAATAGTTATTTATGGGAACTGGAGTTCTTGCATACATCAGCGCCAATCCGAAGTGGTTGTTATCCATAGAAATGTACATACATACACATCTATCTATCTATCTATCTATCTATCTATCTATCTATCTATCTATCTATCTATCTATCTATCTATCTATCTATCTATCTATCTATCTATCTATCTATCTATATATATCTATTATAATTTGCTGTTAACAGACCCACTCTGTCATGCAGCGTAAATATGGGTTTATGAATGATTCAAGTGCAGGCTGAATGAAAACACATCTCTTTAATAAATAGAGTAGTAGAACCAGGAGAATCAGTCTAGGAGCAAAGGCAGCAATGATGGAGAAATAGGCAGCTAAATCAAGCAAGAAAATATGAGGCAGAAAACAGAGAAAGGAGAACTGGTGTGGTTTAACCCAGTAGGAGAATGACGGCTGATCCATTGGAGCTTTTCAATGTTGATGTAGAGTAGCTGACGTAGAATAAAGGCAGGGAAGCTGAGGGAGGATGACTAATTAACACACAAAGCTGAACTAAGACACAGCGATTTCAAAGGAAAGGAAAATATAAAGTCAGAGAAATAAATCCAAATGCAGAAAAAAAGAAAAGACAATAACATATTAAAGAACAAACAACTAACTAACTAAACACAAAATGACAACAATATTAATCTAGAAATTAAACCTAAAAATAACAAGAACCCTCACAGTTCATAAAACTGAAAAAGTAGTTTGAAAACTTTGAAAGTGATTCTCAAAAAAAAACTTTGAAAAACATCATATTCCCAGTTTACCCCAGATTTTGCTGAAACTCTATATATGTATTTTAACATTACTTATATCGCTGCCATGTTGATTAAAATTAAAATTTTTCCAGCCAAAAACCTGTCTTTACATTTACATAAAAAGAACTTGTAGGACTCAAAACTTTTGGAGCTCATCCCATAAGATAAAGGTCTTAAATGCCTCAATGGCAATTGAGATTTTTCTGTAAATATTGAGAAGAGTATAAATAAGGTTCAATGTTCCAGTATTTTATGAAATGTAAACAAGAACAGATAAATTATGTATTTTCTATAATAGTTTGAAAGCTAAACCCAGACCCCACTGTAAATCAACGCTTGCTACCTTTTGATGTAGTTCCTGTAGCTTGACAGAAGATCTACATTAGCTTTTCTATTTTTAGAAGCCTGATATACACAAATCTTATTTTCTCTATCTATGTACATCAGAGGCGAGGGTTTGATATTGCCTTCTGTTACAGTGCACCGCATTTATTGTGGGATTATGACCTATCTTTCTGTGTGCAGCATGCACTGTATTACCCTGAAAGCCTGACGAACTGATCCCAAGAGGCACTTCTGGTACATTTATGCCTGTGTGTGCACACAAACATCTCCCTCTGTTGATTTACCCATTGATAATCGCTCCCCCTGCTCTATCCTCTGGGTCTATATGCTGGGAGGAATCAATAACCTTCTCCCACGCCTTGTCTCTCGACTGTGACTACCAGAGCAGTGCACAGTGGCTCTCAGTCAGCTGCACGGTGTTATGAAAGTACCGACAAACTGGGATACACACCTACTACAGGCTGTTTTCGTGTAAATAAAAATGGGATAGTGTAACATCCGAGAACACCAGTGTCGTAAAACAGCTGTAACGCCCAAATCTATGAGGGTGGGTGTCTATAGACACACATAAATTCATCCTAGTATCCCACTTCCTCCATGGCATTAGCTGGAAAAAGTCCATTACTGCCAGGTAATAGGTGAATGTCACAATAGCAGGATGTCATAAAGCTCTGGAGTGGTCTAATGGATTTTGTTCAGGTTGAGGTGCCAAATGCACCCTTCTGCACAAAATAAGCCCCAAGCTTTTCCAAGAAGCTGCAAAGTTCAAGTTTCTACTTATCAAATTAAAGCTTAAAAGCACATGCAGCCCACATAAAGAATGTAACTTGTCTGGAGAAGGATTAGGCAGCTCTGCTTTTTTTTTAAACCCATTTTGTACCCCACTCTTTGCTCCTCTATACACAAATGCTATGCTTCGGATGTGAGACGAGTTACTCAGTTTACACTTTGAGAAAGAAAAAATGCAAGCGACACTACAAAGACAGTGGAAAAGTCTGGAACACATACAAAGTAAATGACAAAAGCAGAGACCGTTGCCAGTCACTGAGCTTTTGTAGCCTCAGGGATGGAGGGGGTGGGAGGCAGATGGGAGATTGGAGGCTTATGGATGGACTGATCATGTGAGCTCATTCGCTTGAAGAGCTGGCACAGAGCAGCAGAGAGATACAGGAAGTGCAGAAGTAGAGAGGGGAAAACAGGCTTTGATTTCTGCGTTCAATAAGCTCCCCACTATGTTCCTTTAAGCTTCAACAAAAAAAAAGTCTTAGGTTATTTCTTAATTTAATTATTTATAATTTTTGTATTTTGGTTTTTCATCAATAAAAAGTATAGAGATATATCAAAGTATTGTGATAGTCTTTAATCTCCAGTTTAATAACACTGATGACTTTTTTTCCAGGTTATGCATTTCTGTGTATAAAATATTAAAAAGAAAACAGGAGGGGGGTTTATTATGAACAGACAACGTAGATACTTCTGTAGAAAATATTCCTGAATCAGAATCAGTCATACTGTAATAATCCCAGAGGGAAATTACTTAAACTGTTAAAAACATATATGACAGGGACAATAAGATGTTTCTAGATCCTTAATTGTCCTGAGGTAATCCATAGACTCTGAGCATTTACTGTTTGGGATCATTTATCCCAAACAGTAAATGTTTGGGATAAATTATTACATTAAAAAGTGTCCAATTTAAATTTCAGCTGAGTATACATCTTATATTCTATTTCAACAATAAAAAACAGACAAAAAAAGCTGATTACGGCTGTTACATAACTAATAGTTAATGCTAAAGAGTATGAGTGTGTTATACTACTTAAAAAGAGAATAAATCTTTACAGAGTTGACAGTTTGGTTCAGTGGTGTGCTTTTCACCGTTCAATGACTCCGGTCATTTTAAATGCTTGCATGGTTTAGCATACCTGAATCAAATGAATGAGTCATAAGCAGAAAAAAATGCAGAACTTCCTGAAATGTTACTGTTGCCATTTGAAACAGCCGTGTTGTAAAGCAGGGACCCATTGGAATCTGCATGACCCAAACTTAGAGTTGGGTGTGCTTTGTTGAAACCCAAAGCCAATATATTTGACCATATACAGTAAAACCCTCATCTGACAGAATGCAGTCAGAATGACCAGGTACCATTTTTAAACAAAACTTCAATTTGAAGCAATTTCTTATGGGGTGCATCCGATAGTCAACTGCTCATCATGCATTTTATCTGACTTCCGTCCAATTGTCCAGGATCCCACTAAGTATTCACACAGACTTTTCTTGAGCCGCAGTAGCCACTGCTCCTCTAGAGGCTATCTAGGCTAGGCTCCATCTTCTTATTATGTGGTCATCATATGAACAGCAAGTGGATTGGCTCTCATTGCTCAATGATTTATTAACACAGAAACCTGCATCCACTCTGAATTATTCAATAAAGCTTAAAAAAAAAAACTTCAAAGTAACATTCACATCCACATTTACTTCCGTAAAAGTTTAAAAAACAATCCTCTGGACTTGGTTTCCAAGGTTTAAAGATGTTTTGCGGGTCGTCGGTTTCAATTTGCATGTTTCCAAGCAATACAAGGCCTGGTATATGTAAAGCCTCAAACTCACTGTGGATCCAGACATTTGAATTGAGAAAGCTTCCTGGAGGGGAAGCGAAACGTATATGTGGGGTCTATTAGACCTTGGAAACCAAGTCCAGTGGATTGTTTTTTAAACTTTTATGGAATGACTATGACCTGGATGACTGAGAATCTTCATCACCACATTTACTTCCATAAACAGCGCTCTGCTGTCACGGTCTACATTCTCCCTTTGCATAAGCAGGTTGCTTTGGGGTTGTGAACCACTCAGATAGATGTATTTGATTTGTGGGATGAACAACCACATGCACAAAAAAATTATTTAACTAAAGAAAATAAGACTGGGTGAAAATTTGCTTAATTATTAGCCTTATCATTGCTAGCATTAGTAACTATTTCCAAGGGAGCACTAACTTTGCTGTAAGATGTTTCACTTTTTGGCTATTTGTTGATGAATCACCCTCATCCATGTAGCATGCAGTCTGGATGAGTGCAGGCATGACTCTGAAAAATACACAGTTTTCTTTTAAAAAGCTTGTTACAGATTTGATGTGGATATCATTGGCAGAAACCTGTGCCATCACAAATTGAATTTTAATCCGTCCAGCTGAATCTGTATTTATCTAAGTTAAAATTAAGTTCACTGGTTTAAAGTGAATTTTGCTTCCAAAATTTGTTTTGATGCATTTAAAATTCAATTACTCTGTTTTGAATTTAAGATTTTTTTAATTCAGTTAAAATGCATTGGCTTGGTGGATGGCAATAATTTAAAATTATCATAAATAAAAAGTCTTATCAAAAATGGGTGTGGGCTACCTGTAGCTATCAGCTAAAGATGCAACGATTTGCCTAAAGAAACACGTTTATATATAAATATTAACCAATCCATGGTAAATATATATTTTTAATCCAATCTTCAAATACGTATATATCTATATTTTTACATTGATGAAAAGTGGATCAGGCTTCCTAGAGAAACGTCTCTTATTAGGGCAAATATTTAACATAATCCACCATTTAATAACTCTTGAATTTTCGTTTAGGAATAAAATAGATCTATGTATAATTTTTTTTTAAATGTCATCTTGGACAAAGCATATTTATTTGACTCTCCACTTCAGTGTTGGAAACAATTCCTACCTCAGTTTAAACTGCAATTTTTTCTTTCCTGTGGTTGCCATTGGTAACAATTGAATAGCACTGATCAGCTGGCTCATTTAAATAAACAGTGCTTTCATGCAGTACTTCACATGGACCATTATTGGTTAAATGGGAGAGTGTAGAGGGCCAAACATCAGGTAAAACAAAAATTTCAGAAACAGCTGTGATTTATAAAGGAAAATTGTTTGGTTTTATAAATCAAACATTTTTTTTTGGGAGGAATACTCCATTTTTGGGTGCTCAGTGTACGTATGCTTTTATTATTGATTCTGTGCAGTGTTTTACTAATGACAGCTCAGGCCTGTACTACCAGAAAAAGACTGGACAAGTTTATACTCTTTTATTTTAACTGGAATTTCTTGTCAGAAATAAAAGAATGATACAAAACTTAACATAACTGCAGATCAACTGACTTAAAATTATGTTAATAAATAAAAACTCAAACCATTTTGGCAACCAATGAAATGAGACATTGACATTTTCC